>NC_084798.1:198549480-199799480 GCF_963169125.1 Humulus lupulus
GGGGTCAAAGCTCGGGATTCCTTACTCACCAGTAGCTTCAAGCCCAGAGTCTCCTTTTACTCGGAACCAGCGCTTAATTCAGGAGCACGAACTGAGGCGTGAGCAAGAGGACACCCGAGACCACTTCCGACGTCAGATAGACGAGGTCGAAGAAGGGAAAAGGAAAAGACTAAGGGTCGCCCTTTATCCAGATCTGGACACCGAGCCTAGACCGATTCCTCTCAACCCTACACTCAAAGTAACAATCGCCTTCAAGCCGGGTGATCTTCAATTTTCGCTGATGGGGGAACCTTCTACCTTGCAGCCGAGGAGAGAATTTTTTGAGGCCGAGCATTATTGGAGCTCGGTTACGTCGCTAGGTCAGATAACTGATATTCTGGCCTTTCACGGCATAGGATTATCGGGCTCGCTGAGGTGTCGAGCTCCGACCTCCCACGAGCGGAGTTGCCGCGCTCCATGAGATGGAAATCCTAACAGCAAGCTGAGATATGCAGCTTGGAGCCAGGAGCATATGAAGGCAGGGGCAATACTTCCTTTGAAGTCTTTTTTCAAGGACTTCATGGACTTTGTTGGGCTGGCTCCCTTCCAGCTCAACACCAATTCTTACAGGGTTCTGTCTGCCCTGAGGTCGCTGTACCACGAGCTGAAATGGGCAGAACCTTCATCAGAAGAGATTTTGTATCTCTTTTGCTTGAAAAGCAATCCCTCCTGAGCTCGGGGAGGGGAAGGATTTTATTACCTTTCGAGCTATCCCAAGGAGCCAAAGATCTTCGGGGATTTACCCAATCATCCACCAAACTTCAAGAAAGCCTTCTTCTGGACAGATGGCCTTGCTTCGTCTAGATATTACTCATTTAGACGAATTCGTAAGTATCTCAACTTCTTTCTTTTTTGTGCTCGAATTTTGCTTAGGTTCGTATTTAGTTTAAATGTGTTTGATCTTCCAACCAATTACCATTGCCCTACTCCCACCAAGGAGATGAGGGAGCATGGAGAGACTTTGCTCCAGCTTCCCTATGGCAGGAGGTCTCTTTCCTATCTCCTGCATGAAGACAAGCTCCGGGCATGTAACCTTTTGGGGGAGGATCAGTCTACATCCGACTGGTCCAATAAGAAGTATGACCAGTGGGAGCTCATGCCTTTTCCAACCAGCAAGCTTCCTCCGAGGAGAAATGCGAGGCCTCCATCTCCAGCTCAGCGTCGCAGAAGTCCACATTCGGGGAATGAGGCAATGATGAGGCCTCGAGCTCGGGCTCGGATGAACAAGGTACAATCATCCTTAGCTCGAATTTGATGTCTCCCTCATTACTTAAACATAAACCCGATAGATTAATATTGTGCGAGGACGATAGGAACCATTTCTATGTATGGTCTTGGGTAGATGAGAGGGTACATAGGTTCGATAGCTGGCTCGGGAAATGTGACACCATGTATAGCCTGAACGAGGTATGGGATGGAATAGCCGTCCAATATGGGACTAACGACTATAGGGACCTTTCGAGGTTGACATCCACCTATAGGGAAGGTACTCCCCCCGCCTTTTCTGAAGATGGGGGAATTTCGTGGTCGCCGAGCACAAGCTCGGAGGAGAGTTCCAGTTAGGTGTCTCTCCACTTGTCTTTTTATCCTTTGTCTGTCTACATCATGTTAATTTATTTTGTTTTGGGATAACTCATAATGTGGTGTAAATGTGTAGGTGAGATGGAATCCAACCTTGACAACATCCTGGTGAGTGGCGGAGCCAAGAGGAGTAAGCGCCTGAGGGGGTCGCGAAAAACAGACCGGCCTGCTAAGGTCCTTCAGAGGACCGAGAAAATGCCTCCTCCCCCAGATCTGGTTGCTCCAAGCCCCATTTTGAGTCCACCTACTCAGGCCGAGATTTCCTCTTCGACCTTACCTCCTGCCCCTCCTGTAATCCAGGTCCATTCCACACTTGACCTACCTCCGAAGAAACCCTCAGAACACAGTTGCTTTCGGTTTCTACTCACGTCGATGAGTATGTGATTGACAACGCAGCTGAACCCCATGGAGCTACACTAGGCTCGGCCGTTCTATCTCGGATGGGCCAGAGTTTTGGTAGCTTTGACGCCTCTCATTGGCAGTTTTTGAACAATGCTCGAGATTGCAATACTCTTTATGAGAAGAGCATCGAACTTACTGTTGCGGTAACCTTTCTTCTCTTGTTTCTAGTTGTATCTATATTTGGTTCATATGTTGATTTGATTTCTTCGTATGCCAGAATCTTGCTGTCTCTGCTCAACTTAATTACAGGTTGAACCACGAGGTCCACACGAGTATGTCTTTTGCTCAGGAGGCAAAGGATCTCCAACTCAAACTGAGTGACGAGCTCAAGGCCACAAAGGCAAAGGTGGAGGCAGGAGCTGAGGAGCTAAAGATCAAGACATCTGAGCTTGAAAGGCTAAATGCCCAGCTCGCAGAGCTTGAGAAGGAGAATGCTCAGGCCAAGGAGATCAATACCAAGCTCGAAGAAGAGAAGGCTGCCACTTTCAAGATCATGGAGGGTGAAAAGACTCGTCTTCTTGAAGAGTTTAAGGAGAAGAAGAACCGGGCAGTCGACATGCCCATGTACAGAATCTGGGCCGACAATGTCGACCTCGACACCAGCTTCTTAGGCCCTATTGAAGCAAAGCTCGTGGCTAAATGGAAAGCTCGGCTTGATGAGGAGGAGACCGCTCGAGATGAGGCAGAGGGATCTAGGGGTGATGCCGATGCTGAGAAGGCCAAGGAAGATGCTGAGAAGGCCAAGGAGAACGCTTCCTCTTCTTAAATCTTGCCTCGGGGCTGCGTCCCTCTGAATCTCTTGTAACAGTTTTTTATGTTTGATTTTTCATTTTTTATGCCCCTGGGGCCAAGACAATTTTACAGCTCGTGAAAGAGTTGCCTTTTATGATATTTGAGATATCATTTTTTGAATTTATTTTAATACATTTGCTTTACATTTCTTGGGTTGAAATATTTTGCGCATTTTATATTAAAGTGTCATATATGCATGTTTATTCATACAAACATAGTTTGGATTTAAGCTCGAGGTTCAATGCATTCATGCATAGTTTGCTCGAAATATCCATTTCCGATCTCGTTATTTTATCAAGGTCGGCAATTACTTTTACCATGCACTCGAAAGTACTTATATGGTGTAGTTACTTTTTCTCATCCTCGGGTAGCTCCCTGAGGTTATGAGGTCAAAACTATTGTTTTGCAAGATACTCCAGCCTTGATCTCGACTTAACGCGAAGTGGGTTATGCTCCAACTTACTGTTGATTAGTTTTAGCTGGTTTGTTCCAAACCTATTAAGGTCGTGTTTGGTTTGTAATCCATACACTTATATTTTTATCTATGGATAATTTGATTATGTTCAGACTTTCTTATCTCTCACATTTGGTTACGTCCAAACACTTGTATGCTTTTGATAGTTTTGTTATATCCAAACTATCTTAGCTCGCGCATTTGGTTATATCCAAACACTTGTATATTTTTTATAGTTTGGTTATATCCAAACTATCTTAGCTCGTGCATTTGGTTATATCCAAACACTTGTATGTTTTTGATAGTTTGGTTATATCCAAACTATCTTAGCTCGCGCATTTGGTTATATCCAAACACTTATATGTTTTTTCGTATATACTATTTTATTTTTTTGAGCTGATAGTATATATACCACTAATGCCCCCTTAATATCCTATGAATGCGACCATAGGTTATTAAATTAAGAGAGATTGCAAAAAATACAGCATATTAAAACGAAATCAAACTTTATTTGAAAAATCCAAAAATAGAAAAACAGTACATATAAACAAGCATGGTTATAGCCGACATCCTTCCTACACTATTGATAGTAAGGTCGTAGGTGTTCGCCATTCCATGCTCGTGGTACCAGACTTCCATCCAATCTTTCCAACTTGTACACTCCGGCTCGGATGACTGATTCTATCTGATAAGGTCCTTCGCAATTTGGCCCGAGCACGCCAGCTGCTGGGTCCCGTGTTGCCAAGAATACACGCCTCAACACCAAATCTCCTACGCTGAATTTTCTATCTCGAACTCTTTTGTTGAAGTACCGGGTAGCTCATTGTTGGTATGCAACATTTTTTAATTGAGCTTCATTCCTTCTTTCTTCGATCAGGTTCAGAGTTTCTTCAAGCTAAGAGTGGTTCGAGAATTGATCATAAGCGAGGGCTTGAATTGTGGGAATTTTGACCTCGATTGTTGAAGTACCGGGTAGCTCACTGTTGGTATGTCCTGTTGATGTATGGGCCGTGGTCCTATACGCCCATAGAACTTGGGGCAATTCTTCGGGCCATCTTCCTTTAGCTTCTTCCAACTTTTTCTTTAGCGAACTCTTTAGGGTCTTGTTTACAGCTTCGACCTGGCCATTCGCCTGGGGATGGGCCACCCACGAAGTCAAGGACTTTCTTCGAGGTTATTGTCGCCAAAGGTTGGGCTTCAGTCTACTTCGTGAAGTAATCTACGGCGACTACTGCGTATTTTACTTCGCCCTTGCCAGTCGGCAGTGAGCCTATGAGGTCGATTCCCCAGACCGCAAATGGCCACGGGGAGATCATCATAGTTAGTTTGGATGGTGGAGCTCGAGGAATTGTGGCAAATCGTTGGCACTTATCACACCTCTTGACGTAGTCAAACGAATCTGATTTGATGGTAGGCCAGAAGTATCCCTGACCTATGATCTTCTTGGACAGGCTATGCCCCCCCCGTATGGTCTCCACAGAACCCTTCGTGAATTTCCTCTAAGATTTTCTTAGCTTTGGGTGGGGACACACATCGGAGTAACGGCATGGAATATCCTATTCTATACAGCTTTCCATCAATAATGGCATACCTTGGGATCTGATACATTATTTTTTGGGCCTTGGTTCGTTCTTCCGGGAGAACGCCGGTCTCAAGGTATTCAACTATCAGAGTCATCCAGGTTGGCTCGGAATTGACCATACACACATCCTCTTGTTCTGGCTCGTCTATACTGGGCGTCGCGAGATGTTTGATTGGCACGGCATTCAATTCGTCATTCTCGGTAGAGGTAGCAAGCCTGGCTAAGGCGTCCGTGTTCGAGTTTTGTTCTCGGGGGGTCTGCTTCTTCGAGCTTGATTTCTTCGAGCTCTCCCAATAGTTCGAGATCAGCTCTTTCCTCTACTCTTGGATCGATTTCTTCATCTATCTCCAAGACTGTCCCGTCCTTATTTTGAATAACGACGAGCGCTTGTGTGCTTCTTTCCTCTTATGGAAATGATATAGCATTCCCTTCCGGCTAACTGGTATCCCTTCAGTATCCCGATGCCACTAGAAGTCGGGAACTTGATGGCCAAATGCCTTATAGATGAGACTGCCCCCAGCCCTACTAGGGCGGGTCTCCCGAGCAGCACGTTGTAGGCTGATGGTAGGTCCACTACTACAAACTCCATCATCTTGGTTGTTGAGACTGGGTAGTCTCCCAAGGTCATAGGGAGTTCAATGGACCCCATACAGGCAATCTTGGTCGTTGCACAAGCTTTTAGGTCACGAAGCGTGAGTCCCATCTTTTCTAAGGTGGCCTTATAGAGAATGTTCACTGAGCTCCCATTGTCAATGAGAACTCGGTGAACCCTCTTGTTCGCGAGCTGGAGAGTGATGACCAGTGGGTCGTTGTGAGGAAACTGAACATGGGACGCATTGTCCTCAGTAAAGGTTATAGGCTGAGATTCAACCTTTTGGTACTTTGGAGCTTTGGGTTCGGGTTCATAAGGGGACTCGTCCCAAGTTTTCAACTCGTTCACATATTGCTTTTGGGTGTTCTTGCGCGATCCTGCGAGGTGAGGCCCGTCCAAGATGGTTACCACATCTTCTCCATCAATCGGAGGGGGTCTCTCTTCTTCCCTAGCCCGAGAATTGTTGTTATGGGTAGGCGGCAGTGCAGTTGTCCTCTGGCTGGTAGAAGCTTGATTATTGTTCTGGTTCCTGACATACTGTCTGAAGTATCCTCTCGAGATCATACCTTCGATCTTGTCCTTCAATTACCTGCACTCATCAGTAGTGTGCCTAGTATCTCTGTGAAATCGACAGTATTTACTGGAGTCTCTCTTGGGCTTTTGGTTTCTCATGGGGTCTGGACGCCTAAAAGAGACCTGATTTTCATTAGCCAGGTAAATATTCTCCTGAGACTCGTTGAGCTCGGTGTACACCTTGTACACGGAGAAATACCTTTCCCATTTCTTCTTCTTTCCCCCTTCCGTCTCGGGGTTACTTCCTTCATTCTTCTTCCTTTTGGAAGGGTTTTCTGCAGGGGGTTTCGAGGTTGATGGGTCTGCCGAGGTCGAGGCAGAGTTTATGTTTGTCGTTGTAGTTATTGGTTGAGAGGTCATGTTCAGTGTTGACCTTGCCTCTTCTACATTGACAAACCTCTGAGCTCGCCTATTAAACTTGGTTATTGACCTCACAGGCTTCCTCTGCATATCTTCCCAGAGGGGACTTTCGGCATTACCCCAGCTCGGATGGCCATTAAATGACCGATGTCGTCTACATCCCGAGCTCGGGTGACTTCCAGATTGAATCTTGTAAGGTAGCTTTTCAGTGTTTCATTTGGTTGTTGTCGGACATTGGTCAGGGCCGATGCCTCGGGCCTTATCCCAATCATGGCTCTAAATTGCTTCTTGAAATCTTTTGACAACTGATCCCAAGAAGTGATTGAATGCCTCTTATATTTTTCGAACCAGTTTTTCGCTGGTCCTGTAAGCAATGCTGGAAACAACATGCATCTAAGCTCGTAACCCACATTACTTGCTCTCATTATAGTGTTAAATGTACTTAAATGACTGTACGGGTCGGATTTCCCTTCAAAAGGTGGGACATGAGGAATCCAAAACCCTTGAGGAAATGGAGGGTTGGAAATGTGGGGAGCAAATGATTCGAGCTCCTCATTAGAATCTTCGTCCCGATTCCGACCTCGCTCATTCTGTAAGAGCCTAAATTGTAATGCCCCAAATTTCCTAATAAGGTTTAGGACCTTGATTAGGAGGCCGGGAGGGCCATAATTGATTTAATATGTTATAAAATGAATATATGCATGTTAATGTGAATTATATTATTATATGATGATAAATGCATGCGTATGGGAGTATTTAAAATGATAAGGGCATTTTGGTAATTTAGCCTGCTGAGGGCATATTTGTAAATTGGGTGCATATTGTAATATGTGAATGAGATTTCATTATTATGGAGATATATTCGAGCTATTCGACATGAGACGGTCATATATAATGGATTAGTGGTTTTGTCATAACGGGGTCAATTTTGGGGTAATAGAAATGTTATTTGGTGATAGATTGGGAATATTTGAGATCAAGGTGAAATTCTGGAAGTTTTGACTATAGTGTCCCCGGGGGTGTTTTCGGGACCCCGAGCACAAGGTTTTATTTAAGGTTACTTAAGCTTGAAGTAGCTTGACAGATAAGAACATATGTTAGAAACTTCTCGTTCTCTCTCAAAACAGTCTGTTTTATCGTTTGAGCCTTTTTGAGGAAATCTTGAGTTCTAGGAGTCGGAATCAAGCGAGGGTCGAGGCATAGCGATCCTAGGAAAGATTAAAAGCTTCTTAACCGAAGGATTTGACGAGAAACAACCCAATCGAAGGTAATCTAAGTTTGAAGTTTTAAGTTTTTAAAGTTTTAAAGCTTAGAATTGGACTTTGTTAATTGTTGAGTTTTTGGTCGGTTTGAGCTTTGGGTTTTGAGGGTTTTGGAGTATTAGGAAGCTTGGGAACTTTGATTTGATGATTGGGGAATGTTTGGGTATGTTTTTGAAAGATTTGGAGTGTTTAAAACGCGTTTGGGAATGGCCCAGGGTTAGGGGCCGCGGCCCTGTTCTTGTGCGCCGCGGCCCTAGTTCGAAGAAGCAGGTGTCAGGAAGTGAGCCTTGCTGGGCGCTGCGGCCCTAGATGGAGGGCGCCGCGGCCCTTGCCTCAGAGAACCCTGGGGGCCGCGGCCCAAGGTGCTAGGGCCGCAGCCCTTGCCCTGTTTTCGCCCCGTTTGCTCGTTTTGACCCCGAGAACTTAGTTATGGGCCTCGGGAGTGTCCCTACTACTTGGATTAGTTTGGATTGATCTCTTGGGGGCTAGATATTGGTGTGGAACCTTTGATTATCATGTTATTAATGGTGTTCCATATATGGTTATGATTAGGTGACCGCTAAGGACTTAAAGGTTGATCGTTCTCAAGGATCGTTCTTATATTGGTACTAGCTCGAATCTGAGGTAAGAAAACTGCACCCTGTGTATATGTGACATGCATGGCTATTATGGATGCATGTTGATTGATTATTGAGCATGACATGCATGGCTATTATGATGCATGTTGATTGGCTATTGAGTATGACATGCATGGCTATGAATGATGCATGTTAGATGTTTAAATGTAAACATTGTTAGCATAATGAATGCTTGGCAAACCTTGCCATTTGCATATGACTGTTGTTGAGGCATGCTGGATAATTAAGTGTGATGCATGTAATGCACGAGGAACATGTGATAGGGCATGCCATGAATGATGAATATGAGATTGGTCAGAGCTTGAGTCTCTGAGTTTATGCATGATCATGACTGTGCTAGAAACTGTTTAGTAAGCATGTTGAATGCCCTATTCTTGGATAATTGGCATATGATACATATTGATAGCATTGCTTACTTGTGTATGGACTGAATACAGAATCGACAAAAGTGTTAGTATCAGCTGTGAGGCTGTGACTTATTTGTCAGGCTCAGCAGTGTTACTGGACACAGGTCAGGAAACGCTGACTTACTTGTCAGAACGGCCTTAGCATGAATCACGCAAGCCAACAGAGATTAGATCTAATCGATTACTAGCATTGAATGACTCAAGGAGCATTAATGCCTGACCGACCCTGAGGGTCGATGAATAAACAGAGCTTGAAGGCCAGCGGCTTACCTATCAGCCACTCTCTTGCTAGAAAACAGAGCCTGAAGGCCAGTGGCTTACCTATCAACCACTCTCTTGCTAGAAAACAGAGCTTGGAGGCTAGTGGCTTACTTAACAGCCACTCTCCCGCTAAAAGACAGAGCTTGGAGGCTGGTGGCTTACTTAACAGCAACTCTCCCGCTACAAAACAGAGCTTGGAGGCTGATGGCTTACTTAACAGCCACTCTCCCGCTAGAATCATGTGATGTGCACCCATTGGTTTGAAAGCTTTATATTCAGTGTGATTATAATGATAATCATTTGATAATGTTTATGAAAAGTGTTATGTTTTCTTGCTGGGCTTCGGCTCACGGGTGGTATGTGGTGCAGGTAAAGGCAAGAGGAAGCTAAACCATCCTTGAGTTGGAGGGCTTAGATGATGACGTGTACATATGCGGCTGCTCGACCGCCATGGTCGAGGTTTAAAGTGGAACTAGGGTTGAACCCTGTTTTGCCGCTTAGAACGGCCTGTTGTAAATATTTTCTGTAATAAAATCTGAATTGTATTTTCGGGATCCCAATGTATATGTTAAACGTTTTAGTGAAACGTTATATCTTAACCAAAATGTTTAATCCCTAAACCGCTAATCATACTTAGATCACGATTTTGGCCAAATGTCTCGATTAGCGAGTTTAGCACTATTTACAAGGCACACCGTAACGGTCCCAGGAGTTGGGGCGTTACATAAATGCTTTTTCCAGTTGATCAATTCTTTCCTGAACTGGATCCACAGGGGGTCTCGCCTGAAATTGGTTATCGTTGATCACAATTCCAAGCTCGCGCCTTCGCATGGGATCCTTGCGTCCATTTAGGCGATCTCTCAGGTCTGGGTTCGAGGGATTACCACTACCCCAATTTTGATTCAGGTGTTCCCGCAAGTCAGGGTGGTTCCTTTGGATCCCAGTATTTCTGCGTCCTTGATCATACATACTGACTGATCTGGTGTCCCCTGAATCATCGCTGGCGAGGCTCGTCACATGATTGTTTCGAGATGGATTCCTTTCAAGCTGCCTCGTCTCTACAGTACGAGATCGAGATATTTGGCTTCTCGTAGGTTGGGCGCCTGTCCGTTCTCTAGCAGCTTCTCCATTCCCCTGCTTCTGTCCAGCCCGCCTTTCCCTATCACCCTGAGTCGGTTGTGTGTTTCTTTGAGGCGGTGAGGGATATCTTATTGGCGATGGAGGGAACCGTATGGGTGGTGGTGGCTGCCACCCATTTCGGGGTCTGGATGGTCCCGAGTTCGCCTATGCCGGCTCGGTAACATTCTGTGTGTTACCAGGATTCTGAGTCCGAGCCTCTACAGGGGCTTGATTATTCCTAGTTTCAACTGGTAACTCTGCAGTTGAGTTAACCGGAGCTCTAGCCCGGGTGTTTCTTCGGGGCCTCAAGGGAGCAGGCTGTTCTGCCGGTGGCGGAGGTTGCTCTGTTCTTCTTGTGGCAGCGTTTTTGCGGGGTCACCCACGAGGCCTGAGGGGAGGAACATGAACGTCCCACGAAGGTGGGGCTTGGATCTCAGACGGAGGTTGGGGTTGAGCCGCCTGCGCTTCTGCAGCTAATCTAGCCAACTCCTCGTTACGCTTCTTGGCCTCAGCCAACTGTTTTCTTAACTGTCAGTTTTCGAGTTCCACAATGGGGACATACCGCTTAGGATTATAATACATGTCCTCATCGTCCCTAGGAGCCAGAGGTGCCGGAGGTCCTCGAGAATCGGAGGACTCACTTCTCTCTTCTGAGTCTGGATTTGTCATCAGCTACTTCTCAGGGCAGCGTAGATAGTTTTCTTCAGGAATATTCTGATCACTTGCGGCCATAGCTAATCAAGGATTGTACTGCTTAAGGCTCTCAATGAAAGCACCAAACTGTTGACGCTGTTTTTCGTCAACTTAAAATGTAGAGCAATTAAACAATAGAAACTATGGCGCAGATGAATAATATGGTAGAACAACAAGAGTTTTACGTGGTTTAGCAGTTAACTCTGCCTAGTCCACGAGTCAATTTTATTAAGACTTGGAGTTTTCTGGAAATCCTTTAGAGATGAATTCTCCAGAGTTTCTCTCAAGATAGCAAAAGATCCGTCCTTTTCAAGTGTTCATGACCTCTCTATTTATAGAGAGTTTTCAGAGTTCATTCCCACATATTTCGGGAAGATACTCCTGCTTATTAATTAAAAAAATGATATTAAATGTTGTAACTCCTATATACAAGGAAACGTCCCCTGAAGATCAGGAAAACAGATAACAAACTTGATAATAACCCTTTAATGTCAGGACGTTACAACAATAAATATCTTTAAATGTACAAAGCGTGTTACATCAGATGATTCATCAAATCTTCGAGAACAGCAATCAACATCACATCAGTCAAGGTTTACAGACAGGATACGAACTGGCCATCTTATTCCAAGACCTGCTCGGAGCAGATATTTCTATCGAGGCTGTCATGATTCGAGCCTGCACTCTTTAAGCTCAGACTATTCGATCTGAAGGCACTCGGTAACGGATGTATCCCAATGCTATGCCTTTCGAGCCTGGATAGAATCTCGAGGTTACATGTCTTCGAGATTGCCATCTTGCCTCGGAGGTTTGACCTTAAACATGTGTTTTATATATCTCGAGCTCATACTTGAGGAGTCCAGCTTTCGAGGTCATAATTTCTAGTCTCGAAAATTGGATGTAACAAAAAAAATATTAAAATAAAATTAAAATAATTATTCATTATTTTTTAGAATATTATGAAGACAAGATAAAAAATTATTAAAATTAACACAAAAAAGAAAGTAAAGAATATCAAAAAATTAAAAATGATTCATTATTTTTTAGAAAATTATGAAGAAAAGATAAAAATGATCAAAATTAATACAAAAAAGAAAGCAAAGAATATCAAAAAATTAAAAAAATATTAATTATTTTTTAGAAAATTATGAAGACAAGATAAAAAAAAAGTGATTAAAATTAACACAAAAAAAAATAAAGAATGTCAAAAAAATTTAAAAATATTAAAATTAACACAAAAAAGAAGGAAAAGAATGTAAAAAAAGATTAATTTCTTCATAAAAAAATTTAAAACATTAATCATTATTTTTTAGAAAATTACGAAAATAAGATAAAAAAAAAGTGATTAAAATTAACACAAAAAAGTAAAGAATATCAAAAAAATTATAAATGATTAAAATTAACATAAAAGAGGAAAAAAAATGTCAAAAAAATTAATTTGTTGATAAAAAAATTTAAAACATTGTTTATTAATTTTTAGGAAATTATGAAGACAAGATAAAAGCTGATTAAAATTAAAAGAGATATTGAAGGAAATAATACCCAAATTTTTGTAAAAATTACACTTTAATACCCGATTTTTTTTTGCGGTAATAATACATAAATCTACAATTTTGGTGCAACTGTTAGTACTCAGTGTTAACTGCTCGTTAAGTATCCACGTAGAACATTTTATTAGTCAAATTGGCGGCAATTATACTTAAATCTTTTTAATAGTTACACTTTAATACCCATTTTTTGGTAATAATACCTAAATCTACAATTGTGGTGCAACTGTTAGTACTTACCGTTAAGTATCCACGGAACACATATTAATTTTGGGATGATTTTAGACTAATTTTTTTTTAAATATTATGAAAATCATTTTAAATTTAAAAAAAACCAAAAGATTATAAAAAACTAATTAATGATATGGAATTTGGAATGATTTTGAGTTTCAATTTTAATTTGAGTTGTTTCAAATTTGTAAATTTGAGTTTTATTATAATATTTTAGATTTTTTAAAATTTAAAATGATTTTATAGTATTTAAAGAATTTATGGATATTAGCGGCAATAATACCTAAACCGTTTCAAAAGTTACACTTTAATACCTAAATTAACGAGTATAAAAATGTGTCACATTGATACTTAATGAGCAATTAACAGTGAGTACTAACGGTTGTACCAAAATTTTAGATTTATGTATTATTACCGCCAAAAAAATGATTTGGGTATTAAAATGTAACTTTTGAAAAAAATTGGGTATTACCACCACCAATATCCCAAATTAAGTAGTTTTGCTACAAAAAAAAATTGGATAGTTTTGTCATAAAGAAAAAAAAATTAGGTAATTTTGCCGCAAATTTTCTTTCTATGTAGTTAATGGTGTTAAGTGGGTAGCTACAGAAACTATGTTTTTGTAACCTTAGGTAGTTTTGCCGCAAAGAAAAAAAACTTAAGTAATTAACTGTAAAAAAATAAAAAAATTAAGTAGTTTCGCTGCAAATTACCCCTAATACATATTAATATATGGGATGAAAGCATGCATAGACTTCATGGAAAAAAAAACCAAGGTTAAGTTTAGTTTTATTTCTATAATTTTAATAAATAATTTACATATATATGTTTTTTATATGGCAATAAAATAATTTAAAGAAAATATCCAAATGTATTACAACAAAGAAGAAAGATAGAAATTTTTCCAACCAAATAAGTTATAGTGCTCTCAAAAATATGCACAGCTAATCTAATGTCCTTTATGTATTAGAGATACTTTTAGGAAATTAGGGATTAAAATCAAAATATTCTTGAGTAAATATCCAAAAAGTTATTGGCATACAAGTTTCACCTAAATATAAAGTTGACCACTAGTAATGAATATGATTAAAAAAACAAATGCTGATTCAAATCCAAAACAACCATAATAGTCAAGTGTTAATAAAACAATCTTTTTAAAAAAAAAAAAAAAAAAAAGCAATCTAAAATCTAATAAAACTTTGAATACTATATCAAAACTACAACTATCTATATGCTAATAGTTCATTACACTCTTAACACATGAATTTTATAAAAAGAACATATACATTGCAATGAAAATGAAGAATATTTATATATTAATATATTGAAAGGAAAGTAAAATTAATAATATAATTTATACAAGTCTACATATTATATAAATGTGTAATATTATATTATATACTTTTTGTCTTGGGTAAGAATGGAATCATGGATGTCCATATCTTGGGATTTATTTTCATTTTTATTAGAAAAAAAAAGTGAGTCAATAATTTCTAAAAATGCATTGGGATTGAAAGAGGAGGGAATCAAATTATCGAGCAATGCACAATAATATTGTCTGTAATTTGCTTCGATATTAGGGCATTCACATTTTATGTTACGTCTAAGTCACGTGACTTGCACGCTACGCCAATATAGTACTATTTATATTTATTTATTTTTGTTGGAAAAAAAAACTCATTATTAATAATAAAACCCCACCAATATTCTAATCAATATTTTATTCTTTGTTCTTCACTTAAATGGATTTTTCATTCTAACTTTAATTTCGCACCAAGTTATATACGGTTGGTCATCGCTCATCACTAATCTATTCTTTCAAAATATTATATTTGTCATACTATTTTATTATTTCTTCTTCAATTCTTATTGTACTAATTATTATACTTCACAATTAATTTATTTAAAAATATTATTTGAATATATATTAAAAATAAAGTCGAAAAAAGTACAAAATGAAAAATATATTTATTAAAGATATAGAGAAAAATATTTTATTATTGGTAAAGGTAAAACTCATTAGGATGTTTTTATGGTAGGAGTTATTTTTCGGCATTGTAAATCATTCATAATTTTTTGAAATTTACAGAATGTTTTAAATAAATACAATATACACAGTTAAAAAAAATCGCGCTAGAAACTGTTCATAGGTTGGGAACACAAAAAAATCCTACTAATAAAGTTCTTTTTCTAGCCCCTACCATAGAAATTCCCAAACTCTTTTATGTATAGTGTTTTTTTTTGTTGACAAATAACAAGAATATAGTTTATTGGTGTATTATTGGTTATATGTATTCAGTTGTTACCTTTAGTTGTTAGTTGTTTAATTACTATACTAATTAGTTATTTGGGTTGTTAAGAATATCGATTAAGTCTGTTAACCGACTTCTACTGTGCTATATATATTGTACTCTGTTCTGTAATTCAGATTATTCACAATCAATAAAATTCTTCCTTTGATTTCTTCATTTCCGCAATATGGTATCAAAGCGGGAAAGAAAAGATTTCCCCCGATCTTGAGACTTCATCTCCATCATCGATGTGTCTCCTTCTTCTTCAGCGATCTCTTCACCAGAGTTGGCGATCTTCCTAGCTCTGTGTTCTCTGCTTTCTGATCAAGTGTTCTCCACCTGATATTTCTTCATTCCAAGATGTCAAATGACAATCAACCAAGTCCAGCTGCAATCGGAGACAACTCTGCTCAAACCACTATCAGATAATCAGTGACTCCGATCGTGCAAAGAAATCTACCTCAACAGATGGTTCAACAAAGGAATCCCCTGGAAAATCCACCAGATCCTTATTATCTTCACCATGTCGACAATCCAGGTAATGTACTGGTTTCTCAACTACTCACGGGACAAGATAATTACATGTCGTGGAGTAGAGCAATGCAATTGGCGATTTCAGTCAAGAACAAACTCGGGTTCTTGGATGGTTCGATTTCTAAACCTTCTCCTATTGATCCTATTTTGTGTAATGCCTGGACTAGAAATAACAATATTGTCATCTCTTGGATCTTGAATTCTGTGTCTAAAGAAATTTCCTCTAGTATCTTGTATGACGAATTTGCTGCAGCTATATGGAATGATCTGAAGGTTTGGTTTCATCAAAAGAACGGGCCACACATATACAATTTAAGAAAAAGCTTGATGAATCTCAAACAAGATACCCAAGGAATTAGCATGTATTTCACCAAACTTAAAACTATTTGGGAACAATTATCTCAATACTGGCCCTCTTGCATTTGCAATAGCTGCACCTGTGGTGGAGTCAAGAAGCTCCAAGAACACTACCACATGGAATATATCATGTCATTCCTAATGGGTTTATCAGATTCTTACTCACAAGTTAGGAGCAGCATTCTCCTCATGGACCCTCTACCCGAAGTTAATAGAGTGTTCCATCTGGTTACTCAAGAAGAAAACCAGAGAGAAAACTCGAATGCTGCAGTTGATCAAAACCCGAGTATGGCCTTTGCCTTCCAAGGTGACAAGAACAATTCGAGCAAATCGGATTCGACTGGAAACATGTCATATCCACAGAAGAGGAATAGACCTTTCTGCACTCACTGCAATATTCATGGTCACACTATCGAAAAGTGTTACAAAGTACATGGATACCCTCCTGGTTACAACAAGAACAATAAAGGGAAAGATGCTATTGCAAATCAAATTCAAACCAGCAGTGAAACTGGAGCTGCTGCTAGTGACAGTCAAACACTTCTCCCTCAACTCACCTCAACACAATATCAGCAACTCCTGAACTTACTTGTTGTGCAACAATCTGGTATGGCCACATCAGACCCTAACACTTCAACAGGTAACACAGGTATCGTACTCTCCAATATATCTTCTTTTCCTGTCAATGGATCCTGGATCTTAGATTCAGGAGCAACAAGACACATCTGTTCTAATATCAAGCTCTCTCAATTTTTCTGCAATGTCACTCCCACTAGACTCCTGCTGCCTAATAATGAAAAATTATTAGTCAATAAAAGTGGTTCAGTTGCTGTCTCACCCCATATAACACTAAATGATGTTTTATATGTGCCAACTTTTAAATACAATATCATATCAGTAAGTTGTTCGGCCTTTTCAAAATGCTCTTTATGTCAAATTCTTTACTGATTATTTCATCATACAGGACACCATCCACAAGAGGATGATTGGAAAAGGTGAATCCAAGAATGGCCTCTGCATACTGGATTCCACAGCTAATGATTCTACTATTCTCTCTATAAGTGCTGATGTTTGACATTCTAGGCTCGGACATCTTTCTAATAAGTACTTACATTTACTTAGAAATAAACTGAATTGTAACACTGCTATTTTACACAAAGATTCCCCTTGCTATGTGTGTCCCTTGGCAAAACAGAAAAGACTTCCTTTTCCTAACAACAATAACTTTGTTTGTAATGTCTTTGATCTAATACATTGTGATATTTGGGGACCATACCACATTACTTCACATTCTGGACACAAATTTTTTCTTACTTTAGTTGATTATTATTCAAGATTCACTTGGACTTATCTCTTGAAACATAAATCTGATGCTTTGAATATTATTCCTCAGATTGTATCTTATGTACAGAATCAATTTAACTGTATGATTAAGAAATTCAGATCAGATAATGCTCCTGAACTTGTTTTCAAAGAATTGTTCCAGAAACATGGTATTCTACATGATTTTTCTTGTGTTGAAACTCCTGAGCAAAAGGTCGTTGCTGAAAGAAAGCATCAGGATTTACTGAATGTGGCTAGGGCTCTTTGCTTTCAAGCTCATATCCCTATTCGATTCTGGACAGAATGTATAATGACTGCTTCCTTTCTCATCAATAGAACCCCCACACCTAACCTGAAAAATCGATCTCCTTTTGAGCTGCTGTTTAAAAAGGAACCCGACTACAGTTATTTGAGAAATTTTGGTTGTTTAGTTTTTGCTTCCACTCTCACAGCACATAGAACTAAATTTGCTCCTAGAGCTCGCACTTGTGTCTTTATGGGATATCCACAGGGAGTAAAAGGTTACAAACTTTATGACATCAACTCTAAACAGTTTTTCACATCTAGAAATGTTGTTTTTCATGGAAACATTTATCCTTTTCATAAACTAAATGATGATGTCACTAACATTGATCCTTTTGCAGAAATTGTTATATCTTCTTCTGTTATAACTAATACTCCTATAAATGATTACCCTACACAACAAGCTAACCCTGCAGAACCAAGCTTGCAGTCTCCAAGTGATAATGCTTCAGCTTCTACTGCACCAAGCATACAACCAACTCCCACTGCTCCTATCAACAGCCCACCTGGGGAACTTGCTGCACCTCCCAGAAGAACAAACAGACTCACTAGACCACCAAGCTATCTCAAAGATTTTGAATGTTACTCTTCCATTCAAGATCAATCTTCTACTCCACATCCTCTTAATAAATTTCTTTCTTACACTCGTTTAGCCAATTCTTACAAGGCTTTTCTCTTTGCAGTTACTTCTCAAAAGGAACCACAGACATACCAACAAGCAATACAATTCAGACAATGGCTAGATGCCATGAACATAGAACTCACTGCCCTTAGGAACAACAAGACTTGGTCTGTTGTTCCACTCCCACCAAGCAAAAGAGCAATTGGTTGCCATTGGGTATACAAGATCAAATTTAACAGTGATGGATCCGTTGAAAGGCACAAAGCTCGACTTGTAGCTCAAGGATACACGCAACAAGAAGGACTTGATTTCTTTGATACGTTTTCCCCAGTGGCCAAAATGGTCACATTCAAGTTACTCCTTGCTGTTTCCACTGTAAAACAATGGCATATGTTGCAACTCGACATTAACAATGCCTTCTTAAATGGTGACCTCAATGAAGAGGTCTATATGCAATTGCCACTAGGACTAACTTTGCCATCTTCTTTGTCTACAGATTCGAACCTGGTTTGCAAGCTTCACAAATCAATTTATGGACTTCGACAATCATCCAGACAATGGTACAAAAAGTTATCCGAGGCTTTACTCCAAGAAGGGTTCAAACAATCCCAGGCAGATTATACTCTTTTCACACGAGGCACAAATGATCAGTTCATTGCTCTTCTCGTTTATGTCGATGACATAGTTCTAACTGGACCAAATCTTGCTACTTTACACCAGCTCCAAGCTTCTCTACATCAGAAATTTAAGCTCAAGGCTCTCGGACCCTTACGATATTTTCTTGGCTTTGAAATAGCCAAAGGAAAAGATGGTCTGTTTCTTTCTCAACGCAAGTATACGATTCACTTACTCGAAGACACAGGTTATGCAGGCTGCAAACCAGCAAAAACACCCATGGATCCACGAATGAAACTGGATGATCAACAGGGGGAACCTCTTACTAATCCTTCCTCATACCGTCAGCTGATTGGAAAACTTCTATACTTGACCCTATCGAGACCGGACATCACATATGCAGTGAATTGTCTAAGCCAATTCATGACAAACCCACGAAGCACACATTTACAGGCATTAAACCATCTGCTTCGATACCTCAAAGGATGTCCCGGACAAGGTCTACTTTACTCACCAAATTCTTCCTTACATCTCAGAGGTTTCTCCGACTCTGATTGGGCTTCTTGTCCTATCACACGACGCTCCACAACCGGTTTTTGTACCTTCACAGGAGATTTCCTAATATCCTGGAAGACCAAGAAACAACCTACTATTTCTAAAAGCTCTGCAGAAGCAGAATACAGGGCCCTAGCAGCAACTACGAGCGAGATCACATGGCTTCAATACATCCTCAACGACTTGCAACTACAACAAACTAAGCCAGCTTTCATTTATTGTGACAATCAGTCAGCAATACACATTGCCAACAATCCCACATTTCATGAGCGAACTAAACATATAGAACTTGATTGTCACTTCATTCGTGACAAAATTAACAACTCAACTATTCGCCTTATCCCTGTTTCAAGCAACCTACAACTTGCAGATGCCTTTACTAAACCTTTACCATCTACCACTCTCAATTCCCACATCATCAAGATGTCTGTATATAATCTATATAGTCCATCTTGAGGGGGGCTAACAAGAATATAGTTTATTGGTGTATTATTGGTTATATGTATTCAGCTGTTATCTTTAGTTGTTAGTTGTTTAATTTCAGTACTAATTAGTTATTTGGGTTGTTAAGAATATCTGTTAAGTCTGTTAACCGACTTCTACTGTACTATATATATTGTACTCTATTCTGTAATTCAGATTATTCACAATCAATAAAATTCTTCCTTTGATTTCTTCATTTCCGCAATAACAAATTTACTCTTTTATGGAGTTCCTTATTAACACTATAAAACTTCGTAGTATACCAATAATCACCCTCATAAAAAAATATAATAATTAACATAAAATATATTCTTTTTTGTCTTTCAAAAACCAAAAATATTATAAAAATACTTCATTTTAAAAATATTTTTTTATTATATATTTATTTTTAAGTAAAATGACTAAAATATACCACTTAATTATTTTTCTTCTATTTATTAAATTTTAGACTTAAGTAAGTACAACCCATTTCTTATTAAATAAAATTTTTAAATTGAGTCCACCTAATTTTAAAAAAAATTATATTCATTATTATAACAACACAAAAAATTTCTAATTGAAAAAAAATCATATAATATGAAATTAAGTTTATGGTATTTTTTAATTATTTTTCATAAATTTATATTTGAGATAGTATTAAAATATATTTTATTTAATTATTTAGTTTATTAAGACATAAGTATATATCATTTAAAAAAAATTAATTTTGAAATTTTAATAAATAAGATACATAATCATTTCATTTTTATTTTTTTGTTAACAAATCAATGCCTAATATAGAAAAAAAAATCTTGTAATTATAAATAAATATATTTTTTAAATTAATGAAATGAGATGTAAATATAACAGGGCATTTTAATTTTTAACGTGTCTCTCCTAAAACTATAATTTTTCTTTTATGTATGCTCGTCTTAAAATTTAAACTTTAAATATGTCTGCTAAAATTAAAATTCTCTATTTAAGGTTTATACTCTTTTGAATTCTGTGTTTTGTCTCATTATCTGTTTAGATTCCAGATTTTGACAAATTACTTTTTAGACCCTATGTTTTATAAAATAGTTTAAATAGACCCTTAAACTCGATTTAAAACAAAATAAATACAACAACATAATTATTAGGCAGAATGATTATACTTTTGTTCTGAGTTGTTAATTTTGTAAATTATTTGTGATTTTAGTGTAAATATTTTTTATCAAAATCAGATTTAAAGGTCTATTTGAACCATTTTACAAAATACAAGATTCAAAAAGTAATTTGTCAAAGCTCAGGTCCAAACAAATAATGAAACAAAATACAAAATCGAAAAATATATTTAACAATACTCTTCATCACTTTGATCATTGGTCTGCCCTTAATTACATGAGTATATATAGCATAAAAAACTTCATTTTTTTCTTCAAATTTTTACTTTTTATTTTAACAAAAAAGAATAGAAACTTGAATAATGTAAAACAAATGAAATAATAAAAGACCAAGGAGTATGATGAAAGGAGAGAAAGTCTCTCTCATACACATTATGAAATTGTAATATTAGCCCCTCACAATTGTAAAAAGAAAAAAAATTCCCAATAATTTTATATATTTTTTAACGAAAAATTTGTGCCTTCATTCGTCCATGTGAACAGGATCTATATAATATAGTTAAACTTCATTACTACCTTAATTAGTATAAGTATTATTTCAATTTTAATCTTGGTGTTCCCCATTATATCTTTGGAGTGTCTAAAATATTAAGAACCATTATGTTTCTCAACTTGTCTTATTTATTAAACCTTACAAAATATTATTGATGATAGCGAGTGTTTTTAACTAAACCCCACGTGGATCTTTATATATATCACCCCAAAAAACATATAAGATCTAATTAATATACTCACAAAATCAATGATGTTGATTATTTGGATTTAAAAAACACTCAGCCACGACTAAGTTATGAACATTATTATTCTAATAACCCCACCCCATAACGTGCTATGATGCTCTTAATACTTACTCTTACACATTTTAATAAGAGATTATTTATTAGGTTATTTTTTATATGGGATGAACGAAATAAGCAATGTTATTGGTCATTGCAAATAAGCAATTTTTTTTATTTATGCACATAACATAGATCTAGGACATAAGCAATGGTTGACCCTTTTAGTCAACCATCGTATCTTAGTTAGTGTATAATATTAGATTAGGTCATGGGGAATCGAAAACAAGAGCAATTGGATTGGATTGGGTTTATTTTATAGTAAGGGTTAGGTTTCAGAGATTAACTCACTAAATTTATAATATAATCTTGTTAGTGTGATAATAAGTACAAGTGACACTGACACACACATACATACATATATATAACCTGGTAATTAAATTTATTTAATAAAAAAATTAATGCATAACATGCAGTTCATTTGTATATTAACTCATCACATACAAGACAATAACAACCACATTAGCTTACCCTATACTTTACCAAACACGTTAGTTAATAATTAGTGTGATCTTACTTGGTTGAAGTTTCAGTGAGAAAATGAAATAAAATAATTATTTAATTATATCTAAAAACTAACTAAATAGATCTTGATGAGACTAGCACACCACCTAATTTCATATGACAGATTGAAAATGAAATGTTTATTACTTCACAAATCATGTCAAAGAAATAAGTCTTTCATTTGTTTTTTATTTTATTTTTTTCTTCACGAAATTCACCTCGGAGAGAAATAACCCACTTTTGATTCTTTAATTACTAAACCATCTAATTTATTATACACAAATTTTATCAAACCATCAATGAATATTTATAGTGTTTACACCATTTTATATCCCAAAATTTTAGTTAAATATCAAATTGTGAGATCTGAGTCATCATCCAAATCCCCAATCATATTGCATCACTCGGATTGCCAACATGATAGTAGTTAGTTAGGTTGAAACTAACTCACCAGCTCACAGTCTCAACAGCCATCAAATCTGTTATGACTACTTGAAGTCGGTTAGAAGATTTTTTATCTCCAACATTCATCATCTTCTATGTATAGCCTAAAGTCAGATTGGATTTATGTTAGACTATGGTGTATTCACTGGATTCATTGCAAAGAGATTAGAGAGAGTTCATTTGAGAGAATTGAAAGGATTCTTGCGTGAACTAAAAGAGAAAGTGTATTGTGTTCATACACTTGAGTGATCTTTGAGGGTGTAATCTATTCTTACAGAGATAGTGGATTTGACTGAGGCTTGCTGCCTCGCCTTGGATGTAGGATCAACAATCTTGGTTGATTCCGAACCAAGTATTCTTGGGTGTTGATTTTCTTTTACATTTAGTTTTCTTACTGTTTGATACATTGTCTTGACTGCAAAACTTGTCAACTTAACATTGGAACTTGCAATTTGTTTGTTTTACTGTGATTGAGTATTTGACCGGGTTTAATCCTCAACAACTGGTATCAGAGCCAAGTTCCAAGCTGGGAGAGGTTGTTGTTGCCATTGACAAGAATCTCTTGAGAAAGATCCAACTTCGAAGTTCAAACATATTCAAGAACTCGTATACTGGCCAGAAATGATTCTATTCAAAATGTCGACTTCAAAGTTCGAGGTGGAGAGATTTGATGGCAAGAACGACTTCAGTTTTTAGCGCGCAAAGATGATGGCTCATCTAGGGAATCTGGGTTATGAAGAAACTCTTAAAGAAGAGAGAGAAATCTCGGTGAAATTGGAAAACAAAGAAGAGGTGTTGAAGAAAGCCAAGAACATGATCATCTTGAGTTTGAGTGATCAAGTGTTAAGAAAGGTTGTCAAGGAGAAAACTGCGTATGAAATGTGGAATAAGCTGGAGCAACTGTACATGACCAAGGCGTTACCAAATCGGATTTATCTCAAGCAAAATATCTATGGTTTCAAAATGGAAGAAGCCAAGTCAATCGATGAGAACATTGATGAATTCACCAAGCGAATCTCAAATTTGGAATCTATTGAAGTGAAGATCGATGAAGAGGATTAAGCAATTTTTCTGTTAAACTCATTGTCGAAAGCCTATGAAAATCTAAGAGATACACTTAAATATGGCAAAGAAACTTTGTCATTAGAAGAGGTGATTAGAGCTGTCTATTCAAAGGAGATGGACCTGAAAGCCAACACCAAAGTATCAAGATCTCAAGCAGAGGGTCTGAATGTCAAAGGAAGATCTGAAAAGAAAGAAGGCAATCAAAACAGACCTGAAAGCCAACACCAAAGTTTCAAGATCAAAAGCAGAGGGTCTGAATGTCAAAGGAAGATCTGAAAAGAAAGAAGGCAATCAAAACAGAAATGGAAAGAGTAAGGGTTGATCAAGATCAAGGTCAAGAAATAAAAGAACATGTTGGTTGTGTAACAAGGAAGGACATATCAGAAGATTTTGTCCACAGAGAATTGCTGAAAGTCAGAAACAAGATTCAGACAATGGTGTTGCAGCTAATTTTTCAGATGGTTACAACGATGAAGATGCAATGTGTTAAAAGTTTATGTAGATGATCCAAAGGAGGAATGGGTCATGGATTCCGGATGCACATTCCACATGTCACCCAGGAAAGATTGGTTCTTCAATCTGAAATTGGAACCTGCAGGTAAAGTTTTGATGGGAAATAACTATTCTTGCATAATACAAGGAATTGGTTGCATCATAATCAAAATGAAGGATGGCTCCATAAATATACTCTCTAATGTTAGATTTATTCCTGACCTTAAAAGAAACTTGTCGTCTCTTGATGTTTTAGATTCAAAAGGATATAGCTACAAAGCTGAAATATGAGTTCTAAAAGTGACAAAAGGCGCAATGGTGATCATGAGAGGAGAGCTTAGACAGGGGTTGTACATATTGCAAGGAGACACTGTCACAGGCTCCACAGCCGTGTCTACACAAACTATAAACAAGACAGAGATGTGGCACAAACGTTTGGGACATATGAGCCACAAATGACTGGTTGAGTTGGGTAAGCAAGGTCTTTTAGATTCTAAATATATTAATGTTCTGAAATTTTGTGATACTTGTGTAATAGTAAAGTCTCACAGATTGAAATTTTCTAATTCAATTCATAGAACTAAAAGCATACTTTATTACATACATTCTGACTTGTGGTGTACACCACAAGTCCATTTTTCTCTAGGAAAAAATCTATACTTCTTGTCTATAATTGGTGATTACTCTAGAAAGGTTTGGGTTTATTTTCTCAAAACTAAAGATGAAGCTTTTGGAAAATTCAGAAAATGGAAAATAATTGTTGAAAATCAAACCATGAAAAATGTCAAGAAATTGAGAACCGATAATGGTTTAGAATTCTGTAATAAAGAGTTTGATGCATATTGTAAAGAACATGACATTGTTAGACACCACACTTGCACAGATACTCCACAACAAAATGGTCTTGATGAGCATATGAATAGGACCATTATGAACAAATTTAGATGTATGCTTAGTGATTCTGGTTTACCAAAATCTTTTTGGGCAGAAGTTGCTTCAGCATGCTATATTATAAATAGATCTCCTTCTTCTGCATTAGATTTTAAAGTACCTGAATATATGTAGTCGGGTGTACAACCTAACTATCATCATCTAAAACCATTTGGTTGTATTGCATTTGCTCATGTGAACCAAGGAAAGTTAAATCCGAGGTAAAAAAGGGGTGTGTTTGTTGGTTATCCAAATGGAGTAAAATGTTATAAAATTTGGATAATAGAAGATAAGACATGTGTTATAAGTAGGGGTGTCATATTCAACGAGTGTTATTTTTATAAAACTAACCAAAACTCTTTAGAATCAACTAGCTCTAAACAAGCTGAGCAGAATGACAAATTACAGGTGGAATTGGAAGATTCACTGAAGGCTTATAATCAAGGTGGAGCTACTAAGAGTGAATTTGAGCATACAGCTGATGAAACAACTAACTTTGAAGATGAGACAAAAGTGCATACAGAAGAAAATGAATCTCAAGATTACCTTCTGGCTAGAGACAGAGTAAGGAGAGAAATTAGACCACCTGCAAGATTTGTTCAAGCTAATTTTACTGCATTTGCATTCAATGTTGCAGATGCATTAGAGCTTCAAGAACCAGCAAGTTATAGTGAAGCTAGAAAAAGTACAGAATGAGAAAAATGGAAAAGAGCCATGAGTGAGGAAATGGAATCATGGTCCAATAACAAGACATGGGAATTGGTTGATAAACTCAGGAACAAGAAGGTGATAGGTTGTAAATGGGTATACAAAAGGAAAGCAGGGATCATTGGAGTTGAACCACCTAGATTCAAAGCAAGGTTGGTTGCAAAAGGTTTTTCACAGATTGAAGGCATTGATTATCATGAAGTCTTTTCACCCGTTGTAAAGCACACTTCAATTCGAGTAATCCTAGTTATTACAACAATAAATGATCTAGAATTGGAGCAACTTGATGTCAAGACAACATTCTTACATGGTATGCTAGTGATAACTCTAGGAATTAGAGTTATTTTTATGCTTTCAAACTTATAATTTTATCAAGAAATAGTGGTTTAGGGTGTTTTGTAGTGTCTTTATTTTCGTTTTGTCATATATTAAATATAATAAGATAATATTAAATATTAGTATATTGCTATAAAAATATACCCTAAACTGTGAAATTTTGCCTTGGCAGGTGGTTGGTAGAATTTTGGTCATTTGGAAAGAAATTGAAGCTTTAAATGGTTTCAGTAGGAGGGAATGCTGCAGCATTGCGTTCTGCCAGCTAATCTACTTGGATGACCCACATGGAAGCTACCATTTAATTCTCCAGCTTACTTTGGGGATTAATTAAATTGGGCTGCATGATAAATAGATAAATGCTTATTGGGCTTCATTTTGCCTTGGACCCATTTATGGAAAAGAAGACAAAAAAAGGGAACAAAAGAAGAAAGAAAATAGAGGCCCACGTGACCCATAGAGGAGCAAGTGACCTAGAGAAAAGAGTGTCTTCTTTTCCAATTGGGGATATACGGCTGATAGACAAAAAGAAGAAGGCAGCCGCCTGTGCAAGAAATATATCCATTTTTGGCCGCCAATAAAAGAAGGAAGAGAGAGGATTGGAAGGAAAAAGACAAACAAAGAGAAGGGTTATTTGGGGACACTCCTTAATATTCTTGGCTTGTTTTTCTTTCCCTTATCTTTTGGAACTTAATTCTTTCTTTGTTGCATTTATTTTGATTATGGATGATTATCAGCTGGGTTATTTTGTGTTTAAAGTTATGAACTGATTTTCTTAAAGTTAGGATAATTAAGAAACTTTGTTATGCAATTGTGGAACTTTGCTATTGTTACTTAATGCTAATTGATGTTTATTCATTCAAGTAATTTTCATGCTTAATATTTACTATTGCTTGATCACCTTTAGTAAATGATTGAAATAATTAAAATTGCTGAAAATGATTAAAATTATTGGACAAAAGACTTGAATTGTGCAAGATTAATTTCTTTGATTTTAATTTTGTGAGGGTATAGACATATATCTTTGCCTTGCATAATCTAATAGAATTGGTGCTTGATATGAAATTCTTGAAATTAAATTAACTTAGACATAAGTAATTTAATTAGAGAGTTAAACCCATTTGATTTCGACAGAAACTTATGGACTTGATTAGAATTCTTGATTAGTAAACTGTCAGTGTACCATAGCATTGCGTTCAGTAATTGCAAAACAGGGGAATTAATTATCTAGCTTACCATTTCATTATCAACAGATTTTCATATTGCATCCCATTAACTTAGATTTTAAATTCAGCTGTTAGTTATTTTTAATTGCATAAAAAAAATAAACTTCCAATTTAATTTGAGTTTGGTTCTTTTGTTTATAATTATTTTGCCAAACTTTAATTTCACAATTTAAGCTTAAAAACAATCCTTATGGATACGATATTGGGTTCTTATCACCTTATTACTTGTTGACAGTGTACACTTGCACTCACATTAAATTTTGCACAATAGCTAGAAGAGGAGATTTTGATGCAACAACCAAAACGTTTTCTGCAACAAGGAATGGAAGCAAGGTTTGTCTGCTAAAGAGGTCTCTCTATGGTTTGAAACAGTCGCCTAGACAATGGTACTTCAGATTTGATGAATATATGCTCAAACTGAAATTTCAGAGATCAAAGTATGACAGTTGTGTTTACTACAAAATTCTTGAGGAGTACATGAGCTTCATTTATCTCTTAATTTATGTTGATGATATGCTTATAGCTTACAAACATAAATATGAGATGTTGAAGTTAAAAAGGTTGCTAAGTCAAGAATTCGATATGAAGCAACTTGGTCTAGCTACAAGGATTCTGGGAATGGAAATAGCTCGGGACAGAAGCAAGGGTATTTTGGCTTTATCTCAGAAGGGGTATGTGAACAAGATTGTGGAATTATTTGGTCAAAAGGAGGAAAGATCAGTCAACACACCAATTGGAGCACATTTCAAACTGAAATCTCTAACAAATGAGGAAACATCTTTTGAAGAGAAAAAGATGGAAAGAATTCCATATTCTAATGCGGTTGGAAGCATTATGTACTCAATGATTTCAACTAGACCAGACTTAGCCTATGGAATTGGTCTAGTTAGCCAATTTATGAGCAAGCCAAGTCTTGAATATTGGCAAGCTGTTAAGTGGTTACTTAGGTACATGAAAGACAGCTAGTTTGAAGATATGTTACTCCATGATAGATTAGAATTTGTGTGAAGTTGTAGGATATTGTGACTCTGTTTTGCGGGTGACTATGATAAGAGAAGGTCCCTTTCTGGATACATTTTCACAGTTGGTGAAAATGTGGTTAGCTGGAAGTCAAACTTGCAACATGGTGTGGCTTTGTTCACCACTGAAGCCGAGTACATTGTCCTCACAGAAGCTGTCAAGGAAGTTCTATGGCTGAAATGTTTCTTAGATGAATTGGGTTTCAAGCAAGAACAAGAAGTTGTGCACCGTGATTCTCAAAGTGCTATACACCTATCTAAGAACACTGTATTCCACAAGAGGACAAAGCACATAGATGTCAAGCTTCATTTTCTGAGAGACATAGCAGCTAAAGGAATGGTAAAGGTGAACAACATAGCTACTGAGATATATCCTGCTGATATAATGACTAAAGTGATTCCAGTAGGCAAGTTCAATGATGCTTTGAACTTGCTTAAAATCAAAGAATAATACAGCAGTAGGACCTAATATTCATCCTCAAACTTTGGATTGCTGACTCTAGGTGGAGAATTGTGAGATCTAAGTCATCATCCAAAGCCCCAATCATATTGCATCACTCAGAATGCCAACATGGCAGTAGTTAGTTAGGCTAAAACTAACCCACCAGTTCATAGTCTCAACAACCATCAAATCTATTATGACTACTTGAAGTCAGTTAGAAGATTCTTTAGCTCCAACACTCATCATCTTCTATATATAGCCTAAAGTCAGATTGGATTTAGGTTAGACAGTGGTGTATTCACTAGATTCATTGTAAAGAGATTAGAGAGAGTTCATTTGAGAAAATTGAGAGGATTCGTGTGTGAGCTGAAAGAGAAAGTGTATTGTGTTCATACATTTGAGTGATCTTTGATGGTGTAATCTGTTCTTACTGAGACAGTGAATTTGACTGAGGTTTGCTGCCTCGCCTTGGATGTAGGATCAACTATCTTGGTTAATTCCGAACTAAGTATTCTTGGGTGTTGATTTTCTTTTACATTTCTGTTCATTACATTTAGTTTTCTTACTGTTTGATACATTGTCTTGACTGCAAAACCTGTTGTCTTAACACTAGAACTTGCGAGTTCTTTGTTTGTTTTATTGTGATTGAGTATTTGACAGGGTTTAATCCTCAACACAAATAAATACATATTTTTTTAAAATTTCATAACAGATCTTATCATTGTCAAATTGTGAAAAAAATAATCTCTTCCCTAATTCTAATTAAATTGATTTATTAATAAGATTTTAATTGAAACCTTAAATATCTTACTCAGATTATATTAATTAATTATTTAAATTGAATAAAATCAAAATAAAATGTAATATGGTATTTAGCTAAATTTTAGAGATATAATATGCTATATAACTTATCAACTAAGTTTATCAAGTTAAAAAAAAAGGTCTTTCACTGCAAATAAAATGCTATATATCTGCATTTGTGTCTTACACTGGACCATAAAATATACACAAACAACTAGTAAAGATATATTTACTGCCCACCAAAAAAGTAACTCTATAAGTTGGATCAAATGAAATCTGCAGAAACTGGTACCAAAATTTTCGCTCTTTTATTCGTACTTACAACAATGAATTTGTGTTGGTGTGTGTGGATTTAATTTTGTGTATCAGCAATGAATATGAACTTGGTGTGGTAGGTTTGTTAGTTACCTCTTAGATGGCCGGCTTAGTGTTGCCGTAGGCTATTTGCCTAACGCCTTCAACGCTTTTAGCGAAAAAGAATCCATTTACTCAGACAAATGTACATTTTCTCTTCAAAATTTAACAAAGAACAGTCTTTGCAGCGAGTCGATTGTTTGAAGTTTCCATTCCATGCATATTGGATCATACATTGACATACTCTTCAGACCTTTTATGCGAATCAACAATCTTTATTTTTTTGCTTTCTGCAGCTTTCTTCGCTTCTAGCTCGAGATGCTTGCAGTTTTCCCGGTGGGCTTGGCTGAACATTCTTGTGAAGTTGAGCAAAGTGGAAACAACTGTAGCAGTAAATTTGGAGCAAAGGAACAAGTTGGTTTGTTAAAAAAAACGGAAGCTAGTGAAGTTGGGCAAGCATTCTCTTAATGAATAAATTATGGTTCTAATTAAAAAATTTATTATTTGAAAAAAATAAAATTGCAAGCAGAAGTAGTGTTCAAAAAGAGAACATCCACTTCGGGTTAGATTTCTGTAAATACCTTGTTCGTATGAGCACCGAGCAAGATCTTCTCCGAAATAAAGAATCAAGGCATCCACATTTCTACCCTGTAAAGTTTTTGAACTCCAAGATGAATAAATAATAATCTTATGGATTGAACATTAGCAGCTTGGATTGAAAAACCTACCACGGCAGAATACAATGAAGCTAAAGATCTCACTTCAGCTTCAGCATTTTGAAGAAACTCTTTCAAAGTCTGCACAACAGGGAAAAATTAGAAGGTAAATGTAAAATATACTTGTCATAATTATTAATTTATCAACACTGTGGTATGATTAGTTACACATTTTAGCATTTTCAATGTTATGTTAACTAGCACACATAAAGTAAAAGCTTAAAATGATTGGCTATGCAATACCACTCTCTAATCTATAAAGCTTGAGAAAGCCTACAAATACAAGCCTTCATTGACTATGCAATACCATTCTCCAATCTATAAAGCTTTTGACTATGCAATACCATTCTCTTATCTATAAAGCTTGAGAATGGTATTGCATATTCAAAAGCTTTATAGATTAGAGAATGGTATTGCATAGTCAATGAAGGCTTGTATTTGTAGGCTTTCTCAAGCTCTATAGAATAGAGAGTGGTCAAGAATTGTTTTGGGAGGCTTGAAGAGTCTACGATATTCAGGAAAACTATTTTCACAAGTTTTTCAAAATAGCTGCAACCCATTACTTATACTAGTTAGGCGTTAGCATACTAACCCTTCATCCTCTGCAAACAATTTTTTATTTTATTTTTTAAATTTGATATATTTATGGGAATTTGAACCCAAGAATCATAACACAAATTTTATGCATGCTTGGTAATTACTAGAACTTAGAAACACGTACTATGACATGCATATCCACAAAATCATATTGCTTGTAAACAGACTTTGTAAAGAATTTAGTCAACCGATCTAATAATTAAGAACCTCCTTTTAAATAGAAAGGAAAAGGCACAACTATGCTAATGAAAAATATATCTACTTTTGGAAATAAAGATGAAAAATAAAGTTAGATGATGTATTTATATACCTTACAAAAAAATTCCAGTACAAGACTATCATTATCTGCTGTGGACAATTCCTGAACAACTTTCTCCAATCCCTTGCTTATGGCTTGCATTTCTTCGGCCAAATTTTTTAATTGTATCTAGAGAAATAAAACCAACAATTTAATGACGGAGATTTTATTAATATATCAATGGTCTTGGCCGAACAAGAGCACTTATACCTTTGATGCAGGTTCCAAGCTGCCAAGATCTTTAGAAAAATCTAGAACTTCAGGTAGTTTGTCAGCCAGTACCTACAGGTCATCGAACAAACCAATAGTGAGTAACATGCAATATCTGCAAAATTCATGGCACTTCAAATAAAATAATATCAGGTTAGATTGAGTAGTAAAGCCCAAATTTCTTCCACTGAGGTATGTTTAATTCCTCATGTAGAAATACTTAGCAATTCACTAGAATTTCATACTTCCTGTGGAAGGACAAGTACTAAAAAGATATGTATCATGCACAATTTATATGTACACTCAAAGACGGGTCAGACAAAAAACTGGTTGAAAGTTGAACTCTAAGCTCACATTAACGTTCCTTACTATGCAACCTCAAAATCCTGACATCATTGTTTAATTTGAGTTGTTTTATTGTAATGTTTTAAAACACTTGTTTCCCTCATAAAGTAGATAAGCAACCTTGTGCACACAAAGTGTCAAAGTTAAATATAGCTAACTAGACAAGCAAGTAAGCAGCATGTCTGCACATATAATCCAATCAACTTGCAATGCATTTCACTAAAACATGACAACACTGCAAATGTTACTTTTTTTCTTCTGCTTTGGGTTGTGTGTGGGAAGAGGATTGCAGGCTGCTTAGAAGGACCAAATGATCCCATTAAATTCTAATGATCCAAAGAAATTCACAAGCTTATACCTTGCAAAGATAGTGCATGAGAGTCATCTTGTTGTTCCGCGCACGAGTCTCAGTGAGTTTGAGAAGGCTATCCAGCTTAAATCCAATAGCAGACCCTAACAGACAATTATATGAGAAATCAGGTACAACTAATAAGATGAAGACATTTTAAGTCACAATACCACATATATTCCAGCTATGTCAATTTTATGGTGTTAGTTAGTGGTCTGGCATCACATCTCCTCCACCTAAAACGTGTTGTGAAAATACTGATATCCGCACTGAAAGCCTATTTCTTCACTAAAAAGTACCCTTTTACAAATCATCACTTACAATATCTTGGAATGGAACTTGGTATAAATTATTTAGATTTTATTTTGAATTACTAATATATTATCACATTCCTTACAATGGATTACAGCGTGTTGACACAAAAGCATAATAAGGGTACTGAATATTCTTGGGTCCCAGCAAGGAGGTTGGCTCCCTTTTACTTTTTGTAATTAAAAAAAAACACTAAATAATCTCTGTATGCATTAATGTAGAAGAGTGTATTGTTTGTTTGCATGTAGAGGGTCAGTCATTTCTACATTCTCATAGATGTGATTGCCACTGGATTTGATCTTAAGGAATAATGTCACCACGCCATAGTATAAATAATGAAGAGATAATAAGAAAGGCAAGATTCTACTCACCACGAGCAGTTCCCTGATTCAGAGCATTTCCTAGTGAAAGAATTGTCTGCATTATTCTTTTCAATTTATTTGAGCTTCTGATCTGAAACATCAGTGATAAAATTAAAGAGATTTGAATTGTACTACAAACATTTGTTATCAAAAAAAAAAAAGAAAAATAAAAGGAAGAAGAAGAAAGGGCAGGTAATAATAGAATAACTCGCCTCTTCTGTTGCAGAGTTCACAATATTGAGGCTATTGCGAAGGTCAGAAACCTACGTGAAATTACTAAACCGAATAAGGAATGAGGAAATTAAGGACTAAAGAAGAAGAAAAAGTACAGCTTAATCTAATGAATATATATTCACCTGAGAGCGGAACTGTATCTTAAACGAATATACTCTGAGTTTAGATTCTACACGCGGTACTTGCATCAATTCTAAGAAGAACTGTTGCAAATAAAAGAGATGTGAAAAAAATAAAAGATGCAAAATGATCTATTTTACTAATTTTTTCTATAAATTGAGCAGTTAGAGAAGTAAACGAATCTGTTTGAATCATAGACAGCTACACTCAAGTATTAAAAATCAGATTAAAAAGAAAAAGCAAAATGATTAACATTGGAAACATGCTGTTATGTGGACAGTAAAAGAAATCATATAGCATTCTAAACACGCAAGAGTTGCACCTCAATTAATCTACTTTTTTTTTGTTATTTTTATAAGATACATGTACGATGACTTGAACCCAGTACTACTTACAAACACATACACTTACCCATCCAATCACTTGAGCTCGCTCATTTGTTTTTTTTTTTTTCCAAAACTTATGGAACCAATTTGGTTAGTAGCATACCAAAGTACAAGTTAGGTCCATGGTTATTAACAAAACTTAAGTGCTACTTCTATATAAACAAAATAGGATATTGCATAGAGATATTCATAACAAATTGCCAATAAATGGCTACAGGTTAACAGGAAGAATAACATCTCACTGACCTGTTCACATCTCCCTAACTTCTCCTTTTCTCCAGTGTAGGCCTGAACACAATTATATAGATGCTAATTATAACCTCAGAAAGGAAAGATGGTAATTACTTAAAAAATGTGTCCTACCCTGAGAAGTTCCATCTCTTCTTTTGTTGGACAATACTTAATGAGGTTCTCAACCTGATCAACATCTAAAGCTGAATCTTCCAGGGAAAGCACTGAATTCTGTTAATGTAATATGAAAATTCACATTAATAAGGGCAACTAGGGAAAATGATTTCTTATTGTGTAATAATTTTGGCACATTAAATCTGGAAGAAGCAAAACATTACATAATTAAGTTGAAACCCTGTACAACATGCACTGCAAGGAGCAGCACCAGAAAATAAGTTAGAGCACCAATATTCTTCATACAGATAAATCAGCATAGCAAGAAAAATGTGCCACAGAATTCTCTTCACAGGGTTACATCAAATCAGCACCCGGCTCCATTCTATTTCAGTGAGTTAGTTACCATTAAGAAAAAACTTCTAGAAAAGGGGCTGATATTCAACAATTGCAGTTTTTTTTTTTTTTTTTAAACTTCAGAGTAAAATGCACGTATTATCTTAAATCACTTCCTTTTCAAAATTCGGTATATGCAGTAAAGTTGAGAGTTATTGCCTTCCCCTTTCTCTTTGAGATGATAGTGGAGGGAGGTTTATGTATTTCAAATGTGAAACCATGGTTAAAAGGTCGTGTAATAATCTCTTATTCTAAGTGTGCATATGGTCTCAACACAAACAAAATGGTAGCTTCATTACTTTTATACAAAAAAAAAAAGCTCTATTCAACTGGTTATGCAGTCAATTTTTATGCACAAAAGCAATTTTTGGAAGCTAATGTCATTGAGAAAGACACTGCAATGTTTTCTAACACTATCCAACACATTGCCTCTGTGAAACTACTGTTAAAGTTAAAATTTAATAAGGTTAGAGATCCAAATTCATCGAGTATATATGTTTAAATAGACTTACCATCAACACGTGCAATGGAACTTTCACCTTTGAAAGCATAATCTCACAATTGTATGCTCGTCTGTGCTCAATCTGCAAGACACAGGAATGTTAGCACTTGGCAAATGGATTCTAATTTCAGTATTACTGTAGAGCACAATCGCATGAGATCATCAAGTCAGTATTCATTTCCCATTTCCTAGTATTTTTCTATCCCTCATTTTATACCATTGGCTAAGTTCTATACAAGCTGTGATGCTTCACTAATGACATTCAAATACTTAGTCCCAGTGTGTTATTTCATCATAAACTCAATTATACCAAAATAAGTCCCACTTTAAAGGTCCGCTTTAAACCTACTAAATCAAAATTTTGAAAAGGTCACCTTTAGTTTTCTTTAGGTGCATGGATTATATAATATAAGTATCAATAGTCGATTATTTATTCTCGTCCAAGTTCCAAAAATTAACAGTATAAACATTTTTGCTTCATTCAAAAGTTATTTTTGACGGCCATAAAAAAGTTAAATGAAAAAGGGACAAACAAAGAAAGCTCCAGTTTGAATATATAACCAAAGACAGTTTATGCTCTTTATAAGAACCAAAACCTAAATTACCAGTTGCACTTTCTCAGGTTTAGATCCAATTGAACCACGCTTCATTGATTTCCTCCCACTTGCTAAATTTGGAAGTGCTGCTGAGAAAAGACTTTCAAGCTCTGACATGTCAATCTCTGGAGCTCTAATAGCAAGAGACAATAAATAAATTTAAGGCATAAGATAACAGAAGCACGAATCACAATTTAAGCTCATTAGACATTTATCTCTTTTTTCAGCATCATAAATCATACATTGTAGTTTCACCATATTTCTGTGCCTCAGCCCACAAACTTCCTTGTGTTGCTCTTGTTATTTTCATCCAATGCAATGGTTTCAATTTTTTATTGGATTTTGAACTGATGGTACGTAACAATCGTCCTTTTCCACTATTGGAGGAACTATTTGTCTTACCAAGGAAGGGAGCTGGTGGTGGGGGGACTGAAGGAACAGATAAAGAGGTCTGTGAAGTGGACTTTGACTGTTTCGATGAGAGGAAGGGAGCAGGGGGAGGTGGTGGTGGCACTGAAGAAGGGTTTCGAGGGACCACAACATGCCCAGGATGAAGAGGAGGAGGTGGTGGTGGTGGTGGTGGTGAAGTTCTAGCTCCAATAGAAGTACTTTCCCTTAAAGGTGGTGTAGGAGGAGGGGGAGGTGGTGGAGGTGGTGGAGCCATTCTACATGGAGTTTGAGTAGACTGAGTTGATAAAGTTGCATTAACTGTGGGAGGAGGGGGTGGTGGTGGTGGTGGTGGAGGAGGAGGAGGTCTAGCTCTAACATGAAGGTTTTCCCTTAAAGATGGTGTAGGAGGAGAAGGAATGATTGGAGGTGGTGGGGGCGGTGGGGGTGTTCTAGATGGAGTTTTACAAGGCTGAGTTGAAGAATTAATTGCATCAATTGTAAGAGAAGAGGGCAGACTAGATGAAATATTTCCAAAAATGGTACTTGAGACTGGAGTTCTTGGAGTAGTTGGGGAGCTTGTTATTGATGTTTGAGCTTCATCTTGTGAAAAGGTTGCAGTCCCTTTTTTTGGTGAGGACTTTTCAAGTTCTGAAGTTGAAATGTGATAATGTTGCAATGGAGGTGGAGGTGGAGGTGACTGTGAAGGAGAAGATGCTATAGTATTACCAATCAAGTGAGGTTGTAGAGGCTTAGGCTTGCAAGGTGTCAATGGTGCAAGCAAAATACTTTTGGAACTCAAAGCTCTAGGTGAAATACCAACAGTGGAGTTTGAGACAGCTAGAGAGGCAGTCATTGGACTAGTGACCTCTAGAGTTTCAGGTAAGGCACTATCTGACTTGGTGAAATCCTTTTTCTTTTGATCATCTTTTGGACTTGTTTTCTGAAACTGCTGCAAAACACCAGATTCAGCACTCGTATGAGAATCATTATCAGACTTTTCATGGACAATATGGGATGCACTCATTTGTTGGAGAGCATTCAAGGCAGCATCAGCCCTCAGATCTAACCAGTCCACGTGACTAAACATCTCTTGAACTTTAGCAAATGCCTCTTCAGGAAGACCCTCCTTTTCCTCGAATAATGAGACACTACGTCTAATGATTGAAGTTGCAGCATCCATCTCAGAGAAAAGAATCTTCATCCAAATAACAACCAGTCAATAGATCGAATGTCAAAAAGGAACCCAAAACAACAAATGCAGTCCAATAAGCAGGAGATACATACCTCTGCTCTAAAATCCTTCGGAAATTTATCCCTAGCATCCCACAACATGTCAACTTCATCAGGATTAAGTATCAAAATATTGGACCTAATAAAAGCAGTATTAAACATGAATCTGAACATCATATCTTCCCACTGCATGTCATCATTCATGCTAACACACTCAACCACAACATCGCCTTGAACAAGGCAATTGATGTCAATTTTAACCAGTTCGCATTCTGCCTGCAACAATATAATCAATCTTAAACTACAAACTATAAGTTGCTTACTTGCAGCCAGGAAAATGTTTTAGTAACACATAATTAAAAATGAAGTAAGAATCACCTGCTTGTAAGTGCGAATGGGTTTGTTTCTTATTGGAGTTGAGTGCAATACTTTGGGAGCTTGATCTGCACCAGCAACTGGGTCCTGTCCATATATCCGAAATAAAGGTCGGCAACCTCCATTCCCATCAAAATCGGGAATGAACCTTAGCATGATGCAGTCCAACCTCAGTGCCCTGTCATGTGGAGGCCATTCTGAGGCTACTATATCCCTCCTCGAGACATACTGCAGATACCGAAGCTGAGAAGGGAATGGAGTTAGTGAAGACAGTAAATGTAAGAGCTCATTGGGAGCCAGCTTGTAGACCATATCCAGCGTCCTCTGTTCCCCACTATACTGCTTCCTGTAAATCAACAATGCAGCCAACATAAAAGCCAGAACAGGCCAACCACCTCGCTCACAATGCATTAAAAGCACATTTTGTTGCCCAAGTGAAAGCCAACTCTCACTTGATCTCAGAAAATGATGAACCAACTCCATTTTGAGAACTGGGCAACCCTCAAACTGCCGAGGGTAGTCCATTATGGTAATATCATACTCAGACAAAACCTTAGCCATCTCACTTTGTGTCTCTCCCTCGCGAAAATTAAACACCAAGAACGAAGCATCAGGCAAGAAATCTCGAAACCGATTAAATATATTCCCAGTGTAAGCCTTGTAGCTCTCTTCATCCAAAGCCTCAGTACTGAAGCAACAATCGAAAACTGCACACAAAGAGACAAAACGTTCAATCCTCCATTTTCTATAACTAGTCATTTCCACAAACACCTAACATACAAACTCCAAATCAATCATAACCTCATCCCATAGATTCATTAAACAAAAACCCAAATCAAAACCAATAAATTAATCACCGTAAACTCGGTCGCACAACTCGATCAAGCCATCGGGCGGTTTCCTAAAAAAGAATTTGCGCAACAAAGACATTGGTTGAGGTGTGTCAAAAGCTCAAACTCCGCCGATTCCAGCTGCAACCAAACAAACCTAGAAAGACAATTAGCTTAACTAAGCTGCGCTTAAGATTCCAACTCCATAAACTCAAAGACAAAAACTTTGAATATTGAAAATGAAATTTTCATTACACTTTCTTTCTAACTTCGCTCAAGTTATAACCCTGAAATTATAAACACACATGCATTCATACATATACATGTTAGAATATATACATACATGCAAATATAACTTTTATCTGAAATTTTGTTTAGAGAGAAATTGTTGGGATTGAAGAAGGTGGTACGGATATGAAAAGTTTGGTACTTTTGTTGAGTTGTGTTCTGTTCCACAGCTGAGAATTTCACCAACCAGCTGACGTGGATACCAGTACCCGCGCCGACCAGATAGATTATAACTCAATCACCTGCCTTTTCTTTTTCTTTTTCAATGGCAAATTTTTTTTAGTTGTTATAACTAATAATTACAAATATTTATGATTTTCAGATAAATTTGTTTGGTTTAATCATAATAATGGTCATCTTGAGTTATAGTGATTGTAATTTACCAATTTTGTTTTGAAGTTTCAACTTAAATTGTCTTATCACAAAAAGAAAAAGAAAACTTAAATTATCTATTATTTTTAACTTTGTTATTATTAAATATAATTTTTTTTTAGAATTTGACAAATGTATGGAAATTTGGATTTACTATGTGATTGGGTGAATTTAAATAAGTAATTAATTTGTTAAAAAAATTAAGCAGTGGGTTATGGATAATATGTGTAATTACTAATTTAGAGACCTGAGAATTTAATTTGTTATTCAAATAAATAAAATTAGTTAAAATTAATTAAATGGTACACAAATAAATAATTGGTAGTTACATTTGTTATTTGACATAAATTTGATGTAAATAAATAATTTGTTTGAGAAATAACGCTATGGTGCTGGTGATTTTTTTTTTATGGTACAGGTGCTGATGAAATTGGTAGTTACATTTTGTTATTTGACATAAATATTTTCTTAAAATAAAATATTTATAATTCAGTTATTAACCACTAATAATTATCATAGACGGTATAATTTTGACGTAAAATATTTAATGCATGTTTCTTCAATATTAATATATTTTTTTTAATATTTGAATCGTCGTAAAAATAGTAAAAGGACATAGAAATAGTGAAGCACCGGAAGAAAAACAAAAACTACAATAAAATGGTTAATGATAAAACGACAAAAGTGATGAAAACGACATTGAAATTAAGGGGAAGCGACAAGTGTAAAAATGACAAATAAATGATTAGCCATGATTAAAAAAAGCTTATTATAGGCAATTATTAAAAGAGATAATTACTTTTTTCTTTTTCATTTTTTTGAGAGTGTCCTTGATTAACCTATACGTACTTATATAAAATCTATCAATACATTATGCAACAAGAAAGATAGAATTCTTCACTTCTAAGTCATTGAATTGGGCTATTGAAGCTAGATAGGTTGGTAAAGGATATATTTTTGGGGTACAATAAGGGTTCACGTTTCACACTCACAACTTAAAGATGGGTATATGGGAGGATTCTTTGGTGCACTCCCAAAAAGCGGCATATCGGTGCACTCTTTTGATGTTTTTGGCTCGATAAGTATTTTTGGCGAATTTTTTTATGACCGTGTACATTGTAGTTATTTAGAGCATTCAGTAAATTTTTAGAAAATTTCGAATAATTTAAAGTGCCGAAAATAAAGTTCAAGCATGTTACTTTCCACGCGTATAAAAAAATAGTCATGAGTGTAACAAACTACACTGTAAATTATTCGGAATTTCCCAAAAATTTGCAGGAAGCTCTAAAATTTGCGCCGAAAATACTTCCCGAACAAAAAACTAGGGTTGAACATCAGACGGGTTTTCTAGTGCTCGAGTTCGAGTGTAAGAAAATGGTATCGAACCCGTTCGAAACAATTTTGGATTTATAGGGTTTTCGGGTTTCGGATGTCAAGTGGGCTCGGGTTCGAGTGTCAAAAGGTCAAGTTTTGGGTTTGGGCCTTCAATGGACTTTGACAGCTTTTTTTTGTCATTTTTTGAGTTTTTTTTTACTTTTGTCTTGTATTTTTTATTACGTTTGTCATTTTTTTTTAGAAACTTAATTTGAACATAATGTATAAAAAGTAAAAACAAACATAATGTATAAAAACAAACATAATTTTCGTGCCATATTTTCATCATGGCAAACATAACATATAAAAACAAACATAATTTCAACACAATTTATAGAAAGTTAGAAACTTCATAAAGTCTCTTCCCTAACTAATGTCCATCAAAAGTTCAAATTCAAACTACAAAAAAGTCATAAAGTCCAAAGTCCAAAATAGGTACAAACACATTAACATAATGTCCAAGTCCAAATAGTAAATACTACACAGTAAACACTAAAAGATTTTGTTCATAAGGTCCAAAAAATACAACCACAATTCCCTAAACAAACTTTAGTTCTTCCAAAATACAAAATTCTTTGTCCTTCTTTTGTCCTCCTTCCAAATTTTGAAACTTCAATGTCCAAATTCAAACCTTTCCAAAACAAACTATACATTAAAGAAAGTAAATAAATAACAGTATAAAACTTACTTAGTAAAATAGAAAGTTCTTACTTTTTCAATTTCTAAATTGTTGTACAGACGATGAGGCTGAAACTGAAGATGAAGCATGAACAAAGGGAACACTTGTAACATCTTGAATTCGTTATTAAGGTTGAGTGCCTTGATTATTGTCTGGAGGGCCTAATTTGAATTGCATGTGTGATTATGGGTTATACGTGTGATTGTGTGATACAAGTTATTTGTGTGCTAATGTGACTAGATATGCATGTTTATGTGTATTAAATATGCATGTGAGCCCATTTCTGTATATTGGGACATGTTTGTAATTTTGGCCCGTTAAGGGCATAAATGTAATTAAGTATGTATTGTGAGTGAGACCCAGTGTTATGGGGACATATCTGAGATGTGTGGTCCGAGACGATCCTAGGGAGCGGATTAGCGGAATAGTCACAGCGGGGTCAAATACCCAGCTCAGGGGTGAGCCTATGGGTATTTTGGGAACTTGCCGTGTGTTTGGGGTTCATCGGGTAACAAGTAATTATTTGAGTATGTCAGGATTAATTGGGGAATTATAGGAATGCTTGAGGAATTAGCAGGGTGTGGCAAATGGCGGGATTGCCCTTGGTGGCATAAAAGAACTAAGGAGTTACTTAGGGGCATTTTGGACATTTTGTAGCTGGGGATAGCTTTGAATTAGGATGAGACACTAGAATTCACTAGAAACTAGGAAACACTTTGACTCTTCTCTCATCCTTATCCTTGTTTCTCTCTCACGTTTCCTTCTCTCTCTCCCTCTAAGTTTTTCTCTCAAAGCTTAGAAGTATAGAATTTGGAGCTCTCAACTTGGTGGTGATCTGAATTGCACATAAGGTGTGGCTGAAGATTGGAGGTAGCTAGGAGTACCAATAGCTAAGAGGAGGGAACTTGAATTCTTCTGGGATTCAAAGGTATGGATTATAACTTTGAGTTATTTAAGTGTTATTGGTGAGTTTTGGATTTTGATGTTTAGGAATATTTTTGAAGCTATTGTTAATTATCGTGTATCTGAGTTGTTGGAATGATTTGGGTAATTTATTTAGGGTAAAAACTGAGTTTGGAATGATTTTGGGGAGTTTAGGAATTTGAAAATTTATGGGAAATACTAGGTTCGCAGGTCTAAGCCGCGGCCCTGTTCTTTAGGCACCGCAGCTCGCATGAACCCAAGAGGCTTGTGAGCCTCTGAATTGGTCCAGGCGCTGCGGCGCAAGCTGAGGTGCACCGTAGCCGGTGTCCCCAGAAGAGAGAGCCTCGGGGCCCTCTGACTTGTAGCGCATCGCGGCCCTAAGGGGCTGGGCCATGCCACAAATAGGGTACATTGCCCAATTAAGGGTTTTAAGCTTGAGACCTCAAATCTGAAGGCTCGAGAAGGATTCTACTACCCAGTTTAGTAGAATTCTAGGTCCCAGAGGTTAGTATGCTATTCCAAAGGTTTCTATTGATTTAGATCGTGATGGATGTTTATCATTACGTTGTGACTGGGTTTTGCCGCTCAAGCTCAGATTTTGGGATCGTGCTCGGGATCGCTTTGGGTTGTCAGCTCGGGACATAAGGTAAGAAAATTGTCTATTCCCGTAGAGCTATATTGTGCTTAGTATTCTGTGTATGGTTTGTAACTATTACGTCATATGTGTGTTTGTGACAGAATCGGTGAAGGCCAGAATCGACAAGAGTTGAAGATGGGATAGGTCGGGATCGATAAAGGTCGAAGACGGCATAGGGCGGGATCGGCAAAGGCTGGAGTCGGCAAAGGCCGGGATTGGAAAAGGTCAGAGACGACATAGGCTAGGAATGGCAAAGGCCGAGATCGGCGTTAAGCATGCTGAATGCAGGCTGCCAGGGTGAGACCCTCAAAGGGAACGACAAAGGCCGAGATCGGAGTTAAGCATGATGAATGCAGGCCACCAGGGCGAGACCCTCCAAGGGTGCTGTACTCACCCGCTTGGATAAGACTGTGGACTTGGTGCTTGATAACGCACCTTGATCGGTAGAGGCCGCTGTTGTGCTTATGTGTTGTCGTGTTGCTGTGTTGTTGTAACGCCCTACTTCCTTAGAGTCGTTACCATGTGATTTATAAATGTGTCATTAGCTTGCTAATCGAGGTTTTAGGTTAAGAAGTGTGATTAAAATTGAAATAAAGACTCATTTTCCAATAGTTAATATAAAGATTTGGAGATCATTTAAAATCATAAAAGTTGTACATTTGGGATCCCAAAATATTGTTTAGAAAGTGTATTACAACTCAAAAATATAATTACGGTCGACCTAAGCGACAAAGCAAATCATTACAATACTTTTCCTAAAATAACCCTGGTCGTGGCAGCCGAACATGTACCCGTCGCTCCACGCTCTCCAACTCATTGTTGGTCGACCTTTCCCTTGCCCTTACTTGCACCATAGAGCACCCGTGAGCCGAAGCCCAGCAAGAAAACTCAACGCATAACAATTCACACATATCAATCCACAATATACAGCAAAACAATCAACAAACTAAACACATAGCGGCCTACGCCGACCCAGGTGGTGTACCAGGCCCTGGGTTCGCGGTCTTCACCGAGTGGGTGGATACAACACCCTTGGAGGGTCTCACCCTAGTGGCCTGCACTTAGCGTGCTTAACTCCGTTCTCAGCCCTCGCTGTTCCCGGCCTTCGCCACTCATTCATAAACATGCATAACACAACATAACATTTATAGATATTCACATGTGTATTAAACACAACCAATAGGGTCATGCCCTAAAACACAGAAAATAGGGTCATGCCCTGCTCTATGGGTACAAACAGTTTTCTTACCTATGTCCCAAGCTGATTGATTACTGCGATCCCGAGCACAGTCCCCTAATCCTAGCTTTGACGTAAACCTAGTCACAATGCATCCATAATAACAGTCCATCAAGCCTCAAACCAAATAATAACTTTGGAATATAATTCTAGCCTTCGGAACCTTGAATTCTCCTCAGCGGGTAGTATAATCCTTCCTGAACCTTAACATTTGGGTTCCCGAGCTTAAAACCCTCAAACAACCAATATTTCCCATTTTGAGCTGCGGCCCAGCCCTTAAGGGGCGCGACGCGCTCAAGTCAGAGAGCAAAGCTCTCTCTCAGTTGAAGGACATGGGTCGTGGTGCGCTATGCCCTTTGCCGCGGTGCCTAGGCAATCTCAGGGGCTCCCCAGGCCCATTCTCACACATGGGTCGCAGCGCCTATAGAAGAGGGCCGCGGTGTGAGCCCCTAAAACTCAGAAACCCAGCTTTCTACTGCATTTTCCCCGAGCCTAAATCCATAACTCACACTCCAAACACCATTTAAACCCAAAATTGAGTATAGATTCCTCCACCACACAACCTAAACATCACCACAACCCCATAAATGTTTCCATATCCTCGTCAATGCTCAAAATCAAACTAAAGTTCATTCCCTCATGCAAACTTTTAGTTCAACAGAATTATACAGAAAAGATTAAATTTAGGCCATTACCTCTGAGAGATGTTCAACCTTGAGCTAATTACCAAGCACAGACAGTCACCAATCCTTCAATTCTTTAGCCTAAGATCCTCAAAATTCCATCAAACTCCAAGCACCAAAGAGAGGGAGAGAGGGTCGAGTGAGTGAGAGAGTGTTGAGAGTTCCTATTTTCTGTCTTTTCTTAATTCCAAAGTCTCCGCAGCCTAATGTCTAAGTTCAAATTTATCCCCCAACCTTCAAAATGTCTAAAATACCCCTTAAGTCTATCTTAATCCTATGGTGCCACCAAGGGAAATTTCGTCAATTGCCACATCCTGCTAAATTATCGAGTGTTCCTATAAATCCTCATTTAATCCCCGACACACTTAAACAAACATTAAATCACTACCTGTTACCCGGTAATACCCGAACACATACTATATTCCCAAAATACCCCTAGGCTCCTCCTGAGCCGGGTATTCGACCCTGTTGCGACTATTTAGCTATTCCGCTCCCTAGGACCATCTCGAATCGCATATCACAAATATATCACCACACTGTTGTGATAACAAGCGCAGCATACAAATATATTGCATTTATGCCATCAACGGGCCAAAATTACAAATATGCCCCTAATAGCCAAATTGGGCCCACATGCATATTTAATTCACCTAAACATGCCTTTCTAATCACATAATCATTAAATTCACATATTAGCATAATTAAATCAATTATTGCACTCTCGACACGCTAATCAAGGCCCTAAGCCTTATTAGCAAATTCGGGACGTTACAATTGTTTTGCTTATGTGCTGTTATGCTATGTGTTGTTGTGAATGCAGATAGGAACTTGTAAATTATTTGACGTGTTTGGTTATTATGTATTAATTAATATATGTTGTGCTGTGAAGTTTTCTTGCTGGGCCTCGGCTCATAGGTGCTTTGTGGTGCAGGTAAGGGCAAGGAAATGATCGATCAACCATGAGTTGGAGGGCATGGAGCAGTACGTCCATGTTTGGCCTACTTAGTCACCACGCCTGGGGTTGTTTTGAGGGACACGTTGTAAACGTTCAATTTTGTCGCTTAGGTCGAATGTACTCACATTTTTGGATTGTAAATATATTTCAAAACAGTATTTTGGGATCCCAATGTAACACTTTTATAATTTTAATGAATGGCCAACTCTTTTATACTTAATTTTCATTAAACAAGTCTTTCTTTTGATTTAATCACACTTTTCAGTCTAATACCTCGACTAGCGAGCTAATGGCACCTTTTAAAATCACATGGCAACGACTCTAGGGTAGTACAGCATTACAACGCTAATAGCATCGGTCATCATCTCTACAACTATTATTAAAATAAAGATAAATACTAGAATATAAAACACTTAGAAACTTGAATTGAAATAATGAAAAATCATAATAAAATTACTAGACTCAAGATCATCAGAGGTTTGAAGCACTTCTGCTTCATCCATGTAGTCTCAAATAATGATAGGTTGATGTGAATCTCTCCACCAATTCTTGAGACAAATTAATGCTTCAAAAATCCTTTGGTTCAGTTGTAATGCCCTAAACTCCAGGGACCATTACAGAATGCCTTTTAAACAGTGCTAAACTCGCTAACCGAGTCATTTGGCCATAATCGTGTAACTAAGTATGATTAGTGATTTAGGGTTTAAAATTTTTGGTTAAGATATAACATTTCACTAAAACTTTTACTGTATACATTGGGATCCCAAAATTATAATTTAAAGGTTAATTACAAGAAAATATTTACAACCAGCCGATCTAAGCGGCAAAACAGGGTTTAATCCTAGTTCCTCTTTAAACCCTCAGCCGTGGTGGTTGAGCAGTCGCATATGTACACATCGTCACCTAAGCTTTCCCACTCATGGATGATCCAGCTTTCTTTTACCTTTACCTGTACCACATAGCACCCGTGAGCCAAAGCCCAGCAAGAAAACTCAATATGCTCATGAACAGTAATAACATGTCATCAATCATATCTAGCATGCCTAGAAAATATAGCTCTAATCAAGCATGCAAATAAGTTCAAATAATGATGGGGTATCCAGGATAAGGAATCCTACCCTCCTGAGTGGATGACTATCAAGTCAATCCTAATCAGATGAGTGATTTAACACTGGTGGTTCCGTTTGTTGACCCAAACTCATAAGTCTCCTTGTTTTGATGATTAACAAATATTTGATTATTATTTGTTACTAATGATCTGTTGATTTTGTAGCAAAAACTAAAGTGAATTAGCACTTCAAAGTCAAAATTATGACCAAGGGCAAAATGGTCATTTTACCAAGTTTTCCAGAAATGACCCAAAATGGACTTCAAGACTCAAGAAACTCAAGATAAAGGTTTAACTTAATTTCTTAGTCTTGTAAAGTGATTGCAAGTATACTTTAAGTCATAAGTATAGAATTTGGCTCACTCACGCACTAAAAAATGGTGATTTTTTAAAATGAGAAATAAATATCCTAAATTCATTTTTAAGAAAATACATCCCGATACGGTCGTAACGCAATTGGAATTTTTGAAATCGGATAAACGAGCTAAAAGTTATAAAGAATTGAAAAATGGGAAAATCGGCATAATCTGAGTTTTGCTCTCTGTTTGCCATCCGGAATTCCGGATGGGCAACCGGAATTCCGGTTGCTTCCAACCGGAATTCCGGTTCCCTCATCCGGACTTCCGGTTCGCGGCAGACAGCTTCGCAAATTGATCCCTAACGGCTATAAACGGCTAGTTTTTTCCCAAACTCTATATAAACTCGTTTTTTACTTCAAATTGGTGGTTGGCTGAGCATTTATTACATATACCAAACCAAATCCATTGATTTCAAAGAGCTTTCAAATTTTACTCATTCAAACACATATTCACACACTTGAGCCAAAATTTGTATTTATTTCTTCTAAGTGTGCTTGCTAATCACTCTAGGTTTCTCATTGTATTATCATACTTCTAGAGTGATTTTTGCTTGTAATATCAAACACATTCCCATATTGAGATTGAGGTGAGGTTGGCACCGGTTTTGTAAACAACCCGGTTAGAGTGAGATTGACACTTCAACAATCCGAAAAAGAGGTTGATAGTCCTTGGTGGTGGAAAACTATTGTAAGAGGTTTGGAAATACCTTGGTGAAAAATTCCCGGTTGTAAGGGTTAGTCAAGCCCGCTAACTTGGCTCGATAGTTGAACTCAAAGCTAGGTCCTTAGCTTTGAAGACCAAGGACGTAGGTGGCTTAGTTCTACCGAACCTTGTAAAATTCGAGAGTTTGCGATTTCTTAACATTCAACTCTTTACATTACAAGTTTAATTATTTGCTATATCTATTTGATTGCCATATTATTTGCTTTTGCTTGATAAATTTGATTTATTGCATAATTTGGCATATTAAGTTTTAAATTTCCGAAATTAGTTTAAATTTCCAATTCACCCCCCCTCTTGGAAACATATCTTGGGTTAACACCGTTAACCATAATGAGTGACTGACAAGCAAGTCACTAGGGGCCCAACACCCACAACCATGCAAATGATGATCATTATGATCATACAAAGCTTATAGCCCTGAACAGATGAGTGAATCTCACTTTGAGGTTCTGTTTAACCATAATGAGTGACTGACAAGCAAGTCACTACGGGACTCAGCACCCATAGCCATGTGATGAAACAATCACCTGGGCTTTCTGGCAATGGCTCTAATCAGATGAGTGACTGACGAACAAATCACTATGGGGCTCGGCACCCACATTCATGTGACTAAGTAATCACCTGGGCTCAACACCCATAGCCATGTGACTAAATAGTCACTAGGACCCTCTAGCCCTGGCTTCAATCAAATGAGTGACTGCTGGGTAAGTCGCTCGGGCTCAACACCCATAGCCACATGACTAAACAGTCACTGGGGCTCTCTGGCCCTAGCTCTAAATAACTAGCCTTTGGCTAGACCAGCGCTTATAATTTTCATCGAACTTTAGGTCGGTCCGACATTAATGCTCATTTGAGTCATTCAATGCAGATGTCGATTAGATCTAATCTTCGTTGGCTTGCGTTAAACACGCTAAGACCATTTTTGACTTGTTAGTCAATACCAGGTGACCAGTGCTCAGTACTACTGCCGAACTTGACTAGTGAGTCACAGCTTCACAGTTAGTATTGACACCATTGTTAATTCTGACTAGTTAGTCAGTGCCACGCACAAGTAAGCAATGCTACCAGACATATATCATATGTCAAATATCCAAATGTAGGGCATTCAGCATGCTTACTTGACAGTTGCTAGCATAATTATGATCATGCACAAACACAGAGACTCAAGCTCTGATCAATCTCATATTCAACATTCATGGCATGCCCTAACCACATGTTTCTCGTGCATCACATGCATCACATACTGGGTGCAGTTTTCTTACCTTTGGTCCAAGCACAGGTTACCAATAAATGAGCCACAAGCACGATCCTGATTCCGAGCCCCTAGTGATAACCTAGTCACAACCATAAATGATGATCCAATGAGCTCAAGTTCTAAAACCCAATCCCAGAACCAAGACCTAGCCTCCGGGACATCAATTCCCACTAAACCGGGTAGTTGGAATGATCCCGAGGCCTAAGGTTTGAGTTCCCATGCTCAAAACATTATTTTGGCCACAAATGACCTCAAGCTCCTTGGCCCCCCTGACAAGCGCCGCGACCCTCAGGCCCATCAACAACCTCCACCTTCTTCATCGAGCATGGGTCGTAGCGCCCAAGAACAGGGTCGCGGCCCAACCACGAACGAGCCATTTTTCCTTGATTTTCCTATTTTAAAACCTTCCAAAAACCTATCCAAGCATCTCCAAATCCCAAAATCAAGGTTCCCAAACATCCCCATTATCCAAAACCAACAAAACCCAAGCTTCAATTCAATCAAAAACTCATCAAAACACAAAGTCCAATTCAAGCTTAAAAACTTTAAAAACTTAGAACTTAAAACTTGAATTACCTCCGATTGAGTTATTTCCCAACTAAATCCTCCAGCTAATAAGCTTCTAATCTTCCCTAGGATCGCTATGCCTCGATCCTCACTTGAAACCGAGTCCTAGAACTCAAGTTTCCTTCGAAAATGCGATCGGGAGATAAAAATGGAACTTTGAAGGAGAGAGAATGTTCTTTTTATTTCTTAACAGGTTACTTCAAGCTTAAGTAGCCTCAAACAAATCCTAACGCTCGGGGTCCCGAAAACGTCCCCAAGGGAAAAATAGTCAAAACCTCCAGAATTTCCCCCTGATCTTACTAACTCCCAATTTATCATCAAATTCTTATTCCCATTACCCAATAACCCGGTAATGCTAAATACCCCTTGACTCACTCTGAGTCAAGTATAAATCCTGTTGTGACTTTCCCACTAGCTTATCTCCTAGGATCGTCTCGTGCTGAGTAACCCTAGCATAACCAAATAATAATAAAGCACCACACACATATCACATATATACCAAATATGCCCGAAATGGCCAAAATATGAAAATCCCCCAATTAATCATAAATGGGTTCACATGCATATTTAATACACCTAAACATGCATATAATCATTTAATAACATAATAAATCAATTATGGCTCTCCCGACCTCCTAATCAATGTCCTAAACCTTATTAGGAAATTTGGGGCATTACATCAGTGAACTCTTGAAAGGATCCAAAATTCAACCCCCAGTTGAAAATGCCGCCTCAGAAGCAACTATGGTAACTGGTATAGCTAACACATCACGAGCCATAAGCAACAAGAACTTGTATTTGCATCCACTACTCGCCCACCATCCCAAAACATCAAAATTCTAACTTGGTAGCTCAACTGCCTCTTCCAAATACTTATCGACCTCATTTTTTGTCTTACCACCCTCCTCCATTTTTCATGCCACATACTCATCATGCAAATTACGTGACCTCTTACTCTTGTTACTGGTACTACTGGTGGTAGGCCAAGAAGACATGACATATGAGGACAAACTAGAAACAATAGCTTAAGACTGAGTCATTGATTGATCAACATGTATATCAATTGACTCATGATATTGATCAAACATTGTCCGTATAGTTTGCTCCACCCTTTTAACCATCATAGTGCACGTTACATCATCATGAATATCACTAAAGCAATGATGGAGATAATCAAGCTTATAACTGGGGTCAAGAACTAAGGCAAACATAAGTGCCTCATTACATTCATCAAGCTTTCCCCAATACTTGTCATATTTCTGCTTCATGTTTTTTGCCATGCCACACAACAACTCATCATTCTCATCATCAAGTGCTAAGTCATTCAACTCCTGTTGCATGTTGCATATTTCAATGAAGTACTTATTGGCAGTGACGTAAGTGGACCCACTAAACTTCAATGTTACATCATAAAATGTCTCCAAAAATCTCACAAACACTGATGCATCCTCCCAATGTTTTTTGGATGGTGGTCCATCCTTTGGCCTCCCATCTTTGTCAACCTCATTAAAATATTTAGAATAATTTCCATCACCTTCCATTCTTTCAAATGCCTTTCAAAATTTGAGTGCACAATTAAGCATGAGGAATGTCGAGTTCCACCTTGTTTGGACATATAAACATAGAAGTCCCTTGCATTCGTTCCCTTCCTCTTTCACATATTCCTTAAACTTTATAAGCCTATAAAGGGAAGACCTAACATATCTCACATCATTTCTAATTGCAGCAATTGACTTATGTTTTTCCTTCAATTCTTCACTAATAATTAAGTTTACTATATGAGCACAACACCTCATATGTAAGAACTTTCCTTCCAAAATAAGCCCTTGCATTCATTCCCTTCCTCTTTCACACATTCCTTAAACGTTATAAGCCTAGAAAGGGAAGACCTAACATATCTCACATAATTTCTAATTGCAGCAATGGACTTATGTTTTTCCTTCAATTCTTCACTAATAATTAAGTTTACTATATGAGCACAACACCTCATATGTAAGAACTTTCCTTCCAAAATAAGCTATTTCTCTTTCTCTCTAAACTTCCTCTTCAAGTATCCAATGGAAACATCATTAGAGGAAGCATTGTCTACCGTAATGGTAAACAACTTAGATATACCCCAATCATTCAGACATCACTCAATCTCTTTGCCAATAGTTTCCCCTTTATGGTCTATCACTTGGCAAAATGTAATAATTCTTTTTTGGTATGACCAATTATTATCAATCCAATGAGCTATGATGGCCATATAATTCATATTTTGGATGGAAGTTCATGTGTCTGTAGTAATAGATAGCCTCTCATTGCTCAAAACCTTTTTCAATGTCACATTATCTTATTCATATAACTTCAAAACATCCCTAGCAACGGTCATTCGAGAAGGGATCACAAATCTAGGTTGAAGAGTTTTCACAATTTTTTTGAAGCCCTCGCCCTCAACATGTCTAAATGGTAACTCATCCAACAAAATATATTGTGTAAGGGTTATCCTACAAACTTCTTTGTTATAAGTCAATGTTACTAAGCTTGTTTCCCCTCATTTCCTCCCATAACTTGTTCAAAACTTAAAATCTTCTGTTTTTTGGTCATCTATCCTCCATGGACTAAGCTCACAAACATTACTAAAATGGTTCCATAGATGAATTGTCTCATGTTTTCTTGTGTCACTAAAAAAAACCAGATCCACAATAGTTACACATACCCTTAGGCGGAGGAGGCTTTTCCAATGGATTGGTTGTTGATGGGGGTGGGGGAGGAGGAGGGTCTTCCTTGGTGAAATGTTCCCAAATGGAAGAACCTTTTGCCTTTTTCCTAGGGAGGGTAGGCTTAGTGCTAGAAGAAGGTTTACACATCTTCCTTCAACTCCTAAGTTAACATTTATCTGTGGGGTTATCAGTGGGAGGAAGAGGTTGATCTAGATTCTCTTCCACATGAGAATACATAAATAAATCTAATCAACAGAACAACACACAAGCGTATAATCCACTGCAACTGAGCAGCACACATTCACACACAAGCCTAGAATCCACTACAACTGAGCAACACACATTCACACACAAGCCTAGAATCCACTAAAAGAAAGATAATAGAATTAATTCATGCTTTTGTAAAGAATTATTCCTAGTGCGCAGGGGAAATTGCGGTAATGGTAGCATTGTTGTTGACCACGATTTTGGCCAAGTAGACGTCAAAATGACAGTAAGCCTTGAATAGAAAATAACGACACAAATAATTTTATAGTGGTTCAGCCCCAATTTGTTGGTAATAGCCTAATCCACTTAGAGTTGTGATATATGAAGCCTACACTTATGATTAGATGGACATGAGCCAACTGAGTTTCTCAAGTGTAAGTAGAATATACAAAGTTTCTCTCTCTAGAGAATACAAGCTTTCTCTCTCTAAGCTCTCTCAGAAAATGCTTCAAGAATGCCCCAAGTAACAGTCTCAAAGTTTCACGATTAGAGAGTCTAAAAGTCTTTAAAAGATAAGATCCCCTAAAATGATGCCATGAGCTCTTTATTTATAGGCTCATGGATCGTACATGAAAAATCTCTTGTTTTGACGAAGTTCTTGGTTGTTTTTACCCAACTTTTACTAACAAACGAATTTAAAATATAACGATATGGCTATTACTTTGGGATATCTGAGAGATTCACATGGTAGTTATGAGCGATTCGGGTTGAAGTTGTTACTAAGATTCTGTAAAGAAGTCACCGGGTAGTTAACTCCTGAGATTTTGACACATCCGGTCGGCTACACTCCTCAATCTGACATAGCCGGTCGGCTAAATTCCTTCTGATGTAGCTGGTCGGGTGAAACTGATAACTCTACAAAATAGAGTTATTTTACCACTTTTTATGTGCTAATTATTGCTTAATTCTTGAGCTTTTAATTGATTTATTAAGTTTTTAAGTAATTTTGAATTTAGTAGTCCTATCATGATTTTATATAATTTTGTGTGTTTTTATAAGTATTTTGTTGTAAAATGTTAATTGAATTATTATTGTTAAGTTAGTGGTAAAAAATGTTGTATTATTGAACTTAAATGTAAAATATAAATTAAGTTATAATTAATATTTTCAAAGAATTAAATTGATTTATTTTATAGTTGAAAATATTTTATTATGATTTATTTTATATTTATTTTGTAGGAAATTTATGGTATTTTTGGGCTTTAAAAAGTGAGGAAAAGAAGAAATGAAAGTAGTATTTTTGCAATCAAACCCAAGTTCCAGCCTTTGGCCCACGCCAGGCCCAGGCCCACTCCAAGACCACAACCAGCTGAAGACTCCCCAAGCTGCACCAGCCACCAAAGGCCACGTCACCTGCCCACCTAAGCTTCCAGCATCAAGCTTCAGCATATATCATCTTCATCACACGCCTGCCTCTTCCAAGGCCAGCCGTGGGCCTGCGTCAACCACCAAGGCCTCATTTGGGCCCAAGCCCCATAGCAGCCATTTTCAGCAAAACTCCACGGGCCAGCCTTACATCCAAGGACCAACATTAAGCTGCTGCCCCAATAATGCCCTAGACCCATCTGCCAGCCACCAAAATGCCAAAACTCATATTCCCAATGTTTATTTTTTTCTTTCACTCAAATATCAATTCACCCTTCCCTAGTTTTTTTACCTAAATAAACATTCCTAATACATTTTTTTTACCCTAGCTTTTCACTAATCTTTTACCCAACCAAACATTTCATCTTTCCAATACTCTTACACTTACTCTATTTATCCTACCACTTCCCAACACAATTAAATTAATCAATTTATTTATTTTAATTTGATTAATTTAATCTTCATATTTTGCCTATAAATAGAGTATTGTAAGACCATTTGGGGGGCTCTTCTTCTTCATTTTTTTTTCAACCTCTTCTACACTCCATATTTCTCTCTTCTTTTCACTATTTTCTATCTACCATTTTCATCTTTTGAAGAACATGTCAAGTATGTTATTTTGTAATTTTTATTTCAATCTAGTTATGAGCTTCTAATCTTTTTCAAAGGTTATTAAGATGGCGATGAAGCAAAATGTAACTAGATAGTATTTTTTTTTTGTTGTATGTTGATTTCCCATTTGTACAACATTGTTTATGGATTTTTCTATCAAAGATATGCATTTTTCATCTATTATTGAGTGTTAAAGCATATTACACTTAGTTCTTCATCATGCAAAAATATGATATTCTTTGATTAAATGTTTTTCATTAAATTGTTCACATCTAATTCTTAGAGCTTAGGTATCATATTTTGCCTAAACATAATCTCTTTGATTTCTTGTAGTTTCATTAGGTTGTAACACAACTAATGCTTAGAAATTATATATTTTATAAGTGAAGAAAAATCCTACCTTTTTGAAAGTAACTTGTGCTTGAATAGAAAATGTATCTTGAAAAACATATAGTGTGATTTATTTCAACTATATCTAAACTTGGGAATCAATATACTTATAAATACTATTGAACTTGCATTTTGTGGATTCTAACATCTTAATAATCTTATTTTACATATATCATTTGAAAACCAATTTTCTATTTGATCTTAAATCTTTTTATTACTTGTCTTTTATTTTTCTAAAACAAAATCTCATCAACTATTTGGAACTAGGTTAGAATATTATTGCTTTGTTTGAAATAGTTTCTTTTGATGTTAGTCAACTCCCATGGGTTCGACCTCGTACTTACATGAACATTATATTCCGAAACGATTCGTGCACTTGCGAGTTTAAATATTAAAACACCCTCTTTTGGGATCAACAGAAACCCCTTTTCTGATGTAATTGGTCAGATAACTCCATTCCTGAGATGACTGGTCGGATGAACTCCATTCCTGAGATGACTAGTCGGCCAAACCATGTGTCTGGTTGGGTGAGACTTCTCCCTGACCAAACAAAAGTATTCTCCGGTCGGGTAACTTGTTTCCTGACTAGTTAAACCCTTTCATGGTCGAACGAACACCCCTTTTGATGTGCCTGGTCGGGTAAGACTCCCTCCTGACCAGTTAAATTCTTATTCGGTCGGGTGAATTATTTCCTGACCAGGTAAAGCCATCTTCCAACCAGTTATATCACAACTTCGTAGGTCATTTTCTAACCTTTGCACTTCCCTTGGTCAACACATTTATTGACCATTAATGTGTCGCTTGATGATCCGCTTGACGATCATGCACTGCCACCTGTAACTTCTAATTGTCACATCATCGAATTGAAATTTTGGGGATAACATTTGCCCCCCAAGTTTATTATATAATTTACTCATATGATAAACTTTTTCTCTAGCAAAATGTTTTTGAGGTCGTCCAAAAACTTCGCCTCGCTAGTAACTTTCACAAATAATAAAAGTCCGACCAGTTAAATCTCCAAAAATTGAATAGCCAATCAGAAATTCAGAGAATATTCTAGTAGTTGCCTCCACGTGGTGATTCACCAGTAACTTTAATATTCTCTGTGTCCCAAAATTCAAAAAAATGACTTTCTATATTCTCCTGCCTTTTCAAGTAAACCCATGATTGAACTTTTCAGTCCATGAAAACGGTAGTTATCAGTTTCCCACCTTCATTGCACTTTCGGGTTCATGGGTTTGTATGAACTTTGAAGTTTTCTTGAATATTTTTGAAACCCTTGAAGTTCCTTTTTTGATCTTATTTTTGTGCCCAAGATTTGGAAATTGTGTTCTGAATTTTTTTTATTGCCAGCGCTAGGGTTGTTGCCATAAAGAGGCAACAAATTCCATGAGTCCAGTGGATCGAACTTGGTTTGTGCTTAGAATTTGTTCAAATACACTTCGGGCTCGCCTCTCATGGTCGGAACCCACACCTATTCGATCTGGTAGGCCTTATCCCGCAGACCACTCCTAGCCGCCCGGGTCTTCACGCAACTCCTCAGAATGCCCTAGCTGCCCGGGTCTGACAATTCACCTTGCGTGGTCAGAACCCGCACCTAGCCGGTCGGGTGAACCTTAGCCCCTCGGATCCCTTGTAGCCGCTCGGGCTCGGCGGTTCACCTCGCGTGGTCAAAACCCGCACCTATCCGGTCGGGTGAACCTTAGCCGTTCAGAGCTTTGCTAGCCGACCGGACCACGGATCACTTGGGTGTCGTGACTCCTCAACATCACTTAGTTGATCGGATGCTCCTGGCCCCTCAAAAACTCTTAGCCGCTTGGGCATTCTTGGTTGCCTTGGCTCTTCGGAACCCACCAAGTCGCTCAGGCATTCTTGGCCCTTCGGAACCAACTGCGAACCGCACGGATCACGCACCTTGCTTGAATGTTTTATGCTACTAAGTTGTCATTTAGATCACTCATACGTTGCAACTTGCATCATTTAACTGCTCGGGTTTGTTTCAAGTTATTTACTCGATCGCACAACACCCCTACATGGAGTATTGTTGAATCCGATCGGACTGCATCCACGTATGACTATTTTATGTTGCTTGAAATTTTTTGTACCTCTTGGATTGTCATACTTAGATGGTCGGGTATGTGCCCATTTTTGGGAACTCGAGCATCACCTGAGCACAAAATCATATAACATCTGATCGGTTTGGCCTTGGAATGTGCCATGTGACTAATTTTTTTTCTTTATGAACTACATCAAATTATCACTACTACTCTGATACATTTTTATTTGGGCAGTAAAATGTTTTCACTGCTCAGAAATTTTTTTCACTGGGTAGTAAATATTTTTACTTTGCACTCATTTTCTATTTGGTTTACTCCAGGGACTCATCACTGTTAGTCATGCTCAACGCTGAGCAGTCTACTATAAGGAGCTGGTCAAGGTCTTGAATGATCAATTGGCGGAAGCCCAGGCAAAGATTGAAAGTCTGACTAAGTTTGAGAAAGATCTCTAAGAAAAGACTAAGCAGGCAAAGAAAACAATTGTTGACCAAGATAGATCGTTGAAGGAGTTGGTTGATAAGAATAGCAAGCAAGTCCAGGCCAATAAGACATTGACCGACCAACTAAAAAAGAAGACTCAAGAGAATGAAGAGCTAAAACAGGTAAAGGAAACTATTATGGCTCGTTATTAAGAAATCTGCTTCAACTGCTTCTATCAGATTTGGAAGTTAAACAAGCCTCTCAACCTCAAATTTCTCTCTAAAGAAGCAAAGGCTAAAGAACTCGCCAAATGTGAAACCAAGGCCACTGAGGAGGCAGCTCTTCTAGCTGGCATTGTGCCTATCTCTCATGCTCTATCATTCCGACCAGAGGAGGTCCTGGATGTTGACGGCAGTGTTAACCAGCCAGAGACTAGTGTACCAAACCAGTAGACACTCTTAGCTGACCAGAGAGCATCCTATCCAACAATAGAGTTTCCTACTCGACCAGTGATGCATGCTCAGCCGAGGAAGTTGTATATGTTCTCCCGACCAGGGAAACTTTGCACCTGACCAGCAAAACGTTGTACCTGGCTAGTAGTTTACTCTTTTTTTCTTATACTTTTGTGAAGACAATTGTTGCTTAGCAGCCTTGATATTTATCTCGTATAGCTGAGCAGTTGGCATTTATACTTTACTTTTCTTTGCTAACTTGAAACATTCTAAGTCTTTTTAGACTTAAAACATTATAAGTTTTTTGTGAATAGTAAAGTCACTCTGATATATGCCTTATATTTTCGCATGAGTACTTAGTTTTCTAACTTAGAAATTCTAGACATTTCGCAGGTCCCTACTAAGTATACTTTCTCACACTCTTATTGCTCTAACATGTTATGAGCATAATGTATATTTTCACACGAATATTTGCTTAACATGAAATTTTGAAAAATTCCAAGTTACTTAAGCTTTGTCAAACAAGTTAGCTTAATGGCCTTTTTTGACTTCAAAAATTTACAAGTCAACCTAAAAACAAATATCTTAACTCATGCTCTTATTATTTGTGTTAAATTATATACCAGTATAACCCATGTCCCCCCAAGCGATCGAGGGTTGAAAGATCCTTGGTCACTTGCTACTTGACTGAATCTGTTCGAGCAATTAATTACTTGTGAAACACATAGAATACATGGGAAATATTCGAGCAGCTGAACACTGCTTGAACGTACTGAGCAGTTGAACACTGTTCAAATAATTAACGCACATGCATATTTGTAGCAAGAATCGACCATGTTGCGCATAGTCTCTTGTATTACTCGTAAATTAAAAAAGGACAAAATGTGTCTAATAACGAGTCTTAAACAACAAAAAATGTTCAAAAATAAATGACTGGTCAGCAAATAACCAACTCATAAACCAAACTTAAATAACAAGTTAAACAACTTGAAATTAAGCTACCAGTCTGAAAGTGGTATTTAGTGATAATATATCCATAGACGCTCGCCATTCGAGTGGTTCCTGATCAAGCTCCGTTCACCCAATCTTATCCTAGCACTCCAGCTCATGTCGAAGTGTCTGGGCATACCTCTCCCTTGCTTTGTTACTATCCCTAGCCAAGTGTGGACCTCCACATATAGTGTCTAAGGTAAAGTCCACAGGCTCGGGTTGCAAGGGTGGAGATCGCTGTCGTTTGAACCGAGGATTGTTGTTGCCTCCTTCTCCTTGGGGTTTCTCTACCCGGTACTTTTTCAACTTGCCCGATCGGAGAATAAATTATATCTCGTCCTTGAGGTGATTGCATTCATTCGTGTCGTGACCATAGTCTCCATGGAAATGACAAAACTTATTCATGTCTCTCTTACTCATCTCTTTCCTGATGGGTGGAGGTTTTTTTAGGGAACCTCCTCATGACTAGCGAGATATATTTCTGCCTGGCTGACCGAGAGAGTGGTGTAATTAGTGAAATGAGGCCCATACTTGGTTGGCTTGTCATTTGAACTCGACTTAGCCTTCTTTTCTTCATGGCGATCAGACTCATTATTCCCACGTTTCTTTCCACCATTTTGACTGTTTCTACCATTCTTAGGAGGGTTAGCTGATCTGCCCGGATTGTTTATGCCCTTCTCCTCTTTCTCGATTGCATCATCCAATTTCATATACTTTTCCGCTCGGTCAAGAAATTGTTGAAGTGTTGAAATTGGATTTCTATGTATACTATCCCACAAAGGGCTCCGATAAGTAATTCCAGAGGATATGGCAACCATCTTCCCCTCGTCTCCTACAACAGTTGCTCTGTTGGCCTATCTCATGAATCTCAGTATATAATTCTGTAGAGATTCATCCTTTCCTTGCTTGATATCTACCAAGTGGTTGGCATAAACTGGTGGAGTCCGGGCAGCACTGAATTGTCTACAAAACTCCTTCCTGAATGCTTCCCATGAGGTAATGGAATTCGGCATAAACAATCCATTGCAGTATCTAACAATGTAGTCTGGAAGAATCTACACCGATAATTATCACTTACCCCGAGTAGATCCATCTGGTCTTCAAATTTCCCACCATGTTTGATGGGATCTGCTTTTTCTGTATACACTGGTAGCACCGGTGCTTTGTATTTTGATGGTGGTTGGGCTGCTCTGATTCGGGCACAAAATGGACTGCTACTCTTGTGGTCTACTGCATCTATCCCGGAAGGTCGTTTAGATAAACCCTGCACTGTAGCTATTAGAACGTCAAGTTGGGCTTGGATGGCTAGTGCAACTTATGAGGCTCCAAAATTTTGACCTCTCGGTTGGGCATTTCCATCTGGTGCAGTGTCGTCAAGTATTTCTACTTGATCGGTAAGGCGGTTCAGATCTTGCCCTTCGACTGGGACGATCTTCCTCTTGTTGGTGATAACATCCCTTAGATCCTTCCAGGAAGCATGTTCGCCTAGCCGATTGAACATCGTACTCTTTGATTTTTTAGAGGGCTTACTACGCGGGACCTGTTCTCTCCCACTACGCTGCTGGCCAGGATGCAGTGGCGGCTTCTTGACACGGCCCGGGCGGTCCTTTCCTCCTTCTTGTTGGTCGTTGCCTTCTTTTTCTTTTGACCGGTCGATTTGATGACTATCAGCCTCATCCCGACCATACATGTCTTTATATAATGTGAAGTTTTCTTTTCTCGTGGAGTTCTGGTATGGTTATGCCCGAGCAGCTTCTCGGCACGACCCGGGCGGTCCTTTCCTCCTTCTTGTTGGTCGTTGCCTTCTTATTCTTTTGACCGGTCAGTTTGATGATTATCAGCCTCATCTCGACTGTAACGCCATGGTTACTCCAAGACCATTACTGTGAACTTTAAACCGTGCTTAACTCGCTAAACGAGTCATTTGGTTATAAACATGCATCTAGGTGTTATTAATAGGCTAAGGTGAAAAATCTCGATCAAAAGGAAATGATATATTTTATTTAAAACATAAAACTGTACATGGGCCCATAAAAATGTTTACAAGTTATTTACAATTCAAAATGGTCATTACAGTGTAAAAATTACAACCCGCCGACCTAAGCGGAAAAAATAGGGTTAACCCCTAGTTCCTCTGAGAACACCTTGGTGGTGGTGGTCAAGCGGCCGCATATGTACACATCGCCACCTAAGCTCTCCACTCAAGGCTGGGTGAGCTTTTCTTTCCATTTACCTACACCACATACACCCGTGAGCCAAGGCTCAGTAAGAAAACTCATTACTGCATGTATACAATATCAAATGATGATTATGATAATCATACTGGGCTTGTAGCCCTAATCAGATAATATTGAGATTATAATAATCATGCTGGGGCGTGTAGCCCTAATCAGATGGTATCGAGATTCTAATAATCATGTTAGGGCATGTAGCCCTAATCAAATGGTAACTGATGAGTAAGTCACGAACTTAAACCAGATGAGTGACTATGGAGTCACAAACTTGAATCAGATAAGTGACTGATGAGTAAGTCACGAACTTGGGCTCTGCACCCATAGCCGTATGACAATGCAGTCACCTGGGCCTTCTGGCCCCGACTCTAAGTAACTAGCCTTTAGACTAGACAAGCGCTTTTGTTTTCATCGAACTTAAGGTCGGTCAAGCATTTCATGCTTATGTCGATTAGATCTAATCTTTTTTGGCTTGCATTGAACACGCTAATACCGCTCTTGACTCGTAAGTCAATACCATACGACCAATGCTCAGTACTACTGCCGAACTTGACTAATGAGTCACAACTTCACAGTCAGTACTGACACCATTGCTGATTCCTGACTCATAGGTCAATGCCATTCATAGATAAGTAAGATTGCTAAGCATTTAATATGCAATCAATGTCCACATATATAACACTCAATATGCCTCATTAATAACCATGCATGTCACATACTAGGTGCAGTTCTCTTACCTCTGGTTCGAGCGAGAAATGATAAAAGAACGATCGATCCTTTGGTCCCTTAGCGGTCACCTAGTCATAACCAAATATAACTTCCATTAATGAAAATCAACAATAAAAGGTTCTTGATCTAAACCTCACTCCCGGGACCTCAAATCGTACCAAAACGATTAGTAGATTCAATCCCGAGCCTTAGGAATTGAAACCCCGAGCCAAAAACCCTCCAAAGTGCCCAAAATAGAACCCTGGAAAAATAGGGTAACGCTGACCCCCTAGCGCCTAGGCGCTACAAGCAGGGATGCATTGCCCTGGACAACGTTGTAGAGCCCATACCTGGGCGTTGTAGCGCTAGAACTAGGGTGATTCAGCCCTGATTTTTCCCCCTTCGACTTCTCCACTTTCCAACCTTCAAAGCCTTATTCCAAACCTCATTCAAACTCACAAATGAACCCAAAATACCCATTCTACAAGTCCTAGGCATCATAACCCAATCAATCTTTGCCAAAAACTCCCTTGAATTCTCACTATCCAATCCAAAGTTTCAGCTGAAAATCAATAGGAAAATAGAGTAAAAACCAGAGTTTCTATGGCTAGAATCTTAACTCAAGCTCAGAATTACATCCTCTTTAATGGTGGAACACAACTCTAGACCCTCAAGGCTTGGTTCCCTAGCATGATCTCAAATGGAGTTCAAAAATTCAAAGGAAGAAGGAAGAGAAATGATGATCGGGAGAAGAAGAAGAATGCTATGTTTTTGCTTAAGCTTCTATAGCTTTCTAGTTGATATATACCCTTAGGTCAAAAGACAAAAATACCCCTAGTTCATTTAATTCCCTTTTAAGGCTACCAAGGATAAAACCGTCCTTTCCTGCCTATCTCGTTAATTATAATTAACGTCCTCCAGTTCTCATTATTCCTAATATTATCAAATGCTAATAAATCATATCTCATTACCCTTTAATTCCCGGTAATGTAATAATCACCAAATTACCCCGAGACTCACCCCGTGCCCCAAAATTAACCCCATTATGACCAAACCGCTAACTTGCATTCAAAGATTGTCTCATGCCGAATAGCTCGAACAAATCCACATTATAATGTGGCCTCATAAATAATCACCACCATGCATGAAAATATACAAATATGCCCTCAATAGGCCAAATTACCAAAATACCCTTATAATGAAATGTGGACCCACATGCATGCATTTATCATCATATACTAATATAATTCACATAAACATGCATATAATCATTTAATGGCATAATAAATCAATTATGGAATTCTTGGCCTTCTAATCCAACCATTAAACCTCATTAGGGATTTTGGGGCATTACACCGACCATACCCATCTTTATACGGTGAAGTTTTCTTGTCTCAAGGAGTTCTTGTCTGGTTATGCTCGGGCAGAGTCTTCTTACTACCTAACCGGTGAATTCCTGATCTAGAAGTTTTCTGACTGGTGGCTTCTGGAAGGGATTCTAAGATTTAACCTTTGCGTCGATGCAGTCCCAGAGTGGACCCCATCATCTGCCCGACCGGTGTGATTGCTTCTACTTCTTTCTGGCCCCTGAGAATCGACTCTGCCAGCAAGGGACTTCTGACCATCGTTATTATTTCTTGCTCCCTGGACGGCTACTCGTGTTGTAGTTTGGGCATTGGTCTGGGCCAATTTAGTAGCTGCTTCAAGAGCAAGTGCTACCTCACGATGTCGCCGGTCGGCCTCCTCCTGTCGTCGCCTGATCTCTTCGCTTCTAGCTTCCATTTCCCATCTCTGCTGCTCAAATGCAGCTTTCTGCCTAGCCATTCCCTCAGCAAAAGACTTATTCTGAGCATTGAATTGCATCCTCTCTTCCTAGAAAGCCCCCATGGCCTCCTGGAGTTGTGCGACCTCTGGAGTTGTCTCCTCGAGAAAGACCCTGGGCTTAGTGTCAGGATTCTCAGGTGCAGGACCTTCTGGTCTAACAGTTTCTTTTGCAGTTGACGTACTGGGCTTCCTGGGTGCCATATTGGTAGGATAGTAGTGTGTTTCTTCTATTAAGCTCTCAACGAACGCACAAAATTTTTTTAGCACGATTTTGGCCAACGACGAGTAAACGCCAAAATGATAGTAAGCCTTGAATAGAAAATAACGACACAAATAATTTTATAGTGGTTCAGCCCTAATTTGTTGGTAATAGCCTAATCTGCTTAGAGTTGTGATATATGAAGCCTACACTTATGATCAGATGGACCTGAGCCAATTGAGTTTCTCAAGTGTAAGTAGAAAAATACAAAGTTTCTCTATCTAGAGAATACAAACTTTCTCTCTATAAGCTCTCTCAGAAAATGCCCCAAGAATACCCCAAGTAAACGTCCCAAAGTCTCATAATTAGAGAGTCTAAAAGTCTCCAAAATATCAGATCCCCTAAAATGATGCCATGAGCTCTTTATTTATAGGCTCATGGATCGTACATGAAAAATCTCCCGTTTTGACGACGTTCTTGGTTGTTATTACCCAACTTTGACTAACAAACGAATTTAAAATATAACGATATGGCTATTACTTTGGGATATATGAGAGATTCGCGTGGTAGTTACGAGCGATTTGGGTTGAAGTTGTTACTGAGATTCTGAAAAGAAGTCACTGGACAGTTAACTCCTGAGATTCTGACACATCCAGTCGACTACACTCCTCAATCTGACATAGCTGGTCGGCTAAATTCCTTTTGATGTAGCTGGTTGGGTGAAACCCTTTTCTAATGTAACTGGTCGGATAACTTCATTCCTGAGATGACTGGCCGGATGAACTCCATTCCTGAGATGACTGGTCGGCCAAACCATGTGTCTGGTCGGGTGAGACTTCTCCCCGACTAGACAAAAGTATTCTCTGGTCGGGTAACTCGTTTCCTGACTAGTTAAACCCTTTCATGGTCGGACAAACACCCATTCTGATGTGTCTGGTCGGGTAAGACTCCCTCATGACCAATAAAATTCCTATCCGGCCGGGTGAATTATTTCCTGAACAAGTAAAACCATCTTCCGACCAGTGATATCACAACTCCGTAGGTCATTTTCTAACCTTTGAACTTCCCTTGGTCAACACATTTATTGACCATTAATGTGCCGCTTGATGATCCGCTTGACGATCATGCACTGCCACCTGCCACTTTTAATTGCCACGTCATCGAACTGAAATTTTGGGGATAACAATTGTAGACAACAAATTTTTTTCATATAAACAACTTTATATGGGGATCCTTTAATATGCAATATTTTAATCAACAAAATATGTATAAGTAAAATTGATACAAAATGATTTACCTCTTGTAGCCTATCAAGAGTCCTTGAATATTTTCATATATAATTCGATCTTCCTATCCTTGCTAGAGTACTCACACCAAGATCTTCCAAGACGTTCTATACACCTCAAGATGTGGGTGGGCACATAGAGAACAAGAATTAAATTTGTGAATCAAAAATATTTTCAACATATGAGACTCTTGATTATAGGCTAGAGAGAAAGATATGTTTTTCTTTTGTGAGAAAATGATGATCAATTTTACTGATACTTCAAAAAATACTACTTAACCTATTTTCTATCATATAGAATAATAATAATAATAAAATAATAATAGTGATCATTTTAATAACAATAAAAATAAATGATAATTGAAGACAAAATCTTACATTCCATTTTAAAACCCTTTTCAAAATATTTAATTAATTACTTAAATAATATAAAAAAACAATAACTGATCACCATCAGTAGTGGTACACGTATAGGGCAGTCCAGGATAACCTATGAGTGTAACACTTCCTAAAATAAGGGGATTTGATTTTTTCATACATATTTATTTTAATTAATTAATAATTAGAAATTCAAATAAGGTATCATATTTTTAAGAAAAAGACAACAATTCAAATTTTGAATTTTCATTATCATCTTATTATTAATTAAATAAATATAATAATCAAAATCAATTTTGACTATCCATATTTATCATCTATCACTTAAATAAAATAATTGATTAAAATCAATTTCTTTTATTTCTATACAATTTCGTGTTGACCCTGATTTTGGTCAACTGACACGGAGTCAAAAATGCTTGATGTGGACAGATATGTTGAAATGAGAATGATGACAAAAACAATAAAGCACACAAGAATTTATAGTGGTTCGGCCCTAGAATCTGGTAATAACCTACGTCCATTTGAGCTGTTATTGATATAATATTTCAAAGGAGTGATCAAAGAACTATGGTTCAATGAGTTTCACCAACCTCTAAAGAACAAAACAATATACTCAATATGATAGCTCTAATACACTCGTAAAACTCTAATCTCAGATAATTAGAAAGCCCAAAGTTCCTTCCTTGAGTTATCTTTCTCTATTTATAGGCTCAAGGAAGATTACATTAATTTGTTACAGATATTCTTTCCTAATTAATCGGATAATCAGGAATTATTGGAGACAATCTCGGGATTGACTAAGATCTTTATAAAATTATCTTGAATTATGCGGAGTGTACGACCATGCTGGTCGTAGGAAAAGCTTAACTGCCTATGCTTGCAATATTTTACTGGTCGATACTCTAACAAAATTCTGCCAGGTGTCAGCCTCGTGCCCAGATATCACTTGCCACGTCATCCGTGCCTGTTTTTTTGGATAACATTTGCCCCCCAAGTTTATTTATTACGAGCAATAAATAAAATTTTAAGGAAACGACCCTTCGGTTACCCCACCAGACCTGTCAGAATAATACGTGCAATCTTGGGAAAAGTAACCTACCATTGTCTAATCACGACTTTTCGGCTCCCAAGTAACCTTTCGACGGCTATCACCCTTCCCAATGCTTCGAAAAAGAGGAAACTGATGATTACTCCCTTTTAATGCCACGGACAAAAATATATATAGTCTCTCCAAAGTCTTCTTTTTCTTTTTACGCAAGCTATTACTCTTTCAAGAAACCCTAAAATCACAGCTTCCATTTTCTTCTGGAGACCGTCTTTCAGTGTTTCAAGATTCAGTCTGTGAGTTCTCCGACCTTTGAAAACTCTCTCCAATCTCCACGATCTTTTTTCTAGTAAGCCTCATAACTTTTATGCTCTATATTTTTGTCGTGCATGCTCCTGTGGATTGACTGTTGAGTTCCTTTGTTTCTGGGTTGAGATGCATGTCAGTAGGGGGTTTTGTGGGTGATACTGTATAGGATGATATTTCTTCTGCCATTAAGGAGTCACGAGTTAGTTTGATAGTAGAGATCACAACTTTAGGACGTAAAACCGAAGTAAAAATTCGATTTTTATGCCAGTTGAAAAACCAAGTTTTTCCCGCCCTAAAAGGAGTTGAAAAAGCTTTTTCAAAAAATTTTTGCTTTCACTTTTTGATCTGTTTCTCAAACTGTTCGTGTGAAAAATTTAGTTTTTTGTTAGAATGCTGTTGTATAAAAGCTTAAATTTTATACTCGACCAACGTTATTCTAAAAAAACTTTCAAATTTCTTCATCCTCACCTCCTCATTCTTCTGTTCGCAGATTTTAATGCCAAATTTGTGGGGAGGTGAGCGGCCCATCGACGACGATCTTCTTGCATAGCTGCTTGAAGGCGAAGAACAACCGATCGACCGAGTTCATGAGATTCCATTTTCCAGAGTTTCTTCTAGACCTCAACCATCACCACCTCAAATGGCCCGTTCTAAGTCTCAAGGCAAGAAAAAACCAAACCCTGAAAACAATCCAAATTCTCCTGCCCAGCCTGATTCGCTGGCTAGGGTTCCCTCGACCAGTGTTCAAGAAAATGCCGCCCCAGACCCTCGTATTCAAGTCAGGGCTAATCCTCGGCATCAAAACCTTCCTGATGTCAAGTGGTATCTTTCTCCTACCAGCCAGGTGACTCCCCGGATGCTTGCCAATTATCGTAGGAAGTATCCTCTTACCGGGGTTAATCTCACAATCCCTGCTGCTGACCAAAGAGCTAACCTGCCTGGGGGCGTCTATAGCGCTTGGTCTAGATACCACATAGAGGCGGGGGCTATCCTCCCTCTACATCCTTTCTACTAGGGGGTGGCTAACTACTTTGGTGTTGCCCCCTTTCAAATTACCCCCAAACGGATATAGAATGCTGGCCGCACTCTATATCCTTTATAAACTCAAAAAATGGCTAGAACCTACTTCTCATGAGGTCAACTTCCTCTTCGACCTTAACTCCAACCCTCAACAATACGGCACAGGCTTTTTTCATCTCTGTCACCAGGAAATAAGCCGAACATTCCTGAGTGACACTACTCATATTTCCAACATGGGGCAGTGCAATAGAGAGTACTTCCTCACGCCAGACATGACTACGAACAACCTGGCCTTCGCTCGAGGAGGTAAATGCTACTTTCATTGGTCGATACTTTTCCTTAGCACACTCTTCTACACTTCTCTAAAGTATATTGTGCCTTTCAGGACCATGGTTACATCCGAACCCAACACCAGACATGGTGTTGAGGTCCAACGAACTGGCCAAGATGGAAGACGCTGAAAAAAGCGTTAAGTCCCTGGTCACTGATGAAAATCTGAGGTTATCTAGCCTCCTGGCTCCTCGCCATGAAACAAGAGGACCCGTGGTGGCAGATGCCATGGCCAAGGGGGATCCCGAGTAGCAACCCCCGGCGTCTCCTCCCCGAAGGAGGCAAACGAGGGTTACGATCAGGGAACCCACTGGCGTCCCTTTAGTAGGGAGGCCTTCTGCGCCCCAAGGAAAAGGGAAACAAAAGGCAACAGAGTCTGTCGTAGACCTGGACGAATCCTCAGATGAAAACGGTATTGTTATTTTGCTTTTAAATAGCTTGCCAATTCCCTGTCACTTGTTTGATGGGGACAACAATTTTACGTATACTCCAAATCTAGGGCCAGACTTCTTCGTGCCAGATAGTGAGTGTATGACTAATAGAGTCAGTAGTATAGCGACCAGTAGTTGTAGCTCGGGTATTAAACTTTGTGACCTCTTTTCTGATTCGCCATGATTTTTTATCCGCCTTTGTCTTACTGTCTGCATGTTTTTCTTTATCTGCAGAGATGGCTTCCCCCAACGTTTTCGATCTGTATCAGACCCAGGAAGAAGAGGAGGTCCCCTTGGTTCGACGGAAATCATCTAGGAGGCATAATGGCGAATCAAGCCATGCACCCTCGGCCAAGAAGGGTCGAACAGATGATCCTTCCAAGGACGGACCTACTGGCCAACCTTCTGCCCAGCCTTCCGCTCCTGCCAAAAAGGAGACTGCCCCTGCTGCCAACCCTCTGCCTGCGGCCCGAAGGAACATACCCCGTAAGCAGAACTTCCTAGGACCAAACTCTCGAACCGCTCCCTACGATCAGCTAAAGATCACCTTGCTCATATCTTGAAGCATGACAGTTGCAGAGAGGCAATGGCTGAAGCTGAGAGCAAGGGGGTCGATCAGATCCTTAACAGGGCTCTTAACGAAGTGGCTAGTGTAAGTATTCTTCCTCTTGGTTTTTACCTTTCCTTCTTGTAATATAGTCTAACTTTTATTCCTTGACTGCAGGCCATGCTGATGATAACTGCCGCTCGTACCCGTGCCACTGCTACCATCGAGCAGGCTCGGGCAAAGGCCGTCAAGGAGTTTCAGGCGAAAGCCATCGACGAGCTTCAGGCTGCAGAAGCCAGGCACACTGGGGAGTTGGAGGTGGTCACCCAGCAGAAGGATGCTTTGGTGGCAAAGCTGGTGGAGACTGAAGCTTCTCAGGCAGCTTTGAAGAAGCAGAAGGACGATTTCCAAGAGTCTAGTCGAATCCAATATCGTGAAGTCAAGAGACTTAAGGAGGAGCACCTTGCTAAGGACAAGACTATAGCTGTTCTTGAGAACTAGGTGGAGCAGCTGAAGCTCACCAATGCTAAAGATTTGGAGAGATACAAGAATGTGACACTTCGGTGTTTCTACGACTTTTGGAAACACAACCGGAGTGCTAACTTCAACTACCTTCCAGAGGATGCCAGGAACGCTGAGTTAGCCCGCTGCACTGCTTGATTGGCTGCAGAAGAAGAAAGAGCCAGAGTCCCTGCTTCCCCAAGTATCCAGCCAGTTGCTGGTGCGAAGGAAGGAGGAGTTTTCGAGGATGCGGCCATCTAGAATGCAGAGCAAGACACTCCTGCTCCTAATGCTCCTTAAACTTTTTTATTCTTTTTCTCTTCTTTAATTACACGACCCATGGGTCGTGATGTAAAGACTAAATTTTTATTTTTAAATTTGCTGCATGGGCAGCAAACTTTCCTTTTACTTTAAACAATTACATCCATGCAGTACTGCTTGCGGTGTAAAAGAATGCCTTTTGATATTATAATATTTCTATCTATTATAACATCTGTTCGCATGACCGAACTTAGCATAGTACTTTGGCTTGATTTAACAAAATATAAATTTTGAAAAATACTCTAAGTACTGTAGCATGCTTTCACTCATTTTGTTCATGTGTTTACATACCTTTTGGTATGCTTTGCTATTGATGTACCTTATATGCCCCCCAAGTGATCGAGGAGCTTTAGGTCCTGGGTCACTTGCCTTGACCATGACCTGTGCGAACATTACTGCTCGGTAGGAAACGTAACACTTATAATACAGCAAAACAACACACGTAATGAACAAATACTTGTAAAAATAAATTTACATAGGTTGGCAAGAATGACTGGCTGCGCACAGTCCCTTATAATCTCGTATTAAAAATGGACTAAACATGTCTTTACGAGTGATCTTAAAAAGATCTTACACTTATAAGCGATTAGCCATACAACGTGGCTAACCCTTTTTCGAAACTTGTAAAAAGTAAAAATTAATACAAGCCAGTCCTTTAAAAAGGACTGTTTATTGATAATACTTGCGAAGGTGTTCTCCGTTCCAATAGCGTGGAACGAGATCTCCATTTAGGCGTGCAAGCTTGTAGGTGCCTGGATGAAGGACTTCCTCAATCTGGTAAGGTCCTTCCCAGTTTGGTCCGAGCACTCCAGTAGTGGGGTCGCGGGTGTTTAAGAAAACTCGTCGTAGTACTAGATCTCCGACGTTGAATTTTCTTTCTTTCACTTTCGAGTTAAAATACCGGGCGACCTTTTGCTGGTATGCAGCTACTCGGAGTTGGGCTTTTTTCCATTTCTCTTCAAGTGAGTCTAGGGACTCCATCATCAGTTGGCTATTCTGGTCCTGATCATATGTAATTCGTCGGTGTGAGGGGGGATCTAATTCGGCAGGCAACATAGCTTCAAACCCGTATGCTAAGGAAAATGGGGTATGACCTGTTTCTGTTCGATGAGACGTTCTATACGACCAGAGGACTTCGGGAAACTATTTTGGCCATGCTCCTTTAGCATCTTCGAGCCTTTTCTTCAGGGTGCCCTTAAGCGTTTTATTCATTGCTTCAACTTGCCCATTTGCCTATGGATGCGCGACTGAAGAAAAGCTTTTGACGATGCCATGTCTTTCGCAAAAGTCTGTGAATAAGTCACTGTCAAACTGGGTGCCGTAGTCTGAGACAATTTTTTGAGGCAAACCATATCGGCAAACAATGTTCTTGATGATGAAGTCAATAACTTTCTTGGTTGTTATGGTGGCGTGTGGCTCAGCTTCAGCCCATTTGGTGAAGTAGTTGACTGCTACGACTACGTACTTCACTCCACCCTTTCCCGTTGGCAGGGATCCAATCAAGTCTATACCCCATACTGCAAAAGGCCAAGGACTCTGCATCGGCTTTAACTCGTTGGGAGCTTCGCGTGGGATCTTGGAAAATCTCTGACACTTATCGCATCTTCGCACAAACTCCATTGAGTCTTCGTTTATAGTCGGCCAGAAATAGCCCTGTCTTAGAATCTTTTTTGCCAAGCTTTGCCCCCCAGCGTGATCCCCGCAGAAGCCTTCATGTACCTCCTTCATTAGCTCTTTAGCCTTTTCCAGTGTAATACATCTGAGCAGTGGCATGGAATATCCTCGTCGGTAAAGAGAATCATCGACCAGTATATACCTAGCAGCCTGTCTTTGGAGAGTTCTTGCTTTGTTCCTATCTGCTGGAAATACACCATTCGTAAGATACTCCAAGTATGGTGCCATCCATGTGTTCTCCATCAGGATTTCCATATTAGTTTCACCTGCTCGTATGCTCGGCTCTTACAATCTTTCTACTGGCACAATATTCAAAGTGTCAGCGTCTTTCGCGCTTGCAAGTTTGGCTAAGGCATATGTGTTCGAATTCTGATCCCGAGGTATTTGCTAGAGGGTATACTTCTCGAATTGAGCCAACAGATCTTTAGTTTTATTTAAGTAGGCCACCATTTTGAGGCCTCGTGCTTAATATTCACCTAGGACCTGATTCACTACCAGCTGTGAATCATTGTAAATATCCAGCACCTTTATGCCCATGTCTTTTGCCAATCTTAACCCAGCAAGGAGTGCTTCATATTCGGCTTCATTATTCGACGCAGTGAAGTCGAACCTAATAGCGCAGTGAAATCGATGCCCTTCTGGCGTTATCAATATCACTCCCACTCATGCGTGAGATTCGTTGGATGATCCATCCGTGAATAACTTCCACGAAGGAGCTTCATCTTGGGGCTCAGGGGCACTAGACTCTTTGCACTGCTCATTGTCTGGGAGCTCAGTGAACTCGGCAATAAGATCAGCCACGACTTGCCCTTTTATTGCTGCTCGCAGTGAGTATGTAATATCGAACTGCCCGAGTTCGACTGCCCATTTTAATAAACGCCCAACCGCCTTTGGCTTTTGCAGAACTTGTCGAAGGGGCTGGTCAGTTAAGACTGTAATTGGATGGGCTTGGAAGTAAGGACGTAACTTCCTCGAGGCCAAGATTAAGCAATAGGCTAATCTTTTGATTGGAGGATACCTCAACTCTGCTCCAATTAGCCTTTTGCTTACATAGAAAATCGCCTTTTGTACGCCTTCTTCTTCTCGTACCAGTACCGCACTAGCAGCAACTTCGGTGATCGCCAGGTAGATAAACAGAGTTTCTCCTTCGATAGGCTTTGATAAAATAGGAGGTTGTGCCATATGGGCTTTTAGGGCTTGGAAAGCCTGCTCGCAGTCTCCTGTCCATTCAAACTTCTTGTTGCCTCTAAGTAGATTAAAGAAAGGGACACATTTATCCGTCGACTTGGAAATGAATCTACTTAGTGCGGCAATTCTTCCGGTTAAACTTTGCACATCCTTGATCTTCTCTGGTGATTTCATGTCGATCAGGGCTTTTATCTTGTCGAGGTTGGCCTCGATTCCCCTTGAATTGACAATAAACCCCAAGAATTTCCCTGATTCGACTTCGAAGGAACATTTGAGAGGATTTAATTTCATTTGGTACTTGTTCAACACATCGAAACATTCTTGTAAATCCTTCACATGTCCTTCTGCTTTCTTCGACTTTACCAGCATGTCGTCTACGTACACCTCCATGTTTACTCTTATCAACTCCTTAAACATGTGGTTAACCAATCGCTGGTAAGTCGCACCTGCGTTTTTCAGTCTGAAGGGCATTACGTTATAACAGTATAACCTTGTATCGGTCCGAAAGCTGGTGTGATCCTCGTCAGGGGGATGCGTACTAATCTGATTATATCTTGAGTATGCATCCATGAAGGAGAGGATCTCATGTCCTGCAGTTGCATCGACCAGCTGGTCGATCCTTGGGACTAGGAAACAATCCTTTGGGCAGGCTTTATTGAGGTCTGTGAAATCCACACAGGTTCGCCATTTGCTGTTAGGTTTGGGAACCAATACAAGATTAGAGACCCACGATGGATAAAATGCCACCCGGATGAATCCATTCTCCTTCAGTCTTTTGACTTCCTCTTATAAGGCTTTTGATCTATCCTTATCGAGCAACCTTCTTTTTTGTTGCACGGGTGGAAAACTCTTGTCAACATTCAGGACATGGCTGATAACTACAGGATCTATCCCAACCATGTCTTTGTGTGACCAGGCAAAAACTTCCTGGTTCTTTCGCAAAAACTCCACCAGTGCATGCTTCGTGGTCGCTTATAAGTTTTTCCCGACCTTTACGACTCTAGTCGGGTCTTTTTCATCAAGTTGGACCTCTTCCAAGTCCTCGTCGGGTCCAACATTTTCCTCAAAATCCCCAAAGCGAGGATCTAAATCTCTATCCTCACTTTGGGCAACACCCTATTTGGTGACTCCATCACCGGATTGGGCTTGTGTATCGATAGCCATCTGCAACCTATCTGTGGGAGTACTCTTTGACGTTCCCTTCTTTGCCTTTGTAACTGAGGCATTGTAGCACTCCCTTGCTTCTCTTTGGTTTCCCAACACGCGTCCTACCCCTACGTCTATCGAGAATTTCATGGCCAAATGCCATACTGAGGTGACGGCCCAAAGATCAACCAGTATGGGCCTTCCAATGACAGCATTGTACGCCGAAGGAAAATCAACTACTATAAAAGTATCGAGTAATGTCCTGGTAGCAGGCGCTGTACCTGCTGTCACTGGAAGTCTGATTGACCCCGCCGGGGCGAGTCCCTCACCAGAGAAGCCGTAAATTGTTTGGTTGCAGGGCTCCAAGTCCTTAACGGACAACTTCATGCGTTCCAGTGAAGATTTGTACAGGATGTTCACTGAACTTCCTGTATCAACCAGTACTATTTTCACCATCATATTGGCGATTTGAACATCCACGACCAGCAGATTGGAATGTGGGAACCAGACATGCTGGGCGTCACTATCAGAGAAGGTTATTTCACCCTCCTCTGATCGAGCCTTCTTCGATGCCCTGTCCTCCACAGTCATCATCTCGATGTCCTGGTCGTGGCGTAGGGTCCGAGCGTATCGTTCCCTCGCCTTTCCACTGCTTCCCGCGAGGTGCAAGCCTCCACAGATGGTGAGTAAAGTGCCAGCTACGGGGTTAGGCTGCAAAGGTGGCGAGCGTTGGCGTGTGGGCGCATGCTCGTTGCCACCTGGACCTTCTCGTTGGGAATTTCCCGAGGCCCGTACATATCTTCTCAAGTGTCCTTGTCTAATAAGGAACTCGATTTCATCCTTCAGCTGGTTGCATTCATTTGTATCATGTCCGTAGTCGTTATGGTAACGACAGAACTTGGTAGTGTCTCTTCTTGAAATATCCTTTCGAATGGGGGCAGGTTTCTTATAAGGCACACTAGAACTCGTGGCCTGATACACCTCTCCCCGAGACTCAATAAGGGCAGTGTAGTTAGTGAACCGAGGTTCATAACGATTACCCTTGGCTTGTTTATTGTCAGAGGTGGAAGGCTCATTATGCGGCTGTTTCCCCCCATTTTTGCCATTGCCATTGCTGTTCCCGTTGCCTTTGCTGTTGCCGTTGGGTTTGGACCCTTTGGCGGCTTTGGCGGGCTCCGCAATCCCCTTATCCTTGCCTGGGGTTTTTCCTTCACTGGCGATGGCATCCTCAAGCTTGATGTATCGATCAGCTCGATCCAAAAATTCCTGGGTAGTCCTAACTCCATGCTTTCTGAGGCTGTTCCAGAGAGGCGTGTGGCGCTTAACCCCTGCAGTTATGGCCATCATCTTGCCTTCATCTCCCACTGTTTTCGCTCCAGCAGCTGCTCGCATAAAATGTTGGACGTAATCTTTCAGTGGTTCTCTGTCTTGCTGGCGTATTTCGACCAGCTGATTTGCCTCAGTTGGGTGCACACGACCCGCATATAATTGTCCGTAAAATTCCTTCACGAACATCTCTCAAGAAACTATACTTGCAGGAGGGAATTTAAAAAACCACTCCTGTGCAGCATCAAAAAGTGTTGCAGGGAAGATCCTGCACCGAGCGTTTTCGGACACTTTCTGAATGTCCATTTGTATCTCAAATTTGTTGACGTGAGATATCGGGTCACCATACCCGTCAAAGTTTGGAAGCGTAGGCATCTTAAACTTGCTAGGAGTTTCTGCCATAGCTATCCTCTGAACGAAAGGAGTGCCCTTTCTCCTATCGTGATTGATATAAGATGTTCTTCCCCCGACCAGCTGTTGCACTGCCTGGTTGAGGGCATCTATCTGGGCCTGCACGGTGCCAGGAATCGCCGGGGCCTCTGGTGCTGGGGGAACGTACTCGTCGTGTCGTTCCCAGCGATTGTTGAGTACGTCTCTTAAATCTTCATCTCTTCTCCGCTGCTTGCTAGCTCCGAGCTAGTTAAAGACGTTATTTTGTCTGGGCTGCCCCCCAGCGTCATGTCTTTCGGGTTGGTCATCCCTAGGTGGTAGGCTTCTGTGATAGTTAGAACCCTGTGATCCATAAGGGGAAAGACCGGGTAAGCTGTGCAATCCCACACCGCCTGGGGAAGGTCAAGTGTGATGATTCTAAGACTATGTAGGTATGGGACTACACAGTTGAAGAGGGCTTAAATGGATTGATGGGTACTACCTATATCAACAAGATGCATCTTCTTTTCGGTAGCCCATCACTTGAGAACTCCAAAGTTAAGCGTGCTTGACTTGGGGTAATCTAGGGATGGGTGACCTCCTGGGAAGTTTTCCTAGGAAGCGTGTGAGTGAGAACAAAGCACGCTGAAAAGACTCGTGTTGGTTTGTAGGGCCATGTCGTCATTCTAGAAAGCAGCCATAGTGATGTGGGGCGTCACAGCTTCTGCCCCCACCTCTTTCTTCATTTCTCCGACCGACATTCCCTCTGCCTAAGTCAGCCTCATTATAATCATGGCCATCTCTGAATCTTGATTGGCTATGATAGGATCGACTGTTCCCTCGGTTGCCTTCCCAGGATGGAACCTCCCGAGCGTTAGAGGGCGGCTTGCGTTGGTCGGTAGGTCCCCGTGCATTATCATGCCATGGGGGGCCCCGGACCACAGAGCCTGTCTCTGAGTTCCTTCTATTGCCAGAAGGACGCTGTCCTATGCTCGGAGGGTTTGGCTCTTCGCTCTTATGGCGTCTAGGACTGTGGGGCGGCTGCCCGGCCCTATTTTGCCTTGATTGCGGGGGATTGCCACGACCAGCCTGTGATGGGGGTCGTGCTTCAGGATCCCTTAGGGGGGACATTGTCCTGAGGCATTGGTGGCTGCTCGGGCCTTTGGGGCTCGAGGGCTGGATCGACGGGCTAGGATTAGGACCCCTTTGGGGCGGCCCATTTGTAGGCTGATCAGGCTGCGAAGCAGGTGCAGCCTGATTCCTAGCCAGCTGTAGGGCTGCTTCGAGGGCTGCCATGGCCTCCCTTTGGCGACGGTCCATCTCCGCCTGCCTTTCACTTAGTTCCAGGCACTGTCGTTCAATCTCTTATTGCTGCTATGCCATAATCTCGGCAACACTTTCCTGGCTGGCCCTCAGATTGGCCAGTTCGTCCTGCAATACCCCCAGGGTATTCCTCAACGTCTCAGAATCCAATTCTTCCTCATAGAATTCCAAATGTGGCTCATCTTCGGTCACATTTGGAGGAGGAAGAGGTGGGTGAGATGGTGCAGCGCTAGCCGTCTGTCCAGTCTTCTTGGTAGTTTTCGCCATTGATATTTCAACAGTATTGTATCAAGCTCTCAATGAAAGCACCAGAATGTTGCCCCTGATTTTGGTCAACTGACACGGAGTCAAAAATGCTTGATGTGGACAGATATGTTGAAATGAGAATGATGACAAAAACAATAAAGCACACAAGAATTTATAGTGTTTCGGCCCCAGAATCTGGTAATAACCTATGTCCACTTGAGCTGTTATTGATATAATATTTCAAAGGAGTGATCAAAGAACTAGGGTTCAATGAGTTTCACCAACCTCTGAAGAACAAAACAATATACTCAATATGATAGCTCTAATACACTCGTAAAACTCTAATCTCAGATAATTAGAAAGCCCAAAGTTCCTTCCTTGAGTTATCTTTCTCTATTTATAGGCTCAAGGAAGATTACATTAATTTGTTACAGATATTCTTTCCTAATTAATCGGATAATCAGGAATTATTGGAGACAATCTCGGGATTGACTAAGATCTTTATAAAATTATCTTGAATTATGCGGAGTGTACGACTGTAATGCCCTGAATTCTCCGATGTGTTTAACGGCGTGAATAGTAGGCCGGGAGGGCCATACTTGCTTAATTATGTTATTAATTGATAAATGCATGTATATGCTGATTATATTGTAATATGATGTGAAATGCATGCATGTGAGTCCATATTTCTAATTACAGGGGTGTGATGGTAATTTGGCCCGTTGAGGGTAAATTGATTATTTGTACGCATGTTGGTGATATATCTTGAGACCACATTATGATGTGGGTTTGTTCGAGCCATTTGGCATGAGACGATCAAGGAATGTTAATTATCGGTTTGGTCATAACAGGTTTAAGCTCGGGGCTCGGGGTGAGTCTCGGGGTGTTTTAATGATTAGAGTGTTACCGGGCATTAAAGGGTAACGAGATGTGAATTATTGGTGTTTGAGAATATTGAGATTAACAGGAATTGGGAAGCGTTAATTATCATTAACGGTGTAGGTGGAAAATGCCAAAATTACCCTTGAAGTGGTTTTAGAAGCTTTAAAAGACCTAGGGGTATATTGGTCATTTGGGATTTGGATATATATGGTTTTAGATGGCTGTAAAAACAGAACCAAAAACAGAGTTGTCCTCTTCCTTCCCGTACGTTCATTTCCTCCACTTCCTTCTTTGGTGTTCTTGAGCTCAAAGGGTGGAATTAAGCTAGGAGATCAAGGGGCTGAGGTTTTAGGCTTGGTTAAGCTATTGGAGAGGATTTAATTTCAGGTTTGAGGTGAGTTTTATCCATTGAGTTTCTGGTTTATCTCTGTTTTAGTTTTAAGTTTTAAGTTTTGGTTTCTTGATAGAAGTGTGGATTTGAGGAGGTTTTAGTTGATGTTTAGGTTGGGTTTTGATGAGGGGAAGTTATGGGTGATGTTTAGGGGTTTAATTGTGTGTTGGAGGAGGTTTTCAACTGGGTTTGAAGGGTTGGTTCCAAGAGAAAACGCAAGGGAAGAAAAACAGGGGTTTTGGCTGAACTGGAGGTTGTGCCGCGGCATGGCCAGGGGGAGCCGCGCCCCTTGGGGGATGCTGAGTTTGGGCGCCTCTGTTTGAGGGGCGGGCCGCGGCCCTTAGTGGATTTTTGGCCAGAAATGGCTTTTTGGCTTGGGGATTCAAGCCTAAGGCCTCGGGGTTGAACCTACTACCCGGTTGAGTAGTTTTTGATGTCCCGGAGGTTAGGTTTTGGTTTGGGAACCTTTTATTGTTCATTTTATTGATGGAATCCTATAATTGGTTATGACTAGGTAACCGCTAAAGGACCAAAAGGTTGATCGTTCTCAGGGTCGTTCTTTTATTCATTCTAGCTCGAACCAGAGGTAAGAAAACTGCACCCCAAGTGTGACATGCATGGATATTCGTGAGGCATGTTGGTTGTGTAATATGGACATGGATTGAATATAGAATGTTTAGCATAAGTTGCTCACTTGTGCATGGTACTGACTCATTAGTCAGGTTTGGTAGCGGTGCTAGTATCAACTGTGAAGCTGTGATTCATTAGTCAGGTTCGGTAGTGGTACTGGGCACTGGTCACGTTGCACTAACTCATCACTCAGAATTGGCAAAGGTGTTAGTATCAGCCGTGAAGCTGTGACTTATTAGTCAGGTTCGACAGTGATACTGGACACTGGTCACATAGCGCTGACTCATTAGTCAGAACGGCCATAGCGTGAATCACGCAAGCCAACAGAGATTAGATCTAATCGACTATTAGCATTGAATGACTCAAAGAGTATGAATGCCGACCGACCCCGAGGGTCGATGATTGAGATAAGCGCTTGGAGGCTAGTGGCTCACCTAGCAGCCACTCTCCCTCTTGAATCATGTGATGTTCACTCATTGGTTTGAAAGTTTTATGCTTAGTGTGTTATAATGATAATCATTTGATAATGTTTATGAAAAGTATTATGTTTTCTTGCTGGGCTTTGGCTCATGGGTACTATGTGGTGCAGGTAAAGGGAAAGAAAAGCTCACCTAGCCTTGAGTGGAGAGCTGATGTGGTGATGTGTACATATGCAGCCGCTTGACCACCACGGCCAAGGAGTTCTCAGAGTAACTAGGGGGTTTACCCTATTTTTGCCGCTTAGGTCGGCGGGATTATAAATTTAAAACAGTAGTGACCTTTTTGTAATGAGAACAACTTGTAAATGTTTTGATTAGCTCTGTAGAGCAGTTTGTAATGAGAATCTCCATTTCCTTTTTATTAGTTTTTATACCTTAACCTGTTAAGTACACTTAGAGCACGTTTTTTTACCAAAGGACTCAGGTAGTGAGTCAAATTTCCGGTCCACCGTTCACCGTAACTGTTCTGGGGTAGTCAGGGCGTTACAACGACCATGCTGGTTGTAGGCAACTGCCTATGCTTGCAATATTTTACTGGTCGATACTCTAACAGAATTCTGCCAGGTGTCAGCCTCGTGTCCAGACATCACTTACCACGTCATCCGTGCCTGTTTTTTGGATAACATTTCGAAATTTGCATTAATGCAATAATAAATTGTGCAACTTCAATTATCACATAATTGTATATTTATCCCAAAGAATAAATATTCTCTCAAATAGCCCATTCACAGTTTGACCCTTGTATCAACTCTTACCTTGAATAGTGTTGAAAGAGCCGCCCCGGGGACCTATGTACCAATAATTCCAAGCTCCAATAAATAATAAATTATTAACCAATACACTTTGATTCAATAATCATATTCATTAATCTCTTAATCACTCTACTATAAATATGAGGCTGCACTCTTGAGAATTAAAGACATATATTTACTAAGTACTTTATTGTAACCATAAAGTGTTCATTGATATAATCATTATATACAAATTAATAATCTATTGATGATTCATAATTAAGTGGGAAAAAATTACAGTTTTACCCTTTTAATTATATCTAGTGTACCATTGACTTCACTAGTGAAGGTTAATTTATAATTTTATTATGAATTTGACGTCAATAACCTTTTCAGTTCCAAAAGCCAACCCATTAGGGAACCATCATTCAATCTATAAGAAGGTATAGATGTTAGGAAACTTTATACAGGAGCTTTATTTATTTTCATGTATATCTAATTTTGAAAAAATTAATATGAGATAGCCTAGAACATGTTTCTAAAATTTAATTCAAAGAGAAACAAAGATAAGAATACTTACAGTATACGCAGTGGAATGAAATAGTCATTCCTTCAGTTTCTCTAACTCTTGTATCCATTATGTCGCAGAGTATTATCAAGAAACTGAACCGTTCTTCTAATTTCTTCACAGTCTTCCAATGTATCCTTAGAATCACCTAGACTAGTGTGGGCAATTCTCAACACAAGAGATGGATACAGAGAGAAGAAGAGATAATAGCAAAGAAGCTTAGAAAAGGACTTGTGTTTAGAGAGAATAAAAAACAATCAGAAAACCAGTGATTAAACTTATCTGTGTCGTCTCAGAAATCTGAACTTATGACTTCTCTCTAAGCACTCATTTTATAGACTCAATTAGGCCATTTAATTTAATTAAAAAATTAATAAAATAAGAGCCAATTTGAAGCCCTAGGTCGAAATTATCATGGGCTTTAGGCCCGTGAAATTTCCCATTTGATTATAAGCCCATTGGACTTAAAATCAAGGCCTATATTATTTTCTATTGACTTAATTAATTAAATAATCATTTAAATCCTTTATCAAATTAATTATTTATAATTTGAACCTTGATTTAAACTAATTTATTAATTTAGATATCAATTTATCTTAATTAATAAATCTTCCATAATTTTTCTTTTCTTATAAAAAATACATAACTCTGTGGAACTATCCAAAATTGACTTGGTTAACTTTGATAATTCTAATTGATAATTAAATCAATTAATTGAGACTATCTAGATGATTTTATCCAAGGTACAATGGAGACCATGGGCCTATGAAATGAAGCTCCAATAAGTTATCATAAATCTAACAAATAAATTTACTAACTTATTCATTATCCGTGACTCCACTATAGACTCAGAATTGCACTCTTGAATTCATAGAACACTCTATAACAAATATAGATACACTATTAATTATCCATTGTTACAACCATAATTGTCACTCAATCCTCTATAGACGGTCTATAATGAGATGAGACTAAAATACCGTTTTACCCCTGATTGTATTTTATCCTTAAACCACTTAGTTTCTTGTAAATGATATTTCAGTAAACTAATTTAATTACTGAAATAAGATCTCTATCATTTAACACTTTGAACCAAACTAAAAGGAAACCATCGTTTCACTTCATCATCAGAAGATATAGATGTTCATATCTATGATGAACACTCCCACTCAATTATACTACCGAGTTCCCAAGATGTAAGTATGGGCTAGTCCGTAGGGTAAGCTAGTAGCGAACAAGTCAAAGAACTCAAATAATACAATCAGTTAGAATACTAACCACTCAGAATTGAGATTGAATTGACCTATGGTCAACTATATGATATGAATAGAATAGATAATAGCGATATGTTTACTTATCTTATCAACTGTCAATATCGATCATGTCCGATGTAACAAATACATCCGATCTTATCAACTTTGCTAATGTTCTGGAAAGAACATAACACTGTAATGTGTAAGTAGATCATATCGTAGATTGGCAAGTCAGTGTAAATCATGTGCACTGACTAATCTTAGGACTAACTTATTTTGAACACATAATCATATTTATATTCCACTGTGATTACGTCACTATAAATAAGATTAGCTATATGCTCGGGATTTAATAGAAGTTTATATTAAACAAATAATCATGAAAATAAAACATGTGAGCAAAGTGATTGACAAAGTCAAAAAATGATTTCTATTCTTTTATTGATAATAAAATGTGTTGACCATAATTTTGGCCAACGACGAGTAGGCGTCAAAACTACAATAAACCTTCAAGAGAAAAAATATGACACATATAATTTTATACTGGTTCAGCTCCAATTTATTGGTAATAGCCTAATCCACTTGGAGTTGTGATATATTTAGCCTACACTTAAGATCAGATGAACTTGAGCCAACTGAGTTTCTTAAGTGCAAGTAGAAAATACAGAGTTTCTCTCCCTAAACTCTCTCAGAAAATGCCCCAAGAATGCACCAAGTAACAGTCCCCAAAATCTCAAAACGAGAGAGTTTTCTCAGTCCCAAAAGATCAGATCCCCCTAAATGATTTCATGAGCCATTTATTTATAGGCTCATGGATCGTACATAAATATCTCCCTTTTACCGGGTCTTTGGTTCTTCCAACAGACTTTAATTAATAAAATATAACTAAATCTAATATTACAACAATATGGCTATTATTCCGGGATATCTGAGAGATTCCCGCGCAGGTATGACCGATTCTTGTTGATGTCGTTACTGGGATCTTTTGCGTAGCCCTGCTCTGTTTAGTCGGTCCACACCACACCCAGGAGGAAAACTAAAGGACTAAAGCACTCCACTGGTCGGCCAAACACTTGACTGGTCGGCCAACACATGTCTGGTCGACCAAACACTTGGCTGGTCGGACAAGCACATAACTGGGCAGACAAGCTCCTGACTGAGCGGACAAGCACATGACTGAGCGGACAAGCACCTGACTGGGCGGATAAGCACTTGACTGGGCGGACAAGCACCTAACTAGTCGGACAAGCACCTGACTGGGCAGACAAGCACTTGACTGGGCGGGCAAGCACCTGACTGGTCTAACATGACACTTCTCTGGTCTAGCATGACACTTGACTGGTCAGTAAAAAATCTTCACCAGTCGGACATAAATTCTATCAGATCGGTCATATCACTTTATAACAACTCCGAAGAGCCAATATATTTATTGACTATTAATGTGTCGTTCACGGACCATGTATTGCCACTTGTCACTTCTGATTGCCACGTCATCGAACTCCAATTTTTGGGGATAACATTTTCCCCCAAGTTTATTATACGATTTACTCGTATGATAAACTTTTCTCTAGCAAAATGTTTTCAGGTCACCCGAAAGCTTCCATCCAGTCGATAACTTTCACGTAAACCCACGATTGAACTTGTCTTTTGATTTCTTCAAATTCTATTTTTTGATCTTGTTGTTGTGTATTTTGCGTGAGGAAATGAGTTTGTGTTCATGGAATTTAAGGCTTTTGTTTTTCGGAATAGGTTTAGGGGTTGTGCGCGGTCATGTCCGATCAGCCATAATTTTTTCCTCTTGTTGTTTGAACACTTGGGCACTTTGTCACGCCTTAAACCGCTCGGATGAAGGGCACCATTACTTGGCCATGTCATTGGCTGCTCAGGCACCACTCCGATCGGATCCTATGCCATTCGCTTGGACATGGCGCGCTCAAGCTCCTCGGGCAGGCATGGCACACTCCTTGGACCCCAGCATCCGCTCGGACCCCACATCGTAGCTCCTCGGACAGCTGCCCAGAAATGCATGCGCTCAGAAACCCCTTGGCATGCTGCTTGGACACGCGTGCACGGTTCGGGATGCTTCGGCATGACGCAGGTGCACCGCTCGGATGCTAGGCCATCCGCTCGGACACTACGCTCAGCTCCCCGGATGCCCAGCCAGCCGCTCGGACGCAGCCTCTAAGTGCTCGGCCATGCACCCCAACTGCTCGGGCGTGCATCTCCTCGGCATGCTCCTCGAGCTGCTCGGACACGAGACTCCTTCATCCGTTTGGGCAAGCAGCACAGCCACTCGGGGGCATTGCACAGCCTCCTGGACACATGTCCGAATCACTCGAACAACTTGTGTGCATCTCTCATAGTATTTTGAGAGATTGATTTCTCTCAACCAATCTTGGGGAAAATTGACTTCTCTTCCCAAAATTTTTTTTCCATTATGTAGTATTTACTTTGCATTCATTTGTTCATGATTGTTTGATTCACTCCAGGGACTCATCATTGTTAGTCATGCTCAACAACAGAGTTTCCTACTCGACCAATGATATATGCTCAACTGACCAGGGAAGTGGTATCTGCTCTCCCGACCAGGAAAACGTTGCACCTGATCAGCTAAACCTTGTACCTGGCCAGTAGTTTACTCTTTTTTCTTGTGAAGACAATTGTTGCTTAGCAACTTTGATATTTTTCTCGTACAGCCGAGCTATTGGCATTTATACTTTACTTTTCTTTGTTAACTTAAAACATTCTAAGTCTTTTTAGACTTAAAAAGTTATAAGTTTTTTGTGAATAGTAAAGTCATTCTGATGCATGCCTTATATTTTCGCATGAGTACTTAGTTTTCTAACTTTGAAATTCTAGACATTTCATAAGTCCATGCTAAGTATACTTTCTCACACTCTTATTGCTCTAACATTTTATGAGCATAATGTTTATTGTCACACGAATATCTGCTTCTAACTTGAAATTTTTTTTAAAAAAAATTCCAAGTTACTTAAGCTTTGTCAAACAAGTTAGCTTAATGGCCTTTTTGGACTTACAAAATTTACAAGTCAGCCTAAAAACAGATATCTTAACTCGTGCTCTTATTGCCTGTGTTAAATTATATACCAGTATACCCCATGTGCCCCCCAAGTGATCGAGGGTTGAAAGATCCTTAGTCACTTGCTACTTGACCGAATCTGTTCGAGTAGTTAATTACTCGTGAAACACATAGAATATATGGAAAATATTCGAGAAGTTGAACACTGCTTGAATGTAACGACCAGTTGAACACTGTCCGATTTTACCTACCAGTTGAACACTGTTCGAATAATTAACACACATGCACATTTGTAGCAAGAATCGACCACGCTGCGCGTAGTCTCTTTTATTACTCGTAAATTAAAAAGGACAAAACGTGTCTAATAACGAGTCTTAAACAACAAAAATTGTTCAAAAATAGATGACTGGTCAGCAAATAACCAGCTCATAAACCAAATTTAAATAGCAAGTTAAACAACTTGAAATTAAACTACCACTCTGAAAGCGGTATTTAGTGATAATATATCCTCCGATGCTTGCCGCTCCAATGGTTTCTGATCCTAGCACTCCCGCTCAGCATACCTCTCCCTTGCTTCATTGTTATCCTCAGCCAAGTGTGGTCCTCCACATATAGTGTCTAAGGTGAAGTCCACAGGTCCGGGCTGCAAGGGTGGAGATCTCTATCGTTTGAAACCAGGATTACTGCTGCCTCTTTCTCCTTGGGGTGTCTCTGCCCGGTACTTCCTCAACTTGCCCAACCGGAGAAGAAATTCTATCTCGTCCTTGAGGTGATTGCATTCATTCGTATCGTGACCATAATCTCCATGGAAACGACAAAAATTATTCATATCTCTCTTCCTCATCTCTTTCCTGATGGGTGGAGGTTTCTTGTAGGGAACCTCTTCATGACTAGCAATATATATTTCTGCTCGGCTGGTAGAGAGAGTGATGTAATTAGTGAACTGAGGCTCATACTTGGTTGGCTTTTCGTTTGAACTCAACTTTGCTCTCTTTTCCTCATGCTGGTCAGACCCGTTATTTCCACGTTTCTTTCCACCATTATTAGGAGAGTCAGTTGATCCGCCCGGATTGTTTATGCCATTCTCCTCTTTCTCGATTGCATCACCCAATTTCATATACTTGTCTGCTCGGTCAAGAAATTGTTGAAGTGTTGAAATTGGATTTCTATGTATACTATCCCACAAAGGGCTTCGATAAGTTATCCCAGCAGATATGGCAACCATCTTCCCTTCGTCTCCTATAGCAATTGCTCTATTGGCTTCTCTCATGAATCTCTATATATAATTCTTTAAAGACTCATCTTTCCCTTGTTTGATATCTACCAAGTGGTTGGCATAAACTGGTGGAGTCTGGGCAGTGTTGAATTGTCTACAAAACTCCTTCCTGAATGCTTCCCAAGAGGTAATGGAGTTCGGATTAAACTTCCAATACCATTCCTGGGCGGTATCTGACAAAGTAGTCGGGAAAACTCTACACCGATAATCGTCACTTACTCCGAGAAATTCCATCTGGTCCTCAAACTTCCCAACATGTCTGATGGGATATGCCTTTTCTGTATATACTGGCAGAAGCGGTGCTTTATATTTTACCGGTGGCTGGGCTGCTCTAATCCGGGCACAAAATGGGCTGCCACTCCGGTGGTCTATCGCATCTATCCTGGAAGGTCGTTTTGACAAACCTTGCACTGCAGCTGTCAGCACGTCAAGTTGGGCTTGGATGGCTGGTGCAACTGATGAAGTTCCAAGGTCTTGACCGCCTGGTCGGGCATTACCATCTAGTGCACTGTCGTCAAGTATTTCTACTTGACTGGCAGGGCGGTTCAGATTTTGCCCTTCAACCGGGATGGTCCTTCTCTTGTTGGTGATAACGTCCCTCAGATCCTTCTGGGAAGCATGCTCTCCTGCCCGATCAAACACCGTACTCTTCGATTTTCCAGAGGGCTTACTATGCGGGACTTGCTCTCTTTTACTACGCTGTTGGTCGGGGTGCAGTGGAGGATTTTCGGTACGACCCGGGCAGTCTTTTCCTCCTTGTTGGTCATTTCCCTCCTTTTCCTTAGACTGGTCGGTGTGATGACTATCAACCTCATCACAACCATGCCCATCTTTGAATTATGAAGTCCTCTTATCTCGAGGAGTCTTGGTCTGATCCTGCCTGGGTGGAGTCCTTTTACTGCCCGATTGGTGACTTCCTGATCTCGAAGTTTCTGATCGTTGGCTCCTGGAGGGAGTTCTAGAGTTCTCCCTCTGTGTTGATGCAGTTCTAGAGCGGACCCCATCATCTTCCCGACCAGGGGAGTTACTCCTGCTTCTGTCCGGTCCACGAGAATTGGCTCTGTCAATGGTCCTCCGATCAGCATTATTATTTCTTGCTCCCTTGGTGGCTGCTTGTGCCGCGGCTTAAGCATTGGCTTAGGCCAATTGGGTAGCCACTTCTAGAGAAAGTGCTGCTTCACGATGTCTCCAGTCGACTTCCTCCTGTCGCTGTCTGAGCTCTTCGCTTCTGGCCTCCATATCGTGTGTTTGCTGCTCTAACACAACTCTCTGCTTGGCCATCTCTTCAGCGAAAGACTCCTGCCGAGCATTGAATTGCACAATCTCCTCTTGGAAAGCACCTATCGCTTCTTGGAGTTGTTCAACTTCTGGAGTGGTCTCCTCGAGAAACACCATGGGCTCAGTCTCTGGGTTCTGCGGTCCAGGCTCTTCTGATCTAGCAGGCACATTTGACGTGCCTGACTTTTTGGATGCCACACTGGTATTCTTGGGCGCCATCTTGATACGATAGTCGTGTGTTTCTTCTCTTCAGGCTCTCAACGAAAGCACCAAAATGTTGACCACGATTTTGGCCAACGACGAGTAGGCGTCAAAACTACAATAAACCTTCAAGAGAAAAAATATGACACAGATAATTTTATAGTGATTCAGCCCCAATTTATTGGTAATAGCCTAATCCACTTGGAGCTGTGATATATTTAGCCTACACTTAAGATCAGAAGAACTTGAGCCAACTGAGTTTCTTAAGTGCAAGTAGAAAATACAAAGTTTCTCTCTCTAAACTCTCTCAGAAAATGCCCCAAGAATGAACCAAGTAACAGTCCCCAAAATCTCAAAACGAGAGAGTTTTCTCAGTCCCAAAAGATCAGATCCCCCTAAATGATTTCATGAGCCATTTATTTATAGGCTCATGGATCGTACATAAATATCTCCCTTTTATCGGGTCTTTGGTTCTTCTAACAGAATTTAATTAATAAAATATAACTAAATCTAATATTACAACAATATGGCTATTATTCCGGGATATCTGAGAGATTCCCGTGCAGGTATGACCGATTCTTATTGATGCCGTTACTGGGATATTTTGCGTAGCCCTGCTCTGTTTAGTCGGTCCACACCACACCCAGGAGGAAAACTGAAGGGCCAAAGCACTCCACTGGTCGGCCAAACACTTGACTGGTCGGCCAACACATGTCTGGTCAGCCAAACACTTGGCTGGTCGAACAAGCACATAACTGGGCGGACAAGCTCCTGACTGGGCGGACAAGCACATGACTGGGCGGACAAGCACCTGACTGGGCGGACAAGCACCTGACTGGGCGGATAAGCACCTGACTGGGCGGACAAGCACTTGACTGGGCGGGCAAGCACCTGACTGGTCTAACATGACACTTCTCTGGTCTAGCATGACACTTGACTGGTCAGTAAAAAATCTTCACCAATCGGACAGAAATTCTATCAGATAAGTCAGATCACTTTATGACAACTCCGAAGAGCCAATATATTTATTGAATATTAATGTGTCGTTCACGGACCATGTATTGCCACTTGTCACTTCTGATTGCCACATCATCGAACTCCAATTTTTGGGGATAACAAAATGAGATTACAAAGAATTTGGGTTTTAATTAAGGCATAAAACCCCAACAAACTCCCACTTGCACTAATTGAAACTAATGCCTTAATTCTACTATTCTCATTTCCTTGATATGCTTATCAAATGTAGCTTCTGGTAGTGTCTTTGTAAACGGATCTGCAAGATTGTCTTCAGTTGCAATCTTCATAACCTTCACGTCTCGCCTGACCACATATTCTTCAATAATGTGATACTTCTTTTCTATATGCTTACTCCTCTTGTGACTTCGAGGTTTTTTTGAGTTGGCTATCGCTCATGTATTGCCACAAAACAACACAAGCGGTTTATCCATTTCTAGAATAACACCAAGATCTAAATAGAACTTCTTTAGCCAGACTATTTCCTTAGCTGCTTCTAATGCGACTATGTGCTCAGCCTCCATGGTGGAATCTAAGATTGCAGACTGCTTTACGCTTCTCCAAATCACAACTCCACCCCCACGAGTAAACACCATTCCAGAAGTAGACTTCCTGACATCAGTCTGAAAATCTGAATCGGTGTAGCCTACAGGGTTCAGAACACCACCCTTGTAGACTAACATATAATCCCTAGTCTGTCTCAAATACTTCAGGATATGCTTAACTGCTATCCAATGTTCCGGTCCTGGGTTTGACTAATACCTACTCACTACTCCCACTGCATAGCAGATATCTGGTCTAGTACACAACATGACATACATCAAACTTCCAATTGCAGATGCGTAAGGAACTTTTCTCATTGCATCTTCCTCTTCAGGAGTCTGGGGAGACTGCTTCTTTGAAAAATGAATTCCATGGCAGGACGGTAGATGCCCTTTCTTGGAATTTGTCATTGAGAAACGTTCAAGTACTTTATCTATGTAAGCTGCTTGAGATAGAGCTAAGAGTCTGTTCTTTCTATCCCTAATGATCTGGATACCTAGAACATAACTTGCTTCACCCAAATCCTTCATCTGGAATTGAGTGCTCAGCCAATTCTTCACATCTGATAATTTCTTAACATTGTTTCCAATGAGTAAGATATCATCCACATAGAGAACCAGGAATACCACTATTTGATTTGCCTTCAGTTGGTTAACACATGGCTCATCAATATTTTGTTCAAAGCCACAGGTTTTGATTATTTCATCAAACCTAAGATTCCAGGAACGAGAAGCTTGCTTAAGTCCATAGATGGACTTATTCAACTTGCAAAATTTTCCTTCTTGTCCAGTTACTTTAAACCCTTCTAGATGATCTATATAAATGACTTTATCAAGCTTTCCATTAAGAAAAGTTGTCTTGACGTCCATTTTCCAGATCTCATAGTCGAGAGCGGCTGTTATGGATAGGAGGATGTGAATGGATTTGAGCATGGCTACCGGACTAAAAGTTTCCTCATATTCCACACCTTGTCTTTGGTTATAACCATTTGCCACTAATCGAGCTTTATAAGTCTCAATATTTCCATCAACACCCCATTTCTTCTTGTAGATCCACTTGCACCCAATGACCCTAAAGTCACTAGGTGCTACCACAAGATCCCAGACGGAATTTGAGTACATGGACTCAATTTCCTGTTTCATGGCTTCGAGCCATAGTTCCTTTTCAGGGATATCCATTGCCTGTTTGAAAGACAACGGATCATCATCACTAGTGTCACCAACAACCATATTGGTTTCACCATCCAAACCATAGTGAACTGGGTTCCTAGAAACCCTTCCACTACGACGAGGCTCTGTGACTGTTTGCTCAGGAACAGTGGTACTATCTTCATTTGAATTGACTTGCGTCGGTTGGACATGAAGAGTGGGAATTTCATTATCAACTCGCGTTGATGACAATGGAACATTGGTTTGAGTTAATTCTATAACCATCTCCTCTAAAACTACTTTGCTGCGAGGTTTGAAGTTTTGGACATAGTCACTTTTCAGAAAAGTAGCATTTGTAGAAGTAAACACTTTCTTTTATGAATGACTATAGAAAAGTCCACCCCAAGTACCTTTAGGATAGCCAACAAACATGCAAACTTTAGTTCGTGGTTCTAGCTTTCCTTCCTTTTTTCTCAGAACGTGGGCGGGACACCCCCAGATTCTATAATGGTGTAAACTAGGTTCACGACCATTACATTGTTCTAAAGGTGTTTTGGGGATTGATTTAGACAGCACGACATGAGATTACTCCAGGTCAAGCACACTTAACTTTGGAGTTCTCAAGTGATGGGCTACCGAAAAGAAGATGCATCTTGTTGATATAGGTAGTAACCATCAATCCATGTAAGCCCTCTTCAACTGTGTAGTCCCATACCTACAGAGTCGTACAATCATCACACTTGACCTTCCCCAGGCAGTGTGGGATTGCACAGCTTTACCCGGTCTTTCCCCTTACGGATCACGGGATACTGACTGTCACAATTACCCCCCCCCCCCCCCTTAGGAGTCCGACGTCCCCGTCAGCCACATTTCTGGCTGGGTCAAGTCTCTGATACCATTTGTGATGCCCCACGTCACTATGGCTGCTTCCTGGAATGACGACTGACCCTACAAATCAACACGAGTCTTTTCAGCGTGTTTTGTCCTCACTTGCACGCTTCCTGGGAAAACTTCCCAGGAGGTCACCCATCTTGAGATTACTCTAGGTCAAGCACGCTTAACTTTGGAGTTCTCAAAGAAGATGCATCTTGTTGATATAGGTAGTACCATAGTGATGGATTGATGGGTACTACCTATATCAACAAGATGCATCTTCTTTTCGGTAGCCCATCACTTGAGAACTCCAAAGTTAAGCGTGCTTGACCTGGAGTAATCTCAAGATGGGTGACCTCTTGGGAAGTTTTTCCCAAGAAGTGTGCGAGTGAGGACAAAGCATGCTGGAAAGACTCATGTTGGTTTGTAGGGCTAGTCCTCATTCTAGGAAGCAGCCATAGTGACGTGGGGCGTTACAATAGATGTTCATATCTACGATTAACACTCCCACTCAATTATACTACCAAGTTCCCAAGATATAAGTATGGGCTAGTCCGTAGGGTAAGCTGGTAACGAACAAGTCAAAGAAGTCAAATGATACAAGCAGTTAGAATACTAACCACTCATAATTGAGATTGAATTGACCTATGGTCAACTATATGATATGACTAGAATAGATAATAACAATATGTTTACTTATCTTATCAACTGTGAATCTCGGTTCAGTCCGATGCAACAAATACATTCGATCTTTTCTACTTTGCTAATGTTCTGGTAAGAACATAACACTGTGATGTGTAAGTAGACCATATCGTAGATTGACAAGTCAGTGTAAATCCTGTGCACTGACTAATCTTAGGACTAACTTATGTTTGAACATATAATCATATTTATATTCCACTGTGATTACGTCACTATAAATACGATTAGCTATATGCTCAAGATTTAATAGAAGTTTATATTAAACAAATAATCATGAAAATAAAACATGTGAACAAAGTGATTAACCAAGTCAAAAAATGATTTCTATTATTTTATTGATAATCTTCAATTTGAAGCAATTTATATATTTGGAAATAATATTCTATATAATAGTCTATTTTATTTCTTCATTCAATTAAATTTGAAGTGAAAGAAGAATTCACTATTGGATCCTTCAGCCGGGTGGACATCCAAATCTTCACTTTCATGAGCAGGAGCTGGAGTTCATTCTGCCCCCTTCTTTCTTTGTTCCAATAGAGTCTAAGGCAAAGCAAAAGTGGTAATAAAATGAGATTACAAAGAAATTGAGTTTTAGTTAGGGCATAAAACCCCAACAATATGTTCATCAAGGGTAGTAGTAGACCAGAAACTAAGATCTGAACTTTTCCCATGCAATTGAAACCCAAAACACGAAAACCATAAGCCCACCAAGCTCGAGAGGAGCTTGAAACCCATAAACCCACTGAAGGCGTTGTTGAGCTTCTCCTCCGTGCAAGATCATCTCCGTCGACAACTGAACCAGGTGCAAAATTTGAGGGTCGGAGTCGAGGGTCTGCTTCTGGGTATTGTTTAGCCTCGTCGGGTGCTCCTCGCCGACGTGGACTCACTCATTGCCGTCATCCAAGATCATGAAGAGAGGCAGATGGGGAAGATCGAGGGAAGATGAATATTTTTTTTAGTTTTAAAATTTCATTGGTTTATAAAACCTTAATTTTTTTATTTAATTATTTTGAATTTTATAAAAAATATATATTAAAATGTAATAAAAAAATATTTTAAAAGAAATTAAAATATGGTTTAATTTGAGCCTTACACGTGTCCCTAACAAGACACTAACAGAACTCTAAGTAACGGAACTGGATGAAATTACTATTTTACTGACTTTGGATATTTAACCTGCTAAAAAAATTGTGTCTATGTCGTTTACAAACCCCAAACAGTGGGTACTTTTGCCACAAATATCCCTGCAAAATATATTACATATTATTTTTTTTTACCAAATATAACATAATATTTACATCTCTCATTAAACACCGTGGTAGACTTCTACTCTTGCCTAGCTCATTCACAAAGGTATCATTTTCTACCATTAATTATTGCATGCAAGTTTTGGAGCTTATTGACCTCTCAAGATACCTTGGCCTCCAATGCCTACCCCTGGGTGAGCTAGTTGTGAATGTTGCTTGAAACATCCAATATTAGTGCCTCACGATCTCAGCACAATTTCCTTCACATTCTATTTATATATAAAAGTTTTATTTGATATATTTACATAATAGTCCATCCTCAAATTTGTTTCTAGGTCCACCTCTAACTATAAGAATGGAAAGCGATTTCCAATAATGTAGGATTAGAAACTTTTAGTTTCATCGAATATTGGAATTATTAAACATTAGAATGGCCGGTTCCTATATTAGAATGATTATTCCATTTAAAAGTTCATTTCAACTATTAAAGATGGAATTACAAAACAACATAAAGCATAGGCACTCATGCTAAAATGCCTTGAATATTTGATTTTTTCATTAATCTTAGGTCTGTGTAATGCTGTCGTTACTATTTTTCTTTGTTTGATATGTTTTTCTATATGAGACTTTAAGTCTAGATCTTAAATATCTATCCTTTGTTAACGAGTCTTCTCTATGAATCCACCATTGTTCTTATAAAGGTTGACTTTTCAATACTCACTTAAGGCAATGTCTTTGGTGCAAAGCTGATATGCAATTTTTATTTCATGCTTTTGTGCTTAGTGAATCTATAAATTGTTGTTTTTATTTAAAATAATATTATATTCAATTCAAGACATTTCTAATTAGTTGTATATCATTATATTTTTCTCTTTAAAGAAATTTGTCAGCCCATACCTACATTAATTGAAATACTTAAGAGTACTCACGAGTCACAACACTATCTTTATTCTATTTTCTAAAATATATCATTACAAACCATACATTATTTTTTATTATTTTACCTCAAATTTTTATATTACTCCATTTATTAACTTCTCTATTTTTTTCTTTACATCATTTAAATATTATACTTTTTAAAATATTTATTTTTTTTAAAATAAAATATTTATACATAATAGTATCACACACATGTATAAAAAAAATAGAAAGAAAAAAAACTTATAAAATATTTATATAGCTCAATGAATGATTGTCTCCAAATGTAGAGTAGTACCATTCATTGAGGTAAAAAAAATGTAGAATATCTCAACTTTAGCTCACGTATTGAAAGCTCATTTTCAGAGTAATTTTACATCATTTATTAAGAGTGTTCTTATGTATGTTTTAGAGTTTAAAATGTACCATTAAAGTTTTGTATTGTAATTAAAAAAATTTGGGGCTATATTTTAATGTTCTACAATTTTTTTTGTGAGGAATGAACTTTATTACTATTCAGAATGTAACGAAAATAAAGTACATATGAGGAATGTTATATTTTAATGTTCTACAATTTTTTTTTGTTGTTGTGATGAATAACGTTATTACTCTTCAGAATATAATGAAAACAGAGTACATATGAGTGATGTTATTATTGCAATTCATTTTAAAAATTATATAATTTGTTACTAAATATGAGATCCAATATGGAGATGTTTCAGTATTATATTCCTACTAATGCAATTTTGATTATAAATGGACAAATATTCTTATATAAAAAAAATTGCGGGTGAACATTTACTTTTTTAATTTAAGCAATTTAAAGAAATTATGGAGATTATTATGCTAAGAATGAAAATTCCCAAATTTCCAGATCCGTTTAAGGCCATAGTGAAGTTTGAAACTTAAATAATCAAAATTGTAGGTTCATTACATTCCAAATTTGGTGTATGACATATTCTATGCGTGTAGATCTCAAAAAAAACAAAAACTTCAAGCTGACATCCGAGTAAAAAGTTATATCTTGCCATAATTACTGTCAAAATTTATGGCAAAGCCATTGTTGGTTTTGCATCAATTTTGGCATCATTTTTTTCCTTAAAAATTATGTTTTCATGGACCATTGCAAAACCATCATTAAGCATCATTTTTTTGCCTAAACACCATGTTTTTATTAGACTATCGTTATACCATCATTAGAGCATTTTAGGCATTGTTTTTTTTACGTAAAAATCATGTTTTCATTGAACCATCATTAAACATCGATTTTGCATCGTTTTTTGTAAAAAGATCTATAGATTTTAGATTTTTAGATTTGAAAAAAATCACGATCAAAACTAATTAATCATGCATAGATGTGTTCAAAATCTATAAATTAGTGTTTTAAGTGAATATTCTCATGAGTTTAAGTCTTGGATTGAATTTTTAATCATTAAAAGTATACAAAAAAATTGAATGATATATGTTCAATGATGAGTGAAGGTGTTATTAATGGTAGCTGGTGGAAAAGGTGGTCAGCGTCTAGGAATGACAAGAGAAGCGAAGGAGGTGGTTGGGGTCTGCGTTCACCTTCAAAAAATGGGTGACATGCGAGAGATAAAGAAATTGAAAGGATAGATAGAGAGAAGAATGGGAAGGGTATTGTTGTAAAAGGGAAAATTTGAGTTTCTATGTTCACCTACTACTAACATTAAAAAATGATGCTACTCTTTCATTGTTTTCCCAAATACCCCTAGCATATTTTTTAGCCTATCTCTTCATCTTCTCTCTTCTCCCTCTCTCCTTCTCTTGACGAAAAAATCCATGGGTAAGGTAAGTATAAGTGTTATCCCCAAAATTTGAAAATGATGATGTGGCAATAGAAATGACAAGTGGCAAGGAATGGTTGAGTGACCTGGCTTAGGAGTAACCCAGTAGATCGATGAAGAATTTTGACTGGCTTGAGAAGTGTCATGACCGACCAGGCATGACCTTGTCCGACCGGTCACATGTTTGTCTGCCCAGGAATGACCTTGTCTGCCCAGGCATGACCTTGCCTGCCCAGGCATGACTTTGTCCGACCAGGCATGAACTTGGCCGATCGGTCATGACCATGTTCAAGTGCACGTCTGCCCAGCTAAGTGCACGTCTGCCCAGTCAAGTGCATGACTGCCCAGTCAAGAGCGTGTCTGCCCAGTGAAGGTGTGGTCGACCAGCTTGAGTGAGATATGGATCAATTGGATAGAGCAGGACTACGTCAAGATTCCCAGAAACGGCTTCAACAAGAATTGGTCTTGACATACACGGGAATCTCTCAATTTATCCCACGAATATAGTGTATTTTTATATTTTTAATATTACTGTAATTTAAATATAATAAGAATAATAAAATATCCCGATTATGGGGATATCATCTTACGATCCTAAGCCTATAAATACAAGGCTTATGGCATCATAAAGGGGACTTTTGGATTTTTTAACTTTTGATCTGAATTTTCTAGAGAGAGAGAGTACTTGTATTTGAGAGAATTCTTGTATTCTTGGAATCTGCACTAAAGAAACTCAGTTGACTCAGCTTCATCTGATCTTGAGTGCAGTCTATAATCACAACACTAAGTGGATTAGGCTATTACCATCACATTGGGGCTGAACCACTATAAAATCGACTGTGTCGTTTATTTTCTCTTGAAGATTTTATCATTTTTGACGTTCACACGTCGTTGGCCAAAAACGCGGTCAACATTTTGGTGCTTTCACTGAGAGCCTGAAAAAAAAGACAGACGGTCCCTGAAGTATTATGGCGCCTAAGAACACCAATGCGGCCTCCAAGAAGACAGGCTCCTCTATAGAGCCTGCCAGATCAGAAGGTCCCAGCCTTCAAGATCGTGAAACTGAGCCTAGAGTCGTGCTCGAGGACGTAACTCCAGAAGTTGAAGAGCTCTAGAAAGCCATGAGCGCCTTCCAGGAGAAGATGGCACAGTTCAACGCCAGATAGGAGGCGTTCACTGAAAAGATGGCTAGGCAAAAGGCGGCGTTTGAGCAGCAGAGACAGGAGATGGAGGCCAGGAGCGAGGAGATCAAGCAATAGCAGGAGGAGGCCGATAGGCGACATCGTGAGGCTGCACTCGCTCTGGAGGCAGCTACGCAGCTGAACCGGGCCAATGCCTAAATTGCACCAGGAGTGGCAGCCACCCCAGGAGCAAGGACCACAGAAGCTGGTCATAAGAACATTGATAGACCCCATTATCGAGGGCCAAACAGGAGTGGTGGTAACCCACCTGGTCGAGAGGAAGATAGGGTCTGGTCGGGCACTGCCTCAACTCAAAGGGGGAACTCCAGAACCCCCTAAAGGAGCCACCGATCAGAGACTTCTAGATCAGGAAGTCACAAATCAGGTAGCAAGAAAACTCCACCTGAGCAGGAGCACAATAGAGCTCCTCGAGGTAAAGAAACTTCTCACTTCAAAGATGGGCATGGGCGTGATGAAGCTGATAGTCATCACACTGACCAGTCGAAGGAGAAGAATGATAACAACCATCGAGGAGGAGATCGCCCAGCTCAGACAGGAAGGCCACCACTGCATTCCAACCAGCGCAGTGGCAAGGAGCATGTTTCGCACGACAAGTCTTCCGAAAAGACTCAGAGTACGGTGTTTGATCGGTTAGGGAGACATACCTCCTAGAAGGATTTAAGAGACAACATCGCTGATAGGAGAAGGACTGTGCCGGTCGAAGGGCAAGATCCAATCTGACCTACCAGTCAAGTAGTAATACTTGATGATGGTCTGCCGGATAGGATCGCCTGACCAGGCGGTCCCAAGAATGAGTCCCAAATAGTGGCCCCAAGCATCCAAGCCCAACTTGATGCTCTGACAGCAACAGTTCAAGGTCTGATGAAACGACCCTCTGCGATCGATCCAGTAGACCACAGGAGTGGCAGCCCGTTCTGTGCTTGAATTAGAGCAGCCTAGCCACCAGCGAAGTACAAAGCACCGGTACTGCCAGTTTATACAGAAAAGGCGGACCCAATAAGGCACGTGGGGAAATTCGAAGATCAGATGGAGCTGCTCGGAGTGAGTGATGACTATCAGTGCTGAGTCTTCCCCACCACATTGTCCGACACTGCCCAGGAGTGGTATTGGAATTTTAAGCCTAACTCCATCACTTCTTGGGAAAGTTTTAGAAAGGAGTTTTGCAGGCAGTTTAGTGCTGCTCGGACCCTTCCTGTTTATGCCAATCACTTGGCGGATATTAAGCAAGGAAAGGATGAGTCTCTCAAGAACTACATACAAAGGTTCATGAGAGAAGCTAACCGAGCTACTGCAGTTGGAGATGAGGGAAAGATGGTGGCAATTTCTTCCGACATTATCTATCGGAGTCCTTTGTGGGACAACATTCATCGCAATCCAATTTCAACATTACAACAATTTCTGGACCGGGCGGACAAATACATGAAGTTGGATGATGCGATTGAGAAGGGAGAGAAGGGCCTGAACAATCTGAGCGGATCGACTGATCTCCCCAAGAACGGAGAAAATGGTCAAAATGGCGGAAAGAAACATGGGAATAACGGGTCTGACCGCCATGATGAAAAGAAAGCTAAGTCGAATTCGAACGATAAGCCAACCAAGTATGAGCCCCGATTCACAAACTACACAACTCTTTCAGCAAGCTGGGCAGAAATCTATCTCGCTAGTCACCAAGAAGTTCCCTATAAGAAGCCCCCACCAATGAGGAAAGAGACATCTAAGAGGGACATGAACAAATTTTGTCGGTTCCATGGAGATATGGCCATGACACAAATGAATGCAATCGCCTCAAAGATGAGATAGAATTTCTTCTCCGGTCGGGCAAGTTGAGGAAGTACCAGGCAGAGACACCCCAAGGAGAAGGAGGCAGTAGCAATCCTGGATTCAAACGACAAAGATCTCCACCCTTGCAACCCGGACCTGTGGACTTTATCTTAGACACTATATGTGGAGGGCCACACTTGGTTGAGGAAAGCAATGGAGCAAGGGAGAAGCATGCTGAGCGGGAGTGCTAGGATCAAGGAGCCACTAGAGCGGCAAGCGTCTATGAATATATTATTTCTAAATACCGCTTTCAGAGTGGTAGTTTAATTTCAAGTTGTGTAACATGTTATTTAAATTTGGATTATGAGCTGGTTATTTGCTGACCATCCATCTATTTTTGAACAATTTTGTTGTTTAAGACTCGTTATTAGACACGTTTTGTCCTTTTTAATTTACGAGTAATAAAAGAGACTACGCGCAGCGTGGTCGATTCTTGCTACAAATGTGCATGTGTGTTAATTATCCGAACAGTGTTCAACTGGTCGGTAAAATCGGACAGTGTTCAACTGGTCGATACATTCGAGCAGTGTTCAACTGCTCGAATATTTTCCATATATTCTATGTGTTTCACGAGTGATAAACTGCTCGAATAGATTCAGTCAAGTAGCAAGTGACTAAGGATCTCTCAACCCTCAATCACTTGGGGGGCACATAGGGTATATCGTTATATAATTTAACACAGGCAATAAGAGCACGAGTTAAGATATCTGTTTTTAGGCTGACTTGTAAATTTTTGAAGTCCAAAAAGGCCATTAAGCTAACTTGTTTGACAAAGCTTAAGTAACTTGGAATTTTTTAAATTTTAAGTTAGAAGCAGATATTCGTGTGACAATAAACATTATGCTCATAAAATGTTAGAGCAATAAGAGTGTGAGAAAGTATACTTAGTATGGACTTATGAAATGTTTAGAATTTCTAGGTTGGAAAACTAAGTACTCATGCGAAAATATAAGGCATACATGAGAGTGACTTTGCTATTCACAAAAAACTTGTAATGTTTTAAGTATAAAAAGACTTAAATGTTTCAAGTTAAAAAAGAAAAGTAAAGTGCAAATTCCAAACAACTCGATCATAAGAGCAAGAGTATATAGCAAAACACAAAACAAAGTATGATAGAAGGCTGGTAGGACAACAACTTGTCTGGTCGGGCAGAAGCTTCTCTGGAAGGATGAAGGATCACTGGTTGGCTCTAGTAGGATGATCAACCCCCTCCTCGGCATCAACTGCTCCTTCCGGTCGGAATGATAGCGTAGGGGAAGCAGATGTAGTGCCGGCAGGATTAGCAGCTTCCTCAGTAGCCCTGGCCTCACATTTGGCGAGCTCCTCTGCCTTAATCTCCTCGGTGAGAAAGTCGAGGTTGAGAGGCTTGTTTAGCTTCCACACTTGATAAAAACAGTTGAAGCAGATCTTCTCGTAGCGAGTTAAATCAGCTTCCTTCTCCTGCTTCAGCTCCTCATTCTCGCGAATTAGTCCCTCGTTCTCGCGAGCTAACCCCTCATTCTCACAAGTCAGTCTGTCTAGCCGATCAGTCAGTGACTTGTTGGCTTGGGTTAGTTTGTCATTCCCATCAGCCAACCCCTTAAGAGACTCCTCTTGCTCAGCCACAGTCTTCTCTGACCGCTCCAACTTGGATTGAAGAGCATCCACCTTAGCTTGAGCCTCCACTAGTTGATCATTTATGTAGAGTCCAAGAACTTTACTTAGCTAATATTTAGTAGTATTATAGTATGTATAGTATTATCTTTGTTACTGTGGATTTTTGGTTCAGACCGGGAATTATTTGGACACTCATAGTAGTACTTATAGATTTTCTAAGTTTAACCTATAGTTTAAGAATATTAACTTTAACCTAAGGTTGAATAATATGACTGATATTAAGGATTATATTTATTGTACTATAAGGTTTAGATATCAACCAATAGGATTTTAAGCACATGTTATGAATGGTGATTAAGGATTAAGTATTTTTGAGGATTAAATTTAATAAGGAGTAAAGTTTGAATGTTATAGGGTCAGTAAGTAGCTTTGAATACGTTGAAGGCTTAGTCAAGGTTGTTTACTCCATTCAAACTTAGCTAAAAATGTGTAATTTTGTGTTTAAATATTCAGCGTGTGCCGATATATCGCAGCTATAGGGGCGATATATCGCAGCACGTAGATACGGAAAACACGAGACGATGCACGGTCGCCTCGGGCATACTGGCCCAGGCGATATATCGCCTACAGGGGGCGATATATCGCCTCCTCCAGCATAAATTCAAACATTTTTGAATTCTTTTCCTTTCAGCCATTCAAACTTCTTCATAAGTCCAGCATCTTTTGAACGAGTCTTCAGCCTCTGCTGAACGATTATTCAAATGATTTTCACCTAAAAAGCCATTATTTTTATTCAAGTAAAATCAAGATACTTTCATTCCCAAACTCTATAAATAGGACCTAGTACCCAGCCATTATTCACCTTTTGCTCTAAGTTCAGAAGCTGCAAGTGCTAGGAGAGTGTGAGAGTTAAACACTTGGGTGGGAAAGTCATAAGCTTAATCATCTTTAGCTTATCAAACACTTTGGGAAGTAAGGTTCTTTAGTATTTCGGTTGTGGTTAGATTGGTCTTGCAAATCTTTGAGGTAAACCCTAAGCTCTATTTCATTTGTTTCATGTTATTTTCTTTCTCAAAGCCTTCTACTCAGTCCCCTAACCTCATTCTTATTTTGGTTAGGGAATCCAAGTTCTTAAACACATAAGTTGTGGTAAGCATATTTCTCAATGGTTTAGTCTTCCTATTCATTTTCATTTCTTCTTCTTCATAAGACTCACTCTTTCTCATATGGTTTTAGGAGTGTTCCAAAAGTCCCAACTCAGTCCATCATATCCCGGTAACTTTGGTAAGGAAAATAGGATAGAATCTATATGTGTATTGCTTATGTGTTATGTTATGAAATATGATATGTTATGAATATGTTATGAATATGTTATGAATGTGTATGTTTGTAGGCTTGGGCTTATGCCCTATTTGACTAACAAGACCCCAAAAAGATTATGGGCATATGCCTACTTAGCTAGTAAGACCCCACTAATCTCATGGGCATAAGCTTGTTTAGTCTATGGGACCCCAAGTAATAATGGCCATTATAATAAGTGTATGTATTAAGTGTTATGATATGTCTTTACGTTTATTATGAAATTTATGTGTATGACTATGTGTTAGATTTTCCTTGCTGGACATTAGGCTCATTCCTTTTTGTTTTATGTGCAGGAAAATAGCTTTAGAGGCGGTAAGATTCATGACGCTTAGAGGATGTGTATCGATGGTGAATGGAGTCAAGGGGCCGAGCGTTATTCGATTCGAGGATATAGTCTCATTTTATCTTTTATGGTTTTATATGTATTTCCCGCATTTCTTATGTAATTTTTTCATTTAAATCATGTTTTGTTTTTAAAGACAATGGGATCCCATATCCTTCTTAGTATTTATTTGTAAGTAACTCTTATTTTACAAGTTACTCAATAAAATTATGGTATTTTTCGTAAAAATGTAAGTTTATATATAGTTTCGTTAATGGTCCAAAAAGTCTAGATTAGTGGGTCATTACAATTTAAGACCTTGATCAACTCCTTGTAGTCTACTGCTCGGTGCTGAGCATGACAGATGGTCATGAGCGTCTGCATGAAAAACAGGAGGTTACTACAAAGTATGAGCATAAGTAACAAACTATCTTATGGTAGAGTACTTACATTCGCCAACTGAGCAACCCCTCTCTGTAAGACGACGTCAACATTGAGTCGAGGGAAGGATTCAAAGCCTTGAATCGTTGAAGCGTCGTGGAGAGTCTGATCAAATGCCCCCCTCCCAATGGTACTAGTAGTGCGTAGTGCCTCGCTCGGGCCGGTCGAACGAGTGGGGGTTAGGCTCACTGAAGGAGGAAGCGAGGAAGGGGTCAACTGCGGGATCGTAACTAACCCCTCAGGTTGTCTCCCTTGGCTGGGCGGCACTATCCTCGGGACCTTGCTCAGGGGAGTGGATCCACTTCCTTCTCCAGACTTCCTCATCGGGGCAGGAGGAGCGTTGTAGTGCCTGAACATCTCTGGATCTGCAAAAGAGGAAAACACAAGATTCGTTAGAAAAAAATAATAATAAGCAATATGTGGATAAGTATATTGCTACTACAGTTCTATTAATATCATATCACCAAGTTATCAAACATATTGCTATGACTATTAGACCTGAGTTGAGGATCTGATCGAGGAAGTCGTCCTCGTCGTCGGATGATGAGCTCAGGTCCCTCTCAGGCTGGATGGCCTTTCCCTTCCCGGACTGGGCGGGAATAGCAGGACTGCGATGACACTCTGGCTGAGGCTCCCTAATGACGAGATCGCCTGGTCTACGGGAGTGAGGAGATGGTCCAGGAGAAAACTGGTCAGTCACCACCTCAGTCCCGGCGTTGGACTGATCAGTCGCATTATTCTCCTCAGTGGTACTCTCCACTGTAATGTTTTGGTTACATGGTAGTAGGCCCACCATCTGAAGGTTGTCCATAGTAACCAAAATTTTCATGTCCTTCTCCTCAATACAGATGTTAGCCAACTCCTTTGCTCCCTTGAACATCTCTTGAGTGGGCAAGGGTTGCTTGAATGAACCTGCATGTGTAAAAGCCAAGTTGTTGGCTTTGATGTCTGATGTGAGAAAATACTCTATGTAGTATTTTCCAGGGTTCGACTTGTGTATGATGCCACAAAGGTATTTAACCCCCTTTTGCCTGTGAAAGATGTGGAAAAAACCTGTGTTCTTATGGCTTGGGTTGGTCCTGAAGTCGAACAAGTAATGTACATCATGAGGAGTAGGCTCATCCCAGCCTTGTAGATAGTAGAGAATGTACAGCGCAGAAAATGCCTGAATCCCGTTCGGAGCGATCTGGAAGGGGGAGACGTTGAAATAATCCGCTACAGACCGGAAAAAAGGGTGTAGTGGGATAGTCGCTCCTGCGTAGATATGGTGCCTGGACCAGGCACAGTATGGTCCGCCGGGCCTGTTGGCTCTCTGGTGAGGGTGTAGACATATCACATTCACCCCACTCAAACCCAAGGCTTGGATGTGTTTGTCGAACATCCCGGGGTTGAGTTTTGTAGGCTTGGCAGTAAACCAGGAAGGTGTTTCTTCTCCTTCCTTCCTTGGTTTTTGGACGGCCAAGTGCTGGACCTCGGTGGCGAAATCCTGGGTGGTTTGTCTCCGAGACTTGCTGGATTTTGTCACCTGGCGGGGTGGTCTCGAAGAAGCTGCAGTGTGGACCTCACTGCATTCCACCACTTTTTGCACCACTCTTCGGGCAACTTGAGGATCTTGGTCCTGGGGAAGTCTATTGGACTTCTTCACCCTCATTGTTGACTGTTCAGCTTGATGAAAAAACTGCTCTTCGTGGAGAAAGTACAAAGTTGAACGGGGAAAGATCTGCTTAAAGCGGCGGAGGCGATCCTCAGGAGTGCGACTGGTGGAAGACTTTGATGAGGAGTCGCTGCTTTGAGGGGTCTCGATTGACTACGGGATAGACGTATCGGAGTCCGTGTGGTTGTCACCTCCCCTATAGTCAAAGCGATTCATCTACAAAAAATAAAAATAGAGAGGTGAGTAACCATACAGATAAAATTAAACAAGAGCAAAATTTATTGTTCTACTTAGAAAAATTTATCTAAGTAGTGAAAATATAGCATGCATGGGAAAAAATAAATTTTGTGCCTAAAAGTACCTAAGAGTACCTAAAAGTGCCTAAAAATGCAAAAAGTGTTTAGAGTGCCAAGGAGGTGGCCGGTCGGGTGCATGATGGCTATGGTATGTCCGAGAGGCCCACGTTGTGTCCGAACGAATGCCGTGGGATGGCCGAGCGGATCCTGAGGCGTCCGAGGAGCTAGCATGCGTGTATGAGGGGCTGTGTCAAGGCATCTGAGCTGTTGGTGCCGAGACACCCAGGGAGTCAAGGCGCGTCCGAGGGGTGCCGAAGGGCCTTGTCCGAGTGGATGGCCATCAGGTCCATGCATCCGAAAGGCTAAGACGTGAGCGTCCGAGCAGATTCTGGAGCGTCCGACCAGGAGCATGCGCGCATCCGAGCGGACCGTGCCCAGCCAGGATGCATGCCCGTGTGTCCGAGTCGTGCATCTCCGAGGAGACCAAAGCCAAGAATTCGATTGGATGCCCTTGGGACCGAGGGGCTGATGTATGGTCCGATCGGACCATACATTTTACAAAGAAAAAAATAGTGGCCAAATGGCCATATTCCATATCTCATACCCAAACTTCACTATATTCCTTGAGCCGAAAACATAAGCCTAAAATCCCTAGCACAAACATATTTTCTCATCCAAAACACACAATCACAAGATCAAAATGGGGAAATTGAAAGTTTTTTCAATGTTCTTGAAACCACATATGCCATCAAAAACCCTAAAACCCATATTCATGATTTAGGTTAAAATAACCTATTTTTCTTTAAATTCCTATGAAATTGAAGATAATATTGGGTTACCCATAGTCCAAACAACATCAAAACAGCCACCACACACATTATATCTCTAAGATTCAAAGATAAATTCAAGGAAAAATGCCCCATGGAGTTTCGGCCACTACATGTATTTTTCATGGAATTTTTGAAAAAAAAAAACAACACAAGTGAAGATGAAAGAGAAGACTTACCCAACTTTGAAGAGCCCTTGATTTTCTTGGAGAGTGCTTGAAGAAATGGAGAGATTCACCTTGAAGATATTTGCACTTTCGGCCAAGAGAGGGAAAAATGGGTTTCGGCCAAAGAAAGAAGGGAAAAAGATGAGAGGGTTTTTGAGCTCTAACTTTCTTGTGTGTATGGGAATGTGTAAGTGTAGGGACCTATTTAAAGGGAAAAAAAAGGGAGTTACCAGTTGTTTTTGGACCCTTGAGATTCCTGGGATATTTTTTCTCCCCACGATTATGAGAAGTTAATTGCAGTGATCGTGGTCTGTGGAGTTGTGGTCTGCTGCATGGGGGGAAGATGAACAGTTATTTTTTTTATATAGTGCCGTCAGCTGTGGAGAAAAAAGTTTATTATGTAAGGCATCATATAATAAACTTGGGGGGCAAATGTTATCCCCAAAATTTGAAAATGATGATGTGACAATAGAAATGACAAGTGGCAAGGAATGGTTGGGTGACCTGGCTTAGGAGTAAACCAGTAGACCGATGAAGAATTTTAACTGGCTTGAGAAGTGTCATGACCGACCAGGCATGACCTTGTCCGACCAGTCATGTGTTTGTCTGCCCAAGCATGACCTTGTATGCCTAGGAATGACCTTGTCTGCCCAAGCATGACCTTTTCTGCCCAGGCATGACCTTGCCTGCCCAGGCATGACTTTGTCCGACCAGGCATGAACTTGGCCGATTGGTCATGACCATGTTCAAGTGCATGTCTGCCCAGCTAAGTGCATGTCTACCTAGCCAAGAGCGTGTCTGCCCAGTGAAGGTGTGGTCGACCAGCTTGAGTGAGATATGGATCGATTGGATAGAGCAGGACTACGTCAAGATTCCCAGAAATGGCTTCAACAAGAATCGGTCTTGACATATACGGGAATCTCTCAATTTATCCCACGAATATAGTGTATTGTTACATTTTGAATATTACTGTAATTTAAATACAATAAGAATAATAAAATATCCTGATTATGGGGGATATCATCTTGCGATCCTAAGCCTATAAATACAAGGCTTATGGCATCATAAAGGGGACTTTTGGATTTTTTAACTTTTGATCTGAATTTTCTAGAGAGAGAGAGTACTTGTATTTGAGAGAATTCTTGTATTCTTGGAATCTACACTAAAGAAACTCAGTTGACTCAGCTTCATCTGATCTTGAGTGCAGTCTATAATCACAACACTAAGTGGATTAGGCTATTACCATCACATTGGGGCTGAATCACTATAAAATCGTCTGTGTCGTTTATTTTCTCTTGAAGGTTTTATCGTTTTTGACGTTCACACGTCGTTGGCCAAAAACGCGGTCAACAATAAGACATTTCAATGTAATGACAAGTAATTATCACTGAAGATCTTAATTATTGCATTTCAAACAGATTTTGGCATGATTTTTAGGTTTTTTTCATGATTTTTTTAGATGTGAAACTCTAAAATCTATAGAAAAGGTACTTTGCTTGATGGTTGTTCAATGGTGGTCGATGCCAACTTGATGGGGCCTTCAAAATTGAGATTTTCATGAAAAATTTAACTTTTCTCAATGGTTGCTTGATAGTTGCTCGATGATGCTCGCAATTGGCATAATTTTTCACTCGGGTCTCCGTTTGGGGTGATTTTTTTAATTGTAGTAGTTTTTTTGAGATTTGCAATTTGGAGATGTGTATATACACATTTGGGAAGTGTAAAGCTTGAAAAAAAATACAAAAATTTAAAACATACCTCACATTTAAGACATATTTTGGTATATTTTCAAGTTTTGAACTTCTCAAATGTGTGTATATACATCTCAAACGTGTAAATATCAATAAAATACCAAAAATAAAAAAAATCACCACAAACGGACACTCGAGTGAAAAATTACGTCTCTTACAAGAATTGCATCGAGCAATATCGAGATTAATCAATTTTTCCATAAAAAATCATGTTATTCATGCCCATCGAGCTGGCATCAAACACCATTGAGCAAAATTAATTTTCTACAGATTTCAGAGTTTCAGATAGGAAAAAGATTGCGAAAAAACCCAAAAATCATGCTTAAATCAATTTGAAATGTATATATTAGTTCTTAATTGAACTTTTAGTTGGATTAAGTTATAAATCATCAAAAACTATCATGAGCATTTTTTTAGTCTCCATGGATAATTTAAGAGACACTACAAGAAAAAGACTCTACAACGAAGATTTTTGTCTTCGTTGTAGATCAAGAAGTCGTTGGCAAAAACGGCACCGATGTAAGTCTGTATGCGTAGCAACCTACAACGATGAAAAAATGTAGTCGTCGTAGTAGTGTTTTACTACACCGCGACATATCGGTCGGAGGAGGGAATCTTTTTTTCGGTTAGACTAGGATATTGCGACGACATGTTGTTGCTGTAGGTGGTTGCAAAATTTGAAAATTTGAATTTCAAAAACTCTTACAGCAATAACATGTGGTCGTTGTAGGTCCATCGACCGCCCCATCTACAGCGATGATATGTCGTCTCTAGAAAGTGTGTGGGTTTATATGCCTTCAGCGACGACATGTCATTGTCGTAGTGTCACGAAATCTTAGATTTTTGTCTTCAGCGAGCACCCTATGGAAACGACATGTCTTCAGTGAGCACCTTATGGAAACTCCAATCTTATATTTAAAAAAAAAAAAAAATTAATTATATTGATTAAAATTTATTTAATAAAATATTAAATAAATAAAACCAATTTATTTAATTAAATAATAAAAATAATTTATTAATTAAATGATAAAAACCAATTTCACAATATCCATAAGCTCCAAACTGTAAAAAGACAAAACATAAGTAGTATTGTTTCCAAAATAAATAAAAAACACAAAATATTAATAAGTTCAAAATAATAATATAATAAAACTAAATGTCATCAAAATCAATTCCAAAGTCATTATCGCCGGGCTGTTGTGATTGAAAGTTTGCCATCATGGACTGTATCCAAGTTGACAGGCTGAAATTGTGGAGCTTGGATGTTCAGAGTTGTTACTTGCAAAAATTGTTGCATTTGCTGGAAGTTGTTGTTCTGGGTCATAAATGTTTGACTTAAGTGTTGAATCATGGATTGGAAAGCCATATCTATGTATGTGAGCCTCCACCACATCCAGTTTCTGATTTAGCATATTGACACACTGAACACATGAGCATCTGACTTCTCCCGAAACATTCACATGATTCTTTGTCATTTGTATAAATGCCTGAAGACCATTCCAAAACTCATCAGAGTTACGTCGTCTATTAGCTATCCAACTCTTGTCAATCGTCATAACTAATTCAAGCGGAAAATAAATTATCACAATGTGATAATCATAAAAAACTACCTTTATTTGCTAATAATTTTATGAAATCTTATGAATAAGTTATTAAATTTTATGAATATATATTATTGTTAGTTATGAGATGAATGTATTATAAAGTTTCATTATATAATCAAATATTTAATTATAATTATTATTATGTTATTTAATAATTATCAAATTCTTAATATAATTTTCACTTTCTATTTTTTTAAAATAACAATAAAGTTTTATTATTTTAATTTTAACTTAATTTTAAAAGTATAGTTAACTTAATTACCTATTTTATTTGCATATATTATCAAATTTTATGATTATATTATCAAACTAATTAAATAAACAAATATTTAATTATAAATTTATTAATTTTTATTAAAGATTATTATTTTAATTTCTACTTATTTTATAAAAAAATATTAATAAAGTTTTATAGTTATAAAATTTTTATTTTAATTTACACTTTATAATTTTTTAATTAATTTTTATTAATTGCTTTAAAATTTATTAATTAAAAATTTTAATCACACTATTTTTAAAACTACTTTGTAATACTTAGTTTTTCTAAATCTACAAAAATTTCGGCAGCATAACGGTTGTAATCTAGCCTATCCCAAAATTTAAAATATACATAAAAACATATTGTTGGAACCTTTTGTTATGAATTATTAAAAATTGATACATTTGTGTGTGATATTGGAAAAGTCCCACATGGATTTGGAACACCTTTCATAGAGTGTATATATATTGCAAGTGCAATGACTTGGGGTGTGCCCCAAGGGGTACCCAGTTTTGTGCGAATGGGTGAGGACTCACACACTTGACCACCACACGCGCGCGCGCCGCCGCCGCCGTCCGTCCGTCCGACCCGAGCTGAGCTGGCGGGTGGTGTGGTGTCGTATAAACGTTTTATTTTTTTTAAACAAAGGTATCTAAACGTTTATATCATCTTATTAATTAAATTGATTTTAAAACGTTCATTTTAATAATACCAAAAACGGTTTTATTTTTATTAATTGAAGATAAACGTTTTTTTTTTTAGCCGTTTTAATCCTTAATCCTCCTCTGATTTATTAAAGAAAAAAAAAACGTTTATGACCGTTTTGGGGATTTCTCTGTGTATAAATAAGATAGAACCATTTTGAAACAAAAAAAACAACAAAAACACAGAGTTCTTTCTTGGTTCTACAAAATTTCTAAGAGAGCAATTTTATAAAGGGTGTACAAGAACGATCCTCTCGGTGCAGGGGGGATTCGTACAGAGGCTGTTTTATCCTGGGGACGGCGTGGTTGATAGACTGCCGTGCACACTTGGGGCAGAGTCACGAAACGTCTTAAAGAGAGCGACTTTGTCCGCGACTCAGCCAAAAAATTTTGTTCGGTAAATTCGTTCCATTTTATTTTTCTATTGTGGAATATCAATTTTAAGACGTTCTGTTCTGCTATGGCTGCGACCGATGAATTTTCTGGTTCTACCTCTGTTGATATTAACAAACCATTTCGCTTTGAGGGTTTGCACTTTAAGCGTTGGAAACAGAAGATGCTTTTTTATCTGACCATGAAGAAGGTGGCGTTTGTGCTCACTGCTCTGAAGCCGGTTGTCCCTGAAGCCTCGACCAACAAGGACAATCAGACTAAATGTGAGAAGCAACAGAAGGACTTGGACTCATGGGTGGAAAACGATTTCCTATGTAAGAATTTTATTCTTAACGGTTTATCTGATGATCTATATGACTATTATAACTCAGACAAGTCAGCAAAGGAGATTTGGGAGGCGCTGCAAAAGAAATACGATACAGAGGAGGCGGGGACTAAAAAATACGCTGTTAGTCGCTACCTGAAGTATCAGATGGTTGATGACAAATCTGTGGAGGCCCAATCTCACGAAATTCAGAAAATTGCTCATGAGATTATCTCGGAAGGTATGGCCCTTGATGAACAGTTTCAAGTTGCTGTTTTAATTGACAAATTACCTCCTTCCTGGAAGGACTTTAAAAATGTTCTCAGGCATAAGACTAAGGAATTTTCCTTAGAAAGTTTGATCACCCGCCTTCGTATCGAGGAGGAAGCAAGGAAACAAGACCAGAAAGAAGAGGTGCTTGTTGTCTCTAACAGCATCCCTAAGAAGCCCACACCTGCGGTTCTGAAGCCAAATGGCAAAACTTTTAAGAATCAGAACCGCAACTCGAATTCAAATTCCAACCGCAACGCGAATTCAAATCCCAATCGCAACAACCAGCACAATCCTCGAAACAACAATCAGAATTGGAACCATAACAGGAACCAACATGGAAGGCAGCAGCCTCCACCTAAACAGAATGACTCTGGACAATTCCTTTGTTACGTTTGTAACAAGCCATGTCATATGGCACGTAAGTGTAGGAACAAGCCAAGCACTGCTCCGCAGGCTAACTTGACTGAAGAAGCTTTTATAGCTATGATTTCTGAGATCAACCTTATTGGTGGATCAGATGGGTGGTGGGTAGACACTGGCACTTCTCGCCATGTCTGCTATGATCGTGCTATGTTTAAAACATACACTGCTGCTGATGATAAGAAAGTGCTGTTGGGAGATTCCCACACCACTATTGTTGCTGGGATGGGAAATGTGGAGCTTAAGTTTACCTCAGGAAAGACTTTATTACTGAAAGATGTAATGCATACTCCTGAGATGAGAAAGAATCTGGTTTCTGGTTTTCTGCTTAATAAGGCTGGGTTTACTCAAACTATTGGGGCTGATTTGTACACCATCACTAAGAATGGTATTTTTGTTGGGAAGGGTTATGCTACTGATGGTATGTTTAAGTTAAATGTTGAATCCAATAAAGTTTCTCCTTCTGCTTATATGTTGTGTGATTTTAATGGTTGGCATGCTAGACTTTGTCATGTTAATAAGCGCATTATTAAGAACATGAGTAACATAGGACTGATTCCTAAAGTGTCAGAAAATGATTTTGAAAAATGTGATTTTTGTAGTCAAGCAAAAATAACTAAGACTCCTCATAAATCTGTTACTAGAGAATCTGAGCCACTAGATTTAATTCATTCAGATATTTGTGAACTTGACAGAACGTTAACTAGGAATGGTAAACGTTATTTTATCACTTTTATTGATGATTGTTCTGACTTTACTTATGTGTACTTGATGAAAAATAAAAGTGATGCGCTTGACATGTTCAAATTATTTGTGATTGAAATTGAGAATCAATTCAATAAGAAAATTAAAAGGTTTCGTAGTGATAGATGAACTGAATATGATTCAAACATGTTTATTGAGTTTTATAATTCACATGGCATTGTACACGAAACCACTGCACCATATTCACCTGAAATGAACGGTAAAGCTGAAAGGAAGAATCGAACTTTTACTGAATCTGTTGTGGCTATTTTATTAAATTCTGGTGCTGCATCTCATTGGTGGGGTGAAATTCTTTTGACTGTTTGTTATGTGCTGAATAGAGTTCCTAAGTCTAAAAGTAAAGTTTCACCTTATGAGATCTTGAAAAATAGGCAACCTAACCTGTCTTATTTTAGAACTTGGGGTTGTCTGGCTTATGTTCGTATTCCTGATCCTAAGAGAATTAAACTAGCAAGTAGAGCCTATGAATGTGTATTTATCGGATATGCAATTAATAGTAAAGCATATAGGTTCTATGATTTGAATGCGCATGTTATTGTGGAATCAAATGATGCTGATTTTTATGAACATAGATTCCCTTTTAAATTGAGAAATAGTGGGGGCGCATCTACTAGCAACATTCCTGTGATTAGGAATAATGAACATATTGAGGATAGAGAATCAGAACCTAGGAGAAGTAAGAGAACTAGAGTTGCTAAAGATTATGGTTCTGATTTCTGTGTCTATACATTAGAAGAGGATCCTGCTAACCTCCAAGAAGCCTTGTGCTCTCTAGATGCTGACCTCTGGCAAGAAGCAATAAATGATGAGATGGAGTCTCTTGAGTCTAACAAAATGTGGCACTTAGTTGATTTACCTCCTGGTTGTAAGCCTATAGGTTGTAAGTGGATCTTGAAAAAGAAATTGAAACCCGATGGTACTGTTGAAAAATACAAGGCTCGTTTGGTAGCCAAGGGTTTTAGGCAGAGAGAAAACATAGATTTCTTTGACACCTTTTCACCTGTTACGAGAATAACATCCATTAGAGTTTTGATTTCCCTAGCTGCAATTCACAATCTAGTTGTTCACCAAATGGATGTTAAGACTGCTTTTTTGAATGGTGAATTAGAAGAAGAAATCTATATGGATCAATCGGAAGGGTTTGTGATCCATGGCCAGGAACATAAGGTTTGCAAGTTAGATAAATCTCTGTATGGTCTTAAGCAGGCACCTAAGCAATGGCATGAGAAATTTGACAATTTAGTTATCTCACATGGATTTAAAGTAAATGAAAGTGACAAATGCATCTATTACAAATCTGATAATGACATTTGCACTATTGTATGTCTATATGTGGATGACTTGCTCATATTTGGTTCGAATATCCATGCTGTGAATGTTGTGAAATCTCTTTTGTGTGCTAACTTTGATATGAAGGACCTCGGAGAAGCGAATGTAATCCTTGGTATTAAGATTACTAGGTCCGAAAAGGGAATTTCTTTGGATCAATCTCACTACATTGAGAAGATTCTAAAGAAATACAATTACTTTGATTGTAAACCTGCTTGCACACCATATGATCCAAGTGTAAAGTTATTTAAGAACACTGGTGACGGTGTAAGACAATCTGACTATGCGAGCATCATTGGCAGTCTTCGATATGCCACTAATTGTACTAGACCCGACATTGCCTATGTCGTGGGATTATTGTGCAGGTTTACTAGCAGACCTAGTATAGAGCATTGGCATGCTATTGAAAGGGTCATGAGATACCTAAAGAGAACCATGAACCTTGGATTACATTATCAGAAGTTTCCAGCTGTTCTCGAAGGTTATAGTGATGCAAACTGGAACTCTCTGTCTGATGACTCCAAAGCAACAAGTGGCTATATCTTTAGTATAGCTGGTGGAGCTGTTTCTTGGAAATCAAAGAAACAGACTATTTTGGCACAGTCCACCATGGAGTCAGAAATGATAGCATTAGCTACAGCTAGTGAAGAAGCAGGTTGGCTGAGAAGCCTGCTAGCTGAGATCCCTTTATGGGAAAAACCGATACCAGCTGTGTTGATCCACTGCGATAGTACCGCGGCTATTGCAAAAATTCAGAACCGTTATTACAATGGTAAGAGACGACAGATACGTCGTAAGCATAGTACTGTTAGAGAGTTTCTCTCAACAGGAGCTATTAGAGTGGATCATGTACGCACTGATGATAACCTAGCAGATCCTTTGACGAAAGGATTAGCTAGAGAGAAAGTCCATAAAACATCGAAGGGAATGGGACTATTGCCCTTAGAATGATGAATCACTCATGATGGTAACCCAACCTAAAGACTAGAGATCCCAAGAACTAGGTTCAATGGGTAATAACAAGTTGTGAAGTGATATGAGTTGAATCATGCTATTTCCATTAAAGCAAATAGAAGCATGAATTCCTGAAGCGATGAGAGGATGAGTTAATAGAAACTCTTAATGAGATCTATACTCTATGTGGAGTGGAGTACCGAGCTACAGGAGTACTCTTGATAGACTCACCTACGTGAATGTGGAAGTGGGGCTGCTTCCTATGGAATTTGGGCAAAATTTCTAGAGCATTCACTATACTGGGATAGACGTGCATGGCCATTAACGCACGGGCTGTTTTGATTACACCCTTGAAAGGTTGGTGAGTGGTACGATGTTAGAAATAGAGTTCAAGACTACGTGTCACTCTAGTATAATCTAAATCGTATTCACTACGCAAATGTTCAAATCGAAAGATACATTTGTTTATGCACAATCTTATAGATTCTGAAATTGCTCAAGAAAATATTTTTAAAAATTCAAGTGGGGGATTGTTGGAACCTTTTGTTATGAATTATTAAAAATTGATACATTTGTGTGTGATATGGGAAAAGTCCCACATGGATTTGGAACACTTTTCATAGAGTGTATATATATTGCAAGTGCAATGACTTGGGGTGTGCCCCAAGGGGTACCCAGTTTTGTGCGAATGGGTGAAGACTCACACACTTGACCACCACGCGCGCGCCGCCGCCGCCGTCCGTCCGACCGACCCGAGCTGAGCTGGCTGGCGGGTGGGTGGTGTGGTGTCGTATTAACGTTTTATTTTTTTTAAACAAAGGTATCTAAACGTTTATATCATCTTATTAATTAAATTGATTTTAAAACGTTCATTTTAATAATACCAAAAATGGTTTTATTTTTATTAATTGAAGATAAACATTTTTTTTTTAGCCGTTTTAATCCTTAATCCTCCTCTGATTTATTAAAGAAAAAAAAACGTTTATGACCATTTTGGGGATTTCTCTGTGTATAAATAAGATAGAACCATTTTGAAACAAAAAAAAACAACAAAAACACAGAGTTCTTTCTTGGTTCTACGAAATTTCTAAGAGAGCAATTTTATAAAGGGTGTACAAGAACGATCCTCTCGGTGCAGGGGGGATTCGTACAGAGGCTGTTTTATCCTGGGGACGGCGTGGTTGATAGACTGCCGTGCACACTTGGGGCAGAGCCGCGAAACGTCTTAAAGAGAGCGACTTTGTCCGCGACTCAGCCAGAAAATTTTGTTCGGTAAATTCGTTCCATTTTATTTTTCTATTGTGGAATATCACATATAAACCAGTCCAATAACATACATATATTATAAACATCTATTCATATTAATCTAACCTACCACACAATTTAAAAATATAATTCATATTCACATTTATATACATATAAACATATTCACATTTATATATATATATATCTAACTTATCATACATTTTTTATAACATAACATTTGATTAAATTAAATTAACATAAAACAAAATTAAAAATCACAAATATAATTAAATTAATAATAATGTAAAATAAAATATAAAAATTCAACACTATCTAAAATAATCAATTACCCAATTAAAAACATAATTTAACCATTAATCAATCACAAAATATTTTTTTAAAAATACAAATATAATCAAATTAACAAACATACAAATCTGAAATGAAAAAATAAATTAACATTATCTATAATAACTAATTACACAATTTGAAAACATAAATTAACATTTTATCAATACATAATCAATCACAAAAAAACAATACAAAATTTAAAAAAAAAATTACCTAAGGGCTTGGGTTGGGGAGTTATCCAAAGGCAAGAGCTCGGGCTCGAGCTCCAATGGAATCTAAAAAAAAACAAAAACCCATTTGTTGACCCTCGATTTAGCCAACGACATGGAGTCAAATATACGACAGGATATAGAACGACACTTGAAAAGGTAATCTAATGGAAAGAAAAAAACACCAAGGAATTATAGTGGTTCGGCCCCAGTGATTGGTAATGACCTATGTCCATTTAGTGATATTGTTATTATTGATCTTCAAAGCTGTGATAAAAAAACTAGGGTTTTTTTAGTTTCACAAACCTTGAAGGGATTACAATAGAATGATCAATAATCACTATAGCTCTTTCTCTCTTAATATCAAGCAAAAAAGCTAATGAATCAAAAAGTCCCTTCCTTGAGCTATTTCATGCATATTCATAGGCTCAAGGTGGGTTACATATGCTAACGTGTCCTATATTTCCTTAACAATCGCGTATCAAGGATCATTATGAGGAAATATTCAGATGCAGTTAATATTAGATTACAACTTAAGAAGGAAATAAATCGGGCTTCAGCCTGGTCGTAATAAAAATTAACACTGACGATGAGGCGCGCTTCTAGTTGATAGTCGAACATCACCTTTACCCTTTAATTCCACCACGTGTCAATCCACGTGTAAATAATCTTTGACACATCATCAAAACCATTTTTGGGTAAACATTTGCCCCCCAAGTTTACTTATTGCGACCAGCAATAAGTAAACTTAGTAAACCGACTCTTCGAATACCCCACGAAATCTGTCAGAACCGCCCATACCTTCTCGAAAAATGTGACCAATCATGTCTAATCAGGTCCTTTCAATTTCCCAAGAATGTGTCCGACGGATATCACGCTTCCCCACTCCTTGAAAAATTACCTTTAATGATTATCTTGGTAACTGTTCCTCAGCTAGTATAAATGACCATTCGGAATCATTTTTCACATTTTACATACTTTTTCCTTCCTGAAGAACATTGAAGAACTCGTGTTCCAGAGCGCAGAAATTTTCAAACATCTACATGCGGATGTTTAAAGCTTTCACCTTCAGACTTCACTTTTTACCTGAGTAAGTTTTATGAACTTTCTTGTTTTTTAAGTTACCATATTTAACTGCTTCATGCTTGCCTTCATTTATGAATCCTTTCGTGTTCTTGGCTGAAAATGTATGGGGAATGCTTGCATGTTGACAGATGATTAATAGGGTAGTGAAATATTATTCCGTAGGAGTTAGGATCCAGTTTGGTAGTCGAGATTGTAGATTTAGGGCATAAAATCGAAGTAAAAATTTGATTTTTAAGCTAGGTGAAAAACTGGGTTTTTCCCGCCCCTTCGGAGTCGAAAAAGCTTTTTCCCAAAAACTTTTTACTTCTGCTTTTCAAACTGCTCGTATAGAACTTAGTGTTTCTGTTAGAATGCTGCTAGTCGTGTACGCAAGCAACGTTATTCCAAATTTCAACACAAGCTTTTAAGCTTTACGTCTTATCTCCCCCTTTCTCCGTTCGCAGCTTTCATGCAAGATCCGTGGGGAGGAGAAAATCCCATCGACAATGACTTATTGGCTCAGCTGCTTGAGGACGAGGAGCAACCATCATCGCTAATACCTGACATCCCTTTTTCTCGTGCCACTACAACCACTCCATCTACTCTTACTCAAAATATGGTTCGAGCAAAAACTACAGCCCAAAAAAAAGAAAACTCCCAATCCTTCAAATCAGCCTGCTCCTCGGGCTGAAATTCCCTCGACCAGTGGTCGAGCAGAAAATACTCTTGACCCTAATATCCAAACTCATGCTCAGCCCCGAAATACCATTCAACCAGATGTTGAATGGTATGTTGTCCCTGAAATCCGGGTGACGATCAGGATGATCGCCAACTACATTAGGAAATATGGAATCCTGGGGGTGACATTAGTTCGACCCAACCAAGACAACCAGGCGAACTTGCCCAGAGGCGCCTTTAGCGCCGGGTCGAGATACCATATTGAGGCAGGGGCTACTTGCCTCTTCATCGATTCTTCCAAGGGGTAGTCAACTACTTTGGGGTAGCCCCTTTCCAAATAACCCCCAACGAGTATAGGATGCTCGCCGCACTCTATATCCTATATAGCCACAAAAAATGCCATGTGCCAACACCCCATGAGGTTAATTACTTGTTTGACCTCAAGTCTAACCCCAACCAAGAAGGTATGGGGTTCTTTCATTTCTGTCATCAGGAAACTGGGCACACCTTCCTGACCGACACCACTCATATATCGAATGTGAGGAGGTACTACCAGGAGTACTTCCTCACGACCGATATGTCGCGAACAACCTGGCTTTCACGCAAGGAGGTAATGCCTTTGTACCACTGGTTGTCAGTTTTTCTTTAATTTTTTCTCTACATTTTTTTAGATTTTTAGTGCCTTTCAGGCCCATGGTTGCGACCAGACCCCACTCCAGACATGGAGTTAAGATCAGCCCTCTTGGCCAGTACGACTGACGTGGAAAAAGCCGTCAAGCATCTGGTCACAGAGACTAACCTTAGGCTGGTCGGCCTTTTGGCCCCTCATTAGGATGTGAAGGAGTCAACAGCGGGGAGTGCTACCGGCGGAGAGGTTCCCAAGCACAACCCAGGCGTGGAACAACCTCTTCCGAGGAGGGCCACTGGAGTAACAATCAGGGAACCTTCCAGCACCTTGCGGGCCGCTGCTCCCCCTGCCCCAAAGGGAAAAGGAAAAAAGAAGGCCACTGAGCCTCCCGCTCCCATCGACGAGTCTTCCGATGAGAACGGTACTGATCTTTCACTTTTAGATAGTTTGCCAATTCCTTCTCATCAATTTGACGGGGACGGAAACTTTAAGTATACTCCAATCTTAAGTTCAGATTTCTTCCAGGCAGTAAGTAGTTCAGTAAGTAATGTAGCGACCAGTAGTTGTAACGCGAGTACTTTACTTATAATCTCTTCACTTTTATTTTTAGGCCAATATAAATACCTTGTCTCACTGCTCATGTTGTTTCCTTTTTTTGCAAATATGGACTCTGAGGACGTGTTTGAGCATTATAAGGCTGCTGCCGCATCTTCTGGCAAGAAAAAGGACAGTAAGAGGGCCCGAGGGGAGAGCAGTAAACCTGCCTCAAAGAAGGCTCGAACCAATGACCTTCCAGCCACCGTCCCTTCGAAGGAGAACACACCACATCCATCACCACTCGAGCAGCCGGCCTCAACCCCTCTGGCCGACCAAAATTCCAATCCTCCAACACCCGTCGACCAGCAGCCTACTCCTCATGCCCCTAACAGCCAAACGCGACGTAATCAGCCTGAAGGCTCCCTGTCCAGCATCGTCGTCAGCTCATCCAGGGAGAGGATATACAAGCTCTCCAAACATAAACGCAGTCAGGAGGCTATTACTGAAACCATTTCCATGGAGCCTGACCAAATACTCAACCTAGGGCTGAACGAGATAGTTAGTGTAAGTCACTTCTTGATGCTGGATAATTTAATTTCAATTCTCTGCCATCACTTTATCCTTTTTTATCTGATTACAAGGAATACTTACCATGATCGCTGGTTGGCGCTGTGCTGGAGCGATGGTGTCCCGGGCTAAAAATTTCGACACCAGGCTCACCGAGGCTAAGAAAGCACTCGAAGAGAAAAAAGCTGAGTTGCTCGAGAGGAACAACGAGATAACTAAACAAAACGGCGAGTTTCTTGAGAAGAATATGGAGCTGTCTAAGCAGAAAGAGGAACTGCTCGAGCAAAAAGCCACTATGACCGAAGAGCTGCTAGAGGTTTGGGATGGCCTGAAGAAATCCAACGAAGATAAAGAAAAGTTCAGGGAAAGCGTCAAACTCAACTACCAGCAGTCCATACAGCTCGAGATTGATTTAATTGCGAGCAGGCAGACAGAGGAGCTGGAGAAGCGCGTGAAGGAGCTTGAGGAAGCTGAAGCCAAGAACTTGGAGAAGTACAAGGAAGCCACTCATCTTTGCTTCTACGAGTTTTGGAAGCACAACCGGGAGGCTAACTTCAACTATCTGTCAGAACGCCTGAGGCGGACTCTAATGTCTCAGTGTGGCATTCGCCTGGAGGAAGAAGAGAGGGCTAAAGTACCTGCTTCCCCGGAGATTTCTTTGGCAACAGGGATAGATGGTGCAAACATTGAAGCTAGCGCAGCTGTCGACCAGGACGTTCCTCAAGATCCTCTAGCCCCTTAGTCTTTTTCCCTTTTTTCTTTTGATAGTTTAATTACACAACCTCCTGGTCGTGATGTAAAGACACTAATTTTTTATTGTTGCGCAGGCAGCTATTTTTCTTTTAATCAGACAATTACATCCGAGCAATACTACTCGTGGTGTAAAGTAATTCGTTTTTGATATTATAACATCTTTTTATTTTATTATAATATCTTGTTCGCATGACTGAACTTAGCATAGCACTTTGGTTTGATTTAACAAAATTTTGAAAAATACTCTAAGTACCTTAGCATGCTTTCACTTATTTTGCTCATGTGTTTACATACCTTTTAACGATATGATTTGCTTACTTGTACCTTATATGCCCCCTAAGTGATCGAGGAGCTTTAGGTCCTTGGTCACTTGCCTTGACCAGAACCTGTTCGAACATTACTGCTCGTAGCAATATAATTAGAATTATAATACAGTAAAACAACACACGTAATGAGCAAATACTTGTAATAAATACAATAATTGGCAAGAAATGACTGGTTGCGCACAATCCCTTATATTTCTTGTAATAAATGGACGAAACATGTCTGTACGAGTGATCAATAAGATCTTACACTTATAAGCGATCAGTTAGGGGTGTTCATATAAACCGCAAACCGTGGTTTGGAACCAAACCACACCGCACCAAACCGCCAAAAACCGTAACCGGTGAAATCGTTTTCGATGGTTCGGTTTAACCGGACCGCTCAACTTTAATGGTTTGGTCATGATTTCTAATTTTTTAAAACCAATTAAACCAAACCGGACCGTGATTTTTTCTAAAAAAATAGTTTTTAGAAATGATGGTTCAAAGGTTTGAACCCCTACACTTAAGTTAATGTAAAATCTACCAAACCATCCAAACCAAACAATTTAATTGTTTAGGACATGTTTTTAGTAGTATTTAATACATGCACAAGTTTCCAAAACTAAAAAAAAAATGTAAAGTCCCACATTGTCTAGAAAGTAAACATTTTTTTTCTCACTTCTATAAAATGATTCAAAATACTTACACTTACAACAACAAAGACAATAAGCTTCTTGTAGACTTTTATGGTCTTAAAAGTAAAGCTAAAATTATTATAATTATTTAAATACAATTATTTAGTTAATTATTTTATAATAAAAAAAGTTTAAAATTTTAATAATTTGGTTATATGGTTAAAACCAAACCAAACCGCACCAAACCGTTTATTTATGGTTTGGTTTGGTTTGGTTTTTCATTTTGAAAAAACCGCATGAGCGGTTTGGTTTCAAAATTCTAATAAACCGCACCAAACCAAACCATGAACACCCCTACGATCAGTCACATAAAATGACCAACCCTTTTTCAAAACTTGTAAAAAGTAAAATTAATACAAGCCAATTCTTTAAGAAGAATTGTTTATTGGTAATACTTGCGCAGGTGTTCTCCATTCCAATAGCGAGGAACGAGATCTCCGTTTAAGCGTGCAAGTTTATAGGTGCCCGAGTGAAGGACTTCTTAAATCTGGTATGGCCCTTCCCAATTAGGTCTGAGTACTCCAGTAGCTTGGTCGCGGGTGTTTAGAAAAACTCTTCGGAGTACAAGATCTCCAACGCTAAACTTTCTTTCTCGCACCTTAGAGTTGAAATACCGGGCAACTTTCTGCTGGTACGCAGCTACTCGAAGTTGGGCTTGTTCACGTTTCTCATCGATTGAGTCAAGGGATTCCATCAATAGCTGGCTGTTTGAATCTTGATCATACGTTATTTTGCGATGCGAAGGCGGATCTAACTCAACAGGCAACATCGCTTCATATCCATAAGCCAAAGAGAATGGAGAACGACCCGTTGCTGTTCGGTGGGAAGTTCTGTACGACCAAAGTACTTCAGGAAATTGTTCCGGCCATGCCCCCTTAGCTTCTTCTAGCCTTTTCTTCAGTGTACCCTTCAATGTTTTGTTGACTGCTTCAACTTGTCCATTCGCTTGGGGATCTACTATTGAAGAGAAGCTCTTGATAATACCATATCTGTAATGCCCCAAATTTCCTAATGAGGTTTAGGACCTTGATTAGGAGGCCGGGAGGGCCATAATTTATTTATTATAGTATTTAATGATTATATGCATGTCTACGTGAATTATATTATTATATGGTGGTGGATGCATGCATATGGGAGAATTTATTATTGTGAGGGTATTTTGGTAATTTGGCCACTGTGGGCGTGATTGTATATTTTGGGTGCATGATTGTGATTAATTAATATAGCCACATTATAAGGTGGATTGGTTCGAGCTATCAACATGAGACGATCATGAGATGTAAGTGTTCGGTCTAGTCATAACGAGTTTAAGTTCGGGGCTCGGGGTGAGTCTCGGGCTGAATTTTATGATTATAGCGTTACCGGGGATTTCAGGGTAACGGGATGTGATTTATTGGCATTTGAGAATGTTGAGAATAGCGGGAATTGGAGAGCGTTAATTATGATTAACGGTATAGGTTGAAAAGGACGATTTTACCCTTGGGAGTGCTTAGAAGCCTTTAAATGACCTAGGGGCATTTAGGTCATTTGGCTTGGATATACATGAGGTTTAGTAGGCTGTAGAAAACAGAGTTAAAACAGAGTCATCCTCATCCTCTCCTTCTCTCTCTCCCATACAAAACTCTCCTCCATCTCTCTTCCAAATTTTGAGAGCCACTTTGGGGTTTTGAGCTAGGAAATCAAAGGTGGCAGCTAGGGGACTTGTTTCAACCATTAAAGGGGATTCAAAACAGGTTTCAAGGTGAGTTTTAGACTTTGGTTTCAGGTATTGCTCTGTTTTCAAGTTTTGGTTTTCAACTTTTGATTCTTGTGAGAAGTTTGGATTCAAAGGGGTTTTGATGGATTATAAGATTGGGTTTTGATGAGGGGAGGTTATGGGTGTTGTCTAGGGGTTTAATTATATGCTAGGAAGAGGTTTTATGAAGGTTTGAAGGACTGGTTCTAAGGGAAAACGCAGGGGCAAATTCTGAGTTTGCGTGCTGGTTTTTGCCTGGTCTGGGCTGGGCGCTGCGACGCAGCTGTGGTGCGCCGCGGCCCTTGGCGTCTGGCAGGGGGGGGGGGAGCCTTTCTGTTTGGAGGCACGGCGCGGCGCAACAGGGGAGGGCCGTGGCCCTTAAGGCCATTTTGACCAAAAACATGTTTTTAAGGTTGGGGATTCAAGCCATTGGCCTCGGGGTTGTACCTAGTACCCGGTTAAGTGGGGATTGATCTCCCGGAGGCTAGATATTGATTTGGGAACTTATATTGATCATTTTTATTGATGGTACCTTATATTTGGTTATGACTAGGTGACCACTAAAGGACTAAAAGTTGATCGTTCTCAAGGGTCGCTCTTTTAAACATTCTAGCTCGACTTTGAGGTAAGAAAACTGCACCCTGTGTATACGTGACACGCATGGCTACTATGATGCATGTTGGTTGATTAATGAGTATGACATGTGTGTTTATTATTGATGCATGTCGGTTGATTATTATGTATGACATGCATGGCTATTCTTGGTGCATGTTGGATTGCTGGATATATCGCATATGATGCATGAGAAACATGTGATTAGGACATGCTTTGTATACTGGGTATGATATTGTTCAGAGCTTGAGCCTCTGTGGTTGTGCATGGTCCTAATTGTACCAGTATATGTTAGTACGCATGCTAAATACCTTGTTTATGGACATTGGACATGTGATATATGTTTGGTGGCATGGCTTACCTGTGTATGGCGCTGACTTATTAGTCAGAATCGACAATGGTGTCAGATCCGTCTGTGAAGCTGTGACTTATCAGTTAAGTTCACCACGGGCTGAGCACTGGTCGCGTTTTACCGACCCAAGAATCAGAAGTGGCAGTGCGTTGTGAACGCTGGGCCGACTAAAGATTAGATCTAATCGAGGTCGGCATTGAATGACTCATATGGGGTATTAATGTTGGACCGATCGGAAGGTCAATGAGAACTATAAGCGCTTGCCTGGTCTACGACCAGATGACTATAGCCAAGGTATATGACCCCGGTGACTGTTTGTCACATGGCTAAGGGACGTTGTCCATAGTTTCGACTCTAGAGTCGTGAGGAAGGTTATGTTGGTGACTAATCACCTTACACCTGTCTTAACCAAGCTTATGAAAGAATCACTTATCAGTTGAGCCCTGGTGACCCTATCGTCACATGGCTAGAGGGAGCGATGCTCATTATTGTGACTTTTGGCTATTGTCACCCATCTGTATGGACCGTTGGTTCTGAATGGTTACCTTGGTTATTGTTGATATTATATCATGATATATTATATTTTCTTGCTGGGCTTCGGCTCACGGGTGCTACATGGTGCAGGTAAAGGCAAGAGGAAGCTGGACCATCCTTGAGTTGGAGAGCTTAGGTGATGATGTGTACATATGCAGCTGCTCTTCCGCCACGGCCGAGGTTTAAAGTGGAACTAGGGTTGAACCCTGTTTTGCCGCTTAGAACGGCCTGTTGTAAATACTTTCTGTAATAAACTCTGAAACTTTATTTTCGGGATCCCAATGTATGTATTAAACGTTCTAGTGAAATGTTTCCTCCTAACCAAAGTTTTAATCCCTAAACCGCTAATCATACTTAGTTACACGTTTTGGCCAAATGACTCGATTAGCGAGTTTAGCACTGTTTACAAGGCACACCGTAATGGTCCCTGGAGTTTGGGGTGTTACAATATCGCTCGCAAAAATCCGTGAATAAATCACTATCAAATTGGGTGCCGTTATCCGAGACGATCTTCCTTGGCAATCCATAGCGAAAAATGAGGTTTTGATCACAAAATCCAGCACCTTCTTGGTCGTTATGGTTGCAAGTGGTTCAGCCTCGACCCATTTGGTGAAGTAGTCGACGGCAACCACAACATATTTGACACTGCCTTTTCCCGTAGGCAAAGATCCGATTAGGTCGATACCCCAAACTGCAAACGGCCACGGGCTTTGCATCTATTTAAGCTCATTAGTTACACGATTTTGGCCAAATGACTCGATTAGCGAGTTTAGCACTGTTTACAAGGCACACCGTAACGGTCCCTGGAGTTGGGGCGTTACAGATTGGGACCCCTTTGAGGCGGCCCGTTTGGTGGCTGATCTGGCTGGGAGGCTGGCGCAGCCTGATTCCTAGCCAGTTGGATGACTACTTCAAGGGCGGCCATGGCATCCCTCTGCCGACGATCCATCTCAGCCTGCCGCTCGCTCAACTCCTGACGGTGGCGCTCTATTTCTCTTTGCTGCGACGCCATTATCTCTGCAGCATTCTCTTGATTGGCCAACTCATCCTGCAACACCCCCAACGTTGCCTTCAAGGTTTCAGAATCTAACTCTTCCTCATTAAACTCCAAGTGTGGTTCGTCCTTAGCCACAATTGGAGGAGGAGGCTGAGATGATGCAGCGCCAGCGGCCTGTCCTCTTTAATGTTTTCGCCATTAGATTCTTTCACAAGCTCTCAATGAAAGCACCAGAATGTTGACCCTCGATTTAGCCAACAACACGAAGTCAAATATACAACAGGATATAGAATGACACTTGAAAAGATAATCTAAGGGAAAGGAAAAAACACCAAGGAATTATAGTGGTTCGGCCCCAGTGATTGGTAATGACCTACGTCCACTTAGTGATATTGTTATTATTGATCTTCAAAGCTGTGATAAAAAAACTAGGTTTATTTGAGTTTCACAAACCATGGAAGGATTACAATAGAATGATCAACAATCACTATAACTCTTTCTCTCTTAATATCAAGCAAAAAAGCTAATGAATCAAAAAGTCACTTCCTTGAGCTATTTCATGCATATTTATCGGCTCAAGGCGGGTTACACATGCTAACGTGTCCTATCTTTCCTTAACAATCGCGTATCAAGGATCATTATGAGGAAATATTCAGATGCAGTTAATATTAGATTACAACTTAAGAAGGAAATAAATTGGGCTTCACGACTAGCCTGGTCGTAACAAAAATTAACATTGACGATGAGACGCGCTTCTGGTCGATAGTCGAACAACACCTTTGCCCTTTAATTCCGCCACGTGTCAATCCACGTGTAAATAATCTTTGCCACGTCATCAAAACAATTTTTGGGTAATGTAATGCCCCGAATTATCCGATGTGGTTTAATGGCGGGATTAGTAGGCCGAGAGGGCAATACTTGTTTAATTATGCCATTAAATGATAATATGCATGTATATGTGGATTATACTATAATATGATGTTAAATGTATGCATGTGAGTCCACATTTTAATTACAGGGGTGTGATGGTAATTTGGCCCGTTGAGGGTATAATTGTATTTTTGTATGCATGTCGGTGATATGTTGTTGAGACCACATTATAATGTGAGTTTGTTCGAGCTATTCGGCATGAGACGATCTTGGATTATTGATTAGCGGTCTAGTCACAACAGGTTTAAGTTCGGGACTCGGGTTGAGTCTCGAGGTGATTTTAAGGATTAGAACGTTGCCGGGAATTAAAGGGTAACGAGATATGAATTATTGGTGTTTGAGATTACTGAGAATAACGGGAATTGGAGAGTATTAATTATGATTAATGAGATAGGTAGAAAATACCAATTTTTCCCTTGGGAGCCTTTAGAAACCTTAATTAGACCTAGGGGTATTTTGGTCTTTTCACCCCTAGGATAGATATAACCATTTTTTGCTGTGAAAGAAGAGAGCAAAACAGAGTCTACTTGAAGCTTCTCCCGTACCTATCTTCCCTTCAGTTTTCTTTGTGATTTTTGAACCATTCTTGAGGATTCAAGCTTGGGAAGTAAGCCTTGGGAGTTTGGGAGTGTGTTCCAGCCTTGAAGAGCATCATAAGCTGAGCTTTGGGTAAGTTTATAACCATTGAATTCCCTGGTTTGCCTTGTTTTAGTTCTGTTTTGCAGCTGTGATTTCTAGGTTGAATACTTGGTTTTGATGGGAGTTTTGGCTAGGGTTCTTATGGTTGTGATGTTGGGATGTGTTAGAATCATTTTTGAGTTCATTTGGCACCAAAAATGGGATTTTGAAGCATTGGAATCAGGTTAGAATCGAAGGAGATGAAGAAGGAGGTTTCAGGGGGCATCTGGTCTGGAGGTAGTGCTATAGCGCCCACCCTAGGGCGCTACAGCGCTACACATGGGTCTTTTGGGCGTGTTGGGGGTTTTGAGTATAGCGCTGGGGCGCTAGGGATCAGCGTTGTAGCGCTACTCTGTTCCTTCAAAGTCCCGTTTTGAGTGTTTTTAAGGGTTTTTTTGACTTGGGGTTTCAATCCTTAAGGCCCGGGATCGAATCTACTCACCGTGTGGGCATGTTTCGAGGTCCCGAGAGTGGTGCTTAGGTCAAGACCCTATCTATGTTGATTCTCATTAATGGAGGTTATAATTGGTTGTCATTAGGTAACCGCTAAGGAACCAAAAGATCGATCGTTCTCAGGAGTCGTTCTATTAATATTTCTTGCTCGAACTTGAGGTAAGAAAAACTGCACCCTGTGTATATATGACATGCGTGATTGTTATTGAGGCATGTTTATTGATAAATGTGAACATGGATTGCATATTAAATGCTAGCGAATATTGTTTATCTGTATATGGCACTGACTAGTCAGGGATACTGACCTAAGAGTCAGAACCGGCATAAGCGTCCTGAACGCAGGGCCGAATGAAGATTAGATCTAATTGATAGCAGCGTTGAATGACTCTAAGGCATTAACGTTGGACCGACCCTAAGGTCGATAAAACTTATAAGCGCTTGACTAGTCTAAGACTAGTTATTGACCGCTTGTCACCTGGCTAGGGAACGATGTTCCAGGGTTATGACTCTATGGTCATGAGGAAGGTTATGTTGGTGACCAGTCACCATGCACCTATCCTGGTTAAGCTAATGGAAGGTTCACTTACCTGTTAAGCCCTGGTGACCCTATCGTCACAAGGCTGAAGGGAGCTATTCCCAATTTAGTGACTTTTGCGACTGTCACCTATCTGTTTTGGACTGATAGTCCTGAATGATTATTATGATCATTGTTGATATTATATCATGCTATATTGTGTTTTCTTGCTGGGCCTTGGCTCATGGGTGCTATGTGGTGCAGGTAAAGGGAAAGAAAAGCTCACCCAGCCTTGAGTGGAGAGCTTAGGTGGTGATGTGTACATATGCGGCCGCTTGACCACCACAGCCAAGGAGTTCTCAGAGGAACTAGGGGGTTTACCCTATTTTTTTCGCTTAGGTCGGCGGGTTTGTAAATTTGAAAACAGTAGTGACCTTTTTATATTGTAAATAACTTGTAAATGTTTTGATGAGCTCATGAACAGTTTTAATAAAATATATCCTTTCCTTTTTATTGGTTTTCCACCTTAGCATGTTAATAACAATTAGAGCACGTTTTTAACCAAAGGACTCGGATAGCGGGTCGAATTTCCGGTTCACCGATCACCGTAACTGTTCTGGGGTAACCAGGGCGTTACAGGTAAACACCATTTATTCCAAATACAACACATATATTAAAAAAAAAAAAACTACAATTTTAAGGGCACAATAGAAAGAATACGGTATAGATTCCTGAACCTCACGAAAAATGGCAAAAAAATGGGTTGGGAGGCATCCTGCGGCAGCATGCGGCGCTCTGAGGTAGAGGAGAACGACTCTGAAAGTTCAGAGTTTTTGAGAAAATGGAGAAGAAGGGCTCGAGTTGGGGGATATATCGAAGGGTTATATAGCGACGACACGTATGTAATAAACGGTCGTCGCTGATATCAAACGCACCGTTTCACTCAAACAGTGAGATCCTACAGTGATGACACACATGTCGTCGCTATAGGATAGTGAATAGTACACGAATCTTGCCACGTGCTACGTGTCTACCCTACAATGACGACATGTCGTCGCTATAAAGAATGAAATTTTACTTAAATTTTTTGGCGGTTCACTTTCCCACTTTTTTTTGGACCTATTGCGACAACATGTCGTCGCTATAGAGTACAAAATAAATGACTAGTGGATTAAATTAGACTCTATAGTGACAACTCGCTATAGGGAGTGAAAATAGGCAACCAACTCTTGGTGGTTAAGTTCACTCTCTATCCTACAGCGACGGCATGTCGTCGCTCTAGAATAACATATTTTCCTCATTTTTTTCCATGATGACTCTACAGCGACAACATGTCATCGTTGTAGCTTATTTTTTTAATAAATTAAAAAAAATTCGTGGATTTCGACTACTTACAGCGACGACTCAAAGTCGTCACAATAGATGTCATCGCTGTAGAGTATTTTTCTTGTAGTGAGAGAAGAGAAATGTAGGGAAAAGGGGCAAAAAGAGGTAAAACTAAGAAAAATAGAGGAGGGTGACGAAGTTGTAGACATTTTTTTTCAAAAAAATTGGGTGGTGATGATGGTGTAGTGGTGGTTGTCGTGGCTCTTCCAAGAGAAAGAGAGAGTGAGCCAAGATAGATAAGATAGTGGAAGAGGGAGACCAAGAAAAATAGGAGGAGTATTTTTTAAAACAAGGCAAATAATAACATTATTTTTAATGTTAATAGTGGCTGATATATTTTGGATTTATGAGTCCACAAGTTGCACTGCTACGATTTTAAGGTTTTGTATTACTACTATGATTTTGTCATCTCAGTGAGCATTATATTGTCAATGATTTTGTCTTTTTTTTTTACTTTTGTATTGTCAATGTTTCTTTTTTGTTTTGTTCAAGTTTTGTTGTATGGAGTCAATGGAAATTGGCCAAGCGTGAAGGATTCAGACCACAATTGACAAGATAAATATATTTTTTTTCATCTCATTGAATTATAAAGATATAATTTTCTAATTTAGTTTATTTAGTGTATGATTTTTTATTTGATGATAATATTTAGTTATTTATTTTCTTTGGTTATTAAATTTCTTCTTATTATCTTTTTTGGTTATTAACAAATAAAGCTTTGACTTTATTTATTTTTCTATTATGATTTTTATTTTACTAATGTTTTGTTACGTATAATGTTTTGTTTTGTAGGTTTCTTTACAGTGATACATGCATAATGTGTAGCTTTAATAGTAGTATTGGATTTGAGCCAAATGCTAGGTCTTAATTTGAGTTTTGTTGAATCCAAATATTAAGCAGTTGTGACTATCATTTCCAATCGATCATTTTATTGCAATGACTTAGGTTTTTTGTTATAGGATATTACAAGTTTGTTGTCAAATTTTTCAATAGTGTTTCTGATTCATGTACGTTGTACAATTATTAAGACTGCACATGGATTGACAGTGCATGCTCTTTGAGTGGACGACGAATTTGTTTCGTTAGAAAATTTCTTTCTTTTTTTCAAATTGTTTAATCTTCTAGACTGAATAACATTGTAATTTTTTCAATTAATATATTTCATTACAAAAAAAAAAATCAAATTTCCCTAGTAAAAAAAAATTAAAAAGACAATTGGCATATTATGCCAACTTTAAGTTATACTGGCATAATTTTTTCATAGGACATGTTATGAAGCATAAAGCCTTAAATTTCGCTCCCTTATCTCACATTAAAAAAAACAAAAACTTCTTATATTTCTCTTTTTTGATAGGGAAATTTCATATTATATGCATAATAACTTTGTAAATTTTTTTAATATGCCACCATAATTTACTATCCTAAATATATGACAATTTCAATTTTTTAGACAAAAATACCCCTAACATCGAAATTGCATCGAAATTGCATCGCAATTGCATCAAAAAAGCATCGTTTGAGATAATAATCAAGTTTTCATGATTGTATCGAAATAGCATCGATGTAGCATCGATTTGGCATCGATGTAGCATCGAAACACCATTGGCATCGATGTAGCATCGAAATGGCATCGAAAAAGCATCGTTTGGGATAATAATCAAGTTTTCATGATTGCATCGATGTAGCATTGAAATGGCATCGAAAAAGCATCGTTTGGGATAATAATCAAGTTTTCATGATTGCATCGAAATAGCATCGATGTAGCATTGATTTGGCATCAAAACACCATCGGCATCGATGTAGCATCGATGTAGCATCGATTTGGCATCGATGCCGATGGTGTTTCGATGCCAAATCGATGTTACATCGATGCTATCATGAAAACTTGATTATTATCTCAAATGATGCTTTTTCGATGCCATTTCGATGCTACATCGATACTACATCGATGTTATTTCGATTCAATAATGAAAACTTGATTATTATCCCAAACGATACTTTTTCGATGCCATTTCGATGCTACATCGATGCCGATGGTGTTTCGATGCCAAATCGATGTTATATCGATGCTATTTCGATGCAATCATGAAAACTTGATTATTATCCCAAACGATGCTTTTTCGATGCCATTTCGATGCTACATCGATACTACATCGATGCCGATGGTGCTTCGATGCCAAATCAATGCCAAATCGATGCTACATCGATGCTATTTCGATACAATCATGAAAACTTTATTATTATCCCAAACGATGCTTTTTCGATGCAATTTCGATGTTATGGGTATTTTTGTCTAAAAATTTAAAATTGTCATATGTTTGGGATAGCATATTATGGTGGCATATTAAAAAAATTTACAAAGTTATTATGCATATAATATGAAATTTCCCTTTTGATAAGCAATCTTCTCTTAATCCAATCTCTTATTCCGTAGTGTAAACATATGAATAAGAATCTAATAAAGTGATATTTGTGTAAAACTCCTTATTTATTTTTACAAATATTGCGACAAATTTCCCAATAAAAAATTTTGGTGACAAAACACCTTCTTAATGGTTAGTTACCTATTTTAAGTGTTGAATGTCATGTCAACTAAGATACATGTAGCAACACATTATAATGACACATGTCAAAAAATTAATTAATTAATTATTATTTTAAAAATAAAAAAATTAATTAATAAAAAGATAAGTAAAATATATATATTTTTTTCAATTTTAAGTTTTGTTTAATTTTAATTATGTATTATTATTATTATTATTTTAAAACATAAAAATATTAAAAAATTAATTAAACTACTAAAAGAAAACTTAAAATACAAAAAATAAATTTAAAAACTTTTTTCAAAACTTAAATTTATTTGAATTTTTTTTAAAATTTATTCCCTTCAAAATTTAAATTTATTTGAAAAAAGTTGTTATTTTTTCAAAGTTGTTTTAATGTTTTAATTATTTTTTCTAATATTTTAATGTTTAAAAATAATAATACATAATTTAGATGTATCTCGAACCCTCTCCCAACCTCCACCAAAAAAAAAACTTTAACCCTACTTGTCAACTTCTTTCTTTTATAATTTATTTTGAAAGAAACTGCGAGAAAATTGGAATCCCAGAGAGAAAAAGCTAAGGAAAGAAAAGAAAAATGTTCTTCTTCTTCGTTGGAGGAGTAGAGCAACAAGTGAGTCAGGTGCTAAAATACGGTGCGGGCAGATGCATTTCGTGTGCCTCCCCAGCTGATCTCGTTCGCTACGATAAGGTTCTCAAGCTCTTCTTCGTTCCCGTATGGAGGTGGCCTGGAAAAGACCCTCTCATGCACTGCAACAACTGCAACCTCTTTTTCCCTCAATCCTACTCTCTCCCACCACCTCTCTCTTCCTCTGATTACTCCTCCGACTCTCCTCGTTGCCGTTCCTGTGACCGGATTGTCGAGCCCGACTTTAGATTCTGTCCATTCTGCGGCTCTTCTCTCTGAATTTTCTGTCATCTTTGTTGGGATTTAGCTTTTTTCTATGGTGGTCTGTGCAATAATTGTACTTTGTATCTAAGTGTTGTTTGATGAGATTACAGTTCTTTCTATCTCTGTTCTCATTTCTTGTATTTGAGTGGGTTTTTGACAATTTCCAATTTCTCTCCCAATAAGATAGAGTTGATAGTTACTAGTGTGATACATATATGTGATTGATACATCAGGGTGAAGGGGGGTTTAATCTCTCTGTCTGTAAAACTGGAAAATATTCTTCTTTGTGATATGGAAACATGAAGAAGAAGAAGAAAAAAAAAATTGGAAGTAACAGTGCATTGTACATGTTATCACATATTAGTGCACAGTTTCTTTAATGTTTATGGTTTTGTGTAATTGACAGTTCCGCTGAGCCAAACTGGGAAGTGGGATTCATTTGGTGAGTTCAAACTGCATTATTATGTGGCAGAGTTATTCATGCACAGAATGGTCATTAGGAGCAACATAAGAAGAAACTTTATCTATGTAAGTTGGAAATTTCATTTTTTCCTTTTCTTTTTTCTCATGGATTCGGTGAAAGTTAATTACTTGGCACCTCTTTCCACTTCATCTCTCCAAACCCTTTATCTAACTCCTAGTTTGTTATGTGAAACTCACCATTTCCATGCATTCAAAACATGTCAAGATATATGCAACCAAAAGATTTGCCTTGTTGAGTTCGGTGTGATGTGATGTGATTGATGATGGATGAGTATGTTTACCTTTTCCGCGAAATGCTTCCATAGACGGTCGATGAAAGGAACGTGTTTAAGCATTGGAGCATAAACTAAAACAGACATTAAGTTGGTGAAGCTGTGTGGCGCATTGCTTAGTGATTCCAATAGTAGTACTACCATAGAAAGTGGTCTAAGCTCCATATCTATTGGATACGGGTCCCAATATCCCTGCCCTGGAGGCCAGATGAAGGTGTCAAGAATTTCACCAAGCTGAGGATTTTAGAACACGTCCAACAATAGCAAAAAAAACCCAAGTTTAGAGCTCAGAGTCATCAACCCGAGCATCTAACTTGTCAAGTTATCATGTTGAATTGCATATAATGTAAAGCTATAAGATAAAATAAAGGTGGCTATGTTTGAGTGAAAGGAGCACGAGTAAGATCCAAAAGGCTAACTAAAAGTAGCTCATGTTCAACCGGAAGTTCCATGACAATCTGTCTTGAGGAAAATACATTGCAACTAAAGAAATGTTTTTCGTATTTGGACCGATTAGAGACCGCACTTGACTAGTCTTCTTTTCGTATTTAGCATGCAACCCAATAACGTTTAGAGAAAACTCGTCATTATTACAGTAGAATGACAAGTGATCAATCATAATCACAGTAAACCCAGCTAAATTTATCAGAAAACAAAGTAAATAATCATAAGGTTTAGGCTTGGTTCTTTAGTGTAACCTACATTTCATAACTGATATCACAAACTTAGCAATGACCCAGATAAACTAAAGTACCCAAAAGAATGATAACTCCATAGATACTTCTCTGTATCTAAAGCTTAGATGATCTACAAAGGAAGATTGGCAAAGAGAGAGCTGCAGCTGTGGCTATATGGCGTTGGCGTTGGAAGCTGACAGACTAGAGGAGAGAGAAAGTGAAAAACATACCCAATGTTGCGTTTGTGAAAGGGTGTGAAAAAGTGTTTTTTTTTTTAGAAAAAGAGAATAGGCTGGTTATGGTTTAAAAGAGTATGTGGTTCTGATTGTGTTTGTAAATGAGTGTAAAAGAGTAGTTTGAATTGCTTCAAATAATTGTCATAGTTTTTCTCTATTTCTACATCTATTATATATTAATTGTTTTCTGTGAACAGAAAAACCCTTTTTGAATTTGCTCAAGATTTTTACAAGTAATAGAAATAGATGTTGTACTAGATAACGAAGTGTTGTCTACCAATGTCTCTCACTGAAACAAGGCATGGACCACAACATAAGCTTCGGCACTGCTAGACTTCCCTTTGATACTATTGTAAAGAAAATATTGACCAGAATTTCATCACACATGGGAACATGATGTAGGTTAGTGTCAAAAGCAGTAAAATGAAGCCACTTATGTAAACACCTTCTCTCAACTTCTTCGTTAGAGGGACAGTATAATGCCCTACCTTTTTGTTCAATGTCTCAGGCACAATAGTTATTCAACCATAAATTATTATTGAGTTTTCCTCATCCCAATACCAAAATCGAAATATTTATCCAATTATATTTCCAAGACTCTTCTAGTAAATTACTATTGAGTTTTCTTCCTCCCAATACCAAAATTGAAGCGGCTATTCTTTGTAGCCTTCCTCCCTTGATCGTGACAAAATCGTTGTTGAATCTGATTACCTCAATGCTCTACAGAATCAAGAACCAAGTTGTGCACAACTCTGCTCTGGCATGGTGGTCAAAGATGTTCTAGCTATTTGTGATGACTTTCATGATATATTTTTCAAAAATTGTTGTTAGGTATCCTAAGGTGTATACTTTATAAATAATTAGTGTTTTTTCATATTATTTATTAAATTAAAAAATATGCAATATTCGATATTAAATAATTGGGTCAATAATAGTATGACATTATTATGTAATGTTTGACACTATTTGTGCTATTTGGTAATTATTATTGTCTTAGGCTTATCGATGAGGTTGTCGATACTCTTGCCAAATTAGTTTTAGGCTTATCAATGAAGAACTAGTTTATTATTTAGAATAGAATTATGTATGAGGTCTGGGTATTTGTCATTATTAAGATGTTATGAATAAAAAATGTATTATTGCATAAATAGTAAAGAAATGGCCTGGTTGGCCTAGTTTATAGCTTTGGACTTTTAGCTTCTTAAAAGTACTTTTTTTACAAAGTCACTTATTGTGGCTTAAGCGTGAAATCTTTTTTGAAGTAAAAACTCAAATTGTGAGAAAACTCAATCAAGTCTTAAAATAGCTTTTAAAAAGCTAAAATCCAAAAGTTGTCATTGAGAAGCCTTGCCAACCATACTAGTAGAAGTAATTGGTAGTGTGTCTTCCACCACGATACGACTATATTGAGCTATTGCTACTTAATATTATATTTTGACTAAGATGGTTCACTATAATAACGCTTAAAAAATTTCTAGCTCCCTTCTTGACGGTAAAGACCATTTTTTCTTCTCTTTTTGTAAAAATCCTAGCTATATCTTTCAAAACAATTATTGGCTTGTGAAATTCTTTGTAAATTTTATTTCTTAAACTTCAATTATTATTTTTTTCTTTAACTTTGAGAGGACTTATTTTTTCTGGTTTTGGAAGTCTAACAACTCTTTTATTAACAAAAACTTAATTAAGTCCGTCTAGTACTTGCATCGTGCGTCAAAATATATTTTTTATTGTACCCATTAATATAGTGGGAGACACACTACCAATCACTACTAAGATGTGCATCTAACTATATTAGCTTAATAAGTCAAATGTGCATATATGATTCAATGAAATAATCAAGACTTCACTCTATAAATTAGATGATTTCATCTATTTTTCATCAAGCACATGCATATATAGTTGAATATACTTCTAACTGTCATCTTTACAAGATAATTACAACAACTATGTTCATCGGTAAGGTAAAATGTCATGGGCTTTACCTTGACTTCAAGCGAACCGCCAAGAAGTCATCCTCCGTTCCGTGCCATTGCTCCCGCTAGGCCCTCGCGGCTTGTCACTGGTCGAATAATTTCCTTATTTGAGTCCAAACCTTCATCGAGATTTTTCAACTTTGGCTAAGATTTATGTTCCAATTTTCAAGTTTTGGATGACATTTAAACTATGAGCCAGTTTGGTATAACTATGCTGTGGGAAAAAATAAATGTAGTTATGCTGTGGGAAAAAGTTGTTAAGTGTTCGGTAGATTTTAAGCAAGTGAGAGTTAGAAAAGTTCTATGAAAGTGTTTGGTAAATTAACTGATTGGATAGTTCTTGCGAGTCCCTCCCAAAATCAAACTCTTCCTTTGGAAGCTAAGCAACAAGTGGCTTCCCACTAATAATGTTCTGTTTTGTAGGAAACTTAGGAAGGAGCAGGGGTGTTGTAGGTGTGGGGACTCTAACCAAAGAGAGGTCTGGTATCATGCAATCTGGCAATGCCCAAGAAATCATCTAATCTGGAAGGTGGCGGGTTTCAGCAAGATTACGAAAAGAAGGAATCTTGAGGACCCGATTTCCTTCCTGTCCAGACTTTCCCTTCAGCTTCCCAAAGACAAATTCAGGTTCTTTTCTATCTTGGCTTGGCAATGTTGGAACTGCCGAAACAATGATGCTTTCAGGAAATGGAACTCGGAGGCTACAGCGGTGGTGGAATGGGCGGCCAGCTATCTAGAAGAGTTCTGTTATCCAGATTTCCAGATAGCGTTTAAATGGATAGCCTCGGGGAAACAGAATTATCAAAGTCTTTCACGGAGGGTGACCAGGGCTCGCGGATGAACAGAAAGGCTTCGCCTCTCCCGTTTAGTGTCTAGCACACTCTTTCAAGCAACCGCGACCCGGAAGCTCGTCAGTTCTCCCGGACTCCCGAAAGGATATCCTTCGGGGAAGGTCCTTCCGGAAGAAGCACTTCAGGTTACCTTCGCGGATACAGTTCCGTGCCTCGCACGGAAGAAGACCAAGCGGTCGAGTCACGGAAAAAGCATAGTTGAAATGATACTCACGTGACCCAGGATCCCGCCTGACAGGTCGAGGCCGCACACATCCCAGCACGCCTAAAAGTGCCTTTTTGCCTACTGTTCCGCTGACAGCCTGGAAAAGACAGCTGCCTTTTGGCATTCCCCATATTTTCATGTAATTATACCCACGTAGAGCCTTGCAGCCATGCTACGAGGGTAATTGTATTCCCTATTTGCGGCTAGTGTAATTAAGACTCAGGGGGGTAGAGAAAAACCCTAATCCAAAACCCTAGCTATAAAAACCTCCTCATTTTACGATAGGAGGGGGGTCAAGAAATTAGAGAGCAAGAACTCTGCCAAAAGATCTCTAGTTTCATCTTCTCCAAGAGAACCCGAGAGAAACTTTGTGAGTTTGTGAGGGTCTTATACACCAGCTATCTTACTGTAATTCTCTACAAGTATAATAACATCGACTCGTGGACTAGGGCTCGTTAACGCCTGAACCACGTAAAAAACATGTTTGTCTCTTTATATTTCTGCACTTCTACAGTTCTTATCTCTTTATTATTTTGTTTGTATTCGTTTCCGAAAAACTCGGTAAACATTTTGGTGCTTTCATTGAGAGCTGTAGAGAGTTGTTAGTCAGCTCTTTTTCTGTGTACATTTTTTGTATTCACTCCGTACTGAAAAGATGGTGACTACGAGAAAATCCGCGGTACAAAACGAACCCTCGGTAGCCCAGACCGAAGGAGAAAGTACCCAAGACTCGGACTACCAGGGTGAAGACCCGACATCCCGCCAGGATCGGGTCAGCACTGAAGATACGACATACTTAGAAAACGAAGAAGAGTATGTCCAAGACGGTTACTACAAAGACAGCTACTACTACAAGAAGGATCCAGAACTGGTCCAAGTAGCCGAGGAACTGGTGGCCACTAAGGCCAAGCTTGCTGAGCAGGAGCGCGTCTCCGAAAAAATGCAGCGCAAGATGGAGCGCCTCCGAGGCAAGCTCGGAGATCTAGGCGACTCGGACGAGGACGCCTCTGTTTTAGGTGGTGCTGATGCCACCATGCCGGATCCAGTCGTTGCTGGACCATCCAAAGCCGCCCCTAACAAGGGCAAAGAAAAAGTTGGGGAGCCTGTGCGCACTAACGCCCCTGCACCTCCTAAAGGCGTGAATCACCAGGCCAACTGCCCCCCCCCCCCCCCGCGCGTAGAAGGTCTCTGGCGCTCCTAAGCCCAGACGTCCTTCAGCCCCAAGGGGGCACTCTGTGCCTGAAGGGCACGGTGCTAAGGCACCCAGGCCTAGGGGAAGGAACAACCGCCCCAGTGATTCCGTCAACCAAGACAGTTGAGCTGCGGACACGCACTCCGAGGATAGCTGGTCCACGGTGGACCTAAGAAGAAGGTTGGAGGCCAAGTATGAAAAGGCCAAAGGAGAAAAGGCCCGGCCTCACGGAGATGACCTGCGAAATCATCTCAACGACAAGCTCCGGGGACGTGACCTCCCGGAGAGTGAAGCAAAGAGGCTCGAGGAACAGATAGCTGCCTTGACCAAGCTGGTCCGGAAGCAAAGTGGGGCCCTGTCAGACTCTGAGGAGGAAGACCCGGAACCATGTATGCGGAGGATCGCGGAAACGCCCCTCCCGGAGAACTTCAAAATGCCTCATATAGAATTATATGAGGGGAGGACAGACCCGCGCCCCATCTAGCTAAATACAACAAGATGTTGCAAGTGACGCGCGTCAGTGAGGATGCCAAATGCATGTGCTTCTCACTCACCCTTACCAAGTCCGCGGAGGACTGGTGGAAAAGATTAGCTCCCGGATCCATCCACAGTTGGAAGGAGCTACAGTCCGCGTTCAGGAGGCAGTTCATTGCTGCCCGGGACCACGACATGGAGGTTGGTTCCTTAACCAACATCAAGCAGCTACCCAATGAGAGCCTCAAAGCTTTCATTCAAAGAATGATGGAAGCTGCTGCTAAGACCAAGGTCAACGATGATATGAACCTGATCGCTCTTCAATCGGGGCTTACCGTCGGTTCCCTGCTATGGGGGGAAATGCAAAGGAGACGGGCAGAAACTCTGTCCGAATTCATGTCGAAAGCTCAGGGAATCATCAACCTTGAAGATGCCTACCAACAGGCCTTTGGAGTTCCCCCAGCTCTGACGCCCTCCGTGACTGCGCCGAGCTTTGCTTCGCAAGCTCCCGCACCAGCCCTCACATTTCCAGGAGCCCAGTTCACTCCAAGCGTGTATGGGCCTTCCGCGTCTGCTCAGACGCCAAGTCAAACCCATTTCTCTGGGTACGGAGCTGTACAAACCGGATGTAGTATCGCTCCCGGCCCGTCGCAACCGCAAGCGGAAGGCCCAGAACAAAATCTGAGCCAATCGCGGAATAAACGAGGCGGAAGAAACTCCAACCGGGGGGACCATTCAAAGAAACCCCGGAAGGACTATGAGCCCAAGTTCACGGAGTACACCAGTTTGATAGACTCACGAGAGAATGTCTATCGAGCGACCTGTAATATGGTCAACTACAGGAAGCCCCCGAAAGTGTCTCACGGAGGAAGGCGTCCGCGAGACTCCAATAAGAGGTGTGAGTTCCACGGACACGTGGGGCACACCACAAACGAGTGCCTTCAACTGAAGGATGAGATCGAGTCCCTGGCAAGAGCGGGACACCTCGGTCAATGGGTGAGGATACCCATAATCTATCCCGGACAGGGAGTAGTTCACGGAGCTGCGTTCTCTCCGGGACAGAGGGGGACCGCTAGCGCTCCTGGAGCCGGTCACCCCCAAGCTCCTGGATCTCAGTTCCCAGCGCTTCCTGCTCCGACCTCTCCGGCACCCATTGCCATGTTGGCTCCAGGACCCGGAAACCCATATCCGCCTAGCCTTGCTCTGCCATCCGTTGACGGACACGTAGCCACCATTTCCGGAGGACCACACCTTGCCGGAAGCACCCACAACTCCCAGAAAAGGTACTTGAGGGAGTTAGAACACACTGGGGAGATGTGCGCCTTGGTTCAGTCACCTGCTCAGTGTCCCCGAATGATGGATCTTCCCATCACCTTCACGGAAGATGACGCCCGACATGTGCACTTCCCCCACAACGATCCCCTCGTCGTGGAAGCCCAGATCGCCAATAAGAAGGTGTCACGGATCCTAGTCGATAATGGAAGCTCCGTAAACATCCTCTTCAAAGCTGCCTTCCACGCGATCGGATTAACCGAGACAGATCTGACCCCATGCCCCATCCAGCTTCAGGGGTTCAATGGGGATGCACTCATGCCCTTAGGCAAAATTCAACTTCCAGTCACCCTCAGAGGAGACAGCGACGCTTGTGCCTTCAGGCACTGCACGTTCGTGGTGGTCGACTGCCCCACGGCATATAATGCCATCCTAGGCTGACCGGTCCTAATCGATTTTGGGGCCGTAACCTCGATACGCCACTTATGCTTGAAGTTTCCATGCGACAACGGGCGTATCGGCACCCTCAGAGGAGACCAACGAAGTGCACGAAGCTGTTATAACGTCTCCGTCCGATCCGTCTACACGGTCCAGGAGGCGACTGTTGCCGCTCCTTTGGCGGAGAATCTACCAGAAACTGGGGGTGCCCAAGGGGCATATGTTGACGAACTCGACCCTAGATTGGGGGTCGAGAGGGCGATAGAGCCGATGGAGGAAGTCGAAGAGGTGATCCTCAACCCGGGAGATCCCACCAAAGTCATTCAGGTGGGGAAAAACCTTCCATCGGCCATTCGAGAAAAGATCGTGGCCGCTGTGAAGAATAATCAGGATATCCTGGCATGGTGCCACGCTGATATGACGGGGATTAATCCTAATGTTGCGTGCCACGCACTCAACATAGACCCATCCGCAACTCCAGTTCGCCAAAAGAGGAGGCCGTTAGACCCAGTGAGGGCCGAAGCAGTCAAAGCTGAAGTGGACAAGTTGATGTCCATAGGCTTTCTCCAGGAGTCACACTATCCAGTGTGGTTGGCCAACCCGGTTCTGGTCCCGAAACCCAATGGGTCCTGGAGAATGTGTATTGACTTCACGGACCTAAACAAAGCCTGCCCAAAAGACCGCTTCCCTCTTCCGCGAATCGATCAAATGGTAGACGCTACTTCCGGGTATGAACTCTTGTCCTTCATGGATGCATACTCCGGGTACAACCAGATCAAGATGCATGTCGCGGACCGGGAACACACCAGCTTCCTCACGGACAAAGGTGTCTACTGTTACGTTGTCATGCCTTTCGGTTTGAAGAATGCTGGGGCGACATACCAGCGCCTAGTAAACAGGATGTTCAAGGACCAGCTGGGGAGGAACATGGAGGTGTATGTAGACGACATGTTGGTAAAATCCAAGACCTCCGAGGACCACAGTGACGACCTTGAGGAAGCTTTCGCCGTGATCTGAAAGTACGGAATGAAACTGAATCCTAAGAAATGTACTTTCGGGGTCTCGTCTGGGAAGTTCCTCGGTTTCATTATCAGCTCGCGCGGAGTGGAGGCCAACCCTGAGAAAATTAAGGCGTTCATAGATATGCCTTCTCCCCGAAAGCATAAGGATGTCCAAAGCGTTACGGGAAGGATAGCTGCTCTCAGCCGCTTCGTATCTAAGGCCACTGACAAATGTGTCCCCTTCTTCAATGTGTTACGAGGAAACAAGAGGTTCGAGTGGACCCCCGAATGCGAAGCAGCCTTCCAACACCTCAAGGAACATCTAACTCAAGCTCCCATACTGTCCAAACCTGTCGAAGGAGAGGCATTGTTCTTGTACTTAGCTGTAACCAAGCATGCCGTAAGTGCCGCTCTCGTCCGGGAAGACGGCCGTCTCCAGCTCCCTGTGTATTACGTGAGCAAGAGGTTACTGGACGCCGAGTCCAGATATTCAATGATCGAGAAACTCTCCCTCTGCTTGCTAATTGCTTCGCGAAAGCTAAGGCCCTATTTCCAGGCGCACACCATCAGAGTACTCACCAACCACCCTCTTCGGCAAGTCTTGCAGAAGCCCGAGTCTTCTGGCAGATTACTTAAATGGGCCATGGAACTGAGCCAGTTTGACATCCACTACCAGCCACGTGTTTCCATAAAAGGTCAAGCTCTCGCGGACTTTATTGTGGAATGCTCAGGAATGAATGACCTCCTGGAAGATCCTGTCCCGGAACTTCCCACGTGGAAGGTCTATGTAGACGGAGCCTCAAATGAAAAAGGAGCTGGAGCAGGGGTTATCCTAATTTCTCCCCAAGGACATCAGCTCCAGAGCGCCATCCGTTTCACGTTCCCAGCATCCAACAACGAGGCAGAACACGAAGCCATGCTAGCTGGATTACAACTGGCCAGGGAAGACGGAGCCCAAAAAATCGAAGTATACAGCGACTCCCAACTTGTGGTAAACCAAATATCCGGAGAATACCAGACGAAAGGCGAAAAAAATGGCTGCCTACGTGTCTCTCTCCCGCGGCCTCCTGCAGCATTTCAAAGGCTACCAAATCCGCCAGGTCCCCCGGGACCAGAATTCACTCGCGGACACACTGGCCAAGCTTGCAACAGACCCGGAGATTGAACAATATGGCCTAGTGCCCATCGGGCACTTAGAAGCACCTAGTACTGAGACACGGAGGGTAAATGCCATCATCGACCATTCCCATTCCTGGATAGGACCCATCCTCAGATTTCTAACCACCGGAGAGCTCCCCACTGATAAAGCTGACGCAAGAAAGCTCCAATATCAAGCTCCCCGATACGTGGTTATGGATGAAAAGCTTTACCGCAGGGGGTTGTCCATCCCCTTCCTTAGGTGTGTTGCCGGAACCGAAATCAACACCATCATCCATGAGATTCACGGAGGTTTCTGTGGCGACCATACCTCCGGGCTGAGCCTCTCCAAAAAGATCCTTCGTCAGGGATACTTCTGGCCCACCATGAAGAAGGATTGTGTGGATTATGTCAGAAAATGTGAGCAGTGCCAGAGGTACGCCAAGGTTCCGCGAGCGCCGCCCACAGAAATTACCTTAATGACCAGCCCCTGGCCGTTCGCCGTTTGGGGCATTGACCTAGTAGGTTCCCTCCCAACTGGAAGGGGTGGAGTGAAGTATACCATAGTCGCGGTAGACTACTTCACCAAATGGGCTGAAGCTGAACCTATGAACACGGTCACCTCTAAGAAAGCACTGGACTTTGTCATCAAGAATATAGTGTGTCGTTTCGGGCTTCCACGAAAAATTGTGTCCGACAACGGAAAGCAATTTGACAGTGAGCATTTCACGGACTTCTGTGCTTCGCATGGAATCATCAAAAGCTTTTCCGCAGTCGCCAGACCTCAAGCCAATGGGCAAGTGGAAGCAGTGAACAAAATCTTAAAGACCACGTTGAAGAAAAAACTCCAAGCATGCAAGGCTCACTGGCCGGAAGAGCTTCCGCGAGTACTTTGGGCCTATCGCACCACAGAGAGAACTTCGACGGGGAACACACCTTATTCCATGACCTTCGGTTGCGAGGCCGTCATCCCAGTAGAAACTATGATCCCCTCTCACAGGCAGGACACCTACGACCCTACCCGGAACCATGCCCTTCTCCAGGAGTCCCTGGACATGATCGAAGAGCTCCGGGAGCAGTCACAGGTCCAACTCAAAATGTACCAAGGCAAGATAGCCTGACACTTCAACACAAGAGTCAAGAGCCGCACATTCGAAGTTGGGGATCTTGTCCTACGGAGAGTATTTCCTGCTACGCAGGATCTGGGAGTGGGAGTCCTCGGACCCAACTGGGAAGGCCCCTATGAAGTCCAAGAAAAAGTGGGCCGTGGGACGTATCACTTAAAGAGACTCGACGGATCTAAAGTCCCGCGCGCCTGGAACGCGGAGCACCTCCGCCGTTACTATCAGTAGGCCCCGGACTATCTAGTCGAAAGTCCTTGGTGGACGTAGCCAAAATGTAAAATATGGAGATAATCCTCCCAGCTGTAAAACGCATGCCTAACCGGATAATTTAATAAAACACGGAGAGATTCACTCCGCTTCTACTGCATTTTTTATCCCTTTGTTCCAAGCTGCGTTTTAACAAGTGACCACGCGGTCCAGAGACGTCCGGACCCCACGCTCACTTGGGGGGGTATACATGGCTAAGGCATAGCCATACGCCCCTTGAACAAAACATACAGAGAACACCACTTATGTGTTAGCATTGTGTTTGAAAATTTTAAATTGTTAAGCTTAGGTTGATTTGTTGCCATGAACATATTTGCATTACGTGTCATAGGTGCATTATGTGGTTATGTGAAAATTGCCATGAAAATGTCTGCCATTATGCATCATGAAAATTATCTCCTGTGTAGCCCAGCGATGAACAAGACTGGGGGTTGAGGCACATTCAGAGAGCTACGCCGAAACACCCTCAACTCCCTGACAAGTCCTTCGCAGAATACTCCGCGACCGCTGTAAAGCATTGCTTCGCAAGCTTCAGCTCCAGGTTTCATAAAGCAATGCATGGCAAGGCCCGCGACCGCTGAAAGCTTTGCTTCGCAAGCTCCGGGTCCCGCAAGGCGAAAGATGGTAAGATCCGCGACCGCTGTTAGCTTTGCCTCGTAGGCTTCAGCTCCGGGTCTCACAAATAATACATGGCAAGCTCCTCGACCACTGCAAGCTTCGCTTCGCAAGCTTCAGTTCCAAGAGCAGATATGATCGATCCCCCAATTACAGCAGGCCTTGCTTCGCAAAGCCCCTGCTCCGGGATCGCACATAGTAGGCGTGGCGATTTCCCCGACCGCAACGAACCTTGCCTCGCAGGGCTTCATGCCAGGTCCCTGAAGTCGGCCACCGTGAGGTCCGCAACAACAGTTAGTTTTGCTTCACAAAGATCTAGCCCGAAGTCTAGCGACGCTCACCAAAAGAACGCCCGTTCCGGCACCATGGAACGGGTCACCTTAGCAATCCCAGCGAACAGTATAACTACAAGTCCCGGGATTGGCTATTTGCCTTAGGAAAGCTGAAATACGGTGAAAGGAGTCTGGCCGTTGGAACCAAGAAACCTCCGTAACCTAGAAACTACGTGGGAAAAGACATAAGCTTTTGGAGCTTCAAGTTGGAAATGCATAGGTTCTGGCCATTGGAACCAAAACCTCATGCGCCCCTACAGCAGTTTCTACTATATAAAAGCCTACCCTAAACGCAAAGTTAAACAAAGAACTCGGCAGAAAAGGAAAGAAAAATGCTATAATTATGGCAAATATGTCTGCAATGAGAAAAGAGTACAGGGAGCTTCGCCCCAAAGGAAAATACAAATGAAAAATAATAATCAGTAAAGAATATTTTTTACAAAAGATAAGACCCCTTCAAGCATTGGGGGTGGCTGCGGCTTCCACGACCGGGGCCTCGAGGACAGCGGTTTCAACTGGGGACGGCGGAGTCGGCGCGTTGGAAGGAAGAACGGCATCACTGGCTGGATCAGAGGTCCCCGCCCCTTCGAGGTCTTCTGCCTCAGGGGCTCCAGCAGGCTCGTCAATGTTGTAAGTTTGGACGTACACCTCTAGGCCTTGATCCCACACCAGTAGCTTCTCCCTCATGGCGTCGGCATCCTCTCCCAGATAGCCTACTACCTCCGGGTTTATTTTCCAGAGTTGATGCATGAGGACCACATGCGATAAATTAATCGTCCTGTTCAGCACCACCTCGGCATCCTCCTTCTCCTTCAAGCGCTCCGCCTCGGAGGTCGCCAGCTTTGCCTCCGCGACAGCCAATTGAGCCCTCAGTTTTTCCAGCTCGGCCTTGGATGCATCCCGCTCTCCCTTAAGAGAATCAATCTCCTTGCGCTGCATCTTATTTTGGTTCAGCACGGATTGCTTCTCGGTCACATGCCCCCTGACAGTGAATTGCAAGGCTCCGATCTGTTTATCCTTCTCAGCGAGCCCCAACTCCAGCATAGACACGAGATCCTTGCTCCTCATGTGATCTTGCTCCACCTCGTGCAACCTTGTTTGAAGAGTGGCATATTCCTCGTTCCGCTTAAGGAGAAGATCGTTTTTCGATTGCAGGCGGGCATCCAAGGTATCCTTCTCCTTCCTGACCAGGGATAGCTCTTCCTGGAGCTTGGAGTTTCTGGCCCTCAAGTCGTCCGACCGCAGCTTGAACTCATTCTCCGCGCTGGCCCGGTACTCTTTATATTTGGCAAGATATTTCTTGTCCGCCTCTTCCTCGGCCGTGCGCCGGGCCTGGTTAATCTTCTCCATAGCCTCCCCCTTCATGCCCTCGACCTGTTGGGTCAGTTTCTGCTTCTCCGCCTCCAAGGCCTGGCGACCCGCCTGGCTCTCCTCCAGCTGAACCAGAACTGCACCCACCTCCCGGAACGAGCGTTCCGCGATAAGAGAGGCCTGCAAGGAAAAACAGCAGAATAAGTTAAGCAGAACCAAATGTACTAAGACCAATGACCCCAGAACACAGCAACTGATAACTCACCCCAGTAAGTTGCTGCTTTACGGCATGTGTCAGCAACAGCGGGTCCTTACTGCTACTGATGGCCCATTTCTCAGAATTGAGCTCGCACAAGCTCAAGGCCATGTCCTCCGTCATCTCCGCCCCGAACGGCGCCAAAGCACGCCCGAGCCTAGGCACCAGCCTCTTCTCCAAGGCTGGGCCATCCAGAACCGCTCCAGCCGGGTGAAGGGATCTCACCCCTTCTGCCAGCTCAGCTCTCTTCACGGCAGACAGGTTGTCTGCCCTTCCCTGAGTAACAGCCTTCTCGGCCTCCAACCGCCTCTTCAAAAAATTATCAGCCCGTCTTACACCCTCCAGGAGGGCAGCGGGGAAACGGGTTGGTTTCTGAGGGAATTGGAACTTCAGGCCAGGCTGAGGAAGGCTTGTTTGTTGAGAAAGTGGAAGAGAATGAGAAGAAGGAGACCCCGGAAGGGTGGACTCCCTTTGGACTGGAGGAGGAGGTAAACGGGGTATTAGGGACGGTAGAGAAGACACTACCGCCCCGGTTTTTTGTTGCTACTGGTGTTGCTGTTGTTTTTGCTGCTGCGGTGGCGGAGATGATTGCCTTTGTTGTTGCTGCTGATTTTGCTGTTGTTTTTGCTGCTGCGGTGGCGGAGGTGATTGCCTTTGTTGTTGCTGCTGATTTTGCTGTTGTTTTTGCTGCTGCTGTGGCGGAGGTGATTGCCTTTGTTGTTGCTGCTGATTTTGCTGTTGCTGTTGTTGTTGTGGTTGTTGTCGCTGTTGGGGTTGTGGTTGCTGCTGGGTGACAGTAGTCTGGCGAGGACTGCGCGCAGCCCGGAGGTCTCCATCACCTCCGGGAGAAGATTGTCTAAGGCGTTTCTTCTTGTCGCCCTCAGCATCTCCTCCGGGACGCTTGCTCACCCCGGTCGTCTTCACGGGGAACACAAGACCTTCCCCATCGCTGCTACTACTCGAGACCACCGTGTTCTCGGAAGGCCCCTTGACAGGAGGCTTCTCCACCACGGGCACGATTGCCCTCTCCACCACCGAAGACCCTTGCGCCTCGCCACTTGTCTTCTTGGGTGTGGCAGCCTTACCTCCCCTACCAGCTCCGGTCTTTCGTCCTTTTCCCTTGGACGGGTCTTGACTGGTGGCGGCCTTCTTGATAAGTGAGGTAGCTCTCCCCAACATCTTTGCTTCGGGATGTTCTGCAAGAAATGTACGAAGCAAGGTTAACCAACCAGCAAGTGATGTGAAAAAAGATAAGCAGAGGATAAAACAAGTAACAACATAAAAGCACAAACAAATCCACCAGCAGGGAACAAGAAGCAAAAAGAAAAGAGAAAGGTTTGAAAGGGACGACCATGCACGAGAAACGTGGATGGCCTTCCCCGAGCAAAACAAGACACCGCTTCCTGCTCCAGGAAGCTCCCGTACTCCTTGAAGTCCGGGAATGACATGCTGAGGGAAGAAGGGTCAACCATGGTGACACCTTCTGGTAGACTACCGTCACTCAAACACCCGAGGAGCTCATCTACCCTATCGCAATATCTGTCAAAGGGTACCCTACGCGGATCTAGCCTAAGGAAGCGGGGATCGAACCCCACCTGAGAAGTCCGGGAAACCTCAGACAGGCTGGGGGTGTGGATCAATCGAAAGCTAGTCTTACCTTTCCCAGAGGTACCAGCTCCCGGAGTCCCTTCATTGGGGTAAGCTGCGGCGTGGCGAGCCTCAATTTCTTCTTCCTCCGACTAGGGGTCGAGGAACCTCTCCGCCCAACTGGGGGATAAATTATTCTCGTCCTGGGCCATCTGGCAGATCACCTTGGACAGCTTCAGGGCAATCTGCTCCCGGACGTCAGCTGACACCTGACTTTGCCCCCTGCCACTCACTGGCTCAATATTTTGGAAAGAGGCGAGTAGCCCATACTCCCTCAAAGATGCGGTGGTCACAAGTCCTTCCACCTTCAGCTCTTCCTTCGAGAGCCCCTCGTAGAAGTTTGACCTCCTTATCATCTCCGCACAGCGAGGTGTCCGCGGGACGGCTTCTGCAAAATCCAAACACGAGTGTTAGAGATCCTCCCGGAAGGCAAACCAAACGTGAAGAAGCAAAGTTAGAAAAGAAAGGAAGGAGCACTTACCAGGGACTTTGAAGTCCAAAGACAGAGCTGGCACCCTCTTCAACGGGAAGCCAGTCGTCAGGAACCAGTACTCCCGGAGATCTGGAACCCTCGCGGTATGACATGTGGGACACATCACGTCCGAATACCTCTCCAGCCTATAAAACCCCACCTTGTCTGCATGACCTCTCATGGACTGAGACTTCAGCCCATAGAAGTATAGCACCTCCTCCGGGGTAGGGGCCTCCAGGTCCCGGGACTTGCAAAAGATATACCACCCCGCTAGAAGCTTGTAGCTAGGGGGAATCAACTGGAAGGGGGCAATCCCCGCCTTCACGCAAAAGTTGGCAAAGTAACTTCTTAGGGGCAAGTGTGCCCCACACACTATGTGTGCCCAGCTCCAGGCACCAAAACCCTCGTGACTCTGGCTGGCAGACTCACCCAGCACCGACAGACGGTGCCACATCAGGCCTGGGATGTTCTTCAGGCCTGCCTCTGAGGAATACAGCTCCAGCATGCCGTAGTTCCTGAACAGGTTCGGCTTCTGGTCCATCTCCCAGATGGAACTGTCGATAGCCGGTAGGCTAGCCGCGGCCACCTTAGTTTTTGCTTTCCCCTTTGCGCCGGCAACAGGGGAACCTTGCTCCTGGGCAGATTCAACTTCCACCACAGCGATGATTTGTTCCTTTGAGGTGTTCGTCACTGAGCAAAAGAAACAAAGAAGGAAACACTCCAAGCAGTCAGCACCCCTGTCATACCCTAACGGTATTAAAGGCGTCGGGGAGACCCTCCACGAAAACTGCTTGGAGAGGCTCCCACCGAGCTTACCGAGGGGCTGGCACCATGCCACCCGGAGGACAGCAAGGAACCAGATTCAAACTTCGGGCCTAAGCCCGCCGAAAGAAGTGTCTTCCCAGGGGAAGACACCCTAAAGGCGTTCACGCTTATGCCCTAAAATAACAAACCAGAACAGCAAAAACAGACGAGAAACAACTTTCCAAAAGAAAATCGTCAAGGCACGCAAAGAAATGACTTATTGCCTCACATCAGTCACATGCCTATCAAAGCCCTATTCACGCATGCATATAGATGACACCGGCAGAAAACTCAACCCTAACAACTACCAACGAACTAAGGTTGGGAAGGAAAGAGCAAAGTAAAATTACTTACTGGTGTTCGGGTAGTTGAAGATTGAGGGAGTAACCGGGTCACTGCACCGCACGATCACGTGAAGTAAAGGCTGCAAAGACAAGCAACGATTCAAACCCAGAACTTCGGCAAGCAAACTCACTGCCAAATCGAAAGAAAAGTTTCTGGATTCCTTACCAAAAGAAGTGGCGAATTCGAGGGAAAGGAAGCTTGGAAGCTTGAGAGTTCGAAGATTTGGGAATCTGAAAATCTGAAAGATCGAGAATTTGAAAGCGTAAAGAGGAAGAAGGGTCATTTCCCTCGTTTTTATAGCAGGAACGAAGTCCTTTCGAATTCCACAAATGGACGGTCCCGATCTTCCCATACCGCATGCACCAGATCCGACGGCTGGAGATGAAGCACCGGTTCCATTTATGACTCCTCGGATGGGAATAAAGTATTTATTTCCCATCATGATACCATCTCGGGCCCGGTGTACCATTAAATACCGTCAAATCACTACTCAGACGCTTGACGCACGCATACTCAGCCAGTCGCCTCACGCACACGTCTTGGTCACAGAGCCATTCCCTGCATGACGCGTGGCCCTTGCCACACTCGAGTACTTGAGTTCAAACAGAAGAAATTTCCTTTTTTCATACTAACACTCAGGCGGGAAAAAGGAACCCTTCCAGGAACACAGGAGGTGACCCCACGCCTAATCTAGAAACCAGAATACCCGGAGGACTGTACAAGCTCCCGGACCTCTCAAGCTCCGTGACCTTGGGGGGTAAATGTTATCCAGATTTCCGGATAGCGTTTAAATGGATAGCCTCGGGGAAACACAATTATCAAAGTCTTTCACGGAGGGTGACCAGGGCTCGCGGATGAACAGAAAGGCTTCGCCTCTCCCGTTTAGTGTCTAGCACACTCTTTCAAGCAACCGCGACCCGGAAGCTCGTCAGTTCTCCCGGACTCCCGAAAGGATATCCTTCGGGGAAGGTCCTTCCGGAAGAAGCACTTCAGGTTACCTTCGCAGATACAGTTCTGTGCCTCGCACGGAAGAAGACCAAGCGGTCGAGTCACGGAAAAAGCATAGTTGAAATGATACTCACGTGACCCAGGATCCCGCCTGACAGGTCGAGGCCGCACACATCCCAGCACGCCTAAAAGTGCCTTTTTGCCTACTGTTCCGTTGACAGCCTGGAAAAGACAGCTGCCTTTTGGCATTCCCCATATTTTCATGTAATTATACCCACGTAGAGCCTTGTAGCCATGCTACGAGGGTAATTGTATTCCCTATTTGCGGCTAGTGTAATTAAGACTCAGGGGGGTAGAGAAAAACCCTAATCCAAAACCCTAGCTATAAAAACCTCCTCATTTTACGATAGGAGGGGGGTCAAGAAATTAGAGAGCAAGAACTCTGCCAAAAGATCTCTAGTTTCATCTTCTCCAAGAGAACCCGAGAGAAACTTTGTGAGTTTGTGAGGGTCTTATACACCAGCTATCTTACTGTAATTCTCTACAAGTATAATAACATCGACTCGTGGACTAGGGCTCGTTAACGCCTGAACCACGTAAAAAACCTGTTTGTCTCTTTATATTTCTGCACTTCTACAGTTCTTATCTCTTTATTATTTTGTTTGTATTCGTTTCCGAAAAACTCGGTAAACAAGTTCGATCAAAGCCATGACACCGCTCCAGCCAAGACCAGTTCTGCCCAGCAAAGGTGGACCGCTCCTATGGAGGGAGAGTACATAATCAATGTGGATGCAGCAGTTAACAAGCAACAAGGTTGCTGTAGCAATGGAGCTGTTATCAGGGATAGCATGGGAGATGTGATAGCTTCAAGCTGTAAGTTTATAGACTGTGCTTATGACCCTCTAGCTGCTGAATTACTGGCCATCCAACAGGGTATCAACCTCAGTAAGAGGTTTAACATTAAAGATGGGTTGTTAGTCTTGGATTGTAGCCTTGCAGTCGATATGCTCAATAGACCACCGGAAGAGGGAGGTGACTTGGACTTACTGGTGGCCGAAATTAGGAGGGAGGCAGCAAACCAGAGTATCCGATCTGTTCGTTTTGGTCCCAGATTGTCGAATGGTGTGGCACACATGATTGCCAAATTTGCATTGATATCTCAAGAGACTAACTGCTGGGAAGGCAGTGTTCCCCCGTTAGCTCTCTTGCTCTTGTAGAGGACAAAGGCCTCTTGGCGTGCTGAGTCCCGCTGCTGTTTTGCTTTCCTTTTGCTGTATCTTATCTCAAAAAAAAAAACTAAAAGATAAAAATAAACATCATTTTATTAATTTTATTTTATTAAAATAAATTCACGCATAAATATATTTATGTATATATTTACTTTATTAGAAAATTTGATCAAATTCATTAGTTTTCTTTTGACAAAATTTAATTTAAAAAAAAAACATTATACAAAAAAAGAATTAGTAAGATATTTTTTTTTTTTTTAAAAAATGTGAGAGCACCAAATTGTAATGAATATATATAATAAATAGAACAAATGCATAAAAATCATTGCACCAAATATATCTCTTCTATATAAAAAGTGTGTAGATAATCGAAATTATTAGTTTCAACGGTTTCTTTTGTTAACTTTAACGGAATATTCCAAATATTTAATGGAATATATTTTTTGTAACGCCCAAATTTCTCTAATATGATTTAGTGCCTAGATTAGAGGGTCAGGAGACAATACTTGAATTAATTGAGTGCTTATGTGTTGCGAGCATGTTATTATGTGAATTATATTATGACATGATTATGATTGCATGTGTTAAGTGTATTAAATATGCATGTAGGCCTGTTTCTTATTAGAAGGGTATTTTCGTAATTTTGACTCGTTGATAGTATAATTGTAAATATGTGTGATATATAATTGTGACTACATTATTATGTGTATATATTTGAGTTACATAGCACGAGGCGATCCTAGGGATCCAATTAGCGAAAAAGTCACAACGGGACAAAATACCTGGCTCAGGGCGAGCTTAGGGGTATTTTGGTAATCTCGTAAATTACCGAGAATTATAGAGCAACAAGAATTAATTGATGAACATTGGTTTGATAGATTATTTGGGATTGTATGAGATGACTTGAGGCTAGTGGGAATTATGTCAAATGACTGAATTGCCTTTGAGGGTAACCATTAACGTAAAAAGAGGCAAGAGGCATGGTGGTCATTTGACCAGACGGGTCAATTAACCAAGCCAACAGCTCATTCACGTACAAGGCATTCTTTAAGCTTTTGGAGCAGTTCACTTTGAGGAACACACAAAGCACTTCAACTTAGGCCAAGTATTGAATTTTGGTGAAGATTTAAGTGGAATCTTAAGGAGTAGCAGCTGAAGGCTGGGACTAAAGGTTTCTAGGGCCATCATCAACCTTAAGGGATTCGAATTCACAGGCGAGGCCCTTGTTTGTAGTGTTCTTGAATTTATTTTGAGTTTCATTCCTAGATTGGGTGTCTATGGGTGTTTGTGATGGTTTGAGTAGTGGGTTTTGTTGCTTAGGCCTAGTATGTACTCTCTGTGGCTGGAATTATGTTAGAAACGCTTGGTTAGGTCAACCTTTAACTTTGATTTGGTTGGAAAATTGCGGAGTTTGCATTTGGGGAAGTACACCTTGTTCTGGGTCGTTTTTGAGTTTCTAGGGACCTAGCGCGACCGCACTAGTGTCCCAGAAAAGGTGAGATTAGGCTTGATTTTGGGGCTCGAGTTGAGGGGCGCGACCGCGCCAAGGGTTGGTGTGTCTGTGCCAGTGGCCCAGAAGCCCCAAACTTTCTATGGGCGAGACCGCGCCCAGGGTAGGTGCGATCGCGCCAGGGACCCCAGAATGCTAGTTTGCTGATTTTTAGGGCTAGGCCCGGGGGCTCGAGGAATCCGACTTGGGAGCTCACTTGGGGGCTTGGAGGACATTTTTAGCGCTCCGTTAACTCAGAATCATGGTTTTAAGAGTTATAGTTTGATTTGGAACTCAGGTTCTAGGGTTAAGTCCTTATGAATATATATTGGTGTCGTGACTAAGGTTTCCTCCAGGATCAGGTCAGGATCACGCCAATTGAAGGATTATGAGCGGAGGTATCCTACTCACGATCTGGAATTCGAAGTAGTGGTCTTTGCATTAAAGGTATGGAATCATTACCTTTATGGAGAAAAGTGTGAGATATACACTGACTACAAGAGCCTGAAATACTTCTTTCACAGAAGGATTTGAATATGAGGCATAGACGTTTGTTAGAACTGGTGAAAGACTATGATTATGACATCCTTTATCATCCAGGGAAAGACAACGTGGTGGCAGATGCCCTATGTAATCCCCCAAATTTCTTAATAAGGTTTAGGACCTTGATTAGGAGGTCGGGAGGGCCATAATTGATTAATTACGATATTAGATGATTATATGCATGTTTATGTGAATTATATTATGATATGATGATAAATGCATGCATATGAGTTTATTTTTAATTATAAGGGCATTTTGGTAATTTGGCCCGTTGAGGGCATAATTATGTATTTTCATGCACGTGGGTGAGTTATGAATGGTACCACATTATATGTGGATTTGTTCGAGCCTTTCGGCATGAGATGATCATGAAATGCAATTGTTCGGTTTGGTCATAACGGGTTTAAGTTCAGGGATCGGTGGGGAGTCTTGGGGTGATGTTAATGGTTGGAACATTACCGAGAATTAAAGGGTAATGGGATATGAATTATTGGTATTTAAGAATATTGAGAATAGCGGGAATCGGATGGTGCTAATTATGATTAACAAAATAGGTACGAAAGGACGATTTTTCCCTTGGTGGCAATTAAGGTTTTACTTTAGACTTGAGAGCATTTAGGTCTTTTCACCCTAAAGGATATATATTAGCCATTAAGGCTGTAGAAGCTTACCAATAATAGAGTCTCACTTCTTCCTTTCTCTCTCGATGGTTTTCTCTTCCATTTCTCTTTGATTTTTCAAGCTTTTTGAGGAACCAAGCTGCGATAAGCTAGGGTTATGCTCTACCATTGAAGAGGGTGTGTTGCTGAGATTGAGGTGAGTTTTTAGCCATTAAAACTCTTGTTCTTGCTCTGTTTTCCTAGTTGAGTTTCAGTTGGTTTTTGAGTTGGAAAGTTGGGAATTGATTGGAGTTTTGGCTATGGTTCTTGGGGTTGTGGTGCCTAGGACATGTGGGGTTGGTTTTTGGGTTCATTTGGGACTTAATTTGATGTTTGGAGGCTTTTGGTTTGGGTTAGAAATGGTGGAATCGAAGGGAGAAGTTTCTGGGCAACTTCAGGCTGGAGGAAGCACTACAGCGCTACCTGATGTGGCTCTGGGCGGTTTTGGTTCTGTGAAGAGAGCTGGGTCGCTAGGGGGGTAGCGCTACAGGCTACCCTGTTTCTTTAGAACCACGTTTTGAGTGTTTTTAAGGGTTTTTGGCTCGGGGTTTCATTCCTTAAGGTCCGGGATCGAATCTACTCACCGTGTGGGTACATTTCGGGGTCCCGAGAGTGGGGTTTAGGTCAAGAACCTATTATTGTTGATTTTCATTAATCGGAGATTGTATTTGGTTATGACTAGGTGACCGCTAAAGGACTAAAAGATCGATCGTTCTCAAGGGTCATTCAATTATTGTTCTTTGCTCGAACCAGAGGTAAGAAAACTGCACCCTGTGTATATGTGACATGCATGGTTATTCTTGCATGTTGGATGTTTAAATGTGATGCATGTGATACACGAGAAACATGTGATTAATACATGCTATGAATATTGAATATGAGATTGTTCAGAGCTTGAGCCTTTGTGTTTATGCATGATCCTAGTGTTGCTAGCAATTATTAAGTAAGCATGCTGAATGCCCTGTATTCGAATATTTGACATATGTTATATATTTGGTAGCATTGCTTACATGTGTACGGCATTGACTAGTCAGGGACGGCACTGGTCGCGCATCACTGACCTAAGAGCCGAGAACGGCATAAGCGTCATGAACGCAGGGCCGATAAAATATTAGATCTAATTGATATCAGCGTTGAATGACTCTGGGAGCATCGATGCTGGACTGGCCCTAAGGTCGATGAAAATTATAAGCGCTTGACTAGTGTAGGACTAGTTACTCAGAGCTAGGGTCAAAGGCCTAGGTGCGATTTGTCACATGGCTAGTGATAACTCTACAAAATAGAGTTATTTTACCATGTTTTACATGATAATTGTTGCTTAGTTCATGAGTTTTTAATTAACTTATTAAGTTTTTATGTAATTTTTAATTTATTAGTCTTATTGTAGTTTTCTAGATTTTTATATGTTTTTATAGATATGTTATTATAATATGTTGTAGTTTAATTATTTAAAATTAGTATTGTTAGTTTGAATGCTAAAAATATGATTTTATTGAAATTAAATGTTATGTAAATTAAATTTTAATTAATGTTTTCATGGGAGTTATATGATATATTTTATTAATGAAAATATTTAATTTTAATTTAGTTTATAATTTATTGTGTAGGAAAATTATTGCCCTTGAAAAGCAAGAAAATCAAAGGAAAGATGGTAATTTTGAAAGAAAGTAACAAGAAAAATGGTGTTTCTCCAAAAGCCCAACCACGTGAGGCCCACTCTAGGCCCAACCCGTGGCCCCCCCTCCAACACCCAACCACCACATTGCTGCCATTTCCCTTATTGAGCCCAACAAAAATGCATTTTGTCCCTTTGTCCCCTATGACAAAAATGCCAACTTTTTACCCTTTTTCCTACACATTTTCACCACAACATCATCATTACACCCTATAATTTACATATTTATTTTATTTAATTAATCTAATCAATTTAATTAATTTAAATTGATTATTTTAATAAACTCACTTTGGCTATAAATATGGACTTTCAAGACCATTTTTGGGGTGCTTAATTTTTTGGTTACCATCTTTTTCTCTCATTTTCTCTCTACCATTCTCTCTTCCATTTGGGTTTTTCAAGAGCATTTTGCAAGTATGTATGTCATTTATTTTGTAATTTCTATTCTAGTTATGTGCTTCTAATCTTTTTCATAAGATTATTAAGATCATGATGAAGCAACTTGTAACTAGGTAATATTTATGTTGTATGTTGATTTCCCTTGTAATGCAACAAAGTCTATGGATTTTTCTTCTACATATATTTCTTTCATCTTAAATATCTTGTATTTTAGATTGTTAGAACATATTTACACTTTGTTCTTCATTAGTGCATAAACATAATATTCTTTGTGTAAGATGTGTCATTAAATTGTACACATCCATGCTTAAAACAAAAATATTATGTTTTGCCTTATAAATAATGTTCATTGATTTATTTGTTATTTCATTAGATTGATTTACACTAAATGCTTTGAAATTATAATTTTGAAAAGTGAAGAAAAATCCTATCTTTTTATAAGAAATTTGTGCTTAAAATTATAAATCTTTTTGGAAAATGATAGTTTAAAATATTTTAACTATCACTAAAACTTGGGAATCAATATACTAATAAATATTATTAAACTTACATTTTGTGGATTCTAGTATCTTAATAATCTTTTCTTTTAACACTTATTTTCTACTCATTATTGCTTTATTTTTATTCTCTTAAATAGCTTTATTTTTCAATCTTTTATTTTATGTTCATAATATTAAAACTCATCAATCTTTGGAGCTAGGTTAGAATTTATTATTTTTGATTTAAAATAGTTTCATTTTCGATTTTAGACAACTCCCTTGGGTTCGACATCCTTGCTTACACGATCACTATTCTTTATGGACGATTCGTGCGCTTGCGATATATAAATTTTTAAACATACCCGTTTTGGGTCCATCAAGTTTTTGGCGCCGTTGCCGGGGAGTTGCAAGAGAAAAGAAACGAAATTTATCTCAAGGTTAGTGGATTCTTCTACTAGTTATTTTAATTTTTTTTTGCACTTTAAAAAAAAACTAAAAAAAATATATATCTATAAAAAACTAAAAAAAAAAAAAGATAAAAAGAAAATTTGGGACGGTTCAACCACCCATAAAAAAAATATACTTATATTTCTATATTTATTGTTTTTTTTTTAGTGACGGCACTTGTGCCTCCTATCTATCCTTTTAAATTTTTATAGTCGATGGCACTTGTGCCTCCTAATTTTGTTGTAATTTTATTTATTTTATATCTTTGTTAGTTGACGGCACTTGTGCCTCCTAACCTTTGTGTAATTTTCTTTATTTATTTTGTTGTATTTTTATTTTATTTAAATTCCGCAAATTACTAGTTGATGGCAATTTTGCCTCCTAGCTAGTTGATGGCAATTTTTGCCTCCTAGTCATCTATCTTATGTTTAAGTTGATGGCACTTGTGCCTCCTAGTTTTTACCTTAATTTTGTTATGGTTGATGGCATGCTATGCCTCCCTACTCTTGCCTAAATTTTAGTCTTATTTAATTTTTGCCTTATTTTTCTTTGTCTTCTTTAATATTTTAGTGTAATATTGTGAAAAATACTTGAAAAAAAAAAAAAAAACATAAATCTTGTCCTTTCACCATAAGCAATTCTTGCTTAAAGGAAATTTGACCAAAATTCCCATCCGCCTCTACTAATTAACCTCGGGGAGTTGTTAGTAGTGCGCGAGTAAGTGGAATCAAATAGGCCTGGGGACAAGTAAACCATAAGAATTATATTGTTGTGAAATCTCTAAAAATTCTAAGTATGCTCTGTGGTTGCGGTTTTAACTGATCTTCCACATCAGAAAATTGCTTGTTTGAGATTATCCTTGTTGCCTTGTTTGTGAAAAATTGTATGCATCATTGGGAACGTAACTCTAAAAAACGATTAGTAAAAAGACGTTTATCTTTGTTTGAAATTGAAAGTGTTAGTAAAAATTTGAGCATCATGGAACCTATTGCTAATCCTCTTGATGAAAATGTTGTGCCTGAAAAAACTTTGCTTGAATATTTTGAACCTATTTCATCTAATGCTCCGTCATGCATTGTTTTACCTACTACTTCTGCTACTCATTTTGAGCTTAAACCCGCAATCATTCAATTATTGCCATCTTTTTATGGGTTAGATAGAGAGGATCCTTACATGCATGTCAAAGATTTCTTAGAAATTTGCTCAACATTTAAATTTCAAAATTTTTCTGATGAGTCGGTCAAACTAAGATTGTTCCCTTTTTCATTAAAAGACAAATCAAAAGCTTGGTTAAATTCCCTTCCCACGGGGTCTATAACTACATGGGATCAACTTTATAATAAATTCTTACTGAAATTTTTTCCTATGTCTAAAACTGATAGTCTAAGGAGAGAAATCTCCGAGTTTTTTCAAAAAGATAATGAAGAGTTTTATGAATGTTGGGAAAGATTTAAAGATTTATTATTAAAATGTCCTCATCATGGTTTTGAAAAATGGAGACTTGTAAAATATTTTTATGATGGTTTGACTCCCTCTAATCGTCAAATGATTCAATCTATGCATACTGGAAAATTTTTAAAATTTCAAGGACAAGAGGCGTGGGACGCCCTTGAAGATTTATCTGTCAATTCGCAACAATGGAATTATTTTGATCCTAGGTCTAGGTCAACTAATTCACCAAAAAGAGGAGGAAGGTATGAAGTAAAAGAAGAATTAGACTTAAGAACATCCTTAGACAAATTAGCGAGAAAAGTAGAAGCTTTAGCCATAAGCCAAACTATAAATTCTCCAATACAACCAAGAAAAGATGTTTGTTCTATATGTTCTAGTCCTTGCCATAATGCCCAATCATGTCCTTCCTACCAAGAAGCCTTTTCCGAGGAGGCCAATGCACTTCATATTTATGGGAAACCAAATGATAGCCCATTTTCATCCACCTACAATCCAAATTGGAGAAACCATCCGAACTTTTCATGGAGACAAAACCAACCCCAAATGAATCAAGGGCACCAATACAACACACAAAACCAAGCTCATGCCCCACAAAATCAACCATATCCGCAACAAAGAAAACCTTCCTTAGAAGATACTTTACAACAATTTATGCAATCCACCCAACAAATCCTACAAAATCAATCTCAATCTATTACCAAACTCGAGACACAAGTAGGACAACTCGCCACTGCTTTAGCTGATAGAGAAAAAGGAACATTCCCTAGTCAACCTATCCCTAATCCAAAAGGTCAATATGAGATAGGAAAGTCTAGTCATAATGGAGAAGTCAAATCAATTTCAACTCTTAGGTCTGGAAAGAAAATTGTCAAACCCGATTACATACCCGAGGTTGAAAATGAAAAAGAAAAAGAAAAGAGTCAGCCTCCTAGTTCTAATCTCAATGACTCATCAAACAAAGAAACTCCAATCCATCCTTTCATTCCAAAAGCCCCATTCCCACAAAGATTACTTCCAATTAAAAAAGGCAGCCAATATAATGACATCTTAGAAGTTTTTAAACAAGTTAGTATCAATATCCCTTTCTTAGATGCCATTAAACAAATTCCTGCCTACTCTAAATTTTTAAAGGATCTTTGTACTGTTAAAAGAAACACTAATGTTCCTAAAAAGGCGTTTTTAACTGAACAAGCTAGTTCCATTATTCAATATAAGAGTCTTGTTAAATATAAAGATCCTGGGTGTCCCACAATTTCATGCATTATTGGTGATCATTTTATTAACAAAGCTTTACTTGATTTGGGTGCTAGTGTAAATTTATTGCCTTATTCTGTTTATAAGCAACTTGGTCTTGGTGAGCTAAAACCTACCTCTATAACTCTTCAATTAGCCGATCGTTCTGTAAAAATTCCTAGAGGCATTATAGAGGATGTTTTGATAAAAGTTGATAAATTTTATTTTCCTGTTGACTTCATTGTTCTTGATACTCAACCTGTGGAAAATATGCATGCTCAAATTCCTATCATTTTAGGTAGACCATTCTTAGCTACATCTAATGCAATCATAAATTGTCGTAATGGTGTTTTGAAATTATCTTTTGGAAATATGACTGTTGAATTGAATGTTTTTAATGTGGTTAAATCTGTTGAGTGTGAAGAAGTGCATGAAGTTAACATGATAGATAGTATTTGTGAAAATGATGGAAATGACTTATTTGATTTTTGTGAAAAATACTTTGGTATGAACTTGCATGTTGATGACTCTAATGATGATGTGAATTCTTCGGTAGAGCCTATACCCTTAAATGAAACCAAAGTTGAACCTTTTTCACCCTTAGGTCATGTTCAATCAATTTCTGAGTCTCCAAAGTTAGACCTTAAACCTTTGCCAGAAAATTTAAAATATGCTTTTCTAGGAGAGTCTGAAACCTTACCTGTTATCATAGCATCCGCTTTAGATAAAGAACAAGAAGGTAAATTGTTAGATGTCCTTAGAAAACATAAAGAAGCCATAGGTTGGACCATTGGAGACATTAAAGGAATTAGCCCATCCATATGTATGCATAGAATCCATCTAGAAGAGAATGCTAAAACCTCTCGGGAATGTCAAAGAAGATTAAATCCAAATATGAAAGAAGTAGTTAGAGAAGAGGTCATAAAATTGTTAGACGTAGGTATCATTTACCCTATTTCTGATAGTCAATGGGTTAGTCCAGTTCAAGTTGTGCCTAAGAAGTCTGGGATCACAGTTGTTGAAAATGAGAAAAATGAATTAATCCCTACTAGAGTACAAACAGGGTGGAGAGTGTGCATAGATTATAGAAAGTTGAATAATGTTACTAGAAAAGACCATTTTCCATTGCCTTTTATTGATCAAATGCTTGAACGATTAGCTGGCCATGCATATTATTGTTTTCTTGATGGGTATTCGGGGTATAACCAAATCCCCATCGCCCCAGAAGATCAAGAAAAGACTACTTTTACATGCCCTTTTGGAACTTTTGCATATCGTCGCATGCCCTTTGGATTATGTAATGCACCTGCGACTTTTCAAAGATGTATGATTTCGATTTTTTCTGACATGGTTGAAAGATTTCTTGAAGTATTTATGGATGATTTTTCTATGTTTGGTTCCTCTTTTGATGAATGTTTGCACCATCTTTCACTTGTTTTAATTCGTTGCAAAGAGAAAAACCTTGTGCTTAACTGGGAAAAATGTCATTTTATGGTTAAAAAAGGAATTGTTTTAGGTCATGTAATCTCATCTGATGGAATAGAAGTTGATAAAGCTAAAGTTGACCTTATTTCAAAACTTCCCCCACCTAAAACTGTGAAAGAAATTAGATCATTCTTAGGCCATGCCGGTTTTTATAGAAGATTTATAAAAGACTTTAGCAAAATTTCTCGGCCTTTATGCCATTTACTTGGAAAAGAAAATGCTTTTGTCTTTGATAGTAATTGCCATGTTGCCTTTGAAAAATTAAAAAATTTGTTGACTACTGCACCCATTATTCGACCTCCTGATTGGAAAATACCTTTTGAAATAATGTGTGATGCTTCTGATTATGCTATAGGTGCTGTCTTAGGACAAAGACTTGAAAAAATACCTCATGTAATTTACTATGCTAGCAAAACTTTAAATGATGCTCAATTAAATTACTCCACAACCGAAAAAGAATTGCTTGCTGTTGTTTTTGCATTGGAGAAATTTAGATCTTATTTGTTAGGATCTAAAATTATTGTCTATTCTGATCATGCTGCATTAAAATATCTCTTATCGAAAAAAGATGCTAAGTCTCGTTTGATCCGTTGGATCCTGCTTTTACAAGAATTCGACTTAGAAATACGTGATAAAAAAGGATCTGAAAATGTTGTTGCTGATCATTTATCTAGACTAGTTGTTGAAACTATACATGATTCCACTCCTATCACTGAAACTTTTCCTGATGAACAATTAATGCATATTTCTTCATTACCTTGGTATGCTGATATTGTTAATTATTTGGTCACTAAAGAAATACCATCTCATTGGTCTAAGCATGATAAATCTAAATTTTATTCTGAGGTGAAAAACTTTATTTGGGATGATCCTTACTTGTTTAAATACTGCCCTGATCAAATAATTAGAAGATGCATTCCAAACTGTGATCAGTCTAAAATCATATCTTTTTGTCATGATCATGCATGTGGAGGACATTTTAGTGGTAAGAAAACAGCTGCTAAAGTTTTACAATGTGGTTTTTATTGGCCTACTATCTTTCATGATACATATGTTTATTGTAAAGCTTGTGAACGTTGCCAAAAGTTAGGAAGTTTAACTAAAAGAAACATGATGCCTTTAAATCCTATTCTTATTATTGACATATTTGATGTTTGGGGCATTGATTTTATGGGACCATTTCCTAACTCTTTTGGTAATCTTTATATTCTTGTTGGAGTCGATTATGTATCTAAATGGGTTGAAGCTATTGCATGCCACACTAATGACCACAAAGTTGTGCTTCGTTTTTTGAAAGAAAATATATTTTCCCGTTTTGGTTCACCACGTGCTATAATTAGTGATAACGGTACTCACTTTTGTAATAAGCCATTTGAACATTTGATGAAACAATATGGCATTACACATAAAGTCTCAACACCATATCACCCACAAACTAGTGGTCAAGTTGAAGTGTCTAATAGGGAAGTTAAGCACATTTTAGAAAAAACTGTGAATCCAACTAGGAAAGATTGGTCCTTAAGACTCATTGATGCATTATGGGCGTATCGTACCGCGTACAAAACGCCCATTGGCATGTCACCCTACAGACTTGTGTATGGGAAGGCGTGCCATTTACCTGTTGAGTTAGAACATAGAGCCTTCTGGGCAATTAAGCAGTTAAATTTTTCTTTAGACAAAGCAGGTGAGAAACGAAAGCTTCAACTCAATGAACTAGACGAAATTAGGAATGATGCATATGACTATTCAAAAAAGTATAAGGATCGCATGAAATTTTACCATGATAAAAATATTTTGAGAAAAGATTTTTATCCAGGTCAGAAAGTCCTTTTATACAACTCTCGTTTGCATTTATTCCCGGGAAAGTTACGCTCTAGGTGGTCTGGTCCTTACATTGTTCGTATTGTTTTTTCACATGGAGCTATTGAAATTGAAAATCCTAAAAATGGTGATATATTTAAAGTTAATGGACAAAAATTAAAACCATTTTTGGAATTAAAAACTGATGAAGTGGATGAGATACTCCTTGAGGACCCTGTTTACCATGCTCTTTGATTCCTGTGTGATCTTGATAACTTGTGTTTTATTTGTATTGTTGTTTTATGTGCGATTTAATTTTTGTTAGTTGTATCCTGTTCTATCTTGTTCTATCTTCGCAATGCACAATATCGAGGTACGACCATTCTAAACTTTACACTCTTGTCAATTTTAATTTATATTTATATTTTGACACATTGAGGACAATGCTTAAATTAAGTTTGGGGGTATCGAGTTTTATTGTGTTTGTTTTGTGTTTTATTTATGTTTGCTTTGCATTGTTTTTAATGTTTTGTGTTTTATTTTATGTATGCTTGTTTGAAAAGAAAAAAAATGTTTGTTTGAATTTTTTTTTATTTATTTATATGTTGTGGTTTTGTTAATTTTTTTTTTATTTGTTCATTTTCATAAAAATTCAAAAAAAAAAAAATTAAAAAAATTATTTACAAAAAAAAAAAAAAATTTGGTGATATTTTTCATTTTCAATGATAAAAATTCTGATTGAGTTTGAAATTAATTCTCTTAAAAATATGAATAATTTTTAAGCTTTGTTTTTAATTATAGGGTCAATTTTGCTTGTAACAAAAATTACATTTTTCATAAAAACTCTTATTTCCTATAAGTTTAAGTGAAAAATAATTTTAATAAAAACATATTTTCTAAAAGCAAAATTGACAATTTAATTAATTATATAAGCTTAACTTTTATTCATAATAATTTCTGAGAGTTATTTTCATTGTGCAATTTTTGAGAAAATCATTTTTATATCACCAATAAAAAAAATATATATATATATGTGTATTTTAATTTTTCTTTTGCTTGAGGACTAGCAAAACTTTAAGTTTGGGGGTGTGATAACTCTACAAAATAGAGTTATTTTACCATGTTTTACATGCTAATTGTTGCTTAGTTCATGAGTTTTTAATTAACTTATTAAGTTTTTATGTAATTTTTAATTTATTAGTCTTATTGTAGTTTTCTAGATTTTTATATGTTTTTATAGATATGTTATTATAATATGTTGTAGTTTAATTATTTAAAATTAGTATTGTTAGTTTGAATGCTAAAAATATGATTTTATTGAAATTAAATGTTATGTAAATTAAATTTTAATTAATGTTTTCATGGGAGTTATATGATATATTTTATTAATGAAAATATTTAATTTTAATTTAGTTTATAATTTATTGTGTAGGAAAATTATTGCCCTTGAAAAGCAAGAAAATCAAAGGAAAGATGGTAATTTTGAAAGAAAGTAACAAGAAAAATGGTGTTTCTCCAAAAGCCCAACCACGTGAGGCCCACTCTAGGCCCAACCCGTGGCCCCCCCTCCAACACCCAACCACCACATTGCTGCCATTTCCCTTATTGAGCCCAACAAAAATGCATTTTGTCCCTTTGTCCCCTATGACAAAAATGCCAACTTTTTACCCTTTTTCCTACACATTTTCACCACAACATCATCATTACACCCTATAATTTACATATTTATTTTATTTAATTAATCTAATCAATTTAATTAATTTAAATTGATTATTTTAATAAACTCACTTTGGCTATAAATATGGACTTTCAAGACCATTTTTGGGGTGCTTAATTTTTTGGTTACCATCTTTTTCTCTCATTTTCTCTCTACCATTCTCTCTTCCATTTGGGTTTTTCAAGAGCATTTTGCAAGTATGTATGTCATTTATTTTGTAATTTCTATTCTAGTTATGTGCTTCTAATCTTTTTCATAAGATTATTAAGATCATGATGAAGCAACTTGTAACTAGGTAATATTTATGTTGTATGTTGATTTCCCTTGTAATGCAACAAAGTCTATGGATTTTTCTTCTACATATATTTCTTTCATCTTAAATATCTTGTATTTTAGATTGTTAGAACATATTTACACTTTGTTCTTCATTAGTGCATAAACATAATATTCTTTGTGTAAGATGTGTCATTAAATTGTACACATCCATGCTTAGAACAAAAATATTATGTTTTGCCTTATAAATAATGTTCATTGATTTATTTGTTATTTCATTAGATTGATTTACACTAAATGCTTTGAAATTATAATTTTGAAAAGTGAAGAAAAATCCTATCTTTTTATAAGAAATTTGTGCTTAAAATTATAAATCTTTTTGGAAAATGATAGTTTAAAATATTTTAACTATCACTAAAACTTGGGAATCAATATACTAATAAATATTATTAAACTTACATTTTGTGGATTCTAGTATCTTAATAATATTTTCTTTTAACACTTATTTTCTACTCATTATTGCTTTATTTTTATTCTCTTAAATAGCTTTATTTTTCAATCTTTTATTTTATGTTCATAATATTAAAACTCATCAATCTTTGGAGCTAGGTTAGAATTTATTATTTTTGATTTAAAATAGTTTCATTTTCGATTTTAGACAACTCCCTTGGGTTCGACATCCTTGCTTACACGATCACTATTCTTTATGGACGATTCGTGCGCTTGCGATATATAAATTTTTAAACATACCCGTTTTGGGTCCATCAGCTAGGGAGCGGAATCTCATGGTTGTGACTCTATGGTCATGCGATAGGTTATATTGGTGACTAGTTCATCGAACACCTATCTTGTTTAAGATAGTGAAATGATCACTTATCTATAAAGCCCTGGTGACCCTATCGTCACATTGATAATGGGAACGGAACCCACCTTAGTGACTATTACAACTGTCACTCATCTTTTTAGGGCTATAAGCCTGGTATAGTTATTGGAACTACCAGTGTTAAATCACTTATCTGATTGGGATCGACTTGATAGTTATCCACTCAGGAGGGCAGAATTCCTTATCCTGGATACCCATCATTACGTGAATTTGTTTGCCTGATTGAATAGGGCTATATTTTCTAGGCGTGTGCCTTATGATTTGATGACATGTTATTACTGATCATGAGCATATTAAGTTTTCTTGCCGGGCTTCGGCTCACGGGTGCTATGTGGTGCAGGTAAAGGCAAAAGAAAGTTGGACCATCCTTGAGTTGGAGAGCTTAGGTGACGATGTGTACATATGTGGCTGCTCGACCGCCACAGTCGAGGGTTGAAAGAGGAACTAGGGTTAAACCCTGTTTTGCTGCTTAGATCGGCCAGTTGTAAATATTTTCTTGTAATAGACTTTTAAATTACATTTTTGGGATCCCAATGTATACATTAAACGTTCTAATGAAACGTTATGTCTTAACCAAAATTTTTAATCCCTAAACTGCTAATCATACTTAGTTACACGATTTTGGCCAAATGACTCGATTAGCGAGTTTAGCACTGTTTATAAGGCACACCGTAACATTCCTTGGAGTTTAGGGCGTTACACCCTAAGTCAGAAAGGTCAGAAACAATTGTACAGTTTGAGGCAAATATCCATGGAATTGGCAGAGGATATGACCAGAGAAAGGATTGAGTTAGTATTGGGCCAGTTAGCCAACATTACCCTGCAGTCTACTCTTCTAGAAAAGATAAAGGATAGTCAGTTAAAAGAGCCACAACTGATGAAGATTATAGAGGATGTCTTAGCTGGAATAGCTAGGGACTATACAATATCAGATATGGGTTTATTGAGGTCCAAAGGTCGGATCTGCATTCCGATAGATACTGTTACCAGACGAGAGATTCTGGATGAATCTCATACTACCCCGTATTCTTTGTATCCCGATACCACGAAGATGTATCAGGACTTAAGGACTTTATATTGGTGGTCGGGGATGAAGAGGGACGTGTCAGTAAGTCAAGGTCGAACATCATATGAATTATATTATGACATGATTATGCTTCTAGTTTAAGTGTATTAAATATGCATGTGGACCTGTTTCTTATTAGAATGACATTTTTGTAATTTTGACTCGTTGATGGTATAATTGTAAATATGTGTGATATATAATTGTGACCACATTATTATGTGTATATAATTGAGTTACCCTGCATGAGGCGATCCTAGAGAGCCAATTAGCAGAAAAGTCACAACGGGACAAAATACTAGGCTAGGGGCGAGCTTAGGGGTATTCTGGTAATTTGGTAAATTACCGGGGATTATAGAGTAGCAGGAATTGATTGATGAACATTGGTTTGATATATTATTTGGGATTGTATGAGATGATTTGAGGTTAGTGAGAATTATGCCAAATGACTAAATTTCCCTTTAATGTAACCATTAAGGTAAAAAGGGGCAAGGGGCATAGTGGTCATTTGACCACATGGGTCAATTAACCAAGCCAGCATCTGAGCTTAGTCTCATTCACGTACAAGTCATTCTTTGAGCTTTGGGAGCACTTCACTTTGAGGAACACACAAAGCATTTCAACTTAGGCCAAGTATTGAGTTTTGGGGAAGATTTAAGTGGAATCTTGTGGAGTAGCAGCTGAAGGTTGGGACTAAAGAACCTCAAGGGATTCGAATTCAGAGGTGAGGCCCCTATTTTTAGTGTTCTTAAATTTCTTTTGAGTTTCATTCCTAGATTGGGTGTCTATGGGTGTTTGTGATGGTTTGAGTAGTGGGTTTTGTTGCTTAGGCCTAGTATGTGCTTTCTGTGGCTGGAATTTCGTTAGAAACACTTGGTTGGGTCAAACTTTAACTTTGATTTGGCTAGAAAATCACAGAGTTTGCATTTGGGGAAGAACACCTTATTCTAGGTCATTTTTGAGTTTCTGAGGACCTAGCGCAACCGCACTAGTGTCCCAGAAAGGGTGAGATTGGGCTTGATTTGGGGGCTCAAGTTGAGGGAGGCGATCGCACCAGGGGTTGGCGTGATTGCGTCAGTAGGCCAAAAGCCCCAAACTTTCTGTGGGTGCGATCGCGCCAGGGGCCCCAGAATGTCAGTTTGCTGATTTCTAGGGCTAGGCCCGGGGGCTCGGGGAATCTGACTTGGGAGCCCGCTTGGGGGACATTTTTAGCGCCCCATTAACTTAGAATCATGATTTTAAGAGTTAGAGTTCGGTTTAAAACTCGGGTTCTAGGGTTAAGTCCTAATGAATATATATTGGTGTCATGACTAGGGTTTCTGCCAGGCTCAGGTCAAGATTAGCGCTTGGGGTCGTTCTACTATTTGCACAAGGATCGTGGTAATAAAACTGCACCTAATGCGTGAAATGCATGATTGGGGCTCGGCCCATCTGTTAAATATAATATTTGTTATCCCAAAATTTGAAAAGGATGATGTGGTAGTAAAATTGACACGTGGCATGGATTAGTTAGGTGATCTGGCTTAGCAGTAGCCCAATGCATCAGTGACGAATTTGGACTGTTTGAGAGATGCCATAGTCAAGCCAAATACACCCGAGGAGAATACTTGGGCTAAGGTATGCTTGGCTCGGACCCTAGTCCGAGGAGCCCAAGTGTTTGGTTCAAACCCAAGTCCAATGAGCTTAAGAGATGGGTTTAGACTTTGGCTCGAGGGAAAGTCGCAACAGGTCCGATCGGACCTTAGTTTGAGGAGCCCCTAAATGACTTGGCTCGGACCATGTCCGAGGAGAACCTCTTAGGTGATTGGCTCGGACCATGTCCGAGGTGGGCTTCCTAGGTGGTTGGCTCGGACCAAGTCCGAGGAGAGATCCCATGCATGCCAAGAGATGGACTTAGACCTTGGCCAAGGAGAGGCCACAAAAGGTCCGATCGGACCTTAGTTGGAGGAACCAAGTGCTTGGCTCGGACCATGTCCGAGGAGAGCCTCCCAAATGTTTGGCTCAGACCATGTCCGAGGTGAGCTTCCAAGATGGTTGGCTTGGACCAAGTCCAAGGAGAGATCCCATGCATGCCAAGAGATGGACTTAGACCTTGGCCAAGGAGAGGCCACAAAAGGTCCGATCGGACCTTAGTTGGAGGAATCAAGTGCTTGGCTCGGACCATGTCCGAGGAGAGCCTCCCAAATGTTTGGCTCGGACCATGTCCGAGGTGAGCTTCCAAGATGGTTGGCTCGGACCAAGTCCGAGGAGAGGTCCCATGCGTGCCTCTGACCATGTCCAAGGAAGGCCTCTATGTGTGTGCCAAGGAAATGGCCTCGGACCCAAGTCCGAGGAGAGGCAAGGGTGATTGCCTCGGACCCTAGTCTGAGGAGCCAAATGACTTGGCTCGGACCTTAGTCCGAGGAGGCCCAAAACATATGGCTCAGACCCTAGTTCGAGGAATGCTTAAAGAGGTTGGCTCAGATCATGTCCGAGGAGAGCCAATGCATGTGGCTCGGACCTTAGTCCGAGGAGAACCAAGTGAAGTTGTGGTAGGATTTTGGTCCGAGGAAAGTAAGGGGTATGGTCCGTATGCAGGTGTCCAACATGCATATGTCCGACCAGAAGATGATAATCATCAACAAACAAACTAGACTACGTCAAATTCCCGGAAACGACTTCAGTAAGAATCGGTCTGGGCACTGCGGGAATCTCTCATTCCTCACTCAAATTGAGGAATCTGTTGTATTTTAAATATTTCTTGTAATTTAAATATAATATGAATAATAAAATATCCCTATCTGAAGGGGATGTCAGTTGAGGATCCCAAGCCTATAAATAGAGGGTTAATGGGATCGTAAAGGGACTTTTGGAAAATTGAGAATTAGTCTGAGTGCTAGAGAGAGAAAGTGTGTTTTTCTTGAGAGAACCCTTTTTTGTATTCTTGAATATTTACACTTAAGAAACTCAGTTGACACTGGTTCATCTGATCTTGAGGGTGAATAGAGTAATAAAATCTCTAAGTGGATTAGGCTATTACCGACTGATCGGGGCTGAACCACTATAAAATCTCTTGTGTTATTTACTTTCATTGATTAAACTGTCTGTTATCGTTTACATTCTCTTGAAGGCTTGTTGTTATTGACGTTCTCACGTCGTTGACTAAAAACACAGCCAACAATATGATTGGGGCTTGGCCCAATTGTTAAATGTAAACATGTTTAGGGTTCAGGCCCCAGTTAATGAGCATGATTATAATCATGCCAGTGTATATCTGTGTTAGTACATTGTAATGTGTTGTATCTGTGTAAGATGAATGTATTATATGTATGTCTGTTCCCGACTAGGAGGCTCGACTTATAAGTCGGGAGTTTATCTGTTGCACCTAACCAAAAGCTTGGCCTGTTAGTCGAGGGTATATCTGGTTAAAAGGGCTCGGCTTATAATCCAAGGGACTAAAAGGCTTGACTTATAAGTCTAGGGTTCACAAGGCTTGACTTCTGAGTCGAGGGTTTGCATGGCTCGACTTATAAGTCGTGGTTGGCATTATGTGCGCTGAGTGTAGGTCGTTATGGCTAGGCCACCCTAGGAGTGCATTATGTACTTGACTTGCTCGGGTGCCATATGAATAAATGGAAGTGCGACACACACTTGTGTGACCCTATGGTCACTTACTTGTACAGTGTGTATGCTTGGTTCCAATTATTACTATTAAGCATGCTATTATGTTCTGTGAACTATTTGAATCTGGTAATATGTTTTCTTACTGAGTCTTTTGGCTCACAGGTGCTTTGTGGTGCAGGTATGGGTAAGGAGAAGTTTGGCCAGCCATGAATTGGAGAGCGTTAGAGGCGATGTGTACATATGCAGTTCGCTCGATCGCCACTGCCGAGGTATCGCAGGGGACTAGGGTTGGACCCTGTTTTGCCGCTTAGGACGACTTATTTTGTAATCCTTAAGTTGTAAACAATCTTCTTTTAAACTTGTATTTTGGAATCCCATGTAAAGACTAAAGTTTTCTTTTAATGGAAATGTTTGTTCCTTGACCAAGATTTTTAATACCCGAACCTTTAGTGGCTTAATCAATGTTTTAGTCCAAATGACTCGTTTAGCGATTCCAGCACTAATTTAAACACACATGGTATAAACCCTAATTAGCAGGGCGTTATACTTTTAAAAATAATTAAAAATAAATATTTATTAATTATATTAATATAAATTCAAATATTATAAAATATCATTAGATATTTATTAATTATATTAATACAAATTCAAATGTTATAAAATATCATTATTATAATAATATATAATACAAAACTAGATATAATAATTATATCAATATAAATTCAAATGTTATAAAATATTATTATTATAATAATATATAATCTTAATTTTTATAAAATTTTGTTAGAATAAATATTTATTAATTATATTAATATAAATTCAAATATTATAAAATATTACTATAATAATATTTGATATAAAACTAGGTATTTAATAATTACATTAATATAAATTCACATGTTATAAAATATTATTATTACAATAATATATAATATATAATAAATATATTATATATAAGACTATGTTTGATAGAAGGGAGACATAAGTGGATGGAGAGGGAATGACGTGGTGGGAGAGGCAAAGATGATTGTGGGAGGGAGGGAGAGGAGAGGTGGAATGATTAAAAATCTTCATGGGCCTACCATTTATAATCCTTTCTTAAATGGTAGGATTTGGACTCTCATTTTTATTTGATTTAAAATTACATATATAGTCTCATAAAAAATTACTAAAAAATAATTATCAAGATAATAAAGTAATTTTAAAATTAAGTAATGATCATCATTCCAACTCTCCCTCCTCCTCACCAAACAATTTAAAGGGATTACTATTACTCTCTCCCTCCTTCATACTCTCCACCCCCTTTCAACTCTCCATCATTCCTATTCTCCATCAATCTTACCAAACATAGTGTAAGTATCGCGTGTGTAAATATTGTGACTGTGTAACTTAATAAAAAATTAGAATAACATTTTTCTTCTATCAATAATAAAAAAGTTTATTCTCCAATTATTGATATGTAATTTGAATAATATCATTAATGTTTTGTACCATAAATATGATAGTTTGTAATCTAAAATGTTATCGTATTATTTTTATTAAAAAAACATTTATGTTTTTGTTTAATTTTTATTTCAATATATTTATGTAATTCTTTTATATATAATATTGCTTATTTATTTAAAATTTATATAACAATCATAAAAATTTAATAAAATAATTAATAATTTTTTAAATAAAACTAAGCAAACGTACCTTGCACGTTGCTTGCATCTAATATATATATATTATACCAAACTAATACATATTGTGAGGAATTAAAAAGAAACTTCACAGTTTCATGGATAATAGGATATACAAGGTATGAAAAACTATGGAAAAAAATAACAAAAAGAGTAATTAGCAGCAAAACTCTGTCATCTTTACATTTTTATACACTTAACTCCTAATTCTTTTTTTTTTGTCGGTGAAACCTCCCAATCCACAGTTTCGTTAGCAAATCTAAGATCTCAGTTTATTATGGTTGTTAACTGACAATGAGGATACACGTTTCCATAATTTATTGGGTCACATATTAAATACCAATGCCACGCCATATTTTTTAAAATTATTTTTAATTAAAAAATAAATAAAATAATTTTAATATAAAATAGATTAATAAAAAATTAAAAAAATACTTAAAAAATATTAAAAACTTAAAATATATATTAAAAACTAAAAAATTAATATTAATTTATAAATCTGAAATAAAATTAAAAACTTAAAACTAAACCAAAGTTTCCCTCTTTCTTCCCCACTTCTTCTTTTTTCCTTCCTTCTCTTCTTCTTCTTCTTGTAACCTCTCCATTCGCAAGCCTTTGGCCCTATCTCGTGCAACCCAACGCAGCCCAGCCCCAACCCCGACCCTCTTTTTCCCTTATTCTTCTTCTTCTTCTTGCAACCTCTCCATTCGCAGGGCTGGGATGATGAAGAACCCGACCCACTGAGGTTTTGAAACAAGCATGGTGTGACCAATGGAAGGGCAAAGTTGTGGTGGGTTATTGGAAATGGGAAACTCGGAACTTGGTGAGAGAAAATAGGGGGCGGCGATTTTTGTAATGCCCTAAACTCCAGGGACCGTTACGGTGCGCATTATAAACAATGTTAAACTCGCTAATCGAGTCATTTGGCTATAAACGTGTAACTAAATATGATTAGCGGTTTAGGGATTAATTTTTTTTGGTTAAGATGTAACGTTTCATTAGAACGTTTACCGTGTACATTGGGATCCCAAAAATAAAATTTAAATGTCTATTACAAGAAAATATTTATAACCAGCCGTTCTAAGCGGCAAAACAGGGTTTAACCCTAGTTCCCCTTTCAACCCTCGGTCGTGGCGATCGAGCATCCGCATATGTACACATCGTCACCTAAGCTCTCCAACTCAAGGATGGTCCATATTTCTTTTGCCTTTACCTGCACCACATAGCACCCGTGAGCCGAAGCCCAGCAAGAAAACTTAATATGCTCATGAACAGTCATATCATGTCATCAAATCATATCCGGCATGCCTAGCAAATATAGCTCTATTCAAGCATGCAAATAAATTCAGATAATGCTGGGGAATTTAGGATAAGAAATCCTGCCCTCCTGATTGGATGACTATCAAGTCAATCCAAATCAGATGAGTGATTTAACACTGGAGGTTCTAGTAAACCATAATGAGTGACTGACAAGCAAGTCGCCACTGGGCTCAACACCCACAGCCATGCCAATGATGATCATTATGACCATACAGAGCTTATAGCCCTGAATAGATGAGTGAATATCACTTTGATGTTCTGTTAAACCATAATGAGCGACTAACAAGCAAGTCACTACGGGGCTCGACACCCACAGCCGTGTGAGGAAACCGCCACCTAGGCTTTCCGGTATTGGTTGTAATCAGATGAGTGACTGCTGGGTAAGTTACTTGAGCTCAACACCTATAGCCATGTGACTAAGCAGTCACTGGGGCTCTCTGGCCCTGGCTCTAAGTGACTAGCCTTTGGCTAGACAAACGCTTTTAGTTTTCATCAAACTTGAGGTCGGTCCGACATTAATGCTCATTTGAGTCATTCAATGCAGATGTCGATTAGATCTAATCTTTATCGGCTTGCGTTAAACACGCTAAGACCATCCTTGACTTATTAGTCAATACCAGTTGACTAGTGCTCAGTACTACTGCGAACTTTGACAAGTAGGTCACAACTTCACAGTTAATACTGACACCATTGCCAAATATGACTAGTTAGTCAGTGCCACGCACAAGTAAGCAATGCTACCAGGCATATATCATATATCAAATATCCAAAAGTAGGGCATTCAGCATGCTTACTTAACAGTTGCTAGCATAATTATGATCATGCACAAACACAGAGACGCAAGCTCTGATCAATCTCATATTCATTATTCATGGCATACTCTAATCACATGTTTCTCGTGCATCACATGCATCACATTTAAACATCCAACATGCATCAAGAATAATCATGCATGTCACATATGAGGTGCAGTTTTATTAACTTTGGTCCAAACACAGGTTACCAATAAACGAGCCACAAGCATGATCTTGACTCCAAGCCTCTAGTGATAACCTAGTCACAACCATAAATGGTAATCCAATGAGTTCAAGTTCTAAAACCAATCCCAGAACCAAGACCTAGCCTCCGGGACATCGAATCCCACTAAACCGGGTAGTAGGAACGATCCCGAAGCCTAAGGTTTGAGTTCCCATGCTCAAAACATCACTTTGGCCATAAATGCCCTCAAGCGCCACGGCCCCAACTCACTGAGCCGCGTCCCCTAGACCCCTTCAGCAACCTGCACCTGCTTCATCGAGCCTGGGCCGCAGCACCCAAGAACAGGGCCGCGGCCCAACCTCAAACTAGCCATTTTCCCCGATTTTACACTTTTAAAACCTTCCAAAAACCTATCCAAACATTTCCAAATCCAAAAATCAAAGTTCCCAAACATCCCCATGATCCAAAACCAACAAAACCCATGTCTCAAATCATCCAAAAATCATCAAAACACAAAGTCCAATTCAAGCTTAAAAACTTTAAAAACTTAAAACTTAAAACTTGGATTACCTTCAATTGAGTTGTTTCCCAACTAAATCCTCTGGCTAATAAGCTTCTAATCTTCCCTAGGATCGCTATACCTTGATCCTCGCTTGAATCCGAGTCCTAGAACTCAAGTTTCCTTTGAAAATGTGATCGGGAGACGAAAGTGGAACTTAGAGGGAGAGAGAACGTTCTGAACGTTCTTTTTATTTCTTAAAATGTTACTTCAAGCTTAAGTAGCCTCAAACAAATCATAACACTCGGGGTCCCGAAAACACCCCCCCCCCCCTCCCCGGGGACAAAATAGTCAAAAACCTCCATAATTTCCCTCTGATCTTACTAACTCCCAATATATCATCAAATATTAATTCCCATTACCCAATAACCCGGTAATGCTCTTAATACCCCTTGACTCACTCTGAGTCAAGAATAAATCCCGTTGCGACTTTCCCACTAGCTTACCTCCTAGGATCGTCTCGTACTGAGTAACCCTAGCATAACCAAATAATAATAAAGCACCACACACATATCACATATATGCCAAATATGCCCGAAATGACCAAAATATGAAAATCACCCAATTAATTAGAAATGCGTTCACATGCATATTTAATACGATTAAACATGCATATTATCATTAAATAACATAATAAATTAATTATGGCCCTCCCGACCTCCTAATCAAGGTCCTAAACCTTATTAGGAAATTTGAGGCATTACAATTTTCTTTTTTCGAGTTCTTGGAACTGGGTTGCGGTTGGTGGAGCTGGGTGGTGAAATGGGAAAAGCGACTGGGCTGCGTGGTGGTGGCAGAGCTGGGTGGTGCGACTGGTCTGGGTATTCTATGTTGAAATTTGGGTTTCATGGGTATTTTGTGTTGAAATATGGGTTTCATGGGTCTGAGTTTTCTGTGTTGGGTCTGGGTTTCATGGGTATGGCAAAGGAATCGATAGCAGCAAGATGGTCTTCATGTCTGATTGTTCATTTGAGATTTGATTTGAGTTTTTGTTTATTGCTGTGAGATTTGTAAAATTTTAGTGTTCATCTCAAATTTTAGTAAGGAATTAAAATTATTTTTTATTTTTAATTAATTTAAATAATTTTTATTCCTTTTATAAAAAATTTTAATCTTTAATCTTTCTAAAAAAAAGTGTTTTTACATGTATATTTTTTTATAATTTCAATTAATTTTTTAAATAAAAATTTTAATAGAAAATTAATTTAAGAATTGCCACATCAATAATTTATTTTAAAATTAATTAGAACAATTATTTATTAATGACCTGGACAGTCTATGTTGGCAGTTAACATCCACAGAGTCTATGTTGGCAGTTAACAGCCACAGCTAAACGGAAGAACACTTTGACTAATCTTGTGGCCAAGACATATATGAGGAAGGAATTTCTACATTGCCTTATGGAGCTTCATGAGGATCAAGATATTAAAACTCCTATTACCAATTTACGATGCTCGAAATCAAAACCTTGCTTATGGTACATACTTAATCAATATATGTATATATACATATATCAAACAGAAAATTTCACTCTTTATGCTTAATAGTTTCTACTATTATAAAAAAATACAATTATTATTCACTCTTTCATTTTGGTGCTAAAAATACCACCACTTGGAGTTTGTAGAAGGGGATTGTCGTCATGTGATATGTGTGGATGAAACTTTCTTGAAGACGAGGTGTGGTGGTCACATACTGCGTGGGTCTCAGTTTGGATGTTTTTCATCGGAGTTAAGGAAGATGGGTGAGAGGCTTGACGGGGTTGGGGCTCAACGGGGTTTGGACTCGACAGGGTTGGGACTCAACGAGGTTGTGGTTCGACGGGGTTGGGGTTTCTTTTGGGTTGGGTCCGAGAGAGAGAGAGAGAGAGAGAGAAATGAGAGGTTCAATTTTTTGGGTGGAAAAATGAGAGGGGTATTTTTGGTAAATGGGGAATGTCTAGCATCAAATTGAAAATGTGAATAGAAATGATATTTATTTTTTTGTATTTTTGGTACACTTGATGCGTAGAGAGTGAAATTTTCCTATCAAACTTATATGTTTGATCAACACACCAAATAAATTACGCTTGCACAACTTAGTTTGATGTGTATGAAGTTACTATTTTATGTTTGATTAATATATTGTTAATATAATGATATATGCACGTAAATGTTGTGTTAAATATAGGAAACTTCCTTTGGAGGAATGGATAGTACAATAACTTTGGTCGAATGGGCAATGACACAAGAATCCAATGGTATTAAATAAAATTCCAAAGGAGCTCAAACAAGTTGTGGGGTTAAACAAGAATGTAGAAAAGTTTCACTTATCCAAACTGACCTACTTGAATGTTGTCTATAAGGAAACTTTACGTCTACACCCACCAACACCTTTGTTAATACCTCGTTCTCCAAGTCAATCTACCATTATTGGTGGCTACACTATACCCAAAGGAAGTACCATTTTTGTAAATGTTTGGTCTGTGCAAAGAGATCCTAATATTTGAGAAAATCCTTTGGAGTTTATACCTAGGTGGCTCATGAGTGATGAAAGTGATGGGGTTCAAGTAACATTTCAAACTATCTTCCATTTGGATCAGGGAGAAGAATTTGTCCTGGAATTTCCTTAGCAGAGAGGATGGAAATGCTTATATTGGCTTTATTCTTACACTCATTTGATTAGAAATTGTCCGTTGGTACTAAGCTTGATGAATCTGACAAGTTTGGATTTGTTCTTAGGAAAAAAAAATCCTTTAAAAGTTATTCCTACGCCTAGATTTTCTGATTTAGAGTTATATAATACTAGGTCTTAATATATCTAAACACACTATTGCTACTGTTTCTTAGTCTTAATATATAAGAATACATGGCTTTAATTGGATGAAGATAATTACATTGTAAAATATTACTAAGGGCTTGTTTGGAAACAACGGTGTAATATTAGGTCGTGTAATTACTTATCTGAGTAATTACATTATATTTTAAAATAAAAAATGTGTTTGGATATCAAGTGGTAATTATTGATGAATTCTTATTATCATGACTGGCAAAACAATTAGTAATTACACAGAAAATTAATATTATGTAATAAATACTATCTAAAATTGATAGTAATTAGTAATTACAAAATATAATTACACTCAATTCTCATGGGGCTATGAAATTGGTGAGTGTAATTGGGAACCCCCAATTATCTCAAATTATATAATTACTGTGTAATTACATGGTTAGAAAAATACGCTAATTTGAGTAATTACTTTGAATTACACTCAATTTCAATTACAGTTCCAAATGCACCCTCGGAGTGTGTTTGGAAAGTCACTTTGTAATTGGAATTGAGTGTGATTCGGAGTAATTACTCAATTTTGTGTGTTTGTCTGACCATGTAATTAAACAGTAATTACGTAATTGGAGGTAATTGATGGCTCTCAATTACACTCTCAAATTCTCATAGCTCCCATGAGAATTGGGTGTAATTACATTGTATAATTACTTAAATACTATCAATTTGAAATAATATTTCTTATATAGTGTGTGTTTGGAAGTAACTGTGTAATTACTAGGCCGCGTAATTACAAGGTAGTAATTACATATCCTAGTAATTACTCTGTATTTTAACATACAATGTGTGTTTTAATATCATTACTTATGAATTTCTATTGTAATGTTTGACAAAACAATTAGTAATTACACAGAAAAATAATATAATGTAATAAATACTATTTAAAATTAATAGTTTTTAGTAATTACATAGTGTAATTACTAAAATCCTCTCATTACAATTGGAGAATTGTAATTACTTCATGTCTACAAATTATTAGGTGCTGTGAGAATTGAAGAGTATAATTGAAACCCCTCAATTACCTTCAATTACATGGTTACTACGTAATTACATGGTCAGACACACACGCCAAATCAAGTAATTATTCTGAATTACACTCAATTCCAATTACATGGTGGCTTGTCAAATGCATTTATAATATTATTTTACTACGTAATTACAAACTATTTTGTCAAACATGACATCAGGAATTCATAAGTATTTATTACTTCTAAACACCCATTGTATTTTAAATAATAGTGTAATTATCAGGATATGTAATTGCTACCCTAGTAATTACACGTAACCCTTTATTTAGTAGGGTGGATTGAATGAGGGATGAATTAAGGGTTGTCCATCCTTAGATTATTTTTGTTTGGTAAGAAGTAAAAGAAGCAAATGACGGGAATTAGTATGGATTGTCAATCCCTTGGGCACCAAAAATAATCTCTCCATATATAGGTGGATTGATGAATTCTTTTTAAATAATTAAATAACTAAAAAAATTAAATATTTTTATTTATTTTAAACAATAAAAAAATACTACTCTTTCTTTCATTCTTACTATACCAAACAAATTTAAGGAAAGATCAAATATGTCCTTCTCTTTCATTTTAGTAATGTCTCATACTCAATTCATTCTTACTTATTTCCATCATTCTTACCAAACCTTCGAAACATGCCCTAATGTATTTGTGTGTTTTACTAATATATAATGTAATGGATCAGTCCCAAAACAATACTTATCTAAGATTATAATACTTAGTACGATGAGTCCAATGTATCCATGTATCTCATTATTTCTAATTTAATGAGTTAATGATCCATGAATCTTTCTATATTTAGTAACTTCTACTTAATTTCAATTTTTTTTTTATAACTATATACATAACAAGGGATTGGATGAAATATCATTGGAGACTGATCTTATTGCAGAATGCAAATAATTTTATTTTGTCACAAAAATAAATTTTAAAAAATTACATAAATTATATTGTATATAACATCGCCATAAAGAGACAAAACCAAAATCACAAGAAAATCAAGTAATAAAGTATATATATTTCAAGATATTTGAAAAGAAGTATAATATTCTATATTCACTTGTTGTTTCAATTTTTCAGTGGCTATTAAATATCTGGAAGAAATAAAAAAAAAGTAATTTAGCCAAAGTAAGAAAAAAAAAAGAGAAGAGACAGTAAAAGAGAGACACCCAATGATTATATATATATTTTGGGTTTGAGATTTTTCTATTTCTTTTTTTTAATGAAAGGCTCCTCCCTTAACAGGGTGGAAGAGAACTTCATTAAGAAAACCACCTCACAAATCAAGAGTTCAACAAACAAACCAGAAATAAAAAACAAAAACAAAGATAGAAAGGAAACAAAAGACAACAACCCAAAATACAGAGAAGTCAACAAGAAGCCAGTTCAACATTGTCCTTAAAGACCTCTTTATCGATAGTGTCAAGATCAATGGATCCTATAATCCTCTCTCGCAGACTCCACTTAGCAAAGTTGTGTGCTGTGAAGTTCCAATTACGGTCAATTTTTCTTAAGACCCAGTTGTGGAGTAACTCTACCTATGCATGAAACATTTCTTTGGGATTGGCCAAAGAAACATTCACCTCAGTAGTGTTGTCCCCTATGTAAGCTTTTACCACTTCCAAGCAATCCGACTGGAAAATAACCCATCCCCAATTGTTTTGGACAGCTAGTTCGACTCCTTCGTTGATTGCCAAAGCTTCTCCCATCGCAGGATTGGTCTGTGGAATCCATTCTGCGAAAGCACCCACAACTTTGGCTTCATGATTCCTTGCGACTACTGCTATCATTGATCCATTATTTCTAATTGCTACATCTAAATTGATAATGATTAGGCCAATTGGAGGAGGGTACCACCCAAGTGTGCCTAGCATCCAACCTACCTCCTGAAGAGAATTCACGTGCTCATTATATCTCTTACTGATCGAAGAGCCTAATAGATGGGGGAGTCCTGCCAAAAAGGATTTAATTCCTTTCCTTCCATATGGTGTCCATGATGATAGAGGCTCCAATCTTGAATTCTTGAAATGGAAGGTTACCTGGTCTATGATGGTTTTCCTTAAAAAAAGTTAGCAATCTTCCCAGCCATTGAAGCATAGAGAATGAGTTCAAATACCCCATAAGGTAGAGAACCAGACCATGAGGTAGAGAACCAGATTGTTGTTGCCTATGGGCATTTCCAAAAAAGGTGTTAAGTAAATCTCCTTATAAGCTCAGTTCAAATTACAATAGGTAAATTTACAAGTTTGCCCGTAGGCTAAATACCAGTACAGACTCTATACAAAGACTCGAACAACAAACATCATCTTTCAGTTACAACAGAAATTAACAGAATCAAGAAAAGCCTAACTAACTACAACTCAGCAACCTAAACTACTTCTTCAGTATATACATATATATATATTAACCAGATTAAGCCAGAGAGATCTACCAGAGAAAGAGCTTCATTCTATTCCCTTTGAGCTGAACTAATGAGATAGTCTAGAGAGAGAAGCTCCGAGGAGCTCAGTTGTAAGTACATGCAAAAGGAAAAACAGAAAGAGAGTTAGAAAGAGTGAGAAAGAAAAGAAAATCAGAGAGATAGAAAGAACAGATTATCAATCAAAGATTGTGATTTGAAATCTGATGCAAACATTGTGTAATACCTGTTGTGACTAGTGGATACTCAAGCACTCTGAGGTAGCTTGACGGAGACGTAGCCCATCGTTCTGGGGTGAACTCCGAGATCAATCTTTGGTGTTCTGACTCTCACCCTCTGTTTGTTTCTCTTGAACTCTAGCCCTAATTTTTGTTGTTTGTGTGTGTGCCTGTGTTCTTGACATAAAGGGGTTTTTGATTTCTGAGTTCTGAGATTGAATAACTCAGTGTTTTACTTGTGTAATTTCTGTTGGGCTGGACTGGGCCTTTAACATTTTGGTTTTTAATTTTGCCTTTTACATGGACGCATGACATAATTGCAAAAATACCATAAACTTCATTTGTGTACTAATTTAGTGTCTTGGAGTTAGAAGCTGCAGATTCTAACAGTGGTATCAGAGCCAGGTTTTTCGGCAAGATTCAAGACAAAAATTGATACAATTAACAAGCAAGACTGGAAGAAATTGATAATCAAGGACCGGAGGAAGTTGATCCTCAAAATCAAGGGGGTTTGAATCCACAAGAAGATGACTACGACATTGGAGACTTAGTGGATGTGTCACTGAATGATCAACCTGAGATTCCTAATCCTATCTTTGATTTAAATTCTAACATAATCAATATGAGTAGTTTTAAGACTGACATTGATAAGTTTGATGGCTCAGGTGACTATAGGATTTGGAGGAGAAAGATCAGGTCTTTGTTGGCACAACAAAAGCTGCTAAGGGTTCTAGAAGAACCCATTGAATGGCCAGAAAATACAACCAAGATCCAGCAGAAGAATACCTGGAAACTGCCACTAGAATTATCATTTTCAATCTGAGTGATGCAATCATCAGATTAGTGGAAAAAGAAGAGACTCCAGCAGGGATATGGAGAAAGCTAGAAGAACAGTTCCAGCAGAAGTCTTTAACCAATAAGATTTTTGTCAAAGAAAGAATCTTTGGTTTTAAGATGAATAGATCCAATAATCTTGAGCAGAATCTAGATGAGTTTCTGAGAATGCATATAGAACTGGCTAATTTTGGTGAGAATGAGTCTTTAAGTGATGAAAATCAGGCAATCATCATCTTAAATTCTCTACCAGAATCCTACAGGGAAGTAAAAATAGCCATTAAATATGGAAGGACTTCTATAACCCTGGATGAAGTTATCTCTGCCCTAAAATCGATGGACCTAGAATTAAAGAATGATAAGCTAGGCAGTTCTAATGGGGAACTAAACCTAAGCAGAGGAAGGTCTCATCAAAAGAAGCCATGGAACAATAGAGGGAGAAGTCATAGCCGGGCCCTAATAGAGGTGGAAAACAAGGAAGAGGCAGGTCTCAATCTAGGGGTCCTAAGGATTCTAATGGCTGCTTTCACTGTGGAAAACCAGGACATTTCAAGAGGGATTGCTACTTATGGAAAAGAAATAATAAGAATAAGCCTGATGATCAAGACAGTGATTTAAATCATGGAGAGAACTACTTCTCAAAACAGAAAGAAAAACAAACAACAGCAAATTTGAGTGATGGCTATGAAAGTGGAGAAGTTTATATTGTTGCTTCTGATTTTAAAAATGAATGGATTCTTGACAGGTTGTACTTTTCATATAACTAATGATAAATCTTTACTTACTGATTTCAGGGAATCTAAAGGTGGAAAGGTCATTCTAGGCAACAATCAAACATGTCACATTGAAGGTTCTGGTACTGTCAATTTCATAATGTTTGATGGTGTGGTAAGGTCTTTGACAGGGGTAAGACTTGTACCTAATTTAACCAGAAATCTAATCTCTATAAGTGTTCTAGATGACCTTGGTGTTGTGAGTAAAATTGAAATAGGTACTATGAAACTAAGCAAGAGTTCCATGACCATAATAAAAGGCTACAAGGAGGGAGGTCTTTACTATCTAAAGGGGAACTGGTTTCTAATTGCCACAGCACAGCAGAAAATTCACTTGAGGATTCTAAAGCTACTCTATGGCATAGGAGGCTAGGACACATCAGTGAAAGAGGTTTGAAATTAATGAGTGAACATAATCTTTTATGCAAAGATAAAGTAAATAAAGTTGATTTTTGTGAGCATTGCATTTTGGGTAAGCATCATAGACTTGAGTTTAAAATTGGGACACATAAATCTAAAGATATATTAGAATATGTGCATTCTGATTTATGGGGTCCTAAAAAGGTTACTACACATGGGGGTTGTAGTTATTTCTTGTCTATAGTTGATGATTACTCTAGGAATGTTTGGATATTTCTTTTAAAGCATAAAAATGATGCATTTGCCAAGTTTGAGGATTGGAAAATTTTAATGGAAAATCTGACTATTAAAAAGGTCAAGACTCTAAGGACAGATAATGGCCTAGAGTTTTGCAATAATATGTTTGACACTTATTGCAGAAAAACAGGTATTCAAAGGCACAGAACAGTCAGACTAACACCACAACAGAATGGTGTGGCAGAAAGAATGAACAAGACTATCCTAAACAAAGCAAGATGCATGTTGTTTCAAGCTGGATTAACTACTGGTTTCTGGGGAGAGGCTGTGCTCACAGCAGCTTACTTGATCAACAGGTGTCCATCAAGTGCTGTGGAATTCAAAACTCCAGAAGAAAGGTGGTCTGGTAAACCACCAGACTTATCACATTTGAAAGTCTTTGGATGTGCAGCATATGCACACCAAAGCACTGGTAAGTTAGAGCCTAGAGCTCTAAAATGTGTTTTCTTGGGTTATCCTGAAGGTACTAAAGGCTACAGACTATGGGTAAGGGAGAAAACTAGTTTAAAACTATAAATAGTAGGGATGTGATTTTTAATGAAAATATTTTTCCATGCACTACTACTAACCCTAATGTTTCAGGAAATAGCACCAATACTAATTCTGCAGGAAACACCATCAGTTTTGATTTAAGGCCAGCTGTTCTAGGAGATGCTCGTGATTCAGGACAAGCTGAATTAGATGAACCAGACCAGGATACGGGTTAGGTGGAACAAGGAGATGACACTGTTCAGGTGGAACAGCAGGAAAACCAAGAGGAAGTCCAAACTGAGAACATGGTAGAATATCAATTGGTCAGGGACAGGGTTAGAAGGGTTCCCAAACCTAATCCTAAGTACAGCTTCAATATCTGGAATGAGGATACAACTTATACATTGTTAAGTATTCTAGAAGGACAGAAGATAGAACCAGAAACTTATGAAGAAGCTATTAAATGCAAGGATGCAAAGAAATGGAGTAAGGCAATGGATGAGGAAATGGACTCCTTAAAGAAGAGCAAGACCTGGATATATGTTCCTAGACCTAAAGGGAAGAGTATAGTGCAATGCAAGTGGCTGTTCAAACAGAAAGAAGGGAGAAGCAAGGATGAACCAGTGAGGTACAAGGCCAGATTAGTGGCTAAAGGGCTCACTCAGAAGGAAGGAGTTGACTACACATAAATTTTTTCCCCTGTAGTCAAGTACAAAACGATAAGACTAATGCTTGCTCTAACAAATCAATTCAACATGGAAATTGATCAGATGGATGTCACTACTACTTTTCTACATGGTGAACTAGAGGAAGATATCTACATGGAACAGCCTAAGGGTTATATAGAAAAGGGAAAAGGACATATGGTATGCAAGCTAGTTAAATCCCTGTATGGACTAAAACAATCTCCTAGACAATGGAATAAGAGGTTCGATGCCTTCATGACTAAGCAAGGTTTTTCTAAGAGCTACTATGATACTTGTCTATATTTCCATGGAAGTGATATCAAGGATGTCATCTACTTACTGTTATATGTAGATGACATGTTGATAATCAGCAAAGAAAGGTCTAAGGTAAACCTGGTTAAGGAAATGCTTAAGTCTGAGTTTGAAATGAAGGATCTAGGTACTACTACTAAAATCCTAGGGATCACTATTGTAAGGGACAGAGGCAAAGGGATCTTAAAGCTGTTCCAGGAAGACTACATACAAAAAATTATTGAAAAATTGAAGATGACTAATGCTAAGAAGACTAGTCAGCCTATTACAAGCCAATACAAGATCTCTAGAGATGAATGTCCTAAGACAGATAAAGAGACAGAAGAGATGAGCATAGTACCCTACTCTAATGCTGTTGGGTCTATAATGTACCTAATGGTAAGTACTAGACTTGAGATTGCCTATGCTATAAGTGTGCTAAGTAAGTATATGGCTAACCCTGGAAAATTGCACTGGCTGGCTATGAAATGGATATTCAGGTACCTAATAGGAACTACAAATATTGGTTTAGTGTTTAAACAGTCACAAAACCTAACTCTAGTAGAAGGATTTTGTGACTCTGACTATGCTGGTGATAGGGACACTAGAAGATCCACCTCAGCTTATTATTTCTTAGTTGGGGGAAACTGTATAAGTTGGAAAGTCCAATTACAACCAGTGGTTGCATTGTCGACTACAGAGGTAGAATATATCTCTGCAACAGAAGCTATCAAGGAGGCTGTTTGGATTAAAGGTGTGCTAAAGGAATTATACTTATTGAAGAGTATCCCTATAATCTATTATGACAACCAAAGCAGTATACATCTCTGTAAGAATCCTGTCTTTCACAACAGAACCAAACATGTTGAGATTAAATACCACTTTATCAAAGATAAAGTGACTCAGGGAGAGGTCACAGTGGAAAAAGTTCCCACTGAGCACAATCCTACTGATATGGGAACTAAAGTGGTAACCCTAGCTAAGTTCAAGCATTGTATGAACTTGCTAGGAATCAACAAAGGAAACTAACCTAAAGGGTCATCAAGCTATGACCCTCAGAGTGCTTTAAACCATCATCGCTCATAAGGAGATTTAGGAGGAATTTGTTAAGTAAATCTCCTTATAAGCTCAGTTCAAATTACAACAGGTAAATTTACAAGTTTGCCCGTAGGCCAAATACCAATACAGACTCTATACAAAGACTCGAACAACAAACATCATCTTTCAGTTACAACAGAAATTAACAGAATCAAGAAAAGCCTAACTAACTACAACTCAGCAACCTAGACTACTTCTTCAGTATATACATATATATATATATATTAACCAGATCAAGCCAGAGAGATCTACCAGAGAAAGAGCTTCATTCTATTCCCTTTGAGCTGAACTAGTGAGAGAGTCTAGAGAGAGAAGCTCCGAGGAGCTCAGTTGTAAGTACATGCAAAAGGAAAAACAGAAAGAGAGTTAGAAAGAGTGAGAAAGAAATGAAAATCAGAGAGATAGAAAGAACAGATTATCAATCAAAGATTGTGATTCGAAATTTGATGGAAACATTATGTAATACCTGTTGTGACTAGTGGATACTCAAGCACTCTGAGGTAGCTTGACGGAGACGTGGCCCATCATTCTGTGGTGAACTCCGAGATCAATCTTTGGTGTTCTGACTCTCACCCTCTATTTGTTTCTCTTGAACTCTAGCCCTAATTTTGGTTGTTCGTGTGTGTGCCCGTGTTCTTGACATGAAGGGGTTTTTGATTTCTGAGTTCTGAGATTGAATAACTCAGTGTTTTACTTGTGTAATTTCTGTTGGGCTGGACTAGGCCTTTAACATTTTGGTTTTTAATTTTGCCTTTTTCATGGACGCATGACATAATTGCAAAAATACCATAAACTTCATTTGTGTACTAATTTAGTGTCTTGGAGTTAGAAGCTACAGATTCTAACAAAAGGTGCATTGAGTCTTCCATTGCCCCTTCACAGAACAAATTTTTTTGGCTCTCTTCCAATTGAAGGAAGGAAAGCCGAGCTTTAGTATTCAAGTTGTTTGACAGGATATTCCACCAAAAGTATTTGAACCTGTTGTGTAACTTTGAACCCAAAATAAGTTTCCAACCCTTGTCATTGTGCTGGAGAATATCATGCAGTCCTTGAGCTACTCGACAGATTTTACTAGAACCCAGTTGTCAAACCAAATCAATATTGAGCTACTCATCACAATCTCTCTAGCATTCATGATACTCATCCGAATCAAGGAGTCCTGCTTGTTAATATGCAATTCAACTAAATTTATACTTTTAACATACTTAGCCTCCACCATAGTGTTCCAAAGGCCTCGTTGGTCTATAGCCACTGACCAAGCTCTCTTAGCAATAAATGATCTTTTTAGGACAGTGGTACTTCTAAATCCAAGCCCCCCTACTATCTCTGGCTTACAAATAGAACTCCATTTAGTGAGATGCACTTTTTTTTTTTTGCCTTGAGTACTACCCCACCAAAAATCTCTAAGAGCCCCGTCTATTTTAGCAGCCACAGAAGAAGGATTGACATCCCATGCTGCCACAAATGAAGTTAAAGACGAGCCGACTGATTGGATGAGGGTTGCATGACTCGCATTAGATACCAACTTAGCCTTCCAACCTTGAATACGATGTAACATTTTATCCACTACCTTGGTAAAATCTGTTGTACGCTTCTTAGATTGTAACAGAGGTAGGCCTAGATACTTGATATCCTATCGCGTACGTCTCATACCCAGCAAATCACAAATCGAAGAAATTTTTCCCATCCCTTTCTATGAGGGAAGTAAACTTTTGATTTAGCGATACTAACCTTTTGACCCGACCAATTCTCATACTTTAGGAGACAGTCCATCATGCAATTAGCCTCTTTCACCGTTGCCTTCCCGAAAAGTATAATATCGTCAACAAACATGATATGGGTAATGGTTGGAGCATTTCAGTTAATTTTGAATCCTGGTTGCTTCTTTGTCATTTCTTGTTGAATAAAGAGACGTGATAGAGCATCTGAAGCCATAATAAAAAGAGTAGGAGATAGTGGATGCCCTTGATGCAACCCCCTATTCGGAATGACCTTCCCACCTGGATTCCCATTTATTACCTTTTTTAACTCTTCGGTACAAATACAACATTCGATCCACTTAACAAAAGTTGGATGAAATCCAAACACATGTAACACTTCAATGATGAATTCACACTCCATTCGGTCATAGGCTTTCTCCATGTCAAGCATTACTACCATGTGCCCTTGTGAAGAATTCTTTTGTTTCATGGAGTGAATGATCTCTCTAGCCACCACAGAATTTTCATGTATAATCTGATTGCGTTGGAGCAATGATAGTTGGTAGAAAGTATTTTAGTCTCGTAGCCAAAATCTTGGAGATTATTTAGTAAGAGACGTTACATAGCGTAATCAGACGGTAATCATTTGAGATTATTTGATTATGTATGATTTTGGAATTTGAGATTATCTATGTATGATTTTGGTATTTGAGTTTTTGTATGGATTATGAGTTTTTATTTAATTTGTGGGTTACTTTTTGTATTTGATTTTCATTCTTTGTTATTTTTTTTTGTTTACTAGGTTTTTTTCTTTTTTTTTTATTGATTTTTTAAACATTAAAAATTAAATTAAATGTTTTAAATTAATTTATGATACCTTAAAAAATTAAAAATTCAATAAAATGATCTGTTGATAAAAAATGGTCGAATTTGGGTGGTTTGGGAGACTAATTTTAATCATTTTATAAAACATAGGGTTCACAATTATATTTTGTAAAAAAAAAGTCTATCGTGAAACTAGGGGTGGCATTCGGGTCATGACACGATGACACTACACGGCATGAAAATAAATAGATTTGGGTGACGCGTTTAATAATCGTATTATGTTCGTTTTTGACATGTTTAATAATTGTATCGTGTTCGTGTTTATCTTAATCATGTCATGTCTAATCGTGTCGTGTCATAATCATGTCAGCACGATAACACAAATAATTATCATAGGTTTCATAATTTTTTATTTAGGTATGATTAATTGTGTCAATTTCGTGTTGTATCATAACACATTAATCGTGTCATAATCGTGTTATCGTGTCGTGTTGTGTGACCTACTAAAATAATTGCGTCGTGTTCGTGTTCATGTATTTTGACACGTTTAATAATCATGTCATGTTTATGTTTATATTAATCGTGTCATGTCATAATTGTGTTGACACGAACACGACATGTTTACATGAATTGCCAACCCTAAATGAAACTAAACTAAAACATAGGATTCAAAAATAACACAGGCCTCACTTAAATAATAATGATATAAGTGATTTTTTATTAATTATGAATTAATTTAGCATACTTATTAAAATATTTGTATAGTAATAAATAGAGTTTATATCTTTTTAGACCCTGTGTTTTGTCTCATTACCTGTTTGGACCATGTATTTTGACAAATTACTATTTGGACTCTGTGTTTTCTAAAATAGTTCAAATAGACTCCTAAACCCAATTTCGATCAAAGTTTTTTGAACTAAAATCACAAATAATTCATCAAACTAACAACTCATAATAAAAATACAGTCATTCTGCCTAAGAATTGTGTTGTTATACTCAATTTTTTATTCATCAAAATCAGGTTTAGGGTTATATTTGAACTATTTTACAAAACACAGTGTTCAAAAAATAATTTATTAGGTAATGAGACAAAACATATGGTCTAAAAAAAAAAAATATAAACCCTAATAAATATTGAATATAATGAAATATTTATTTTTAATGTTTTTAAAAATTGACATGAAATTTTAAAAATTGATCCAATCAAATTGAGTCAGAAGAGTGGCTTTACTGGCATGTGCTCCTGATAAACTGTTTCAGATTTCTCTTTTGAAGTCTTGGTGACACCAGTGATTTTACTCTCTTCCCTTGTTCGGGATTGACAGCAATGCCAACGATCTCACTCTCCTCTTCTTCATTTGTGCCTTGGCGATACCGTCGATCTCACTCTCTCCCCTTAGTTCGCGTTTGGCGGAGATCACGACAGCCACTAGGTCACTTTCGAAGTTCCTTTGATAACAGGTTTAACAGTAGAGACTAGGTTTACATTATAGTGGAAATTACCCCAGGACTCAGTTGTCTCAACATAATTGTTACATGTTTTTGTCTCTTTCTTCATAATGGAAAGGTAAATGCCATGTTTGGATTTTCTTTTTTAGCTGTTTGTTTATATTTGTTCTTCTTTTCATTTCTAAATACATTTATACATATATCTAATAATTATTTCATTTTTGGTAATCGACACTATCTTCTAACGTTTAATGACCTTTCTCCTCCACCCTTATTCAATATACTACTACATATAATTGATATGAATATTATAAAGCCTTTAACATGGTGAAAAATAAGAAAGTCAATTCCTATTCTCTGTTTCTTTATTCATTTAGTTTAAATTAATGAAGTTTTTGTGACGATGTATGCACTTTTTATTATTGGGTTTGTAACCTACCCATTGATATAGATACATCATAATCAATCTCTTGACCAATTATCTCATAATCTTGTGCTTACTGTTTGTAGATAATATTTGTTGTAAATGTTCCTTTATTTACTCATTCTTTCTCTCCATGATTTATTCTCTTTAATTCAAATTTTAATCAAATCTAGGATAGTTATTATCTTTCGTATTCTAGGTGTAGTCTGTATATAAATACACGACTAATATCAATAATAATATACAGCTCTATTTTCCAATCACAATCAATATCATTCCTCTTATATAGTATCAGGAGCCTAGATCCATTTTTTTCACCCCTGTTCATCCTTCTCTCTCAATGGCATCCAATGATCAGAATCAATCTTCTCTACCCAACAATGATGAACCGACCAAGCCTTTCATCATCATCTCCCTTTCCCACATCCTCAAACTCACTCCCACAAACTACATATCATGGAAAACTCAACTTTAAGCTACCCTCCTTGGCCATGATCTACACAAATTCATAGATGGTTCCCATTCTGCTCCCCCTAAAACCATTACCCAAAATAACACTACCACTACCAATCCTGCCTACACCACCTGTTTTCGTCAAGACAAACTCATTCTTGGAGCTCTTGTTGGCACACTTTCCAATCCATAAGTCCCTCTCATTTCACAATGTTCCACCACCAATGCCGCCTGGCAAACTCTTGCTAAGACCCATGACAATCCCTCAAAAGGCCATCTCAAACAAATAAAAGACCACCTCAAAAATATTACCAAGGGTCCATGTTCCATTTCTGACTATATGCAAGAAAGCAAGTGTTGTACTGATCAACTTGCCTCTCTTGGTCGCCCCCTTGATTCTGAAGACATTGTTGACAAAGTCCTTGACCAAATTAATGATCCTGACTGTGAGAATGTGTGTTGTTCAAAATCGTGAAACTCCAATCACGTTTAATGAGTTACATGAAAAACTCATCAATCGTGAACTTTCTCTTAAACACAAAACCAAATCATTCAAAAATTTCCCAACCACTACTAACTATGTAGCCAAACACCAAAACAACAACCATCACACTGGTCCTCCCTCCTCCAATGTTGGCCTTCTCCCTACTCCAAACCACTCCAACTCTCCCCTTCCTAATCGTTCTTCTCAATCCTTCAAAGGACAATGTCAGTGGTGTCGAACCCAATGTCATTATGTCTCTCAATGTCCCATTTTCCGTAACCAATATCCAAATGCAATACCACCTTCCCCACAATCCATGGTTCATATCGCCTTGGTGCCAAAGGCTATCAATCCACGTTTCCTTGTGCCTATGTTGCCACTGCTACCCACTTCTCCTCCAATGGTTGGCTTCTTGACAGTGGTGCTACCCATCATGTCACCTATGATCTTTACAATCTTGCTCTTCACTCCCCCTACGATGGTACTGACGAACAAATTATTAGAGATGGCTTGGACCTCGCCATCTTAAACACTGGTTCAACTTCCCTTCTTACCCCTACCACTACGTTTAATCTTAATCATATTCTTCATGTGCCTCCGTTTCTCGCAATATTATTTCTATTTCTAAATTTTGTCATGATAATAATGCTTCTATTACTTTCTTACCTAATTTCTATCTTGTGAAGGATCTTTGCACGGGGTACTTCTTCTTCAAGGTCCCACTAAATCTGGCATCTATGAATGGCATCCCACTCGTCTTGCCGTTTACTCTGTCAAATTGACATCCACTACCGATTAGCATCATATATTAGGCCACCCATCCTACTCTATTCTACGTCATATTAGCAATGCTTTTAATTTAAATATTCCAAAGACAATTTCTTTTCACTCTAATTCATGTGATTGTAATAAGAGCCACAAATTGTCATTCCATCAAAATACCATTCAATCTCATGACCCTCAGGGTGTTCTTTATAGTGATTTTTGGACTTCTCCCATTCTTTCTTATGATGGCTACAAATATTATATTATCGTTGTTGATCATTATTCCAAATATGTGTGGTTTTATCCTCTCAAACACAAAAATGATGCCACTGCCACTTTTCAAAAATTCAAACTTTTGGTTGAAAAATATTTTAAACGCCCCATAATTACCATATTTAGTGATAATGGTGGTGAATATATTAGTTTAGCTCCAATACTTGAGTCTCATGGTATAACACACCTCACTTCCCCTCCTCATACGCCCAAGCACAATGGCTATTCTGAGCGTCGTCACTGTCATATTGTTGAACCAGGCATTTCTCTCCTCACTCATTCCTCTATGCCACAAAAATATTGGCCTCTTGCTTTCGCTACTGCTTGCTATTTAATTAATCACATGCCTACTCGTACACTTGAACTTCAATCTCCTTACTCAAAACTTCATGGCCACACATCTAATTATCTCAAACTTCATAGCTGTGGATGTCTTTATTATCCATGGCTACGTCCATACACCTAAAATAAACTTGATCCCTGCTCATCTCCTTTTGCCTTTGTTGGCTATATTGCTACCCAAAGTGTCTACTATTGTCTTGTTCCCAACTCCAACTAAATCTATGTTTCTCGACATGTCAAATTCATTGAGAATGAATTCCCTTTTTCTTCCTCTTCCATGACATCACCACCGAACACGTCCATTAAAATGGATGAATGGTGTGCATTTCATCTTCCCATTATTTTCATTGCCTTAACTACACCGACTATCCCTTTCCAAAACCCACAACCACCTCTATCTCCTCTGACTCCTCCCTAGACTATTCCAGACCAATCTCCCACCCACTCACAGTCATCGACTTCCTCCATACCCTCTCCTCCTCCTCCCCCTCCACCTTCACCACACCCTCCCACTCGCCTACAAAATAATATTCGCAAAACCATTGCCAAAATGAACCTCTAAATCTTTCACCAACCGTCTTCTACTGAGCCTACCACCATCACTCAAGCACTCAAAAGCCCATTATGGCGTGCCACCATACAAGCTGAATATGATGTCTTGCTTAACAATAAAACATGGGACCTTGTTCCCTCCTCAACATCACAAAATATCATTGGTTGTAAATGGTTCTCTTGGACAAAATATAACCTGGATGGCTCCATAGATCGTCACAAGGCTTGTCTAGTAGCAAAAGGGTTCCACCAACGTCCTGACCTAGACTACACTGAAACCTTTTGTCCTGTAGTTAAACCTGCTATTGTCCATTCTTCTTCACGTTTGTGCCCTACGTGATCCTTGTTCACGGAGGCGCTGGGATAAAAGTGTCATTCCCGTTCGTCCTATCTAGGAACGTTTCGGGGCTTAGTAACCTGCGTGCGCTTCCCCTGCGGATCGTTCGGATGATCCCGTCCCGGGACAGGATTCATCCGCCCTTTCCTAGGGAATTGCCCTAGGTCAGCCCCAGTTCTTGGAACGGGATGAAATTTCTTCTGGGGGTTTGTTTTTCCCACAAGATCGCCCATTTTGGCTTTTCCTTTCTCCTAAGCAGGATTCGACGACCCATATAGACCTGGTTTGTCCAACTTAGACACTTCTGTCTACAATCATTATAACGAGTACACGAGAGATTAGATCGTGATCGACACTTGCTACACAATCTGCATCTGTGTATAGGTATCATTACTACCAAGTATGAAACCATCATCTGACTACCAATGAGGGACAAGCATTTGCTGCTTGCATAGTTGGGTGAAAAGGATAGCACTATGTGTCTAAATGCTCGAAGCAAGGCATGGTCAAGTAGCAAGTGACCAAGGCTTTTAAACCCATGATCACTTGGGGGCCATATAGTAAATACCAATCGGGGTATACACAAGCAATGAGGGCGTGGCCTTAAGTACTAAGCATGCTCAAGTTTTTCCAGGACATTTGTTCAACATATGTTCCGAAAATGCAAAAAACAAAAACGAAAAAAATGCATTGGTAGGGAGACTCCTAGCCAAGTCCCTTATAGGGTGGTCAGCCAGATCATCAACCCTATAGGGTAGCGGGCCTATCACCCATAGGGTGGTCGACCTGTTTTGTTCATGGTACTTGGTGAAGTATCATACTGCTCACATTACCATGGTTGTTATCATGAAAAACGTAAAGGAGTAAGGTTAGTCTTGCACGTAAAATACATGTGTTCAGAGTATAATAATACCTGAATAAATGAGGGTTATGAGTTGATATATTTAGTAAGCATTGGAAATAAAAAAAATTCAATCAATACACTGGGTACTCATAACAAAAAAGCACAAAGGCATAAAATGTCATATGAAAAATTGTCAAGTACAAGGTGTCCCACCAATGGCATGGAAGTAAAGACGGAGTAAAAGACCAAAAGAAGACTAACTAGGGCGAGGAGTACCATCTGAAAGACCACTCTGAGCCTCGGCAGCCTCATGAGCCAGACACTTCCTAAGCTCATTCGCTCGCGTCTTCTCGGGAAGGAAATCCAAGTTCAGATCTTTGTTGGACTTCCAGATCAAGTAGAAGCAAGAGAAAGTTGTCTCTGAATACTCCTCTCGAGCCTTGTCCCGAGCATCTTTGACCTCTTGCTCCTTCTCGAAAAGAGAATCCTTCCGCAATTGGTCCATGTCAGCAATCAGCTTCTCTTTCTCAACTTCAGAGTGTTGGAGCCGATCGTCAAGTTTCTCCTCCATCTGATTATCCTGAGAGTCAACTCGATCACTTCCTACTATTTGAGCTCCACTATACTACGGAGGGTGTTGATCTCTTCATCCTTTGAAGTAATGTCAGCATCCCTAGAGCCATGAGTGTGCCTGAGGTCCAACACCTCTTGGCGGATAGCTTCAAGCTTAGAACGAAGGTGGAGAGCATAGAGGTATACTCCACAGACTTATCATAGACATGAGAGACCAGCACCAGTGCTTGAAAAAAAAACATACAAGTGTTAGATAAACGTCAGAACATAAGCTAACTAGACAAGAAGAGACCTGTAAAGGACTCACACTCTGAATGTCTAGGAGTGACTTCATTAGAATGGTGCTCAAGTCCTTATTCTTAACCCCATTAAAAGCTGTTGTCATTTTCTCCGGATGAGATGCTCAGTCCATGAGAGCACCAAAGTTCCGTATAGATAAGGGAACATGCGTAGAACAAGAAGCACCCGCATCAGTGAAAATGAGAGGAACTGGTGTAGACAAAGATGGCTCTACCACTGCAACAGGACTAGACACCAAAGGAGTTAGAGGAGACACCTCAGGAGGAACCTCCATGACCGAATCAGCCTCAACCTTGGCCCCTTTTGCCACTCGAATAGAAGGATTGGCCTCGGTGGGAGTCGAACTCTGCTGGGTATGAACAAAACCAAACATGTCTGAGCCTGCAAAAGAAGATCAAATGTTAGAAGGATATTAAACACAGATGAATCATAAAATAAAGGTGGTAAAGTGTCGAACCTTCTGAATGAGATTCGAGTTCGAACGTAGTTTCATCAAAGTCGTCTGAAGTAAGCGATGAGTACGCGACAGATGCACCCACCTCATCACCTTCATTTCTAGCTGACACAGGCGAAGAGGGTACCTCATCGACATGAATGGGTCCCGGGGAGTCTATGGAGGTCACGGGCTCGGGACCATCGTCATCCGGAACATCGGCTATAATAGGAGGAAACAACCCCACCTTCCTAAGGTTTTCTGAAGTAATGAGGGTCTTGACATTTTTCTCCTCAGGGGTCATGGCAATCAGTGCCTTGGCCTTAATTTTCATAGCCTAGGTTGGGAACGCTTTATAAAATGGCCCAACGTGCTTAAACTTGGAGTAGTTGGCCTCTGCGTCCTTAGTAAAGAAATAGTTGTCGGCGTATCAAAATGCCTTGCTATTTCCAGAGATCTCTTCCAAGAAGGTGTTGGTACCCTCGCTGATATAATGGTGGAAGTGGAAATACCCCGAGTTGCGCTGAGAAGGGTTTGTCTTCAGGTCAAATAAGTAGTTGATCTCGTGAGGCACTAGAGTAGCCCATTTTCTGCAGTGATAGATAATATACAATGCAGATAAGACCAAGATCGCATTAGGATCCAGTTGAGAAGGACTAATACCGAAATAGTCCGCAACAATACGGAAGTATGGATGAAGAGGAAATAAAGTGCCTGGCTTAATGGCAGAACGTGTCCAAGCGTACATACCAAGAGGGGGGGGGGGTCCTCAGCTCTGTCATCTGAACCAGGGATAGTAATAGACACGCCAGAGAGGTCAAAGGTCTTCCTTAAGTTCTTTACCTTCTCTTCAGTCGTGTCAGAGGCTGCCCCCTTGAACCAAACAACCTCATAATCAGCAGGGCGAGGCTTCTCAACTGGTTTCCATATGATTTCATTGGCAAAGGTGGCCCTAGAATAGGATGAATTGAACTCCTTTTGTCATATCTTCTTCTGCTCCATAGCTGGCAAGACTATCTTTCTCTTGGAAGGGGGCGAACCACCATACGCCGGAACCTGTGAATAGAATTCTCCTGAGGATGAGTAGCATAGCGATGAGAACCCTCAGTATGTCCTTGCTGAGAAGAAGAATGATGGGGAACCTGACTAGATTCTTGATGAAAAGGGCGTTGCAATGAGCCTCGCTGACTTGACCTATCCCGCAGAGAAGAATGACTCCGCTGAGATGTGCCTTGAGAGCCATGGGGTTTACTGTGCTGAGAAGAGATCTGAGAAGAGCCAAGCGAGGAGCCTTGAGTGATGTGCCTGACAATTTGAGGATTATCTTCAGAAGGTTGCCGAGTCGTCTGTTTTACTCTCGCCATTGGGCAATGCCTTTTCAAGAGATCTTCCTCATTGAACAAATATAAAGTGGAGCAAGGGAGAATCCTTTTCACCCTTTCCAAGAACTCCTAGGGAGTATGCTCACTTATTGACTTGTTTGATAAAGAGGACCTGGACATCTGCAACAAAAGAAAAATAAAGAGTAAAGTTAGTAAGTGAGCATAGTGAAGCCAATAGTTGAGGGCATATCCATGAACTAAGAAGCAAAAATGAAGAAATCAGGAGAAAAATTCTATATAGGGGGTCGGTCCAGTGAGCCTAAGCCTGTGCCGATCACCCTGAATCCATCAAATTCCAAAGAATGAAAGATGGAGCATAGGTGTAATATCCAACATTTTCATTACACATTTTTTTTATTATAAATCAGAGTTTTAATACATAAAATGTACAAGTTTACAAATTTAAGAAATAGTAATGGAAAAATAGTGTTTAAAATATCATTTTATGTTTTTAATGAGATTAAAGAGAGAGAAACTTGAGTAGTCAAGTATTGGACCCAAATGTCATATAATTTTAATTAGGGATTTTTATAAAATTAAGAAAGTTTTGCTAAATGGCTTATTTGAAAAGAATTTTAGTATTTTGGGTCCAAGTGTAATTTAAATAGATAAATAAATTAAAAAAAAAAAGCTTCAGGCTTTTAACCGAGTCTTTCTCTCTCTCTCCTCAGAAAATCTCTTTCTCTCTCTCTCTCTCTCTCTCTCTCTCTCGCGTGCGTGCGTCTGCCCGACCACCAAACGTCCACCGGCGGTCACCAATTATAGCCACGCGCCAGACCGTTGGATTCAGAGGCCTCCAAACTATCGACCACGCGGGAATCTAGAGCTCACTCACCGATTAAACACCTCAACTGGTCGATTTAAGTCCGGCCACCCCGCGACTTCAAAGTTGCGATTCGGCCACCTCGGGCATCCGTTTGCCGATCTGTCACCACCATCGTGTTCCTCGTGTTGTGGGCTTCAAAACCCAATAACTTGTTCCTACATCTACCATAGTTGGGTGGTGGGCCCACCACGAGCCACCGCGATTCACCGTAGACCGATAGTCGAAACTTAGTGTTCGAGGTTTTGAAGTACATTTTGAGTCAGAAAATCATCGTTTGACTTGTTGTGGAACCCGATCATTGTGGTATAATTTCTTTGACCTATATATTATGATTTAATTGTGATTGATTAGAGTAATTCTTATTATGTATATTTATAGTATATAATTATATATTATTGATATATGGAATATTTTTCTGTAATTATACTGGCTGTCTGGGATTATATATATTTCTGATACAGGTTTTGATTTTGGGTTTGTCCATTTTATAGTCGTTGTGTTGTCCAATTTTCTAGAAAATATTAGATATTAAATAAAGTATAAAAATACATATTTAATTGATTTTATATTAATATGGAAATTATTATGATTAAGTAATTTTAATTATTATTGTTATTATTTTGTTAAGTAAATCAATAATATAGTTTCATATATATATATATATATATGAAAAGTGTGATTTATAGTAAAGCTATTATTTAACAATTATTCTTATATATTAATATTTTGTTAATATTTGAATATTAAAATAATATCAAATATTAGTTTCTTACAGTTATTGATATTTGTAAGACCAGTGAATTTTGGAGAAAGTAATTTATTATATCACTGGAAGTGATATTATGACTAATTAATAATAATATAAATATTTATATTTATATTATTATCATTATATTGATTATTACAATTTTATGTTAAAAATATGATTTTTTTTATAAAATGACTATTTGAATATATATACATTCATATATGTATTGTTATTGAGGTATTTTGTTATTATTATTGAAATAAGTTTATTTATAGATGATAATTATTATTGTTGTTGTTGTTGTTATTATTATTATTATCATCATCATCATCATGAGAGTACATTATTAAATGAGCAATGTTTTATATGAAGAGTTATTTGTATTACGTTGATAATAATTATTATTATCATTCATATAGTTTATGATATTGTTAATATACACTATCAATAGTGTATATTTACGATTTTGATAGAATTTAATAAATGATGTGCCTTGAATATGATTTGTATGGATTTGATTGATTGACTCTTGCGGAGCAATTTTAAAATAAGCTAAGGACCTAAGGTAAGTAAATCTCACATTTTGTGCTTAAGTGTAAGATGCATGACTACATTGATTATGTACATCTGATGAGTTAAGTATGGTATGATGATGATGCATATGATAAGTATGTGAAGAATGGTTATATGAACACCATAAGGGTGTTGTGTGATATGTAATTGATGAATTCCGTGATATGTGAAAGATGTCTTACTTGGTTAAGAATGATATGAATTATGTGCAAGTATGTGTTCTTATGTTGTTGGATATGTGGATTACTTTATGTTCATGATTTGTTATATGTTATGATATATGAAGCGTTTAAGTTTTTAGGCTGGAAACCTTAGACCTGAGCCATAGCTCTACGTTAAGGTATAACAACGCCACCAACCCAAAGCTTCATGTATTATGACTAAAGATGTTTTGAGTTATATGAGATGTGATACAATGCCTTGATTGAATACCATCAAACATGAATCATGAACATGAACATTGACATTTCAGCATCAGCATGTATGCATGACATGTACAGTTATGTGATACATTATTATGTGATATAAGACCATGCATATAAATATGAGGAAAATTGTGAAATGCCTTGAAATGTCTTATGTGAAGTGAACATTTTAATGACACAAGGCTTAAGCAAAGTGATAATAAGATGTTTAAAAAGGGTGCCACTGTTTTGATGAAGCAATCAAGTAAGTTCAGTAAAGAAGACGGAAGTCTATAAGACTTATAGTGGCTGCTCACTAGTGTGGGTTAGGTCAGAGTTGACCATTCATATATGTTTGCCATGTTTCCGTCTTTCTCCTCCATATGTGTAATAAGTATGGCAACTATGGCAACGATGAAATGAGTGTTATGATAAGCCTAGCTGTGATGATGGCTAGCCGGAGGAGAACCCATAGGATTCTATATGATATGTGTAACAAGCCCTGCAGGCATTGGCCGAATCAAACAGTGTGCACAAGTGATATTGGGCCCATAAAAATGTGAAACTAAAAGAAAGAGCATAAAAGTAAAGTTTGAAAGTGCATGAGCAATAAATGAAATGCATAAGTATATAAGTCAGCATATTAGTATATGTGCACTACAAACTCACGACATTCATGTGTATGTGTATGCATGAGATTTGCTTATTGAGCGTTAGCTCATTATGTTATTTTCCAACATTTTTCCAGGTGTGGCTTTAGCTGTTGAGCAACTTGTGGAGCACGGACTCAGTAGCAATGCAATAATGGTTTAGAGTTTTCATATGGCTGTCTTAAATTTAAAGTATTCATACGTGTAATAAATTCTACTAATAAGTTTATATAAAAGTTTAAAATTTTTCTGTATTTATTCGTATCATTTTATTTAATTCTTTTGGTCAAGTGCCTTACATACTCGTAAACTCTAGAATTATGAGTATGTGGCAGACGTACCCTACCTTAGGGACGTTACAATAGGTGGTCGGCCTACCACCTTAGGCTGACCACCCCATGGATGCAAGTCTTAGAAAAATGCCAGAGGATTGTTCAAGTCCCCAGAAAAAGTAATTTTTACAGTACAAGGAAGACCCCCAAGGAGATCAGTTGAGAGGAAAAGAAAATTATTTTTAGGGTCCCAGGTGGTCGGCTTATGCTTGGGTCGACCACCCTGGATCCCTGAAAATCGCCCAAGGGTATGGTGGTTGGCCCATGAGGTGCACACTACTCGGCCCATGATGAAGCCCTAGGGGTGGTCGGCCCTAACCCTAATCCTAGACCTGGAAATCGCATAAGGCAAGGGAGGGGAAGCCCTGGAGGTACTCGACCCATAGTTGGATACTCCAGGGGTGGTCGACCCTAACCTTAATCCAAGACCTGGAAATTGCATAAGGCAAGGAAATGGAAATCTTGGAGGTACTCGGCCCAAGATTGGAAACTTTAGGTGGTCGGCCCTAACCCTAATCCTAGACCTGGAAATCGCACAAGGTAAGAAACCCTGGAGGTGCTCGGCCCATAATGAAGCCCTAGGAGTGCTTTGCCCATGAGGGAATAGACATCCCTGGAAATCGCCTATGCTAGGGTTTGGAATCCTAGAAATTGCCAGGCTAATGAGGTGGTCGACCTAGGGTCTTACTTCCTTGGAAATCGCCCTAGGGTTTCACAAACCTAAAGTCGCATGTGCTAGGGTTTGTAACCCTGGAAATCATCCAGGCTAAGGAAAGTATAGAGCAATTGTAGACTTGATTCAAACAAGTTAATTATTTTGGATCAAAATAAAACAAAACAAGGAGATTCAGACAGATTCCTCAAAGATTCAAAGTATTTCTTCTAAATCCAAGCACGTTTAAATTAAATGATGTAAGGATTAGGAGAAAATACTTACCCAAATAAAGATTTGAGTTTGATGAGGAACTGGAGAAATCAGACCTGGAACTCGTTTGGGAGAGGCGCATAGAGCAAGAATGAGAAGAGAAGCCTCTCAGGTAAACAAGATATATTTAGGAATTCAAATTTCCTTGAAAAATATCTGGTATGGTTAAAATTTCAAATTCCTTGAAAAATATCTACATTTTTAGGTGTTGACCTGTGAAATTGGCCAACGGTCGTATGTACAGTATGCGACACATTTTGAACAAAATAAATATAATAAACGACAGAGTACAAATATCTTAAACAAACACCAGAAATTTTATAGTGGTTCAGCTCTGTTTTGATGAACAGTAATAACCTAATCCACTTAGCTTTTAGTATTGAATCACTCGACAATTACACTGAGGAACAAAAGTATTCACTCATTTATAATTTGTTTAGAATTTCTCCCCAAATGTTCTTCGGATCTCCAAAATTCCAGAAAAGCCCCTCCTTTGAAATGAAGTCCTGGGTCATTTATTTATAATACCTAGGGGCCGTTACATGACCAGTAATACTGGGATCGTGGTTTGGTACACGACTATCAGGTTGTGGAGATACATGTCCACCTCCCCATGATTATGAGATCGTGGGTTTTCTTGCTGTTTCTCTAGATCGTGGTGGATAATGCACAATAGAAACCTCTGTGAAGATGTTAAGTTTCTGTTGGTATATGGGACTTAGGTGCTAGGTCCGACGACCTAAGCTTGGGTGCTAGGTCCGACGACCTAAGCTTGGGTGCTAGGCCTGTGACCTTCTGGGTGCTGGACTTGTTGATCCTCTGGGTGTTAGGCTTGTGACTTTCTAGTGATAGGTCTATTGATCTCAGTTTGAACGAGAGTGAGTATTTCTCAGCGAAGTGTACTTGGGGGTTTAGGTCGACCACCCTATGAAGAATAGGGTGGGCCGACCACTCAGGTGGTTCTTGAGCTGTTAGGCCGACCACCCTAGGGGTTGGGGTCAGGCCGACCACCCCTAGGAGTCCTTGGGCATACTGGGGCCGACCACCACTAGGGTAGGGGTTAGGCCGACTAGTCCTAGGGGATCTTGGACACACTGGGGCCAACCACCCCTGGGGTAGGGGTCATGTCGACCACCCCTAGGGCTCCTGGGCCTGCTTAGGCCGACCACCCCTAGGGGTAGGGGTCAGGCCGACCACCCCTAGGGGGTTTAGGCTTGGTCCACTTCCCTATAGGTCCTGGACCTATCTTTTTTGCCTGTCGTTTTTCCCTGCTTTATGATGTCACGTGTCGCATTCTCATTCGCCACGTCGTCCTTGTATTTTTTAGGGATAACATTTGCCCCCCATGTTTATTGTAATGTTTTCAACATTACGGTAAACTTGATCCTGGCCCGAGAAACATACCGTAGCAGTACTTAAATAGTAAAGTCCATTGAGACATTACATAGTACTTTTTTAACTATCGATAATTTGCTTAGCACGAATTTCCAGGGATAATTAGTAATTAAAAAAAATAATCAAGTTTTTCAAGGAAAATTAATTTCCTAAAAATATAATATATTTTTCAAGGAAATTTAGAATCCTAAAAATATAATATATTTTTTAAGGACTTTTGACGTCCTAAAAATATAATATATTTTTCAAGGATATTAATTCCTAAAAATACAAAATATTTTTCAAGGAATTTTAATTCTTAAAAATATAAGATATTTTTTCAAGGAATTTGATTTCCTAAAAATATAGATATTTTTCAAGAAATTTGAAATTTTAACCATACCAGATATTTTTCAAGGAAATTTGAATTCTTAAAAATATCTTGTCTGCCTAAGAGGTTATAAGTAGGGCTTCCCTTCTCATTCTTGCTCTATGTGCCTTTCCCAAATGAGTTCCAAGCCTGATTTCTTCAGTTCCTCTTCAAACTCAGATGTTTATTTGGGTAAGTATTTTCTCCTAATCCTTACATCATTTAATTTAAATGTGCTTGGATTTAGAAGAAATACTTTGAATCTTTGAGGAATATGTCTGAATCTCCTTGTTTTGTTTTATTTTGATCCAAAATAATTGACTTGTTTGAATCAAGTCTACGATTTCTCTATACTTTCCTTAGCCTGGATGATTTCCAGGGTTACAAACCCTAGCACACGCGACTTTAGGTTTGTGAAACCCTAGGGCGATTTCCAGGGAAGTAAAACCCTAGGCCGACCACCTCATTAGCCTGGCGATATCTAGGATTCCAAACCCTAGTATAGGCGATTTCCAGGGATGTCTATTCCCTCATGGGTCGAGCACTCCTAGAGCTTCATTATCGACCGAGCACCTCCAAGGTTTCTTACCTTGTGTGATTTCCAGGTCTAGGATTAAGGTTAGGGCCGACCACCCCTAGAGTTTCCAATCATGAGCCGAGTACCTCCAGGGCTTCTCTTCCCTTACCTTATGCGATTTCCAGGTCTAGGATTAGGGTTAAGGCTGACCACCCCTAGGGCTTCATCATGGGTCGAGTAGTGTGCACCTCATGGGCCGACCACTATACCCTTGGGCGATTTTCAGGGATCCAGAGTGGTCGGCCCAAGCATAAGCCGACCGCCTGGGACCCTAAAAATATTTTTTTTTCCTCTCAACTGATCTCCTTGGGGGTCTTCCTTGTACTGTAAAAATTACTTTTTTTGGAGACTTGAACAGTCCTCTGGCATTTTTCTGAGGCTTGCATCCCTGGGGTGGTCGGCCTAAGGTGGTAGGCTGACCACCTATGCTCCATCTTTCATGATTTGTAATTTGATGGATTCAGGGTGATCGACACAGGCTTAGGCTCACTGGACCGACCCCCTATATAGAATTTTTCTCCTGATTTCTTCATTTTTGCTTCTTAGTTCATGGATATGCCCCCAACTATTGGCTTCACTATGCTCACTTACTAACTTACTCTTTATTTTTCTTTTGTTGCAGATGTCCAGCTCCTCTTCATCAGACAAGTCAGTAAATGAGCGTACTCCTCAGGAGTTCTTGGAATGGGTGAAAAGGATTCTCCCTCGCTCTGCTATATAATTGTTCAGTGAGGAAGATCTCTTGAAAAGGTATTTCCCAATGGCGAGAGTAAAACAAACGACTCAGCAACCTTCTGAAGATGATCCTCATATTGTCAGGCACATCACTCAGGACTCCTTGCCTGGCTCTTCTCAGATCTCTTCTCAGCACAATATGCCCTGCGACTCTCAAGGTACACCTTTGCGGAGACACTCTTCTCTGTGGGATAGGTCAGGTCAGCGAGACTCATTGCAACACCCTTTGTATTGAGATACTAGTCAGGTTCCCCATCAATCTTCTTCTCAGCAAGGACATACTGAGGGTTCTCATCGCTATGCTACTCATCCCAGGAGCATTCTATTCACAAGTTCTGACCTAAGGTGGTTCACCCCCCTTCCAAGAGCAAGACAGTCTCGCCAGCTGCACAGCAGAAGAAGAGACGACAAAAGGAGTTAAATTCATCAGATTCTAGGGTCACCTTCACCAGTGAAACCATATGGAAACCGGTTGAGAAGCCTCGCCCTACTGATTATGCGGTTGTTTGGTTCAAGGGGGCGACCTCTGACAGGACTGAAGAGAAGGTAAAGAACTTAAGGAAGATTTTTGACCTCTCCGGCGTGCTATTACTATCCCTGGACCAGATGACAGAGCTGAGGACCCCCCTCTGGGTATGTGCGCTTGGACACGTTCTGCCATTAAGTCTTGCGCCCTACTTCCTCTTCATCCATACTTTCGTAGTGTTGCGAACTATTTTGGTATTAGTCCGTCTCAACTGGCTCCTAATGTGATTTTGGTCTTATCTGCATTGTACATTATCTATCATCGTAGAAAATGGGCTGCTCCAGTGCCTCATGAGATCCACTACTTGTTTGACCTAAAGACAAACCCTTCTCAGCGCAACTCGGGGTATTTCCACTTCCACCATTATATGAGCGAGGGTACCAACACCTTCTTGGAAGAGATCTTTGGAAAGAGTAAGGCATTTAGATACGTCGACAACTATTTCTTTACTAAGGATGAAGAGGCCAACTACTCCAAGTTTAAGCATATTGGGCCATTTTATAGATCGTTCCCGACCCAGGCTATGACAGTTAGGGCCAAGGCATTGATTGCCATGACCCTTGAGGAGAAGAATGTCAAGACCCTCGTTACTTCAGAGAACCTTAGAAAGGTGGGGTTGTTTCCTCCTACTATAGTCGATGTTCCAGATGACGATGGTCCTGAGCCCGTGACCACCATAGACTCCCCGGGACCCATTCATGTCGAGGAGGTACCCTCTTTGCCTGTGCCAGCTGGACATGAGGGTGATGAGGTGGGTGAATCTGTCGCGTACTCATTGCTTGCTTCAGACGACTTTGATGAAACTACGTTCGAACCCGAATCTCATTAAGAAGGTTCGACACTTTATCACCATTATTTTATGATTCATCTGTGTTTAATATCCTTCTAACATTTGATCTTCTTTTGTAGGCTCAGACATGTTTGGTTTTGTTCATACTCAGCAGAGGTAGACTCCCACCGAGGCCAGTCCTCCTATTCGAGTGGTAGAAAGGGCCAGTCTAAGGCTAAGTCGGTCATGGAGGTTCCTCCTGAGGTGTCTCCTCCGAATCCTTTGGCGTCTAGTCCAATTGTTTTGGCATCTAGTCATGTCGCAGAGGTAGAGCCATCTTTGTCTACACCAGTTCCTCCCATTTTCACTGATGCGGGTGCTTCCTGTTCTACACCTGCTCCCTTATCTGAGCCACATCAGTTTGCTATACAGAACTTAGGTACTCTCATGGACCGAGCATCTCATCTGGAGCAAACGACAACAAATTTTAATGGGGTTAAAAATGAGGAGTTGAGCACCATTCTAACGATGTCACTCCTAGACATTCAGAGTGTGAGTCCTTTACAGTTCTCTTCTTGTCTAGTTTTCTTGTGTTCTGACGTTTATCTAACACTTGTATGTTTTTTTTTCAGGCACTGATGCTGGTCTCTCATGTCCGTGACAGATTTGTGAAGTATACCTCTACGCTCTCCAACCTTCATTCTGAGCTTGAAGCTGTCTGCCAAGAGGTGCTGGACCATATGCACGTTCTTGGCTCTAGGGATTCTAATGTTGCTTCAAAGGATGAAGAGATAAACACCCTTCGTAGTACCATGGAGCTCAAACAGTAGGAAGTGATCGAGTTGACTCTCAGGATAACCCAGATGGATGGGAAACTTGCCGATCAGCTCCAACAGTCTGAAGCTGAGAAAGAGAAGCTGATTGTTGACATGGACCAATTGCGGAAGGATTCTCTTGTCGAGAAGGAGCAAGAGGTCAAAGCTATTCAGGACAAGGCTTGAGAGGAGTATTCAGAGACAGCTTTATCTTGCTTCTACTTGATCTGGAAGTCCAACAAAGATCTGAACTTGGATTTCCTTCCCGAGAAGACATGAGCGAAGGAGCTTAGGAAGTGTCTGGCTCATGAGGCTGCCGAGGCTCACGGTGGTTTTCATATGGTACTCCTCGCCCTAGTTAGTCTTCTTTTGGTCTTTTACTCTGTCTTTCCTTCCATTCCAATGGTGGGACACCTTGTACTTGGACAATTTTTCATAAGACATTTTATGCCTTTATGCTTTTTTGATATGAGTACCCAGTGTATTGATTGAATTTTTTTTTATTTCCAATGCTTACTAAGTATATCAACTCACAATCCTCATTGGTTCAGGTATCAGTATACTCTGAACACATGTATTTTGCGTGCCATACTAACCTTACTCCTTTATGTTTTTCATCCTAACAACCATGGTAATGTGAGTAGTATGATACTTCACCAAGTACCATGAACAAAACAGGTCGACCACCCTATGGATGATGGGTCGACTACCCTATAGGGTTGATGATCTGGCCGACCACCCTATAAGGGACTTGGCTAGCAGTCTCCCTACCAATGCCTTTTTTGTTTTTGTTTTTTGCATTTTCGGAACATATGTTGAGTAAATGTCCTAGAAAAACTTGAGCTTGCTTAGTACTTAAGGGCACACCCTCATTGCGTGTGTATACACTGATCAGTATGTACTATATTCCCCCAAGTGATCATGGGTTTAAAAGCCTTGGTCACTTGCTACTTGACCATGCCTTGCTTTGAGCATTTAAACACATTATGCTATCCATTTCACCCAATGATGCAAGCAGTAAATGCTTGTCCCTCATTGGTGTTCGGGTGATGGTTTCATACTCAGTAGTAATGATACCTTTACACAAATGCAGATTGTGTAGCAAGTGTCGATCATGATCTACGTAATCTCTCGTGTACTCGTTATAATGATTGTAGATAGAAGTGTCTAAGTTGGACCAACCGGGTCTAGATGGGCTAATTAAGCCTGTAACGAGTCTTAGATCAAATTATTGATCGGTCCCTCAAGGACCAGATTCAATTATGATCCGATGATGGCGACTGGTCTTCAAACCAGTCTCTTGTTTTTTGATCGTATGGGTCGATAGGTTCCTCAAGAACCAGGAATGAATGTGATCAAATAATGGCGGCTGGTCCTCGAACTAGTCTCTTTTGTTGATTGTATGGGTCGTTAGGTTCCTCAAGAACTAGGATTGAATGTGATCAATAAATTTAGCGACAAGGTCCTAGGACCTGTCTCTTATTTGGATCGTATGGGTCGATAGGCTCCTCAAGAACCAAGATCGAACATGATCCATAATTTGGCAACAAGGTCCTAGGACCTGTCTTTCTTGTTGATCGTGTTGGTCAATAGGTTCCTCAAGAACCATGATTGGACATGATCAAATGTCTTGGCGACAAGGTCCCAGGACCTGTCTATCTTTTGGATCGTGTGGGTTGATAGGTTCCTCACGAACCAGGATCGAACATGATCAAATAGTTTGGCGACAAGGTCCTCGGACCAGTCTCTCATTTGAGGACCTGTCTTTCTTATTGATCGTGTGGGTCGATAGGTTCCTCAAGAACCAAGATCGAACATGATCAAATATCTTGGTGACAAGGTCCTAGGACCTGTCTCTCTTTTGGATCATGTGGGTTGATAGGTTCCTTAAGAACCAGGATCGAACATGATCAAATAATTTGGCGACAAGGTCCTCGGACTAGTCTCTCATTTGGATCTTATGGGTCGATTGGCTCCTCAAGAACCAAGATTGAACATGATCCATTAATTTGGCGACAAGGTCCTAGGACTTGTCTCTCTTGTTGATCGTGTTGGTTGATAGGTTTCTTAAGAACCAGGATCGAACATGATCAAAAAGTTTGGGGACAAGGTCCTCGGACCAGTCTCTCATTTGCATCTTATGGGTCAATAGGCTCCTCAACAACCACCTGGGTGGTCGGCCTAAACCCTCAAGTACACTTCACTGAGAAATACTCACTCTCGTTCAAACTGAGATCAACAGGCCTAACACCAGAAGGTCATAGGCCTAACACCCAGAGGATCAACTGGTCCAGCACGTAGAAGGTCACAGGATTAATACCTAAGCTCAGATCGTCGGACCTAGCACCTAAGTCTCATATACTAACAGAGACTTAACATCTTCCTAGAGGTTTCTATCGTGCATTAACCACCATGATCTAGAGAAACAACGAGAAGACCCATAATCTCATATGGGGAGGTGGACACGTATCTCCACTACCTGATAATCGTGTACCACGATCCCAGTATTTTTGGTCATGTAACAGCCCTGGGTACTATAAATAAAGTAACAAGGACTTCATTTCAAAGGATGGCTTTTTCTGGAATTTTTGAGATCTGAAGAATGTTTGGGGAGAAATTCTGGGCAAATTAGAAACTAGTGAATGCTTTTGTTCCTCAGTGTAATTGTTGAGTGATTCAATACTAAAAGCTCAGTGGATTAGGTTATTACTGTTCATCAGAGCAGGGCTGAACCACTATAAAATTTCTGGTGTTTGTTTAAGATATTCGTACTCTGTTGTTTATTATATTTATTTCATTCAAAATGTGTCGTATACTGTATATACGACCATTGACCAATTTCACAGGTCAACATCAATAAAATAGAAATCAATCACTTTTTCTCAATAAAACTTCTATTCACACAAAATTTCAAGAAATAGCACAACATATATCATAAATATGTAAGACATGATAAAAAAAAACCAAAAACAATCATATCTCTATTTTTTGATGTTTTTAACTAATCTATGATATCCTTGTCATAGTTGGCTAGAGTAAAAAATACCACTAGTTAAATAAAGTTGTAAACTTATTTAATAATGGACACCATTATTAACAACCTACTATTCGATCAAAGTAACAAAACCAAATTTCTTATTTTATGAGCTAGACCCACAGTTTTGATAATCAATAGATTTAGTCATAGTAGTCACCGTAGGAGTGAGTCTAGTAGAATTTGACCTATAATTATCTATCTTTCGAAATCTAACATTGTCAAAATAACTAATGAACATCTTTCGTAGGGGGGCGAATCAAAGCGTCTCAAGGCCCCATTAAGCTTTTGACCTTGTTAAACCAACAGTGAACATCAAATATAATTCTTAAAATAAGATCATTATAAAATTATAAATATTATTTTTTATTATTTATGTTCGAAAATTAATGACTATTGTTCTTCAAAAATTTTAAAAATTAAATTTTTAAAACCAAAGTCCTATAATTTTCTATTAATTCTAAAGTGTCATATTGAAACAAATTCAATTAAATTGGAATTAATATGTTGCTAATCAATATTTAGGTTTAACTATTATAAAGAACATATACAATTAAGTCTAACTCAGGCAAATGAGCCTTAACAATTGAGCTTGTATGAAAGAGAGCTGGGTCTAGTATGTAAAAGACAGGAATTTAAACATTCATTTTATTAATTGTTATTAGTTGATTAGTCTCACTATAGTCATGCAAAGTAAATGGTCCGTCACAAGTAGAACCATCCATAAGAGAGAATTTAAACTTTACATTTTCTAATGGGTCCAAATAAAACCTATCATTTTATGAATTTTTTATTTGGCAAAATCCATATATCTAGCAAACATATGGACACTATATGCATCTAAGCCCAATTGCAAAAAAAAAAAAAAACCACATATAATGCAAACAAACATGTTATAATTGGATGGGCCTAATCATGTTACTATATGAGCAAGTCTATAAATATGCAAAAATACCACAATTTATTTCATTTGCAAAATGATCACAATTAATTATCTATAATTTATCAAAAAATTCGAATTAATTAAATTTTTAATAAAAAATAAGTCAATTTAAATGAAATTTATCAATAATCAACTTGGTTTATGTTAATTTGAAAAAAATATTAATTTAATTTAAATAGGATTTATCAACAATTAACTAAAGTTAATTTAAATCCTATTTATAAAGAAAAATATTAATTAATTGGTTGAAAAATGATGATATTTTTCAAAATTTTAAAAATTTAAATAGTAAAATCAATATCTTAGCTGTTTTTAAAAAAAAATATTGTGTTGTTACAACTATAAGTAAATATTTTAACCATTTAAATATATATATATTAATAGTTATAACAACCCTAAAATATCTCAAGACAGTTAAACAAATGCAAATATCAATAAAAATATATAACTAACAAATTTCAATAATTTAAATATTAAAAACTATAGAATAAACATATATTAATATTTCCAGATAAAGATTTAATAAAAATAACGAGTATTTAAAAGAAAATATCTTTAATATCTAATATCTTAATTCTAATATTTTAATATATTAAAATAATTAAAATTAAGTTGTTACCCTATTTTTAAATTTAAATTTGAATCTTTGTAGAAAATATCTAATTATTTAAATCTCAAACAACAAAAATATTTTATTTTAAAAAATATTTTTAAATAATAAAATAAATATGATATTTTTAGCTTTGTTATAAATAATCAATTTCACAATTTTATTTTCCTTAAAATTTTTTTTTTTTAAAAATAAAAAATTCTGGATGAACAGTACCCATCACGGGTAATGATCATCGTGTGCACATGTGTGGGCATGCATGCGTGCACAAGGGTGGCTGGGCGATGTGCGCGCTGGTGCGATTTTTCAAACAAAAAACGTTTTCTAATTAATTTTTACCATGTTTTACACAAAATAAAACATTTATAAAAATTAATGGCATAGAAAACACAATAAAATAACTTAAAAATTGCTAAAAATCATATAGAAATCAATATGCTACATAAAAACATGAAATCAATTCAATTACTCAAACACATCAAATAATTCAATTTTTAACATGTTCATGCATGAAAGTAAAGATTACCAAACGCTCTGAGGCCAGTTGTTGGGAAAACTTATACAAGATCTTGTTTATTTTCATGTAAATCTTATATTAAACCAATTAATATGAGATAACCTAGAACATGTTTCTAAAATTGAATTCAATCAGAAATAATGATAAGAACACTTACATTATATGCAGCGGAATGATAGTCATTCCTTTAGTTTCTCTAACCCTTGTATCCTTTCCGTCGCAGGGTATTACTAAGAAACTGAACTGTTCTTCAATTTTCTTCACAACTTTCCAAAGTATCCATAGAATCACCTAGATTAGGCTGATAAATTCTCAACACATGAAATAGATACAGAGAGAAGAAGAGAAAAGAATAATGAGACTTAGAAAATGACTTATGTTTGTAGAGAGAATCTAAAACCTACTAGATCTTCTGATCTTCTCAGAAACTTGTGTTTCAAAAATCTCTTACTAAGCACTCATTTTATAGACTCAATTATGCCATTTAATTTAATTAAAAAATCAATAGAATAATAGATAATATCAGCTCTAGGTCGAAATTATCATGGACTTTAGGCCTGTGAAATTTCCCATTTAATTATAAGTCCGTTGGACTTAAAATCAATGTTTGTATTATTTTTTATTGATTAATTAATTAAATAATTATTAAAATCATTTATCTAATTAAATATTTATAATTTGAACATTGATTTAAACTTATTTATTAATTTATATACCAATTTATCTTATTTAATAAATATGCCATAATTTCTCTTTTCTTCTATAAATTACATAACTCCGTGAAATTATCCAAAATTGACCTGATTAACTTTGATAATTCTAATTGATAACTAAATCAATTATTTGAGACTATCTAGATGATTTTATCCAAGGTATGGTGAGGACCATGAGCCTATGAAATCAAGCTCCAATAAGTTATCATAAATCTAACAAATAAATTTACTAACTTATTAATTACTCGTGACTCCACTAAAGACTCAGAATTGCACTCTTAAATTCATAGAACGCTCTATAAAAAATATAGATACATTATTAATTATCCATTGTTACAACCATAATTGTCACTCAATCATCTATAGACGGTCTACGATGAGATGAGGCTAAAATACCGTTTTACCCCTCATTGTATTTTATCCTTAAAACACTTAGTTCCTTGTAAATGATATTTCAGTAAACTAATATTAATTATTGAAATGAGATCTCTATCATTTAGCACCTTGAACCAAACTAAAAGGAAACCATCATTTCACTTCTTCATCATAAGTTATAGATGTTCATATCTATGATTAACACTCCCACTCAATTATGCTACCGAGTTCCCAAGATGTAAGTATGGGCTAGTCCGTAGGGTAAGCTGGTAACGAACAAGTCAAAGAACTCAAATAATACAATCAGTTAGAATACTAACCACTTAGAATTGATATTGAATTGGCCTATGATCAACTATATGATATGACTAGAATAGATATTAACGGTGTTGACGCAGTTCTTCGCCAACAGGTAATTAAGAAAATAAGAGGAAGGGATTAGTGCTAATGTTGAACCGAAATAGATGAATGATCTTTGTAAATGGACTGGTGACACAATCACATTTTTTAGGTGGTTCAAAGGTTAAAATCCTTCTACTCCACCAGTCAATATTATTGCTATATGCTTGGTATTCTTTTACAGGGTATTTCCGTACACAATAGAATCCAACCCTTTGCAACTCCCAGGGTCTCCATATTAATAGGAGAGGGCACCTGGGAGTTGTTAAGAAGGTCATCCCGTGACCTTCTTACCTACCATGTCAACTCTGTGACATTCATGATTAATTCCTAAAACCTGACACATGAAGTGTGGTCTAATCAATAGGTAAGGGGGATAATGGGCCGCACGGCCCAACCCAGTCATGGGTGTCTGAATACGCACGTTCATGCTGCGTGTCCGAGAAGTCAGGGATATATCAGACACGTGATGTCTGATATATGCACGTTTACCTTGCGTGGTTGACTTTATAAAAGGTCACAGCCTCCAACTTTAGCTCGTACCACGAGATGGATGCTTCCCTCGACCTGTGGCCTTCAGAGTCCAGACTCAGTCCTTAAGTAATCTTGGCGAACCTTTGGATACCCCGAGCTAACGAGGTAGGACCTGACGACAACAGCTCCGGTCATGGGGAATCCACGTGGCTGACTATAATTTAGGCCGTATCTCAGCTTGCTAATAGCCCGTTGGAAAATCAGGGCGTACATTTGCCCCCCAAGCCCCTGCTCGTTGTACACGATGTCGTTGTGTAGGGCCATAGTAGGGGCTTTTAGGCTTCCCCATGAACTCTTCATATTCCACACTTTACGCAGGCGCCGAATACGTGGAACATCGTGGTTGGTGACGGTACGTCATCCGAGAACCGCATTAAATGGCCTAGCCTATACGCAGCCGTTGTTTTGTCTTTCGAGTGGAGAGCCTTGGATCCCACATCAGGGCAATCCAACGACCCTCCTCATGTGGCCTTTCACGTATATAAAAGGGGTGGCCACCTTACGCATGGGCCACCCGTTCATTTGAAATTTTTCAGATGTTTCTTTCTTCTTCTCTCTTCTTCGTCTCCAAAAGAAAAATCTTCTTCTCTTCGGTCGCCATTCCCAGCACTCAAGAAGTTCAGGTGTAAGGGCTCCCTTGAGGCTTTGGTATCAACTACCCTGACGAGGCCCTAACCCAGATGACCCCTTCATCATCTTCTCAACCAGAACACTCTGTAAGTCTCCTGACTGTGTATGTTTTGAAATTCTTTTTCACTATAGCCTAGGTCAATATTTACTGTAGCCGCATGCAATGTTCCGTTGGTTTTTTTTGGGCATGAAGGGTGAAAGCCTTTTAGGTTAGGGTATCGCTTGAAGTATAAAACCATTTAGGACCACGGTTTATAGGCTGTGTTTTCTGGGGAAATTTTCTGGGTAGGATTTTTGGTATGCTTGTTTAAAGTATCCAGTACTTTGGGTGCAAAACCGAGTAGCTTAGGGGACACGCTTCACAGGCGGTTTTGCACCTTTCGCCTATCGAAACTTTCCTTCCTAGGAAAATTTCTATCTTGACCCTCCTAACACACGAATTCCAAGTAATCAGGGATCTGTTGGGAGCACAGGCGCGTGTTCATAGAACCGCGTGGTCTCACTCTCCATGGGCTGAGATTACCTCAGATCGTGCAAAGAAACACTCCTTTTGATTCTTCCTTATGCTTAGGTCGCCTAATCTTTTCTTTTGTTCGCTAGGCGACCAGATGGCACCCAAGAAGAACGCTCCAAAGAGGATCGCTGGCAGCTCGTCCTCCCAACAATCCAAGGGAAAAGAGGTGATGACGGACTCTCCAATCCCTGCCTTCGGGCCGGCCGTGGAGCAGGAGCTCGAGGTGGCGCCCGATGCTTTCTTCGAGGCTGAAAGGATCATCTCGAAGATCACTGACCAGGGTAAAGTGAATAAGATATTCCTTTCCCATGGCATCGAACTCGGGAGGGGCGCCCTGATCGCCCGACCTCCCGTAGAAGGTGAGCGAAGCTGCGCACCGCTTTATGAGGAGTTCGCGGCCTGGAGTGACGAACACTTCAAAGCCGGGGCTTTCCTCCCGCTGGATCAGTACTTCGCCGACTTCCTCAATTATGTGAGGTTGGCCCCTTTCTAGCTCCCCCCCAACTCCTATCGCTTGTTGGCGGGGTTGAGATATCTGTTCTTGAAACAGGAGTGGGAGGTCCCCACTCCGGCATATATCTTATACTTTTTCTGCCTCAAAGCCAGCCCAGAGCAGCGGGGGCGAGGCGACGGATTCTATTACTTAACCCGGTTTCCAAATACGGCTGCGGTCATCGAGCTGCCCAGCCACCCCAACGACTTCAAAGACCAGTTCTTTATGTCCAAGGGGTTTCGCAACTGCGACCTGCACTACTTCAACCGTCCTCGTAAGTACCTTTCATCTCTAGCTCGTAAGTTAAGTATCGGTTAGCTCTCCCCTGTATCCATTTCAGACTTAGAATAATTCTGTAGCTATTTTTGCGAGGATAGAGAAGTCTGTGATCCTCGGGAGCCAGTACGAGACACTGGCGGGCTTGCCCCCCAGTGAAAAGGACTATCACTAGCTCGTGACAGACGAGATGATGCTGGCCTACAAGCTGATCTCCCCAGGCCAGACTCTGAACCTGAAGAGGCCCCGGGTGCCTCCCCCAGCTCGCGAGATGAGGCCTATCCCCATGGAGGAGGCTGCGGGGGATGAGGATGAGGAGGACGAGGTGCCCCTCGTGAGGACGAGGAAGCGGGCGCTGGAGGTCGTCCAAAGGACGGACGAGGAGAGGATCCGGTCCGGAGCAGCTGCAGGTCCCTCTTGCCAAGGTAACCCATACATGTTTAGGAACTTAGATAGGGCCACTGCAGACCCCCAGCTAGCTAGGTTCAATCCCAGACAGCTCGTCTGATGCCATCAAAGTGACCCAGAATTTGAGGAAACCCTGCTCCATTGCGTCGACCAGCTCGTGCTGGACTAAGAAAGTAGTCGCCCTAGGGGTACAATAGTTGTAGACAACACCCTAGCCTTTAGGTCGGTCCTATTCGAGGAGTATGGGACCAACCTTCGGTCTCGGCCATCACTCTGGGAGGGTGTCGTAGCTCCGGGTCTTAGGCAATACGTAGAAGAGTCTAGTCCTGAGGCAGCCTCAGATCCAGAACCTGCGCCAGGTCGGGAAGTAATTGTCTTAGATTCCCCTGCGGAAGCTCCGGGGCTGATGGTCGTGACCATAGATTCCTCTTCTAGCTCGGGGGGTAGGATTCCTATTAGTATATACATATACACTTGAGTTTCACCTTTTTTTTTCCTTTGTTTTTGTTTTTGCATGACTGCTTACTGACATATTGATGTTGTCTTTGTTTTTCCAGAGGAGATGTCTCAGCCCGGGGGAAAAAATCTGCGAGCTATGTTCACCGGAGGGAACTCCTCAGCTGGGGCCTCTGGGCCCAAAATGAAGATGCTCCGGGTGGCGAAGAAAGTCGCTGGGACCCCAACCAAGTCCCCTGCAAAGGGGAAAGAGCAGACCCCAGCTGCTCAGGCTGAGGAAACTACACCTCTTGCTGTAGTGGAGAACATGCCCCCACTCTCTCCGCGAGCTCCGGCCTTTTTCCGGGACACAGGGGCGGAGCTCGGGGCCTCGGCAACTGCACCCCTCGAGGTACGCATCCCGGTGGACCCCCAGGATCTGGAGAAGATTCCAGATGTCTTTCGGGGGACGGTGTATGAGACGGCGAGCTACGCCGTCAACCACTTCTATCGCTTCAATGAGAGAGAGCTGCGGGCCATCGAAACAAGGAGCCCGGTGGGCGTAATGGAATCTTCATTGGACATGGCCCTAACGGTAAACTCACTTTACCCTTATTTTTTATTATCATGCCCTGCCTTGTTTTTCCTCTCTTTTTTTTCAAAGGCAATTGCCTCTGTTTTTGCAGAGCATCTTGGCCCTTCACCGGAGCATAGCCAGGGCCAAGGCCCAACTCGAGGATATGAGGGGCGAGCATCAGACGACCTTGTCCTCCCATGAGACTTCCTTGCATACGGCCCAACAGAAGGAAAAGGAAGCCAAGGATGCCTTGGCAGTCGTACAGGTCGAGCTGGAAGAAGCCCGTCCCAAGCTTCAAGAGGCCGGGGCTACCAAAGCCGCCCTTGCTGCCGCACTGGTTGAGCTAGACTCTGCAAAGGCTGGGGCCGAGGAGGCTAAGGCCGCCTTGGAAATGGAGAAGGCAACTTCCAGCACCGCCATGGAGGACATGCTCTACCATTGCTGGGCCTATAACCCGGACGGTGATTTCTCCTTCTTGGGAGTGGACGTCTGGGAGCCCTTGTTGGAGGGTTTTAAAGCTCGCCTCCAGAAAGAGGCACCTTCTGAGACCGGGGAAGCCTCCGTCGTAGCCGAGCAAGAGGGCGAGACAGCGACCTCCACGGGGCAACCCGGTGGAGCCTAGGGCCTTTCTTTTTCGCATCCACTCTTTTATTATTATCATTTTTTGTGTAACTTTGCATGAGGTTTTTCCACCTCGAGACAATTGGTTTTATCAATTTTTTCTTTTAATTAGTTTATTTCCCTTTGCCTCCATGCATTTTAGTCACTACTTTGAAAAACTTAGTTCGTGTTAATTTTTTGACTAACATCCTGTGCTTTTTAAGAAAAAACACTGATTAATCAATTTAAATTAACTTCTAAGTTTTATGACCTGGTTATGTCCAGGAACTTAGTTTGAAAACTTAGTTCGCGTTAATTTTTATCAATATCTCGTGCTCTTTAAGAAAAACAACGATCAATCGATTTAAATTTACTTCTAAGTTTTATGACCTAGTTATGTCCAGGAACTTAGTTTGAAAACTTAGTACGCGTTAATTTTTATCAATATCTCGTGCTCTTTAAGAAAAACAACGATCAATCGATTTAAATTAACTTATAAGTTTTATGACTTGGTTATGTCCAGGAACTTAATTTGAAAACTTAGTTCGCGTTAATTTTTATCAACATCTCGTGCTCTTTAAGAAAAACAACGATCAATCGATTTAAATTAACTTCTAAGTCTTTAAGGCGACCTGGTTAAATTCAGGATAAGACTTAGTTCGCGTTAATTTTTATCAATATCTCGTGTCTTTTAAGAAAAACAACGATCAATCGATTTGAATTAACTTCTAAGTCTTTAAGGCGACTTGGTTATATCCAGGTACCATATGCCCCCCAAGTAACTGGGAAATGGTCTTTCATGGTTACTTTAAATTACACTTGTAAATATGTACAATTACAAACGAAAAGTTAATTCTCATCGCTTAATACATAAAAAATGGCCTTTTAGGCCTTACAAGGGTATCATTGATAATATCTCTTCAAATGGATGGCGTTCCAAATTCGTGGGACTGCCCCTCCATTGAGCCGAGCTAATTTGTAAGTTCCTTCTTTAATGACCTCGATGATTTGATATGGCCCTTCCCAGTTTGGTCCCAATACTCCATCTTTGGGATCTTTACCGGCTAGGAAAATCCTCCTGAGGATCAGGTCGCCAATGCTAAAGGCGCACTTTTTGACTTTTGAGTTGAAATAACGAGTGATTTTTTGCTGGTAATGTGCGAGCTGGAGTTGCGAATCTTCTCATCTTTCATCAACCAAATCAAGGGAAGCGCAAAGTAGCTCGTGGTTGCGGTCTTGGTCATATGCCTGGACTCTGTGCGAAGGTACCTTAATCTCCACGGGGAGGACCGCCTCACTCCCAAAAGTCAGGGAGAAAGGAGTATGACCCGTAGGAGTCCGGTGCGAGGTCCGGTATGCCCACAGAACCTGGGGGAGCTGTTCTGGCCAGACCCCCTTGGCTTCGTCTAGTCTCTTCTTGAGGCTCTCCTTTAGAGTCTTATTGACGGCCTTGACTTGGCCATTCGCCTGAGGATAGGCCACGGAGGATAAGCTTTTAACAATTCCGTATCTTTCACAAAACTCGGTGAATAGGTCGCTGTCGAACTGAGTCCCATTGTTGGAAATGATCTTCTTGGGTAGCCCGAATCGGTAGATAATGCTCTTAACCACGAAGTCGAGGACTTTTTTGGAAGTTATTGTCGCCAAAGGTTCTGCCTCAGCCTACTTCGTAAAGTAGTCGATGGCCACCACGGCGTAACGGACCCCGCCTTTTCCAGTAGGGAGGGCGCCAACCAAGTCGATCCCCCAAACTGCAAACGACCATGGGGAAGAGATCATCTTCAGCTCGACTGGGGGAGCTCGGGCAACTGTGGCGAACCGCTGGCACTTGTCGCACTTCTTGATGTACAAGATCAAGTCCTTGGATAGAGTGGGCCAGTAATATCCTTGCCTTAAGACCTTTAGGGCCAAGCTTTGCCCCCAGTGTGATCCCCGCAAAAACCCTCATGCATCTCCTGCAGAATGGCCTTTGCTTTGCTTGGAAGAACACATCGTAGGAGAGGTAGGGAGTGCCCATGTCGGTATAGTATCCCATCTACCATCGTATACCTTGGGGCCTGGTACAGTACCCGCCGCACATCATTACGCCCTTCAGGTAGCTTCCCCTCGGTGAGATACTCAAGGATGGGGGTCATCCAGGTCGGCCTGGCGTCGATCATCTCGACCTCCGCCCTGACTTCTTCTATACTTGGTTTCTCCAAGAATTCTACCGGCACTAACCCCAAAGCCTCCGTCTCCCCGGAGGTGGCGAGCTTGGCAAGAGCGTCTGCGTTAGCGTTCTGCTCCTGAGGTATCTGTTCGATTGAGCCTCGCCCAAATGCGGACAGCTCGACTTTTACCTTCGCTAGGTAGGCAGCCATCTTGGGTCCTCGTGCTTGATATTCGCCCAGAACCTGGTTTACCACGAGCTGGGAGTCACTGAAGCACTGGACGGAGCTCGCCTTCAGCTCCTGGGCTATTCTTAGCCCGGCCAGCAAAGCTTCGTATTTGGCCTCGTTGTTGGAGGCCTTGAATCCGAATCTCAGCGCCGAGTGGAATCTATGTCCCTCAAGGGATATCAAAATGATTCCAGCCTTAGAGCCGTTCTCATTGGAAGAGCCATCTACGAAGATCTTCCACGACGCCTGGGCCGAGGTGAGCTGGGGTGAGTCTTCTGCAGAATCTTCCCGGAATCCTGTGCACTTTACCACAAAATCGGCTAGGGCCTGACTTTTTATAGCAGTTTGTGGGGTGTACAGAATCTTGAACTGACTGAGTTCGATAGCCCACTTTAATAGGTGTCCCGATGCTTCAGGTTTTTGCAAAACCTGCCTTAAAGGCTGATCGGTCATGTCGTGTATTGAGTGGGACTGGAAATACGACCTGAGCTTTCGGGAGGCCGTGATAAGGTAGAACGCCAATTTTTCCATCAAAGGGTATCGGGATTCAGCTCCGAGAAGTCTCTTGTTGATGTAATAGACCGATTTCTGAACCTGTTCTTCTTCTCGGACCAATACGGCACTAGCTGCATCCTCTGTGACAGCTAGGTAGAGAAAAAGGGGCTCTCCTACCTTTGGTTTGGATAATACGGGTGGCTCGGCCAGATGTGCCTTCAGATCGAGATAAGCACTTTCGCACTCTTCTGTCCATTCGAAATTCTTATTTCCTCGGAGCAGGTTGTAGAATGGCAGGCACTTATCGGTGGATTTTGAAATAAACCGATTGAGGGCTGCCACCCTTCCTGTCAGGCCTTGGACGTCTTTCCGCGACTTGGGTGAGGGAAGCTCGAGTAATGACCTGATCTTGTCAGGGTTTGCCTCGATTCCTCGGGTATTGACGATGAAGCCCAGGAATTTTCTAGATGCGACTCCAAAAGTGCACTTCTGTGGATTAAGCCTCATGCCATACTCCTGTAGTATCTTGAAGCACTCCTCCAGGTCGGAAACATGGTTATCGGCAGTCTTTGACTTGACTAGCATGTCATCAACGTACACTTCCATGCTCTTCCCGATCTGGTTGGCGAACATTCTATTTACTAACCTCTGGTATGTAGCGCCGGCGTTCTTCAGCCTGAATGGCATGACCTTCTAACAATAGACGTTAGTTGGGGTCATGAAGCTGGTGTGCTCCTGGTCCGCCAGATTCATGGCGATCTGATTGTAGCCTGAGTACGCGTCCATAAAGGACATGAGCTCGTGCCCCGCCGTGGCGTCCACCAATGGGTCAATCCTTGGCAAGGGAAAACAATCTTTGGGGCATGCTTTATTCAGGTAGGAGAAGTCGATGCAGGTCCGCCACTTCCCGTTGGGCTTCGGGACCAGCACAGGGTTGGCGACCCAAATCGGAAACTTGGCTTCACGGATAAAGCCGCATTTCTTTAGCCGGGCTACTTCTTCCTCTAAGGCCTCAAACTGGGTTGTTCCCAGGCGCCTCTGCTTCTGGGACTTCGCAGGAATGCTCTTGTCCAGATGAAGGGTGTGCCTGATGACATTTGGACTGATTCCCACCATGTCCTCGTGTGACCATGCAAACACATCCAGGTTGTCCTGCAGAAACTTGATCAGCTCCGCTTTCCTCTTGTTACAGAGGTTCTTCCCGAGCTTGACCATCCTGAAGGGTTCTGTGGATCGATGTTTACTTCCTCGAGCTCTTCAATAGCCTGGAGCTCAGACTTTTCCTCGCCTATTCGGGGGTCAATATCCTCACTTAAGATGATATTTTCCCCTTCGGCACTTTGAGGTTTTTCAATCTCAGGATCAGCTAAAGGTTCCTGAGATTCCTCTCCTCCACCTTGGATGGCCATTGCTAGCTGCCCGGGTTTTGATTTTCCCTTCATGGAAATGCTGTAGCATTCCCTAGCAGTGAGCTGATCACCACGGACCGTGCATATCCCCGTGGAAGAAGGGAATTTCAGCGCGAGGTGGCGAACGAAAGTGATGGCCTCAAAAGCTATAAGTGTGGGTTGGCCCAAAATAGTATTATATGCAGCGGAGCAGTCGATGACCACGAACTCGAGGAGTTTTGAGACTGTTCGAGGCCCTTCTCCTAAGGTGATCACCAGCTCGATAGCCCCTATAGCCGCTGATCCTTCTCCCAAAAAACCATACAACATCATGGAGGTCGCCTTTAGCTCGGCGATAATCAAACCCATCTTCTCCAGTGTGGACCGGAATAGAAGGTTTACCGAGCTCCCATTATCGATCAGCACCCTCCTAACCCTTCGATTAGCGATCTGAACTGCTACGGCCAGAGGGTCGTTATGAGGGAAATGGACATGGCCTGCATCTTCTTCTGTAAAAATGATCGGTTGCCTCTCCAATCGTTGCTGCTTTGGCAGACGCTGCTCCGGGACGAACTCTACTCCATTATGCGCCTTGAGTTCGTTTACGTATCTCTTCTGGGCGCCCCTGCTCACGCCAGCTAAATGCGGACCTCCAGAGATTGTGGATATCTCTCCTCTTATCACGGGAGGAGGGACGTCTTGATCTATCCGAGACCCGGGCTGACTGACCGGGACTTCTGGAGTAGGTCGACTTGCTGGAACCCTGTTCCGGGCGTATTGAGCCAAGGGGCCGACTCTGATGAGAGTTTCGATCTCATCTTTCAAATACCTACAATCATCAGTATTGTGGCCAACGTCATTGTGAAAACGGAAAAACTTGGAGGTGTCCCTTTTCCCCTTCTGGTGCCTTAACGACTCCGGTTTCTTCCAGGGGAGGCTAGCATAATTCGCCAGGAAGATGGTCTCCCTAGAGTGGGTGAGCTCTGTATAAGTCGCATAGACCAGATTAAATTTATCTACAGACTTATTCTTCTTTGGGCCGTGCTGGCTGCCCTCGCCGCTCCGCCGAACTGGTTATTCTGTGTAACGTTCTGGGTTGCTGTTGCGACCTACGTTCCTACTCCAGCGGGCTGCTCTGGGACCTGGCTGGTCCCTGCAGCTGAGGCTTTTGCCTCCTCCAAGTTGATCCATTCCTGGGCCCTATTTAGGAACTCGTTCACTGAGCTAACTCCCTTCATTTGTATTTCTTTCCAGAGTCCCCCTCCGACGAGGATTCCAGTTCTCAAGGGCATGAGCTTGGAGCTATCATCTGTGTCTCTGGCCCGAGCAGTGACGTTTGCGAACCTGCTCAGGTAAGCCTTCAGAGGCTCGTCGGGCTGCTGCCTCATGTTAGCCAGAGAGTCGGCCTTGACGCGGGCAGCCTGGGAGGCTCGGAATGCCCTTTTGAAGTCAGCCGAGAAAGTTTTCCAGGAGCTGTTTGATTGTCTTTTGCTTTGTTTGAACCACTTCCTGGCTGGTCCAGTTAGTGTGGAGGGAAATATCAGACACCTCAGCTCAGGGCCAATGTTGTGGGCCATCATCAGGGTGCGGCATACGGAAACCGGGTGGGTATGCCGTTGCTGCTATGCTGGGGGCGAAGAGTTCCAGCTGGTCCCCCGAATCATACTCGTCCTTCTCTTTCTTCGACAGGAGCTTCCTCATTAGTTCCTCCATCTGAGCCAGGCGTTCGAGGGTTTTGTCCTGATTTCCTTGGTTATTCCGGGGCTGCTCAATAGCTCCGGATCCACTATGTATGTTTGGTGGGTTATTGCCCATCCTATCTTGTGATAGGTTATTTGGGGCGTTCCCACCGTTACGCACTTCGGACAGGTCTCCCCCTGAGCGAGCATGGCTGTCACCTCCTACTGGTTCCCCTCTATGAGAGTTAAGGCGATCTTGCAGGTCGCCCCCCTGGGTGGTTTGAGGACTTTGTGCCAAGCTTAAACGTTGGCGCAGGTCTTCGCCAGAAAGGTCACTCCGGCGACTGCCGGTCCAGTAGCTCCTGTTAAAGAGGCTCGGAGTCCGCCTTTGGGGGTGAGGATCCGGGCTCTCTCTCAGCGCCCTGCTACATCGGGAAGGTCCTGCGGACAGCGGGTTTCTCCTGCTGCTTCCATAAGTTGGAATATCTCGGATGGGCCGAGGAGGAGATAGATACCTTATTGGTGATGGAGGATGCCTGACCGGAGATGCGATCCTGGTTCCATCAGGGCGGATTAAGTTAGGTGGGGGCCTTTCAGCCCTGCCAACCTGCGGGTCCCGCGCCTGACGATTTGGACGAGGCACAGGATGGCTGGTGGGGACGGGCTGGCACTGTGAGCCCTCCCCGGATCTACTTCTGCAATTCCCTCGAGCCCTCCTGGGCGCGCTCGAGGCTGGTTGAGAGCTGGGAGTTTAAGTTTGGACCGAGCGGCTATACTGTTGTTCGGCTCTAGGCATTCCTTCGAAGTTTGCCTCTTGACGGTGCGATGAGGGAATAGAGTTAGATGCCGGCGGTCTGTCCGAGTGGCTAGGCCTGGACTGATTACCCCGACGGGACTTATGAGTCTCGCCTTGCCTCTTTCCAACGTTAGCGTCGGTTGTAAGAGGGGGTAATTGGGTCAACACCTCCTTGATCTATTGATTAGCTTTCGCTAGTTGGCTCCTCAGCTGAGCATTCTCCATTTCTACCGCAGTGTAAAAATCTGGGTTTGGATTAGGTGGCCGGGGTGCCGAACTTCCAGTGTCATCTTGGCCCGCCGGCTGCTTGCCCGGCCGCTACCGGACTTCAGGATTTTGCTCACCAGAGATGGTGGCATGATGAGCCTCCTGCCCATCATGTGGTTCTGCCTCATTACCGTGCCTTGATCTAGTGGTCACCATGGCTGGATGTTTGCGATAGCACCAATCTAACTAAGCTCTCAATGAAAGCACCAAACTGTTGATGCGGTTCTTCGCAAACAGGTAATTAAGAAAATAAGAGGAAGGGATTAGTGCTTATGTTGAACCGAAATAGATGAATGATCTTTGTAAATGGACCGGTGACACAATCACGTTTTTTAGGTGGTTCAAAGGTTAAAATCCTTCTACTCCACCAGTCAATATTATTGCTATATGCTTGGTATTCTTTTATAGGGTATTTCCTTACACAATAGAATCCAACCCTTTGCAACTCCCAGGGTCTCCATATTTATAGGAGAGGGCACCTGGGAGTTGGTAAGAATGTCATCCCGTGACCTTCTTACCTATCATGTCAACTCTTGTACATTCATGATTAATTCCTAAAACCTGACACATGAAGTGTGGTCTAATCAATAGGTAAGGGGGATAATGGGCCGCACGGCCCAACCCAGTCATGGGTGTCTGAATACGCACGTTCATGCTGCGTGTCCGAGAAGTCAGGGATATATCAGACACGTGATGTTTGATATATGCACGTTTACCTTGCGGGGTTGAATTTATAAAAGGTCACATCCTCCAACTCTAGCTCGTACCACGAGCTGGATGCTTCCTTCAACCTGTGGCCTTTAGAGTCCAGACTCAGTCCTTAAGTAATCTTGGTGAACCTTTGGATACCCCGAGCTAACGAGGTAGGACCTGACGACAACAGCTCCAGTCATGGGGAATCCACGTGGCTGACTATAATTTAGGCCGTATCTCAGCTCGCTAATAGCCCGTTGGAAAATCAGGGCGTACAAACAGTATGTTTACTTATCCTATCAACTGTCAATATCGGTACAGTCCGATGTAACAAATACATCTGATCTTTTCTACCTTGCTAATGTTCTGGAAAGAACACAACATTGTGATGTGTAAGTAGATCATATCGTAGATTGGCAAGACAGTGTAAATCCTGTGCACTGACTAATCTCATAACTAACTTATTTTGAACATATAATCATATTTATATTCCACTATGATTACGTTATTGTTGACGCGGTTCTTCACCAACAGGTAATTAAGAAAATAAGAGGAAGGGATTAGTGCTTATGTTGAACCAAAATAGATGAATGATCTTTCTAGGAATGGGCTGGTGACACAATTAGGTTGTTAGGTGGTTCAAAGGTTAAAATCCTTCTACTCCACCAGTCAATATTATTGCTATATGCTTGGTATTCTTTTATAGGGTATTTTTTACACAATAGAATCCAACCCTTTGCAACTCTCAGGGTCTTCATATTTATAGGAGAGGGCACCTGGGAGTTGGTAAGAAGGTCATCCCGTGACCTTCTTACCTATCATGTCAACTCTGTGACATTCATGATTAATTCCTAAAACCTGACACATGAAGTGTGGTCTAATCAATAGGTAAGGGGGATAATGGGCCGCACGGCCCAACCCAGTCGTGGGTGTCTGAATGCGCACGTTCATGCTGCGTGTCCGAGAAGTCAGGGATATATTAGACACGTGATGTCTAATATATGCACGTTTACCTTGCGTGGTTGACTTTATAAAAGGTCACAGCATGACTTCATAAAAGGTCACAACCTCCACGAGCTGGATGCTTCCCTCGACCTGTGGCCTTCAGAATCCAAACTCAGTCTAATCTTGGCAAACCCTTAGGCTACCTCGAGCTGAGGAGGTAGGAACCTTCTATGGCAGCTCCGATTTTGGGGATGTTCACGTGGTAGATATGATTAGGCCGTACCACAGCTTGCTAACAGCTCGTGGGAAAACCAGGGCGTACATTTGCCCCCCAAGCCCTTGCTCGTGGTACACGACGTCGTATAGGGCCACAGTAGGGGCTTTTAGACTTCCTCATGAACTCTTCATATTCCATATTTCACGCAGGCGCCGAATACGTGGAACATCGTGGTTGGTGACTGTACGTCTTCCGAGAACCGCATTTAATGGCCTAGCCTATGCTCAGCCGTCGTTTCGTCTTTCGAGTGGAGGGCCTTGGATCCCACATCAGGGCAATCCTACGGCCCTCCTCATGCGGCCCTTCACGTATATAAAAGGGGTGGCCACCTTACACATGGGCCACCCGTTCATTTGAAATTTTTCAGAAATTTTCTTCTTCTTCTCTCTTCATTTTCAAAAGAGAAAACCCTCTTCTTTCCGGCTGTCACTCCCAGCACTCAAGAAGTTCAAGTGTACGGGCCCCTTCGAAGCTTTGGAATCAACCACTCCGGCAAAGCCCCAACCAAGACGACCCCTTTACCCTCTACTCAACCAGAACACTCAGTAAGTCTCCTGACTGTGCATGTTTTGAAATTAATTTCCACTGTAGCTTAGGTAAATATTTATTGTAGCCACATGCAAGGTTTTGCTGGTTTTTTGTGGGCATGAAGGGTAAAAGCATTTTAGGTTAGGGTATCTTTACAGTAGAAAACCGTTTAGGAGCATTGGTGTGTTTTCTGGAGAAATTTTCTGGGTAAGATTTTGGGTATGCTTGTTTAAAGTACCCAGTATTTTGGGTGCAAAACTGGGTAGCTTAGGGGACACGCTTCATAGGTGGTTTTGCCTTGCTTGCCTACTGAAACTTTCCCCCCAAGGAAAATTCTATCCTGACCCTCCTGACACACGAATTTCGAGTAATCGGGGATCTGTTGGGAGCTTAGGCGCATGTTCATAGAACCGCGTGGTCTCACTCTCCACGGGCTGGGCTAGGCAACCAGATGGGACCCAAGAAGGAAACACATCCAGATTCTTCTCCATTTTTAGGTCGCCTTCTTCTAAAATTTCTTCTTTTTGTTCGTTAGGCGACCAGATGGGACCCAAGAAGAACGCTCCCAAGAAGTTCGTAGGCAGCTCGTCTTCCCAACAAAACAAGGGAAATGAGGTGATGGCTGAATCCCCAATCCCCCACTTCGGGCCAGCGGTGGAACGGGAGCTCGAGGTGGCCCCCGACGCATTCTTTGAGGCGAAGAGGATCGTCTCAAAGATCACTGACCAGGCGAGGGTGAACAAAATATTCCTCTCCCATAACATCGAGCTAGGGAGAGGAAACGTGGTTGCCCGACCTCCCTTAGAAGGCGAGCGGAGCTGCGCGCCGCTTGATGAGGTGTTCTCGGCCTGGAGCTACGAACATTTCAAGGCGGGGGCCTTCCTCCTGTTGGATCAGTACTTCACCGATTTCCTCAATTACGTGAGGTTGGCCCCATTCCAGCTCCCCCCCAACTCTTACCATTTGTTGGCGGGGTTAAGGTACTTGTTCTTGAAACAGGAGTGGGAGGTCCCCATTCCTGCAAACATTCTGTATTTCTTCTGCCTCAAGGCCAGCCCGGAGCAGTGGGGGCGAGGTGACGGATTTTATTAATTAACCCGGTTCCCCAACACAGCCGTAGTCATCGAGCTGCCCAGCCACCCCAATGACTTTAAAGATCAATTCTTTATGTCGACGGGGTTTCGAAACTGCGAGCTGCACTACTTCAACCGTCCTTGTAAGTGCCTTTCAACCTTAGCTCACAAGTTAAGTACCAGTTAGCTCCTCCTGTATCCATTTCTGACTCAGATTAATTTTGCAGCTATCTTCGCGAGGATAGAGAATTCTGTGATCCTCGGGAGCCAGTACAAGACACTGGCGGGCTTACCCCCCCAGTGAAAAGGACTATCATCAACTCGTGACAGACGAGACGATGCTGGCCTGTAAGCTGATCTCCCCAGACCAGACTCTGAACCTGAGGAGGCCCCGAGTGCCTCCCCCAGCTTGCGATATGAGGCCTATCATCGTGGAGGAGGTCGCAGGGGATGAAGATGTGGGGGATGAGGAGGACGAGGTGCCTCTCGTGAGGATGAAGAAGCGGGCTTTGGAGGTCGCCCAAAGAACGGACGAGGAGAGGATTCGGTCCGGAGCAGCTGCGGGTCCCTCCGGCCAAGGTAACCCTTACACATTTAGGAACTTAGATAGGGCCACTGCAGACCCTCGGCTAGCTAGGTTCAATCCCAGAAAGATCATCCAATGCCACCGAAGTGACCCAGACTTAGATGAAACCATGCTCACTGCGTCGACCAGCTCGTGCTGGATTACGAAAGTAGCTGTCCTAGGGGTACCATAGTTGTAGACAACACCCTAGCTTTTAGGTCGATCCTATTCGAGGAGTATGGGACTAACCTTCGGTTATGGCCATCACTCCGGGAGGGTGCCGTAGCTCCAGGTCTTAGGCAGTACATAGAAGAGTCTAGTCCTGAGGCAGCCTCGGATCCAGAACCTGCACCAGCTCGAGAAATAATTGCCTTAGATTCCCCCGCGGAATCTCCGGGGCCGATGGTCGTAACCATAGACTCTTCTTCTAGCTTGGGGGGTAGGATTCCCTTTAGTACATATATATACTTGAATTTCGCATTTTTTCCCTTTTTTTTTGTTTTTGCATGACTGCTAGCTTGTGTACTAACCATATATTTGTTTTTCCAGAGGAGATGTCTCAGTCCGGGGGAAAAAATCTGTGGGCTGTGTTCACCGGGGGGAACCCCTCAGCTGGGGCCTCTGGGCCCAAAATGAAGAAGCTCCGGATGGCGAAGAAAGCTGCCGGGACCCCAACCAAGTCTCCTGCAAAGGAGAAAGAGCAGCCCCCAACCGCCCAGGTCGAGAAAACAGCACCTCCTACTGTAGGAGGGAGCATGCCCCCACCCCCTCTGCGAGCTTCGGCCTTCGTCCGGGACACAGGGGCGGAGCCCGGGACTTTAGCGATTGTGCCTTCTGAGGTACGCATCCCGGTGGATCCCCGGGATCTGGAGAAGATCCCAGATGTCTTTAGGGAGACGGTGTACGAGACGACGAACTACGCTGTCAGCCACTTCTTCCGCTTCAAAGAGACGGAGCTACGGGCCATCGAAACGATGAGCCCGGTGGGCCTGCTGGAATCTTCATTGGGCATGGCCCTTACGGTAAGCTGACCTTATCCTTGTGTGATCTTTGATTAGCATGCCTTGCCCTGTTTTTCCTTTCTCCCTTCTCTTTTTCTTAAGGCAGTTGCTTCTCCATTTTTGCAGAGCGCCTTGGCCCTTCACAGGAGCATAGCCAGGACCAAGGCCCAGCTCGAGGATATGAGAGGCGAGCACCAGTCGGTCGTGGCCACCCACCAGACTTCCTTGCAGGAGGCTAAGGATGCCCTGGCGGCCGCGCAGGCCGAGCTGGAAGAAGCCCGTCCCAAGCTTTAGGAGGTCGAGGCAACCAAAGCTGCCCTCGCCGCTGCGCGGGCAGAGCTAGACACCGTGAAGGCTGGGGTCGAGGAGGCCAAGGCCGCCCTGGAAGCCGAGCAGGCAGCCTCCAGCACCGCCATGGAGGACATGCTCTATCACTGCTGGGTCTACAACTCGAACAGTGATTTCTCCTTCGTGGGAGCGGACGTTTGGGAGCCCTTGCTGGAGGGGTTTAAAGCTCTCCTCGAGAAAGAAGCACCTTCCGAGACCTGGGAAGTCTCCGACGCAGCTGAGCAGGAGGGCGAGACGACGACCTCCACGGGGTAGCCTGGCAGAGCTTAGGGCCTTCCTCTTTCGCACCCTTTCCTTTAATATTCTCAAATTTTTGTGTAACTTTTGCATGAGGTGTTTCCACCTCGAGACAATCTAATTATCAATTTTATTTTTAATTGACTTATTTCCTTGTCTTTACGCACTTTAGTTACTATTTCGAAAAAACTTAGTTCGCGTTAATTTTTGTCAATATCTCGTGCTCTTTAAGAAAAACAACGATCAATCGATCTAAATTAACTTCTAACTTTTATGACCTGGTTATTTCTAGGAACTTAATTTGAAAACTTAGTTCGTGTTAACTTTTATCCATATCTCGTGCTCTTTAAGAAAAACAACGATCAATTGATTTAAGTCAACTTCTAAGTTTTATGACCTGGTTATTTCCAGGAACTTAATTTGAAAACTTAGTTCGTGTTAACTTTTATCAATATCTCGTGCTCTTTAAGAAAAACAACGATCAATCGATTTAAGTTAACTTCTAAGTTTTATGACCTGGTTATATCCATGGTACAGCTTAGTTCGCGTTAATTTTTATCAATATCTCGTGCTCTTTAAGAAGAACAACGATCAATCAATTTGAATTAACTTCTAAGCCTTTTAAGGCGACTTGGTTATATCCAGGCACCATATGCCCCCCAAGTAACTGGGAAATGGTCTTTTGTGGTTACTTTAGATTACACTTGTAAATATGTACAATCATAAACAAAAAAGTTAATTCTCATTGCGTAATACATAAAAAATGGCCTTTTAGGCCTTACAAGGGAATCATTGATAATATCTCTTTAAATGGATGGCGTTCCAAGTTCGTGGGACTGCGCCTCCATCGAGCCGAGCTAATTTGTAAGTTCCTTCTTTAATGACCTCGATGATTTGATATGGCCCTTCCCAGTTCGGTCCTAATACTTCGTCTTTGGGATCCTCCTGAGGACCAGGTCGCCCATGCTAAAGACACGCTTTTTGACTTTTGAGTTGAAATACCGAGTGATTTTTTGCTGATAATGTGCGAGTTGGAGTTGCGAATCTTCTCATCTTTCATCAACCAAGTCGAGGGAAGTGCAGAGTAGCTCGTGGTTGCGATCCTGGTCATACGCCTGGACCCTATGCGAAAGTACCTTAATCTCCACAGGGAGGACTTCCTCACTCCCAAAGGTCAGTGAGAAAGGAGTATGACCCGTAGGAGTCCGATGCGAGGTTCGGTATGCCCACAGAACTTGGGGGAGTTGTTCTGGCCAGACCCCCTTCGCTTCGTCTAGTCTCTTCTTGAGGCTCGCCTTTAACGTCTTGTTGACGGCCTCGACCTGGCCATTGGCCTGAGGATAGGCCACGGAGGAGAAACTTTTCACAATTCCGTACCTTTCGCAAAATTCGGTGAACAGGTTGCTATCGAACTGATACCCATTGTCGGACACGATTTTCTTGGGTGGCCCGAATCGACAGATAATGCTCTTAACCACGAAGTCGAGGACTTTTTTGGAAGTTATCATTGCCAAAGGTTCTGCCTCAGCCCACTTCGTAAAGTAGTCAATGGTCACCACGGTGTAGCGGACCCCGCCTTTTCTAGTAGGGAGGGCGCCAACCAAGTCGATTCCCCAAACTGCAAACAGCCATGGGGAAGAGATCATCTTCAGCTCGACAGGGGGAGCTCAGGCAACTGTAGCGAACCGCTGGCACTTGTCGCAGTTCTTGACATATGAGATCGAATCCTTGGACATAGTGGGCCAGTAATATCCTTGCCTCAGGACCTTTAGGGCCAAGCTTTGCCCCCCAGTGTGATCTCCGCAAAAACCCTCATGCACTTCTTGCAGGATGGCCTTTGCTTCGCCTGGAAGAACACATCGTAGGAGAGGTAGGGAGTGCCCTCGTCGGTATAGCACCCTGTCTATTATCATATACCTGGGAGCTTGATATAGCACTCGCCACGCATCATTATGCCCTTCAGGTAGCTTCCCCTCGGTGAGATACTCAAGGATGGGGGTCATCCAGGTCGGCCTAGCTTCGATCATCTCGACCTCCGCCCGGGCTTCTTCTATACTTGGTTTATCCAAGAACTCCACCAGAACTAACCCCAGAGCCTCCGTCTCCCCGGAGGTGGCGAGCTTGGCAAGAGTGTCTGCGTTAGCGTTCTGCTCCTGAGGTATCTGCTTGATTGAGCCTCGCCCAAACACAGACAATTAAACTTTTACCTTTGCTAGGTAGGCAGCCATCTTGGCATCAGAGTTGCCCCAATGCATGAAGTCTCTACCTATGCTCAGGTGGTAGAGAAGGCTCTTGCTATTGAGAGCATTAGAGATGAGAAAAAGAGTGCCACGGGGCATGGAGCTCAGATAGTGGTACCTCCATTTAGTGGAGCAAGCAAGAAGAAAAGCTGGAAGCCTTACCCAGAGTGCACTCGGTGCAAGAGGCATCATCTAGGAGAATGTCGAGCAAGGTCATGTTTTGTTTGTGGCATGGTTGGCCATCTCAAGAAGGATTGCCCAAGGCTAAGAGAGCTTGAGCAAAAGAGGATAGACAGCTCGACTTCGGCTCGAGTGTTTATTCCGAGGCAGTCAGAGTCTGAGACCGAGACTAGCTCCTCGGGAGTGGCAGGTCAGTTTGCTAGTTCTGATTTTTGAGTTGTGATAATTGGTTTTGGTGCCATGTTGTTCCTTTGTTTGTTGCATATAGAGAGGCATAAAGTTGATATGATGATCACATGGTCATGTTGTGATGGGAACGTAGTATGGAATTGACTTAAGTAATAAATTTGGTTATGGAAATGACTCATCAGTGATTTTGACAAAACTGGGTTCGACTGGCAATGCTAAATGGTAAGGAAAGAATATCGTCTCTTGAGCTTGAGAGCAAGAGTTTTATGGCGGGGAGATGCATAGAACTCATAGCTAGTGTGATGGATACCACTTAGTTTGTGCCAGTGGGATCAGGACAGGCTGGACTAGTCTGTGAGTTCTTGAATGTGTTTCCAGGGTTTCTTTTATATGAAGAGATAGAGTTGAATTGAGGGCATTGTATTGATTTGTAAGAACTTGAGGTTTAGGTATTGAATGAGGTGGAATTCTCAAAAGTTGATCTTTGATCTGGTTAGTACCAGTTAGGGATCAGGGGAAAAGAATATGCAGAAGGCTGTGTTTTTATCAAGTAAAAGCACTAGGAAGTGCTGGATTGTATTTTGAGAATTTTTTTTAATGCTAAGTGTTTATGGATCAGATGAATAGAGCGTTTAAGGGATACCTTAGAAGGAGGGAGTGTCCTTGGATGGGCATGGTATAATATGTATTCTGTGGAAAGAGTTCTGAGTTTCTTTTTACAGGTCAGAATCAATTGGCAGGTTGTTATGACACCTCGGTGATACAGAGAAATGATTGATTATGCAACATGTTGGCTAAAAGGGCTTGACTAGAACTAGAGTAGGGTTCTGGTGGGCCAGGTGGCCAGTGCTGTGCTTGAGATTACTATTCCAGAGAAGATCAAAAGGAAGGATTGAGTGGAAGTCTTAGCTGGATTAGCTAAGAGAGTTACAGTGTCAGGTATGAATCTATTGTGACATAAGGATCAGACTTGGGGTCTGATGGACACTGGGATTAATGGGAGATTCTGGATGAATCTCATGTTACTTTCTGATTCTCTTCATTCAGGCATCATGTCAGTATACCAATGTATGAAAGCTTTATGGTGATGGCCTGAGATGGAGAGGGGCATTATGGAATGCGTGTTAAAGTTCTCAATTTGTTAGCAGATTCAGACAAGGTATCAGGAAATTAGTAAGGTCGTTGCAGCCTTTGAGTATTTTGCAATGGAAATAAGAAACCATCGCGATAGGCTTTGCGGTGGGGCTACCTAGGAAAGTGGGTCAGCATGATTGACTTGGGTCATTTTGGACCAGTGTTGTGAGTAAGTGTATTTTTGTTTGTGAGAATAAGTAACAAAGCGGACCAGTATTCAAATCTCTATGTGAAAGAGATAGTGTGCCTTCTTGAGAATTAAAGGTCTATCTTATCAGATGAAGACTTTATTGTTACTTCCAGGTTATGGAAGGGTGAGGGGAAGGCAATGAATATACAGATGGAATTTAGTACAGTTCATTACTCTCAGGCTGATCATAATCAGAGGGAGAATTGTCCAGAGTTGAAAGGGTACCTTATGAGACAAGGTATGGTAGAACATGCTCGTCACCGGTTCATTGGAGTGAGATGGGTGAGGGGTTATATCTGGATCATGAGATGGTTCAGGGGACCATTGGGATTATTAGAAGTTGGAGCTTGGATGCTCACTTCTCAGATTAAATGGAAAAGAGCTACTGAATTGAAAAGCAAGAACATGGAGTTCCAGGTAGGAAGTTGTATCTTCCTAAAGAATCATCATGGAAAGGGGTGATGAGTAAAGGCAAGTTGAGCCTAGATTAGTATGACAGTTTGAGTCCTGGATAGGACTGGTCAGATTATCTTTTATTGGACCATAGTTTTGGTTCTGACGGTTGTACATTGTTTTATGTATTTCCATGCAGTGGACATGGGTTGAAAGAACTCATGAGTTGAGTTATGAGAATCTGGGAACAAAGTATACCTTGATTTAAGGTATGTTGCAAAAACAGTGAGGTCGAGAGAACGACCTGGGAAACTGGAATCAATTGTGCGGAATTCTTGTTCCGGGAGGTTCGGATAAATTTCGAGGACGAAATTTCTGTAAGGAGGGGATAGTTGTAATGCCCCAAATTTCCTAATAAGGTTTAGGACCTTGATTAGGAGGCCGGGAGGGACATAATTGCTTTATTATGCTATTTAATGATAATATGCATGTTTAGGTGTATTAAATATGCATGTGAACCCATTTGTGATTAATTGGGTGACTTTCATATTTTGGCCATTTCGGGCATTTTTGGCATATATGTGAAATGGGCATGGTGCTTTGTTATTATTTGGTTATGCCAGGGTTACCCAGCACAAGACGATCCTAGGAGGTAAGCTAGTGGGAAAGTCACAACGGGATTTAAGCTTGACTTGGAGTAAGTCAAGGGGTATTTAGAGCATTACCGGGTTATCGGGTAATGGGAATTAATATTTGGTGATAAATTGGGAGTTAGTAAGACCAGGGGGAAATTCTGGAAGTTTTGACTATAATGTCCCCGGGGGTGTTTTCGGGACCCCGAGCATTAGGTTTTATTGGAAGCTACTTAAGCTTGAAGTAACATTTTAAGAAAATAAAAAGAACGTTATGTACGTTCTCTCTCCCTAAAGTTCCCTTTTCGTCCCCCGATCGCGTTTTCAACGATAACTTGAGTTCTAGGACTCGGAATCAAGTGAGGATCGAGGCATAGCAGTCCTAAGGAGAATTACAAGCTTATTAGCCAGAGGATTTAGTTGGAAGCAACTCAATCGGAGGTAATTCAAGTTTAAGTTTTAAGTTTTTAAAAGTTTTTAAGCTTGAATTGGACTTTGTGAATCGTTGAGTTTTTAGTTCGTTTGAGCCTTGGGTTTTGGTGATTTTGGACCATTGGGGAGTTTGGGAACTTTGATTTGATGATTTGGAGATGTTTGGATATGCTTTTGGGAGGTTTTAAAAGGTTGAAAACGAGGAAAAATGGCTGGTTCTCGGTAGAGCCGCGACCTTGTTCTTGGGCGCCGCGGCCCAGGCTTGAAGAAACAGGTGGAGGTTCTGTTTTGCCTAAGGGCCACGGCGCTTGCCGGGAGGGCCGCGGCTCTTGTTGTCATTTTTGGGCAAATTAATGTTTTGAGCATGGGAACTTAACTCTAAGGACCTGGGGTCGATCCCATTACCTAGTTGAGTGGGATTTGTTGTCCCGGAGGCTTGGGTTGAGCTTGGAAGTATTTATTTACTCATTTTGATGAGGTTTTATATTATGGTTGTGACTATGTTATCACTAGAGGCTTGGAATTGGGATCGTGCTTGTGGCTCATTTGTTGGTAACCTGTGCTTGGACCGAAGGTAAGAAAACTTCACCCCATGTGTGACATGCATGGCTATTTATGATGCATGTTGGATGTTTAAATGTAAACAATGATAGCATAATGAATGCTTGGCAACTTTGCCCATTTGCATATGATTATTACTGAGGCATGCTGGATGGTTAAATGCGATGCATGAGATGCACGAGAAACATGTGATTAGGGCATGCCATGAATGATGAATATGAGATTGGTCAGAGCTTGTGTCTCTGTGTTTGTGCTTGATCAATATTACGCTCACAACTGTTAGGCAAGCATGCTGAATGTTCTACTCTTGGATGAATGACATATTGATAGCATTGCTTACTTGTGCATGGCACTGACTAATTAGTCAGATTTGGCAAAGGTGTTAGTATCAACTGTGAAGCTATGACTCACTAGTCAAGTTCGGCAGTGGTACTGGGCACTGGTCACATTGTGTTGACTCACTAGTCAGGACGGCCTTAGCGTGTTCAACGCAAGCCATGTCGATTAGACCTAATCGACCTTCTGCATTGAATGACTCAAAGAGCATTAATGCAAGACCGACCTCAAGTTCGATGAATATAAACAAGCGCTTATCTAGCCAAAGGCTAGTCATTTAGAGCCAGGGCTAGTGAGCCCCGTGACTGTTAGGTCACATGGCTATGGGCACCGACCCTCAGTGACATGCTTGTCAATCACTCATTTGATAAGAGCCATTGCAGGAAAGCCCAGGTAACGGTGTCGTTACACGGCTATGGGCACTGGGCCCTAGTGACTTGTTTGTCGGTCACTTAGTATGGTTTAACAGGACCTCAAAGTGATATTCACTCATCTGATCAGAGCTATGAACTCTGTATGATCATTTTGATCATCATATGCATGGCTTTGGGCACTGAGGCCCTAGTGACTTGCTTGTTGGTCACTCAGCATGGTTTACCAGAACCTCAAGTGTTGAGACACTCATCTGATTAGGATTGACTTGATGGTCATCCAATCAGAAGGGCAGGATTTCTTATCTGAGCCCCTAGTGACTTGTTTGGCAGTCACTCAGCATGGTTTACCAGAACCTCAAGTGTTGCGACACTCATCTGATTAGGTGTGACTTAAGGGTCCTCCAATCAGAAGGGCAGGATCTCTTATCCTGAATACCCCAGCCTTGTTTGAATTCATTTGCATGCTCGAATAAAGCTATGATTGCTAGGCATGCCAGATATGATTTGATATCATGATATGACTGTTCATGAGCATATGAGTTTCCTTGCTGGGCTTCGGCTCACGGGTGCTTTGTGGTGCAGGTAAAGGCAAAAGAAAGCTGGACCATCCTTGAGTTGGAGAGCTTAGGTGATGACGTGTACATATGCGGTTGCTCGACCAATACTTGGGCGAGGTTTGAAAGAGGAACTAGGGTTAAACCCTATTTTGCCGCTTAGAACGACCTGTTGTAAATATTCTCTTGTAATAGACTCTGAAATTATATTTTTGGGATCCCAATGTATACAGTAAACGTTATATTTTAACCAACATTTTTGATCCCTAAACCGCTAATCATACTTAGTTATACGTTTATGGCCAAACGACTCGATTAGCGAGTTTAACACTGTTTGCAACGTGCACTGTAACGGTCCCTGGAGTTGGGGCGTTACAGATATGATGAGCCTCCTGCCCATCATGTTGTTCCGTCTCGTTACCGTGCCTAGATCGAGTGGTCACCATGGCTGGATGTTTGCGATAGCACCAATCTAACTAAGCTCTCAATGAAAGCACCAAACTGTTGACACGGTTCTTCACCAACAAGTAATTAAGAAAATAAGAGGAAGGGATTAGTGCTTATGTTGAACCGAAATAGATGAATGATCTTTCTAGGAATGGGCTGGTGACACAATTACGTTTTTAGGTGGTTCAAAGGTTAAAATCCTTCTACTCCACCAGTCAATATTATTGCTATATGCTTGGTATTCTTTTACAGGGTATTTTTTACACAATAGAATCCAACCCTTTGCAACTCCCAGGGTCTTCATATTTATAGGAGAGGGCACCTGGGAGTTGGTAAGAAGGTCATCCCGTGACCTTCTTACCTATCATGTCAACTCTGTGACATATTCCTAAAACCTGACACATGAAGTGTGGTCTAATCAATAGGTAAGGGGGATAATGGGCCGCACGGCCCAACCCAGTCGTGGGTGTCTGAATGTGCACGTTCATGCTGCGTGTCCGAGAAGTCAGTGATATATCAGACATGTGATGTCTGATATATGCACGTTTACCTTGCGTGGTTGACTTTATAAAAGGTCACAGCATGACTTCATAAAAGGTCACAGCCTCCACGAGCTGGATGCTTCCCTCGACCTGTGGCCTTCAGAATCCAAACTCAGTCTAATCTTGGCGAACCCTTAGGCTACCTCGAGCTGAGGAGGTAGGAACCTTCTATGGCAACTCCGGTCTTGGGGATGTTCACGTGGTAGATATGATTAGGCCATACCTCAGCTTGCTAACAGCCTGTGGGAAAACCAGGGCGTACAGTTATGATAACTCTACAAAAGAGAGTTATTTTACTATCTTTTATATGATAATTGTTGCTTAGTTATTGAGTTTTTAATTGATTTATTAAGTTTTAAAGTAATTTTGAATTTATTAGTCTTATCATGATTTTATATATTTTTGTGTGATTTTATAGATATTTTATTATAATATGTCTTAGTTTAATTATTTATATTATTGTTGTTAAGTTAGAAGGAAAAAGATGCACTTTTGAGCTTAATTGTTTAAGTAAATTAAGTTTTAATTAATATTTTTCAAAGAATTAATATGATTTATTTTATAATTGAAAATATTTAATTATGATTTAATTTATGTTTATTTTGTAGAGAATTTGTTGCATTTTTTTTGCTCTTGAAAAGAAAGAAAAATAATGGAAAATGTGGCATTTCAAGGAAAAGAAAGGAGAAAAAAATGGCAATACTGAAAACTAAAGACCCAAAGCAACTGCCCAGCCATTCGGCCCACGCCACCAGCCCCACGGCCCAGCCCAAAGACCCAGCTGCTTCAGCTTCCCCAGCCCATGCTCCTAGGCCGCCTGCCCTATCTGGCCCACCCACAAGCTCAGCCGAACCCAACCTTGCCTCCAAGCAGCCTACAGCCCGCTTGGCCCCTTGCCCCTTGCCCCAGCTGCCTGGCCGTGCCCTCTTCAGCCCACCAGGCCCACTCGACCCAGCCAGCAACCACCAGCAGCCCCTAGACCTACCACCAAGCCTCCATACCATTTTTTCTTGAGCCCAACATCCCTTTGTCCCCTTATCCCCAATGTCTAAAAATGCCATATTTTTACCCAAACTTTTCCACAAATTTTACCAAAAAATCATCATTACACCCTAAAATTTACCCCTATTTGCCATATTATTATTAATTTAATCAATTTAATTAATTTATATTGATTATTTTAATAATCTCATTTTGGCTAAAATAGGGAATTTTCAAGACCATTTGTGTGTGCTTATTGGAGGGTTTTACACTACAAAATTTCTACACTTTCAAGACCACTCCATTCTCTTCTTCTTTTTCTTCTTTTTGGTCATTTTTTCTATGAGTTTTTAGAGGAAAAATTTGGGGGTTCCTCCTCCAAATTTTCCTATTTATGTTTGTCATTTCTATGCTAGTTATGAGTTTCTAATCTTTTTAAGATTATTAAGGTGATGATGAAACAATATGTAACTAGATAGTATTTATGTTGTATGTTGATTTCCCATTTTGTGCAATAAAGTTTATGGATTTTCTTCTTCAAATATTTTCTTTCATCGTAAATATCTTGTATTTTTTATTGTTAGAACATATTTACAATTTGTTCTTCAGTAGTGCAAAATCATAATATTCGTTGATTAAGGTGTGTCATTAAATTGTGCACATCAAATGCTTAGAACAAAAATATTATGTTTTGCCTTATAAATAATATTCATTGATTTATTTGTTATTTCATTAGATTGATTTACATTAAATACTTTGAAATTATAATTTTAAAAGTGAAGATAAATCCTACAATTCTATAATAATTTGTGCTTAAATAGAATATCTAATTTGAATAAGTGATAGTGATTAATTTCTACTATTAATGAAACTTGGGAATCAAATGTACTTATAAATATTATTGAACTTATATTTTGTGGATTCTAATACCTTAATAATATTCTTTTACCATCTTGATTTCTACTATTAATTTTTTTTATATATTGTCTTTAATTTATTTATTATTGTCTCTTATTTGATTTTCTTGTCACAAATTCTCATCAATCTTTGGAGCTAGGTTAGAATTTATTAATTTTGATTTAAAATAGTTTTCTTTTTTATTTTAGAAAACTCCTTTGAGTTCGACCTCTTGCTTACACAAACACTATACTTCCTATACGATTCGTGCGCTTGCGAGTTATAAATATTTAAAACATACTCGTTTTGGGTCCATCACGTCACTATAAATATGATTAGCTATATGCTCGGGATTTAATAGAAGTTTAATATTAAACAAATAATCATGAAAATAAAACATGTGAGCAAAGTGATTGACCAAGTGAAAAAATGATTTCTATTCTTTTATTGATAATAAATGAGATTACAAAGAAATTGAGTTTTAATTAAGGCATAAAATCCCAACAATTACCACTCCAATATCCTTGTCCGATATTGCAGCAGCTGTAGCCCTCGGAAGGAAGACGATATAAAGGACATTGCCGATTTAGAAGAATAGATTATATTGTTTAATTGCTACATTAAATTATAAATATGGATACTAATATGAGTTTTGTTATCTCAATGAACTAAATTTAAATATTTAATATAATACTTTAATTTCAATTTGATTTTTTCAATTAAATTTTTATTATTAAAAATATTTTTTTATTATTTTTACAATTAAAATATACTATTAGCAACGAGTCGGCCTTAATAGTACAATATTAGTGGGGACGTTTATACTTTTAGCAGCGACACATGAAAAAAAAGTCGTCGCAAATAAGTGCAGTATGTAGTAGTTCTTGCATTATCAGCGATGACAAAGTCACCCCTAATAGTAGACTATTAGTAGCGACTTTGGTTGTCAATGCTAATTATGACTACTGGCATCAATATATTATGGGCGACACATTAGCAGTGACATGTTGTCCCTAATAGTTTTTAGCGGCAATTTTGATGATCTTTAATGGCCATATCCATTGCCGCTAAAAGACATGTTTATTGTAGTGAGATGTGAATAGAGTTTTTGCCATCAGAGAGACATGATTTGCTAGACCCAAAGATCTCAGATTTCATGTCTCGCGAGCTGGTGATGTGGAAAGATTATTATATTTTACTTTGAGAATCCTAAATGAACTTTATTGTTGTAGTAGTCTGTATTATTTTCTTGCATATTGTATTTTAATTTTATTTCTTTTCGAGATATAATTTAACTTATAATAAATGACATAGCAGCTTAGATATTGATCTCTGTGCTACAAATGCGAGTTTTAGATATCACAAGTTACAATTTACATATGATACACGTTCTATATTTTACATCATTAATAAAAAAAATAACAAATAATTTTCTATTTACATATGATTCAAGTTCTATATTTTACATCATTAATAAAAAAAAATAACAAATAATTTTCTTGAATCTTATATTATATTTCTAACTAGATTCGATTCTAAGATGATTGGCCAAGCACATGGAATGTGAAGAATAGTTTTGTGAATGTTTGCATCAATTTCCTTTTTCTCTTCACCCTATATATAAAAATCATCACCACCGCAATCAATTACATTAAGGCTCTCAACTTTAACTTTAGTAACATCACACCGAACTCCAACATCAAAATTCAGTCGACCAACACAATAAATGCCGACACCGAGAGCTACAAAGCCACCAAGACAACCCACCGCACTACTCACCAACAGAAGTTGCAACGAAAAAACCAAAGAGCCGCTGGCCGCTAGCAAAGATACCACCTGCCCACTTATGCCAACTCCAGTTCTAGTAACCATGACTCCACGCAGCCCGGTCTTGCAATACACGGCAAAGTCTTCACAGTTGTTCCGAAAAAGATCGTAAGCACCAAATTCACCAGTTTTTAGAAGGTATTGGGCACGGTAGAGGACGTCTTCCGCGGCGTCTGAGGCAGCCAGCGAGCATGTTCCGCTTCGCCCTATGGCGAGGAAGAAAGCTGCGCTGACGCCGTACTTGAAGAGGTGGAGTTCTCCTCCCCAAAGGAAACAGTCTAGGCAAGAGGAGATTACACCAAAATCAATCTTTAGAAAACCACAATTAGGGCAAGGAGTGGTTCTTGATCTTGTGGATTGACGAGAGTTATTGAACATGTTAACATGGTACTTGTTCTTGTCCATGATGCTTAGTGTGCTGGTGTCGCTTTCCTGATTAAGTTTATGATCAGGTTTTGATCCTTTGGCGAATTGGATCACTTTTCCATCGCCAATATATATACCTATAATTAAATTATAATCAATGTAAATATTTAGATAATTCTTCTTTATCTTAGATCATTACTTTTCCCTTGCAGTGCTATATATATAATAATTTATTTTAAGAGAGCTACTGTTTGATATAATGATGTAGTACCATACCGTGATGGGCATAAATGTATGCGGTTCTCCATGAATATATGTGATCTCCAGGATTCAGCTGCTCTCGGTCAATTTTAGTAGACAGAACTCCCATATATCTGTAATCGTCCCCTTTCCCTATATTTTCTTGTTCTTTTTCAGACTTCCGGGGATCTTAGTCGAACTATATTTTTATGCAAACACAACTCCAATGATTTACTTAAAATAATAAATTTATGATGTCGCTCGGCTGAATATCTCGGTATTCATAGAAGGAGGAGTTTTGAGATAAAATAATACTGCTAATTATACATAAGAGAGCTGGCACATGGGTCTGAAATGTGCCTAGCATTAATTAATTAATTGACAATTAGTGCAATAATTATATTGGTGTATTAAAGATATGATTCATTTTATTAGACAGAATAGAAACACGTTGAGTTTTATTTAATTAATAACAACTCATTCCTTAATATTGAAAATCATATATCACAAACGCACAACAGTAAAATAATAATATACACCACGTTATCCGCGATTGGATTTTAAATTATTATTAATAATTTTGCTTTTTGTGTGGTGTCACTATATTAAAAAAGTGATTAATATAATTATATTGCATGAAACACATGGAATTTTATTTAATAACAAATCATACCTGGTCAAAAAGTATGGAGTAACTAAAATTATGTACCAAAAAATTACACTAACTAGACATAACAGTTCCATTTAACCGCCGTTCAAATTTATTTCATGCGGGACTCATTGTTTATATAAAAAAAACAGTATCACGGTAGTTGCTGTAATATTTTTGTGCATAATTTTGGTGAACATATCATTATTCAAAAGTATGACATACACACATTGATAATGTACCATGTCATCAGGGTTGGCGTGGGTCCATGCGCTAAGATTTTAAATTCAATTGTGCATGTAAATACACAAGAATGTTGAGCCTACGTACTTTACCTATTTTACTTTCGTAATTGTCTATCTTAAATGGAAAAATATCATTTTGGCCCATGTGTGTTTTCCCTATCGGCCCCTGTGTTTTTTAAATGACAAAACATACCTTATATTTTGCAAAATGGTAATCTGAAACCAATTTTCATCAAATAATTTTTTAATATGTCTAAAATACCCTCAGGTTTTTGAACTAATGAATTTATTAAATAATTTAAATAGATTTTAAAATAAAAGTGAAAAAATGACAAAAAAACATATATTTAATTTTCCTTTTCTTTTCTCTCCCCTCTCTTCCTGATCTTCTCCTTCTTTTCTGTTCTTCTTCTTCTTCTTCTTTGTTCTTCTCCTTCTCTCCTCGCTATGTTCTTCTTCTTCTCGATCTTCTCTTCTTTCTCATGTCCGTCTCTCATCTCTTCTTCTTCAAGAGCTCGTGGCTCGTGGTGCCCATGGGGAGGCTCAGATCTTCTTCAAGAGCTCGTGTGATGGATTTCCAGGGGGTTGTTGCTGGGTGGAAGGGTTGATTCAGATCTTTCAAGGATGGCGAGTGGGCTGGGGTACGAGGCTTCAAATCTCGCAAGGACGGTGGCAGATCTGGGTGTTGGGCAATCGGATCTAGTGCAGGGAGTGCTCGTCGGACATGGGTGGTCTGATTGGAGAGAGAAAAGGTGAGTGGCCAAACTTATACTTTCCCTTGTAATTTTGCTTGTGTAATCTAGTTGTGTTTTGTTGGACTTTTGACATTTTTGTTCATGATTTGTGTACGAAATTTGGTATGGAATAAGTTAAATGGATCGAATTTTGTTATGGGTTTTGGATATTGATTTGTGATGTTGATGAAGTTTTTTCATCTTCTTAAATCTAGGTTCAAGGTGAACTCAAGAAAAAAAATTCAAGGGTTATAATTATTTTTGCCCACATTGAATTATATTTCTTGAACATGAGTTTGATTCTTAGATTGTTCTTGGAGATTGTTATGTATTTGATTTTTCTGTTTTTCATATGTAGTTTTGGATGTTAATTTTTCCATTTAATTTTTCTGATTTATGTTGAGAATACGAAGAACACGAGAGAAGAAGGCAGGAAGAGAGAGACTAGAGAAAGAGAAAGGAGAGAGAAAATAATTTTTTATTTGGATTAGTTTTTTTATTTCTTTTAAAAATATTCTGTATAGTTTAAAATTAAATTTAGTTTGAAATATATTAATTTTTAAAACAATTTATAAGTTAGACTAATTAAAATATGACACATGGCATTGTATTTTTAAAAATTTTGATATTAATTTAAAATTTGAGGGCATTTTTGTCATATTGAAAAAATATTTGACTGAAATTGGGCTTATGGTATCATTTTGATCCATTTTGCAAAATAGAGAATCTGATTTGTCATTTAACAAAATATGAGATCCGATCAAGTATTCTGACAAAAAACAAGGACCAAACTAGAATTTTTCATTGAATAATATCAATATGGGAAGTATTTTATATTGCACGCATAATAAAAAATTAATACTTATTAATAGTGAGAGGGTTAGGACTATTGTGCCCAATTTTTTTATTTGTTCATGTCTTTCAATTATTTATTATCAAATATATCTTATTTTAATAAATTCACATAAATATTCTTATTAAATATTAAAAATAAAAGTTAATAATTTCTTAGTTTACCTCCAAAATATATAATATATTAGTCATGTATTAATAAGTTTATTTAAGAAATAATTGTTTTTGGCAAATTAAGAAATAACTTTTTAATATTTTAATTTTAACAAATATAAAATTTTAATATTTTTGTCTAAGAGATTTTTTTATAAATATATATTTTTATATGAAGTTTTTTTTTTCAAAAATAGAATTTTTTTTTAAAAAAAATATACAATTTTGTCTTAGGGTTGCTTTGGATGTTTCATTATTTGTGTTGATGGTTGCTTTAGTTATTGCGTTCACAACTACAAAAATAGGCTTTAACTTCGGTTTTTTCGCTCTTCGGATCTCGCGGAGATATTAACCGAAGTTAATCTAAGCGAAGTTAAAAGTATTTAAAAACCAAAGTTAAAGGGTACCCTTTTAACTTCGGTTATTATGTAAAAAGCGAAATTAAAAAGCTTTAACTTCGGTTTTTACATAATAACCGAAATTAAAAGGTACCCTTTAACTTCAGTTTTTACATAATAACCGAAGTTAAATGTATTTTTTCCTAAAAAAAATATTTTTATTTTGATTTTTATAAAATATTTTCATAATTATTTTTTAAATTCTAATTTGTAATTATTTTAATATTAATAAATATATTTGAACATTCCAATAAACTTAAAAATAAAATAAATTCACAAACTATGTAGAATTAACGTACATATATATACACATTCGTACAGAAATAAAAGCTAAGTCCATATAAACATCTAAAATGTTCATACAAGTAAACATGTGAAGTTCACTTAAGTAAGTATTTGAAATATTGAAATTTCTTATGTATTAATTTTTTTTTTAAATTTAGCAGAATTTTCCGTATAAATAGGACTACCCAAATCTGTAGTTCAAAGTAACTTTATCTAATCAAGAGGCATGATAATGTTACTTCAGACTAGGGACTTATGGCTATCAACGCAACACACAAATTCTCGATATCTTATTCAAAACCTACCGCCAAACCTAAAGAGTTTAAATTACAATTCTATGAATAAATACTACATATTTATAAACATGTTCAATTAATAAATCCTAAAAAATTGGGCAGAGTTTCCTCTGTTGTTATAACATATCCCAATTTCATAAGTACATTGTTATCCCCAAAATTTGAAAACGATGCGTGGCAATAGAAATGACAAATGGCAAGGAATGGTTAGGTGATCTGGCTTAGGAGTGACTCGGTAGACCATAGAAGAATGTTGACTGGCCAGTAAAGTGTCATGACCGACTAGGCATGACCTTGTCCGACCAGTCACATGTTTGTCTACCCAGGAATGATCTTGTCTGACCAGTCACCTGTTGATCCGACCAAGCATGACCTTGGCCGACCGGTCATGACCATGTCCAACCAGCCAAGTGCATGTCTGCCCAGCTAAGTGCATGTCTGCCCAGTCAAGTGCATGTCTGCCCAGCTAAGTGCATGTCTGCCCAGTCAAGTGCATGTCTGCCCAGACAAGTGCATGACTGCCCAGGCAAGTGCATGTCTGCCCAGTCAGGTGCGTGTCTACCCAGTGAAGGTGTGGTCGACCAACCTAAATGAGATATGGATCGACTAGACAGATCAGGGCTACACAAAGATCTAAGAAACGACTTCAGTAAGAATCGGTCTTGGCTTGCGCGGGAATCTCTCAGTTTATCCTGTGAATATAGTGTATTGTTATATTTTGAATATTATTGTAAATTAAATATAATGAGAATAACAAAGTATCCTGGATTATGGGGATATCATATGTACGATCCTGAACCTATAAATACAAGGCTCATGGCATCATAGAAGGACTTTTGGACTTTTTTATTCGAATTCTAATTTTCTAGAGAGAGAGAGTACTTGTATTTGAGAGAATTCTTGTATTCTTGTAATCTGCACTGAAGAAACTCAGTTGACTCAGGTTCATCTGATCTTGAGTGCAGATCTATAATCACAACTCTAAGTGGATTAGGCTATTACTAACACATTGGGGTTGAACCACTATAAAAATCGTCTGTGTTGTTTATTTCTCTTGAAGGTTTTTGACGTCTACACGTCGTTGGCCAAAAATGCGGTCAACATTTTGGTGCTTTCATTGAGAGCCTGAAGAGAAAGACAGACGATCCCTGAAGTATTATGGCACCTAAGAACACCAATGCGGCCTCCAAGAAGACAGGTTCCTCTAAAGAGCCTGCCAGATCAGAAGGTCCTGACCCTCAAGACCGTGAGACTGAGCCTAGAGTCGTGCTCGAGGACGTGGCTCTAGAAGTTGAAGAGCTTCAGGAAGCCATGGGGGCCTTCTAGGAGGAAATGGCATAATTCAACGCCGGACAGGAGGCGTTTGCTGAAGAAATGGCTAGGCAGAAGGCTGCGTTCGAGCAGCAAAGACGGGAAATGGATGTCAGGAGTGAGGAGATCCGGTGACAGTAGGAGGAGGCCGATAGGCGACATTGCGAGGCTGCACTCGCTTTGGAGGCAGCTACGAAACTGACCCGGGCCAATGCCCAAGCTGCAGCACGAGGAGCAGCCACCCCAGGAGCAAGGACCACAGAAGCTGGTCGTAAGAACACTGATAGACCCAATTCTCGAGGGCCAAACAGGAGTGGTAGTAACCCACCTAGTCGGGAGGAAGATGGGATCCGGTCGGGCACTGCCTCAACTCAAAGGGGGAACTCCAGAACCCCCTCATAAAGCCACCGATCAGAGACTTCTAGATCCGGAAGTCATAAATCAAGTAGCAAGAAAACTCCACCTGAGCAGGAGCAAAATAAAGCTCCTCGAGGTAAAGAAACTTCTCACTTCAAAGATGGGCATGGTCGTGATGAAGCTGATAGTCATCACACTGACCAGTCGAAGGAGAAGAATGATAACAACCATCAGGGAGGAAAAGATCGCCCAGCTTAGACAGGAAGGCCACCACTGCATCCCAACCAGCGCAGTGGCAAGGAGCATGTTCCGCATGGCAAACCCTCCGAGAAAACTCGAAGTACGGTGTTCGATCGGTTAGGAAAGCATAGCGCTTAGAAGGATCTAAGAGACGTCATTGCTGATAAGAGAAGGACTGTCCTGGTCGAAGGGCGAGATCCAATCCGACCTACCAGCCAAGTAGAAATACTTGATGATGGTCTGCCGGATAGGAGCGCCCGACCAGGCGGTCCCGAAAATGAGTCCCAAGCATCCAAGCCCAGCTTGATGCTCTGACAGCAGCAGTTCAAGGTCTGTCGAAACGACCCTCCGCGATCGATCTAGTAGACCACAAGAGTGGCAGCCCGTTCTGTGCTCGAATTAGAGCAGCCCAGCCACTAGCGAAGTACAAAGCACCGGTACTGCCAGTTTATACAGAAAAGGCAGATCCGATAAGGCACGTGGGGAAATTTGAAGATCAGATGGAGTTGCTCGGAGTGAGTGATGACTATCAGTGTAGAGTCTTCCCTACTACATTGTCCGACACTGCCCAGGAGTGGTATTGGAGGTTTAAGCCTAACTCTATCACTTCTTGGGAAAGTTTTAGAAAGGAGTTTTGCAGGCAGTTTAGTGCTGCTCGGACACCTCCAGTTTACGCCAATCACTTGGCCGATATTAAACAGGGGAAGGACGAGTCTCTCAAGAACTACATACAAAGGTTCACGAGAGAAGCAAACCGAGCTACTGCAGTTGGAGATGAGGGGAAGATGGTGGCAATTTCTTCCGGCATAATCTATCGGAGTCCTTTGTGGGACATCATTCATCGCAATCCAATTTCAACGTTACAACAATTTCTTGACCGGGAGGAAAAGTACATGAAATTGGATGATGCAATTGAGAAGGGAGAGAAGGGCCTGAACAATCCGAGCGGATCGACTAATCCTCCTAAGAATGGTGAAAATGATCAAAGTGGTGGTAAGAAACGTGGGAATAACGAGTCTGACCGCCACAATGAAAAGAAGGCTAATTCGGGATCAAACGACAAGCCAACTAAGTTTCACCAATTACACCACTCTTTCGGCGAGCCGAGCGGAGATATATTTGGAAAGTCATCAGGAGGTCCCTTACCGGAAACCCCTACCAATCAAGAAGGAGATGAGTAAGAGAGATATGAACAAGTTCTGTCGTTTCCATGGGGACTATGATCACGACACGAATGAGTGCAATCATCTCAAAGATGAGATAGAGTTTCTCCTCCGGTCGGGGAAATTAAGAAAGTATCGAGCAGAGAAGACCCAAGGAGAGGGAAGTAACAACAATCCTGGGTTCAAGCGGCAACGATCCCCACCTTTGCAACCTAAGCCTGTGGACTTCACTCTAGACACCATATGTGGAGGTCCACATCTGGCTGGGGACAGCAACAAGGCAAGGGAGAGGTATGCTCGTACCCTTCGTCATGAGTTGGATGCAGCATCAACCTCCGAAGTTATGGCTGTGGGGGAGCGGCCACCGAAGAACCCACGATACGAATTGAGTCCCTCACTTTCACTGAAGATGATGCTCGACACGTGAGATATCCTCATAATGACCTTGAATAACCTCGGCGCATCCGCCCATGGAGTTACGTCTTCATATCCTTAGTAACTCGGGTTACGTCTTCTTTATCCTTAGCAACCAATTTTGATGTGTCGCGTTCATCACGCTAACATCCATTCATAACAATAACATATTCATACAAGCCAACATATCATCATACTATGGCATTCATAATTCATAACATTTCATTCACACAACAGTCTTACCATTCATAGCATAAACAAACATAAATTCTATCTAACTTCCTTACCTCAGGTCCGAGCTAAGTAATTTCACAACCTCTCAACGAGCCTATACCATAATCAAAACGACATTTCTTAGCTTCATAAAATTACTATTTTGCCCTTTCATACAACTCATGTGTGCATGGGCCATGCACACATAATAAGAGTTACACACAACATGCAAATATACTTAATTACACATAAGGTCATAAAAGAATAATGCTCATTTTACCTACTTTGCATGCATGATCTTTCTATAAAAACCATATGGTTGAATAATAGACATAATTTTGGACGTAAAAGTGAATTTGCATGTAACATGCATACGTAGAACATTGCGTAATTGTGGCGTTTAAAAACGATAATTCTACATGTCCTACTTCTATCGTTTTAAAATTAATAGACTTGTAACATGCTTTGCTTACCATTATTTATTTTCTTAAAATTTCTATGTTGATTAAATCTCTCAAAACATTATTTTTATTTTATAAAATAATTTTATTTAGCTAAAAAAAATATGTGATAAATCTATTTATTATTTTCAAATTACAAAGAAATAACAAAAGCTTGGAATTTATTTAAAATACCTATGATTACCATGTTTCCTTAGAAAAATCAATTTTAATATTGGCTAATTGTGTTACATAAATGATGTGAGAAAAATATATTTTAAGTGTTGAAAAATATATTTTATTTGAATTATTTTAAGACTTAGTTTTTATGTAACATAAATTCATAAGTGACAATTAATTAATCATTTTAAACTAAACTTTCAGCCACAATTTATTTCTTTAAAAATCTCAAATAAATTGAATTCAATATTTCCCTTAATCAAAATAAAGAAAAATCATAACTATTAAAATATACACTCATACCATATTAAAAATATCATTTTTAATATTACCACAATTTAGGGTATTAATTTTATTTCAAATACTAATCAAATTCATTTTATTGAAACACACTTCACATTTTTTTACAAAAATTTCAGCAATCATATTTATTATTAAAAATCACCATATTGAATTTAAAACCTCATATTTTTATAAAAATATAATAAAAATTATGTAGGTATTTATTTGAGTAAAATATCATTTTATTGTGACTTAAAATACCATTTTTAATTTCATAAAATCAACATAGCAGTAAGGACATTACTTATGCATGCAAATCATTTTTTTCACCAAACTTTTACTCAATTATTTACAAAAATCAGCAAGCATAATTACTCATGAAATTCATCTTTTATCTCATGGCTTTCAAAAATTTCACATAAAATCATACATGTCCAAAATCCTATCATGCTCTTATTATACAAATAATTCTAAGAATATCACTAACACATATTCATATGCAACCTTATAAAACATTTTTCTATTTCAATGAATTAATACATGAATCCAACAAAACAATAACAACAACATACATTAATACATAAACACCATTATTCATATATGCTTTTATATTAAACCTAACATGTTTCTATCATTATTTTCATACATCTTATAATTTATTCTTTCACAATATCATATGCATCCTATAAAAATTTCATGGATCCAAATATCAAGATTTCCAATTATCATTTTATCCAAATTACATAGGTCCTAAAACATGGATCTAATATATTGAAAATCACAAAACATAAAACAAAATATAAAGATGATCCTTAGGTATACCTAGGCTAAAATCCCCATATTTGCATTCATAAATTACCACTAATCATTATACATAGAAAATCAACATCAAAACCCTTTTATACATTAAACCATAATACCCTTCATGCAAATCAAACAACTCACTATCAACAAGATATCAAGAACACAAAGTACCTATTTTCCTACCCAAAACACAAATCCTCTTTAACCATAATCCCTCTAATACTTTACTCATCAAAACCAATAATCACAAAATTTAGGGAGGGATTTCAATACCTCTCTTGATAGAAATCAAGAATCCAATCTAGATGCACCTCCTTGCTCAAACCCTAGGGGTTGTATATTTTGAATAATCAAGATGGAGAAGAAGATGAACAAAAGTTAGAGACAACTCAATCACAATACTAGATTAATCATAAGGAAAAACAACCAAAAACCATACCCTAGCTTGAACCCTTCTTCTTCTTCTTCTTCTTCTCCTTCTCTCTAGAAATGGCAGCCCACTTCTCTCTAGCACGCCACTCCCTCTCTCTCTATCCTTTCTCTAAGCCACGGCCAAATGGCCCTTTTTTTCTTCATGTCCCCTTTTAACTCCTATTTTCCCCATAAAGCCATCACCAAATTTGATGGTAATTTCCCTAATTCACTCATCCAATTAAGCCTAAAATCCTTTATAATAAAGATTGATTTATTTGAATTAAAATGGTCAAATTTTCCCTTACCCAATATGTGCTAAAATTCCCCAAAATCATCTCTTAATTGATTGAAAAATATAAAGGAAATAAACCATTTCCTTTTCCTACCCAAACCGTCCATCACTTCCCATTTCCCCTTTTTATTTTATTTTTTTTCTCTTTTATTTAATTTAAATTACTCAATTATATCAAATAAATGGAAATTATAAATTGTGTAGAAAATCCACACATGTGCATCTTATTACCATGTACTTGCACACACTAAATCACTAGAGTGCATCACTATCTACCATGCACCTTAGTGCATTCAACCAAATCTCACATAATCACATTTTTTTAAAAATAAAATAAATACATATTATTTAACAAGTAATTTCATAAAAATATTCTACAAACAATTCAAAAATTTAAATAAAATAACAAACAATCAAGAAAACAAATAACGACTAAATAAAATAAACAACATTTAAATAAAACAATTCATCACACTTAACACTTAAATAAAATAAATCACAAAATTTTAATAATCTAAAAAAAAAAATTTGGTACACTACATCAATCTTGGGAAATACTGTCTTTCCCTGTAGCTGGTCAAATAAATCGTCGATCCTAGGCAGTGGGTACTTGTTCTTAATGGTCAATTTGTTCAGCTCCTTGTAGTCAATGCACATCCTAAGAGATCCATCCTTCTTCTTGAAAAATAACACTGGAGCACCCCATGGCGAGAAACTCGGTCTGACGAACCCCGAATCCAGTAACTCCTGCAACTGAATCTTCAACTCCTTCAACCCCGCCGGAGCCATTCTGTAAGGTGTCCTAGATACTAGCTCCGCCCCTGGTGCCAATTCTATAACAAATTCAATCTCCCGCTGCTGCGGCAACCCTGGCAGGTCTGCTAGAAATAAATCTAGAAACTCACATACCAATCTGGTCTCACTCGGTCCAACCGACACAACCCTTGAGGTATCCACAATGTTCACTAGGAATCATATGCAACCTTCCTGCTTAGGTCTCTAGCCTTCAGTGCTGAAATCATAGGTACTCGCGGTCCACTAACTGTAATGCCCTAAACTCTAGAGACCGTTACGGTGTGCCTTATAAACAGTGCTAAACTCGCTAATCGAGTCATTTGGCCAAAATCGTGTAACTAAGTATGATTAGCAGTTTAGGGACTAAAAATTTTGGTTAAGATATAACGTTTCATTAGAACGTTTACTGTATACATTGGGATCCCAAAAATATAATTTAAAGGTCTATTACAAGAAAATATTTACAACCAACCGATCTAAGCGGCAAAACAGGGTTTAACCCTAGTTCCTCTTTCAAACCCTCAGCCGCGGCGGTCGAGCAGCCACATATGTACATGTCGTCACCTAAGCTCTCCAACTCAAGGATGGTCCAGCTTTCTTTTGCCTTTACCTGCACTACATAGCATCCGTGAGCCGAAGCCTAGCAAGAAAACTCAATATGCTCATGAACAGTAATAACATGTCATCGAATCATAATGTGCATGCCTAGCAATAATAGCTTTCATCACGCATGCAAATAATTTCAAATAAATGATTATGGGGTCCTGCATCTGCATAGATGACTAATGAGTCAATCTCTGGGGACCTGCTTCTTGAATAAATGACTAGTAAGTCAATCTCAGAGTGGGTGACTAATGAGTCACACCCTACATAAGTGACTAATGAATCACACTCTGGATGGAAGACTAATGAGTCTATCTCTGTCTAGGTGACTAATGAGTCACACTCTGTATAGGAGACTAATGAGTCTCACTCTGTATAGGTGACTAATGAGTCACGCTCTGTATAGATGACTAATGAGTCAATCTCTGTGTGGATGACTAATAAGTCATACCCTGTATAGGTGACTAATGAGTCACACTCTGTATTAGTGACTAATGAGTCACACTCTGTATTAGTGACTAATGAGTCACACTCTGGAGGTCCCATACCCTCCTAGCCATGTGACATGTAGGTCACCTTAGTCTTTCTAGCTCTGGCTCTAAATAACTAGCCCTTAGACTAGACAAGCGCTTTTAATTTTCATCAAACTTGAGGTCGGTTTGGCATTAATGCTCATTTGAGTCATTCAACGCAAATGTCGATTAGATCTAATCTTTTATCGGCTTGCATTAACACGCTAGGGTCGTACTTGACTTATGAGTCAATCCCATGTGACCAGTACTCAGTACCACTGTCGAACTTGACTAATGAGTCACAGCTTCACAGTTGATACTGACACCATTGCTAATTCTGACTAATGAGTCAGTGCCACGCACAAGTAAGTAATGCTTCCAGGCATATATCATATGTCAAATATCCAAACGTAGGGCATTATGCATGCTTACTTAATAGTTGCTAGCACAATTATGATCATGCACAAAAACAGAGACTCAAGCTCTGATCAGTCTCATATTCAACATTCATGGCATGCCCTAAACACATGTTTCTCGTGCATCATATGCATCACATTTAATCACCCGACATGCCTCAATAATAATCATACACAAGTGAGCAAGATTGCTAAGCATTTGATATGCTATCAATGTTCACATTTAAACATCCAACATGCATCAAGAATAACCATGCATGTCACACATGGGGTGTAGTTCTCTTACCTCTAGTTCGAGCAAGAAACAACAATTGAACCACCCTTGAGAACGATCGACCCCATTTTAATCCTTTAGCGGTCACCTAGTCATAACCAAATACAATCTCTGATTAATAAAAATCATCAAAAATAGGGTCTTGATCTAAACCCCACTCTCTGGACCCCGAAATCTACCCACACGGTGAGCAGATTCTATCCTGGGCCTTAAGGATTGAAACCCCGAGCCAAAAACCCTTAAAAACACCCAAAACAGGGTTCTGAAGAAATAGGGTAGTGTTGTAGCACTACCCCCCTAGCGCCCCAGTGCTCAACACAAAACCAAAACCGCCTAAGTCCAACCTTGGGTAGCGCTGTAGTGCCCCCTTGTGGGCGCTGTAGCGCTACCTCCAGCCTGAAAATGCCCAGAAACTTCTCCCTTCGACTCCACCATTTCTAACCTAAACCAAAAGCTTCCAAACATCAAATTAAGTCCCAAATGAACCCAAAATCCATCCCCACATGTCCTAGGCACCACAACCCCAAGAACCCTAGCCAAAACTCCAATCAATTCCCAACTTTCCAACTAAAAAACCAGCTGAAACTCAACTAGGAAAACAGAGCAAGAACAAGAGTTTTAATGGCTAAAAACTCACCTCAATCTCAGCAACACACCCTTTTCAATGGTGGAGCATAACCCTAGATCATCAAGGCTTGGTTCCCTGGCTTGGTTCCTCAAAGAAAGCTTGAAAATTCAAAGAGAAATGGAAGGGAAAAAAAGGTACGGGAGAAGAGTAACCTTTGCTCTATTTTTGGTTCACTTACACAACCTTCTAATGGCTAATTATAAACTTAGGGTGAAAAGACCTAAATTCCCTCAAGTCTAAAATAAACCTTAATAGCCCCCAAGGGCAAAATTGTCCTTTCGCACCTATTTCGTTAATCATAATTAACACCCTCCAATTCCTGTTATTCTCAGTATTATCAAATACCAATAAATCATATCCCATTACCCTTTAATTCTTGGTAATGTTCTAATCATTAAAATCACCCCGAGCCCCGAACTTAATCTCGTTATGACTAAACCGCTACTTTGCATTCCAGATCGTCTCATGCCGAAAGGCTCGAACAAATCCACATATAATGTGGTACCATTCATAACTCACCCACATGCACGAAAATACACAATTACGCCCTCAACGGGCCAAATTACCAAAATGCCCTTATAATAAAATGTGGACCCATATGCATGCATTTAACATCATATCATAATATAATTCACATGCATATAATCATTTAATAACATAATAAACAAATTATGGCCCTCCCAGCCTCCTAATCAAGGTCCTAAACCTTATTAGGGATTTTGGGGCATTACACTAACTGTCCCCACAAATACAAAGGGTACCTCCCCTTTTGGTTCAAATGTCACCATCCTGCGCTTGCAGTTAATCGTCGCCCCATACTTTGATAACTAATCCATCCCTAGGATCATATCGAAGTCATCCATCACTAGCTCAATCAGATTAACAGACAACTCCCTAGCATCTATCTCTACTGGTAATGCTCTAATCCATCTCCTAGAGACTACCAGTTCCCCAGTCGGCAACAAAGTCTGAAAACCCCTAGCATACAAAACACTAGGTCTACACAGCTGATCTATCACTCTAGCAGACACAAATGAATGAGTAGCTCCTGAGTCAATCAATATAGTATAGGAAAACCCAGCACTAGAAATCCGACCTATCACAACTAAGGGGCTAGCCTTCGCCTCAGTCTGAGTCAAGGTGAACACTCTGGCAGGAGCGAGACTGTCGCCCTGCTTCGGCTCCTCTTTCTTGGCTTATGGGCAGTCCTTCTTCAGATGATTGGCACTCCCACAGATAAAGAAGGCCCTGACCCTGCACTTCCCCTGATGTCGTCGTCTGCACCGAGGACACACTGGAAAACTCCTCCATTTGTCACCTCTGCCCTGACGGCCGCCAAAAGCACCCCGTGCCCTCCTATCCGAGCTAGGAGGAACAAAAGAATCTGGGGCCTTTCTCTTCTATTCATTGGGGCCACTACCCCGACTGGATCCAATAAAAGGAGGCCCCATCCTTCTGGCATCGCGCCTAACAACGCTCTCTCTCCATATCTGATCCTCGGCCCCCTCAGCTGTAAGGGCCTTGTCCACAACCTGGGCATATGTAGTAGTCTCTGGATCCAAAGTAATCTTCACATCATGGGCGATCATAACATTCAACCCCCGTACAAATCCATCATTTCTTGCCACATCAATCGGCACCAAATCCGGTGCAAACTTCGCCAATCAATCGAATCTCAGAGCATACTCAGTAACGGTTAACCGGTTCTAAGTCATTAATGAACTCATCAACCTTCGCAGCTCGAACTGAAACACTGTAGTATTTCTCATTGAAGATGTTTCTGAACTCTTCCAAAGTCATAACTACCACATTCCTCCTCTGAGTCCCTACATCCCACCAGATGCAAGCATCTTCTCTGAACATGTAGTTGGCACAAGCTACCCTCTCGTTCCCTTCCACCCTCATAAAATTCAAGATGGAGGAAACCATATTCATCCACTGCTCTGCCTGTAGTGGGTCTGGTCCACCCTCAAAGGTGGGAGGATGTTGCCTCCTGAACCTCTCATACAAAGGTTCCCACCTGTTCTCCATAACAGGCTAAACCAACACTGGCGCCACAGCTTGCTGAACTGACAATGCAGTGGTCTGAGGGGGGGCCTACTGTCTCAACTGTCGAAGTTCTTCCTCAGTTCATTGCAGTCTCGCTTCCATTTCGGCAAACATATGTTGTCAATTCTGCGGGGCAGGTGGAGGGTCTTGACCCTGGTTGTCATCCTCGGCCCTACTGTCGCGGAGTCTCGATGATTGTCGAGGCATTTCAACAATATGCCTGCAATCAATGACGCCGCTAATTAGGCATGATAACAACATCCAAAATCACCTCCCAATCACATCAACCAACCATAAAAGAAATCCACATAACATACAAATAGCATATAACACCCAATGGGCCATGCCCTGGCATCATGCATATGTTAACTCATTCATCATGCTCTATGTAAAATAAGTAGGCAAACAGGGCAGCTAAGCACATATTCAAGCATATAAGTCAATCTTTACCAACCAACCTTGAGTCGAGCTTTTCACTGACAGCTAGCATACATTTTTGGTCAATCTCCAGGAACCATAAACCTTGGCTCGCTCTGATACCAAGTTGTAACACCGTACTTCCTTATAGTCGTTACTAAGTGAGTTTAAAACGTGCAATTAACTCGCTAATCGAGGTTTTAAGACAAAAGTGTAGCTACACCATAAACAGAGTCCCATAATTTAAATTAATATATCCATTCATTGAAAATTATAAAGCGTTTAACATTTGGGATCCCAAAATACTGTTTAGAAATATTTACAACTCAAAAGTATAATTAAAGTCGACTAAACGACAAAATTAGGTTTAATACAGACATCTCTAAAAAATACCCTGGTCGTGGCAGTCAAGTAGGCCAAACATGTACGCATCGCCCCACGCTCTCCATACTCATGGTTGGTCGACTTTCCCCTTGCCCTTACCTGCACCATAGAGCCGAAGCCCAGGAAGAAAACTCACATAACCAAAACATATGCATATCTATCATTCAACATATAATTAAGCCGCCAACGGGCTAAACACATACGACCATGCCATCCCAAGTGCTTTACCAGGCCCTGGGTTCGCGGTCTACATCATGAGGATATCCCAGGTATCCTATAGGGTCTTGCCCTGGCAACTTGCACTCCACGTGCTAAATGCTGCTCCCGGCCCCTTGCTGTACTCGGCCTTGCCGTTCTCGACCTTCGTCGTTCCCGGCCCTCGCCGTTCTAGGCCTTCGCTGTTCCCAGCTCTTGCCGTTCATTCACATATATGCACACATAGCATAACTAAACAAATACTTAAACACGTATAAACAGAATCAATGGGGCTACGCCCTACAACACAATCATATAGGGTCGTTCCCTACAACATTAACTAAAGGGCCTCGCTCTGCTCTATGGGTACAGCAGTTTTCTTACCTGTGTTCCGAGCTTTCCAAGCACCGATGTCCCGAGCACAGTCCCCTAGTCCGAGCCTCGCTGGAAACCTAGTCACAACGTATCAACAATTTCCATCCATCAAGTTCTAATCCACTAAATAGCTTTGGATCACAAGTCTAGTCTCTAGGACCTTGAATTCTATCAATCCAGGTGATAAAATCCATCCCGAGCCTTAACTTTTGGATTCCCGAGCCTAAAACCTCCTTGAAGCCCAAAAACACACTAAGCACTGCGGCCCCATGAACCCATGCCGCGACCCGCCTCAACCAGAGACCCCAAACCCAAAAATAGGATAGGCGTGCTGCGGCCCAAGCTAGGGCATGCCGCGGCCCGCCCTTCTTCCTGGCCACCAAAATGCTCTAGAGGGCTGGGGCTCAGCAAGAACAATGTCGCAGCCCGACCCTTCGAACCCAGAAATAATCCTCCATTTTCTCCACCAAAATCAAGCCAATTTACCCCAAAATCAACCCAACAATCCAAACTATTCATCACAGAAGTTCTACTACAGTCTCAACAACTACAATCCAAACCATGCATTGAAGGTGTGGCGACATTACTTATATGGTGAGAAGTTTGAAATATACACAAATCACAAGAGTTTGAAATACTTCTTCACCCATAAGGATTTGAACATGAGGTAGAGATGTTGGTTAGAGCTAGTGAAGGATTATGATTGTGAGATCCTCTATCACCCAGGGAAGGCCAATGTGGTAGCAGATGCCTTAAGTCAGAAGGGTCCAGGACAGTTGTATAGTGCTAGGCAGATATCCAAGGAGTTAGCTAAGGATATGACTATGGCAGGTATTAATCTAGTTGTGGGCCAGTTAGCCAACATCACCCGCAGTCTACTCTTTTGGAAAGGATCAAGGAGAAGCAATTAAGTGATCCACAGTTGGGGAAGATCAGAGGGGACATCCTAGCTGGAGTGGTTAAGGACTACATACTGTCAAGCATGGGCTTATTGAGATATAAGGATCGGATCTGCGTTCCGATGGACAATGGGATCAGGTGGGAGATTCTGGATAAATCTCATACTACCCCTTATTTTATACATCTAGGCACCACGAAGATGTACTAGGATCTGAAAGTTTTATATTGGTGGACTGGGATAAAGAGGGACATGACTGAGTACGTTGCAAGGTGCCTGATCTGTCAGCAGATCAAGGCAGAGCATTAGAGACCAGCAAGGCTATTGCAGCCTCTGGATATCCCAGAGTGGAAGTGGGAGGACATCACGATGGATTTTGTGGTACGATTGCCTAGGAAAGTGGGCCAGCACAATTCAATCTGGGTCATCGTGGATCGGTATATGAAATCGGCTCACTTTGTACCAGTGAGGATGAATTACACGGTTGACCAGTATGCTGATTTCTATGTAAGAGAGATAGTTCACCTTCATGGGACCCTGAGGTCTATCATGTCTGATTGGGACCCTATCTTTACTTCCAAGTTTTGGAGAAGTTTGCAGAGGGTGATGGGTACACAACTGAAGTTCAGTACAGTTTATCATCCTCAGACTGATGGTTAGTTTGAAAGGACTATCCAGATATTGGAGGACATGTTGTGTAACGCCCTGGATAACCAAGACAGTTACATTGTGTGTTTAAAATAGTGCGAGACTTGCTAACCAAGTCATTTAAGTAAAAACGTGAGTCTAAAGACATAAACATGTTAGGTTTAAAATATTTTGGTTAAAATCGAATAATTTTCATTAAAACAAATGTTTGATACATGGGATCCCAAATCAGGGTTTAAATGACATATTTACAGGGTTTCCAAATGTTATAAACAATCACAGCCACTCTAATGGCAAAATACATATTTTAGGTCTCCGTACCTGTACAAACCCTCAATCATGGTGGCCGAGTAGCTAACAATGTACACCTCGCCCCCAGAGCTCTCCAACCCATGGTTGAACCATCTTACCCTCGCCTTACCTACACCACGTAGCACCCGTGAGTCGAGGCCCAACAAGAGAACATAATATCATAGCATAATCAATATCAATATTCAAGTAGTTCACAGAGCATAACCAAATGATTTACAAGGCGTTAATCAATTACCCAGCAAGTCATAGCATTCATTCAATCCAGGAAATCAATCAATAACCAATGATCTAGTTTCCAGATATCCAGCATATCATATACATCAATTTAACAATAGTATACAAGTCAAGCAACAACTAGGGTCGACGCTTGTAGGCCGCGCCCTCTATTTAATCCACTATCTTTGGCTCGCTTAGGCCAAGCCCAGTGTTCACCCCACTTTCTTCGGCCCGCTTAAACCGAGCTTAGTGATTATTAAGCTATCCTCAGCTACCAGTGGTTGAGCCACGCCCTGTGCACAAGTATTGATCCCGGCACTCTTAGGTCATTTATCACATATCCCCATGGCATAATATCACCCATGACATTCATACTGTTATAGGGAGCTCTTAGTCCCAACATATTCACATGTTTTATCACAATCATATAACAATGCATACAAGTATAGGGAACACTTAGTCCCATCCTATCCACATAAACGGGTGCAGTTTTCTTACCTTTAATTCCAAGTGCTTTGATTAGGAAAGACGACCCCTGAGCATGATCCTGCCTCGAGCCCAAGCATACACCTAGTCACAACCATGATAAAGGATTCCATCAATAATTGTATAAGGGTTTCTGAATAGGGTTCTAACCTTCGGGACATCGAATTCCACCAAACACAGTAGTGGGATCGATCCCAAGCACCCTAGGTTAGGTTCCCGCACTTAAAAACTCCAAAAGGCCAAAAATTCCCTTAAGGGTCGCGGCCTAAGCTCCCTATGCCATGACTTGCCCCCAACCAGAGGCCTAGCCTCGCCCAGAAACAGACAAGGGTCGCAACTCAGCATTCCCCATGTCGCGGCCCGCCCTTCTTCCTCAGCACCAATCAGCTTCGAAAGGTCGCGGCACACCAAGAACTGAGCCGCGGCCCGACCCCTTCGAACCCAGAAAATCCACCATTTTAACACTCAAACCTCACTCAAACCCATCCATATTCATCCCAATGATACAACCCAATTATCACAACATTCTAACATGTTTTCAGCAACATAACCCAGCAAAACCTAGTCTAAAAACTCATCAAAGTAACATTTTAATTCTCTGAAACCCATAAGCTCAAGAACGCCAAAACCAGCCAGGAAATTACAGAATTCAAACACTAAACCATAAATTGGAACTTACCTTCACTAAAGAACCAATCCTCCAAGAGATTGCTAAGCTATCTCCCAAATCTTTAGCCTCAATTCAGTTCTAAATTCAAACCCCAAAAACTCTTAGAACCCAGCCAAAACTATAGAATTTAATCAGCTAAACCACAATTCAATACTTACCTAAACTCTTGGTCTGAACCTTCAATTGCTACTAAAATTCCCCCCACAATCCCAGCTCAAATTCATGAGTTTCCAGCCAAAAAATCCTTTGTTTCTGTGGTTCCCTTGAGAGAGAAAGAAGGTCGGTTTGGGTATCTTCTACTATTTTCTCAGCTTTATCTAACCAATCCTTAATTAATCAAGACAGTCAGGCTCGGGGTACCGAAAACGTCCCCGAGGGCAAAATGGTAAAATTCCCTTGTATTCCCACCTAGGCTTCCTAACCTCAAATATATCTCCAATTATTTATTTTCACAACTCAATAATCCAAATAAATGTCCACTACCCAAAATATCCCTTGATTCTCCCCGAGTCAGGTACCGGGTCCTGTTGTGACTTTCTTGCTACTTGCTCCCTAGGATCGCCTCATGCTGAAGGCTGCAAATATATATATATATATTGTTGACCCTGATTTTGGTCAACCGACACGGAGTCAAATTTGCTTGATGTGGACAAACACACTGGAAAGAATGTGATGGCAAAATGATAAAGAACACAAGTGTTTATAGTGGTTTGGCCCCAGAATCTGGTAATAACCTACGTCCACTTGAATTGTTATTGATATAGGATTCAAATGAGTGATCAAAGAACTAGGGTTCAATGAGCTTCAAAAACCTCTGAAGATAAATACAATATATCAAATAGGATCATTCTAATCTCTAATGATCCAAAAGCCAGAAAGAAGAAGAAGCCCCCTTTTTCCCTTGAGCCCCCTTTCTCTATTTATAGGCTTAAGGAGGATTTACATTAATTTGTTACAGATATTATTTCCTAAATAATCGGATACTCAGGAAATCATGGGATAAAATTTTGGATACGATCATAACTGCATAAGATCTTTTCCGCGTATATCATTCGTACGACCAGGCTGGTCGTATGAAGAGATCGAACATCGTGACACTAGATGTATTCTTGGTCGATAGTCGAGCACGAATTCTGCCAGATGTTAGCCACGTGTACTAAATGTTTGCCATGTCATCCATGCTTGTTTTGTGGATAACATTTGCCCCCCCAAGTTTGTTTAGTGTGACCAGCAATAAAGAAACTTTAAGGAAGCAACCGTTCATATCCCCACGATGCCTGTCAGCATCCCCGTGCGTTTTTGAAAATTGTGACATAATTATGTCTAATCAAGCCTTTTCAGTTTTCAAGAAACAAATTGATGGCTTATGCACTTCCCCACGTTTCGAGAATTAAAAAATAATGATTGTTACTTTTTAGCCATACCTCGGTCTCCATAAATACCTCATTTTTCTTCTCAAAAAGGTTTTTCTTATCGTCTTTGCCAAGAACTTCAAGAACTTTGCCTACAGAGCTTCGAAACCAGACAGTCGCCTAGCTGAGGATCTTCTTGACTCGAACTTTTTCATCCTCTTCCGAACCTCCATCTTGCTCAGGTAATCACTGTCTTTCTAAATTTATGCCATGCACGCCGTTTCTATGCTCTGTGATTTCTGTGTTCTTGAATAGGGTTTCATGAGGATTTTTTCTTTTGCATAAACCTTCCATTGCTAAGTAATAGGGCGTCTTTATGCTTTGTATAGGTTAGGACTTAGTTTGATAGTAAGGATCATAGGCTTAGGGCGTAAGATCGATGTAAAAATTCAACCTTTAAGCTAGGTGAAAAAACTGAGTTTTTTCCCGCCCTTTAGGAGTCGAAGCAGTTCTCTTTCAGAAAATGGTTTATTTCCTCTTTGATCCATTTTTCAAACTATTAGTGCTGAATCTTAGTGTAGGAGTAGGATGCTGCTGGTTTTTTAGACGCAAGCAACGTTATCCCAATCTTCCACGCTACTTCGCAAATTGTGTCTTATCTCCTCCATTGTCTGTTTGCAGTTCTTATGCAAGACCCTTAGGGAGGAGAAAGACCTATTGAAGACGATCTCTTGGCCCAACTACTCGAAGGTGAAGAGAACCCATCTACCTTGATACAGGAAATCCCTTTTTCTCGCCTAGTTCAAACCGTCCTCCAGTCCCCAACCAACTAATGGCCCGAACCAAAACAAAAGCTCGAAAAAGGAATAACCCTAACTCTTCAAGCCAGCCTTCTGCTGATGCCCCCTCGACCAGTGGTCAAGGTGAATTTGCTCCAGAGACCGATGTCCAAAGGCGTGCCTGCCCCCGCCATGTCGACCAGCCAGACGTGGCGTGGCACGTCGTTCCTCAAAGTATGGTGACACTGCGGATGATTGCCAACTATATAAACAGATACAATTTGACAGGTGTGACCTTAGTCAAACCGTCTATCGACCAGCGCGCCAACCTACCAGGCGGGGCCTACAGCGCCTGGTCGAGGTTCCACATTGAGGCAGGTGCCACCCTACCTTTCCACTCGTTTTTTCAGGGGGTGGCTAATTATTTTGGTGTAGCCCCCTTTCAAATCACTCCGAACGGATATAGAATGCTGGCCGCACTCTATATCCTTTATAAGCTCAAAAAATGGCCAGTACCTTCCCCCCATGAGGTCAATTTTCTCTTTGACCTTAAATCCAACCCCAACCAAGATGGTACGGGGATTTTTCACTTCTGCCATCAGGAGTCCGGACGCACTTTTTTGTCCGACACCACCCATATTTCTAATGTGGGGAAGTATCACCACGAATACTTCCTCACACCTGACCTTGCTGTGGACAACCTGGCTTTCACCTGAGAAGGTAAAAATTCTTACCCGAGCAGCTTCTTTACTTAGTCTTTCTGTCATAATATCTTGACATCTATCATGTTCCAGGCCCGTGGCTACGTCCAACCCCTACTCCAGGTATGGAGTCAAGGGCAGCACTCTTAGCCAGCATGTCAAATGTTGATAAGAGTGTAAAAAACCTAGTCAACGAGGCCAACCTTAGACTAGTCGGCCTTTGGGGATCTCAATCTGCGACGAACGAACCCTCGGTGGGCGATGTTCAAGCTAACGCGAAACCCGAACAGGAACCCGAGCAGAAACCTCAGGTGCCTCCTCTGAGGCGGCCAACTGGGGTTACGATCAAGGAACCTGCCGTCCCCCCCCCCCCCCCGAGTAGAGGAACCTTCAGTCCCCAAGGGCAAGAGAAAAAAAAAGGCTGTCGAGCCTATCGAACTTTCTGACGATTCGTCGGATGTAAACGGTACAATAATCTTGCTTTTAAATAATTTGCCAATTCCCTCTCATCTATTTGATGGGGACGGAAACTTTAGGAATGCTCCCTCTTTAAACTCAGATTTCTTCCAGGAACTAGGTAGTTCAGTAAATATTGCTACGACCAGTAGTTGTAGCTTAGGTACTTTGCTTGTAATCCTTTTACTTTTATCTCTGTTCCCCCTATGGCCACTTAATCTCACTGCTCGAGTTGTTTCCTTTTGTGCAGGTATGGACTCTGGAGACGTCTTCGCTCATTACGAGGCCGCTGCTGCTTCTTCTGTCCCGAAGAAGGATAGCTAGAGGGCTTGAGGGGAAAGCAGCAAGACCCCCTCGAAGAAGGCTCGAACAGAAGATACTCCAACCGTCGTCCCTTCTAAGGAAAACATGACACCTCCGCCCCCCACCGAACAGTCGACGCCCACGCCTGAGAATCCACAGCCCTCCTCTAGAGCCGCTGGCAAGGAGACTTTGGACAACTTGTCTGAAGGCTCCCTGTCCAGCCTCGTGGTCGGGTCGGCCAGGGAGAGGATATACAAGCTCTCGAAGCACAGATGCGGCCAGGCCGCCATCAACGAAACCGCCTCAATGGAGGTCGACCAAATCATCAACAGAGGGTTGAATGAGATAGTCTGCGTAACTCATCTTCTGCTGTTTCATCATTTATGTCTGACTTCTTTTCCTTACTTTTTCATTTTTTGTCTTCAGGGGCAGCTGTCTTTAACTACTAGCAGGCGCTGTGCTGGGGCGTTTGTTTCCCGTGGACAGAACTTCGACTCCTGGCTTTCTCAGGCTAAGCAAGCACTTGAGGATGAGAACAAAAAGCTGCTAGAGGAGAACAAGGAGCTGTCCAAGCTGAATGAACAGCTGTGCGAGGACCAAGCCACTCTCACCCAGGAGCTTCAGGACAATCAAGGGGCCTTGAAGAAAGCCAACGAGGAACAACACAAATGGAGGGAAAGTTCTGTACTTATCACCCAAGAGTGTAAATAGCTCAAACTCGATCTGACCGCCAGCAGGGATGAGGCGAAGAAGCTTGAAGAGCGGGTGCGAAAGCTCGAGGGGCGAGTGCAGGAGGTTGAGGAGGAAGGGGTCACGAACTTGAAGAAGTATAAGGAGGCCACCCTCCTCTGCTTTTACGATTTCTGGAAGCACAACTGGGAGGCCAACTTCAACTATCTTTCCAAGCGGTTGAAGAGAAGTTTGATGGCGCAGTGCGCCACCCGGTTGGAGGCAGAGGAAAAGGCTAAGGCAAAGGCTCCTTCTGCTAATGCTGAAGCTGGTCCTCCTGCCGACCAGGGCACTCCCCCCAATCCTCAAGACCCTCATGCCCAGTAAAAATTCTTTTATTTTGCTTTTATGGCCCACGGGTCTGTTTGTAAAGACAATTTATTTTTATTGCTGCAAGGGCAGCTTTTTTACTTATAACTGAACAATTGCATCCGAGCAATACTGCTCGCGGTGCAAAAGCTTTTTACTTTTAATTGAACAATTACATCCGAGCGATATTGCTCGCGGTGTAAAAGATTGCTTTATTGATATTATAATTTCTTTTATTATAATATCTGTTCGCATGACCGAACTTAGCATAGTACTTTGGTTTGATTTAACAAAACATAAATTTTGAAAAATACTCTAAGTACCATAGCATGCTTTCACTCATCTTGTTCATGTGTTTACATACCCTTTGGTATGCTTTGCTATCGATGTACCTTATGTGCCCCCCAAGTGATCGAGGAGCTTTAGGTCCTTGGTCACTTGCCTTGACCACGACCTGTGCGAACATTTCTGCTCGATAGTAAACAACATAATACAGTAAAACAACACACGTAATGAACAAATACTTGTAAAAATAAATTTACAAAGTTTGGCAAGAATGGCTGGCTGAGCACAGTCCCTTATAATCTCGTATTAAAAATGGACTAATCATGTCTTTACGAGTGATCTTATAAAGATCTTACATTGTAAGCGATTAGCCATACAACGTGGCTAACCCTTTTTCGAAACTTTTAAAAAGTAAAAATTAATACAAGCCAGTCCTTTAGGAAGGACTGTTTCACTGATAATACTTGCGCAAGTGTTCTCCATTCCAATAGTGTGGAACGAGATCTCCATTTAAGCGTGCAAGTTTGTAGGTGCCCGGATGAAGGACTTCTTCAATCTGGTAAGGTCCTTCCCAATTTGGTCCGAGTACTCCAGCAGTGGGGTTGCGGGTATTTAAGAAAACTCGTCGTAGCACCAGGTCACCGACGTTGAATTTCCTTTCTTTCACCTTTGAGTTAAAGTACCGGGCGATCTTTTACTGGTATGCAGCAACTCAGAGTTGGGCTTTTTCTCGTATTTCTTCAATTGAATCTAGGGACTCCATCATCAGTTGGCTATTCTGGCTCTGGTCGTATGTAATGCGTCGATGTGAGGGGGGATCTAATTCGACAGGTAACATGGCTTCATATCCGTATGCTAAGGAAAACGGGGTGTGACCCGTCACTGTTCGATGAGAAGTTCTATATGACCAGAGGACTTCAGGCAGCTGTTCTGGCCATGCTCCTTTAGCGTCTTCCAGCCTTTTCTTCATGGTGTCCTTAAGCGTTTTATTCACTGCTTCGACCTGTCCGTTTGCTTATGGATGCGCGACTGAAGAAAAGCTTTTGATAATCCTGTGCCTTTTGCACAAGTCTGTGAATAAGTCACTGTCAAATTGGGTTTCGTTGTCTGAGATGATCTTTCGAGGCAAACCATATCGGCAAACAATGTTCTTGATGACAAAGTCAAGAACTTTCTTGGTCGTTATGGCAGTGAGTGGTTCAGCTTCGGCCCATTTGGTGAAGTAGTCGACTGCTACAAGTGCGTACTTCACTCCGCCTTTTCCCGTTGGCAGGGATCCAATCAAGTCTATACCCCATACTGCAAAAGGCCAAGGACTCTGCATCTGTTTTAACTCATTTGGAGCTGCGCGTGGGATTTTGGAAAATCTTTGACACTTATCGCACTTCCGTACAAACTCCATTGAATCTTCGTTCATAGTCGGCCAGAAATAGCCTTGCCTTAGAATCTTTTTTGCCAAACTTTGCCCCCCAGTGTGATCTCCGCAGAAGCATTCATGTACTTCCTTCATTAGCTCCTTAGCTTTCTCTGGTGTAATACATCTGAGCAGTGGCATGGAATATCCCCTTCGGTATAGAACATTATCGACCAGTATATATCTAGCAGCCTGCCTTTGAAGAGCTCTGGCCTTGTTTCTATCTGCTGGTAATACACCATTTGTCAGATACTCCAAGTAAGGCACCATCCATGTATCTTCCATTTGGATTTCCATACTGGTTTCATTTGCTCGTATTCTTGGCTCGCTCAATCTTTCTACTGGTACAATATTCAAAGTGTCAGCATCTTTTGCGCTCGCGAGTTTGGCTAAGGCATCTGCATTTGAATTCTGATCCAGGGGGATTTGCTGGAGGGTATACTTTGTGAATTGGGCTAACAGGTCTTTAGTTTTGTTCAAGTAGGCCACCATTTTCAGGCCTCGTGCTTGATATTCCCCTAGGACTTGATTCACTACCAGCTGTGAATCACTGTAAATATCCAACACCTTTATGCTCATGTCTTTTGCCATTCTTAATCCAGCGAGGAGTGCTTCGTATTCGGCTTCATTATTCGACGCTGTGAAGTCGAACCTAATGGCGCAGTGAAATCGATGCCCTTTTCGCGTTATCAATATCACTCATGCTCCTGCGTGGGATTCGTTTGACGACCCATTTGTGAATAACTTCCACGAAGGAGCTTCATCTTGAGGCTCAGGCGCACTAGGCTTTTCGCACTGCTCGTTGTCCAGGAGTTCAGTGAACTCTGCAATAAGATCAGCCAAGACTTGTCCTTTTACTGCTGCTCGCGGTGAATACGAAATATCAAACTGCCCCAGTTCGACTGCCCATTTTAATAAACGCCCAGCCGCCTCTAGTTTTTGGAGGACTTGCCGAAGGGGCTGGTCAGTTAAGACTGTAATGGAATGGGCTTGGAAGTAAGGACGTAGCTTCCTTGAGGCCAAGATTAAACTGTATGCTAACCTCTCGATGGGGGGATACCTCAGTTCTGCTCCGATTAGCCTCTTGCTTACATAGTAAACCGCTTTTTGTACGCCTTCCTCCTCTCGTACTAGTACCGCACTAGCAGCAACTTCAGTGATCTCCAGGTAAATGAACAAAGTTTCTCCTTCGATAGGCTTTGATAAAATAGGAGGCTATGCCATATGGGCTTTCAAGGCCTGAAAATCTTGCTCGCAGTCTCCTGTCCATTCAAATTTCTTGTTGCCCCAAAGTAGATTGAAGAAAGGGACGCACTTATCCGTTGACTTTGAAATAAATCTACTTAGGGCTGCAATCCTCCCAGTTAAACTTTGTACATCTTTGATCCTCTCTGGAAATTTCATGTCGATCAGGGCCTTTATCTTGTCGGGGTTGGCCACGATTCCTCTTGAATTAACAATGAACCCCAAAAACTTCCCTGATCCAACTCCGGAGGAACATTTGAGAGGATTTAGTTTCATCTGGTACTTGTTCAATACATCGAAACACTCTTGCAAATCCTTCACATGTCCTTCTGCCTTTTTCAACTTTACCAGCATGTCTTCCACGTATACCTCCATGTTTACTCCGATCACTTCTTTAAACATGTGGTTAACCAACCGCTGGTAAGTCGCACCTGCGTTTTTCAGTCCAAAGGGCATTACTTTATAACAGTATAATCCCATATCGGTCCGAAAGCTGGTGTGATCCTCGTCAGGGGGATGCATGCTGATCTGATTGTAGCCTGAGTATGCATCCATGAAAGAGAGGATCTCGTGTCCTGCAGTAGCATCAACCAACTGGTCGATCCTTGGGAGTGGGAAGCAATCCTTCGGGCAGGCTTCATTGAGATCTGTAAAATCCACACAGGTTCGCCATTTGCCGTTGGGCTTGGGAACCAGTACTATATTAGAGACCCACGATGGATAAAACGCCACCCTGATGAACCCATTCTCCTTTAATCTCTCAACTTCTTCTTTTAAGGCTCTCAACAGATCTTTATCGAGCAGCCTTCTTTTCTGTTGCACGGGTGGAAAACTCTTGTCTATGTTCAGGACATGGCTGATAACTGCAAGATCTATCCCAGCCATGTCTTTGTGCGACCAGGCAGACTTCCTAGTTTTTCCGCAAAAACTCCACCAGTGCATGCTTCGTGGTTGGTTCTAAGTTTTTCCCGACCTTTACGACTCTGGTCGGATCTTTCTCGTCAAGTTGGACCTCTTCCAGGTCCTCGATGGGTCCAACATTTTCTTCAAAATCCCCAAAGCGAGGATCTAAATCCCTATCCTCACTTTGGGCAACACCCTATTTGGTGACTTCTTCACCGGATTGGTCTTGTGTATCAATTTCCATCTGCAACCTATCTGGGGGAGTGCTCTTTGACATTCCCTTCTTTGCCTTCATGACTGAGGCGTTGCAGCACTCCCTAGCCTCCCTCTGGTTTCCCAACACGCATCCTACCCCTGCGTCTGTCGGGAATTTCATGGCTAAGTGCCACATAGAGGTGACAGCCCGTAGATCAACCAGTATAGGCCTCCCAATGATGGCATTGTACGTCGAAGGACAGTCAACTACTATGAAAGTAGCGAGTAATGTCCTGGTAGCAGGCGCTGTACCTGCTGTCACTGGTAGTCTGATTGACCCTGTAGGGGCGAGTCCCTCACCAGAGAAGCCGTATATTGTTTGGTTGTAGGGCTCCAGGTCCTTAACGGAAAACTTCATGCGTTCCAGTGAAGACTTATACATGATGTTCACCGAACTCCCTGTATCAACCAGCACTCTCTTCACCATCATGTTGGCCATTTGGATATCCACGACTAGCGGATCGGAATGTAGGAACCAGACATGCTGGGCATCGCTATTAGAGAAGGTTATTTCGCCCTCTTCTGATCGAGCCTTTTTCGGCGCGCGGTCATCCACAGTCATCATCTCGATGTCCTGGTCGTGGCGCAGAGTCCATGCATATCGTTCTCTGGCCTTTCCGCTGTTTCCCGTGAGGTGCGGGCCTCCACAGATGGTTAACAATGTGCCAGTCACGGGGTCAGGCTGCAAAGGCGGCGAGCGTTGACGTGTGGGCACTTGCTCGTTGCCACCTGGAGCTTCTCGTTGGGAATTTCCCGAGGCCCGTATATATCTTCTCAAGTGTCCTTGTCTAATAAGGAACTCGATCTCATCCTTCAGCTGGTTGCATTCATTGGTATCATGTCCGTAGTCGTTATGATAACGACAGAACTTGGTAGTGTCTCTTCTCGAAATATCCTATCGAATGGGAGCATGTATCTTATAAGGCACACTAGAACTCATGGCCTGATAAACCTCTCCCCACGACTCAACTAGGGCAGTATAGTTAGTGAACCGAGGTTCATAACGGTTACCCTTGGCTCGCTTATTGTCAGAGGTGGAAGGCTCATTGTGTGGCCGTTTCCCCCCATTCTTGCCATTGTCATTGCCGTTCCCGTTGCCTTTGCCGTTGCTGTTGGGTTTGGACCCATTGGTGGTTTTGGTGGGCTCGGCAGTCCTCTTGTCCTTGCCTGGGGGCTTTCCTTCGTTGGCGATGGCATCTTCGAGCTTGATGTAGCGATCAGCTCGATCTAAGAATTCCTGGGTAGTTCTAACCCCATGTTTTCGGAGGCTTTCCCAGAGAGGAACTTAACCCCTGCGGTTATGGCCATCATTTTGCCTTCGTCTCCCACTGTTTTTGCTCCTGCAGGTGCTCGCAAAAAGCGATGGACGTAGTCCTTCAGTGGTTCTCCATCTTGCTGGCATATTTCAACCAGCTGGTTTGCCTCAGTCGGGTGCACATGACCCGCGTAGAACTGTCCGTAAAACTCCTTTACGAACATTTCCCAAGAAACTATACTTGCAGGAGGGAATTTAAAAAACCACTCCTGTGCGGCATCAGAAAGTGTTGCAGGGAAGATCCTGCACCGAGCATCCTCGGACACTTTCTGGATGTCCATTTGTATCTCAAACTTGTTGACGTGAGACACTGGGTCACCATACCCATCAAATTTTGGAAGCGTAGGCATCTTAAACTTGCTAGGAGTTTCTGCGATAGCTATCCTCTGGACGAAAGGAGTGCCTTTCCTCCTGTCGTGGTCGATGTAAGATGTTCTTCCCCCGACCAGCTGCTGCACTGCCTGGTTGAGGGCATCTATCTGGGCCTGTACAGCGTCAGGAATCATCGTGGCCTCTGGTGCTGGGGGGACGTACTCGCCGTGCCGCTCGCGGTGATCGTTGAGTACATCTCTTAAGTCCTTGTCTCTCCTCCGCTGCTCGCTAGCTCCGAACCGGTTGAAGAAGTTATTTTGTCTGGGCTGCCCCCCAGCGTCCCGTCTGTCAAGTTGGTCATCCTGAGGTGGCTGGCTCCTGCCTCCACCTCTTTCTTCATTCCTCCAACCGACATTCCTTTGCCTGAGTCGGCCTCATTATAACCATGGCCATCTCTGAATCTTGATTGGCTATGGTGGGATCGACTGTTCCCTCGATTGCCTTCCCGGGCTGGAATCTCCCGAGCATTAGAGGGTGGTCTGCGTTGGTCGTTAGGTCCCCGTGCATTATCATGTCGTGGGGGGCCTTGGGCCGCAGAGCCCAACTCTGAGTTCCTCTTGTTGCCAGGAGGATGTTGTCCTCTGCTTGGAAGATTAGGCTCGTTGCCCCTATGGCGTCTAGGACTGCGAGGCTGTTGCCCGGTCCTATTCTGCCTCTGCTACGGGGGATTGCCGCGACCAGTTTGGGATGGAGGCTGTGCTTCAGGGTCTCCTAGCGGGACATCGTCTTGAGGCGCTGGTGGCTTCTCGGGCCTTTGTGGGCTCGAGGGTTGGATAGGCGGGCTAGGATTGGGACCCCTGTGAGGTGGCCCATTCGTAGGTTGATCAGGCTGTGAGGTAGGTGCAGCCTGATTCCTAGCCAATTGTAAGGTTTCCTTGAGGGCTGCCATGGCCTCCCTCTGGCGACGGTCCATCTCCGCCTGCCTTTCACTCAGCTCCAAGCGCTGCCGTTCAATTTCTTGTTGCTGTCGCGCCATGATTTCGGCAGCACTTTCCTGGCCGGCCCTCAGATTGGCCAGCTCCTCATGTAATGCCCCTAGGGTACTCTTCAGCGTCACGTCGTCCATTTCTTCCTCATCAAATTCCAAATGTGGCTCGTCCTCAACCACGTTTGGAGGAGGAGGAGGCGTGTTAGATGGTGCAGCGCCGGCGGCCTGTCCAGTTTTCCTGGTAGTTTTCGCCATTGATCCTTCAACGATAATGTATCAAGCTCTCAATGAAAGCACCAGAATGTTGACCCTGATTTTGTTCAACCGACACGGAGTCAAATTTGCTTGATGTGGACAAACACGCTGGAAAGAATGTGATGGCAAAATGATAAAGAACACAAGGGTTTATAGTGGTTCGGCCCCAGAATCTGGTAATAACCTACGTCCACTTGAATTGTTATTAATATAGGATTCAAAAGAGTGATCAAAGAACTAGGGTTCAATGAGCTTCAACAACCTCTGAAGATAAATACAATATATCAAATAGGATAATTCTAATCTCTAATGATCCAAAAGCCAGAAAGAAGAAGAAGCCCCCCTTTTCCCTTGAGCCCCCTTTCTCTATTTATAGGCTCAAGGAGGATTTACATTAATTTGTTACAGATATTATTTCCTAAATAATCGGATACTCAGGAAATCATGGGAGAAAATTTTGGATACTATCATAACTGCATAAGATCTTTTCCGCGTATATCATTCGTACGACCAGGCTGGTCGTATGAAGAGATCGAACATCGTGACACTAGATGTATTCCTGGTCGATAGTCGAGCACGAATTCTGCCAGATGTTAGCCACGTGTACTAAATGTTTGCCATGTCATCCATGCTTGTTTTTTGGATAACATATATATATATATCCACATAATAATGTGGTCTCAACAATTATCTCAAATAACCACATTTATGCCCTAACGGGCCAAAATTACAATTATGCCCTTACAAGCTAAACAGGGCAGCATGCTTATCTAATACTCATAAACATGCATTCCACATATCCATATAATCATAGTATCATACATATCACATAATCATGCATTTTGACCATTAATTCACATAACTTCCAATTATGCCCTCCCGGCACACTAATCAAGGCCCTTAAGCCTTATTAGTAATTTTGGGTCGTTACATGCTGAGAGCATGTGTATTGGACTTTGAAGGGTCCTGGAGCAAATATTTTCCTATTGTAGAGTTATCATATAATAAAAGCTACCAGTTGACTATTGGAGTGGCTCCTTATGAGGTGTTGTATGGTAGGAAGTGTAGACCGCCCATTCACTAGGATGAGATGGGTGAGAGAAAATATTTGGGTCCTAAGGCAGTTCAGAGGACCACTGAGGCTATTGAAAAGATTAGAGCTCGGATGATCACATCTCAGAGTAGACAGAAGAGTTATTCAGACCCAAAGCAGAGGAACGTGGAGTTCCAGGTGGGAGACTGTGTCTTCCTTAGGGTTTAACAACTGAGAAGGGTGAAGAGATTTGGGAAGAAGGGCAAGCTAAGCCCTAGGTTTGTTGGACCATTTGAGATCTTGGAGAGGATCGGTCAGGTGGCCTATAGGTTGGCCTTACCCCCTGCACTGTCTAGTGAGCACAACGTATTTCATATTTCCATGTTGAGGAAGTATGTATTAGATGGGACTCATGTATTGAGTTATGAGGATCTGCAACTGGAGACAGATTTGTCCTATGAGGAGCAGCCGGTTAAGATTTTATACAGGAAGGACAAGGTTCTGAGGAACAAGACTACACCTTTAGTTAAGGTATTATGGAGGAACAACAGGTTCGAGGAAGCGACATTGGAGCTGGAGGCAAATATGCAAAATCAATATCCCGAGTTGTTCAGGTAAAATTTCGAGGACGAAATTTCTTTAAAGAGGGGATAGTTGTAACGTCCCAAATTACCTAATAAGGCTTAGGGCCTTGATTAGGGGCCAGGATGGAAATTTATGGAAATTATATGTTTATGTGATATATATATATGCGTGTAATTATGTGATTATGTGAGTTATATGATAATATTACTATATATGCATGTTTAGGTGTATTAATATGCATGTAGGCCTGTTTCTTATTAGAAGGGCAATTTACGTAATTTGGCCGTTATGGGTATATTTGGCATATATGTAATATATGTGTGAGACCACATTATTATGTGGATATATCTGGGTTACTCAGCACGAGACGATCCTAGGGAGCAAGTTAGCAGGAAAGTCACAACGAGACCTAATACCCGACTCGGGACGAGACAAGAGGTATTTTGGATATCTAGTAAATTACCGGGTTATTGGGTAACGAGAATGAATATTCGAGGATATATTTGGTATTAGTGAGATTAGGAGGGAATTCTAGGAGTTTTGACTATTTTTCCCTCGGGGACGTTTTTGGTACCCCTGGCCTCAGGATTTGCTTAAGGCTACTTATAGTCTAAGTAAACCTCACAAAACACCAAAAAACTGAGGAAAACATGTTCTCCCTTTTCTCTCTCTTGGTTACACACTTTCTCTCTCAAATTTCTTGGGAATTCTTGCGGTTCAAGGAGAATCGAGTCTAGCTTAGGCTTGAGATTGCTTGGGGAAAGAATTACCATCGATTGGGGCTACAGAGGTAACGATTTATAGCCCTAACTCTCTGGGTTTTTCTGGTTTTTAGCTATGTTTTGGAGGTTAGATACTCAGATCTTTATTTTTGGGATTCGATGAGTTTTTGAATCGGTTGCAACTTGGGTTTTAGTGGTTTTGAGCTGCTGAGTTGATTAGGAACTTTGTTTTTAAAATTTGGCTATGTTTGGGTAGGTTTATGGAGGGATTTGACTTGAGAGATACAGGGAAAAAACATGGTTTTCATTTCGAGCTGCGACCCAGCTCTTGGGGCACCATGGCTCACTTGAATGCTAGGAGAAAAAGGTGCCTTCAAGCCATTTGAGTCGCGACACCTACTAGGGCACGGCGTAGTGCGGATTGAAGTAGTGGGGAGCTTGGGCTCTCTGACTTGGGGTGGGATGTGGCTCCTTTATTTTGAGCCACGACGCTTGAAGGGTTTTGAGCCCCAAGAGGGTTTTTGAGTGCGGGAACTCAAACCCAAGGACTCGGCGTCGATCCTACTACTTGATTTAGTAGAATTCGAAGGCTAGGAATCGGTCTAAAAGCCTTTATTAGCTCATTTTGATGAGATTCTCTATTTGTTGTGACTAGGTTATCGCTAGGGGCTCAGAACCAGGATCGAGCTGGAGGGTCGTTCTTAATACACTTTGCACTCATACCTAAGGTAAGAAAACTGCACCTAATACGTGATATGTGTGATTAGGGCATAGCCCGATTGTTGATTATAATTATGAATAGGGCTCGGCCCTTGAGAATGAATGTGATTTAGGTTATGTTCAAATGCTCTGTGTCTAGATAATTGTTTAATGAATGATTTCCTTGTTCCATAGGTAGGGTTCGACCCCGTTAAGGACATAGTTATCACTGTGTTTATGTTTGATTGGTTAAGATACCATGATTTATATGTATGCATGCTTGTATTGTCCAAAGTATGCTTATCTGTATCTGTATTGTATTGTCTGGTTATCTGAATGTCTGATTAAAGCCTTGACTTATTAGTCCAGGATGGCAATAGCGCGCTACGTGCTAGTCAAGAGGCATAGACCCTATTGGGGACGTACTATTACGTTGGTTGACCCTATGGTCATTGGAAAACAAAGCGCTTGGCTAGCTCTATGGCTAGTTACTCAGAGCTAAGGGAAAGTTTAACGCTCTACTTCCCTAGAGTCATTACCATGTGATTATTAAATGTGCCATTCGCTTGCTAATCGATGTATTAGATTGATAAGTTTGGTTAATTAAAATGAAGAAACATTTAAATAAGATTTTGGTATAAAAGGTTTGACATTCATTTAAATCATGAAAGTGTTACATTGGTATCCCAAAATATTGTTTAGAAACATATTTACAACTCAAATTTTACTTTACAGTCGGCCTAAGCGACAAAATCAAATATTTATAACTTGCTCCTCAAAATACCCCAGCCGTGGTGGCCAGGTAGACCAAACATGTATGCACCACTCCATTCCCTCCAACTCATGGTTGATCAACATTTCCTTTGCCCTTACCTACACCACAGAGCACCCGTGAGTTGAGGCCAAGCTAGAGAACTTAGCAGCAAAGCATACAATAATTTATTTCAACAAATACATACTTAATCAAAGAGGGCAAACAATTACAAGTTTCTATTGGAATACACAACATTACAGCAGTATAACAGCACAATAGCACAATGGCATAACAACATAACAATACAGTAGTACAACAGCGACCTTCGCCGATCGGGGTGCACTATCAGGCACCAAGTCCGCACTCTTAACTGAGTGGGTGTGTACAACACCCTTAGAGGGTCTCATCCTAGCGGCCTGCATTCAGAATGCTTGACGCTGATCCTAGCCCTTTGCCGCTCCCAGCTCTTGTCACTTTTGGCTCTTGCCACTCTTGGCTCTTGCCGCTCCCAGCTCTTGCCGCTCCTGGCTCTTGCCGCTCCCAGCTCTTGCTGCTTCCGGCTTTTGCCGCTCCTGACTCCTACCGCTTCCAGCTCTTGCCGATTGGTCACAATCACATGTATGACATAATAGCTATAAACAATACACACAACACTTACACACCACATAGCTCTAAGGGCACAAACAGTTCTCTTACCTAGTGTCCCGAGCTGACAAACCAAAGTAATCATGAGCACGATCCCTAAACCCGAGACTTAGCGACAAAATCCTAGTCACAACGTAAGAATAAATATCCATCACGATCTAAATCAATCAAAATCCTTCGGAATAACATACTAGCCTCTGGGACCTCGAATTCTACTGAACAGGGTCGTAGAATGCTTCTCGAGCCTTAAGATTTAAGTTCCCCAGCTTAAAACCCTTAAATGGCCAACATACCCTATTTGAGTTGCAGCCCATCCCCTTAGGGTCGTGGTGCACTACAATAGCCACGACGCGCCTCAGCTTGTGCCGTAGTGCCTGGACCAATTCAGAGGCTCCCAAGCCTCCTGGGTGCGGGCCGCGGTGCCTGAAGAACAGGGCCAAGGCTCGGACTTGCGAACCCAATTTTTCCCAATATTTTCAAATTCCTAAACTCCCCAAAATCGTTCCAAACTTAGTTTTTATCCTAAATAAACTACCCAAATCATTCTAATAACTCAGATACACAATAATTAACAACCTATAGCTTCAAAAATATTTCTAAGCAGCAAAACCCAAAGCTCACCAATAACACTTAAATAAATCAAAGTTCCAATCCATACCTTTGAATCCCAACATAAATCAAGTTTGTTCCCCTTAGCTATTAGTACTCTTAGCTGCCTCCAATCTTCAGTCACACTTTATGTCCAATTCAGATCATCACCAAGTTGAGAGCTCCCAATTCTACACTTCTAAGCTTTGAGAAAAAACTTAGAGGGAATGAGAGAGGAGGAAACGTGAGAGAGTGTTGTACTAGTTTTTTTTAGGTTCTAAATCTTCCCACTTAGTGAGTCTATCCCCTTTGGTAAAAGTCCAACATGCCCCTTAAGCATAACCTTACCCTTTGATGGCCCCAAGGGCAAAATCATCATTTGTCGCGTTTCCCGCTAATTCTCAAGTAGCCCTATAAATTCCCAATTAATCCTGATGTACCCAAATAACCATTAAATAATTACCCGCTACCCGATCAACCTCGGCTACATACTACTTTCCCAAAATACCCCTAGGCTCACCCCGAACCGGGTATTTTACCCCGTTGTGACTATTCTGCTAATTCGCTCCCTAGGATCTTCTCGGACCACACATCTCGAATATATCCCTATAACATTGGGGTCTCACTCGTTGTATATGCATAATAACATCTATGCCCTCAGTGGACTAAAATTACAAACATGTCCCCAATTTACAAAATGGGCCCACGTGCATATTTAATACACACATACATTCATATCTAATCACATTATCACATAATTCATTTATATCACATAATCACGCATATAATCCATTACTCGCTCATATAATCCCAATTAGGCCCTTTAGGCACTGTAGTCAAGGCACTCCGCCTTAATATCAAATTTGGGACGTTACAACTTTCCCCTCCTTATTCAAATTTCGTCCTCAAAATTTGGTCAATCATCTCGGGATACTAATTCCTCAAACCTGAACATATATCCAGAGTCAGGTCCTTTACCTCGTCACTTCTTTCCAACACTTTCACAAGAACGATAGTCTTTATCTGTAATACTTTGTCTCTTTTATCCAGAATTTCCACTGGCTTTTCCTTACACGATAAGTTTCACTGAATTTCTAGGGTCTCCTCGCCCAACCAGGGGTCGTACTCATCACCCCTTTCTTCAACATTGGCACCAGTAACACCTTGTGAGCCTCACCCATGCTGGCGTAAGGCCAATCTGTAGGCCCTAGCCTAATCCTTATTAGGATCTCACAAATATATACAAAATCTAGAGTCAAACTCCTCTTTCCTTTCTGAACCATCATATTATTGTTAGTTCATAATACTCAAAGAATACAAAGCCGTCAATCTTGGAACTCCACGTTCCCATATCAAGACTTGCGAACTCTCATGTCCTTGTACTAACGCAGACACTCCTGCCCTCAACATTCCTTAATAATTTCACTGGTCCTCTGAGCCATTTTTGAACCAGGATACTTCTTGTCCCTAGGTTCATTTTCCGGAATAAGCATTTATCATTCCCTGTCTCACATCCTACTCAGAGTCACTCTATGACCCTTTTTTCCAGAACGTGGGACTCCATGGGTCTCAATTTGACACTATCGACCTTGGTGTCCAATGGAGATGTACAGGCTCCTTTCGTACCCACTCCTTTTTTTGATATCTCACTCACACCAACCACGGTCTCCTTCCGCATCCACTCACCTTGTCTGCAGTCTGAGGTTGTAGCGTCCTCCTAATCCAGGACTGTTACACTGTGTACTTAAAATTTTGTCAGACTTGCTAACTGGGTCATTTGGCTTAAAAATGTGTAACTAAGGTTAGTGTAATGCCCCAAAATCCCTGATGCGGTTTAATGGTTGGATTAGTAGGCCGGGAGGGCCATAACTATTTTATTATTCCATTAAACTATTATATGCATGTTTATGTGAATTATATTATAATATGATGTTAAATGCATGCATGTGGGTCCATATTTTATCTCAGGGGTATTTTGGTAATTTGGCCTGTTGAGGGCGTAAATTGTATATTTGTATGCATGTCGGTGATATATTATTGAGGCCGCATTATAATGTGGATTTGTTCGAGCTATTCGGCATGAGACGATCTTGAGTGCAGATTAGCAGTTTAGTCATAACCGGTTTAAGTTCGGGGCTCAGGGTGAGTCTCGGGGTGATTTTAATGAATAGAGCGTTGCCGAGAATTAAAGGGTAACGGGGTATGAATTATTGGTATTTGAGAATATCGAGAATAGCGGGAATTGGAGGGTGTTAATTATGATTAACGAAATAGGTGGAAAATGACGGTTTTACCCTTGGGAGCCTTTAGAAAACTTTATTTGACCTAGGGGCATTTTAGTCTTTTCACCCCTAGGATTGATTTAAGCCATTGAAGGCTGTAGAACTTGCAAGAAACAGAGTATCAAACACACCTCTCCCGTACACCATTTATCTTCCTTTTCTTCTTGAATTTTTTAGCTTAATTTGAGGAACCAAGCAATGGAAGTAAGTCTTGAGGGCTTAAGATTGTTTTCCACCATTGAATAGGGTCCTAATCTAAGCTTGAGGTAAGTTTCTAGCCATTAAAACTCTAGCTTTGCTCTGTTTTTGTTATAGTTTTCAGGTTGGTTTTCTTGATTGGTTGAGGGGAATTGATGGGAGTTTTTGGCTAGGGTTCTTGGGGTTGTGATGCCTAGGACATGTGGGGTTGGTTTTTGGGTTCATTTGGGACTTAAAATGAGGTTTGGAAGCATTTGGTTTAGGTTATAAATGGTGGAGTAAAAGGGAGAAGGTTCCAGCACTTTCTGGCTGGGTGTAGCGCTATAGCGCCCACTAGGGGGCGCTACAGCGCTACTCAGGAGGCTTTGGGTATGAGTATAGCGCTGGGGCACTAGTGGGGTAGCACTGGAGCACTACCCTGTTCCATCAGATTCCCGTTTCAGGCATTTTTTAAGGGTTTTTGGCTCGGGGTTTCTATCCTTAAGGCTCGAGATCGAATCTACTCACCGTTTGGGTATAATTCGGGGTCTCGGGAGTGAGGTTTAGGTCAAGACCTTATTATTGTTGATTTGCATTAATGGAGGTTATAATTGGTTATGGCTAGGTAACCGCTAAGGAATCAAAAGGTCGATCGTTCTCAAGGGTCGTTCTTATTCTGTTTCTCGCTCGAACCGGAGGTAAGAAAACTGCACCCTATATATGACATGCATGGTTATTATTGAGGCATGTTGAGTGTTTAAATGTGGACATCGATTGCATATTAAATGCTTAGCAGATCTTGCTTACTTGTGAATAGCACTGACTTACTAGTCTGAATCAGCAATGGTGTCAGATCCGTCTGTGAAGCTGTGACTTACTAGTCAAGTTCATTAACAGTACTGAGCACTGGTCATGTGTTATTGACCTAAGAGTCAGGAGCAGCATAAGCGTCATGAACGCAAATCCGATGAAAGATTAGATCTAATCGACATCTGCATTGAATGACTCACTATGAGCATTAATGCCGGACCGACCCTAAGTTCGATGAAAACTAAAAGCGCTTGCCTAATTCTATGACTAGTTACTCAGAGCCAGGGCCAGAAGGCCAGGTGACCCTATCGTCACATGGCTAAGGGTACAGAACCCACAGTTGTGACTCTATGGTCACTCCCTTGGTTTACATTGGTGACTTGCTTATCAGTCACTTATCCTGTATAAGCTAGTGATTTGGTCACTTATTTGTTAAGGGAACGGAACCCACCTTAGTAACTTTTACATTTGTCACTCATCAGTTTAGGACTATAAGTCCTGGATGATTATCATGATCATCGTTTGATATTATTTACATGCAGTATCGAGTTTTCTTGCTGGGCTTTGGCTCATGGGTGCTATGTGGTGCAGGTAAAGGGAAAGAAAAGCTCACCCAGTCTTGAGTGGAGAGCTTAGGTGGTGATGTGTACATATGCGGCCGCTTGACCACCACGGCCAAGGAGTTCTCTAAGGAACTAGGGGGTTTACCCTATTTTTTCCGCTTAGGTCGGTGGGTTGTAAATTTTAAACTATAATGACCATTTTGGATTGTAAATAACTTGTAAATGTTTTTATGGGTCCATGAACAGTTTTATGTATTAAATAAAATATATCATTTCCTTTTTATTGGTTTTACACCTTATCCTATAAATAACACCTAGAAGCACGTTTTTAACCAAAGAACTCGATTAGTGAGTTAAGCACGGTTCAAAGTTCATAGTAACTGTCTTGGGGTAACTAAGGCGTTACAGTTAGGGTTAAAAAATTTGGTCAAATAAACCATTGACTTTTATATAAAAAGTTTCATACAATCATGGGATCCCAAAGTATTACAACCAAGCTTTTAAAAAGGTGAATATTCATCAAAAATTACATTCAGCCGGCCTAAGCGGCCAAAACAGGGCTATAACCCTAGTTCCTCTGAGATGTCCCCGGCAGTGGTGGTCGAGCAACCGCATATGTACACGCTGCCACCGAAGCTCTCCAACTCAAGGCTGGTCAAGCTTTCCCTTCCCCTTACCTGCACCACAAAGCACCCGTGAGCCAAGGTTCAACAAGAAAACACAACATGTGCATAAACAGAAAATATATAAACCTCCAGATACCCCTTTAACAAATCTAGCATTATAAATCCACAAAAACCATCATTTAGATACAAGCAAGTGGTCATTAGACCAATTTGGGGCCTCTTCCCTAACTAGATGGCCTTAGAGCCAATCCCAGGACCTATGCCCTAGCTACGTGACCATAGAGTCACATGGGGCCCTCGCCCTTAGCTCTGTCTCACTAGCCATAGAGCTAGCCCAACCCCTAGGTTTACCATCAACCCTAAGGTCGACCAACGTAATAGTACGTTGCTGGTTTAGGCATAAGCCTTCCAACCAGCATGCGGCGCGCTATTGCCGTCCTTGGCTAATAAGTCAAGCCCTTATCCAGGATTACAGATCTCAACTCAGAAACAGATATGGATAAGCATATCCCAACATAATGCGCACACAAGCATATTAATCACATAACACCATTGATTGATCATTCTCACAATACTATTTATAATGATGTAACGAGGCCTCATGCCTTAACTACAGGATCCACACAACAGTCATAAAACACTTAAGCAAATATCGATCAGCATGTGAAGCAATAGCCTAAGCATACTGTTCTTTCTTTAGCCATAGTCTTTGGGAGGTCTCTTCATCAAATTGACATCAATAATGCCTTTCTCCAAGGTTCTCTCATGGAGGATGTGTTTATGATCCAACCCCCTGGTTTTGTTAGTCAGTCTCATCCTACTCATGTTTGCAAACTTTGTTAAGCTCTCTATGGCCTTAAACAAGCTCCTCGAGCTTGGTATAATGAACTCAAATCCTATCTTCTCACTTTTGGGTTCAAAATTTTTGTCTCCAACACTTCTTTATTTATTCTGCGTCAAAAACATGGTCTAATCTACCTACTTGTCTATGTTGACGATATTAATATCATTGGCTCTAATTCATCTCTTCTAAACACATTCATCTCTCAATTCTCCTCTTGTTTCTCTCTCAAATATCTTGGTAACCTCACCCTCACAGCCTCTTTCTTAGCAAAAATAAATATATCCAAGACCTTTTAACCTGTGCCCAAATGTCCACTGTCAAACCCATACCCACTCCTATGGCCACGCATTCTCCTTTACCCACACAAACTGGAATTCCTCTAGCCAACCAAACTCAATACCGTGCACTTGTGGGAAGCCTAAAATATCTCTATTTAACTATACTTGACATCTCTTTTGTTGTAAACAGGTTATCTCAATACATGCACAAATCAACTGAAGTTCATTGGGCTGCTCTCAAATGCATATTATGCTACCTTGCGGGAACCACTTCACACGGTTTACTACTTCACCGAGTCTTGCTATTGTACCCCAAAATTAATACGAACTAAATTACCTAGCACAGGGTAGAGCTGGCAGACAAGCGTATGAAGAAAGAGTACAGATAGAACACCTAGCTAACTCTAGAGTGAGCAGCTCGAGTCAAACTTAACATCTTACGACAACCAGATAGTCTCCAGATTGCCTCTTGCGCCAATAACTTAGTCTGAGATGTCTGAGATATTGCCTTCTAGAAACATTGAACGTGACCCGTGTCAGTTTAGGTTAGTTCTTTGACATCCAGCTCGAAGGAAGTGTTCAGCTCGTGGAAACCTGGTCATGACGTACAGTAAAGGATCCCAAACTACTCGGAGATTCCATATACACTAATTAATGCTCATATATTATTCTGTATTTATTAACCGATTTTTGGGGCATAGAATCAATATGCATTAATGTATTTATGTAAATGGGATGTTACCCAAAAATGTATGTTACCATATATATGCACGGTTACCCAAAACTGTCCATGCACAATTCCCTATAAATACAAGGGAGAATGAACCATAAGGGAGTGAACATTTGATATATTGAAACTCTGGTGAAATTGTGACAGACAATTTCATGGTGAGAAACAAACAGATTAATAAGAGTGACTCGTGGACTAGGTGCATTTTAATCACTGAACCACGTAAAAAAGTGAGTGATCTTAATACTTTTTTATTTATCCAATTACAGTTTAGCAAAAGCCTAATATTTATGTTTTCAGATTTCTTAATCCACTGTTGGCAAAAAACTGCGTCAACAGATTGGTGCTTTCATTGAGAGCATATTAGGCTTAATTCCCCACGCAAGTTTCACCTAACATTCACCATGGTGGTCACCTAATCTATGCGTGACAATGAGATGAAAAAGCCTGATGATCAGGAGGTGCACCATGCGGCCATCCCCACTGGAGAAGGCTCAACTACTCAACGTTGCCCTAGAAAGCAACAAGTGGGCCAAGATGATGCTGGGAGCTCAACACCCACCAAATCCCCATTTGGGATACTTGACAGCCATCAAGATGAAAAATGCCCAGTTAAGGAGCCATCTTGCTCAGGCTAACAAGCATATTGAGGAGACCTTGGCTCGATTACCCCCTCCTACAACCGAAGTTAACATAAGAATGAGGCAAAGTGGGTTCCATAGGTCTCACAGGAATAATCGACCCAATCTTAGTCGCTCTGTCAGAATTGCAAATCTGAGCTCCATACCTTCAGAGTGGATCCAATGAAATACTCAATCTGCTAATACTCATAGGAATCATTGACCTCATGTCAGTCAGTCTATTTGGAATACGACCCCAAGTTCTGTACCTTCTGAACAGACCCCACGAAATGCTCAATCTACCAATCCTCGTAGGAACGATCATTCAACTCACACTCCCAGAAACTAGCTTGGAAAAACAGGGCGAGCTGGGACCAATTCAAGGAGGCGAGACATCCCAGCAAACCCATCTGTGCCATAGCCAGAGCCTCCGACATAGAGAAATGAATCAGTCCTGCCCCAACCAGAGAAGTTGGAGTAGATCAGGGGCGAGCTAATCTAGTGTGCCTCGATGGAACAAGAATAGCTTCACCAATAAGACATCCGCCATCACCGGTTCGACATCCAACGTCACCTCGCCCACAGAGGAATGTGTATGGAATAGTGCCCTTAAGGCAATTGTAGTTGACAAATGTTTTAAATGAAATAAATAATTGAATTGAATTATTATATATATAGACTATGTCCGATATTATGTTGATAATATTAAGCAAATATCATAAAATTCCAAAGTTTATCTATGTGGTCTTAATCTCATATTGGTATGAGATGGTCGAGATTAAGATAATAAACTTAAAACAGTTCGCAGTAAAATAAAGTTATGGAATCTTTAGATTAATTACTGCTAGTACGGTTCGCTAGTATTATGAATACAAGTGACCTAGATCCAGGTCACTAGTGTAGTAGGACACTTTAGTAAAGGTACTTTATATATAGTGATATATAAAACTGGACCAAATGTGATTTGATAATACTTGTTTAAACATTGTTTCATAGTATTAATCAAGCACATCAAAGATGATCATATACACAATGATCTTAATCCTGAGGTTACTATGAACTCCTATATGTGTCATCTGATCCTTTGATTCATGTGTTAAGGTTTGTCAGAATGATCAGGCTAAGAACAATTGTTTTGGGGACTCAATGATATATATGATTGGGGACATAGTTTAACAGATATGGAATATATACCTTCTTATAGATTGAATAATGATTCACTATTGGGTTGACTTTTGGAACTGAAAAGATTATGAGCGCTCACGTCGCAAACTTATTGTGACATAACCTTCACTAGTAAAGTCAATGGTACTCTAGGAACAAGATATAGATAAAAGGGTAAAATGTTAATTTTATTCCCTTTTAATTATGAACCATCAATTTGATCTATTGAATTTTGATTTATTGAACCACCAAAAATAGATTTTGATTTATTGAATTTTAAAAGATGATGATAATGATGATCATCAATTTGAATTTTAAATTTTGAAATATGGTTGTGATCTTTTTCCTTAAAAAGATAATATCATATTTTGTGGAATGATTGATTTTAGTTAAATAAATAAATAAAAGAAAAATGCAATATCCTTGAAAATGGAATACTGCTATTCACGCATGACACAGTTCAGGGGGACTGTGCCATGCGTGTAGCAGTATACAGATAATGTATATGTATTTTTTTTATTTTTTTTATTTAATTAATTGCTAATTTAAAAATAGATATTTTCAAATTTGGTAAGTTAGATGTTTACCTAAATCAATTCCTATCATCATTATGATATTATTATCATATTATTATTATTATTATGAATAATAAGGTAATACATAATCTGTATATATATGTTATAGAATAACAAGAAGAAAAGATATACAAGTCAGTAAGAATTCAGAAAAGTTTCATAATTTGTGAGACAAGAAATTGTCATCTTCTTCTTTTATTCTAACATTTCTCAAGCCATAATCCAAGTTCTCATGTGTTGAGATGTACTTGTCATTCCTAAATTACAAGCCCATGTTCTCTTTGTGCCCACATACAACTTGAGGTGTAGAGAACACTCCGGAAGATCGTGGTTTGAGTACTTAAACCGTTGGATAGGAATATCGATATATATACGAAAAGACTCAAGGACACTTGATAGGCTTCAAGAGGTAAATACTTTTGTTCTTGAATATTTGTGTATATGATATATATATATATAAATATGTGTATATTTATATATATTTTTGCATGATTAATAATATTGTATATTAATGTTTCTATCTGGATGTTTTTCTTGAACATATAAACTGTTTATATGAGAGATGGAATTTTTTTTGTATTATAAACACTGGGCCCACCACACCCTTTCGCTGCGCACTCTTTTTCCAATAGAATGCTCCAACTTGAGGGGATGGCAGGAGAAATCCTCCTCCCTCAGAGGACATTTATATCCCACAGCCTCGCGCTAATAATCCAGGTTCTTGATTCCAGCCGTGAGCTGTAAGCTTCGCTAATGGAAGCTACTGGACAGAGAGCCAGCATAGAGGCTAGCATGAGAGCGACCAGAGGAATCACTTGAGCTTCGCATAAAGTCTTCGTTCCGACCCACATCCTACCCTGTGTGATCATCTGAACTCACAAAGAGGATATCCAGTTCGCCATGATGATTTGAGCTATACTCAGCCCAGGGGAGATTCATCTATCGTACGCGACAATAGGAAATTCCCACCTAACCGAGCTCAAGCTTGGAGGGAAAACAACCCATCTAACGCGTACAATAGAATGGGGGCTGATAATCAGCTCCCAAATAACCTGGTTGCAAAGGATCCAACCCTCGAGTGACTAGCCTTAATGGAAGAATAGATGAAGAGACTTCTATCTGGAAATGGAATCGATGATTATGATTCTAATGAGGAGCTCGAGCCTTTTGCTCCCAACATTGCGGCAGCTCCGTATCCTATTGGCTTTAGAATGCCGAACATGCCCCATATGATGGAAACACTAACCCATAAAATCATCTCGGGATGTTTAACAAATTAATGATGGCCCACAATGTCGGGTTCGACTTAAGATGTATCTTGTTCCCCACAACACTGACTAGACCGACCAGATTGTTGTTCAACAAGTACAAGAAACATTCAATCTCCTCGTGGAAGAAACTGTCTTCCGAGTTTAAGAGATAGTTTTGAGTTGCGAAGGAAGCTCATGTTGAAGCCGATTGCTGGCTAACATTAAACAACAACCTGGTGTGTCCTTGAAGGCATATATGAACTGGTTCACCAATGCAGCAGCACAAGCTAAGGATGTTGATGATAGCTCCAAGCTTATGGCTATGAGGACAGGGATCACAGTAGGAGGTGATTTATGGAAAAAAAAAACTCCAACAGAAAGGAGTAACGAATGTAGATGAATTCTTGGCTTGGGCTCAGGAATGGATAAATCTGGAGGAGGCACAACTGTTGTCACTGGAACCAGCCAGACCCATGTTCAGCTCGCTGGAGCGGTGGCGAATGTTGCAGCTATGGCTCAACCCGCTACCCATAATAACTAGGGGGAGCAATAAGTGGAAGGGACTGGTGAGGGCAACCAGAATGGAGCCAAAAAGAACAAGCCTAGTACAAAGTACAAGTCCATCTACACCGCCTATACCGACCTTCAGTTATGCGAGATCATATCTTCCTGACAAACTTTGATCGTTTTCCATGGAAAAAACCGGAGCCCTTGTGTTGACCTCTGATTTTGTCAACGACATTGAGTCAAATTTATGATATAGAATAATAACTGAACTTAAGAATAAGAAACGACACAAAGAATTATAGTGGTTCGACCCTGTTGATCAGTAATGACCTATGTCCCATTAGTACTCTTATTTATGTAAATTCCCAAAACCTGCGATCAGATTAGCCGGAGTCAATTGAGTTTCACAAGCTAAGAAATAGGATACAAAATGTGGATAATAGCATTAGATCTTTAGAATTCTCTGAAAATAAAGAATTACAACGTAAAAAACAAATGAATTTTTGAGTCCTCTATTTATAGACTCAAGAATGTACATAGATGGGCCATGGGCCTTGCGTAACTTGAGCAACAAGTAAATATAAAATAATAGGTAAATAATACACTATATACAAATATCTCATAAATATATGCATATTAAACTAACTTTGAACTTTAATTATATTTAACCGAGCAGCTCTGGTCGCATGTCTTTCATCAACTTCTTTTCCTGCTGCTCCATACAAGTTCTGAATTCATCTAATAGCACGTTTTCTTCTCCTGTCTGGTCGTGAGTCGACCAGTCCTCTATAAATGTCTCATCACGTGTCCTTCATGTGCCTTATGTTTGTGCCACATCATCAGGCTAAATTTTTGGGATACATTTGCCCCCCCCCCCCCCCAAGTTTATTATGATGTGATCAACATTAAATAAACTTACTCGATTAGCATTCATCAATCTGTCACGTTCAACTATACTTTTATTTCCTCCAAAAGGTAAATAGTCATGATTTCACAGTTTCCAAGGAAAGATTTGACAACTTTACGTTTCCCAATGCTCCAAAACCCCTCTTTTCATTCGTGATCTTTTAGTTACTCTGAGCAAAATAAATAGGCTTATTCCATTTCCATCATTCATTTACCTAATTCTTTTTCTTCAAGAACTTCAAAGTTTCAAGCATTCTCCCAAGCAACATGAGACGAATCTTTAGGAATTTCCAAGTGGTTTCAACGCAATTTCTTAGCAATATTCACTTCAAGTAAGTTTTCGTAAAACTCCCTTCTATTTCTTGCTAATTTTCTTGCATCTCAACTAGGAATAAACTTTTTTTTTTGTAACTGTCACTGAAGCTCTTGGTATGTGCTAGAGGATAATCGGTTATAGGTATGATTCTAGATTTAAATGAGTGTTTAGGTAACATTCAGGAGTGTAGAGATGTCTAAGATGATTTTATCATGATTTAACCACTGATTTTGGGTCTGAAATCGAAGTAAAAATTTGATTTTTGGGCCCAGAAAAAATATGGGTTTTTCCCGCTTGTGACGAACTTGAAAAGTTTTCTTGAAAAACTTTTTACTTTTACTTTTACTTTTTGATTTGTCACGTTCACCTACTCGTATCTTAAAAAAATTTTGTTGCTAAATACTTGCTAGTTAGCTAAATGCTTAATTAACTTCCACGATCAGTAGTTATTTTCTTAATTCTCCCCCTATTGGTCGTAGATTCTCACTTCCCCTTCTTCTCAGATATTCATGCACGATCCCTGGGGAGGTGAGAGGCTAATAGACGAAGACCTTCTAAACTTGTTATTCGAAGACTCCGAACAGCCTACTTTGCCTATTCCACAAAATACAACACAACCAATACCATCAACCAACCATATCAGTTCAAACCCCTCTATGGCATGAGTAAAGCATGTTTCTTAGAGAAGGAAAAAGATCTATGATCCTCACATTGGCCATCATGTGGCCAATGCTAAGGGTCATTCGACTACCAACCAACCTGCAGCAACCGAGCAGCCTCCTGAGATTCTCCTTTCCTGCGCTCTTGTAAGAGAGGTTGTAAAAAAGGGCATACCCTGGTACACCACCCCTCCTAGCATTATATCGAGCAGAATGGCAGCCAAATATCCCATAAATATGGCCTCCCTAGGATTACCTTATTCAAGCCAACCCTTGACTAGAGGGCAAACGTGTTTGGTCGAGGTATCACATCGAGGCAGGGACAACCTTCCCTCTGCACGATTTTTTCCGAGGAGTGGAGAACTATTTCGACATTTCCTCATTCCAAATTACACCAAACAGGTACAAAGTGTTATAGGTACTCTATATTCTTTACCACCACAAAAAATGGCCTATTCCCACTCCCCATGAAATCAACTACCTGTTCGATCTTAAATACAACCCTAACCAAAATAACACGGAGTTTTTCCATTTCTGCCATCAAGTGTCTTCCCGCACATTCCTGAGCGATATAACCTACAAGTCCAATGTGGGCAAATACTTCCAAGAGTATTTCCTCACAATGAATCTTGTAGCGAACAGCTTGTCCTTTACTTGGGGAGGTAATTTTTCTTCTCGAATTTGCTCAAACTTCTGGTCGTTTATATCTTTTTTGTCTTAGTTTACTTTTTTGAATTTAGGCCCATGGTTTCGACCAGAGCCTACCCAAGGCATGGTAGAGAGGCTCGTTTCCTTGGCCAACATGACCTCTGTAGGAAAGAGTGTCAAGGAACTGATCACCGAAAACAATTTAATGTTGGTCGGCTTTTGGAGCCTCACCAAGATGTGAAGGAAACAACTGTTGGGAGTGCCACAGGAAAAGGTGCTGACAATGCCTCCCAACCACAGGATGTTTCCCAATACCCTAGGCGTCGTCCGACAGAGGTCACTATTAGGGAACCAGTCTCTAATCCTTGACTAGAATCTAGTCCTCCTTCCCACGGGAAGAGAAAAAAAAAACTACCCGAACACCCTGGCCGGATATATGGCTTGTACGAGGACAGAAATGGTATAGATTTTTCAACTCTTTTAGATATGTTGCCCATTCCTATTAGTATGTTCGACAAGAGTGGCAACTTTATTTTTCCAACGAGTAGCTTTAATCTAGATTTCTTCGAGGAGGATAATGTTTGTAGCAGTAATAAGTTAGATAAAGTAGCGACCAATATCTTTAAATCGGGTATAATACTTAGAATTTTTCCTTGTCGAGCTTTATAAATTCTTGTAGATACTTTAACTAATTTGTTCTCCCCTTTATTCAGTCGTGTAGGCGAACAACGCTTTCGACATCTATGCCTCGGGAGGCAAAAGCACCAGCTCAAAGAAATTGAGCAGGAGAGAAGCTGGAGGCACCAGCGTGGCACCCTTGAGCAAGAAGTCTCAACCAACGGAGACTCCTCTTCCTACCAAGTCCACTACTCCTCCTCCCTCCTCTCAACCTGAATCTTCCATTGAGGAGGTGGGAGATCCTGTTGTGAACGAGATGCTGACCAACGCCCCCTGTTCCACCATAGATAAGCTACAAAAAGTGGCCAAACATCGACTCAGCAAAGAGACATTTGCCTCTCTTCCTTCATTGAAAACCGACCAAGTCATTGGTCGTGGTTTCAATGAAATGCTCGGCGTAAGTCTTTTCTAACTGTTGTATTTCTTATTAATATTTTTTCTTTCACTAACATCACTTTTGTGTTGTTCACAGGCTCTCCTAACCATGAATAATGGGTGGTGTCGTGTTGAAGAAGATAGCTCCAAATTTGCTCAGGAGCGAAAAACAACAGAGGACCAGATAAAGGCCCTCAACGAGGAGCTAAGAAAAACCAAGGAGGACTTGGACAAGGTCATAACTTTAAAATAAAAATAAAAAGTTGCGTCCAAGGCCAACCATGATGAGGCGGTCAAGCTTCAGGATGACTTAGTCTCTAGTCAGAAGGAGGCCAATGAGCTGGAGGAAAAGGTGAAGCAACTCAAGGAGGTTAATGCGAGCAACTTGGAGAGATTTCAAGGTGCAACATTCCCCTGCTTTTATATGTTCTGGAAGAACAATCAAGGTGTAGACTTTGATTATCTTCTTGAATAGATAAGGGAGTCCGAGCTTGGGATGTGCTGCTCAACTAGAGGGAGAGAAAAATGAACCTGCATCTCCTGAGATTTCCTTAGCCACAGGGATAGATGTAGAAGAGGAGGCTAGAGCGTCTGTCGACCAGCAGCCCCATCAAGACCCTCCTGCTCAGTGAATTTTTTTCTATTTTGTAACTATAACTTTCGAGCAACCCGTTTGTGGTGTCGAAACAATTTACTGCTAAAAGCAGTTATAACTTTATGCTAGTTTATCATTTACATTCGAGCAGTATTGCTCGTGGTGTAAAGACTTCTTTTTGATACTATAATTTTTATCATAGCATATGCTCGTATGATCGAACCTAGCATAACACTTTATACCTCTTGTGAAAAATTCAAGAAATTTTGAAAAATATTCTAAGTGTTGTTGCATGCTTTCCCTTATTGTGCTCGTGTGTTTACATATTGTCATATGCTATGTTTCTTAGTATCTTATATGCCCCTAAGTGATTGAGTAGCTTAAGGTTCTCGGTCATTTGGCATAGACCAATGCCTGTTTGAATCTTACGGCTCGCGTACTTATAATTAACTTATGAAAATATAGCAAAACAACACACGTAACGAGCAAATACTTGTAAAAAAATACAATAATTAGCAAGAATAGTTGGTTGTGCACGGTTCCTTTTATTTCTCATAAAAAAATGGATAAATTCGTATTTGTACGAGTGATCTAATGATCTTACACTTATAAGAGACCAGCGAAATAACTGACCGGCCTTTGTTCCAAACTTGTAAAAATAAATTTTAATTAATATAAGCCATTCTTTAAGAAGAAATGTTCATTGATAATACTTGCACAGGTGTTCTCCATTCCAATAGCGAGGAACAAGATCTCCATTTAAGCGAGCAAGATTATACGCTCCCGCTTGAAGAATTTCTTCAATTTGATATGGATCTTCCCAGTTTGGCCCAAGGACTCCAGCAGCCTGGTCGTGAGTATTGAGAAAAACACTTCTAAGTATCAAGTCTCCTAATGCAAACTTTCTCTACCGTACTTTAGAGTTAAAATATCGAACGACCTTTTATTGATGAGCTGCTACTCGTAGTTGAGCCTTCTCTCTTCGTTCTTCTATAAAATCTAATGATTCCATTAGCAACGGGTGATTAATATTATGGTCATATGTTAGCCTTTTATGTGATGGTGGATCTAACTTAACTGGTAGCATGGCTTCATGCCCATATGCTTAGGAAATTGGCATATGACCTGTTGTTGTTCGGTGTGTTGTTCTGTACGACCAGAGAACTTCTGGTAATGCTTCTGGCCAAGCTCCTTTTGCATGTTCGAGTTTTTTTTCTAGGGTGTCCTTTATCTCTTATTCACAGCTTCGACTCATCCATTTGCTTGTGGATGGGAGACTGATGAGAAGCCTTTGGTTATACCATGTCGTTCGAAGAAATCGATGAATAGGTCGTTATCGAATTGTGTGCCTTGTCTGATATTATTTTATTTGGCAGTCCATATCGACACACTCTGTTTTTGACGACAAAATCTAGCACTTTCTTGGTCGTGATTGTTGTGAGGGCTCAGCTTCTACCCATTTGGTGAAGTAGTCAACAACTACTACTACATATTTCACACCCCTTCCCCAAATTGCAAATGGCCAAGGACTTTGCATCTGCTTCAGCTCATTTGGGGCTACTCAATGTATTTTGGAAAATCGATGGCACTTGTCCCATTTTTCACAAATTCTATTACATCCTCATTCATTGTAGGCCAAAAGTACCCTTGTCGTAGAATCTTTTTTTATAAACTCTGCTCCCCAGCGTGGTCTCCGTAAAACCCGTCATGTACTTATTGTAATAGTTCCTTAGATTTTTCTTTGGGAATACATCATAGAAGTGGCATATAATATCCTTGTCGATACAAAATTCCATCCATTAGAATAAAATGGGAAAATTGTCTTTGTAGTTTCTTCGATTCATACCTATTCGTTGGCAATATTCCCTGGTTAAGGTACTGGATAATATGAGTCATCCAGGTATCAGTTGTATGTATAACCAGGGTAGAATGATATTCTTGTATACTGGGGTTGATAGATGTTTAATCGGTACTATGCTTAGCATATTTGCATCTTTGGAACTTGCTAGATTGGTCAATGCGTCAGCATTGAAATTCTGGTCATGGGGGATTTGCTGCAATGTATATTTTTCGAATTGCGCTAACAAGTCTTTTGATTTGTTTAGATATGCGACCATTTTCAATCCTTTGGCCTGATATTCTCCTAGAATCTGATTAATGTCCAACTGTGAATCATTGTATACCGCTAGTGATTTTACGCTTAACTCCTTGGCTAGTCTTAATCCAGCGAGTAAGGCTTCATATTCATCTTCATTGTTGGATGCAACAAATCCAATTCTAATTGCATAGTGAAATCGGTGCCCTTCTGGTGTTATAAGGATCAATCCTGCCCCAGAATTGTGCTCATTGGAAGACCCATCAACAAACAGCTTCCAAGTTGGAATTTCTACTTCCACTCGTGTACCTGGTGTGTGCTTGCATATGGGGAGATTAATGAACTCGGCTACAAAATCTGCTAATGCTTGGCCCTTCATTGTTGTTCGTGGTGAGTAAGTAATTTCAAATTTTCCTAACTCCACAACCCATTTTAATAGTCGACCAGTGACTTTTGGTTTTTGCAAGACTTGCCGTAATGGCTGGTCGGTGAATACTATTATGGAATGGGCTTGAAATATGGTTACATCTTTTGTGATGCCAGTACCAAGCAATAAGCTACTCAATAGATGGATATGTGATTCTACTCATACTAGCCTTTTACTTATATAATATACTACTTTTTGGACACTACTTTCTTCTTTAATCAAAACAATACTTGCAACATATTATGTTATCACTAGATAGATGTACAAAGTTTCTCCCTCAACTGGTTTGGATAGAATATGAGGTTGAGCCATATGTTTCTTGAGTGCCTGAAAGGCCTGCTCACACTCTTCTGTCCATTCAAACATCTTGTTTCCTCTAAGCATATTGAAAAATGGGACACACTTGTAGGTCGATTTTGAAATAAATCTGCTTAGGGCAACAATTCTTCCTATTAGACTTTGTACATCTTTAATCTTGGTGGGCAATTTCATGTCGATCAATGCTTGACTCTTCTCGATGTTAGCTCCTATTCCTCATGAGTTCACTATGAACCCCAAAAACTTCCTTGATCCGACTCCAAAAGAACACTTGAGAAGGTTAAGGTTCATCTGGTATTTTTTTCAAGATGTTGAAACATTCTCGTAAGTCCTTGACGTGCCCACCAGCCTTTTTCTACTTGACTAACATATCATCGATGTACACTTCCATGTTATTGTTGATCTGGTCTCTAAACATATGATTTACTAGCCGTTGGTTAGTTGCACCAGCGTTTTTGAAACCGAAAGGCATTACTTTGTACGAGTGTAGCCCAGTATCTGTTCGAAAGCTGGTGTGTTCTTCATCAGGTGGGTGCATACTTATTTGATTGTAGCCAGAGTATGCATCCATAAACGACAACATTTCATGTCTTGGTGTGGTATTGACCAGTTGGTCGATCCTTGGCAGTGGAAAATAATCCTTCGGGCAAGCTTTATTGAGATCTGTAAAATCCACGAAAGTCTTCCACTTGCCATTTGGCTTTGGGACTAAAAAGGGATTAGAGACCCATGACGGATAAAATGTTACCATGATGAATCCATTTTCCTTAAGCTTCTTAACTTCTTCTCTTAGCGCTTTGGACCGGTCTTTGTCGAGTAATCTTATTTTTGCTGGACTAGTGGGTGGTTTTTGTCGATCTTTAAGACATGACTAATAACTGTTGGGTCTATTCCAACATGTTGATTGGTTTTTTAGCCAACTGGCACGGAGTCAAAATAAAATTTGATAGCTTTCAATTAGACAATCAATGAACAATAAATGAGTCAAGAACTTAGCAATGATGAGCAATAAATAATAAAGAACACCATAATTATAAAGGTTCGGCCCCAAGAAATGGTAATGACCTACTTCCTCTTAGATTTTTATTGATATTAAAGGTTTTACACAAGATAGCCAGTGAAGAAGATAGATTTCTAAGTGTAAATAACAATACAGAATGGCAGAATCGCTGCTAAGTACCAAGCCAGGCTGCTTGGTATGTTTCTAGTACTGGTCAGTAAGCAATTTTCGTGAACTCCCCCACTGTGGTGGAGGGTTTGTATTTATACTGATCCTGTCACCCAGGGGTTGCACCCGAGCATAACTGATGGGAATATATCCCTATACTCTCAAAGGCGGTTGCTTCATTATTCTTTAGGTGCTTTGACCGAGCTTTCTGGGTTGTTAGACGCTCTTTGTGGATGGTTGGGCAATTCTTGCGGAGGACTAACGACGAGTGTAACTAGTTTCACTTGACAGGTATATCTGTCTATCATACCGACCAGCAGGCATGCTGGTGGTCCTGCCGAGCAGTATTAGAAAGACTTCCCATCAAACCTGGGAAAGGTGTAAATATTTACTGTTTGTAAACTACTTACCCTACCGAGTTGTATACCCTGCAGGTATACACCGACCAACATGTCAAGAGGTCTGCCCAGCCTACTCCACGTGTTCAATTTTAGTGTCACGTCAGACGTGTCAATTTTTGGGATAACACCACCATATCACTATGCGACCAGGCATGTACTTCTTGATTCTCTCTTAAAAATTCCACCAGTTCTTTTTTTATCGTTGTTTCTAAGTTTTTACCAACTTTCACAACTCTGGTCGGTCATTCTGCTTCTAATTGAATCTCCTCGAGATCTTCCACAGTCTGACTTCTTCCTCAAAATCCCCAAAGTGAGGATCTATACCTTCGTCCTCACTTTGGGCAACACCCTATTTGGTGACTTGTTCACCGAATTGGGCATTTGGTCCACTGAATCCTTGCAACCTTTTCTCTGAATCGTTAGTGCTGCTTGAGGAAATGAGCCCACTCCCCTCACTATATGTTTTTCGCCTTCCTGATGGATGAGTTATAACATTCCCTTGCCTCCCTTTGATTTCCAAGCACGCACCCAATTCCTACATTTGTTGGGAATTTCATGGCTAGGTGCCAAGTTGAGGTCACGGATCATAGCTTTACCATGATGGGTCTTCAGATCACTGCATTATATGCGGAATGATAATCAACTACTATAAAAGTAGTGAGTAATGTCCTGTTTGTAAGGGCAACTCCTGCTGTGACCGGGAGTCTTATCGACCCTGTTGAAGCGAGCCTTTCACCAAAAAAACCATAGATGGTTTGGTTTCATGGTTCCAAATCCTATACTGATAATTTCATTCTCTTTAATGACAATTTTTAAAGTATATTTACTGAGCTTCATGTGTCCACCACCACTTTCTTCACTATCATGTTGGCGATCTAGACATCTACAACTAAGAGATCTGTGTGGGGGAACCTAACATGTTGTGCGTCAAGCTTAGAGAAAGTTATACATTCTTCCTCTGTTCGAGATTTTTTGGAAGTCTGCTCCTCAACGGTTAGCATTTGAATATCTTGCTCGTGACGTAGGGTCCTGCCATATCTCTCTCTTGCCTTACCACTGTCACCAGCTAAGTGCGGTCACAGATAATGAGCAGAGTGCCTGTGACCGGGGCCGGCTGTAGAGAAGGAGAGCGTTAGCGTGTACATGCCTGCTCATTGCCTCCATTAGCTCTTTGTTGGGGATTATCCCCTGCTCGTATATATCTCCTCAGATGTCCTTGTCGTATCAGAAATTCAATCTCGTCCTTCAGCTAGTTGCATTACTTTGTATCATGGCCATAATCATTATGGAAGCAGCAAAACTTTGTTGTATCTATTTTTGAAACGTCTTTCCTAATGGGAGTTGGTAGCCTAAAAGGTATGGTGGTGTGGTTGGCCTGGTACACTTCTACTTAGCTATCGACCAGAGCCGTATAATTTGTAAATCTTGGTTCATATCTATTTTGTTTAGGGTATTTATTGTCAAATGTAGTGCTTGCCCGTTTTACACCATTTTTGTTGTTGTTCTTACCACTGTTGTTGGACTTATTAGGTTCGCCAACAGCTTTGCCCGACTCTTCTTTTTTGTCCTGATCAACATTTGGGGCTTTTGCTTCATTGGCGATAGCTTCCTCCAACTTAATGTATTTATCTGCTCGGTCCAAAAACTCTTGGGTGCTCTTAACTCCATTTTTCCGCAAACTACTCCATAATGAGGATCGGCATTGTACTCCAGCTGTAATGGCCATCATCTTTCCTTCATCTCCCACTGTTTTGGCACAAGTAGCCGCTCTCATGAACTTTTGAATATACTATTTGAGAAGTTCTCATTCCTTTTGCCTTATATCTACCAGCTGATTTGCTTTGGTTGGATGTATGCAACCAGCATAAAATTGTCCATTAAATTCCTTGACGAACATTTCCCATGAAGTTATGCTGATTGGTGTAAATTCACAATACCACTCCTGAGCATCATCAGATAGAGTGGCAGGAAAAATCCTGCACCGAGCTTCTTCGAACACCTTCTAAATATCCATTTATATCTCAAACTTATTCACATAAGATGTTGGGTCTTCTCTTCCACTAGAGCTGAGTAGCACATGCATTTTGAATTTGCTAGAGATTTCGACCACGACAATTCTATTAATGAAAGAAGTGTCTTTCCTCCGATCATAGTCTATATGGGAAGTTTTATTGCCGACTAGCTGTTGAACGACTTGGTTCAAAGCATCTATTTGGGCATGGACAACAGTTGGTACTGCGGGGGCAGGAGTAGCCACAACAGGGATATGCTCACAATATTTTTCTCTTCAGTTGATTAATACATCCCTCATATCTTCACTACGTCTTTGCTCTGATGTGCCCAGTCGATCAAAGACATTAGGCTGCCTTGGTTGCCCCCCTGCATTTTGACTTGTTGGTCGATGATTCATTGGTGGAGGTGGTGGAGGATCCTGCTACTCTAAACTTTGTTAGGAAAATATGTATTTTGCCTCAATGGAAATAATAATAAATTACAACTATATGCAATATATTACAAATAAATAATGATTGATTAAAAATAGTTACAACTCTATAACTAAAAATTACAAATAAACAAAGAAAATGAAGAAGATGATGAAGAAGAAGAGAATAGTAAAATACAACTCTAAGCAAAAGGTTACAAATAAAGTAAAGTGTTTGAAACAAAAGAAAAGAGAAGATTACAACTCTTGAACAAGAAATACAAGTAAATAGAGAAGAACAATATAAAGATGAAAAGCAATAGAATGAAAGAAAGGAACAAGAAACAAAAGAAAAACAACCCTCACTCACACTACCAAAGTGAAGAGTGTTGGGGATCACCAACTTGAACAAGGTTTGAAACCTTTGTCCAAAAGCTTATTTCCCCTTAACTCAAGCACTAAGGGATCTCTCACAGATTGTAGGAAATGCTTTCTGGAATTATCAAGCCTCAAGGTATTTCTAGCCAAGTGCTCTAATGGATAGAAATGTTGTGTCTTACAAGTGAGCTATAGGCTCCTATTTATAGAGTTTAGAGACACCCTTTGAATTTCAAATTCCACCAACCCCCATGGCTGTTACCAATGTTTAATTGGATTAATATGGAATTAAAAATGGGATTTGGGAGTTATTTGGGTTTTTTGAGCCGTTCAACAAAGATTGCAAAAACTGAAAAAATGGTTAGTTTTTAGCCTGTGGCCGCGGCCAGAGACATTAGTGGCCGCGCCCACTAGCCTCTGTCCCATAGGCCGCGCCCACTAGCCTCTGTCCCACAGGCCGCGGCCGCCAACATTCAGTGGCCGCGGCCACCGACCATTTTCAGCACTAAAAAATGTGTTGTTTTTCCAAACGGTTCCAAACCCTCCCAAATGATTTTGTAACTGCCAAAACACATTATTGGGGTTAAAATCATATCTCTAACAACCATTTCACATATGGCTTTATGAAATTCATCTCAATATTGTGTAACACCAAATTTACACAATAAAGGGTAATATTTGGAAGTTACAAATATGTAACACCAAATATGTTACATTATTTGGATATATCTCATATATCTAAATATTGTAACTCTCTATTATATGTTACAATACGTGACACTCTTTGTCACATTTATTTAATCTAAAACATTATATTATAATATAATATAATATTACATTATATTATAAAATAATATAAAAACATTTGCCCATCATGTTGACCAACGTTTCATCTTGAATTTTTGTTGTATCCATAATCCCCTTCATTGTAATCATGCCCATCTCTAAACTGCGACCTGTGATTGAGTGACCTGTTGTACGCACTATCACCTTCTCTTCATCCAAAACCGTCTTGATAGACTGGAGGGGGCCTATATATGAGGTCTACGTTGGTTGCTAGGTCTCGGGACATTATTTTGTCGTGGGGGATCTCTGACCGGAGAACCTAAGTCTGGCTGCCTCTTATTTCCTAAGGGAACATTCTCTGGTCCTTTTTCAGGTAAGACTTGCTCGTCAGTAATAGGATGTAACGTCCCGAATTTGATATTAAGGCTAATTGCCTTGACTACAATGCCCGGAGAGCCTAATTGGGATTATATAAGTGAGTAATTGATTATATGCGTGATGATGTGATATAATGAACTGTGTGGTAATGTGATTAGATATGCATGTTTCTGTGTATTAAATATGCACGTGGGCCCATTACTGTGAAAATGGCATGTTTGAAATTTTGGCCCGTTGAGGGCATAAATGTAATTATGTTTGTATAGTGAGTGAGACCCCAATGTTATAGGGATATATTTGAGATGTGTTGTCCAAGATGATCCTAGGGAGCGGATTAGCAGAATAATCACAACGGGGTCAGATACCCGAGTCGGGGTGAGCCTAGGGGTATTTTGAGAACTTGACATGCATCTGAGATTTACCAGGTAACTAGTAATTATTTAGTAATTATTTGGGTATGTCGGGATAATTGGGAATTTATATGACTACTTGAGGATTAGCATGAAATGTGTCAAATGACGATATTTCCTTTGGGGGCACTAAAGGATTAAGGATATACCTAGGGGCATTTTGGACTTTTTATGCTGGGGGGTAGACTTGGGTGGCCTTAGATACTAGAACCCACCAGAATTAGAAAGAACTCTCTCCCTCTTTCTCAGGCTTCTCTCTCTCGGCTCTCTCCCTCTCTTTAAGTATGCTTGGAGGTGTTGATGAACTCTTGAGGAATTTAGCTAAGGAATTGAGGAATTTGAGGCTTGAGGTGCTTACGAATTAGCTCAGACCAAAATTATCACAGAGGTAAGGGCCTGTACTAAATTGTGTTAAGTTCTTGGTTGTAGATAGAAGTTGTTTTTAAAGTTTGAGCATAGTTTGGATTTTGGGTTTTTGATGGGTTATGGCCTATGAATTGAGGTGCTTTTGCTGGTCATTCTGTGTTGTTGTAAGTTTGGGATGTGATTCTGAGTTTGGGGCAAGTTTAGGTAGGAATTGATGAAGTTAGGCTAAGGAAAACACAGTGAGAATTGTGGAGTTTCTGGGTTTTGGGGCTCATGACGCAACCCTGTTCTTCAGACGCTGCGGCCCGTGTGTGCGAAGAGGCCTGGGAGCCTCTGATTTTTCCCAGGCGCTGCAGCGCGCCTCTGCTTGCACCATGGCCCATGTACCCCAAATGGCAGAGGGTGCTCTCTAACTTGCAGCAGGCCGCGACTCAAATTAGGGAAAGTGACCAAATTGAAGTTTTAAGCTCAAGAACTCATATGTTAAGGCTCGGAAAGGATTCTACTACCCAGTTTAGTAGGATTCAAGGTCCCAAAGGCTAGTATTTATATCTGAAGTTCTAAACTGATTAGAGATTGATGGATATCTATTTGTTATGGCGTTGTGACTAGGTTTTACCGCTCAGGCTCGAGATTAGGAGTCGTGCTCGGGATCGCTTTGAGTTGTCAGCTCAAGACACCAAGTAAGAGAACTACTTGTACTCGTAGAGCTGTGTGGCGTATAGTACTATATGTATTGGTTATAGATGTTATGTCATACATGTGATTCTGACTGATCGGTAAGAGCCAGAAACGACAAGATCTAGAATCAGCAAGAGCCGGGAGCAGCAAGAGCCAGAAGCGGCAAAAGCCGAAAACGATAAGAGTCGGTAGCGGCAAGAGCCAAGAGAGACAAGGGGCCAAGATTGACATTAAGCATCCTGAATGCAGGCTTCCAGGGCGAGACCCTCTAAGGGTGTTGTACACACTCGTTCGATTAAGGTCGCGAACTTAGTGCCTGTTAGTGCACCTCGATCGATGAAAGTCGCAACTATGTTACTGTACTGCTGTGTTAAAGTACTGTTGTGTTAGAGCTCTACTGTGTTAGTGTACTGTTGTGTTAGAGTTCTTCTATGTTAGTGTACTGTTGTGTTACTGTACTGCTGTGTTAATATACTGTTGTGTTACTGTATTGTTGTGCTACTATGCTATTAGGTTGTTATGCCATTGTGTTATTATGCTGTTATATTGTTGTGTTGTTGTGCACTCCAATAGGAACTGGTAACCGTTTGTTGTCTAGATTAAGTATGTAATTGCTGAAATATATTATTGTTTGTTGTACTTGAAGTTCTCTTGCTGGGCCTCAGCTCACGGGTGCTCTATGGTGCAGGTATGGGCAAGGAAAAGGTCTAACAACCATGAGTTGGAGGGCATGGAGCGGTGTGTACATGTTTGGTCTACCTGGCCGCCACAGCTAGGGTTGTTTTAAGGAACACGTGGTAAACGTTCGATTTTGTCGCTTAGGTCGACTATACCATACCTTTTGATTGTAAAAGTATTTCAAAACAGTATTTTGGGATCCCAATGTAACAATTTTATGAATTTTAGTGAATGACCAACTCTTTATACTTAATGTTTATTAAATGAGTCTTTATTTTGATTTAATCACATTTTTTAACCTAAAACCTTGATTAGCGAGCTAATGGCACATTTATAAATCACATGGTAATGGATCTAAGGAAGTAGGGCATGCTTATGAGTATTAGTATGTGTGTAGGCCCTGTTTAGCTTATAGGGCCATATTTGTAATTTTGGCCCATTGAGGGCATAAATGTGATTATTTGCGATAACTTTTTGAGACCACATTATTATGTGGATATATTTGTAGCACATGACTCGAGACGGTCCTAGTGAGCGGTTTGGCGAAAGAGTCACGGTGGGGATTTATACCCGGCTCGGGGGAGCCTGGGGGTATTTTCAGGAATTTAGGAAATATATTAGAGATTATTAGACATTGGGTAAATAATTGGTGATTAATTGGATGACGGGATTAAGTAGAGGATATTAGGAAGACTCGAGGAGTTAGTGGGAATTGGGAACAAATGACAATTATACCCCTAGTTTAAGTTAAGGTTAGTTTTGTGTGGAGGGGGTAAAGTGGTCTTTTTGTTAGTAAGGGATATAACTAGTTTTTGTTAGATTATTAGGGAACGCAGTGGAATATTGAAGAAGAAGAAGAAAAAAAGAACTCTCTCTCTCTCTCTTTTAGCTCACCTCTCTCCCACGCATCTCTCTCTCCTTAGCTTCCTTTGGGATATTGAAGCTTTTCTTCAAGGTGAGGGCTTGTGCTAAGCTTGGGCTAGGAATTCTTAGAGGAAAATATAAGGGAATTAAGCTTGAATTATAGCTGGAAATTTAGAGGAGGAAACTGCAATATTGAGGTAAGAATTTTGGGCATTCAGTTATGATTTTTACTGTTGGGTTGTCTAGGTAAGTTTAGACTCTTAAACTTGAAATGAATGATGGAATTAGACCAAGTTCTTGGGATGTTATTAGCTTATGGATTTGACTAGTGACTTCAAGTTTATTGCTGAGATTTTAAGGATTAAGATAGGTGGTTTATTCTTAAAATTCATTGCTTGATTGAAGATGGAATTAGGGAAAGATGTTGGGTAAAATTATGGGTAAGTTTGTGTGTTCATGGTTGGGAGAAGGAGGAGAAAACCTAGGTTTTCTCTGGGTTCGCAGGGCGCACCGCGACCCAGCCTGGGGGCGCCGCGACGCGTGTGGCCTTCTGGCCTAGGGAGCTCTCTGACTTGGGGGGCGCCACAACTTGCTTGGCCAGGTCGCGACCCGCCTCCCTTTTGGCGTAAGAGCTTACTCTCTGACTTGGGGCAAGTCATGACTTTTTGAGCCAAGTTGCAACCCACCTGGGAGTTTTAAGCTTAGAGGAGTTCTTAGTGTTGTTAGTGCTCAGGGATTCGAACCTAGCGGCTCAGGACAATTTCTACTACCCGGTTTAGTAGAAATTGAGGTCCCGGAGGCTAGATTTGTTCCCTAGGTATTCTATTTCTAATTGGAAGTTGATAGATATCAATGACTCTTGTGACTAGGCTTGTCGCCAAGGCTCGAGGCTAAGGATCGTGCTCGGAACCAGTTCACCTTCTCCGCTCGAAATCAAAGGTAAGAAAATTGCACCTGGTTATGTGGCTATGTTGGGACTAAGAGTTCCCTATACTTGTATGCAATGTTGTATTATGGTATTATGCCATGTGGACATGAGATAAACGACCTAAGAGTGTCGGAATTAATATTGGTGCATAGGACGCGGCTCGGCCAATGGTAGCTGAGGTTAATTAAATAATCACTGAGCTCGGCCTAAGTGAGCCAGAGTCAGTGGGATAAACAGAGGGTGCGGCCTAAGGGCGTCGACCCTGGATATTATATGATATGTTAGTAGTTGTTAATCTGATGATTGTGGCATGTTAATTTTCTGGATAATAGATTATTGGTTTGTTAATTGATATCACTGACTATGTGAACGATGTGGTCTGTTGAGTATTTGATTAATGAATTATTGATTACTGTTATTGGTTATGTTCTGTATATGATTTTCTTGTTGGGCCTTGGCTCACGGGTGTTATGTGGTGCAGGTAAAGGCAAGGGAAAGCTGGACCAACCCTGATTTGGAGAGCTCTGGGGGCAGAATGTACATAGTCGGCCGCTCGGCCGCCACGACTGAGGGATGATACAGGGATAAAAGACTCTAAAATGCCTATTTTGCCATTAGAGTGGCTTGTGGTTGTTTATAACCTCTGAAAATTTTGTAAACTGTTATTTAACCCTGTTTTTGGGATCCCGTGTATCAAATGCTTATGTTAATGAAAATTTATCTTTTATAACCAAAATCTTTTAACCCTAGTTCAATAATAGTTTAGTGTCACATTTTCAACTAAATGACTTGATTAGCAAGTCTTGCACCTTTATAAACACACAATGTAACAGTCTTGGTTATCTAGGGCGTTACAACATGGTATCAGAGCAGTCTAGGTTTAAGGGTTCCTGAAGACTGGCTGGACATGTACATTCGCCACTAAAGACGAGCTCGACTCAGGGTTTGGTAATTGTGTATACATGTTTATATGCTTAAGTGATTGGAAAGAAATATGAAAGTTGTTATCTGTTTAATTAATAGGGAGCATGAGATACTGATAGGGCCTGGCCCTTGACTGTTGTGTGATGATATTAAGGCATGCTTATTAGCATTGCTATTGCATGTGGATGAATATTTGAATGAATTGTTATATCTTGATTGCTTGTGATTGGTTGTGTTCCAATGGTGATGCATGGAAAGATTGTTACCCTGACATCATAAGTCTGACCGCTGTGTTAGTGTACTGCTGTGTTAGAATACTTCTATGTTAGTGTACTGTTGTGTTACTGTACTGCTATGTTAATATATTGTTGTGTTACTGTATTGTTGTGCTGCTATGCTATTAGGCTGTTATGCCATTGTGTTATTGTGTTGTTATACTGTTGTATTTTTGTGCACTCCAATAGGAACTAGTAACCTTTTGTTGTTTGAATTAAGTATGAAATTGTTGAAATATATTATTGTATGTTGTGCTTGAAGTTCTCTTGCTGGGCCTCGGCTCACGGGTCCTTTGTGGTGCAGGTAAGGGCAAGGAAAAGGTCTAACAACCATGAGTTGGAGGGCATGGAGCGGTATGTACATGTTTAGCCTACTTGTCCGCCACGGCTGGGGTTATTTTAAGGAACACGTGGTAAACGTTCGATTTTATCGGTTAGGTCGACTATACCATACCTTTGGATTGTAAAAGTATTTCAAAATTGTATTTTGGGATCCTAATGTAACATTTTTATGAATTTTAGTGAATGACCAACTCTTTATACTTAATGTTTATTAAATGAGTCTTTATTTAGATTTAATCACATTTTTTAACCTAAAATCTCGATTAGCGAGCTAATGGCACATTGATAAATCACATGGTAACGTCTCTAAGAAAGTAGGGCGTTACACAGGACGTGGGCTTCAGAGACGCTGCTCGACCCTTATTCTATCGAGGTGGCTGCTCGATAACTCAACCAGACCGAGGAGGCTGCCGTTGCTCAGTATGTCTTCCATAATTCTAGGGTTGCTTGTCAGGTTGAGCAGCCCAGTGTCGCTCTGGTTGTTGAGGACTTCATGATGGTTGTGGTTGAGGGTTCTGTGTAGGTAAAACTCCTTGTGCTAACTGTGTAGCCGCCTCCAATGCCATAGTTGCATCCCTTTGACACCGATCCATCTCGGCTTGCCTATCATTGAGCTCTCGCCTTTGTCTATCAATTTCCATTTGTTGCATGATCATAGTCTCAGCAACATTCTTCTGGTTAGCCTTCAGCGTGGCCAACTCATCCTGTAACATCCCCATGGCTGCTCGCAGAGTTTTAGCATCCAACTCTTGGCTTTATTCCTCCAGTTCCACTCGAGGCTCTCCTTCAGCTACCCCCGGCAGAGGGGGTGGGTTTTGAGGATTCTCAGACGTCTGACCTGCCTGCTAACCCTGCATTTTCCTATTAGATTTAGCCATTTTCTTTTCTTCTTAAGTTCAACTCTCAATGAAAGCACCAAAATGTTGACCCCTGATTTGTTCAACGACACTGAGTCAAATTTATGATATAGAATAAGAACTAAAATTAAGAATAAGAAACGATACAAAGAATTATAGTGGTTCGGCCCTACTGATTAGTAATGACCTACATCCACTTACTACTCTTATTTATGTAAATTTCCAAAACCTACGATCAGATGAGTCGGAGTCAACTGAGTTTCACAAGCTGAGAGAGATGATACAAAATGTGGATAATAGCTTTAGATCCTTAGAATTATCTTAAAATAAAGAATTACAGCGTAAAAAAAAATGAATTCTTGAGTCTTCTATTTATAGACTCAAGAATGTACATAGATGGGTCATGGGCCTTGCGTAATTTGTGCAACAAGTAAATATAAAATAATAGGTAAATAACTTTGAACTTTAACTATATTTAACCGAGCAGCTCTGGTCGCATGTCTTTTGTCAACTTCTTTTCCTGTTGCTTCATATAAGCTCTGAATTCATCTTATAGCATGTTTTCTTCTCCTGTCTAGTCCTGAATTGATCAATCCTCTATAAATTTCTCATCACGTGTCCTTCATGTGCCTTATGTTTGTGTCACGTCATCATGCTAAATTTTGGGAAACACCCTAAGGCACCAAAGGGCGAAGAAAGACCCGCCAAATTTTTTCGATATCACAACTACAACGACCATAATACTGATGATTGCCATCAGCTAAAAGATGAGATCAAGACTCTCATTCGGGCTAGATTGTTAGCCCAATATGCCCGAAACATAGTAGGTCCCAATCAGCAACCCCGAAAAAATATTCATCCAACTCCAAAAAATTCGGTCAGTCAACCCCAAGCTCAATCAAATCAGGGGAACCAAATTGTCCCCCCTCCAATAGAAGGGAGAGATATAACCACTTGTTGGGAATAGTGCCCTTAAAGCAATTATAGTTGACAAATGTTTTAAATTAAATAAATAATTGAATTGAATTATTATATATATAGACTATGTCCAATATTATGTTGATAATATTAAGTAAATATAAAAAAAAAATCAATGTTTATCTATGTGGTCTTAATCTCATATTGGTATGAGAGGATTGGGATTAAGATAATAAACTTAAAATAGTTCGCAGTAAAATAAAGTTGTGGAATCTTTAGATTAATTACTGCTAGTACGGTTTGCTAGTATTATGAATACAAGTGATCTAGATCTGGGTCACTAATGTAGTAGGACACTTTAGTGAAAGTACTTTGTATATAGTGATATATAGAACTGAACCAGATGTGATTTGTTAATACTTGTTTAAACATTGTTTCATAATATTAATCAAACACATCAAACAATGATCATATACACGATGATCTTAATCCTGAGGTTACTATGAACTCCTATATGTGTCATCTGATCCTTTAATTCATGCCTTAAGGTTTGTCAGAATGATCAGGCTAAGAACTATTATTTTGCGGACTCAGTGATATATATGGTTGGGGACATAGTTTAATAGATATGGAATATATACATTCTTATAGATTAAATAATGGTTCCCTATTGGGTTGACTTTTGGAACTGAAAAGGTTATGAACGCTCACATCGCAAACTTATTGTGACTCAACCTTCACTAGTAAAGTCAATGGTACTCTAGGAACAAGATATAGCTGAAAAGGTAAAATGGTAATTTTATTCAATTTAAATTATGAGCCATTAATAGAGGATTAACGTTGTATGTAATGATTATATCAATGGACACTTTATTCTTTAATAAAGTACTCTATAATTATCAAGAGTTCAATCTCATACTTATAGTGGAGTAATCAGAAGATTAATAAATATGATTATTTAATCAAAGAGCTTTGATTAATAATCTAATATTTATTGGAGCTTGATATTACAGGTCCATAGGTCCCCAGGGTGGCTCTATCAACACCATATCAAGGTAAGAGTTGATACAAGGATAAAACTGTAATTTGGAAATTTGAGAAGAATTTTATTCTTCGGGTCAAGTATACAATTATATGATAATTGAGATTAAATAATTAATTTGGAATTAATTATTAAATTTTCAAAAATATGTTTATTAATTTAAATATATAATTTCGAAATTCATATATATAAATAAATAAATAAAATTTTGAAATTAATTATTTTATTTGAGTGGAAGAAAATAAAACTGGTAAGTCAAAAATAGTTTTTGATTTATTGAATTTCAAAAGATAATGATAATGATGATCATCAATTTAAATTTTGAATTTTGAATTTAAAATTTAAATTTTGAAATATGGTTGTCATCTTTTCCTTAAAAAGATAAATATCTTATTATGTGGAATGATTGATTTTAGTTAAATAAATAAAGAAAAGAAAAATGAAATATCCCTGAAAAGGGAATACACTACGATTCATGCATGACACAGTCCAAGGACTGTGCCATGCGTGTAACAGTGTACAGATATTGTATCTGTGTAGTTTTTATTTTATTAATTTAATTAAATAATAATTTTAAAATAGATATTTAAAAATTTGGTAAGTTAGATATTTACCTAAATCAATTCCTATCATCATTGTGATATTATTATTATATTACTATTATTATTAAAAATAATAAGGTAATACAATAATCTCTATATATATGATATAGAATAACAAGAAGAAGATGAGAACACGAAGCCATACACAAGAAAGTACGAATTCATAAATAATTTCATAATTTGTCAAACAAGAAATTGTCTTCTTCTTCCTTTTTTCTAACCCTTCTCAAGTCATAATTCAAGTTCTCATGTGTTGAGATATACTTGATATTCCTAAATTAAAACTCATGTTCTCTATGTACCCACACACATCTTGAGTTGTAGAGAACACTCCGAAAGGTCGTGGTTTGAGTACTCAAAATGTTGGATAGGAAAATCGATATATATATATATATACGAAAAGACTCAAGGACACTTGATAGGCTTCAAGAGGTAAATACTCGTGTTCTTGAATATTTATGTATATGTTTATATGATATATATATGTTGCATGATTAATAATAGTGTATGTTAATGTTTCTGTCTGAATGTTTTTCTTGATCATATAAATTGTTTATATGAGAGATTGAAATTTTTTGGTGTTATGTAAAATGGGCTCACCACGTCAATTCCCCTGCGCACTCTGATTGTTTTTCTAACACCACTATCACTGGAGGACCTCACTTGGTGGCCACGAGTAATGGGGCCCAAAAAAGGTACATACAGGAGCTAAAACCCCACAATGGCACTGAGTTCATTCCGGAGCAAAGGTTATCAAAACAATAGTGGTTGGAGAAACAGTCAACCATTTTCATGAAAGAGGACACTAGCCACATCCAGTTCCTGCATAATGATCTGCTAGTGATAACCGTTTAGCTCGCTAATCGAAGAGTACGAAGGATATTTATTAATAATGGGAGCTCTGTAAACGTGTTATTCAGGTCTACTCTAGAAAAGATGGGGTTGTCTGTAGCCGATCTTAAGGCAACCTCGATGACCCTATACGGATTCTCAAGAGAAGGAACAGCAACCATAGGGATAATTGGGCTCGTAGTGACACTAGGAGACGATGTGTGAGCTGTTGGTAAAATGCTCGAGTTCGTCATAATTGATTGTTCGGCTGCACAACGCAATTTTGGGATGACCCGCGCTGATGACTTTTGAGGTTGTCACCTCAATTCAAAATCAAGCAATGAAGTTCCCCTCGACCTCAGGTATATGTACTGTAAGAGGAGATCAACTCGCTGCCATAGAATGTTATAGCATTGCTATGAAGAGAAAATCACAACCCGGGTAGCAAGCAACGGCCATCATTGAGCGGGATGCGGAGTCTCGGGTAATGGAAATTTCCCATGGGGCGGAAGTAACGAGGTCGCCCAACAGGATGACATTGATCCGAGATTGAGCGAAGACAGATCTGAGCTCCAAGCATTGGAGGAGCTTGAGGAAATCAGTATCGACCCAGAGGTACCTTCAAGGGTTGTAAAAGTTGGAAAGAATCTTGGAACTGAAAGGAAGAAGGAGTTTGTTGATTTTTTGAGAAATAACTTGGACGTCTTCGCTTGGTCACGTGAAGATATGGTGGGAATTAATCCAAATGTTATATTGCATACTCAGAATCTAGACAGGAATGTACCTGCAAAGGTACAAAAATGAAGGCTTTTGGGGAAGGAGTGATCAGAAGCTTTGGAAGAAGAAGTAGCTCATTTACTTAAGTGTGGATTCATAAGGGAAGCAAAATATCCGATTTGGATTGCTAACCCTGTTTTGGTCCCAAAGTCCAATGGAAAGTGGAGAACTTGCATTGGCTTCTACAACCTCAATAAGGCCTCTCCTAAGGATTGTTTTCCACTACCTTGAATCAATCAGTTGGTAGACTCAACAGCCGGTCACGATCTTGTGTCTTTCATAAATGCATATTCTGGATATAACCAGATCACGATGAACCCTGCAGACCAAGAGTACACTAGCTTCATGACTGAGCATAATGTATACTGCTACAAATTTTTGCCAATCGGGCTAAAGAATGTTGGGGCAACGTACCAATGGCTGGTCAACAAAATGTTTGTTAACCAGATCGAGAAAAACATGGAAGTGTATATCGATAATATGTTCGTTAAATCAAAGACTGCCAGTAACCATGTATCCGACCTAGAAGAATTTTTTGCGTGCTAAGGAAATATGACATGAAGCTAAATCCTCAGAAGTGCCTGTAACGTCCCAAATTACCTAATAAGGCTTAGGGCCTTGATTAGGGGGCCAAGATGGAAAATTATGGAAAATTGTTTGATTTAATTATGAAATATGTGTGTCATTATATGATTACGTGAGTTATATTATAATATGACTAGATATGCATGTTTAGGTGTATTAAATATGCATGTGGGCTTGTTTCTTATTAGAAGGGCAATTTTCATAATTTGGCCCACTATGGGTATATTTGGAATATATGTGATATATGTGTGAGACAACATTATTATGTGGATATATTTAGGTTACTCGGCACGAGGCAATCCTAGGGAGCAAGTTAGCGGGAAAGTCACAACAGGACCGGATACCCGACTCAAGGTGAGTCAAGAGATATTTTGGATATTTAGTGAATTACCGTGATATCGGGTAACATGGATAAATATTAGAGGATATATTCGGAGTTAGTTAGATTAGGAGGGAATTTCATGGATTTTGACAATTTTACACTCGGGAATGTTTTTAGTACCCCGAGCCTCGGGATTTACTTAGAGTTACTTGAACTCTAAGTAACCTCACACAAACACTCAAAAAATTCTCTCTCGATACTCTGTCTCTCTCTCGTGCATTCTCTCTCTCTCTCAGTTCGTTGGGAATTTCTTGCGATCTAGGAGGAATCAAAGCTAGCTTAGGCTCGGGATTGCTTGGGGAAAAGCTTAGCATCATTTTGGGCAGTTGAGCTACCTATTTATAGCCTTAATTCTATGTATTTTCTCTGGTTTTAGTTAATTTTTGGAGTTTTGAAAATTGAATTCTAAGTTGGAGAGTTGGTGAGGTTTTGGCGAAGTTTTAGCTTGGGTTTTATGGGTATTGAGGTGCTGAGTTGATTGGGAACTTTGTTTTTGGGATTTGGCTATGTTTGGATAGGTTTTTGGTGAGATTTGGCTTGAAGAAATGAGGGAAAACTCTGGGTTTTCATGTCGAGTCGCGACCCTAGTCTTGGGGCGTCGCAACTCTCATGAACACAGGGAGAAGTGGGTGCTGAAATCCCTTTTGAGCCATGGCGCTTGTAGGGGCACCCCGTAGCACGTGTGTCCAAAGGAGAGCCCTTGGGCTCTCTGACTTGAGGCGGGTCGCGGATCTTTTTCCTTGGGCTGTGGCGCTTAAAGGGCTTTTGAGCCCCGGGAAGGTTTTGAGTATGGGAACTCAAATCTAAGGGCTCGGGATCGATTCTACAACCCGGTTTAGTAGAGTTCGACGTCCTAGAGGCTAGGACTCAGCCCATAAGCCTTTATTCGCTTGTTATTGATGAGAATTTATATCATGGTTGAGACTAGGTTATCGTTAAGGGCTCGAAACCGAGATCGTGTTCGATGGCGTTCTTAATATACATTGCACTCAGACCTAAGGTAAGAAAACTACACCCAATACGTGATATATGTACTTAGGGCTTGGCTCGGTTGTTAAATGTAACTATGAATAGGGCTTGGGCCCCTGAGAATGAACGTGATTAAAGTTATATTTGTGCTCGTTGATTAAGCATGCTTAAATGCTTTGTGCCTGGATAATTGTTTAATGATTGTTTGCATTGTCTGCGTAATTAGGGCTCAGCCCCGTTAAGGAACATGGTTATTACTGTGTTTGTATTTAATTGGATGAAGTATATGATTAATATGTATGCATACTTGTATTGTCTGAAGTATGCTTATCTGTATCTATATATGTTGTTCTCCTTATTTGAATATCTGGTTAAAGCATTGACTTATTAGTCAAGGGCGGCAATAGCGTGTTATGCGTTGGTCGAGAGGCTTAGGCCTAATCAGGGACGTACTATTACGTTGGTTGAACCTATGGTCATTTGGAAAACAAAGCGCTTGACTAGCTCTATGGCTAGTTACTCAGAGCTAGGGCAAAGGTCCCTGGGTGACTCTATGGTCACATAGCTAGGGCATAGGGTCCCGGATTGACTCTATGGTCATCTATACAGGGCACCAGCCTCCAGAATGATCCCATGATCATTTATTTGTAATTGTATGCATGTGTGAGTAGGTTATTACTGCTGGGCATGCTAGATATGCATCTGGAATCTGTATTTACTATTCATGCACATGTTTAAGTTTTCTTGCTGAGCCTTGGCTCACGGGTGCTATATGGTGCAGGTAAGGGAAAATGAAAGCTAGACCAGCCATGAGTTGGAGAGCTTCGGTGGCGGCGTGTACATATGTGGTTGCTCGACCACCACGACCGAGGTTATTGTAATGTCCCAAATTACCTAATAAGGCTTAGGGCCTTGATTAGGGGGCCAAGATGGAAAATTATGGAAATTATGTGATTATGTGATATATATGTGTACCATTATATGATTATGTGAGTTATATTATAATATGACTTGATATGCATGTTTAGGTGTATTAAATATGCATGTGGACCCATTTCTGATTAAAATGACAATTTTTGTAATTTGGCCCATTACGGGTATATTTGGCATATATGTGATATATGTGTGTGGAACCACATCATTATGTGGATATATTTTGGTTATTCGGCACGAGATGATCCTAGCGAGCAAAGTAGCAGTTTAGTCACAATGGGGTCAAATATCGGGCTCGGGGTGAGCCCAGGGGTAATTTTGTAATTTAGTACATTACTGGGATTGGGTAATGGAGAAATTATTTGGTAATTATTTGAGGATATTGGAATTAATGGGAATTATAAGGTGTTAATTATGATTAACGAGATAAGTGGCAAATGAAAATTTTACCCTTGAGGGCAAGGCTTAGGCTAAGGGGCAATATGGTCATTTTAAGCCAATTTAGTGACTTAGTCACCCTTACCCTTAGCAGAATGAAACCAAAAACAGAACATAACCTCAAGCAGCTCCTTTCTCTCTCCCTCTCTTCATGTTTTTCTCTCTAAGTTCTCTTGTTGTGCTTTGGAGGTTCTTGGAATTTTTGGAAGCTAAGGCTTGGTAATTGAAGGCTTGAGCTAGGTTTGGGTTGTCTACAGCTAGGAGAACACAATTCACCATTGAGGTAAGCCATAAACCCTGTTTTAATTCAAAGTTGTTTTGAGTTAAAAGGTGTTCTTGATCTTCAAAGCTCAATTATGGATTCTTGAGTTTTGATGGGTTATAGATCAAGTTAAAGTTGGGTTTTGATGAGGTTGGTGTGTTGATGACGTTTTGAGGTTAAATTGTGAGTTTGGATTGTGTTTAGTTGAGGTTTTGATGACTTGAACTTAGGGGAAAACTAGAGAAATTCTAGGCTGTAGGGATAGCGCCCCCCCACTATTCTGGGTGCCCCAGCGCTAGCCAGGGGAAATCAGGGGTGGCTCTCTAACTTGGATGGTGCCTTTGTGCTGTCTTCAGTGCCTCTGCACTAGTCCAGTTTCAGCAAAGCCCATTTTATGGACTTATGAGGACTTTGGGGGCTCGGGGGATAGTTCCACTACCCCGTTGGGTGGATTGGAAGTCCCGAGAGCACGGGAGTGGTCTCGGAGTTTGTTTAAGGAATGAATCTTATGAGATTATTATTTTATGGTTGTGACTAGGTTACTGCTAAGGCTCGGGACAGGATCATGCCCGAGGGTCATTCATATTTACCTGGTGCTTGGACCGAATGATAGAAAATTGCACCCAGTATGTGGTATATGTGATTATGGCTTGGGCTAAATTATTAAACAGGAATATGAATAGGGCATGGATGCCTGAGAATGTGCATAATTATAATTATGCTTGTGATTGTTGATTAAGCATGTTGAATACTTTATATTTTGATATTTGACATATGATATATGCCTGTTTGCATTATCTTATTGAGAAAGGCTTGACTTATTAGTCAATGATAGCAATAGCGCTGGTCGTAAAGCATTGACTTATCAGTCAAGGACGGCAATAGCGCTGAGCGCTGGTCGTAAAGCATTGACTTATCAGTCAAGGACGGCAATAGCGCTGAGCGCTGGTCGTGAAGCATTGACTTATCAGTCAAGGGCGGCAATAACGCGCTAAGCGCTGGTCGATATGGTTATGCTTAACCAGGAGCGCATCATACGCTTGACCGACCTATTGGTCGGGGAAAACTCAGCGCCAGGTACGCTGGGCTAGCTCCAAGGCTGGTTATACAGAGGATAGGGCAATGGACCTCGGGGTGACTTATTAGTCCCATATCCTAGGCTAGGGCTGGGCCCCAGATTTGACTTATGAGTCAAGAACGGCATTAGCACGCTGAGTGCTGGTCAAAAAGCATTGTCTTATGAGTCAAGGATGGCATTGGCACGCTGAGTGCTAGTCAAAAAGCATTGACTTATGAGTCAAGGACGGCATTAGCAAGTTGAGTGCTGGTTGAAAAGCATTGACTTATGAGTCAATGATGGCAATAGCGTGCTGAGCGCTGGTCGTTATGGTTATGCTAACCAGGAGCGCATCATACACTTGACCGACCTATTGGTCGTGAGAAAACTAAAGCGCCAGGTACGTTGGGCCAGTTCCAAGGCTGGTTATATAGAGGATAGGGCAAAGGCCCCCGGGGTGACTTATTAGTCCCATATCCTAGGATGCTAAACCCCAGCATGACTTATTAGTCATGAATTAGGGCACTGAGCCCCAGTATGATTCATTGATTATTTATCTAGGGCAATTGGTCCCATATGACATTGTAGTCATTTATATGAATGGCATGCCTGCATGAGTAGGGTTATTACTGCTAGGCATGCTTATTATGATTTGGTAACATGTTATTAACTGCTTATGAGCATGTTTAAGTTTTCTTGCTGAGCCTTGGCTCACGGGTGCTATATGGTGCAGGTAAGGGGAAAATAAAGTTGGACCATCCTTGAATTGGAGAGCTTAGGTGATGATGTGTACATATGCGGCTACTGGACCACCACGGCCGAGGTTTTAAAGAGTAACTAGGATCAAACCCTATCTTTCCGTGTAGGTCGGCTAGTTGTAACTTTTCAACTGTAGTTAACCTTTTTAAATGTATTTTGGGACCCCATGTATGAAGTAAACATTTTAGTGAAACGATTGTACCTTTGACCAAAAATTTTAACCCTAAATCATTAATCACGTTTAGTTACACTGTTATGGCCAAATGATTCGTTTAGCGAGTTTAACACTATTTAAAATACACAGTGTAATGATCCCTGAGTAGTAGGGTGTTACAGTTATCTTGGAGGAACTAGGGTTGTATCCCTTATTTTGCAGCTTAGGCCGACTGGTTGTAACTATTGAGCTGTATTATCCTTTTAAATGTTATTTTGGGATCCCATGTATGAATGTAAATATTTTTAATGGAAGTCAACATTTCTCCTTTGACCAAAATTTTTAACCCTAACACTTGTCATTGACCTTAGTTACACATTTATAACCAAGGGACTTGATTAGCAAGTCAGACACTATTTAAAGTACACAGTGTAACGGTCCTGGATTAGGAGGATGTTACATACACCTTTGGGGTTTCGTCGGGAAATTTTTTGGGCTTTTATAGTCAACACAAGGGGGGTATAGGCAAACCTAGAGAAGATCATGTCGTTATTAGAAATGCCTTTGCCTAGGTTGCGTAAAGAAGTATAGAGCTTAACTGGGAAAGTGGCGGCCCTAAACCGCTTCGTTTCAAAATCGACTAACAAGTGTCTCCCATTCTATAAATTTCTCGGGGGAAACAAAAAGTTTGAGTGGACCGAAGAATGCGAGCAGGCATTTCAGAATCTGAAAACTCACCTGGCTGAACCCCCCATATTATCAAAACCAGCAATTGGAGAATGTTTGTTCTTATACCTAGCTGTGACAGAAAATGCGGTCAACATCGTATTAGTTCGAGAAGAAAATTGGGTGCAGAAACCGGTGTACTACGTGAGTAAAAGGCTTCTGGGAGTTGAATCCAAATACCCTTTAATAGAAAAACTTGTGTTCTGCTTGATCTTAGCCTTGAGAAAACTCAGGCCATATTTCCAGTCCCACACCATCCACGTCTTAATCGATCACCCTTTAAGGAAGGACTTGCAAAAAGCTGAAACATCGCGACATTTGCTTAAGTGGGCCATCAAACTCAGTCATCTTGAGATATTATATAAGCCACGAACAACAATCAAGAGTCAAGCGTTTGCTGATTTTGTGGCAAAATGGACAGGTTTTCAGGACGAGCCAATGAGAGAACTAGTGCAAGAGTTATGGAAACTCTTCGTTGATGGATCATCTAACGAAAACGGATCTGGAGCTGGAATAATTCTGATCTCACCTAAGGGACATCGATTCCATACAGGCCTGAGGTTTGGATTTGAAGCATCCAACAATGAAGCAGAGTATGAAACTCTATTAGCAGGAATCCAGGTGGCAAAAGAACTGAAAGCAAAGGCAATTCAATGTTATAGTGATTCTCAGCTCGTGGTCAATCAGATATTGGGGGAGTATCAAGCTCAAGGTATCAAAATGGTGGCGTATCTAGCTAAGGTTAAAGATGAGTTGTCTGAGTTTGAGTTCTGCTCCATTGAGTAGGTACCCCGCGAGCAGAATTCGAATGATGATTCTTTAGCCCGACTTTCCACCACCAAAGAGGCGGATACATTAAACATGGTCCTAGTGGATTTCTTATAACAACCAAGCATAACAAAAGAATCGATTAAGGTGATTCACACAAAATTGACCTGGATAACCCCCATAATGGAATACTTCACAACCGGTAAACTACCAAATGACCGAAAGGACGCAAGAAAATTGTTATATCAACTCCCACAGTATGTTATGGTTGAGGGAATTCTATAGCGACGAGCGCATTCGCTACCCCTCATGCGGTGTGTTTTGCCTGAGGAACCACAGATTATCCTACATGAGATACATGAAGGATTCTATGGAGACCACATTAGGGGGAAAAACCTGGCTCTAAAGATATTGAGGCAGGGCTATTTTTGGCCTACGCTAAAAAAGGACTCGACCTCATACGTAAAAAAATGTGATAAGTGCCAACGCTTTGCCACAGTTGCTCGGGTAGTACCCATGAAGCTAACCATGATTTCATCACCCTAGCCATTTGCAATATGGGGGATCGATCTGATTGGTTCACTACCAGCAGTAAAAAGAGGAGTTCGCTATGCAGTTGTTACCATCAATTACTTTACAAAGTGGGTCGAGGCCGAGCCTCTGGCGACCATAACCTCAAAGAAAGTCCTGGATTTCGTCGTGAAGAACATCATCTGTCATTTTTGGCTCCCAAAGAAGATTGTGTCTGATAACGGAACTTAGTTCCATAGTGATCTTTTCACAAACTTTTCTGAGAAGTACGTCATAACCAAGATTTTTTCTTCAGTGGCGTATCTGCAAGCTAATGGGCAGGTCGAGGCTGTAAATAAAACCATAAAGGCAAGTTTAAAAGAAATGACCAGATGAAGCCAAGGGACTATTGCCCGAGCAGCTCCCGCAAGTACTTTGGGCCTATGAACCTCACATCGCACTTCCACGGGGCACACTCCCTTCTCTTTAATCTTTGGAAGTGGGGCTATTCTCCCAATTGAAGTGCTAGTGACATCACTTGGACAGAAAACCTTCGTTCAAGATCGAAACCATGACTTTCTCAACACATCTTTGGATCTGATCGAGGAGAAATAGGAGGAATCACAATTACAGCTCACCCATTATCAGCTGAGAATTACTCGTTACTTTAACTCGAAGGTAAAAGGACGCAGACTCGAACTGGGTGACTTAGTGCTTCGAAGGGTGTTTTTGGCAAGTAAAGATCCTAAAGATGGTGTATTGGGACCAACTGGGAAGGATCATACCAGATTGTAGAAATCTTACGTGAAGGAACCTTCAAACTAGCTCGGTTAAGTGGAGAGTTGGTCCCACGAACCTGGGATGCTCTACATCTCAAAAAATACTATCAGTAATAGGATGACTTTGTTAATTTTTAATGTTTTTAGTATTTTTTCATGTAAGGCTTATTTATGAAAGTCATTCTATTTTAATAGCATTGGATTGCTACGTAATTTAAGCGTAGAACCAATATTCTTGTCTTATTCTTGCAATGTATCACGTTCTCATTTTTTAAAAGCGACCAAGAATATTCATAAATTCTGATCGCTTGGGGGCATATAACCCTCGAAGAGTCTTTAAAAGTATTTAGCACATTTGGATGAAATTTGAAACATAGAATTTGGAAAATTGATTATTCAACGGCTTTTTAAAGCTCTAATTTTCAAAAAAAAAAAAAAAAATCAAATACGAACTAAGTTAAAAAAAATCAAAGAAACAAAACCTAGAATTCAACTAGGAAATCCTAGATATAACCGAGCCTGAGGCTTGATTCCTAACATGTATAATGCTATTAGGCGAGGAAAATCCTGAATATAACCAGGTTCAAGGCCTGATTCCTAACAAGTATAACGCTATTCGGCGGCAAACTCCTGGATATAACCAGGTCCAAGGCTTGATTCCTAACATATATAACGCTCTTAGGTGAGCAAACTCCTAGATATAACCAAGCTGAGGCCTGACTCCTAACAGGTATAATGCTATTAGACGTTTATCTCAATCTAAATAAAACCCCTATGATTGTGAGTGTAAAAGGACTTAAAGTTCATAAGCATAGCAAGATAATAGGTTAAGGGGAGCAAAAATAGATCATAAATTAATGAACATGTATTAACAAGTATATGAATAACTCGAGCAGAAATAACCTTGAACTGAGCCCAAAGGCAATTGTTTTAGCTTTTGAAAGCTTAATTACAAGGGATTCAAAAAACCTGAAATAAAACACAAAAAATAATAATAATATAAGATGAGGGCACCCTAAACATCATTGAGTTTCGGTAACTTTCCCTTGTGATGTCACCTCATCGTCACCCCTTTCAGCAACTCCAGAAGCCTCCACGGTCTCGGAGGGCTCTTGCGAGAGTCGGCTCTAGAACTTGGTAAGAAAATGCCCCCAAAGCTCAGCATCCAGAAATGAGAAATCTTCTTCCTGGTTGTATGCCCAGCACTGGTATAACATCTCCTCTAGGGCATTTGTTGCCTCAACAACATCCTGCTTTGCCTTCTCGGCATCCTCCTTAGCTTTCTCTTTGAAATCGGATAGTTTCTTTTTGAGCACATAGACTTCCTCAAGTTTCTTGTTGAGGTTGTCTACCTCAACGTGCAGCTGGCCTCGGCACTGGCTCACTTCAATGACCTGTTCCTTGGCAATTCACTCATTGTCTTGGGATGCCGCCAGGGCGACCCTAACCTCATCTCTTGAGCTCGGATCTGGGCGATGCCACAGATTTGATCTAAATAAGATTATAAAAGAAAATTACATGGCAGGATTAGCTCAGAAAAAAAAAAGAACGTAGTAGGGAGGAGGATAACTCATAGTCAGATTCATTCCCAAGGCTGATTATAGGACACTCCCTGGGGAACGCTCCTCTATGGCCCTCAGGTCCTTGACGTTCGCTTGGTTGACATGACCCACCATGTGATTTTCCATGTCATGAAGCGATCCACGAAGTGCTTCCTGGATCCTCGTAACCTCAAGCGGCATGACTGAGACCTGTAAGTCTGGGAGCTGCGTGTCTGGGAGCAGAGCAGATGGGGCCTCGCCTTGAATAACTTGAGGAATCGGAGTAGGTTCGCGAGGACAAGGAGGAGGAGCCTCATGAATGGTAACTGTAGTTTCCTGAGTTGGCGGTTGTTTTTTATGTTGCTGTTTTTGGCCAGAACTGGCACCTTTATCCTTTGCAGGGGATCTAGTGGCAGCTCCGGCTCTAGAGTTGCTTTTCTTTGATATTCTTGCCTTTTTTATGATGGGTCCAGTTCCTTCCCCACCATATTTGAAGGTGTTCTTCAAGTCCATATCGTCGTCTGCAAAAAGGCGAGTAGAAAAGTCAAATCCAAGAAATAATTAGTCAGGATAACACAAGGCAAAGAACAGAACCGAAGAAAATATACTGGAAAATTTCATAAAACTTATTGAAAAATAAGAAGATGAAATTTAAACCAGATATAAAGATACTTACGGTTTGGTTTTTTAGTCGAGGAAATGATGGCAGCACTGAAGGTAATGGCCTGAAAGCTTCTGGGAAATAAGGGAACGCGGAAAGCTCTGAAAGTATTTTGAGAAGAAAAAGGAAATTTTTTTAATACAAAGGTGGTAAGGTTCAGGTCTGGTTCTCCTATTTATACGTAAATTTTGGGAGCCGATCTAGGCCACACGATTAGATCAATTCGAGATCCAAGGGCCTAGGTTAATTAAACCAAGCGACAACAAAAAGTTGACAAGACAGTTGTCACAATACTCGAAACCCGAACCAGCGCCTATTACAGACTGACACGTGTCTCACACTTGAGTGAGTGGGTAGGTACATTTTCACATAATAGAAGCCTAAAAGCCCCTACTGTGCGTGTCAGAAGTGACTTCATGCACGAGCAGGAGCTTGGGGGAAAATGTTGTACCCCAAAATCAATACGAACTAAATTACCCAGCATGGGGTACAGCTGACAAACAAGTGTATGAAGAAAGTGTACAGATAGAACACCTAGCTAACTTTGGAGTGAGCAGCTCGAGTCAAACTTAACAGCTTATGACAACCAGATAGTCTCTAGATCGCCTCTTGCGCCAACAACTTAGTTCGAGATGCGCAATGACCAGATCGCCTTCTAGAAACTCTGAATGTGACCCGTGTCAGTTTAGGTTAGTTCTTTAACATCCAGCTCGAAGGAAGTGTTCAGATCATGGAAGCCTGGTCATGATGTACAGTGAAGGATCCCAAAAGACTAAGAGATTTCATATACACTCATTAATGCTAAGATATTATTATGTATTTATTACCCGATTTTGGGGGCATAGAATCAATGTGCATTAATGTATTTATGTAAATGGGATGTTACCCAAAAATGTATGTTACCATATTTATGCACGGTTACCCAAAACTGTCCAGGCATAATTCCCTATAAATACATGATATAATGGACAGAAAGGGAGAGAACATTTGATATACTAAAACTCTGGTGAAATTGTGACAGACAATTTCACGATGAGAAACAAACAAGTTAATAAGAGTGACTCGTGGACTAAGTAGATTTTAACCACTGAACCACGTAAAAAGTGTGAGTGATCTTAATGCTTTTTTATTTATCAAATTACATTTTAGCAAAAGCCTAATATCTCTATGTTTCAGATTTCTTAATCCACTGTTGGCGAAAAATCGCGTCAACACTCGCCAACTACTCTTCATGCTTTTATAGACGCTAAATAGGCAGGTGATAAAAATGAATATATTTCTACAACTGGTTACATTGTCTATGTGGTTCAAAATCCTATGTCTTGGAGTTCTCGCAAACAACAAACTCTTGCTCGCTCCTCCACCGAAGTTGAGTACCGCACTATTGCTACAACCATTATTGAAGTCCTATGGGTTCAAAACTTTCTTTGTGAGCTAGGATATCTACCCAACAATACATCGGTCATCTACTATGATAATATGGGAGGTACATATGTTGCTGCAAATCCAGAGTTCCACTCTAAAATGAAACACTTAATACTTAACTACCACTATGTACATGAAAATGTTCAACGTCAAAACCTACGTGTCTCGTACATTTCCAGCAACGATCAACTCACTGGCGCCCTTACAAAGTCACTTGCTCGCACCCGATTTCATGAGCTTATGTCCAAGATTGATCTCACTAACCGATCGTCCATCTTGCGGGGGCATGATAGAGATACATCAGAATCAATCTCTTGACCAATTATCTCCTAATCTTGTAGATAATATTTATTGTGAATGTTCCTTTATTTACTCCTTCTTTCTCTACTTGATTTATTCTCTTTAATTCAAATTGTAATCAAATCTAGGACAGTTATTATCTTTTGTATTCCAGCTACAATCAATAAATATATACATGATTAATATCAATTATAATATATAACTTTGTTTTTCAATCACAATCAATATCATTCCTTTTATACCCACTGTTGTGGTCTTCGATATGATATGTCACATTATTGTTTCATTTAGCTCATTGTTATTTTTTCATTTTGTGATTCTTTTGTACGAAACATTGAATATTGTTATATATTCTCATCATTTTGGTTTTTACATACTTATAATAATAACAATACTATTTTTAACCTATATGTCTCTCTCTTAATTTTTTATTGTCTAGCCTATGAAAAATCATTTTGCTAGGGGTTTTTTTTATTAGGGTACTAGATTTAAAAAGGGTAAATCTCGTTTTCAATACAAAATATTTTCTTATCCCACTTTTATAGTATTTTTAAATTTTATATTTTAAAAGACAATTATATATATATTTTTTCAAAGATTTTATTACTATTATTGAAATTATTAACATTTATAAGATATATTGATTACGAATTCAAATTTTATTCCAAATATGATTTTTTTTATCTGACCGTAATTAATAAGGATTACATTATGTATATCCCACTTTTTTTCTCAATATCCATTTATTTATTTCTCTTTTAAAATTAATCATCACTGTTACCTATTCATATTCCCTCTTGTATTTTCACGTTGTACTCTCAAAACAAAAACCAACATCATGATCCTTTTCACGGTGACCTCTCTCAAAGCCAGAAAATGGTTCATACTTGGAGTCGTGAAACACCATCATCCCCACATCGGCAGGAAAATAAATTATGATGGATCCAAATCATTCTTCCCCAAGCGTAAAACTCAACACCCATCAAGTCCATTTAAAGAAGAAATAAAAGCGCAAAAACAAAGGAGAAATCAACAGCACATTCGGGCTCCGAATTGGATGATGAAGATCTTGTGATGCCCAATTTTGAGGTTTGGGGTTTATACCTTATGGTTTAATTTTTAAGGGTTTTTTTTTTGGGTTTTAGAATTTTGAGTTATCATATTTATTGGATTTTATAAGGTAACAATTATTTTTGGGGGTTTGAGTATTTTGTTTTAACATGATGATTTTTGAGTTGCATGTCTCGTTTTAGAGACAAGGCTTCCTCTGTCAATATTGTCTTAGGATTTTTTTTATATTTATCATTTTTTTTTGTTGTTTACGATTGTGAACTTCCTTTTATAAACTAATTAGTTTATTGTTATAATCCTGTGTAGACTGTATTTATATTTATCATTTTTTTTGTTTACGAATGTGAACTTCATTTTATAAAGTAATTAGTTTATTATTGTAATATGTGCATGTTGTGTATGTTTTTACTAATGTGATTATATATTATGTTTAAGTTATTAAATTAAACTAATTGACTTGTTTTACAAACACTTTTTGTCAAATTTTATGATAGGTTGATAAGGGTTATGTTTCATGCATATTTATTTCTTTTAAAAAAAACTCATATGTTTATTTAGCAAACCAGTTTTTGTAGCAAGTTAGTTTGGATATCCTATTTTATATATCGTTTAGATTTTATCAAATGTAATCTCTTATTATATACTACTGGGTTTTTTTTATGATATTGTGAATTTATGTTGATATTTAGTTTAACTTCTTGAGTAGCAACAATGATAATGTGTTTATAAACCTCAAAGTTTATAAAAGATCTGGATTGCTCATTGGTAAGTATGTAATATCGTCAGCCACCATTTTGGTTTCTTATGTGTAGCGTCCCAGAATTTTACTTAGTTAGCTAGATAGTAGTAGTTGTAGTATTTTAGATTTCCGTAGATTTTAGTTCAAACCGAGACTTAGTTGGAAACTCATAGCAATAGTTATGAATTTTATAAGTTTAACCTATAGTTTAAGAATATTAATTATAACATAAGGTTTGATTAATATTGCTGGTCCTATGTGTATTATTTATTATAACCTAAGGTTTAGATAGAGCCAATAAGAATATGACACTTGTCATAAGTATGATTGTTAGGGAATTAGAGTTTGTTATTTTATGGTTAGTTAAGAAATTTATGGATTAGGTTGTTATTTAGATAATTAAATAGATATTCTCGTAACTTTAGGGTACTGTAACTTCCGATCTATTTTTGACCCAGTTATATTATGAATTTCGAAAAATAGTATTTTTAGAAAGTTGTAGATAATTGAATTATCTTTCTAACGGTATAAAGATGGTCTAAATCGGAGTCCTACAACTCCAGTTATATGAATTTTACTACAGGTGAGTTTAGAGTTACGAGATTTAGGAACTTAGAAGTTAGGATTCTATTTTTTTTTTTTTTTTTTAAAACAAGCTTTGACTCCTTAGACCTACCTTTGAACAATTTGATCGAGTCTTAAGCCTTTGACTGAAGAATATTCAAATATTTGCAATTAAATTCATTATTTTTATTCAAAGCCAAAAATAAGATCTTTATTCCTAGAACTCTATAAATAGGATTTAGAACCCAGCCATTCCATTCACTCTTTAGCTGTGATCAGACTCCAAGGTGCTAGTGAGACCTTAAGAGTGATAAACACTTGGGTTGAGAAAAAGCTTTGCCATTCTTAAGCTTTATCAGACACTTGGGAAGTGAGGATTAGAGTGTTTCGGTATTGGAGTTAGACCAATCCATAAGGTCAACTGATGTACCCTTATTCTTAAGTTCAATTATGTTTGATTCCTTAGTTTCTTTAGTTTTTTAGTTTTCATTCAGGTTCTAACTTTTGTTATGGTTTTGTGGTTAGGTTTTTTAAGTTCTTTGAAGTTAAGTTATCTTTTTGGTAAGTTTCCTCTTGGTGGTTTAGTTATATTCCTTTCATCTCTTTCCTTTAGAAATACTCACCATTTTTATTGCTGGTTTTAGGAGTGTTCCAAATCCCGCATTTGTTCTCAATTATCCCGGTGGTGGTAAGGAAAATTAGATAGTTTAGTATTATGATCTAGTTTATGTAATGTATGATATAGTTTATGTTTGTATGACCTAACATTTCAGGTACAATAAAGGGGTAAGTATGTCTGGACCTAAGGTGTCCAATGATGTATGACGGATTATGTCCGGTAGGCTCGGTTGCCAAAACTTTATGATGGACCTATGTCTGGTGTATGACGGACTTTTGTCTGAGGCTTAATTGCCACCCCTGTATAAGCACTTATCTTTTTATTATATCTGACTTGTTATTTTTAGTTATGATTATGATATATGACCAATAGTTATGATTTATGACCTATGATCTATGATCTATGACCTATGACCTATGACTTATGACTTAGAGTATGACCAGTGATCTATGACTTAGATTTATGATTTAGAATTATGACTTAAGATATGATATGATCTAGATGTTTGTGTTTGTATGACTTTGGTGAATATATGTTATGTTTGATTATATGACTAACTCTTGTTTGTATTTTCCTTACTGGGCTTAGAAGCTCACTCCTTATGATGTTGTTATTTCAGGCAATTAGGGATAGAAAGGCCGGTGGCGAGTGGGACCTAAGAGCTTCGTGATGTATTAGTTGGGGACCATATAGTCGAGCAAGATCAAGTGGGCCAAATTATTTATTTATTTTTTAAAAAAAGTTTATTTTAAAGTCTGTTTTATTTAAATATTGCTCATTTTTATGTTAAAGACAAGTATTTTATTTTTATAATACCATGGATCCATGTATTTTTTTAAAAGTTTTTATTAAATACAGAGCAATATTTACGATTATAACCCAACGCTGTGTTCTCGGTAGTCTATGAGAAATTAGGGCGTGACATTATGCAAATTCAAATGCAAGTTTGGGCGATTGTTTATGGTGACTGTTTTTTTATTAATAATATTATCATTATTATTAATGTGTTATTTGATTTGAATAAAAGAATATTAATGATATGATTTTCTATTATGGTAAGGATTGGTTTGTGATTGTTATTAATGCTAACCATGACTTTTTTATTTTATACCATTTTGCACTAATAGTGTAAATAGAAAATTGTGTCATTATTGTTGTTTATTTAAATTAGTTGTACGCTTATAAAAAAAAGTCTATTAGATAATGATATACATAAATAATACTGTATATTCTTATTATAATAATAATAATACAAAGCAGACCTCAAAATAAAAAATATTAGTGTTATAATAATTGCATACAAATAAAACATTCATTTGAATTCTTTTAGCCATACATAATTGTTGGGGTTTTATGCCCTAATTAAAACTTAATTTCTTTGTAATTTTATTTTATTATCAATAAAAGAATAGAAATCATTTTTTGACTTAGTCAATTACTTTGCTCACATATTTTATTTTCATGATTATTTGTTTAATATAAACTTTTATTAAATCTCGAGCATATAGCTAATCATATTTATAGTGACGTAATCACAGTGGAATATAAATATGATTATATGTTCATAATAAATCAGTCCTAAGATTAGCCAGTGCACAGGATTTACACTGACTTGTCAATCTACGATATGATCTACTTACACATTATAGTGTTATGTTCTTTCCAGAACATTAGCATAGTTGTAACGCCCTCCTAATCCAGGACTGTTACACTGTGTACTTTCAATTGTGTCAGACTCGCTAATCAAGTCATTTGGTTATAAACGTGTAACTAAGGTTAACGTCAAGGGTTAGGGTTAATAATTTTGGTCAAATGAACTGTTGAATTTTATTTAGAAAGTTTCATACGTACATGAGATCCCAAAATATTACAAACAAACATTTAAAAGGGTGTATATACATAAAAAATTATAGCCAGCTGACCTAAGTGGCAAAACCAGGGCTACAACCCTAGTTCCTCTGAGATATCCTCGATCGTGGTGGACGAGCAGCGGCATATGTACACGCCGCCACTGAAGCTCTCAAACTCATGGCTGGTCAAGCTTTCCTTTTCCCTTACGTGCACCACAAAGCACCCGTGAACCGAGGCTCAACAAGAAAACTTAAACATGTTCATGTACAGATTTCTAAATACTTATCTAGCATGCCTAATAGTAAGAACCTACTCATGCCTGCATATAATCACAAATAATTGGTCATTTGACCATTCTGGGGCCGCTGCCCCAACTAGTTGACCATAGAGTCAACCCCGGGGCCCTTTGCCCTAGCTAAGTGACCGTAGAGTCACCTAGGGCCCTCGCCCTTAGCTCTGGGTAACTAGCCATAGAGCTAGCCAAATGCCTTGTTTTCCAACGACCATTGGGTCGGCCAACGTAGTAGTACATTGCTGATTTGGGCCTAAGCCTTTTGACCAGCGTGCAGTGTGCTATTTCCATCCTTGACTAATAAGTCAAGCCCTGAACCAGATATTCGAATATAGATACAGAAACAGATATGGATAGGCATACTTCAACAATACAAGCATTCATATATATATATATATATTAATTACATAACATCATCAAGTAATCGCAAACATAGTAATAAGCATGCTCCTTAACGGGGCCAAGCCCTAGCTACACAAACCATGTGAACAGTCATGTAACACTTAATTAGGTACAATATATTCAAGTATGTTTCATCAACAAGAGAAACAATAACTTAAACATAATCATTCTCAGGGGCCCGGCCCAAGCCCTATTCATAACTATTATTAACAGTCGACCCAAGCCCTAATCACATATATCACGCATTGGGTGCATTTTTCCTACCTCAGGTCCGAGTATAGCGTAAAGTAAGAACGAACATTGAGCACGATCCTAGTTATGAGCCCCTAGCGATAACCTAGTCACAACCATAATATAGGATTCCATCAATAATGAGCAAATAAAGGCTTTTAGACTGAGTCCTAGCCTCCGGGACCTCGAATTCTACTAAATCAGGTAGTAGAATAGATCATGAGCCCTTGGCAATAAATTCCCATCACTAAAAACTCACAGTGGCCAAACACAGCCCAAGCGGGCTGTGACTTGCCCTTAAGGGTCGCGACACGCCTCCCAAACAGAAGCCCCCTAGGGCCCTGGGTTTGGTTGGGTCGCGACGCCCCAAGAATAGGGTCGCGACCTGACCTAGTGAACCCAGAATTCCTCAATTTTTCCCCAACCAAACTCAATCAAAACTATCCCAAAACCACCCTAAAACAACAATTAAATCCTCATAACCGATTCAATATCCTCCCAACAACAAAACCCAACTAAAATCCAGATAAAAAACTCATCAAAACTCCCAATTCAACACTTGAGCTACAAATCTCAAGAACTCCTCAAGAACAACCAAACTAAACAGAATTTCAATGGAAAACAAGATCTAAAGCTTACCTCAACTGTGAATGGTGATTTTCCCCTAGCCACAAGCTATCCCGAATCCTAACTCGAGCCTTCAGTTCCTTGGTTTCCAGCCAAAATCTTCTTAATTCTTCAAGAACTTACTTAGGAAGTTGAGAGAGAAAGAGAGAGAGAGGGAGAGTCGGTTGGGTGAGGGAGTGTTTTGAGTGTTTTTTTTTTTATCTATTTTCCTAAGGCTTAAGTTTACTTAAGCTAATCTCGAGGCTCGGGGTACCAAAAATGTCCCCGGGGGCAAAATGGTCAAAATCCCCAGTATTCCATCATAATCTAACTAACTCCAAATATATCCTCAATTATTCATTCCCATTTCCCGATAACCCGATACTGTGCTAAATACCTAAAATACCCCTTGATTTGCCCCAAATCAGGTATTGGGTCTCGTTGTGACTTTCTCACTAACTCGCTCCCTAGGATAGTCTCGTGTCGAGTAACCCAAATAAACCCACATAATAATGTGGTCTCTCACATATATCACATATATGCAATTATGCCCATAACGGGCCAAAGACGAGAATTGCCCTTCTAATAAGAAACGAGCCCACATGCATATTTAACATTCCTAAATATGCATAACTAGTTATATTATCATATAACTCATATAATCACATAATCATACTCAAGTATATCATATAAGCATATAATTCCATATATTGCCATTCTGGCCCCCTAATCAAGGCCCTAAGCCTTATTATGTAATTTGGGACGTTACAATTATCCTCTCCTTACAGAAATTTCGTCATCGAAATTTTACATAAACAGCTCGGGATACTGAGTCTCCATATCTGCCTCCAGCTCCCAAGTCGCTTCCTCGACCTTACTATTCCTCCATAATACCTTAATTGAAGGTATAGTCTTGTTCCTCAAGACCTTGTCCTTTCTGTCTAAAATCTAAATTGGTTGTTCCTCATAGGTCAAGTCTGTCTCCAGTTCCAAATCCTCATAACTCAATACATGAGTCCCATTTGATACATACTTTCTCAGCATGGAAATATGTAATACATTGTGCACACTAGACAGTGCAGGGGGTAAGGCCAACCTATAGGCCACCTGATTGATCCTCTCTAGGATCTCAAATGGTCCCACAAACCTAGGGCTCAACTTGCCCTTTTCCCGAATCTTTTCACTCCTCTTAGTGGTGAAACCCTAAGGAAGACATAGTCTCCCATCTGGAACTCCACGTTTCTCCGCTTGGGGTCTGAATAACTCATTTATCTACTCTGAGATGCGAGCATTCGAGCTCTAATCTTCTCAATAGCCTCAATGGTCCTCTGAACTACCTCAGGACCCAAATATTTTCTCTCACTCATCTCATCTTAGTGAACGGGCGATCTGCACTTCCTACCATACATCATCTCATAAGGTGCCACTCCAATAGTAGACTGGTAGCTATTGTTATAGGAAAACTCAATCAGAGGCAAATATTTACTCCAGGACCCTTCAAACTCCAATACACAAGCTCTTAACATGTCCTCCAATATCTGGATAGTCCTCTCAGACTGACCATCAGTCTGAGGATGGTAAGCTGTACTGAACTTCAACTGTGTACCCCTTGCCATCTGTAAACTTCCCCAAAGCTTGGAAGTAAAGATAGGGTCCCTATCAGACACGACACGATAGACCTCGGAGTCCCATGAAGGCGAACTATCTCTCTCACATAGAGATCTGCATATTGGTCGACTGTGTAATTCGTCCTCCATGGTAGAAAATGAGCTGATTTTGTATACCGATCCACGATGACCCAAATCGAATCATGATGGCCCACCGTCCTGGGCAATCCTACCACAAAATCCATCGTGATATCCTCCCACTTCCACTCTAGGATATCCAGAGGCTATAACAGCCATGCTGGCCTCTAATGCTCCACCTTGACCTGCTGACAGGTCAGGCACCTTGCCACGTATTTAGTCACGTCTCTCTTCATCCCAGACCACCAACTTTTAGATCCTGGTATATCTTCGTGGTGCCCAAATGTAGAGAATAAGGGGTAGTATAAGATTCATCCAGAATCTCTTGTCTGATCCCAGTGTCCATCGAAACGTAGATCCGATCCTTGTTTCTCAACAAGCCCATGTTTGACATCGTATAGTCCTTAGCTACTCTAGCTAGGACATCCTCTTTAATTTGTCCCAACTGTGGGTCATCTAACTACTTCACCTTAATCCTCTCCAAAAGAGTAGACTATAGGATGATGTTGGCTAACCGGCCCACTAATAACTCAATTCATGCTCTAGCCATATCGTCAGCCAACTCACTTGATATCTGCCTGGCACTATATAACTGTCCCGGACTCTTTTGGCTTAAGGCATCTGCTACCATGTTAGCCTTCCCAAGGTGATAAAGAATCTCACAATCATAATCCTTTACCAACTCTAATCAACGTCTTTGCCTCATGTTCAGATCCTTCTGAGTAAAGAAATATTTTAAACTTGTGTGGTTAGTGTATATCTCATACTTCTCACCGTATAAGTAGTGCTGCCACTCCTTCAGTGCAAAAACCACTGCTGCAAGTTCTAATTCATGTGTGGGGTATCTCTGCTCATATTCTTTCAACTGGCGTGATGCATAGGCAATCACCTTCCCTGTCTACATAAGAACACAACCCAGGCCCTGCCTTGAGGCATCACAATAAACTACAAATTTGTCCTGATCTGTAGGAAGACTCAAAATCAGAGCGGTGATCAAACTCTTCTTGAGCTTCTGAAAGTTGTCTTCACACTTGTCTGACCATATGAACTTCAGATTCTTGCGTGTTAACTCTATCAGTGATGATGCAATCTTGGAAAACCTCTCTACAAAGCATCTATAATAACCTGCCAATCCCAAGAAACTTCTGATCTCTGAAGCGTTCTTCAATCTTGTCCAATCTCTGACTACCTCAATCTTTGCTGGATCCACCATAATTCCATCCTTACTGACTATGTGACCTAAGAAAGTCACCTGTGGCAGCCAAAACTCGCATTTCTTGAATTTTGCATACAACTTGTGCTCTCTCAACCTTTGTAGTACCAATCTGAGGTGCTGCTCGTGTTATGTCTTTGATTGAGAGCATATCAGTATATCATCGTTAAAGACGATCACAAACTGATCAAGGTAATCCTTGACACCCTGTTCATTAGATTCGTATATGTTGTTGGGGCATTAGTCAATCCAAATGACATCACCAAAAACTTATAATGCCCGTACCTAGTGCGAAAAGCTGTCTTCGGTATATCCACCTCCCTGATCCTCAGCTGGTGACAACCAAATCAAAGATCTATCTTGGAAAATACCGTCCTACCCTGCAATTGATCAAACGGATCATCAATCCTTGGCAGAGGATATCTGTTCTTGATAGTTAACTTGTTCAGTTCTCTATAATTGATACACATTGTAATGCCCTGAATTCTCCGATGTGTTTAACGGCGTGAATAGTAGGCCGGGAGGGCCATACTTGCTTAATTATGTTATTAATTGATAAAATGCATGGACATGTTGATTATATTATAATATGATGTGAAATGCATGCATGTGAGTCCATATTTTTAATTACAGGGGTGTGATGGTAATTTGGCCCGTTGAGGGTGAATTGTCTATTTGTACGCATGTTGGTGATATATTTCGAGACCATATTATGATGTGGGTTTGTTCGAGCCATTCGGCATGAGACGATCATGGTATGTTAATTATCGGTTTGGTCATAACGGGCTTAAGCTCGGGGCTCGGGGCTCGGGGTGAGTCTCGGGGTGTTTTTAATGATTAGAGTGTTACCGGGCATTAAAGGATAACGGGATGTGAATTATTGGTGTTTGAGAATAATGAGATTAGCGGGAATTGGGAAGCGTTAATTATGATTAACGGGATAGGTGGAAAGTACCAATTTTACCCTTAGAATGGTTTAAGAAGCTTTAGATGACTTAAGGGTATTTTGGTCATTTGGGGTTTGGATATATATGAGTTTGGAGGGCTGTAGAATAAACAGAGCAAAACAGGATTTTCTTCTTCCTTCCCGTACACTACTCTTCTCCATTTTTCTTCTTTTGTGTTCTTGAACTCTAAGAGGGGTTTCAAGCTAGGAAATCCAAGGGCTGGGTTGGTGGACTTAGTTCAGCCATTGAAAGAGGTTCAAACTTGGGTTTAAGGTGAGTTTTAGTCAGTAATGTTTAGTTGTAACGCCCTGGTTACCCCAGAACAGTTACGGTGAACGGTGGACCGGAAATTTGACTCGCTACCCGAGTCCTTTGGTAAAAAACGTGCTCTAAGTGTAATTAACGGGTTAAGGTATAAAACTAATAAAAAGGAAAATGATATTTTCATTACAAACTGCTCTGCAGAGCTAGTCTAAACATTTACAAGTGGTTCTCAGTACAAAATGGTCATTATTGTTTTAAATTTACAATCCTGCTGACCTAAGCGGCAAAAATAGGGTAAGCCCCCTAGTTCCTTTGAGAACTCCTTGGCCGTGGTGGTCAAGCGGCCGCATATGTACACATCACCACCTAAGCTCTCCACTCAAGGCTAGGTGAGCTTCTCTTTTCCTTTACCTGCACCACATAGCACCCATGAGCCAAAGCCCAGCAAGAAAACATAACACTATTCATAAACATTATCAAATGATTATCTTTATAATCACACTGAGCATAAAGCTTTCAAACAAATGAGTGAACATCACATGAGGTCCTGATAAACCATACTGAGTCACTGACAAGCAAGTCACTAATTCAAATGGAAGAGTGACTGCTAGGTAAGCCACTAGCCTTCAACAGGTTCTGGTAAACCATACTGAGTGACTGACAAGCATGTCACTATTTCAAGTAGGAGAGTGGCTGCTAGGTAAGCCACTAGCCTCCAAGCGCTTATTTCATTCATCGACCCTCGGGGTCGGTCTGGCATTAATGCTCTTTGAGCCATTCAATGCTGATAGTCGATTAGATCTAATCTTTGTTCGCTTGCGTGATACACGCTAAGGCCGTCCTGACTAATGAGTCAGCGCAATGTGACCAGTGCCCAGTACCACTGCCGAACCTGACTAATAAGTCACAGCTTCACAGTTGATACTAGCACCTTTGCCAAATCTGACTAATGAGTCAGTTCCATGCACAAGTGAGCAACAGATGCTAAGCATTCTATATTCAATCCATGTCCATATTTACACAACCAACATGCCTCATGTATAACCATGCATGTCACACTTGGGGTGTAGTTTTCTTACCGCTGGTTCGAGCTAGAAATAATATAAGAACGACCCCTGAGAACGATCAACCTTTTGGTCCTTTAGCGGTTACCTGGTCATAACCAATTATGGGATTCCATCAATAAAATGAATAATAAAAGGTTCCCAAACCAAAACCTAACCTCCGAGACCTCAAACAATACTCAACCGAGTAGTAGGTTCAACCCTGAGGCCTAAGGTTTGAATCCCCAAGCTAAAAACACTAATTTGGCCAAAATGACCTTAAGGGTCGCGGCCCTCCCCTGCTGTGCCGCGGCGCGCCCTCCAGACAGAGAGGGCCTTCCCTGCCAGACGCCAAGGGCCGCGGCGCACCACAGCCGTGCCGCGGCGCCCAGCCCAGACCAGCCATAAGGGCTACACGCACCAGAAATTATCCCCTGTGTTTTTCCTCTCAAACCAGCCCTTCAAACCAACTCAAAACCTCCTCCAAACACCCATTTTAATCTCTAAACACCACCCATAACTCACCCTCATCAAAACCCAAACTTATCTTCAATCAAAACCTCTTCAAATCCAACTTTCATCAAGAAATCAAAAGCTGAAAACTCAAAACTAAAACAGGGTATAACCAGAAATTACTGACTAAAACTCACCTTAAACCCAAGTTTGAACCTCTTTCAATGGCTGAACTAAGTCCACCAACCCAGCCCTTGGATTTCCTAGCTTGAAACCCCTCTTAGAGCTCAAGAACACAAAAGAAGAAAAATGGAGAAGAGTAGTGTACGGGAAGGAAGAAGAAAATCCTGTTTTGCTCTGTTTATTCTACAGCCCTCCAAACTCATATATATCCAAACCCCAAATGACCAAAATACCCTTAAGTCATCTAAAGCTTCTTAAACCATTCTAAGGGTAAAATTGGTACTTTCCACCTATCCCGTTAATCATAATTAACGCTTCCCAATTCCCGCTAATCTCATTATTCTCAAACACCAATAATTCACATCCCGTTATCCTTTAATGCCCGGTAACACTCTAATCATTAAAAACACCCCGAGACTCACCCCGAGCCCCGAGCTTAAGCCCGTTATGACCAAACCGATAATTAACATACCATGATCGTCTCATGCCGAATGGCTCGAACAAACCCACATCATAATGTGGCCTCAAAATATATCACCAACATGCATACAAATAGACAATTCACCCTCAACGGGCCAAATTACCATCACACCCCTGTAATTAAAAATATGGACTCACATGCATGCATTTCACATCATATTATAATATAATCAACATGTCCATGCATTTTATCAATTAATAACATAATTAAGCAAGTATGGCCCTCCCCGCCTACTATTCACGCCGTTAAACACATCGGAGAATTCGGGGCATTACAACTATCCCCTCCTTACTGAAATTTCGTCCTCGAAATTTACCTGAATAACTCGGGATACTGACTCTGCATATCTGACTCCAGCTCCCAGGTCGCCTCCTCGACCTTGCTGTTCCTCCACAACACCTTAACCAAAGGTATTGTCTTATTCCTGAGGACCTTGTCCTTTCTATCAAGTATCTGAACTGGCTGCTCCTCAAAGGAGAGATCTGGCTCAAGCTCCAGATCTTCATAACTCAGAATATGGCCCACATCAGATACATACCTTCGAAGAGCTGATACATGGAATACATTATGCACGGCAGACAACGCCAGAGGCAAAGCCAATCTGTAAGCCACCTGACCAATCCTTTCCAGGATCTCAAATGGACCAACAAATCTGGGACTTAGCTTGCCTTTCTTCCCAAACCTTCTCACCCCTTTCCATGGTGAGACTCTGAGGAAAACATAGTCTCCTACCTGGAACTCCACGTTCCTGCGCTTGGGATCTGCATAGCTCTTCTGTCTACTCTGAGAAGCAAGCATTCTAGCTCTAATCTTCTCTATAGCCTCACTGGTCCTCTGAACTGCATCAGGACCTAAGTATCTCCTTTCTCCTGTCTCATCCCAATGGATGGGAGATCTGCACTTCCTACCATACAACATCTCATAAGGTGCTACTCCAATGGTAGATTGATAACTGTTGTTGTAGGAGAATTCTATCAAAGGCAGATACTTACTCCAAGATCCACCGAAATCCAGCACACATGCTCTCAGCATGTCTTCCAATATCTGGATCGTCCTCTCAGATTGCCCATCTGTCTGAGGATGATAAGCTGTACTGAACTTCAACTGTGTCCCCATGGCTTTCTGCAAACTCCCCCAGAACTTGGAAGTAAAAGTGGGGTCCCGATCCGATACGATCGACCTAGGTGCACCATGGAGCCGCACGATCTCTCTCACATAGAGATCTACATACTGATCAACTGTATATGTAGTCCTCACTGGCAGAAAGTGAGCTGACTTAGTGTAGCGATCCACTAACTCTCCAGTGGGCAACAAAGTACCAAACCCCACAGCATAATTAACGCTTCCCAATTCCCGCTAATCTCATTATTCTCAAACACCAATAATTCACATCCCGTTACCCTTTAATGCCCGGTAACACTCTAATCATTAAAAACACCCCGAGACTCACCCCGAGCCCCGAGCTTAAGCCCGTTATGACCAAACCGATAATTAACATACCATGATCATCTCATGCCGAATGGCTCGAACAAACCCACATCATAATGTGGTCTCAAAATATATCACCAACATGCGTACAAATAGACAATTCACCCTCAACGGGCCAAATTACCATCACACCCCTGTAATTAAAAATATGGACTCACATGCATGCATTTCACATCATATTATAATATAATCAACATGTCCATGCATTTTATCAGTTAATAACATAATTAAGCATGTATGGTCCTCCCGGCCTACTATTCACGCCGTTAAACACATCGGAGAATTCGGGGCATTACACACATCCTCAAAAAAACCATCTTTCTTCTTCACGAAGAGAACTGGTGCGCCACATGGCGAGAAACTGGGCCTGATAAAACCCAAGTCTAGTAACTCCTGTAGTTGAACCTTTAGTTCCTTCAGCTCAGCTGGAGCCATCCTATAGGGTGCCCTAGACACTGACTCTGTCCCTGGCATCAAGTCAATCACAAACTCAATCTCCCTGTGTGGAGGTAACCCTGGCAGATCCTCTGGAAACACGTCCAGAAACTCATAGACTAATTGGGTCTGTCCTGGTCCCACTGGCACGACCTAAGTGGTATCCACCACGCTAGCTAAGAATCCCATGCATCCCCCTGTAATAGGTTTCTAGCTCTAAGTACAGATATCATAGGTATACGGGGTCCATGCACAATGCCAACGAATACAAAGGGGTCCTCACCCTTAGGCTCAAAGGTTACCATCTTCTTCTTGCAATCTATCGTTGCCCCATACTTCTCTAGCCAATCCATACCCAGAATTATATCAAAATCAGTCATCACCAATTCCACCAAGTCAATGGATAATTCTCTGCCATCCACTGTAACTGGTAGTGATCTAACCCGTCTCCTGGAAACCACTAACTCCCCGGTAGGCAGCATAGTACCAAACCCCACAGGATAAAAGTCACATGGTCTACACAATCCATCTATAATCCTACTAGCAACAAAAGAGTGCATAGCACCCGAATCAATCAAAATAGTATAAAAGGTTCCAGCTCTAGAAAGTTGACCTGTGACCACCGAGGGACTAGCCTCGACCTCTTCCTGGGTTAAGGTGAACACCCGAGCTGGCGTCAGGCTGTCCACCTTCTTGGGCTCTTCCTTCTTCAAATGTCCCACACTGCCACAAACAAAACAGGCCTTCACTTGGCATTCCCCAATATGGCGCCTCCTGCACCGGGTCCACTCTGGAAACGCTCTCCAAGTCTCATCGCCACCCTGGCAGCCCATCTGTATGCCCCGTGGCCTCCTATCTGGCCCTGGAGCTGAAACTGTATCTAAAGTCTTTCTCTTTTGGTCACTGGAGCCTCCTCCCCTACCAAAGCCTGTAAATCCTAGAATCCCTTCTGGCCGCATTCTCACGCCAGATCTTGTTTTTTGCGCTCTCAGCTATAAGCCCCTTCTCCACAGTAACTTGTGCATAGGTGGTCAATCCTGTCACAATAGTAATACGAACATCCCGGGCTATCATAGGCTATAGCCCCTAGAGAAACCTCTCTCTTCTGGTCCCATCAGTGGGCACCAAATCTCAAGCAAGCTTTGCCAATTTATCAAACTTCAGGGCGTAGTCAGTCACTGTCATGTTACCCTAAAGCAACTTGCTGAACTCCTCAACCTTCGTAGCTTTAACTGCGTCATTGTAGTACTTCTCATTAAACAAAGTTTTGAACTCTTCCCATTTCATGGTGTTTACTGCTCTGGTCTGGGATACCACCTCCCACCATATTCGGGCATCCTCCTGAAACATGTAAATAGCGCATGCCACTCTCTCATTACCACCTACCTTCATAAAGTCTAGAATGGTGGTTATCATGGTCATCCATTGCTCAGCCTTCAGTGGATCTGAGCTGCCCTAAAAAACTGGAGGGTGCTGTTTCCTGAACCTCTCATACAGTGGTTCTTATCTATCTCCCCTTGACTGGGGCTGCACTACCGTCGGTACCTCTAGCTGTATCATTACCGGTACTACGGGTTGTGGGTTCCCTGCTGGAACCTATTGCTGTCTCAAGAGGCGAATCTCTTTTTCCTACCTCTCTAATCTGGCTTGCATGTCAAAAAGCACCTATTGCCAGTTTTCTAGAGTTGGCAGTGGGGCTTGGCCCTGGTCATTCCCTTCCCTGGCCTGTAACTCTAGGGCTAGCCAACCTCTCTGACCTTCGAGGATTCATGCTAATATCTACCCACTCTGCAGTAACCAAATCGGCCGTTAGGTAAGTAATAACCATACCTCTTGCCGCCTGACAGTCCAAGATCAAACAGATAGACAAACAGATGCAATGTTATTAAGCATGTCAACACCTAATATATTCATTCATGGTGCTAATAAGCACTTTCTGATATCCATCAACAAATAATGATGCTAATAAGCATTTCTGGCATCCATAAACAATTAACGATGCACATAAACATATTAAGACATTTACACATGTATAACAATGCTAATAAGCATGTTCTTTATCATTCATGCAACAGTCAAGGGCCAAGCCCTATCAGATTATCTCATGCTTCCTAAACAGGCACGCAGATAAGTCATTTATTTCATATTTAAGTAGTTAAGCACATAATCACATAAAAATTTACCAAACCCTAAGTCAAGCTTGTCTTTAGTGGCAAGTGTACATGCCCGACCAGTCTTCAGGAACCCTTAAACGGTGGCAGCTTTGATACCAAGTTCTAACGCCCTCTTAATCTAGGATTGTTACACTATGTACTTTAAATTGTGTCAGGCTCGCTAATCAAGTCATTTGGTTATAAATGTGTAACTAAGGTTAACGTCAAGGGTTAAGGTTAAAAATTTTGGTAAAAGGAACTGTTGAATTTTATTTAGAAAGTTTCATACGTACATGGGATCCCAAAATATTACAAACAAACATTTAAAAGGATGTATATACATCAAAAATTACAGACGACCAACCTAAGCAGCAAAATCAGAGCTACAACCCTAGTGCCTCTGAGATATTCTTGATCGTGGTGGATGAGCAGCCGCATATGTACACGCCACCACCGAAGCTCTCAAACTCATGACTGGTCAAGCTTTCCTTTTCCCTTACCTGCACCACGAAGCACCTGTAAGTCAAGGCTCAGCAAGAAAACTTAAACATGTGCATGAACAAAAAATACAGATTTCGAAATACTTATCTAGCATGCCCAACAGTAATAACCTACTCATGCATGCATATAATCACAAATAATTGGTCATTTGACCATTCTGGGGCCGCTGCCCCAACTAGTTGACCATAGAGTCAACCCCGAGGCCCTTTGCCCTAGCTAAGTGACCGTAGAGTCACCTGGGGCCCTCGTCCTTAGCTCTGGGTAACTAGCCATAGAGCTAGCCAAATGCCTTGTTTTCCAATGACCATTGGGTCGGCCAACATAGTAGTACATTGCTGATTTGGGCCTAAGCCTTTCGACTAGCGTGCAACATGCTATTGCCATCCTTGACTAATAAGTCAAGCCCTGAACCAGGTATTCGAATATAGATACAGAAATAGATATGGATAGACATACTTCAACAATACAAGCATGCATATATATTACTCACATAACATCACCAAGTAATCGCAAACATAGTAATAACCATGCTCCTTAATAGGGCCAAGCCCTATCTACACAAACCATGCGAACAATCATGTAACACTTAATCAGGTACATAATATTCAAGTATGTTTAATCAACAAGCGAAACAATAACTTAAACATAATCATTCTCAGGGGCCCGACCCAAGACCTATTCATAACTATTATTAACACTCGGCCCAAGCCCTAATCACATATATCATGTATTGGGTGCAGTTTTCCTACCTTAAGTCCGAGTATAGCGTAAAGTAAGAACGACCATCGAGCACGATCCCAGTTATGAGCCCCTAGCGATAACCTAGTCACAACCATATAGGATTCTGTCAATAGTGAGCAAATAAAGGCTTTCAGACCGAGTCTTAGCCTCCGGGACCTCAAATTCTACTATATCGGGTAGTAGAATCGATCCCGAGCCCTTAGGAATAAATTCTTGTCACTAAAAACTCACAGTGGCCAAAACAACCCAGGCAGGCTGCGACCTGCCCTTAAGGGTCGCGGCGCGCCCCTCAAGTTAGAGGCCCTCCTCTTGGAAATGGGAAACGGGCTGCGACCTGCCTTTGAGGGTAGCAGCGCGCCTCCCAAACAGAAGCCCCCCTAGGGCCCTGGGTTCAATTGGGTCGCGACGCCCCAAGAACAGGTTGCGACCTGTCCCTGCGAACCCAGAATTCCTCCATTTTTCCCCAACCAAACTCAATCAAAACTATCCCAAAACCACCCTAAAACAACAATTCAATCCTCATAACCGATTCAATATCCTCCCAGCAAAAAAATCCATCTAAAAACTAGATGAAAAACTCATCAAAACTCCCAATTCAACACTTGAGCTTTGTAGCTCAAGAACTCCTTAAGAACAGCCAAACGAAACAAAATTTCAATGGAAAACAAGATCTAAAGCTTACCTCAACTGTGAATGGTGATTTTCCTCTAGCCACAAGTTATTCCGAATCCTAACTCGAGCCTTCAATTCCTTGGTTTCCAGCCAAAATCTTCTTAATTCTTTAAGAACTTACTTAGGAAGCTGAGAGAGAAAGAGAGAGAGAGAGGGAGAGTCGGTTGGGTGAGGGAGTGTTTTGAGTGTTTTTTTTTATTTGTTTTCCTAAGGCTTAAGTTTACTTAAGCTGATCCCGAGGCTTGGGGTACCAAAAACGTCCCCAATGGCAAAATGGTCAAAATCTCTAGTATTCCCTCCTAATCTCACTAACTCTAAGTATATCCTCAATTATTCATTCTTATTTCCCGATAACCCGATACTGTGCTAAATACCTAAAATACCCTTTGACTCGTTCTGAGTCAGGTATTGGGTTCCGTTGTGACTTTCTCACTAACTCACTCCCTAGGATCGTCTTGTGCTGAGTAACCCAAATAAACCTGCATAATAATGTGGTCTCTCACATATATCACATATATACAATTATGCCCATAGCAGACTAAATACGAGAATTGTCCTTCGAATAAGAAACGGGTCCACGTGCATATTTAACATTCCTAAACATGCACAACTAGTTATATTATCATATAACTAATATAATTACATAATCATACTCAAGTATATCATATAAGCATATAATTTCATATATTGCCATCCTAGCCCCATACTTAAGGCCCTAAGCCTTATTAGGTAATTTGGGATGTTACAATAGTAGATAAGATCGGATGTATTTGTTACATCAGACTAGACCGATATTGATAGTAGATGAGATAAGTTAACTTACCGTTATTATTTATTATAGTCCTTCCTTCCGGTTCTCTAACCTGTGTATCATTTTTGTCGTAGGGTATCACCAAGAAACTGAACCGTTCTTCAATTTTCTTCACAACCTAATGTTTTATAAACAAAAACAATGAATGTAATGTCGTTAAGAAATAAACAAAAGCGTTTATTAAAAAATACTTGTATGTTTGTAAATATTTTTTTTATAATTTTGGAATGCAACATGACAACCAAACCCGTTAAAAAAAGTTTATGAACGATTTTAAAAAATTAACATGATGAAATAAACGAATTGGTTAAGTTATATATAATGAATAAAAAGAAAATTGTGGGTGTTAAAAAAAAACGTTAGCGCATCTTAGGTAAACATAAAAATTTATTTAGTGACCATTCAACTTACATTAAACAATATTGTTTATTTACTTGTTTAGTTGAGCAATAAAATCATATAATAACCTAATTAGTTTTGTTTAATTTATAACCCATTAGTTTGATGCACATATAACACTTACAATTCGTGCTCCCGAATTTTTCATGTTGTTAAAAATAACTATGCACCGTTATTGAATATGAGACTTTCTTGAGTTTCTGGGTGACGTGGCTGATTTGGCAATGCCACATGTATAATTAATTAAAAAATAATATATATTTTCCTTTTTTTCTTTTTATTTAAATATTAAAAAATTAAAAAAAATCATATATACAATAGTAACTTTAATAATATTTTATTTGTGTAATTTGCTTTAGTTTTATTTGCATGTACAATAAATTTATTGTTTGATTGATTATGTTTTAATTTTTTTCCTCAAAGATAGTGAATTTTAAAAATTAAACAAATAAAAAAAAATATTTTATGAATTGGAGTAGAAAATAACATTTTATAAATATTGTATGACCATAATATGACCCCGACCACCACTATCTAATAATTTACAATTTTTTTTCTTCTTTTTTCCTTCATGAATATCACTTAAATACTAGCCGCATCATCATTTTCTATTGTAATTCATAAAACATTATTTTTTTAATTTGTTTAATATATTTAATTTTTAAAATTTGCCATCTTTGAGGAAAAAAATTAGTCCAAATATATAGTTTAATGTGTATATCCGAATATCAAGGTAAATCTTGTCAATTTACCTTTTCAATTACTTTAATAAAAAAATACTTTAATTTGAGAAAAAAATAAAAATCATCATTAACTTATCATAATTAAACACAATACAAAATAACATTATAAACTAATATTTATGTAATTAATAGTATTATTATTGCATATCTTATCATATTTTATTATCTAAAATGTAATTTTTTAACTGAAAAATTAATCCCTTATTTTCTAAAATATTTTTTCTATTAATAAATATACTATCACAATATGTTTATATATTGTATGTATGGTATGATTTTGATTTTTATGTGTGTTTAAAGGGTATTTTTTTTTACATATCAAGTCACTCCCTTCTAGTATTTTGTTTTGTTTTGTTCTGTTAAGTTTTGTTTTGTGGTGTCGATGGAACTTTTGCAACCTTGAATGACTCATTTTTTGAAGTATTACCATTGATAAGATAAGTTTTTTTTTTATATTATCTTCTAAATTTTTTTATTCTTATTTTTTATTTATTTATTTATTTTATCAGTATAGCTTTTGATTTTTTTTAGAAATTATTGGTTGTTGCCTTTTTTTTTTCAAAAAATGTGTTGGTTATTCTCTACTAGTTATTTACAAAGATGGGTTATTGATGGGAGTGACACGAGATGAGAGTTCAAAACAATATTCTCACATTATTATTATTATTTAATTAATATTATATATATTTTTCTTTTTTCATCTTGTGCACTCATCTACTTTTTATGTATCTTTTTTAGTTTGGTTGGAGAAAATCATTACCTGTCATTTTAATCGGTTTCTGTTTATTATACAAACTTGATGATAATTGCTTTTGAAGTGGGCTATTTTTCGAGACTTTTGGACTAGATTAGTATTGTTGCAGTTATTTTCATTGATCTTGGGCCTTGCTTTCTTCTTAAATTCTTTTTGTCCTTAGGTTGCTTATCTTATATATATATATTTTAAGTTTGGTATCCCATTGTATAGACGTATCCCTAACTTATGTTCCTCATAGATTAATTGTATATAGTCTCATAGATTAGTTGTACATACAATACAAAATCTTAAAACTTATTTCTATGAATTTTTTTTTCTTTTTCTTTTCCACTTGGTTGTAAGACTATCTATATATTTTAATGTGGAACTTGATTTCAATTTTAAAAAAAATAACGAGAGACGAATGATCTCACCATATAAATATTAGCTAAAAGATTTATTGTTAAAATTTTAACCTAAGTATTTTTTAAATTGCCCCTAAAATCTACTTTTAAAATGGTTATTGGATTACCTCTTGGTTTTTGGCGTAATTTCAAAAATTAAAATAATAGTAAAAAAAACGTGAATTTTAATATAACAAATATGAAATATTTATTTTTTTGGCATGTCTGTGAAATATTAATTAGTTTCCACCAAATTCTCTTATTTATTTTATTTAAAACATGAGTACACTAAAATCTTATTTTGCAAATATGAAGGGTGAAAGAGTAATTTCACGATTTTCTAACGCAGTCAGTTTCTAAATGCAGAGAGCACTAGCAAAGAAGGAACGTTCAAATCACGCGCGCCTGAAGGAGGGAACTCGGAAGCAAAACCTCTCTCCCTGAAGGAGCAAGCAATGCCCTTAAAATTTCACTGAAACCCTCATTTCTTTCACTGAATCAGGCCTTGTCATCCATGGACGAGTCAGCGTTGAAGCTCATCTCCACAATCGGCACCCAACTCAGCAAACAAACTCGCCCAAACAAGGATCTCATTGTCAAATCTCTTCGAGTAAGCTCAATTCACTACTACACTTCTATTCTTCTTCGATTGTTCTCCAAGAGCTCGGATAAAACCAATGGATGCTCAACTTTATTTTTCCATAGAATTTCGTAGTGGTTACTTTTGATGTTTCATATCAATTTAGTGGTCGCTGAATTCGGAGGTATCGTTTTGTTCTTTGGTTATCGAAGTACGATATGTTGGAAAGATCAACAGATCATATTTTGTGTAGCATGGAGTTTTGTTTGAAGTGAATTGACCATGTTGATTTTCATTTTCTTTTCTGGTAATGTTTCGAACATGTTATGAGAATTTAGTGTTTTCAAACAGGTTTCTCGATGTTCATCGATTTATCGCTATTCTTTATCGTCGTTCTTGACTTACTGTTTCTTCTGTCTGTGATTTTCTTGGTTTCTGTTTGCAGCAAGCTGCAAATGCTTTGTCACAGTTGGAACAGCCTTCTTCTCTTGACGCCAATCAAAAGTTGGAAGATGCCAGAAAGATAGAGGCTGCGATTGATCCTCTGAAAAAATGCATCACACGCGGATTGCTTCAGCATAGAGATAAGGATGTTAAGCTATTGGTAGCCATATGTGTCAGTGAAACTTTTCGGATCCTGGCACCCGACCTACCGTTCGAGGATGAATATCTTAGGGTAAAAGCGTTTCACTTTCGTATAGCTATGTTGCCTGTGCTTATCACGTTCGTATAATTGATGCATATTTTAGCGTTAAAACGTTATCATTTTCGTAGAATTATGTTTAATAATTGATATTCTTGTCCATGCTTACTCTATCAACGCCTTCTTAAAAGAAAAAGAACAGAAGATTTATGTTATTGTGTATGTTTTTGGCAATCGTTTTCTTCTTGTCTCTCCATTTGTGGTTATGCAGTGTAGTCTGTTAAGATTTCGTGGGGACTGATTAGTGCAATATACCTAACCTTATTTCAGGATGTTTTTAAACTTATCATTAGCATGTTTGCGGAGCTAGCTGACACCACAAGCCCATACTTTTCTAGGAGGGTTAAGATTCTGGAGACTGTCTCAAGATGTAAATGCTGTGTGATAATGTTGGATATTGACTGCAATGACCTGATTATGGAGATGTTCAGTATATTTTTCTCTGTCGTGAGGTCAGCATCTTCTCTCTTTCTTTACTCTATGTTCCATCATTTTGGTATCCGTCCTTTTTTTTTTCGTGTAACCTTTCTGTAATATTACTCATTGCAGATTGTTGTTACACTAGTTCAAATAAATAAATTCGGTACTTGTTTCTTCTGGTGATTTTATTTTAAAATTATTTAGGATAATGAGAAACTTACTCTTATCCCAAGTACAGTTGTAGATCATGTAATGTTGGACTTCATCAAAGAAAGTTTGCTTTTCAATAGTTAGCCATTCACATGTTTTAGTAGGTTATAATATATCTCATATGTGAATATAACTTAAGTTTGGTATTTGTATTTGTTATGCTGGGTTTCAAAATTTTGGTGATACAACAATAATGGTATTAATTTTTTTTTGTTATTATTAATTTTTTCAGAGAGCATCACCAGCGGAGCTTGATTAATGATATTTTGTCTATAATGACTCATATTCTTAACGAGGAGGCTACTCAACCGCTTTTGGACGTGATTTTACAAAATCTTTTGAAGGAGGAAAAGGTGAGTGTCAGTTTAGTATGCATATGTTTGCTCTACACTGTTTTATTTTTTATTTTGATACAACTGTTATTTTTCAATTTAATATTCATGATTGAGTCTAGACAATGGATACTAAAATCATGTTTGGATAATTTTTATAATGTAATTTTGTAATCAAATTAAAGGGCATATTGAAAAAAATTAATCCAACAACCTAAATAATCCCCTATAACTTAATCCTATTGAAAAATTTGAGCCAATTCTTATCTTCATGCATTTCTATGGTAAGAAAAAAGAATTGTTACTTTTCATCCAACCTATTTTCTATTAACTTATTGTTGACAAATGATCAATTCATTCATTTTTCTACATTTTTTTGTTATATTTTTTATTCCAATCCTATCCCATTTTCTATACGTGACCTAAATGTATTGTCTCGAAACAACATCTTATATAGTTTTTCCTGTCTTCATGGTTTAAGAAAGTCATAATTTTGTGGTATGGGTTACAAGTCCTGGGACACTGGTTGCCTTTGTAAGATTCTGATAGGCCACCCTTGACCTATGTGTACACGAGGAGAGCAAATAGGGAGCAGATGGTCAGGTCAGCTTAGGGAATATGTTTGTGAGTCAGCCTTGAGTTAGTTATGGGAGAGGGTTTAGTGTGTGACAGGGTACACGTGAAGAGGTGTGTACCAAGAGAAGTAAGAATAAGATAGGCAGGAGAGGAGTGTGTTAGGTGTGGAGAATTTGAGTAGATTGTAATGGGAGAGAACCAAGCTCTCGAACTCTTGGATATTCAATACAATTTATGATTGCATTTGTTCCAGTTTTCTTTAGCTGTGCCTTTATCTCTCTGTTAATACTAGATTTAGCCTATCAATTTGTATCAAAGACTTCAATCTTCCATGGGCCCAAAGAAGGATCTACAGCTTGAAGTGTTAGACGAAAAATTGGAGAATCTCCAATTTGAACTTTGTACTGAGCTCACGGCAGTCAGAGTAGATTTCCAGCATCTGCCGAAGGAGATGGAGTTGCTGAAATCAGAGATGGAGTCGATGCAATAGAAGATGGACTTCTTGGTGGGGCATTTGACTCGGGGGTTACTGGTTCCAGGACAGACGCGTATGGAGACGATCAATGCAAGCGACGATCGTCGGTGAAAGACGGTAGAGGGTGATGTTTCGTCCACGGCGGCGCCGACGTCATTGGGTCGCCAATCTTCTCCACCATTTCAGCAACCGACAGGGAATCCATTGTCGTATACAGAGCAGTGTTTTGGGAAGGATTACAGGCCACCAAGGATGGAGTTACCTCTCTTCTCTAGTCATAATCCGGATGGATGGGTGTTTCGAGTGGAACATTATTTTCTTCTTAACAGATTGACAGAGCTTAGATGCTTGAAGTAGCCATGATTGGTTTGGAAGGTGATGCGTTGACATGCAGTGGGAGAACCAACGCAGGCCGATTACTTCTTGGGTTACTCTCAAAATCTGTTGTTGTTGAGGTTTTGTGCGGTTCCGGTGGGTTCTACGGCGGAGGAGTGGCTGTCTATTTCACAGGATTTGTTGGTGAGGGAGTATCGGGTAAGATGGAAAGCTCTAGCCTCTCGGGTTCATGGGGTACCCGAGCATATTTGGAAGGAAGCTTCATCAAGGGCCTCAAGGATGACATTAAAGGAGCCCTGCACGTATTGCAGCTCGTGGGCCTGGCCCAAATTATGGAGATGACCCAACGTGTAGAAGGAAACCCATTGTTGGCTATAGCCCAAATAACGAAACCAGTGGGATTGAAGACCATTCCCAATCCAATTTCATTACCCAAGCCATCGTATAATCCCTTCCCTATGAAGTCAGTGACACACATCCACCATCAACTTACTCATCGACAGCACCAGTAGCAACCATCACTGCAAAGTCCACGAAAGCCACCAACCAGCCACCTATAAAGCGGTTGTCGAAGGCAGAATATCAGGACAAGAAGGCTAGAGGGGTGTGCTTCAAATGCGATAAGAAGTTTCATCGTGGGCACCAATGTGAGCAAAAGTTTCTGCAAGTGATGCTGATATTAGATGACGATGAGCCCCAAGGCAGCTATGATTCTCCTCCTCTGACTCCAGACTCTTCAAATGAAAGCTTGGCTGAGGAAACACTTGCAACATTATCGTTGAATTCTTTGGTTGGGATATCCTTAGCACACACAATGAAATTGGCAAGAAAGATAGGAGAGTGACCAGTTATGGTACTCATCGATAGCGGGGCTACACAATTTTGTTTCGACAGAGATAGTAACAACGGGGCAGCTGCCAATCACTGCTGCAACTTGCTACGGAGTACTATTGGGCATCGGTGGGAAGGTACAAACGGAGGGAATTTGTGCTCAAGTGGAACTTGATTTGGGGCTCTCAGAGGGTAACTGATTTTTTACCACTAGAATTAGGAGCAGATGTAATTTTGGGAATCAAATGGCTGGAAACATTGGGCAATATACAAGTCAATTGGAGGACAATGATAATGAAATTTGAGATGGGGGTTTCGTGTGTGACATTGTAGGGTGACCCAAGCTTGTGCGAAACTCAAATTTCTCTCAAGGCTATGTTAAGAATGGTTCAGCAAGAAGGTGAAGGTTATTGGGTGCAATTGGGAACTTTGTCATTGGAAGCAAAACCAGTGCAGCTGACCCAAGAAGCAAAAGTGACAGAGGATTTTTTGCAATTGTTGAAAGAGTATCAAGCTGTCTTTGAGATGCCGCCTGGGCTACCACCACCGAGAGACCGAGAGCACTCCATTACATTGAGAGAAGAGGCAGGCCCCATTTCGGTAAGACCATACCGCTATGCGCAAGTACAGGAGGATGAGATTGAGAGATTAATGACAGAGATGTTGCACGTAGGGATAGTTCAACCAAGCACAAGTCTATTCTCTAGCCCGATCTTGTTGGTCAAGAAGAAAGATGGAAGTTGGAGGTTTTGTGTCGATTATTGAGCTTTGAATAGGGAAACGGTAGCTGATAAATTCTCTATACCGGTCATCGACGAGCTCTTGGATGAGTTGCATGGAGTTAAGTCGGGGTATCATCAGATTAGAGTGGCTGCCAAAGACATTGAAAAAACAGCATTCTGAATCCATGACGGATGCTACGAGTTCTTGGTCATGCCTTTTGGGCTAACAAATGCCCCGCTACGTTTCAAGCACTCATGAATGAGGTATTTCGTGATTACTTGCGCAAGTTTGTTTTGATATTTTTTGATGATATTTTGGTGTACAAGTCATCATTGGAGGCACATAGAGATCACTTGAGGTTGGTATTGGCAAGGCTTGGACAACATCGATTGTATGCCAACCGCAAAAAATGTTTGTTTGCATAGCCTTGTTTGGAGTACTTAGGCCATATTATTTTGGCCAAGGGTGTATCGGCGGACCCGAGCAAGTTGGCAGCCATGAAGGAGTGGCCCGTGCCTAAGTCATTACGAGACTTAAGGGGATTTTTAGGACTTACGGGCTACTATCGTAAGTTTGTAAAGGGGTACGAAGCGATTGCAAAGCTATTAATGGACCAGCTACGAAAGGATGCTTTTGGCTGGAACAACGAAGCTCAAGCAACATTCGACCAACTAAAAGAAGCAATGTGCTCTGTTCCGGTATTGGCCTTACCAAAATTTTCAGCTCCGTTTGTGGTTGAAGCAGATGCTTCGGGGTCAGGTTTGGGGGCTGTCCTAATGCAGCAACAACGTCCAATTGCCTTCTTCAGTCAAGTGCTCTCATCAAGGCTCGTACAAAGTCAATTTATGAAAAAGAATTAATGGCCATTGTGTTGGCAGTCCAAAAGTTGTTGGGAAGGAGGTTTTTGGTGCGGACAAACCAAAAGAGTTTGAAGTATTTGCTGGAACAACGATGGGTGGCTACTAAGCACCAAAAATGGCTAACCAAACTGTTGGGATATGACTTTGCGATCCAATACCGACCAAGTTTGGAAAATAAGGCTGCTGATGCTTTATCTTGCGTGCACCAAGAAGCCTATTTAGCAATCATTTCAGCACCTACTGTGTTGTCAATGCCTGACCTGAAGGCGCATGTGGCTAGAGACCCAGTTCTATCCAAAATAATTAAGGAAGTGCAGTTGGAAAAAGCCAGCAAAGGGTATACGTACAATCAAAACTGCCTTAAGTTCAAGGGCCGCTTAGTGTTGCCATCTTCGTCGCCATTTATACCAATGTTATTGAAAGAGTATCATGCGAGTAATACAAGAGGACATTCAGGGGTTTTTAAAACCTTCCAAAGGCTGGCTGCGGACTTATATTGGCAAGGAATGAGAAAGGATGTCCAAAAATATGTGGCTTAGTGCACAATATGTCAACAAAATAAGTATCTAATGCAATCTCCAGTGGGACTTTTACAACCACGGCCTATTCCAGAGATGGTTTGGGACGATGTGTCCATGAACTTTATTGAGGGGTTACCATTTTCGAATGGGTTTGATTCTGTCTTTGTCGTGGTAGATCGTTTGACAAAATATGCTCACTTTGCACCTCTTTGCCATCCTTTTTCAGCAACAACAGTAGCAGAAATATTTGTAAAAGAGATAGTCAAATTGCACGGGGTGCCTCGCTCAATTGTTTCGAATCGGGACAAGATTTTTCTCAGCCTATTTTGGAAAGAGTTGTTTCGCTTGCAAGGCACAACTCTGAAGCACAGTACCGCATACCACCCGCAATTAGATGGTCAAACAGAAGTCATCAATCGCTGCCTTGAAACATATATTCGCCGCTTTGTAAGTTCCAAACCAAGTCAGTAGGTGAAATGGCTTCCTTGGGCTGAATATTGGTATAACACTTCATACCATTCAGCTGCAGGAATGACGCCATTCCAGGCAGTGTATCGCAGAGAGCCGCCTCCTTTAGTCTGTTTTGAAGCATCCAGCACTAATGTATCGGTAGTAGAGCAGACTCTCCAAGCTCGGAATGACATTATTGTCTTGTTAAAGATGAACCTTCATAGAGCTCAGCAAAAAATGAAGGCACAAGCAGATCGAAAATGGCGGGATATAAACTTTTCGGTGGGTGATTTGGTCTATGTCAAACTGAGACCCTATCGACAGAAATCAATGGCTAAGAGGAAGAATGAGAAGTTGGCTCCGTAGTTTTTTGGGCCATTTCTAGTGTGGGGGCAGCAGCGTATAAGCTTCAATTACCTTCAGATTCTCGCATTCACCCGGTGTTTCATGTATCGATGCTTAGAGCAGAATTGGGGACTCATCAAGCGGCAACAACACTGCCCAACGATCTTATTGCCGAACTGGAATGGCAGCTGGAACCAGAGAAGGTTTTGGACATTAGACCAGAGACTCACAAGCAACAACCACAAGCTCTTATCAAATGGGTCCATCTGCCTGATTTTGAAGCAATATGGGAGGACTTCAAGGTGATCCAGCAACAATTTCCTCACTTCCACCTTGAGGACAAGGTGAAACTTTGGGCAGGGGGTATTGATAGGCCACCCATGACCTATGTATACACGAGGAGAGCAAATAGGGAGCAGATGGTCAGGTAAGCTTAGGGAATATGTGACTCAGCCTTGAGTTAGTTATGGGAGAGGGTTTAGTGTGTGACAGGGTACATGGGAAGAGGTGTGTACCAAGAGAAGTAAGAATAAGATACGCAGGAGAGGAGTGTGTTAGGTGTGGAGAATTTGAGTAGATTGTAATGGGAGAGAACCAAGCTCTCGAACTCTTGGATATTCAATACAATTTCTGATTGCATTTGTTCCAGTTTTCTTTAGCTGTCTTTATCTCTCTGTTAATACCAGATTTAGCCTATCAGATTCAGAGTAACTTTTGATAATTTTCTAGCAAAATTTTGCATTGTCTTGTTATCTTATATATATGATGGGATTCTTGGAAAAACTATAATGGGAAAAAAAAAATTTATCCTGTAATTGTCCAGGCTGTATCTATTACGTTGAAATTTGAAACTTTGGATACGATTTAGAGTAACTTAGGCTGTGTATTTGAAAAATATCTCCAATCAACTAAAAGTTTTGCTCGTTTGAGATTTTAACAATCGTCAAGGTTGGATAAGATTCTGAGAAACTTAGGTTGTGTATTTGAAAAATTTCTCCAATCAACTAAAAGTATTGCTTATTTGAGTTTTTAACAATCATGAGCAATTAAAAGGGATTATATATTGTGGGTTTGTCTAGAGTTCGTAGGTTCTTGAAAGTTGATAATTCTTGTTGTTGTTACCTTACCTATTTGGTTCACTTTTTTATGCGTTCTCTCAATGGTTGTGCATTACAGATTGCAAATTCTGCATTGTCGTGAACTACTTAATTTTGAAATTTTCAAATGTTAAATTCCCAATTTGCATTGATTTTGGTTGTCATGAGTGGAAAACATATCTAATTCAGAAAATAGAAAAATTTATGTCTACAAGAATGAGGAACATAACATCAATGTTCACCTTCATTTTCTCCTGAATTCTCTCATCGATTTTGTCTTTACAGGAAACACCATCTGCTGCTTCTCAGCTCGCTATTTCTGTGATTCAAACTTGTGCAGAGAAGCTTGGGCCTATTGTTTGTGGGTTTTTAACATCTTGCATTTGGAATAGAGATGCTGTAAGAAGTGAAATCAAAGAATTTTACCATGAAATTATCTTTAAAATTTCACAGTGTGCACCTCGTATGCTTCAAGATGTCATTCCGAACATGTCTCAAGAATTAGTGGTAAGTATTCTTTCTCAATCTGTGTTGGTTTTTGTACATCGCTTTACCTTATATTAAGGTTCATAGAGTCACAAGGATCTCATTAGTTGTATTTTATGTTGTATGCGTCTTTCTCTTATCCATGAATGTATTATATCTATTAATTGTATGTATTTGTAGACTGATCAGGTAGATGTCAGAATAAAGGCTCTTACTCTGATTGGGAAACTTCTTTCACTGCCTGAGTTCCATATTGCACAAAATCACCGTGATCTTTTCATAGAGTTTTTGAAAAGATTTGCTGACAAATCTGCAGAAGTTAGAGTGAGGGCACTTCAATGTGCTAGAATTTGCTACATCACCAATTCCACTGGGACAGAATCACATGATGTTCTCTGTAAACTTTTGAGCTATTTGTTTTTTAACTGTGTCACCGTGGCTGATTTTACTTTTTGCAATTCACATTATCTGGTTTATGATTCTTTTATGGATTTGAACAGCTGCCCTTGAGGGACGACTGCTAGATTTTGATGACAAGGTGAGAATGGAGGCTGTGATTGTTGCCTGTGATCTTGCTAGGTCTAACTTAAAAAAATTTCCACCCAAATTATTGTCTCAAACTACTGAAAGACTGAGGGATAAAAAGGTACATCCACATTAATGCCTAAGGCAGCAGTATTATTCTTATTGCGTGAATTTTTTTGTTTTGTTTTTAAGTTATTTATTAATATAAATAGTCTTATTTTATATTTTTGTTGTACATGCAGGTTCCTGTAAGGCAAAAGACACTGGAGAAATTATTGGAAGTATATCGTGATTATTGCAACGAATGTTCTGAAGGTCGCATGACAATATGTGACCAACTGGAACAAATTCCATGTAAAATGCTTATGCTTTATTATGACAAAGACTGTAAGGAGTTCAGGTTTGTTTATTCACATGTAATAGCTTGTTTTACAAAATAAATTATTGCTTTAATTGTCAAATGAAATATTCCCAATTATCACACAGACCCCAAAACATGGAGCTCATTTTGGTGAAGGATTTATTTCCAGCACTTCTTTCTGTAGAGGAGAGGACAAGGCACTGGGTCCATTTATTTTCACTTTTTAACTCTCTACATTTGAAGGCATTGAACTCAATTTTATATCAGAAAGGAAGGTAGAGTTTCTTATCAAGAGAGAAATAAAATCATCAAAAATTATTATGTTGTAGATTCAGAATACTGCGATGAATGTGCTGGAATTTTTTATTTTGTTTACAAGGTCTCTACTATTTTAGGTTGCAGAATGAGATGCAAACTTATTTGGCTTTCCGAGCAAAAGAGAAGGTAGATTATCGTTGGCATTTCTCTAAATTTATTTCCACTTTCCTTCCTCAACATGATAGCATTATGTTCATGAACTATATTATGTTAATTCATGTTGGTGTATTAAATCCTTTCTTTCAGTTCTTAAGTCTAATTTGTGTAGGATTATAGATATGTAAATTTGCTTTGCTGAAACTCTACTCGTGGCACATCTTCAGTTGCAATTAATGTTTATTCCTTTACTTTGCTTATTTTGTTTGGTTTTTTGACATTCATGATTTATCTTCGTTTAGCATGCCCAGTTTCAATTTTGCTCTTTCTTTTGTTTTGGTCATTACTTGAAGTGTTGTTTACGGTCTTTAGCATAAAGGCTCCCTCAACTTTTTGCTTTTGACAATCTAGCTTCTAAGATACTTTTTGCAATTAAGTCTTTGAGTTGTTTCTTTCTTTTTTTTTTTTAATACAATGGGGATTTGAATTCCTCCCCCTCCCACCCACACTCTGACACCCAACCACTTGAGCTAGCCCCAAGTGGCAATTAAGTCTTTGAGTTTTATAAGCAATAGCAATTATATTTTTATTGTTAATCTTCTAAAACAAATTTTTCTGTTTTTAAATGTAAAATTTGAATTTCTACTGCATTTGGGGGTGTATAAGATATAAAGAAATACTTTGCCTTAAAAAACTGAGAATTTTGTTAAAAATAAATAAAAATATGGACTTAATTACTATGGCTTTTAAATTTCAAGGTCTTGAAATTGCAATTTTTTTCTCAAAGACTAAATTGACAAATAACAAAAAACTTTGAGGGTATTAATGCTAAAATCCTGCTTTATTTCTTACTGAATAAGGCTCTCTCTTTGGTTAAAGTTCTTGAAGTAGCCTCTACTGGACTGTTTGACTTGATGACATCTGTGCTTGCCACATGTTTCCTACCTCCTTTCTTTAATCCGAATTTAGTTTTGTAATTATATGTTCATTTGTGTTTGTATTTTGTGGCTCTGCACCTTCCTTCTTATATTAAAATGGGCTTCATATATCTATGTACGCAGCACAGTTTATTGTTTCTGGGCTGGATTGGTTTAATTAAAAGAAATGTTGGAATATTTGTTGCAGGAGAATTGTTCAGAAGAGAAGCAGAGTAGATGCACAAGTTCATTCATGAAAATGGCAGCATCCTTTGCAGATCCTTCTGAAGCAGAAAAGGGCTTTAAAAAATTGAACAATATGAAAGAAAATAAAGTATTTAATTTTCTGGAAACTTTGTTAAAAGACCTAGGGCATGAAAATGCTGAGACTACCAGAGTATGTCGATTCCTTTTCCCCTCTAATTTTGATATAAAAGTATTAGGTCTTGCCTTATTTGTATGTTCATACTGTTGTTGCAGTAAAAGTTGTCATAAAAATTGGGAAGTCACCAATGCCCCTTAAAATTTAGGGAGTTAGATGAATGTGTTAAGTGGTCTTTTCCCTAAGAGATTCTTCAATTTAGGATGTCTCTCTTTTCACTAGTATTTATTTTTTCTATACGATTTAGATAGTTGATTATACAAAAAAATGGTGTAAACATTCTTTAGTTTTCATCCCTTTTACAAGTGTTTTTAGTCTGCACATTTCTAACTTCACTTTTTCCTTTTTTCTTATTTCCAGGACAAGCTTTTGAATTTGATAGGAGATAAAAACCAAAATTTTGAGTTTCTGCAAACACTCTCCTTAAAATGCTCTCACAACATATTCAGTTCAGGGCATGTCCGCTGTATTTTAGATAATCTTTCCAGTAATGGTTTTGGGGATAAGCACTATGAGGATTCTTCTCTCCGGCTTCTTTTGGTATGAATAATTGCTGTTAACCAGATGTTTTATTGCCTTTCTAAATCCCTTGAGTTTTATGTTGGAAAAGAATATCTTATCACAAAAGTTAAATGTGTGAACGTATCACATGAACAAAATGTGGACATAAGAGACATATGATACAAATTGGTAAGTTGGGTAGCTTTAATGGGCATTGGACATTGTTTTATGTCTTTGTTCATCGAGAAGTTTGTAGGATTTGGATCAAGCTAAAGGTAGTGGTGGTATCTTTAGTCATTATGGCAATATGTTTTTGTTTTTATGTTGGAAAGATGCAAGAGTCAATGAGGATAAAGTTCAAGACGAATTTCAGTTGGTCTACAATGAAATCTGTGAATTTTTTGAATGTTTCTTCATTAGAAGAGTTTAAAGACAGTCCACTTTTCTTTGTTTTGTTGAGTTGGAAAGAATATTTTAACTTATTTTTTTCTTCTTGATTTTGTGCTATTGTAGCTTGTCATTGCATGTAAAAGTAACATTTTCTATTTGAACTAGCTATGTTTAATTCATTCCCTAACTGAACCTAGACAATCCATTAGTTACTTGAATTTAATTGGCATGAGAGGGCTTTGTAAAGATCATTATGTCAAACAACATCATTCGTATCACCTGATCAATTGCTGGTGGTTGCACGCTGTCGGTGGACCATTAAGAGAGAATTTAGTGGCAGAAAGAAATCAAAACTTTGAATGATGATAATTTGTACGAGTATATTATGTTCTCTTTCTTTTTCTTTTTTTTTTGCTGTTTGCAAGTTGCATGAATAATGTTTGTGGTACAATTACGGCTTAATATAACTTTTTTGTAAAACTACTGCTACTTAATCTCACTCAGGCTGTTACCAGCGTCTTCCCTAAGCTTTTGAGAGGTTCAGAAGAGAAATTCCAAATGTTATTAAAAGGAAGCAATGCATTTTGTGATAAGATGATTGAAGTGTTAGTGAAAGCAGGCCCTCATATATCTGTTAAACTAAGGTAACTTCTGCTCTGTTTCATCCCCTTTATGGGTGGCAGGCAATGCTTGCTTTCTGATCACATTTCTATTACTTTTCTATGATGATTGATGAAAGCTATGCATTTATATAGATTTTAGGGATAATACTAAAAATAGAATACATATATATATATATATATATGTATGTATATCGTTAACTAAATACCATGTTTAATTATTAGTTCTTAGAAAACCCAAAAACATCCCCTCTGTTTTTTATTTTGAAACTAGGATCCCTGCCTAACCCTACAATATTTGCATCCCCTCTATTTTTAAAACAGGGAAGAACCATAACCTGTGTCGTTTTGGTCAAATTTTTGGCATATTGTATCTAAAATATAAAAACTATTACCAAATACTCTTATTACTCACTGTTGATGTTTTTTTTAAAGGAAGGGGAAAAGAAAAGGGGATTCATCAATCTGTTGAGGAATTTGGCTAAAAGATCCTCTACTAACCCTGTTTTGCAAAATAACCTCATCTCTTTCTTTTTTTTCTAACGTGACGGGTGAAAAACATAGAATACTCTTGTTGAGCTTGACTTGACCTAGTGAAGATGACAAAATAGTAATATTGACTCAAGTCCTGTTGAACTCGACTGTGACTTTTGCCATTGCACATTTTCACCTTAAAATTACAGTCCTGAGCTTCTAATCAATATTAAGGCATTTTGATTTAACCTTCTAAATATGAAAATCCACTGCTGAACAACATTTCAACTTGCCAAAATTTAAATATTTGTTTTATTGAAAAGACTTGAGGTGATTTGGTATTTTTTAGTAAATTGGAGTTATAGGGAAGAAAGGGAATGTTACAATGCCAACTAACAGCTGTAGAATGTTGTGGAAATAAAGAAAGGTTAAATACTAAAGGGCCTCCTATCTGCTGGGCTTAACGTATCATAAAGAGATGATGATGATTTGTGTTTATTATTTGGAAAGTTATTTGAATTTATCAATATCTCTATTCTTGTAACTGCTTATTGCTTTGTTATGTGCACTATTGGAAAGGATAGAGCACATTGCATAAAAGTCAAGTAGAATGATTAATCTTGCAACAGGGGCAAGTATACTAAGTAGTGTTGTAAGTTGTAACATATACTTTTTCTATTCAACAAGTGGCAATTTAGTTATTGGGCTTTTGATACATTAGCAAGTGTAAACAGGTTGTTTGAAATAACTATTTTCTTTGGTTTTAAATAAAATATTTGTAAGGATGATGGTGGCCAATTTTGGTTTAATCATAGGAGTTCACTAAAACATGCCTTCTAAAGCTATTCTATTTTTTTTTTGTTATGGTTGCTATAACTTGTAAGGACTATTATTTATTTATTCTTGTATAGTTTTTGCTTTCCTTTTAAATTTATTTATTCTTGTATAGTTTTTGCTTTCCTTTTAAATTTAAAGTAATATATTTTATATTTTTATTGAAGTTGCTAAAAATTGCCATTTAATTTTATTATATTGTGTCTTTTTAGTGAAATTTACCCTTTTCTGAAGAGGGTGTGTCTTGAAGGGACTCGTTTGCAGTCTAAATTTGCTGTTTCGGCAATTGCAGCATTAATTGATACATCAAAGGAGCTCATTTTTTCAGACCTGTGCAAGGTACAATTATTGAGATGGAATTATGCAGTTGCAAACTAATTTCTGCAAGAGGGTCGTTCTTAACATTTCTCAGAATACCGTGTATTTATGTCTGCTAAGAGGATAATTTCTTAAGAACTTTAATATAAATCATTTGGGCTGTGTGATATTGTTAGTTCATGTTTCTTTCAACCATTTTTCTTGATAACAGAAGGATACTAAACTTTAATGTGAAATAAAGCTAACTTAAAGGAGGACAAGCATTGTGTAAACAAGATGAAAAAAAATTACATCATTGATAACCCTTACCTCTGCCTATTCTCTCTTAGGCAACTACTGGACTGCTGGGGCCAATAAATCTGTAAGCATAATATTTTAATCTTTCTCATCTTGCAAATTACAAAAGCCAATCAAACTTTACTATCCCACAAAGCCTTGACATTCTAATTTTATTTTGTAAACTGGATCTCTTAACTTGTATTATTGATTGGAAAAACAATACAAGGATCAAGAGTGGAAAGCATTCCATCAGAAGAAAAGGGAAAAAATTTACATAAAATACTGCCGTTCCCTAATTGAATCAGAAAATAAAACCCTTTTATATTCTTTTGCATTATATAACCACAATGCTACCTAATGTTTATTGTGTCCCATAAGAACTCCCCTATTATCTTCCTTATCCTCGAAAATTCTCTTTTTTCTTTCTGACCACAGCGCCCACCAAAGAGCCATCACCCCTTCCTTCCAAAGCATTTGTCTTCTATTTCCTCCCACTATGTACATAGATAGACTATCTAAGCAATATAAGCCAAACTCTTTCAATATTGTGTTCCATAAAGCCAAAGAGAAACTACAATGTAGGAAAATGTGATTAGTTGTCTCCTCATGTTGTTTGCAGAAAACACACCATCCTGGAGATAGCACTTGAGAGGGTCTTTTTTCTTTTTGCAGAATTTCATGAACATTTATATGATCCAAAAATAACAACCAAACAAAAATCTGAACTTCTTTGGGATTGGGCTTTTCCATAAAGTTTTTTTTTTTTCTATAAGATAATTCTGAATGTTATCGTTCATATTGAGTATTTTAAAGGCTGACTTACATGACAAAATTTCGTTACTATCTCCCAACCAAACTCTTCGATCTGTATTAACTCCCTCCAATCTCTGCATTAATTCAATCAACTCTGGCACTTCTATATTTTTGAGCTCTCTTACAAACGGAAATTCCATTCCCTACCACTTCCACTTGTTTCCAAAAAATCTGCTGCACAGCCATTCTTCTTAACAGAAATTCTTGCCAAACCTTGGAAAACAGCTTTCAACTACTCTAGCCATGTTGCCTCACCAAACAGCAGGGATGTTTTCTGTTTAGAAAGGATAGATTGTTAAGATATATCATGAAGCTATGACTTTGACAAAATAATGAATTTTAGTGAACCCTTCAAACATTGATTGATTATTATTTTTTCATGGATAGCTTGGTTTCTTTGATCGGTAACATCTTCTGACTACACACTATCGTTGTTTCTTGATCAATAACATCTTCTGAATACACATTGTTGATCATCAGTTAATGATTTGATAAGATCAGCTAAACGATTAGGAGTGTGCATGTAATTTCTTAGTTGTATAAAATATTTTTTGCCGTCATTATCAACTTCGGGCTCTTTCTGCGCAGGAACTTGTGGATTCTTTACATTGTGGAAGGAACACTTTGACGGTGTTGCAGTCTTTGGGGTGTCTTGCACAACATTCTGTTTCAACATTTGAAGCTCATGATGGAGAGATCACTCCATTTATTTATGAGAAGATTTTACAAGTAAAAGTATTATTTTTTGTTTGATTTTGTTGTGTCTGCAATAGTATCTTCCCTTTAGGTTATCAGCCGGTGGAACTATTTTTGCTAAGTTTTTGTTCTTCACGTGCTTGTGGAATTTTCTTCATGTAATGACTGTAAATTTTGTGTAGGTGCACTTAACAGAATCTTCAAGTTCATCTGATGATAGTTTTGGTTGTAGTGATTCTTGCAAATTGAAGGTAAATATTGTTTAAAAAAAGTGTTTCCTTGAATGTATTTGTTAATTGCACTCTAACCATTTTCATGGGGTTGGCATCCATTGGTGTATGTTCTTTTGGTGTACTGTGTACCCTGTCAATGTGTTTTTTAGAGAATTAAGTTTTAGTTCAAAATGGACAAACACAGAATATGTATCCACACCACCTCTCATGATAAGATGTAATACTCCTTTTTTAGCTCATGTTCCAGTGAAAGCTTTCTAGCCACGCCAACATAATATTAACCTTCCACGTGCAAATTGGATTTGAAGATTACTGTACTTTTTAGTTTTAGCTGAACTACATTTTCCTGTAATCGACCTTCTTGAGTCATTTTTTTTTTCTCTTTCTGTAGATATGTGGGCTAAAATTACTTGTGAAGAGTTTTTTGCCACACCATGGAGCTAAACTCAGACGGAATATCAAAGAATTGTTGGACAGATTGTTGATTTTAATGAGAAATAATGAGATGTGCAGGTACCTGTGTTATTCAACGTACTTAAAATAATTTATTGTACCAGTGTATCAATTTCACACCATTGTTATCATTGATTGATGTACATTTCCTGCTTTTACATAGCATTACAGAATTCGGGAAGATGAGGAGTGAATGGTTTAGGGTTGTAGTTTGCTACCAAGTGGTCTGGGACTCAATTCCTCAGAACCACCTATTTGATGGATGACCCTAAGTCTTACTATCCTTCCCAAAAATTTTAGGGTTAAGTGGGGCTCAATTTTATAACCTGTGCCCATAAGTGGGTTTTAGGGATTTTTGGGATATCAATAAGTGTAGGAAGGTTGGCACATGAATGTAGTTTGTATATTTATTAATCTTCTTGTATGTATTTTCTGGTTAATATTAATGGTTTGTTCAATTTGCTTGGTTTAATATTAGCATTTTATGCAGCATGGGTTTTATGGTGAGAGGGGATCTTGTTCTCGTGTAGTCTTGTGATAGTTATCAGTTTTATATTCGTGATACTGTCTTCCTGTTCACCGAAAAGTAATTTCTACTTATTGATTGCTTGCTTGCCATTTACCTAATGACTTAAGATTCTTAGATATTTTTGAGTTGTGGTGGGGAAACACTTCCTCATGGAGGATTATTTTTATGTTTCTGAAAATTAAAATAAATAAATAAACAGTATATATATTTTTTGCTTGTAAACTCGAGCTGTGTATCAATTTTAAAAATGTTCTTGTTTGTTTGTTGTCTTCATCTATTGTATGAGTCATTTATGTAGTTGTACAGTTAGGGTGTGCTTATATGAATGGAAAACAAAGAAGTAGCAATGTTTCCCTTCCTTAAGGGAAAAATTATGCGGTCCATATTTTGAACCATGAGGTCTAGGGTACAATTTTCAACTTTATATTATTATACTAAGTTTACTATTTGCTTGTTGATGTTGTGTAATGCAGTGAAAGAAATGTGTCCTTTTTGAGACTAGCTGCTGCAAAGTCTGTTCTCCGACTTTCTCAAAGATGGGATTTGTATATTTCTCCAGAGACATTTTGCTCAACGGTTTCAATGGCAAAGGTACTATATGCATGACCATTCAGAAATAGGCAAGTTGATGAAAAAGGACTATTTATAAAACATTGAAATATTGCTTCAAATAGTTGTTGAAACTACATTATTTTACATACACTATGTTTTTTAAGAATACCCATGAAGGAAAGATTATTCTAGATTTTTTGCATTTGGTTATGATGTTCTTCAATTTCTTAACATTAAGAAAGATGTTGCATATTTAACGTTCCTCTTGGTATGTTGGCCTTTTCTGCATTTGTCTTTTTTTAAAGATCTTATTTACAAATATGTCTATTTTCTCCATGAAATTCCAGGATGACTCATCTTTTGTCAGAAGGTCTTTTCTCGATAAAACACACACAATGTTGAAGAAGCGTGCCATACCAAGTAGATACGCATGTGCTTATGCATTGGCCTCCTCAGATTGCCTTAAGGATGTATGCTATTGTCTACGTTAAAGCAGCTCTTTTATCATTCTTATTTTGTTTGATTTAAATTTGTACTTGTATTGTTTTGCTGATTTTATTGGTTTAGTCATATAAATATATGGCAGAATTTATCAAAGAGTATGGTAGAGAAGCTCGTCAAACAACTGGTGACAAGGAGGGATTAATAACTGCATTCCCTGCGTACATAGTAGTATTCTTAATTCATTTGCTTGCACATGATAAAGATTTTCCTCTTGAAGATTGTCAAAATGAAGAATTATATGCTCAGTTTTGCAGGTACATATATTCTTGGACTGATTGCCTACCATGAATTTAATCACCAACTATATTTATAATTTCTCGTTGCAGTCCACTGTTTTCAGTATTGCAGGCGTTACTCAGTGCTATCAATTTTGATAATGACTTGGGTGTAGTTAATGACACTGTCTTGTACTTGCTTTGGATTTTCCGAGCTATTAAGAGAGCTGACGATGCTGTTAATATTAAAAATACTAGTGTAAGATTTTTATCTTCAAAGATTTATGCCCATCTTTAATTATGTGACTCTATTATCTGTGACAAAAAGATTGTTTTGTACATTGCAGAAGCTTCATATTCTAGCAGATATCGGGCTCTCTTTTGTCAATGCAGTAAATCAAAGTGGAATCTCAGCCTCCTCCCCTGGCCATATTTTGCTACCATCATCTTTATACAGAGTAAGTCATGGTAAAAAGAATTATAAGAAAAAAAGACTTTGAATTTGTCAAAAGATGTCAAAAATGATTTTGATTTCCTATTTTATTTATTGTGTGCAGGCTAATACAGAACATCCTAAAAATAATGAAGTTTTTGCTAAAAAAGTGGTTCATGTATTTCAATCTCATAGCTCTTTGGTATGCGTGTAAAATCTTTCTTTTATTGATTCAATCAGGTGATATTATATAAGATAATTTCTTTAACCACTGTTTGTATTGTTGTTTTCTTGTTACTTAGCAGCCTGAGACTAATCCTTCTAAACGTGGCCGGAAGTATAAAGGGGATTGCACACAATCAGCTGTTATCAGGGACAGAAATTTGTACTTTCCGCCTTGCAAAATAGAAGATTTACCCATTTCTAAATCAGCAGAGACTGAAAAAAATGTGAAGCCAGACAGTACCACGAGAGGTAGACGAAAACAGGCTGCCTCTGTGAATGCTTCCGGGTCAGTTCAACTGCACGAGTGTTCTAAAAGTGATCACCATATTGATGCTTCTGAAAAATCAGAATCAAAGCCGGAAACAGAACATGTATTACCCTCTCGTGGTTCTGTGCCTAAAAAACCTTTAGTGGCTGAATCACATGTTTCAACCCGAAGCATGAAAAGAAATGCTGCTTCTTTAAAAGGAAGTGGTGGTGTGAGCAACAATAGTTGTGCTGAAGGTTCCAAATTGAACCAGGCTAAGCTCAAAGACTGTTCCAGCTTGAAAGTAATTATAAATTTAATTGAGCCTATTTGGATTACTTTCATATCATTGATCTTTCATCAGAATATCCTAATATATATGAACTATATAGGAAACTACTGATAAGGGTGAGGCATTAATTGGAAAGCGGATCAAGTTGTTATCACCAATTGAACGATGGTGAGAATTTTACTGGAAAAAATAGCTTGGGGCTCTTGTTTAATTTGTCCATCTAATGATTTATTATTTTTTTTCTTTTCCAGCTTTTATGCAGGCACGGTGGATGGTTATAATTCTGAAAACAATACCCACAAGGTGAGTGGGTACAATGTACTCAAGCAGTTTTTTTTTTTTGGCTAAGAAACAAAACTTTTTATTGAAAGTAAATCACAACCAAAAGGGGTTGTATGGAAAAACAACCATACTAAACAACCCCAGCTACATAACAGAAAAGTACTGAAAAATAAAATACAGAAATTTCTTTTTAAAATGGGTTGTTTTCTTGTGGGCTAGTTGTTAAGTTATTGGATTGATGGACAGATTGCATGCGATAATGGGAATGTAGACTTAGTATGCTTGGATAGTGAGAGCTGGGAGACTGTGGGTGATGAATCCCAACTGGAAACGGTAAGAGTATAAGAGGTTTCTGATGGACTGCAATATCATATGTTTGCTCAATTAATTAGAGGTCTTGACAATGTGTTGCTTATACACTTGAAGGTTATATCAGCAGAGAATTCAAACGCCCTTCATTTGCAGTGTCGGTGAGTCACTAATAATTTATCTCTTTGTTGTTTCTTCTCTTTGGACTATCTAGTATGCTCTATTATGATGTCACTAGACCTATCCATTCGACATGTTAACTTCATGTTCTACTTTCTGTCAGTGTCTGCATTTGAATTAGTTTTCACCTTCAGTTTTTGATACAAGGATTCCATTGCTAATTTTGAGTTCCCTTTTGCACTACTTTTTAATAATTTCTGAGTAATGAGACTTAACCCTGTATGGAGCATGAGATATTAGATATGCCATTGTTTGATTGATTGGTTATAAATATAGTTCTATTCTATTTAAAACTTTAGAATTAGTTTTTATCATAATTTTTTGCTTATTCCCATCCCAATGCTGTATTTGGCACAATATAATAACACACTAAAATTGGCTTCAATTATTTTTTTTTGCTCTAATGCATAATGCTATTTTTGAATAAAATAATAAAATGATCAATAAAAATTCTAATCCGTGACCAAATTGTCATTTTTTGTTGTTGCAAATTCTAAGGGTTTGAAGTTAGAAGTGCTTACGTCATTCATGTGTTAATTTATATTGAGAATGAAATGTCTGTGCCTTACACATGGTAATTACCCCTTTGTGAAACTCCTAGATTCGTATTTTGGGTATATCTTAGGCAAGTAATCAATTTAGTCTCTAAAATCTCCTATTTTGCATGTTTTCAGCTGTCTTGAGGAATCATTTTGTCTGGAAAGTTGATTTATTTTCCATTTGTGAGTGTGCTTTGTTATGATATAATGTAAAGGTTCTTTTTGTACATTAGCAAATTTAACCCTTCACTCTGTAGATTTGTTGAATTAATGTTGTTTATAGGAACACTGATTTCCATAAAATAGTGATACGGGGAAGTTTTTATTTCAGTGGCAAAAAGAAACCTACTGATGATACATACAGTAAAATTCCTCCTCGACCGACTAGAAATGTTGGAAGGGAAAGTGGTAAGTTTTCTATCAGAATGTTTCTATGTCTTGGTAATTCTTGGAATCTGTTTAAACATACTGTTGTATTTCTAGCATGTGTGTGTGAGTACATATATCCTTCTATTTAAACTCACTGATATGTCATAGTGGCCTAGGTGAAATGTTCATGGATTTAGTACCCCCATAAAAAAGAAAAAACAATGAATTGTATTTTAGTGGTGGGTACATCCTTTAGGCATCCTCTATTGCAAAGCTAACCATGCTGCTGCTATCCTGTAACTATGTTGTGTCTGGATGAATGTTGTTAAATTTTCATTCATCAGTTTATGGAGTTGAGATGGCTTTCTCTACTAGGAATCATTAACATTTTAATGATTTTATGATGTATTTACTTGGATCTGGGATCACTGCGGTATATGTGTCAGGAACATGATGTTTTATTATCACACTTTATGTGCTAGTTTAGGGTTGCGCTTCGGTAATATGATCCTCTCTTTCTGCATGGTTGTGGAGTCAAAAGTAGTGCTCTGAGTGCTTTAAGATTCTTTGTTCCAGTGATTTTTTCCCTAACTTTTAGTTTTTGGATGCAGAGAAGACAAAGAGCCAGAAAGCTTCAGTAGATGCCTTGGCATCAAAAGTTATTGATACAAATGAGGACATTGTAAGTATTAATCATTTTGTTGAGATATACATTGTGCTGTTATCTTGAAAAAGCCAAATTGTTAAGTTCTGGTTGCGCCATTTAAAAGTTTTATCTACCTCTTAACTAACACACATAAAACTTTTTTAAGAACACCAAATCAAATTTTTGTTCTTGTTTGTTTTTTTTAGATTCAGAAGAAATGAATTAATTTAAAAAATTTAGTACCTTTTTAGATATGTTTTTACTGATGTGGTTTCTGACAGGAGTTACTTTTGCTTTTCTTTTTGTAGGGGGTTAGAAGATCTCGGAGGCGAAAAGCATAAATAATTTTTTTTATTGCCCCTATGGAATTGAATTTTGGGGCCTTTAAAGTTCATAGAATTGTATAGCTTGATACAATATGTATAATGATGAGTTTAGAAAATCCTAATTAATCAAGTGGTGCCCACATTGCGTTTATGTAATTATCATCTGATTTATGTGGGTTTGTAAATATTATTTGGGAGGTAATACGGTTGAGAATAGGGAGGGGTTGCATATGAGTACTCGCAAGGGTCGCAAATTGAGAATGAATATTCCTTTGCTTATTTGTTTCTTTTCTTTTCCGCACTTCATTTTTCTCATTTTCTTTTGTTGAATATAGCTCTTAAATCTTTTTTTTTTTTTAAAAAAAAGAAAAAAGAATATAGCTCTTAAATTTTGTGATAATGTTTTGTTTTATAGATTAGTTTTGTTTTTTTTTCTTTGGGATAAAATGGTCGGGGTTTAGGGGTTGAAAAAGGAATAAGTGTAAAGGTTGTCCCTAAGTGTAAAGGCTATACTTAATTAATGCACTAATGTTTTTTTAGTACAAGTATTACAAGCGAAATTTTAGTTTTTATGCTGATAAACATTTCTTATTTACCCTTTCAAAAAAAAAAAAAAAATCACCCCCTTATTTATAAAGGAAAATTTGAGTTTCTATCATAGTGTATTCTTAAATCCAAGAAGTGCCACCCTATTCCAACATTATAAAATCATGCTATTATTTTCTTTTTCTTTTGTTTCCAAAAATACCCCATCTATTTTTTGGCCTCCATCTTTCTCTCTTCTCTCTTCTCCATCTCTCTCTTGGTCCACACTCTCTTTCTCTTGGGAGAGCAACGACAGCCACCACCACACCATTGTCACTACTAAATTTCTTTGAAAAAAACGTCCGCAACTTTAGCACTCTTTTTTTTTATTCTTCTCTTTTTTGTCTTCTCTCTTAAATTATCCATAGAGACTAAAAATAAATATCTCATGATAGTTTTTTATGATTTAAAACTTAAACCGACTAAAAGTTCAATTAAAATACTAATTTATGCATTTCGAATATATCTGGGTATGATTTTTTTGGTTTTTTTTGTAATTTTTTTTCAGTTTTTTTTTTGCGATTTTTCAGATCTGAAACGTAAAAATTTATAGAAAACTTGATATACCATAATGCACCTCGATGTCCCTTAAAAATCATAATTTTCATGAAAAAAAACGACTTGCCTTGATGAAATTTGATGCACCTCGATGAAACTCAATGCAATAATTGAAAATGCATAACTTTTTACTCATGTGTCTGTTTGAGGTGATTTTTTTTAATTTGGGTATTTTTTCGAGATCTATACGTTTGAGATGTGTATATACATATCTTAAATGTGTAGTTCTCAATAAAATACGCAAATTAAAAAATAATCACCTAAAACAGACACCTGAGTGAAAAGTTCTGCATTTCAATGAATTGTAATGAGCTTCATCGAGGTGTATCGATGTGCATCGAGGCCTAGCTCGATGGGGCCTAAAATCAAGATTTTCAAGATAAAACTCGATGCACCTCGATGTACCTCGATGGATCCTTAAAAATCATGATTTTCATGGAAAAACGATCTGTCTCGATGAAATTTGATGCCAGCTCAATGAAACTCGATGCAATTCATTGAAAATGCATAATTTTTCACTCGAGTATCCGCTTGAGGTGATTTTTTTTTAATTTGGGTATTGTTTTCGAGATCTACATTTTTAAGATGTGTATATACACATTTGAGAAGTTTAAATGTTAAAACCATACCCAACTTTGAAAAAAATGGGATATTGTTTTGAACTTTGGGGTGTTTTCAAACTTTAAACGTCTCAAATGTGTATATACACATCTCAAACGTGTAGATCTCGAAAAATACAAAAATAAAAAAAAAATCACCTCAAATGGACACTCAAGTGAAAAGTTATGCATTTTCAATTAATTGTGTCAAGTTTCATTGAGGCGCATCGAGGTGGCATCAAATTTCATCGATGGGGATAATTGTTTTCATGAAAATCATGATTTTTAAGGGCCTATCGAGTTTTTTGCAAATTTTTACGTTTCAGATCTGAAAAAATTGCAAAAAAAAAAAAAAAAAAAAAAGAATTGAAAAAAAAACACAAAAAAATTATGCCCAGAACCATTCAAAATACATAAATTAGTGTCTTAATTGAACTTTTAGTGGGTTTAAGTTTTATATCATAAAAAACTATCATGGTATTTTTTTAAGTCTCCATGGATAGTTTAAGAGAGAATAATAAAAACGGAGAAAGGTGCCGAAATTGTTGATGTTTTTTTCAAAGAAATTTGGTAGTTGTGATGGTGTGGTGGTGGCTATCGTGGCTCTCCCAAGAGAGAGAACCAAGAGTGAGATGGAGAAGATGGAGGCTAAAAAAATAAAAGAGATATTTTTGGAAACAAAGTAAATAATAGCATAAGTTTGTAATGATAGAATAGGGTGGCACTTTTTGGATTTATTAGTCCACAATATGGATAGAAACTCAAATTTCCTTTTATAAAACCCACTTACAAAACTCATTTGAAAACTATGTTCCAACATTTAATTCGGACAAAACTTCTCTCTCTCCTTTCTCATTCTCTCTATCCAAGGCAATTCTCTCTCCATTCTGAGCTCTTTTTTCTGACTATACTAGGGATTCTCATGCTAGTATTCAATCAAAATTTTAGGTTAAAAATATCAAATTGAAGCATTCATTCACCATTATCATTGACACTTAATGATTCAGCATTTAAAAAATTAAACTCACAAATCTTCACTTTACTTAAGGTACTAATTTATATTTTGAATGCCTCTATGTCTGAATTTTGGGTTTTTTTCTCTTTCCAAATATGAAAATTTGCAAAATTTTCATAAAATTTATGCAAATTGATGCCAATTCGATGGTTCCATCAAAACTTAATTTTAGAGATCAATTCGATATAAAATCATTGCCAATTCGACGGTGCAAGCAAAATTTGATTTTGATTGCAAAACTTAATTTTGGAAGACAATTTTAATACAGAATCAATGCCAATTCTATGGTGCAAGCAAACTTGATTTTGTGATGGGTTTTATTTCTTTAAACATCAAAATTGTCTTAAAACAACAAATATGTTAGTAAATAAGTTTCCCAAAACTCTATGGCAATAAAATTCGGGAAGTGGATTTATCAAGCAAGAATTTAAAACCCGAGTTATTGAGAAGGAAAGAAGAGGAATTCGAAGAAGAACGAGAAAGGATAGGAAGAGGAAAAGAAAGAAAAAAAAAGGTTTGATTTTTTATATTAATATGATGAAGGTGAACCAAGACTTCCTTCAGACCATGTTGAGGTCACGTAGGCCTGATCGATAGTGATGCACATGGGGCGAGGAATTGGCATGGATTGCCCCCCCCCGTCCCCGCCCCCATTTATATTTCTAATCACCGTCCCCGGCCCATCTCCGCTTAATCCCCATCGGGGGCGGAGTGGGGAATCCCCTATTGGGGCAGGGAACTCATTTATTTAAAAAATAAATTTTAAAATAAAAATAATAAATTATATGTAAATTAAAATATTGCACAATATTTATTATTTAAAATATTAAACATTATCCTAAATAAATTTTAAAATATTAAAAAAGTTACTACTATACTACAAAAACACATAAAGAAAGATATAACATACATATAAAATATTACAAAAATATATAAAAATTTAAACGGGGTCCCATTGGGGTGGGAAGTGCTATCCCCGTCCCTGCCCCATTTAACATTCGGGGATTGAAAATTATCCTCGTCCCTGCTCCGTTCCCCATTTAGACTGGGATTCCCCGCCCCATTAGGGGCGGGTCCTCGCGGGGCCTCGTTCCCATGGGGAAAATGTGCATCCCTACTGATCGGTTTGCGATTAGAGAAAATTATTTTTAAAAAGTGTGCTTTTGAAATAGAAATTTAGATTTCGTGTGTGAAAATATGTTTATGAAAATGTGATTATATATATTGTTTGTAAACTATTTTTGTGTTTTAAGAAAATTAAATATGTGATTGGTTGAGAATTTGAAAATAAAACTAAAAGAGAATATGTGATTGGCGGAGCTAAATTTGATTAATAAATTTTAATTTACCTATAAATTTAGTTAAATAAACTTTAAAATTAATATATTGTTTAAATTCATATTATTAGTTCATTCACATAATTTTTTTTTCAATTAAAGTTTTCTTAAACAATACTTGCAACATTGGGTTGTACTTAGGGATGCACATCTTCCCCGAGGAGCGAGGCCCCGCCCCACTTCCTAGTCTAAATCGGGAACAAGGCGAAGATGATGACAATTTTTTGCCCCCGAATGTTAAATAGGAGGGGGCAGGGGCAAAGATGGCACTCCCTGTTGGGGTTTTATGTCCTAATTAAAACTCAATTTCTTTGTAAGCTCATTTATTATCAATAAAAGAATACAAATCATTTTTTGACTTGGTCAATCACTTTGCTCACATGTTTTATTTTCATAATTATTTGTTTAATATAAACTTCTATTAAATCCCGAGCATATAGCTAATCGTATTTATAGTGGCGTAATCACAGTGGAATATAAATATGATTATATGTTTAAAATAAGTTAGTCCTAAGATTAGTCAGTGCACAAGATTTACACTAACTTGCCAATCTACTATATGATCGACTTACACATTGTAGTATTATGTTCTTTCCAGAACATTAGCAAAGTAGATAAGATCGGATGTATTTGTTACATTGGACTGGACTGATATTGACAGTTGATAGGATAAGTAAACATACCGTTATTATCTATTCTAGTCATATCATATAGTTGACCATAGGTCAATTCAATCTTAATTCTGAGTGGTTAGTATTCTAACTGATTGTATTATTTGAGTTCTTTTACTTGTTTGTTACCAGCTTACCCTACGGACTAGCCCATACTTACATCTTGGGAACTCGGTTGAATAATTGAGTGAGAGTGTTAATCACATATATAAACATCTATAGCTTCAGATGAAGAAGTGAAACGATGGTTTCCTTTTAGTTTGGTTTAAGATGCTAGATGATAGAGATCTCATTTCAGTAATTAATATTAGTTTATTGAAATATCATTTACAAGAAACTAAATGTTTTAAGGATAAAATACAATGATGGGTAAAACTGTATTTTAGTCTCATCTCATTGTAGACCATCTATAGAGGATTGAGTGACAATTATGGTTGTAACAATGGATAATTGATAGCGTATCTATATTTGTTATAGAGCATTCTATGAATTCAAGAGTGCAATTCCGAGTCTTTAGTAGAGTCACGAGGAATTAATAAGTTAGTAAATTTATTTGTTAGATTTAATATAACTTATTGGAGCTTGATTTCATAGGCCCATGGTCCCCACTGTACCTTGGATAAAATCATCTAGATAGTCTCAATTAATTGATTTAATTATCAATTAGAATTATCAAAGTTGACCAGGTCAATTTTGGATAGTTTCATAGAGTTATGTAATTTTGAGAAGAAAAGAGAAATTATGGTAGATTTATTAATTAAGATAAATTGGTATCTAAATTAATAAATAAGTTTAAATCAAGGTTCAAATTATAAATAATTAATTTGATAAAGGATTTAAAAAATTATTTAATTAATTAAAACAATAGAAAATAATACAGGCCTTGATTTTAAGTCCAATGGGCTTATAATCAAATGAGAAATTTCACAGGCCTAAAACCCATGATAATTTCGACCTAGGGCTATTAATTAGCTATTATTTTATTGATTTTTTAATTAAATAAAGGACCTGATTGAGTCTATAAAAGGAATGTTATGAGAGAGTTGAAAAAAAAAAGTCAAGTCAGACAGATAACAGACCTGGTTTGCTAATAGGTTTTAGATTCTCTCTAAACATAAGTCATTTTCTAAGCCACATCATTCTTTCTCTTCTTATCTCTATATCTATCTCATGTGTTGAGAATTGCCCACTCTAGTCTAGGTGATTCTAAGGATACTTTGGAAGACTGTGAAAATAGTAGAAGATCGGTTCAGTTTCTTGGTAATACTCTGCGACAGAAATGATATAAGGAATAGAGAAACTGAAGGAATGACTCATTCATTTCGCTGCATATAATGTAAGTATTCTTATAATTATTTCTCTTTGAATTCAATTTTAGAAACATATTCTAGGTTGTCTCATATTAACTTGTTTAATATTAGATCTGCATGAAAATAAATAAAGATTCTATATATGTTTTCCCAACCAATGGCCTCAGAGCCTTTGGTACTTTTTATTTTCATGCATGAACATGTTAAAAAATTGGATTATTTGATGTGTTTGAATAATTGGATGGATTTTCATGTTTTTATGAAGCATATTGATTTTATGTAATTATTAGCAATTTTTAGGTTATTTTGTAGTGTTTTCTATGCCATTAATTTTTATATATGCTTTATTTTTGTGTAAAACATGTTAAAAAAGTAATTAGAAAATGTTTTTGGTTTGAAAAATTGCACAAAAAAATTTCCCAGAAATTTTTGGCCTGACTGCCTATACGTGCGCACACCAGCGCATGTGCACCTGCGCGCGTTGCCCCACCCGCCTGTGCGCGTCTCCTCGGTACCTACCACCGCCTGCGCGCGCACCAGCGTGCGCATCCCTATCCGCACCCGCGCACGCCCTCTCCAGCTAAGTGAACAGTACGTGTTTCGGGTACTGTTCATCAATTTTAATATTCTTTTTTTAAAATTAAAAAATAAAAATGTGAAAATTAATTATTTGTAATCAAAGCCAAAAATATCATATTTGTTTTTGCATTTAAAATTGTTTTTTAAAATAAGATATTTTTGTTGGTTGAGATTTAAATAATCAAATATTTTTACAAAGATTCAAATTCAAATTTAAAAATAGACTAACAACTTAATTTTAAATATTTTAATATATTAAAATATTAGAATTAAGATATTAGATGTTTAAGATATTTTCTTTTAAATACTTGATATTTTTATTAAATCTTTATTTGAAAATATAAATATCTGTTTATTCTATAGTTTTTAATATTTAAATTATTTGAAATTTGAAATTTATTAGTTATATATGTTCATGGATATTTGAATTTGTTTAACTATTTTAAGATATTTTAGAGCTGTTATAACTATTAATATTTTATTTTTTTAAATGGTTAAAATATTAGCTTATTGTTGTAACAACACAAGATATTTTTGAAAAGCGGTTAAGATATTGATTTTAAAAATTTTAAATTGGTTAAATTTTGAAAAATATCATTTTTTCAACCAATTAATTAAATATTTTTTTTACTAAATGGGATTTAAATTAGCTTTGGTTAATTGTTGATAAATTCTATTTAAATTAAATTAATATTTTTTTTTTCAAATTAACCTAAACTAAGTTGATTGTTGATAAATGAAATTTAAATTAACTATTGTTAATTATTGATAAATTTTATTTAAATTGACTTATTTTTTTGCAAAAATTTAATTAATTCGAATTTTTTGATAAATTCTAGAAAATTAATTGTGGTATTTTTGCAAATGAAATAAATTGTGGTATTTTTGCATAAATTCATAGAATTGCTCATATGGTAACATGATTAGGCCCATCCAATTATAACATGTCTGTTTGCACTATATGTGGTATTTTTGCAATTGGGCTTAGATGCATATAGTGGTCCATATGTTTGTTAGATATATGGATTTTTTGCCAAATAAAATATTCATAAAATGATAGGTTTTATTTGGGCCCATTAGAAAATGTAAAGTTTAAATTCCTCTTTTGTGGGTGATTCCACTTATGAAGCCCCATTTGCTTTGCATGACTATAGTGGGCCTATTCAATTAATAACAATTAATAAAACGAATGTTTAAATTCTTTTCTTTTGGACCTTGTATGGAAGATTGGATGTCTTTGTAGTGGGAACGAGATACTGGACACAACCCTCCTCCACACAAGCTCAATTGTTAAGGTCCATTTACCTGAGTTGGACTTAATTGTATAAGTTCATTATATTAGTTAAACCTAAATATTTATTAGCAACAAATTAATTCTAAATTAATTGAATTTTTTTTAATGTGACACTTTAGAATTAATAGGAAATTATAGGACTTTGGTTTTAAAAATTCTAATCTTAATTTTTTTTTTGAAAAACTATAGTCATTAATTTTCTAAACATAAATAATAAAAATACTATTTTTTAATTTTATAATGAGCTTATTTTAATAATTATATTCGATATCCACCGTTGGTTTAACAAAGTCAATAACTTAATGGGGCCTCGAGACGCTTTGATTCGTCCCCCTACGAAAGGTGTTCATTAGTTATTTTCAAAAGATAGATAATTATATGTCAAATTCTATTAGACTCACCCCTATGGTGACTACTAGGACTAAATCTATTGATTACCGAAACCGTGGGTCTAGCTCATAAAATAAGAGATTTTGTTTTCTTATTTTGATTGAATAGTAGGTTGTTAATAATGGTGTCCATTATTAAATAAGTTTACAACTTTATTTAATTAGTGGTATTTTTTGACTCTCTCCAACCGGGACAAGGATATCATAGATTATTAAAAACCTAAAGAAATAAATATATGATTATTTTGGTATTTTTTTTATCATATCTTACATATTTTTTATATATGTTGTGCTATTTCTTGAAATTTTTGTGAATAAGAGTTTTATTGAGCAAATGTGATTGATTTCTATTTTATTGATAACTTGTAGTTTTAAGTTAAGCAGTGGCTGTGTCTACTCCCATCATTTCTCAACTTTCAATGGAGAAACTCACTGAAGAAAACTTCCTTAATTAGAAGCAGAATATCAACATAGAGTTGATTGGTGACAACTCCGAGTTCATCATGATTGAGGAATCCCCAGAACGAGCACCGTGTCCGCACGTTTGTGATGGCACCGTCAATACATGTGATGGCACCGTAAATGCTTGGATAGCACTGTCTTCGCACATTTGTGATGGCACTGTAAATGCTCAGATGGCACCGTGTTTGCATGTTCGTGATCAACTCAACTATGGTCTGAAGCAGCTCATGAATGAGCATCAGACTTTCGAGTCTATCATGGGTGAACCTAGTAAGGGAGGAGAAAATAAGACTACTGTTGTTGTTGTTGATCCAGCTAAGGTTGAAGCTAACCAAGCTTCGTCTTCGAAAGCTGGAAACAAGAGGAAAGGTGGACAAAACACCAACCCCAAGCCTGCAAAGACGAGTGCACAACCAAATGCACAGACGCCTAAGGGGAAGAACAAGAAAAACAAGAAAGGTAAAGATAAGTACTTTCACTGCAAAGAGAAAGGGCATTGGAAACGAGATTGCCCTAAGTTTTTAGCAGCGAAAAACAAAGGTAATGATCATAGTTCATTTATCTTAGAAACATGTGTTTTAGAGAATGATAAATCCGTTTGGATTATTGATTCTGGATCTACCAACCATGTTTGCAACTCTTTACAGCTTCTTGAATCGTGGGATGAAGTGGACGAAGGTGGCTTAAAGCTTAGAGTTGGGAACGGAGCGTTCGTTGCGGTCCAAGCTAGAGGAATAGCTAGTCTAAAGTTTGGAAATAAATACTTAATTTTAAATGATGTATTTTTTATTCCGAATTTTAGTAGAAATTTAATTTCAGTTTCCATGTTGCAATTATAACAATTTGTTATGACTTTTACAAGTTCTAATATATCTATTTCTTATAATGGATCACAATTGTGTATTGCATGTTTGGAAAATGGGCTTTATATTCTGCAACCTAACGAACCCCTCACTCTTAACAATGATTTATTCAAAGTAGCTAAACCTAGGACCAATAAACGTCAAAAGATTGATAACGATAATATGACGTATTTATGGCACTTGAGACTAGGTCACATTGGCTATGATAAGATTCAAAGACTTACAAAGGATGGTCCTTTGAGGGTACTCACCTTATGTGAATTACCTGTCTGTGAATCTTGTCTAGAAGGCAAATTGACCAAGCATCCATTCTCTGCAAAGGGTGATAGGGCCAAAGAACCACTTGGACTTGTGCATTCAAATGTTTGTGGACCTTTGAATGTACAAGTTAGGGGTGGTTTTGAGTATTTCGTCACTTTCATTGACGATTACTCTAGATACTCATGTATTTACCTAATGCATAGGAAATCAGAAACATTTTCAAAGTTTCAAGAATTCTTAGCTATGGCTTAGAACCAATTAGGTAAAACTTCAAAGATCTTGAGATCTGATAGGGGTGGAAAATATTTGGATACGCAGTTCCAAGATCATTTAACTGAACTTGGGATTTTATCACAACTTACTGCCCCAGGTACTCCGCAACAAAATGGTGTAGCGGAACGCCAGAACAGAACTTTATTGGAAATGGTTAGATGCATGCTTAGTTACTCAACTCTACCAAATTTTTCCTGGAGTCATGCAATTGAAACCGAGAACGACATTCTCAATGTCGTGCCATCTAAATCAATCCCCCAAAACACCTTTAGAACGCTGGAATGGACGTGAACCTAGTTTACGCCATAATAGAATCTGAGGGTGTCTCGCCCACGTCCCGAGGAAAAAGGAAGGAAAGTTAGAACTGTGAATTGAAGTTTGCATGTTTGTTGGATATCCTAAAGGTACTCGGGGTGGACTTTTCTATAGTCATTCAGAAAAGAAAGTGTTTACTTCTACGAATGCTACTTTTCTAGAAAATGACTATGTCCAAAACTTCAAACCACGCAGCAAAGTAGTTTTTTTTAGTGGCGTGCGATTTGGTCTCTTCTTATCCATGGTGAGGCGTAAGAAAGCAATTAAGAAGCCAGGTATTCATTCCCCTGTGATTGAGCTCCCTTCATCCAAGATCATCAGTGATGTGGGACTGGATAAATCTGAGGATGTGGTTGGGAATCCTTCGGAGGAGATTTTCTCAGATTCAGTTATTGAATTCCCCGAGGTAGGGGAAGGGCGTGCATCTGATGATAACAATTTAAATGCTGGAGGGAACTATTCTGGATCCAAATTGTGGGCGAAGGATGTGGAGGATCTGGATTTTCAAGATTTGGCTAAGGATAAATGGTCCAAGTTTCATGAATCAATTGCAAACCAGAGAGGAGCTAGGCTGACTTATGAGGAACCGATGCTCCGAGAAGGGAAACTGATTGCGCAAGTGGATGTGGAGGAGATAGAAGTGGAAGCTTCATTCTCGCACTCGGCGATGGTATGTGTTGTTCTTGGAGCTAATCCTCCTTTTGCAGTGTTTGAAGGTTTCATTAAAAGATTATGCGGAAAACTTCGCATTGAAAGGGTAGCTAGAATGAATGCGGGCTATACAATTGTGAAGTTTCGTGATGAAGCCACTCGAGATATGGTCCTGGAAGCTGGGGTAGTTCATTTTGATAGGAAGCCAGTCATTTTAAGACCCTGGTCGACAGATTTAGACACTATGAGGTTAGTGAAATTTGTTCCTGTTTAGGTTAGATTACCTGATCTTGGGCTCCAATATTGGGGCATTAAATGTGTTGAGTACTCTTGTTAGTACCATAGGCAAACCTATGATGATTGATAAGGTTATAAATGAGAGAGCTATGGTGAAGTTTGCTAGGGTGCTTGGGGATGTTGAGATTTCAGATCAGGTGCCTCAATCCATCAGTTTTCTTAATGAATGTGGTCAATTGGTGGAGCAGACTATTGAGTTTGAATGGTTGCCTACCCAATGTTCAAACTTTAAAAATTTGGGACATAATGCTACTAGCTGTAAATGAGACCAGAGAGCTGTTTGGAGGAAAAAAAAAGGTGAAAACAGGATTCGTGAATACTGAGGATGTGAGTGAACAGACTAATTCTGGGCCATTGTCTGAACTTTTTCCAAAGGAGTCAACTGATATTGTGGCTGGAAATGACACACAGATGGTTATGTTGAAGGTGCAATGTAGTACTAAGTCAGGGCAGGAGCTAAAATGGACTACACCAAAAGGAGTGGGGGGAGTTAAACAACTTGTTTCAGATTCTTAGACTTTGATGACGAATACACATAATGTTTTACAGGAGCGTCAAGTGGAGGTCACAAAGTAGGGTCAATACTTTATCAATGTTTCCAATGGAAGGGTGCAACATTCTAAGTTGGAATGTTAGGGGTCTGAATAAAAGGAATAAGTAGAGGTCACTTCTTGACTTCTGCCGAATCAATAAGATTGGATTAGGAGCTGTTCTTGAAACTAAACTTAGGGGTAATAAGATTGAGGATATGATGAAGATTTTTTTTGTGGGTTGGGACTGTTTCAGTGGTCCGACTATTGAAGGAAGGATTTTATTGGTTTGGAAAGTTGATTATGTTTCTGTTAGTGTTCTTCAGGAAAATGAGCAGTTTGTTCATTGTAGTGTGAAGATTATGGGGAAACCTCAGGATTTTTGTTTGAATTTTGTTTATGGAAGAAATACGGTAGAGGATAGGAAAATCCTTTGGCATTCTTTGTCTTTGCTGGTGTTCTCTGTGAAACCTTGGTTATTGGCTGGTGATTTTAATGCTATGTTTGACTATGATGATAGACTTGGAGGTCGTTCAGTTAATGAATTGGAAATGGAAGATGCTTGTCAATGGAGGGCCTGTAGTATGGTGGATGAGTTGAGAACGATTCACTCCCATTATACCTGGTCTAATAAGCAAGCGGAAGGGGCCATAATTTTCTCTAAATTGGATAGAGTTTTAAAAATGAAGCTTGGGTTGATGCTTTTCCTAACACTGAGACCCTAATAAATTGGGATGTCATTTCTGATCATTGCTACTGTATTATCAAAACTTTGATTGTCAATATTTCAGGGGTCAAGCCTTTTAGATACTATAATATGTGGGCTGAGCATTTGGAGTTCAGAGACACTGTGTTAAGTAATTGGTCTAAACTGATACATGCTACTGGTTTAATGCACACTTTAAGGAAATTGAATAGACTGAAATATGTTCTGCATAAATTTAATAAAGTGAAGGTTGGAGATGTTTCTCAATTTTTTTCAACAGCTAATGAGTCGTACCAGCAAGCTCAGTTTAATCTTCAACAAAATCCTTCTTCTGCTGAGCTTCAACATGCTAAAAAAGCTGCTTGTCTAGATTTTGCTCTTCAATCCAAAATGTATGAAAGCTTTCTAAGGCAAAGAAGTAAGATCACTTGGCTTCGATTTGGAGATGAGTTTTCATGCCAGTCTTAAGCAGAGGAAAGTTGGCAATCGGATCACTTCATTCATGGATGATAAAGGTCAACTCATTGATAATTATAAAGATGTTGTTGCTCATTTCATTAACCATTTTAAAAGCTTTATGGGTAGTCCTAGTTCGGCCACTACTAAAGTCAAGCAAGATTGTTTCACTCATGGAGCAACTTTGAATTTAGATCAACAAATTGGATTAATAAAGCCATTTACCAAGAAGGATGTGAAGAAGTCATTATTCAATATTCACTCTATTAAGAGTCCTGGCCCTGATGGGTGTGGTTCAGGCTTTTTCAAAGTCTTGTGGCAGGATATAGGGGATGAAATAGCTGATGTGATTTTGAGCTTCTTTGATCATGGAGTGCTCCCTAATGAACTAAATAATACAATCCTATCCCTTATTCCTAAAGTTGAGACTCCATCTAGAGCTGCGGATTACTGGTTGATTGCTTGCTGTAATACTTTGTATAAGTGCATTTCGAAAATGATATGTTTGAGATTGGCTAGGGTGCTTCCGGTGCTAGTTCACCAAAATCAAGGAGCGTTTATCAAGAACCGCTCTTTAGCTCATAATATCCTCATTTTCCAAGACCTTATTAAAGGCTATTCTAAGAAAACTATTTCGCCTTGGTGTGTGTTGAAGATTGATCTTAGTAAGGCTTATGACTCAATTGATTGGTTATTTTTGGAGGATCTTTTGAAAGCTTATTGTTTTCCTAGCCGGTTTATTCATTGGATTATGGTGTGTTTGAAGGGCACTTCCTATTCTCTTTTGATGAATGGTAGGTTGCAAAGGGGCTTTAGTGGGAGGAAAGGCTTAAGACAAGGGGACCTTATCTCTCCCTTATTGTTTGTTTTAGTCATGGAATATCTTACTAGACTTCTTATTCAAGCCTTTCACAACAAGGATTTCAGGTATCATCCTCTTTGTAAAATGCTGAAACTAGTTAACTTATGCTTTGCGGATGACCTCATTATATTTTGCAAAGGGTCTCTCCGGTCTGTCCAACTCCTTCATGATGGATTTACCAAATTTAGTTAAGCTTCTGGTCTTTAAGCCAACTTGACTAAATCTCATACATATTTTGGTGGAGTAACCTTTGAAGATAAGAAGAGTATCTTGGATTGTGTCAACATAGAGGAGGGTTCCTCTCCCTTAAAATATCTGGGTGTTCCTCTTTGGCCTACTAAATGGAAGGCGGATGACTATGGCTTGATCATTAAAAAGATTCACAGTCGTCTTCATACTTGGTCTAGCTATCATCTTTCTTTTGCAAGAAGAGATCAATTGATTCATTCTGTTTTGTTAGGCATCCGAAATTATTGGATGAGCATTTTCCTTCTCCCCCAAAGTGTTATCCATGAAATTGATCGGCTATGTAGGAACTTTTTATGGGGTGGGAAAGGAAATCGAAGCAAACTCCACTTCACATCTTGGGAGCAGGTGTGTTTACCGAAAAACTTGAGAGGTATTGATTTTAAGGAAGGATCTAAATGGAATAAAGTATTGTTAGCTAAATATGTTTGGACGATTACTTCTAAACAAGACCTGCTGTGGGTTAAATGGATAGAAGATCTTTACCTCAAAGGTCAGAGTATTTGGGAGTATAACTTAAAAGCTGATGTGAGTTGGTATTGGAGGAAATTAGTTAAGCTGAGATATTATTTATCTTTAGCTAACTTGGAGGCTTCGGTTTCAAAAGGAAAACTTAATCTGAGTATTCTTTACAATCAGTTGCTGCAGCGGGCTAAGATTAGTTTTGTTAAGGTTGTTTGGTGTAAACTTTCTGTTCTGAAGCACAGGTTTATCTTATGGCAATCGGTTCATGGTCACCTACTTACTCGGGATAATTTGATGCATTTCCACGTCTGAATTGATTCTAATTTATGCCCTGTTTGTGAGATTGTAGTCGAGACTCATGCTCACCTATTTTTTGATTGTATTTTCTCTCAAAAAGTTCTACAACAGATTAGAGGGTGGATTGTTTAAGCCATTTGGCCTACCAAGTACTTAGATTGGCTTTCTTGGATGGATGGGAGACCTAAAGGGATTTTGCAAAGGATTGTCGCTGCTACTCTTGCTGCTTTAGTTTATTACATTTAGCTCAATTGTAATTCTTGTATTTTTGATCATCGTACTTTGTCTGTTCAAAAAATTGATTTTTTGATTAAATCTTATTTGAAAGCTAGATTGATCAGCTATGTGAGGAAGAAAATTCAGCCCAAAAAGAAACTTATGTTTGATTTCATTCAGAATTTGTAATTTGTTCTCTTTTTAGCTCTTTGTGAGCTTTTGGTTGTAAGTTGTGTTGGTTCAATATATTTCTCCTTTCTTGAGCAAAGTATTTTTAGAGGAGATGGTTAAAGAATTGACTTCAACCAATGTTCCTTAGTCATCAACGTGAGTTGATGATGAAATTCCCACTCTTCATGTCCAACCGACATAAGTCGATTTAAATGAAGAAAGTACCACTGTTCCTGAGCAAACAGTCACGAAGCCTTGTCGTAGAGGGAGGGTTTGTAGGAACCTAGTTCGCTATGGTTTGGATGGTGAAACCAATATGGTTGTTGGTGACACTAGTGATGATGATTTGTTGTCTTTCAAACAGGCAATGGCTAGCCCTGAAAAGGAATTATGGCTCGAAGCCATGAAACAGGAAATTGAGTCCATGTACTCAAATTCCGTCTCGGATCTTGTGGAAGCACCTAGTGACTTTAGGGCCATTGGGTGCAAGTGGATCTACAAGAAGAAATGAGGTGTTGATGGAAATATCGAGACTTATAAAGCTTGATTAGTGGCAAAGGGTTATACTCAAAGAGAAGGCGTGGACTATGAGGAAAGTTTTAGTCCAGTAGCCATGCTCAAGTCCATTCTCATCCTCCTATCCATAGCAGTCGCTCTCGACTATGAGATCTGGAGAATGGACGTTAAGACAACTTTTCTTAATGGGAAGCTTGATGGAGTCATTTATATGGATCAGCCAGAAGGATATAAAGTAGCTGGACAAGAAGGAAAAGTTTGCAAGTTGAATAGGTCCATCTATGGACTTATGCAAGCTTCTCGCTCCTGGAACCTTAGGTTTGATGAAATAATAAAAACCTATGGCTTTGAACAAAATATTGATGAGCCTTGTGTTTACCAATTGAAGGCAAATCAAATAGTGGTATTCCTGGTTCTTTATGTAGATGATATCTTACTCATTGGAAACAATGTTAAGAAATTATCAGATGTGAAGAATTGGCTGAGCACTTAATTCCAGATGAAGGATTTGGGTGAAGCAAGTTATGTTCTAGGTATCCAAATCATCAGGGATAGAAAGAACACACTCTTAGCTCTATCTCAAGCAGTTTACATGGATAAAGTGCTTGAACGTTTCTCAATGAAAAATTCCAAGAAAGGACGTTTATAATCCCGCCATGGAATTCATCTTTCAAAGAAGCAGTCTCCCCAGACTCTTGAAGAGGAAGATGCAATGAGAAAAGTTCCTTATGCATCTGTAGTTGGAAGTCTGATGTATGCCATGTTGTGTACTAGACCAAATAGCTGCTATACAGTGGGAGTAGTGAGTAGGTATTAGTCAAACCCAGGACCGGAACATTGGATAACAGTTAAGCATATCCTAAAGTATTTAAGGCAGACTAGGGATTATATGTTAGTCTACAAGGGTTGTAACGCCCTACTACCTTAGAGCCATTACTAAGTGAATTTAAAATGTGCATTTAACTTGCTAACCAAGCATTTAGCCCAAAAGTGTAACTAAACTGAATTAAAATCACATAATTTGAAAATGTAATCATTCATTGAAAATTATAAGTGTTTTACAGTAGGGATCCCAAAAATTATACTTATAAACATTTACAACTCAAAATATGTTTAAAGTCGACTAAACGACAGAATAGGATTCAGTACAAAACATCTCCCAAAAATACCCCTGGCCATGGCAGCCAGACAGACCATACATGTATGCATCGTCTCACGCTCTCCGTACTCATGGTTGGTCGGCTTTCCCCTTGCCCTTACCTGCACCACAGAGCACCCCTGAGCCAAAGCCCAGCAAGAAAACTCCACACAAATAGACAACATATGCATATCGATTACTCAACACAAAACAAATCCGCCAACAAGCTAAACACATACAGCCGTGCTGTCCCAGGCGCTTTACCAAGCCCTGGGTTCATGGTCTACACCGTAAGGATATCCCAGGTATCCTCTAGGGTCTTACCCTGGCAACTTGCACCTCGCGTGCTAAACACTGCTCCTGGCCCCCTTGCCATTCTCAGCTTTCGCCGTTCCCAGCCCTTGCCGTTCATTCACATATATGCATACATAGCATAATCAATCAAACACTTAAACATATTAACATAATCAATGGGATATGCCATGCACATAATCATATAGGGCCGTGCCCTGCAACACAACTAGGGCCTCGCCCTGCTCTATGGGTACAACAGTTTTCCTACCTGTGTCCCGAGCTTCTTGTGCACCGAAATCTCGAGCACGGTCCTCTAACCCGAGCCTCGCTGGAAACCTAGTCACAACACATACATAGCACTCTCATTACTAATCAATTCATAATCATCTCCCGGAACCAATCCCGTGCTCTTGGGACCCCCCCGTTTCCTCGCACAAGGTAGCGGAAGCGTCCCCTGAGCCCCCTGATCCAAAACCTTGAAAACACATTTTCCCCCTGCCCAGAAATTGGCCTAGCATTGCGGCACAACCCTTTAGGGGCTGCGACGCCCAATGTGATGCCCTCCTCCTGATTCAACCTAGCGCCGCGGCGCAGAAGAATAGGGCCGCGACGCTCATACGCGAACCCAGAAAACTGGGTTTTTCCCCAACATTTTCCCGAGCCAAAACTCTTCCAAATCAACCCCAAGATACTACCAAGTCCCAAATCAACTCAAAACCCCAAATAAACAGTATAGTAACCCAGAAACAACATCAACTAGCTTAAATACACATTCAAACCCATAATTCACCAAATGGTTTAAAACTTAAACCATAACAGAGCATAACCTCAGAAATGCATGAAACTCTCACCTCAAATGGAGATTCGACCTTAAGATGCTTTCCTTATCCAATTCCAAGATCAATTCCACTAATCCCAATCTGAACCTCACTCCAATAATCCACAAGACAACACACAATTCAACTCTTAAACCATAACATTCTTAGCTGAATTCTACAGAATAATTACTCATATTTCCTTACCTCAATATGCAGAACAATCCTCTAGTTTTTCCTTGGTTTGATTCCCCTCTTGATCCCACCAAACTCCAGAGATCTTCCTTCCTGATTTCTAGTTCTCTCTAGAGCTCCCAAAACACAATTCTTGCATAAGCCAAAATGTGAGAACGTTCTAAGCTTTTCCCTCAGCCAAAGCTTATCTACCACCTAAGCCAAATGACCCAATTGCCCTCCTTTCTAACTTAGATTCTAGCTAATCCTCAAGGGCATCCTAGACTTTTCCTCAATCTCTTGCAAGAATACCACTTTCCCACTTTAGACAACTATCCTCAAGAGTTACCTATAGTTACCAAAGTGCCACTAACCATTTCTCAATAATTCTCATACTCAAGTTTTAATATTCCCAAAATACCCCTAGGCTCCTCCCGAGCCGGGTATTTAACCTCGTTGTGACTTTTAGCGAAACAGCTCCCTAGGACCATCTTGGAACGTGCATCACAATTATATCACCACTCATACGTGGTATCAATCACAATATATACAAATATTACATTTATGCCCTCAACGAGCTAAAATTACAAATATGCCCCTAACAACCAAATGGGGCCCACATGCATATTTAATTCACCTAAATATGCATTTCTAATAACATATTCATTAAATTCACATATTAATACAATATAGCAATTATTACCCTCCAGGCATGCTAATCAAGGCCCCAAGCTTTATTAGCAAATTTGGGTCGCTACAATTCTCAAGATGGGTGACCTCCTGGGAAGTTTTCCCAGGAAGCGTGCGAGTGAGGACAAAGAACACTGGAAAGACTCGTGTTGGTTTGTAGGGTCAGTCATCATTCCAGAAAGCAGCCATAGTGACGTGGGGTGTTACAAGGGTGGTGTTCTGAACCCTGTAGGCTACACCGATTTAGATTTTAAGACCGATGTCGATGACAAGAAGTCTACTTCTGGAATGGTGTTTACTCTTGGGGGTGGAGCTGTGATATGGAGAAGTGTAAAGCAGTCTGCAATCTCAGATTCCACCATAGAGGCTGAGTACATAGCTGCGTCACAAGTAGCTAAAGAAATAGTCTGGCTAAAGAAGTTCTATTAAGATCTTGGTGTTATTCCAGAAATGGTTAAACCGCTTATGTTGTTTTGTGACAATACTTGAGCGATAGCCAACTCAAAGAAACCTCGTACTCACAAGAGGAGTAAGCATATAGAAAGGAAATATCACATTATTCGAGAATATGTGGCCAGGGGAGATGTGAAGGTTATGAAGATTGCAACTGAAGACAATCTTGCAGATCTGTTTATGAAGACACTACCAGAAGCTACATTTGATAAGCATATCAAGGAAATAGGATTAGTAGAATTAAGACATTAGTTTCAATTAGTGCAAGTGGGAGTTTGTTGGGGTTTTATGCCCTAATTAAAACCCAATTTCTTTGTAATCTCATTTATTATCAATAAAAGAATAGAAATCATTTTTTTACTTGGTCAATCACTTTGCTCACATGTTTTATTTTCATAATTATTTGTTTAATATAAACTTCTATTAAATCCGGATAATATAACTAAGTGTATTTATAGTGACGTAATCACAGTGGAATATAAATATGATTATATGTTTAAAATAAGTTAGTCCTAGGATTAGTCAGTGCACATGATTTACACTGACTTGCCAATCTACAATATGATCTACTTACACATTGTAGTATTATGTTCTTTCCAGAACATTAGCAAAGTAGATAAGATCGGATGTATTTGTTACATTAGACTGGACCGATATTGATAATTGATAGGATAAGTAAACATATCGTTATTATCTATTCTAGTCATATCATATAGTTGACCATATGTCAATTCAATCTTAATTCTGAGTGGTTAGCATTCTAACCGATTGTATTATTTGAGTTCTTTTACTTGTTTGTTATCAGCTTACCCTACAGACTAGCCCATACTTACATCTTGGGAACTCGGTAGTATAATTGAGTGGGAGTGTTAATCATAGATATGAACATCTATAGCTTCTAATGAAGAAGTGAAATGATGGCTTCCTTTTAGTTTGGTTTAAGGTGCTAAATGATAGAGATCTCATTTCAGCAATTAATATTAGTTTACTGAAATATCATTTACAAGGAACTAAGTGTTTTAAGGATAAAATACAATGATGGGTAAAACAGTATTTTAGTCTCATCTCATTGTAGACCGTCTATAGAGGATTGAGTGATAATTATGGTTGTAACAATGGATAATTAATAGAGTATCTATATTTGTTATAGAGCGTTCTATGAATTTAAGAGTGCAATTCTGAGTCTTTAATGGAGTCACAAGAAATTAATAAGTTAGTAAATTTATTTGTTAGATTTATGATAACTTATTGGAGCTTGATTTCATAAGCCCATGGTCCCCACTGTACCTTGGATAAAATCATCTAGATAGTCTCAATTAATTGATTTAATTATCAAAGTTGATCTGGACAATTTTGGATAGTTTCATAGAGTTATGTAATTTTGAGAAGAAAAGAGAAATTATGGCAGATTTATTAATTAAGATAAATTTGTATCTAAATTAATAAATAAGTTTAAATCAAGGTTCAAATTATAAATTTTTAATTTGATAAATGATTTAAATAATTATTTAATTAATTAAATCAATAGAAAATAATACAGACCTTGATTTTAAGTCCAATGGGCTTATAATCAAATGAGAAATTTCACATGCCTAAAGCACATGATAATTTTGACCTAGGGCAGTTAATTGGCTATTATTTTATTGATTTTTTAATTAAATAAATGACCTAGTTGAGTCTATAAAAGGAATGTTAAGAGAGTGTTGAAAAAAAAAGTCAAGTCAGACAGATAACAGACACTGGTTTTCTGATAGGTTTTACATTCTCTCTAAACATAAATCATTTTCTAAGCCTCATTATTATTTCTTTTCTTCTCTCTATATCTATCTCATGTGTTGAGAATTTCCCACTCTAGTCTGGGTGATTCTAATGATACTTTGGAAGACTGTGAAGATAATAGAAGATCGGTTCAGTTTCTTGGTAATACTCTGCAACAGAAAGGAAACAAGGGTTAGAGAAACTGAAGGAATAACTCATTCATTCCGCTGCGTATAATGTAAGTATTCTTATCATTATTTCTCTTTGAATTCAATTTTAGAAATATGTTCTAAGTTGTCTCATATTAACTTGTTTAATATTAAATCTGCATGAAAATAAATAAAGATCCTGTATAAGTTTTCCCAACACTCCCCACCCCGATGGGGCTTGTTTAAATTTTTGTTTATTTTTTCAATATTTTTTTATTTTATATCATTCCTTATGTGTTATTGTATTATATTAGTAACTTTTTAAAGATTTTAAACTTTATATAGAATAATTTATTATTTTAAATTATAAATATTGTGTAATATTTTAATTTTTATGCAATTCACCAGTTTTAATTTTTAAATAAATGGGCTCCCCATTGGAATTGCCCACCCTACCTCCAACAAGGAATAAGCAAAGACGAAATTATAATGGTTTATAGAGACGGGGATGGGGGATCCCTCCCTACCAATTTCATGCACCGTGTGCATTTATGTACCATATAACATGGTTTAACATATAGCAGGGTGTTCATTGGTATGGTTGGATTTTTTTTACTTATCCAATCAGAAAGTCGAGTTGGCATTTGGCAATCCATAATCTATCCAATTAACGAAAACCTAGTGTTGAACTTGCCTAATATATTTGAGCAATTTAGGCGGGCTAATTTGCCTAATTTTTTTTTACTAAAGTATAAATTCTAATTAAATTATTTTAATGTTCAAATTCAATTTAAATTGTATGTTTATAGATTTTAAAGAGTAATTAAAAGGCTTGGAGATAAATATTTTTTTTTTTGAAAAAAATATAGATATTTATTTTACAAATTAACTTAGAATTATTATAAATTAATTGAAGAAAAATCCAATTTAATTATGTATTATATATTTGAATAGTTTTTTAAAGTATTAATTGAATTAAAATTTAAAGTCCAATGATAATAGTTTCTAAAATCCTCACCAACTAATTTATGAATATAAATTATGTAATTAAAAATTAAAAATAATTAAATTAGAATTAATTGGGGGTTGGCAATCGATTTCCAACCTGCCTAATATAGTAACTAGGCGGGTTAGAAAAGTGCTCAATTTTTCACATTGTGTTTTCGTCGATTTTTTTGAGTTTAGATTGAGTGTGTTGTAAATTGTTTTTTAAAACCCTTAATATAATGTGGATGTGAATTTCTATTATCAAGCATTTGATTTAGCGAGTCAAACACTTGAAAGTGTCTTAGACACAACACAATTGTAGAGTCCCAGAATTTTTCTTAGCTAGTTAGATAGTAGTAGTAGTAGTAATAGCTAGTAGTAGTTACAGTATGTTTATTACTGTGGATTTTGGTTCAAGCTGGGACATAGTTGAACACTTGTAGCAACACTTATAGATTTTATTAGTTTAACCTTGTTATCCAAAAAACAAGCATGGATGACATGGAAAATATTTAGTACACGTGGCTAACATCTGGCAGAGCTTGTGCTCGACCATCGACCAGGAAGACATCTACTGTCACGACGTTCGATCTCTTCATACGACCAGCCTGGTCGTACGCATGCTATACGCGGAAAAGATCCTAGGCAGTTAAGATAGTATCCGAAATTATCTCCCATGATTTCCTGAGTATCCGATTATTTAGGAAATAATATCTGTAACAAATTAATGTAAATCCTCCTTGAGCCTATAAATAGAGAAGGAGGGCTCAAAGGAAAGGGATCTTCTTCTTCTTTTTTGCTTTCTGATCACTAGAGATTAGAGTTATCTTATTTGATATACTGTCTTGTTCTTCAGAGGTTGGTGAAACTCATTGAACCCTAGTTCTTTGATCACTCCTTTGAATCCTATATCAATAACAATTCAAATGGACGTAGGTTATTACCAGATTCTGGGGCCGAACCACTATAAACTCTTGTGTTCTTTATTATTTCGTCATCACACTCTTTCCAACGTGTTTGTCCACATCAAGAAAATTTGACTCCGTGTCAGTTGGCTAAAATCAGGGTCAACATTCTGGTGCTTTCATTGAGAGCTTGATTCATTATCGTTGAAAGATCAATGGCGAAAACTACCAAGAAACCTGGATAAGCGGCCGGCGCTGCACCATCTCACCCGCTTCCTCCTCCTCCAAACGTGGCTGAGGATGAGCCACATTTGGAATTTGATGAGGAAGAAATGGACTCCGAAACACTGAAGAGTACCCTAGGGGTATTGCAGGAGGAACTGGCCAATCTGAGGGCCGGCCAGGAAAATGCTGCCGAAATCATGGCGCGGCAGCAACAAGAAATTGAACGGCAGGGCCTGGAGCTGAGTGAAAGACAGGCGGAGATGGACCGTCGCCAGAGGGAGATCATGGCAACCCTCGAGGCAGCCCTACAACTAGCTAGGAATCAGGCTGCACCCACTTCGCAGCCTGATCAACCTGCGAATGGGCCACCCCACAGGGGTCCCATTCCTAGTCTGCCTATCCAACCCTCGAGCCCACAAAGGCCCGAGCATCCACCGGCACCTCAGGACGATGTCTCACAGATGGACCCTGAGGCACAACTTCTATCCCAAGCTGGTCGCGGCAATCCCTCGCAGCAGAGGCAGAATAGGGCCGGGCAGCCGCCTCGTAGTCCTAGACGCCACAGGGGCGATGAACCAAACCCTCCGAGCAGAGGACAACGCCCACCTGGTAACAGAAGGAACTCAGAGTTAGGCTCTGCGGTCTGAGGCCCCCCACGGCATGATAATGCATGGGGACCTACCGACCAACGCAGGCCACCCTCTAACGCTCAAGAGTTTCCAGCCCGGGAAGGCAACTGAGGGAACATTCGATCCCACCATAGCCAATCAAGATTCAGAGATGGCCATGGTTATAATGAGGCCGACTTAGGCAAGGGAAATTCTGGTCGGAGGAATGAAGAAAGAGGTGGAGGTAGAAGCCAGCCACCTCAGGATGACCAACCCGACAGACGGGATGCTGGGGGGCAGCCCATGCAAAATAACGTCTTCAACTGGCTTGAAGCTAGTGAGCAGTGGAGGAGAGATGAAGATTTGAGAGATATACTCAATGATCACCGCGAGTGACACGACGAGTACGTCCCCCCAGCACCGGAGGCCACGACGATTCCTGGTGCCGTGCAGGCCCAAATAGATGCCCTCAACCAGGTAGTGCAACAACTGGTCGGGGGGAGAACATCTTATATCGACCACGATAGGAGAAAAGACACTCCTTTCGTCCAAAGGATAGCTATGGCAGAAACTCCTAGCAAGTTTAAGATGCCTACGCTTCCAAACTTTGACGGGTATGGTGACCCGGTATCTCACGTCAACAAGTTTGAGACACAGATGGACATTCAGAAAGTGTCCGAAGACGCTCGGTGTAGGATCTTCCCTGCAACACTTTCTGATGCCACACAGGAGTGGTTTTTCAAATTCCCTCCTGTAAGTATAGTTTCCTGGGAAATGTTCATCAAGGAGTTTTACGGACAGTTCTACGCGGGTCGTGTGCACCCGACTGAGGCAAACCAGCTGGTCAAAATACGCCAGCAAGACGGAGAACCACTGAAGGACTACGTCCAGTGCTTTATGCGAGTAGCTTCTGGAGCAAAAATAGTGGGAGACGAAGGCAAGATGATGGCCATAACCGCAGGGGTTAAACACCGCACGCCTCTCTGGGACAGCCTCAGAAAACATGGAGTAAGAACTATCCAGGAATTCTTGGATCGAGCTGATCGATACATCAAGCTCGAAGATGCTATTGCCAATGAAGGAAAGCCCCCAGGCAAGGATAAGGGGACTGCCGAGCCCACCAAATCCGCCAATGGGTCCAAGCCCAACGGCAACGGCAAAGGCAACGGGAACGACAATGACAATGGCAAGAACGGGGGGAAACAGCCACACAATGAGCCTTCCACCTCTGAAAATACACGTTCCAAGGGTAATCGTTATGAACCTCGGTTCACAAACTATACTGCCCTTATTGAGTCTTGGGGAGAGGTTTATCAGGCCACGAGTTCCAGCGTGCCTTATAAGAAACCTGCTCCCATTCGAAAAGATATTTCGAGAAGAGACATTACCAAGTTCTGTCGTTATCATAACGACTACGGACACGATACCAATGAATGCAACCAGCTAAAGGATGAGATCGAGTTCCTTATTATACAAGGACACTTGAGAAGGTATATGCGGGCCTCAGGAAATTCCCAACAAGAAGCTCCAGGTGGCAATGAGCAAGCGCCTACACGCCAACGCTCGCCACCTTTGCAGCCTGACCCTGTAACTGGCACATTGTTGACCATCTGTGGAGGCCTGCACCTCGCGGGAAACAGTGGAAAGGACAGGGAACGATATGCTCGGACTCTGCGCCACGACCAAGACATCGAGATGATGATTGTGGATGACTGCGCGTCGAAAAAGGCTCGGTCAGAAGAGGGCGAAATAACTCTCTTTGATAGCAACGCCCAACATGTCCGGTTCCCACATTCCGATCCGCTAGTCGTGGATATCCAAATGGCCAACATGATGGTGAAGAGAGTGCTAGTTGATACAGGAAGTTCGGTGAACATCCTGTATAAGTCCTCGCTGGAACGCATGAAGTTGTCCGTTAAGGACCTGGAGCCCTACAACCAAACAATATACGACTTCTCTGGTGAGGGACTCACCCCCGCAGGGTCAATCAGACTACCAGTGACAGCAGGTACAACTCCTGCTACCAGGACATTACTCACTACTTTCATAGTAGTCGATTGTCCTTTGGCGTACAATGCCGTCATTGGAAGGCCTATACTGGTTGATCTACGGGTCGTCACCTCCATATGGTACTTGGCCATGAAATTCCCGACAGACGCAGGGGTAGGACACGTGTTGGGAAACCAGAGGGAGGCCAGGGAGTGTTACAATGCCTCTGTTACGAAGGCGAAGAAGGGAATGTCAAAAAGCACTCCCCCAGATAGGTTGCAGATGGCGATTGATACACAAGCCCAATCCAGTGATGAAGTCACCAAATAGGGTGTTGCCCAAAGTGAGGATAGAGATTTAGATCCTCGCTTTGGGGATTTTGAAGAAAATGTTGGACCCGTCGAGGACCTGGAAGAGGTCCAACTTGACGAGAAAGACCCGACCAAAGTCGTGATGGTCGGGAAGAACTTAGAACCAACCACAAAGCATGCGCTGGTGGAGTTTTTGCAAAAAAACCAGGAAGTCTTTGCCTGGTCACACAAAGACATGGCTGGGATAGATCTTGCAGTTATCAGCCATGTCCTGAACATAGACAAGAGTTTTCCACCCGTACAGCAGAAAAGAAGGCTGCTCGATAAGGATCGGTCGAGAGCCTTAAAAGAAGAAGTTGAAAGATTGAAGGAGAATGGGTTCATCAGGGTGGCATTTTATCCATCGTGGGTCTCTAATCCAGTACTGGTTCCCAAGCCTAATGGCAAATGGTGAACCTGTGTGGATTTTACAGACCTCAATAAAGCCTGCTCGAAGGATTGCTTCCCACTCCCAAGGATCGACCAGTTGGTCGATGCTATTGCAGGACACGAGATCCTCTCCTTCATGGATGCCTATTCAGGCTAAAATCAGATCAGCATGCATCCCCCTGATGAGGATCACACTAGATTTTGGACTGATACGGGGTTATACTGTTATAAGGTAATGCCCTTCGGACTGAAAAACACAGGTGCGACTTATCAGCGATTGGTTAACCACATGTTTAAAGAATTGATCGGCGTAAACATGGAGGTGTACATAGACGACATGCTGGTAAAGTTGAAAAAAGCAGGAGGACATGTGAAGGATTTACAAGAGTGTTTCGATGTATTGAACAAATACCAAATGAAATTAAATCCTCTCAAATGTTCCTTCGGAGTCGGATCAGGGAAGTTCTTGGGTTTTATTGTCAATTCAAGAGGAATCGAGGCCAACCCCGACAAGATAAAAGCCCTGATCAACATGAAATCGCCAGAGAAGATCAAGGATGTACAAAGTTTAATTGGGAGAATTGCCGCCTTAAGTAGATTCATTTCCAAATCAACGGACAAATGCGTCCCTTTCTTCAATCTACTTAGGGGCAACAAGAAGTTCGAATGGACAGGAGACTGCGAGCAAGCTTTTCAGGCCTTAAAAGCCCATATGGCGCAGCCTCCTATCTTATCAAAGCCCATCAAAGGAGAAACTTTGTTCATTTACCTGGCGATCACTGAAGTTGCTGCTAGTGCGGTACTAGTACGAGAGGAAGAAGGCGTACAAAAAATGGTTTACTATGTAAGCAAGAGGCTAATCGGAGCAGAACTGAGGTATCCTCCCATCGAGGGTTAGCATATTGTTTAATCTTGGCCTCAAGGAAGCTACGTCCTTACTTCCAAGCCCATCCCATTACAGTTTTAACTGACCAGCCCCTTCGGCAAGTCCTCCAAAAACCAGAGGCGGTTGGGCGTTTATTAAAATGGGCAGTCGAACAGGGGCAGTTCGATATTACATATTCACCGCGAGCAGCGGTAAAAGGACAAGTCTTGGCTGATCCTATTGCGGAGTTCACCGAACTCCCAGACAACGAGCAGTGCGAAAAGCCTAGTGCGCCTGAGCCACAAGATGAAGCTCCTTCGTGGAAGTTATTCACAGATGGGTCGTCCAACGAATCTCACGCGGGTGCAGGGGTAATCTTGATAACGCCAGAAGGGCATCGATTTCACTGCGGTTTGACTTCACCGCGTCAAATAATGAAGCCGAATACGAAGCACTCCTTGCTGGATTAAGAATGGAAAAAGACATGAGTATAAAGGTGCTGGATATTTACAGTGATTCACAGCTGGTAGTGAATCAAGTTTTAGGGGAATATCAAGCACGAGGCCTGAAAATGGTGGCCTACTTGAACAAAACAAAAGATATGTTGGCCCAGTTCGAGAAGTATACCCTCCAGCAAATACCTCGGGATCAGAATTCAAACGCAGATGCCTTAGCCAAACTCGCGAGCGCGAAAGATGCTGACACTTTGAATATCGTGCCAGTGGAAAGATTGAGCGAGCCAAGCATACGAGCAAGTGAAACCAGTATGGAGATCCGAATAGAAGATACATGGATGGTGCCTTACTTGGAGTATTTGACCGATGGTGTACTACTCGCAAATAGAAACAAGGCCAGAACTCTTGAAAGGCAGGCTGCTAGGTATATGCTGGTTGATGGTGTTCTATACCGAAGAGGATATTTCATGCCACTGCTCAGATGTATTACACCAGAGAAAGCTAAGGAGCTAATGAAGGAAGTACATGAAGGCTTCTGCGGGGATCACGCTCGGGGGCAAAGTTTGGCGAAAATGATTCTAAGGCAAGGCTATTTTTGGCCAACTATGAACGAAGATTCAATGGAGTTTGTGCGAAAGTGCGATAAGTGTCAGAGATTTTCCAAAATCCCACGCGCAGCTCCAAACGAGTTAAAACAGATGCAGAGTCCTTGTCCTTTTGCAGTATGGGGCATAGACTTGATTGGATCCTTGCCAACAGGAAAAGGCGGAGTGAAGTAAGCAGTTGTAGCAGTCGACTACTTCACCAAATGGGCCGAAGCTGAGCCACTCGCTACCATAACGACCAAGAAAGTTCTTGACTTTGTCATCAAGAATATTGTTTGCCGATATGGTTTGCCTCGAAAGATTGTCTCAGACAACAGAACCCAATTTGACAGTGACTTGTTCACTGACTTCTGCGAAAGGCACGGGATTATTAAAAGCTTTTCTTCAGTCGCGCATCCACAAGCAAACGGGTAGGTCGAAGCAGTGAATAAAACGCGTAAGGACACCCTGAAGAAAAGGCTTGAAGACGCTAAAGAAGCATGGCTAGAACAGCTGCCTGAAGTCCTCTGGTCGTATAGAACTTCTCATCAAATAGCAACAGGTCATACTCCGTTTTCCTTAGCATACAGATATGAAGCTATGTTGCCCATCGAGTTAGATCCCCCCTCACATCGACGTATTACATACGACCAGGGTCAGAATAGCCAACTAATGATGGAGTCCCTAGACTCAATTGAAGAAATACGAGAACGAGCCCAACTCCGAGTTGCTGCGTACCAGCAAAAGGTCGCCCAGTATTTTAACTCAAAAGTAAAAGAAAGGAAATTCAACATTGGTGACCTAGTGCTACGACGAGTTTTCTTGAATACCCGCGACCCCACTGCTGGAGTGCTCGGACCAAACTGGGAAGGACCTTACCAGATTGAAGAAGTCCTTCATCTGGGCACCTACAAACTTGCACGCTTAAATGGAGATCTCGTTCCACGCTATTAAAATGGAGAACACCTGCGCAAGTATTATCAGTGAACAGTCCTTCTTAAAGGACTGGCTTGTATTAATTTTTACTTTTTACAAGTTTCGAAAAAGGGTTAGCCACGTCGTATGGCTAATCGCTTATAAGTGTAAGATCTTTTTAAGATCACTCGTACAGACATGATTAGTCCATTTTAATACGAGATTATAAGGGACTGTGCGTAGCCAGTCATTCTTGCCAACCTTTGTAAATTTATTTTTACAAGTATTTGTTCATTACGTGTGTTGTTTTGCTGTATTATAAGTGTTATGTTTACTATCGAGTAGTAATGTTCGCACAGGTCGTGGTCAAGGCAAGTGACCAAGGACCTAAAGCTCCTCGATCACTTGGGGGGCATACAAGGTACATCGATAGAAAAGCATACCTATGGGTATGTAAACACATGAACAAAATGAGTGAAAGCATGCTACGGTACTTAGAGTATTTTTCAAAATTTATGTTTTGTTAAATCAAACCAAAGTACTATGCTAAGTTCGGTCATGCGAATAGATGTTATAATAGATAAAAACATTATAATTCCAATAAGGCAATCTTTTACACCGTGAGCAGTATCGCTCGGATGTAATTGTTCATTTATAAGTAAAAAAGCATCCCTTGCAGCAATAAAAATAAATTATCTTTACAAACAGACCCATGGGCCATCAAAACAAAATAAAAAGAAAATTTTTTACTGGGCAGGAGGGTCCTGAGGATTAGGGGGAGTGCCCTGGTCGGCAGGAGGACCAGCTTTAACATTAGCAGCAGGAGCCTTAGCCTTAGCCTTCTCCTCTGCCTCCAACTGGGTGGCGCACTGCGCCATTAGAGTTCTCTTCAACCGCTTGGAAAGATAGTTGAAGTTGGCCTCCCGGTTGTGCTTCCAGAAGTCGTAAAAGCAGAAGAGGGTGGCCTCCTTATACTTCTTCAAGTTCATGGCCCCTTCTTCCTCAACCTCCTGCACTCGCCCCTCAAGCTCCCGCACCCGCTCTTCAAGCTTCTTCTCCTCATCCCTGCTGGCGGTCAGATTGAGTCTAAGCTGCTTACACTCTTGGGTGACAAGTACGGAACTTTCCCTCCATTTCTGCTGTTCCTCGTTGGCTTTCTTCAAGGTCCCTTGGCTGTCCTAAAGCTCCTTGGTGAGAGTGGCTTGGTCCTCGCACAGTTGCTCATTCAGCTTGGACAGCTCCTTATTCTCCTCGAGCAGCTTGTTGTTCTCATCCTCAAGAGCTTGCTTAGCTTGGGCAAGCCTGGAGTCGAAGTTCTGTCCCTGAGAAACCAACGCCCCAGCACAACGCCAGCTAGCAGTTAAAGACAGCAACTCCTGAAGACAAAGAATGAGATAAAGTAAGGAAAAGAAGTCAGGCATAAATGATGAAGTAGCAGAAGATGACTTACGCTGACTATCTCATTCAACCCTCTGTTGATGATTTGGTCAACCTCCATTGAGGCAGTTTCATTGATGGCGGCCTGGATGCGTCTATGCTTCGAGAGCTTGTAAATCCTCTCCCTGGCCGACCCGACCACAAGGCTGGACAGGGAGCCTTCGGGCAAGTTGTCCAATGCCTCCTTGTCAGCAGCCCTAGAGGAGGGTTGTGGATTCACAGGTGTGGGAGTCGACTGCTCAGTGGGGGGCGGGGGTGTCATGTTCTCCTTGGAAGGTGTAGCGGCAGGGGCCTCTTCTGTTCGAGCCTTCTTCGAGGGGGTCTTGCTGCTTTCCCCTTGAGCCCTCTTGCCATCCTTCCTCGGGACAGAAGAGGCTGCGGCAGCCTGGTAATGAGCAAAGACGTCCTCGGAGTCCATACCTGCACCAAAAAGGAAACAAATCGAGCAGTAAGATTAAATGGTCATAGGGGGAACATAGATAAAAGTCAAAGGATTACAAGTAAAGTACCCGGGCTACAACTACTGGTCGTAGCATTATTTACTGAACTACCTAGTTCCTGGAAGAAATTTGAGTTTAAAGATGGAGCATTCCTAAAGTTGTCGTCCCCATCAAATAGATGAGAGGGAATTGGAAAATTATTTAAAAGCGAGATTATTGTACCGTTTACATCCGACGAATCGTCAGAAAGTTCGGTAGGCTCAACAGCCTTTTGTTTTCCCTTGCCCTTTGGAACCGAAGTTTTCTCCGCTCGGGGGGGGGGGGGGGGGACGACAGGTTCCTTGATCGTAACCCCAGTTGGTCGCCTCTGAGGAGGCGGCGCCTGAGGTTGCTGCTCGGGTTCCTGCTCAGGTTCCGCGTCGGCTTGGACATCGCCCGTCGAGGGTTCATTCATCGCAGATTGGGAGCCCCAAAGGCCGACTAGCCTAAGTTTGGCCTCATTGACTAAGTTTTTTACACTCTTATCAGCATTCGACATGCTGGCTAAGAGTGTTGCCCTTGACTCCCTCCCTGGAGTAGGGACTGGACGTAACCATGGGCCTGGAACACAATGGATGTCAAGATATTATGACAGAAAAACACTAAGTAAAGAAGCTACTCGATTAAGAATTTTTACCTCCTCGGGTGAAGGCCAGGTTGTCCGCAGCAAGGTCAGGAGTGAGGAAGTATTCATGATGATACTTCCCCACATTAGAGATATGGGTGGTTTCAGACAAAAAAGTGCGTCTGGATTCCTGATGGCAGAAGTGAAAAAACCTCGTACCATCTTGGTTGGGGTTGGATTTAAGGTCAAAGAGAAAATTGACCTCGTGGGGGGAAGGTACTGGCCATTTTTTGAGCTTATAAAGGATATAGAGTGCGGCTAGCATTCTATATCCGTTCGGGGTGATTTGAAAGGGGGCTACTCCGAAGTAATTAGCCACCCCCTGAAAAAATGAGTGAAAAGGCAGGGTGGCACCTGCCTCAATGTGGAATCTCGACCAGGCACTGTATGCCCCGCCTGGCAAGTTGGCGCGCTTGTCGGTAGAAGGTTTGACTAAGGTCACACCAGTTAGATTATATCTGTTTAAATAGTTGGCAATCATCCGCAGTGTCACCGTACTTTGAGGGACGATGTGCCACGCAACAACTGGCTGATCGACATGGCGAGGGCGGGCACGCCTTTGAACATTGGTCTCTGGAGCGAATTCGCCTCGACCACTGGTCGAGGGGGCATCAGCAGAAGGCTGGCCTGAGGAGTTAGGATCTTTCCTTTTTCGAGCCTTTGTTTTTGTTCGGGCCATTCTCTGATTCGGGACTGGAGGACGGTTTGAGCAAGGGTGAGAAAATGGGATTTCTGGTATCAAGGTAGATGGGTTCTCTTCGCCTTCAAGTAGTTGGGCCAAGAGGTCATCCTCAATAGGTCTTTCTCCCCCCCAAGGATCTTGCATATGAACTGCAAACAGACAATGGAGGATATAAGAAACAGTCCGCGAAGTAGTGTGGAAGATTGGGATAACGTTGCTCGTGTCTAAAAAACCAGCAGCATCCTACTCCTACACTAAGATTCGACACTAATGGTTTGAAAAACAGATCAAAAAGGAAGTAAACTGTTTTCTGAAAGAGAACTATTTTGACTCCTAAAGGGCGGGAAAAAACCCAGTTTTTTCAACTAGCTTAAAGATTGATTTTTTACGTCGATCTTACGCCCTAAGCCTATGATCCTTACTATCAAACTAGGTCCTAACCTATACAAAGCATAAAGACGCCCTCTTACCAAGCAGTGGAAAGTTTATACAAAAAAAAAAAAAAAATCCTCGTAAAACCCTATCCAAGAACAAGGAAATTACAGAACCTAGAAACGACATGCATGGTATAATGAAAAGTTTAAAGAGACAAGGTGATTACCTGGGTGAAGATGGAGATTCGGAAGAGAATGAAAAAGTTTGAGTCGGGAAGATCCTCGGCTAGGTGACTGACTGGTTTCGAAGCTCTGTACTCTGAAGGCAAGGTTCTTGAAGTTCTTGACAAAGACGGTAAGAAAAACTTTTTTGAGAAGAAAAAGAAGGTATTTATGGGGACTGAGGTATGGCCAAAAAGTAGCAATCATTATTTTTAATTCTCGAAACGTGGGGAAGTGTATAAGCCATCAATTTGTTTCTTGGAAACTGAAAAGGCTTGATTAGACATAATCATGTCACGGTTTTCAAAAACGCACGGGGATCCTGACAGACATCGTGGGGATATGAACGGTTGTTCCCTTATAGTTTCTTTATTGCTGGTCGCACTAAACAAACTTGGGGGCAAATGTTATCCAAAAAACAAGCATGGATGACATGGCAAATATTTAGTACACGTGGCTAACATCTGGCAGAGCTCTTGCTCGACCATCGACCAGGAAGACATCTACTGTCACGACGTTCGATCTCTTCATACGACCAGCCTAGTCGTACGCATGCTATACGTGGAAAAGATCCTAGGCAGTTAAGATAGTATCCGAAATTATCTCCCATGATTTCCCGAGTATCCGATTATTTAGGAAATAATATCTGTAACAAATTAATGTAAATCCTCCTTGAGCCTATAAATAGAGAAGGAGGGCTCAAAGGAAAGGGATCTTCTTCTTCTTTTTTGCTTTCTAATCACTAGAGATTAGAGTTATCTTATTTGATATACTGTCTTGTTCTTTAGAGGTTGGTGAAACTCATTAAACCCTAGTTCTTTGATCACTCCTTTGAATCCTATATCAATAACAATTCAAGTGGACGTAGGTTATTACCAGATTCTGGGGCCGAACCACTATAAACTCTTGTGTTCTTTATTATTTCGTCATCACACTCTTTCCAACGTGTTTGTCCACATCAAGCAAATTTGACTCCGTGTAAGTTGGCTAAAATCAGGGTCAACAAACCTATAGTTTAAGAATGTTAATTATAACATAAGGTTTGATTAATATAGCTCATTATGAAGATGTCATTTATTATACTATAAGGTTTAGATAGAACCAATAAGATCATGACACTTGTCGTGTGCATGTTTATTGAGAAATTAAGCATTTTTTATGAATAGTTTTATAAGAGAAATATTTGAAAACCCCAGAATCTGCCAGCAGCTTTAAAAACATTATATGACTTAGTCAAAGCTGTTTACCTAATTCAAATTAAGCTGAAAAAGTGCAATTACGTGTATAATATTTCAGCATATGCTGATATATCGTAGCTCTAGGGACGATATATCGCCACACAGGGAATACGAAAAACACGTAACTTCGCACAAATACATCGGCGAGCCTCGGGATATAAGCCCAGGCGATATATTCCCTACCATGGGCGACATATCGGCCCTAGGGCAAAATTTCAAATATTTTTGAAACCGAGCTCAATTCAACACTCAACCTCTTAGCAAGCCTCTGAACGTTTTGACCGAGTCTTAAGCCTCCGCTGAACGAATATTAAAATGTTTTTCAAGTAATATTCATTATTTTTATTCAAGCTAAAAGAAGATCTTTTCACTCCTTGAACTCTATAAATAGGAACTAGTACCCAACCATTTCTCTCATTCTTCAAGTTGTGTTCAAAGCCTTCAAGCTGCTAGGTTTACTTTAGAGTGATAAACACTTGGGTTGTGTTATAAGCTTTATCATTGTAAGCTTTAAAAACACTTGGGAAGTAAGGTTAATAGTGTGTTTTTCGATATCGAGGTGTAGTTTGGTTCTAGTACATTCAAAGGTATTCCTAATCTTAAGTTCATTTCAGTTTAATTCTTTAAGTTTTCTTTAGTTTTCATTCATATCCTAACTTATTGTTTTCAAATCTTGGTTAGGTATTTAAGTTCTTTGAACTTAAGGTTTCCTTTCGGTAAGCTCTTCTTCTCGGTGGGTTAGTTCTTTTCTTTATCATCTCTTTCTTTTAGAAATACTCACCTTCTTATTGTTGGTTTTAGGAGCGTTCCAAATCCCGTCCTTGTTCTCATAAATCCCGGTATTGGTAAGGAAAATAGGATAGAATTTTATATGTTTATATGTTATGTTATGTTATGTTATGTAATGTTATATTATGTATGTTGATAGACTTGGGCATATGACTTGTATAGCTAACAAGCCCCAATAATTTATGGGCATATGACTTGCATAGCTAGCAAGCCCCACAAATCTATTGGGCATATGACTTGTTTAGTTAACAAGCCCCAAGTAGTATAATGACCACTGCAGTAGTATATGACATATGTTTATAGTATATGTTTATGATATGTTTATGTTTATGATATTAGCAGATTCTCCTTGCTGGGCATTAGGCTCATTCCTTTATTTTTATGTATGCAGGAAAATAGTTATGGCAGCGAAATGATTCTTGGCAGCTTGGGGTTGTGTATCGAGGAGGAATGGATTCGGTGGACTGCGTGAACGATTCGAGGACGACGTTGTTTTCAGTCCTTTTAATTATGTTTTCTATGTACTTTCTGCACTTGATTTTGTAAACAATTTTAATTAAGTTAAAGTATGTTTTATTTTTAAAACGATGGGATCCCATACCCTAAATTTATGTATTTCAACATTTCCTTTATAGTTTCTTTTATAAAGTTATGAATGTTTCGTATGTATGAATTCTTAAGAATAGTGTCTATATATAGTAATTTTAATGGTCTAAAGTTTTAGAATTAGCTGGGTCATTACAACAATCTCGATGGATCAATTTAAAAGTTGGAATGAACTGAATATTACAATTAACTATCCTTATGAATAATTTTATCTATTACACGAAGTCTAATAAAATACGTAAATACAAAGTAGACATGAAAACATAAATATTCGAAGCTAATTTTCTTTCCTAGAATTTGTAGTATGTTGTTTTCCTTACAATATATTTTCATAACTTACAAAAACCACATCAACACAAACTTACCAGAGATGAAGTTCTCAAAAGTGGTGGTGCTCGTCAAATACATTAATATTGATCACAAAAAGCCAAAGAAACCTCGCAGAATATTTGACCAAGCAATTATAATTTTAGCTATATAATACAGCAATCATTCTCTTTGGCTTGTTGCAATAGCATTAAAAAGTACATCTACCTAAAAATGGCCATCGTTATAGGTTTCTTCTACTATATACAAGTAATCAAAGAATTGAAAATTGATATTGTCTGTGGAAATATTGGAGATAAGTCATAAATATAAGGGTTTGATTGGTAACCAATCCAGATCTAATTTGATTATTTTGAAAACTTAAAATTTGTGGGGTCCATGATAATAACTGATTTTGGTAAGTTGGTTTTGAAAACCAAATCTAAATCAGTAATCTATATTTTATGTTGTAAAATTGAAAATGAAAAAAATCAGATCTTCTTCTTCTTGTAAAATTTCTTTTCGAAAACCCAATGAAAGGCATCAAGACTAGTATGAGTTTTATATTTTATGGATGGGTGAACTTTTTTTATGAATTTTCGTTGTATGAAGGAAAATTTTATGAATTATAACTCAATGATTATATGAAATGAATTTAAAACTATATAGAGCAATAAAGTTTAGGACAAAATGTGTTAATCTTATAGTACAAAAATATATGTCAAAACATATAAATCTAGAACATGATGATATAAATATATAGGGAAAATATCATTTTAAACCCTGTGTTGTGCAAAATTTATCGATTGAATCTTCTATTTTGTTAAAGAGCTCTTTACATAAATATAGGAAAACTAACTAAACTTTATATAAACATGGACAAAAAAAATTAATTAACCAAAATATGGAAAAACTGCCTAACAAAAACGAAAAAAATATGGGATTTCCATAATTTTATGAATCAAATTACCACACAAATTAACAAATCTCCTATAAACTATCGACTACAACATTTGAAGAAACCTAATTGTTGATCACCAAATCTTCCTTCTTTGGCCAACTCGTTCTCCATAGTTTCCGACAATCACATTATCTTCTCCGGCTACTGCAATTCGTCCTCCATTGTTTCCGACTGTAACATCATCTTCTCCGACAACAACACTCTTCTTCTTCGATCAAGAAATCAAATTCTTGACCGCGTGCTCTTCTTTTTCTCTAGCCTTCTACAGTAATCGAATTAAAAGTAATATTCAATTTCCAATCAACTGCTCTTCTTCTTCGGCAACTAAAACATAATTCGATTCTTGTCCAACAATCACATCTCCTTCTCCGAAAAATTATCTGATTTTAGCTTTGTTTCTATGATTTCTCAACAGGTAACATTTAAACTAAACAAAATCTTGTTTGAAATATATGACATGGAAAATAATAACACAAAGAAACAGGAAATTACTTTTTTATTTACTCACATGAAACCGGTTACATGACATAACATGAACATTTGCATAATTCAAATATTACAAAAAATAAAAATAAGACAAAAAAATAAATAAATACAGTAACCAGTTACACACGAATAATAATAATAATAATAATAATACTCTGCATAATACTTTATTATGAAACATGGAAAATTGATCTTGATTTACGTTTATGAAACTAGTTACATAATATTTTAACTTTTGCATATTTAAAATATCAAAAAAAAAAAAAAAAGACAACACATTCACTAAGGTAACCAGTTACACACACAAAACTGAACATTATGCAAAATAATTAATTATAGAACCTCGAAAATAGTTCTTGATTAACTTAAAGAAATTGGTTACTTATATATTTTTAACATTTGTTAATATATATTCACTAACGTAACGAGTTACATTTGAATTAATAAAGCAACAACACTAAAAATTATTTTGTGGTATATTGCAGATATGGAATCCATAATGCCATTGATCCATTTTGGAGGAAAATGGACAGACATATATCATTATGATGACTACATTAAGATTGGATTGCTAATACCAACAAATTGCTCTATGGTTCATTTATTGAAAAATGAAATAAAATGCAATATGAAAAATATTGAGCTGTGTTACCAACCAGGTGTGCCACCAATGAAATTGCTTACTAACAATCCAGCCCTATTCTACATTGAGTTGAAAAAGAAGCAAAATGCAGTAACAAAGCTACCACTATGCATCACCACTTTTGATAAAACAATAGTCGAAACTATTGAACACAATACATATGAAGAAGAAACACAAATACAGAACACAGATCTAGAAATGATAGTTCTTCAACTAAACAACTAGCAATCAGTTACAGAGTTACAATATGAAGAAGCAACATGCACGGCAAATAACCAGGTACAAACCTTCCCAAACATTACAGACATAGCTGATAATGTAGTAGATTTTATCATAGAGAGAACATAAGAAAACAAAAGAAAAAGAGAAGAAGATACATAAATTATAACAGATCATAAAGTTTTCAAAGTTGAAGAAGGCCAGATTTATAGACAAAAAGCTCTTGAAATCTTCTCTATGTTATTATTCTATGATCCACAACATCCAATTCAAGACAAAAAGATCTGAACCGAGAGAGTACCTGGTAACTTGTGTGGGTGACAATTGTAACTGGTTACTAAGAGCTTCAAAATTCAGGAAAACAGAAACATTTAAAATCAGAAAGTATGTAAAAACTCACACCTGCTCCTTGGACATCATTATGGAAGACCACAGGCATGCAAATTGCAATGTGATTGGAGAACTAATCAAAACAAAATACATGTAAATAAAGAGAGTACACACACCAAATGACATAATCAGCGACATACTAGATGATTATGGTGTTTCAATGGGGTATCAAAAAGTCTGGAGAGCAAAGAAAAAGCTTTAGAATTGGAAAGAGGAAACCAAGATGATTCATACCAGAAACTTCCCATCTACCTTCACATTCTAAAAGTCTCGAACCCAGGTACAATAACACACCTTGTTACTGATAATAAAGATCGTTTCAAATATATGTACCTAGCATTTGCAAATTCCATCAAAGGATGGAAACATTGTAGGCCAGTCATTGTGATAGATGGAACTTACTTGAAGACATCATTTGGAGGAACTTTATTCACTGCTTCAACAATGGATGCTAACAACAACATATTTTCACCAGCCTTTGGAATATGAGATTCTGAAAATGATTCATCATGGTTATGGTTTTTCACAAAACCAAAAGAGACATATGGAGAAAGAGAAGGTACTGTTTTCTTTTTTATATTCTTATTCAAACAAACTAAACACATAAAAGAAACTATTTAATAATAATTCAGCAATATAATAATAAAATCAGTGTAAAAAAATAATAGTCATTTAAATTAATGAAACCAGTTACTTAATTTGGACACAATAACCAATTACTTAATCATGATTTTACAAACAAGCATAGCAATCATTTTAGACAGGCATAAAAGCATAGAAAATGCTATAGACAGTGTATACCCAAAACCTTTCCATGCAGCATGCATATTCCACCTGCTAAACAACATCAAAGTCAATTTCAGTGTTCATGGTGAGGACCTAAACATGAACTTTGTGAAGGCAGCAAATGCATACAGAGTACAATCATTTGATCACTACATGCGTGAAATAGACAAGATTGACACTCGCATAAGACCGTATTTACAAAAAGTTGGATATCGCACTTGGTCTAGATGCCATGCTCCAACAAGAAGATATACAATGATGACATCAAATATAGCAAAATCAATAAATGCTCCATTGAAAGTTGCAAGAACGCTGCCAATCACTACAATGATGGAAGACCTTCGAAGTTTAGTTCAAAAATTGGTATGGAAAAATGGTAACGAAGCGAATAGAACATTCACACAAGTAACAACAGATGCCGAAACTGTGCTAAGAGAAAACTTTATTCGGGCCATTAAATTTTAGGCAACTAACATATATTCTACACTAAATATTATTTACCAAGACATTCGGTAACCAGTTACTAAAAATTACCACAGCAACTAGTTTCTAACATGTATTCCTCTACTATAATAAATAGGTCTTCTTAGTAAACACTATACTGTACCAAGTGTTGGTAGAAGACAAAGGAAATTTTCTAGTCAACCTAATGGAGAAAACATGCGAGTGTAAAAGGTTCCAATAAGATGAAATATCGTATGAACATGCAATAGCAGTATTTGCCAAAACACGACTGAAAACATATGATTATGTTGCTGATTACTAAAAAACTACAACTATGAAAGCAACATATGAGTCTACTGTTCATCCCTTTTCAAATGAAAGTGAATGGACACTACCAGAGACTTTACACAAAATTGTCCTACCACCAAAAATAAGAAAATCACCAGGCCGCCCTAGAAGGAAAAGAATCAGATCTAGAGGAGAACCAAAAATGCAAATTAAATGTGGACGATGCGGGCATAATAGAAAAACATGCAGGAATGAACCAATCCCAAAGCAACGAAACCCAAAAAAGTCAAAGAAATTAGACAAATAATTTTGTAAAGACTAGATAGACTTACAATTTCAATTCATTCAATCGATATAATAAAATTGTATCCTAATGTTTTCCCATTCAATAAAACTACAGTATTTTCAAGCATTTAACATTATATAAACTTGAGACTCAAGTTCCTGGTTACGACAAAAGTTATTCAAATCTGGAGACTTAAGTACCTGGTTACCACACATGTTAATAAAAAAACCAATTACTATAAATACACGTAACAAACGACTATAAATACATGTAACAAACGACTTAAAAAACCAGTTACATAATCACATATCTTTCACAAAAAAAAGATAAATATATCAAAAAATTTTAAAAATAATAAAAATAAAAACTAAAGAAACTGTAACCAGTTACCTGAAACATATGGTTTACACTATCAAAAACCGAAGTAACCAGTTACACCATCCTCATACAAACCTATTTTTGAAAAAATTAACATTTACAAACCAGTTACATAATGAAATATCTCTTTCAAATACATTAAAAATTCATGAATAAAAAATTATTATAATTTAACAAAAAATAGTTCATAGATTAAAAATAAAATAAAACTGTACCCAATTACCTGTAATGTATGACTGATCATTTCAAACAATACAATAATCAGTTATCCATTAGCACACAAACTTCTCAAAAAATAATTGAAACCTATATGAACAAAAAAACATGTACATAACAATATCTTCAAACTTTTTAAAAAAATCACCAACTCTATTGAAAAAAAAACATACATAGTAATATAAAATACAAATAAAAAAACTTTATATTAAGCCAAAAGGTGAAACCAGTTCTTTACATTGACCAAAAAACAAAACAAAAATAAAAGTACCCAGAAACAAGTACAGTACTAAACCAGTATCCAGTTACAAACCACAACTTCACTTTTAAAAAAGAAAAAAAAAGACAATCATTAATACAACTTCTGTCTTGTACCCACCAATCTGCTTCTTTTTCCCATGAATATATAAGTTAATGGCAAGATAATCGCGATAGGTAGCAACTTTGGCAGCCATGTTCTTTGGGATGTCATCAATCTTCCCATGGATAAACAAATCAACATACTTGATAAAAAATATTCCCCAATCACTGAAAAACAAACAAAAAACAACAAATGTAATTATTAAAAACAAACATAATAAAAAAATAAACAACAAATTACAAAAACTAGTTACTTACTTGTCCTCTTGAGAAGGCAAGTCTTTGGCAAAGTTAAAATCAATTGGTTCATTCTTCCCAATAAAATATGGACCAACATTCAAGTCCAGGTCTTTCCTAGAAACATAAAAATCAAGAAAATTAAAAAAAAATATGGTAAAACAACAGAATAAGCCTTCGCATATGGCAAATCAATACTCTCATTCTTCTTCCCCACCAAAGAGTTGTAGACGGTTAACATCCTACTCTTTATGGAAAAGTGAATAAAAATCCAATGCAACTGAACCTTCACATGCACAGAAAAAAGAACATGATCCACATCCACCCAAGGAGTGCGACAAAAAAAATATTCACCAATAATATAATATGAAACCAGGTTATCAAAATGAATGTTTCTTGGATCACATTTGGCGGCCGAAAATTTATCACACAAACCCTTGATAGTTGCATCAAACCAAGAGTCTGTAGTTGTAACCATCTTGTTCAAACTATCACTTAACTTAATCTTCTTTCTCAAGTAATAAAAACAAACATCGATATGCTACAAAAAATAATTAAACAAATAATAATCAAAACCAATTATACACAATAATACAAGAACCTGGTTACTTGTCAAATTTTTTTTATTAAAACCAGTTACACACAATACTACAAGAACTTGGTTACTTGTCTTAACCATCATCAACAAAATAACAAAACATCTAAACAAACAAATACCGGTTACATAACATTATACCAAGAACCTGATTACTTACAGTGTCCATAAGGTCCTCCCCACAAGTTTGAAGCTTGTAAAACCACATCTTCTTAGAAATTTTACCAAAGTATAATCCATTGGTGGATTGATAATGTCATTAACATCATAAAATTTCTTCTTCCTTCAAACAAAAAGAAATTATATTAACAGACATTTACATATAAAAAACAATAATATTAAACAAAATAAAAAAAACATACTTGTTTCTAAAAATCATTTTATCCTCAATCCATGTAATATAATCCACGCATTCATCCTTTGAAACATTCTGTCCAATCTCATCTTTAAATAGAAGCAACTCTTTAACAATCAATACTTCTTCTACCTTCCTCTTCACATATTCTTTTACTTCAGATGAACCAAACTCAGTAACAAAAGGAGATTTAACATGAGTACTAGGTTTAGGCTCCATCTTTTCAATAGCAACAGAAACTTCATCAACATCCCCAACCATCACAACTTTCCAATCATCCTTACTCCCGCTTAATCTCTTTTATCCTTCTACATACTCCACAAGTTTATCAATAACCTTCAAAATCTCTAGATCCAAATATTTTTCTTCAAAACTTAAACTATCTTAACTGAACTTAGGCTTCTTTGAATTATCTTGTAATGAAGAACAATAAAATCAGTTACAAAAAATTCCATTTTAAATAAAATAATGCAAAGAAAAAAAATTGATTTCAATACCTTAGTTCCAGCCACAATATCAACTCACTAAAATCCTTCCCAAAAAACCCTAACAAAAAAAGAAACTGGTTACACCAATAACAGGTTACACTAATAAACTTACAAATAACAACATACTATTATGTAACAGGAACAAGTTACCTTACTACCATCAAAATCTTCACCTAAATCCATCCCACAAGCCTGGACCAAAAAAAAAAAAAAGAAACTGGTTACAACAAACAATGGTTAAAAAAAATAAAAATACATAGAACAAACAAGTTACCTTAGAATCAGGAGAAACAAAGCTAGATACTTTATCAAAATCAGCTGGTTTTTTCACTTCATTAAATCCAGCAGTTTCATCACCAGAACGTCCAACTTTTTTTAAATTTTTTTCAACAATACTTCCAATCATTGCAGACAACTCACAACGTTTCCCCATGAACTTAGACCTCATAATTGCAATATCACTAATAATAGCTTGTTGGCTCTCTTTTATTGAAGAAATTGTTTCACAAATCAATCTCAATTTTTCACTATCAACCTGAAAAAAAACATAATAAAATACATTACAAAACAACAAAAAATAAAAATAAAAACAAACCTATAAATTTCAAACATTTTTTTAACTAAAACAAACACCAACACTAACAAGTACCTGGGTACCCGAACCATCATCTTCATTATCAGCACATTCCTTGGGCAAATATATAGGCTCAAACTTAAAGTTCTTCACTGCTGGTTTTTGCCTCTCCCCAGAGTTTAGATAAACATCCAAGATAGTCAACTGAAGAAATAAAAAATATATATATAAAAAAAACCCAAGAAACTAGTTACCATGTTCCATAACCAGCTACACAAACAAAAATCCTAAATGATTCAAACAAGTTTACGTAGTAACCAGTTACAAAATAAAATATTATACCTTTTTGCTGTTAAAAATATTTGTCACCAAGTTCGAATAAAAAGCATTATCAGAACTCTTCCAATTCAACAAACGGGGATACTTTTTACCAACCCTTTGACAAAACTCAGGATGCAAATCAGATATAGTTTCATATATCCACACCAAAAAAGCAACAGGAAAACCAATAAGTTTATAAGGATGAAGCCCAACCTTCCCATCAACGAAAACACCATAAAATTTTTTATTACCACCCTTCAAAACAATTTTCATATAATAAAAAGTCCTATCCCAAACAAACTTCCCAATACCAATACTTCACAATTCAGACAGATCACGATCAACCATCTCAAAAAAAAAAAAGTCATCAACCAATTTCTCACTAGTATATCCATACAAATAGTTTCCTAAAATATGAACTATCCCCAACTTCACAACATCATCATCATCTACTAACTCCTTTCTATTGAAAGCATTACGCAATTATGCCTTTGACACTTTACCACCAAAACAACCAAATATTTTTTTCTTAAAATGAACTTTCTTTTTATGAAAAGACTTAAATCATAAAGACCATCACATTTAAGACCTGTAACAAGGGCAAACTCCTCAATAGAAAATCTACAAACCCAATGACCCAAATTAAACCACATCTCCTCATCCTCCCTTTCATGAGACACCTCTCTCAATAAGACCAGTTGTGCAAGTTGGCTTTGTAAATGAATATCATAAACTTCTAAGAAGTGCCCAAATGACGTCTTCTTAAACAATGCTTTTTGACTTTTGGTGAACTTAGCTTTTAAGTCTTTAATGACATTCTTCTCATTGAAATGTTGTACCTTACTTCCAAACCTCTTAGTGCAGAAGAAACAAACAAACCAATTACACAACATGTAATCGGTTTCATAAAATAAAAACATGGAAAATAGATCCTGATTTACGTTTATGAAACCAGTTACATAATATGTCTTTAACTTTTGCATATTTGAAATATAAATAAAAAAAAGACAATACATTCACTAAGGTAACCAGTTACACACTCAAAACTGAACATTATGCAAACTAAACTACTTATATACTTGTAACCAGTTACACATGTAACCAAATACAGAGAAACATAACACTTTAAGAACAAAAAAATACAACGATAAAAACAAAACAAACACAATCCCCCGAATGTGAACCCAATTACAGTAACATCAACATATGAACATTTTTTTATTACTATATTTAAGAAAATAAACACATACCACAACATGCTAAGTCTCAACAAAATCATCTACGACATCCATACTACCAGATGCACAGGTTTCCCTCGTCTGTTTAACAGTGGAAGGAGATTTACTCTTCTTCCTTGCAACAGACTTCAAACGAGTATTATTACTCCTTCGAGGAAGAACCTCGCCAATATCATCCCCAACACAGCCAGCCTTCGAATCATCGTCTACCACTTCAGAATATTTCTTCTCAGAACCAACAACACCACCAACTTCACAACTTCATCACTATAGAACTCAGAGTGATCCATAAGAAATCTTCAAAATTAAAATACACAACTCACTGCATAATATAAAAACAAACAACACAAATAAAAATGAAATATATATATATATATAGAGAGAGCACAAATTACAAATAACTACCCATAAACTTTCCAAAAAAAAACTGATAAAAAACCGCCAAAACCCCCACTAAAAAACTAACCATCAAAACGTGCACCAAAAACCAAAACCACCATTAACACCGATTAAAAAAAACTAACCACAACCGGAAAAATCAACCACCCATGACCGAAAATAGACAATCCAAAGAAAAATTAACAAAAATAGACATTAAAAAAACTAAAAACATAAACCCCTGTAACCAGGTACTCACCGAATCGAAACAACACAATCGCTACAAAACCACAAACAGAAAAGTTAGCAAACCCTAAAAACAAAACGAAAGAGAAGAAAAAAAATCAAAAAAACAAATGTTGAATGATACGAGCAAAACAAAACGGGGGAAATATAAAAGCTTGATAACGAAGCAACCTAGAAAAAAATAGTAGATATAGGTACTCGAGTACCTGCATGCAGAAGGAAGAATGTAACGCCCTACTACCTAGGGACCGTTACGTTGTGCATTTTAAATAGTGCTAAACTCGCTAACCGAGCCATTTGGTCATAATCGTGTAACTAAATGTGATTAACAATTTAGGGTTAAACATTTGGATTAAAGATACAACGTTTCACTAAAACGTTTAGTGTATACATTGGGATCCCAAAATATATTTTAAAGGTTAATTACAATAAAAGATTTACAACCAGCCGACCTAAGCAGCAAAATAGGGTTTATCCCTAGTTCCTCTTTAAACCCTCGGCTGTGATGGTTGAGTAGCTGCATATGTACACATCATCACCTAAGCTCTCCAACTCAAGGATGGTCCAACTTTCTTTTGCTTTTACTTGCACCGCATAGCACCCGTGAGCCGAGGCTCAGCAAGAAAACTTAAACATGCTCATGAACATGTAATAACATGTCACTTGAATCATAATAAGCATGCATAGCAATAATAGCCCTATTCATGCATGCATACAAGTCCAAATAAATGATTGTGGGCCCTGCCCTCCTGTATGGATGACTATCAAGTTAATCCTAAGTGAATGTCGATAATGATTCTGGTAATCATGCTAGGGCTTATAGCCTAAGCAGATAAGTGACTATGGAGTCACGAACTTGAACCAGATAAGTGACTATGGAGTCCCGAACTTGGGCTCCGCACCCTAAGCCATGTGACATTATTATGGTCACCTGAGCCTTTTGGCTTTGGCTCTAAGTAACTAGCCTTTAGACTAGACAAGAGCTTTTGTTTTCATCGAACTTAAGGTCGGTCAAGCATTTCATACTTATGTTGATAATGCTTATGTCAATTAGATCTAATCTTTTCAGCTTGCGTTAAACACGCTAATACCGTTCTTGACTCATAGGTCGATTCCATACGACCAGTGCTCAGTACTACTGCCGAACTTGACTAATAAATCATAGCTTCATAGTCAATACTGACACCATTGCTGATTCCTGACTCATAGGTCAGTGCCATACATAGATAAGCAAAGCTGCTATGCAATTACTATGCAACCACCATCAATATATAGAGCACTCAACATGCTTCATCAATAACCATGCATGTCACATACTGGGTGCAGTTTTCTTACCTTTGGTCCAAGCACAGGTTACCAATAAATGAGCCACAAGCACGATCCTGTTTCCAAGCCCCTAGTGATAACCTAGTCACAACCATAATATAAAACCTCATCAAAATGAGTAAATAATTACTTCTAGACCCAACCCAAGACTCCGGGACGTCGAATCCCTCTCATCTGGGTAGTAGGATCGATCCTAGGCCCTTAGAGTTAAGTTCCCATGACTAAAAACCAAATCTAGCCAAAACTGCCCTTAAGCATCACGGCCCCCAAACCCTGAGCTGCAGCCAACCTCCACACAGAAGCCAGACCACCTCTCTGCCTGCACCTTGCGCCGCGGTGCACCAACCTTGCGCTGCGGCCTTACCTGCCCATTAGACAACCTCATCCTCTTCATCAAGCCTGGGCCACGGCGCACTAGAACAGGGCCGCGGCGCAACCACGAACCAGCCAAAACAAATTCATTTTCTCCATTTAAAAACCTTCTAAAAACCTATCCAAACATCTCCAAATTCCAAAATCAAAGTTCCCAAACATCCCCATGATCCAAAACCAACAACACCTAAGCCTCAATCAAATCAAAAGCTCATCAAAACATAAAATCCAATTGAAGCTTAAAAACTCAAAAACTCAAAAACTCAAAACTTAGATTACCTCCGATTGAGCGTTTCCCAACTAAACCCTCTGACTAAAAAGCTTATAATCTTCCCTAGAATCGCTATGCCTCGATCCTTGCTTGAATCCGAGTCCTAAAACTCAAGTTTCCTTCGAAAATGTGATCGGTGTCAAAAAGGGAACGAGAGAGAGAGAGAATATACTGAATGTTCTTTTTATGTTTCTGACAGGTTACTTCAAGCTTAAGTAACCTCAAGCAAATCCTAATGCTCGGGGTCCCAAAAACGCCCCCGGGGGTAAAATAGTCAAAACTCCCAAAATTTCTCCCTAATCTCACTAACTCCCAATTTATCATCAAATATTTATTCCCATTACCCAATATCCCGGTAATGTGCTAAATACCCATAATACCCCTTGACTCACTCCGAGTCAAGTATGGATCCCATTGTGACTTTCCCACTAGCTTGCCCCTAGGATCGTCTTGTGTTGTGTAACCCAAGCATAACCAAATAATAATGAAGCATCACACACATACCACATATATGCCAAATATACCAAAAATGGGCCAAAATATGAAACTTGCCTAATTAATCAGAAATGGGCTCACATGCATATTTAATACACCTAAACATGCATATCAAGTCACATTATAATATTGTTCACATAATCACATAATGATACACATATATATATATCATATATTCACATAATTCCATAATTTACCATTTTGGCCCCCTAATCAAGGCTCTAAGCCTTATTAGGAAATCCGGGTCGTTACAAAGAACACATCTGATTTTTGTTAAAAAACATTTTCCAAAAAAACTAAACAAAAAAATAAAATAAAAAATAATACATAAAATTACCGAAATACCCTCACAAAAATTCAAATTTAGCATAAATAATCTTATACAATTAAATATGGGAAACATCATAATTTATTTGATAAATATGGGAAAACAAATCCCATAAAAAAGTTAAATAACAAAAAATGCACACAAAAAAAGCCATATATATATATCAAAATTTAGTTAATTTTCTCATATTTCATGTAAATTCCTCTTTGTTAAATGACAATTCGGACTCTGCGTTTTGCAAAATGGAACAAAATAATACCCTGAACCCAATTTTGGTGAATTTTTTTTTAATATGACCAAAATGCCCCTACTTTTATAAATTAGTTAATTTAATAAATTTAAAAAATTGATATAAAATTTAAAAAATAAAAAAATCACATTTTAATTAACTAAACGTTTAATATAAAATAAAAAACAAAATTTAAATTTAAAATAAACATTGACTTAAATACTAAACTTAAAATCTAATTTTCATCAAACTTAAAATCTAATTTTAATCTGTAATGTATAACATTATTCAAATTAATCAAAATCTAATAACAATAAAAAAATATTAAAAATCAAACCAAATAATTAAAACAAAACATGTTCAAACTTCATAACCCAGATTCAAAACCCAGAAATTCATCTTCTTGAGTTCATCTTCATAACCCATATTCAAAACACAGAAATTAAACTTAATAACTAATAAAGTTTAGCAAAACACCAAAGAATACCAAATCTATAGTTCCAACTCAGAGATTTACAAAATGAATTAAAAAAAAACTCTTCATGTGTTTGTTTAGGGCTAGCAATTCGTATAAACACGTCGTGTTCATGTCGACACGATGATGACACGACACGATTAAGGTAAACAAGAACACGACACGATTATAAAACGTGTAAAAAACGTGAACACGAACACGACATGACACGATAACATGATTATGATACGATTAATGTGTTATGATAGAACACGACATTGACATAATTAATCATACATATAATTTTTTTTTATGAAGCTTATGATAATTATTTGTGTTATCGTGTTGACATAATAATGACACGACACGATTAGACATGACACGATTATGACACGAACATGACACGATTATTAAACGTGTCAAAATCTCAAACACGAACACGACACGATTATTAAACGTATCATCCAAACTTATTTATCATCGTGTCGTGTCATATCATCATGTTGTGACACAAATTTCCACCCCTACGTTTGTTGCACTGTCACACCATATCTCTAGTCGCACCCATGCTTCTCGCACCAGAGCCCCACATCAGACCGAGCCTCATCCACATAACCATTCCCCCCGTCAGAGCCAGCCTCGTCCTTACACCAGATCCCTTGTTGGACCCAGCCTCGTCCTCACACCAGATCCCCCGTTCAACCCAGACTCATCCTCACACCAGATGCTTGCAAACCCAAGCTCGTCTTCGCAACAGATCCCATGGACTCAGCCTAATCCTCACACCAGATCTCGCAGACCCAACCTCGTTGCCCCAAATCCCCTTACCAAAAAAACCCAACCTCCGCCTGGCGACACAACCGAACCAGAACAAATGAGAACTCCAAACCCCGTCTTTGAACCAGAGAACCCTTTAGCGCAAAAGACCCATCACCATTGTTGTCCCCACCCACCTATATTCCTGCCCTCAGTCACAGTCCAGATTTGATAGAGCACCTCTCTTCGTCAACTGATGCTCTGACCCACCCTAAACCAAATCTAAAGAAGAAGAAAGAATCTTTTCAATATGTTTTATTTAAATTTTTATTTGGAAGTTTTGATTAATATTAAGGGAACTCATTTAATTTTATTGTTATTATATCTTTTTTATTTTTTTAAATTTTATGTTAATAAATTATGTTTTAATTATTTTTATTTAATATGTATCTTTAAATATTTAAATAATTTATTAATCAATAAAATTAAGGGGTATTTTTTGCATATTCAAAAAACGTTTGACCAAAATTGGGCTCAGGATATTATTTTGTTCAATTTTGCAAAACACAATGTCCTAATTGTCATTTAACAAAACAGAGGGTTTGAAAGAGAGGGAAAGAAGAAAACGAAATTGAGATTGAGGTGAGTGGCATTAAAGCCACGTTAGTGAGTTGGGGATAAGGATGCACATGGGGCAAAGAATTGGCAGGGAGTGCTTTCCTGTAACGCCCTGGTTACCCCAGAACAGTTACGGTGAATGGTGAACCGGAAATTTGACTCGCTACCCGAGTCCTTTGGTTAAAAACGTGATCTAGGTGTTATTATCAGGTTAAGGTGTAAAACCAGTAAAAAGGAAAGGGTACTTTTCATTAAATAAATAAACTGCTCATGAGCCTTTCAAAATGTTTACAAGTAGTTCATAATACAAAAGAGTCGCTACAGTTCCAAATTTACAATCCCCGCCGGCCTAAGCGGCAAAAATAGGGTAAACCCCTAGTCCCTCTGAGAACTCCTTGACCGTGGCGGTCAAGCGGCCCTGTATGTACACAACGTCGCCCAAGCTCTCCACTCAGGGCTGGTTAAGCTTTTCCTTTCCTTTACCTGCACCACAAAGCACCCATGAGCCAAGGCCCAGCAAGAAAACACAATAAAACATGATATAATATCAACGGAAATCATAAAAACCATTCAGGACTATCAATCCGGTAGATAGGTGACAATAGCTAAAAGTCACAATGATGAGCAACGCTCTCACTAGCCATGTGACGATAGGGTCACCAGGGCTTAACAGTTAACTGTTTCTTTGATACGTTCAACCAGGACAGGTGCATGGTGATTAGTCACCAACATAACCTTCCTCACGACTCTAGAGTAGAAGCTATGGACAACGTCCCTTAGCCACGTGACTAATGGTCACTGGGGTCGTATACCTAGGCTATAGACATCTGGTCGTAGACCAGGCAAGCGCTTATAAGTTCTTCAACCTTAGGGTCGGTCCCGCATTAATGCCATAGGGCCATTCAATGCGTGGTCATTGACTTTAGAGTCGGTCCTTGACTAGTCAGTGTCTTAAACAGGTAATCAGCATTCATTAGCATTTAATATGCAATCCACGTTCACATATATCAACCAACATGCCTCAATATCAAACCATGCATGTCATATACCTGTACAGGATGTAACTGTATCCATACACTGTTTTCTTACCTCAAGTTCGAGCGAGAAGTATGATAAAGACGACCCCTGAGAACGATCGATCTTTTAGTTCCTTAGCGGTTACCTAATCACAACCAATTATAACCTCCATTAATGAGAATCCATAATAATAGGGTCTTAACCTAAGCACCACCCTCGGGACCTCGAAACATGCCCACACGATGAGTAGATTCGATCTCGGGCCTTAAGGATTGAGACCCCAAGTCAAAAACCCTTAAAAACACTCAAAACGGGGTTTGGAAGGAACAGGGTAACGCTACATCGCTCAACCCCTAGCACCACAGCGCTCTACACAGAACCTCCCAAGTGCCAGAAAGCCTCCTGAGGAGCGCTATAGCGCCCTAGGGTGGGCGCTGTAGCGCTACCTCCAGGCCCAAACACCCCTGAACCGACCTTCTTCAACCCCTTCGATTCTAACTCGATTTCCAAGCTTCCAAATCCTATTCTTGATGCCAAATAAACCCAAAAACCATCCTAACACACCCCAAACATCACAAGCATGGGAACCCTAGCCAAAACTCCCAACAAAAACCATGAACTCACCCTAGAAAACTCAGCTGCAAAACAAAACTAAAACAGAGCAAACCAAAGAAAACCATGGTTAGAAACTTACCCAAAGCTCGGCTTATGATGGTCTTCAATGGTGGAACACACTCCCAAACTCCCAAGGCTTGCTTCCCAAGCTTGAATCCTCAAAATTGATTCAAAAACCACAAAGAACAGTGAGGAGAAGAAGGTACGGGAGAACTCTAAAGTATACCTTGTTTTCCATCACTTTCTTCAGTCATCAAGTGTTATATCTATCCTAGGGGTGAAATGTCCATTTTACCCCTTGGTCATTAAATACTTTCTAAAGGCTCCCAAGGGCATATCTGGTACTTCCCTCCTAACTCGTTAATCATAATTAACGCTCTCCAATTCCCGCTATTCTCAATAATCATAAACACCAATAATTCACATCTCGTTACCTTTTATCACCCGGTAACGCTCTAATCATCAAAATCACCCCGAGACTCAACCCAAGTCCCGACACTTAAACCTGTTGTGACCAAACCGCTAATCAATAATCTACGATCGTCTCATGTCGAATAGCTCGAACAAACCCACATCATAATGTGGTCTCAACATATATCATCGACGTGCATACAATCAATAGTATATTATAATATAATTCTCATAAACACGCATAAACACATTAAATGACATAATTAAGCAGTTATGGCCCTCCCGGCCTACAAATCCAGCCGCTAAACCACATTAGGGAATCCGGGGCATTACATTTCCCGTCTCCATCCCCGTTAACAATTTTAATTCTCATCCCTGCCTATTCTGTAGCGTCCCGAAATTTTACTTAGCTAGATAGTAGTAGTAATAGTAGTAACAGCTGTAGAGTTTTAGTTTTCGTGGATATTGGTCAAAGCTGGGATTTAGTTAGAAACTAGTAGAACTAGTTATGGATTGTATAAGTTTAACCTATGGTTTAGAAATATTAATTTTATCAGAAGGTTTGATTAATGAATATAGTCCTAAGAATATTATTTATTATAACCTAAGGTTTAGATAGATTAAATAAGAGCGTGACACTTGTCGCAAGCATGTTTATTAAGAATTTAAGTATTTTTGATGAATAATTTAATTAAAAGAAAGATCTAGACGCTCTAGAACCTTCCATTATCTGTTAGGATCACGTTTTACTCAGTCAAAGTAGTTTTAATCAATTTCAAATTATCCTGAAAATGTGCAAGAATGTGTTTGTAATATCAGCGTATGTCGATATATCGCAGCTATAAAGGGTCGATATATCGCCTATAATTGATACGGAAAATACATCGACTTCGCACGAACAAAACCACGGACCCTCGGGATCATGGTAGGGGCGATATATCACCTACCCTAGGTGATATATTGGCTCCAGTGGCCATATTTGAGTTGTTTGTAAAATTCTGAACTAGAAATAGCCCTCAACAACCTTGACTCGTTCCTGAACATTTTTGACCGAGTTCTGGGCATCTGTTGAACATATAATTCAAATTTATTCATTTTTAATCATTTATTTATTCATTTCAAAGGAGTTAGTTTCACTCCTTGAACTCTCTAAATATGACCCTTCACTCAACCATTTCATTCATCATTCAAGCACAGTTCAGAGCCTCCAAGCTGCTAAGTTCATTATAGAGAGAAACACTAGGGTTTTGGGGTTAAAGCTTTCAAATCTAAGCTTTTATAAACACTTGGGAAGTAAGTTTTTGTGTGATTTTTAGTGTTCGAGGTATAGATCGAGGTTCTAAGCTATCCAATGTATTCATTATCTTCAGGTTTAGTTCGCTATAGTTTCTATTATTATTTCATTTCTCTTCAAATCCTAACTTGTGATAGTGACTTTTGGTTAGGTGTTCGATTTCTTTGAAACATAAAGTTTTCGGTAAGTTTCTATTTCGATGGTTTAGATCTTCTCTTCATCTTATTTTCTTTAGGAAACTTATGATTTCTTTATGTTTGGTTTTAGGAGTTTCAATCCTGCTCTTGTCTCCAATATTCTGGTTTTTGGTAAGGAAAATTAGATAGTTTAGTATTATGACTTAGTTTATGTAGTTTATGATATAGTTTATGTTTGTATGACCTAACATTTCAGGTACAATAAAGGGGTAAGTGTGTCTGGACCTAAGGTTTCCAATGATGTATGATGGACTATGTCCAGTTGGCTCGGTTGCCAAAACTTTATGACGGACCTAAGTGATGTCCGGTGTATGACAGACTTATGTTTAGGGCTTAATTGCCACCCTGTATAAACACTTATCTTTTTATTATATTTGACTTTTTATTATGACCTATAGTTATGATTATGATTTATGACCTATGACCTATAGTTATGATTATGACTTATGACCCATAGTTATTATTATAAGTATGACTTATGCCTTATGATTTATGATCTATGACCTATGATTTATGACTATGATATGATTTAGGTTATGATATGAACAAGGATTTATTGTTGTGTGATTAGTATAAATAAGTTTGTTTATGACTTTGGTGAAATTTATGATATGTTTGATTATATGACTAACTCTTGTTTATATTTTCCTTATTGGGCTTAGAAGCTCACTCCTTATGATGTTGTTATTTCAGGCAATTAAGGATAGAAAGGCCGGTGGCGAGTGGGGACTAAGAGCTTCGTGATGTACTCATGGGGACCATATAGTCGAGGAAGATCAAGCGGGCCTATTTATTTATTTTTATCAAAGAATGTTTTCTTTTAAAGTTTTATTTAAATGTTGCTCATTTTTATGTTAAAGACAATTATTTTATTTTTGTAAAACCATGGATCGATGTATTTATTTTCAAGTTTTTATCCAATAAAAGAGCAATATTTATGATTATGACCCAACGCTGTGTTCTCGGTAATCTATGAGAAATTAGGGCGTTGCATATTCACTGTCAAGGGGAGGGCTGAGAATTCCCTACTGGGGCAGGGAATCCCGACGGGGCCCTAATTATTTAAAAAATAAAATTAAAACTTTAAAAGAAAAATGGTGAATTGCATAAAAATAAAAATAATACACAATATTTATAAATTAATATACAAAATACTTTCGCAAATAAAATTTAAAATCTTTGAAAAATTACTAATAAAATAACACAGAAAGAAAGTTATGAAATACAAAAATAAATAAATAAAAATCAAACAAGCCCTCGACCCCCACCGCGTTTAACATTCACTGATGAAAAACTATCCTCATCCCCGCCCCATTCCCCATTCAGACAGGAAATTTCTTCCCTATTAGAGGCGGGTTCCAGCAGGGCCCCATCTTCATGGAGAAAATGTGCATCCCTAGTTGGGAATTTAGGTCCCAAAGATGTGGCTTAAATAATGATTATTTTAAGAGCCAAATCTTTATGTAAATTGTATGACTTAGGAGCATTTTATGAAACGTGATAAGTATTCATTTAAATTTAGATTTGCATTAGAATTCTATAACTTAGTAGCATGTTTATGAAACTTTATAAGTATAATTTGATTATAAGTTAATTTTATTGTGAAAGGAAGTAGTATTTTAGATTACGAATACATAATTTGTGATAATCGGTATTATGACTACACAAATGTGGCTTAGTTATTTTTGGCAAAAAAAAATGTTGCTTAGTTATAACAATAGTGTTTAGTTAATTTAAAAAATGTAACTTTAATTAAAAATAAATAAAAAAATTATGTTAATGAACTATTATCGTAAATTTAATCAATGTATTAATTTTAAATTTTATTTAACTAAATTTCTTGATAAATTAAAATTTAATATTATACAACATTTATTAAATTAAAATAATTTTATTATTCAGCTCCATCAATCACATATTCTAATTTTGTCATATATTTAGATTTTCTACCAATTAAAAATTCAATTTTTAAAATTAAAAATTATTTTACAATACTTTCAATTACTAAATTTGGATTTTCATTTCAGAATCACACATTTTAAAAATACCTCTAAACCATTATAGTGTAATTTGGACTAAGAGTAATGATATGTGCACCCAAATATTACACACGGTAACATGATAGTTTTTGTGAACCAATCACATTTATCTAAACTGGGACTCACTATTTTAAAAAATAGTATCATGTCACTATATATAATGTTGGGTAGGTAACCATTTGGTATCATGTAGTTTTGTAAATTATTGTTTTGGTACTCTGTGTTTATAATAATGCTCATTTGTTACCCTGTATTTTGAAACCGTACATATTTGATACCCTAAACTCAAATTTAATTAATAAATTTTTTCCAATTTAATCAAACTGCTACCAATTATATGAATTTCAAATTCAAATTTAATTACTTAATTACATATAGCTGATGGTAGATTGATCATATTGATAATTTTTTTTTATCAAATATGAGTCTAGGATACCAAATATGTATGACTTTAATATACATGGCACCATATGAGCATACATGGTACATATTTAATACCCTAAACTCAAATTTAATTAATAAAATTTTGCCAATTTAATCAAATTGCTATCAATTATATGAATTTCAAATTCAAACTGAATTACTTAATTACGTATAACTGATGGTAGATTGATCATATTGATAATTTTTTTTTATCAAATATAAGTTTAGGGTACAAAATATGTATGATTTTTATATACAGGGTACCATATGAGCATTATTGAAAAAAGAGGTGTTGTCTGTGATTTCTTCATCGGATGCGTGGCATTCATTAGAGAAGTAGTTAGGCCCATTGGGAGCTAATGAAGTCTTGTGAAGCTCGCCTAGAGCTCCTCGGAGCGTAAACTCCTCCCTCGCATTATGATCTTTTTCCAGGCGTGGATGTCTTCAAGTTAGGCCACGTCTCGAGGACCTCCATTGTAGTCCTCTTGTCTTCTTGTTCAATTAGTCCTCCAGGTCTAGGAGCTTGTCCTCAGGACCTGTAGTGTAACGCCCTACTACTCAGGGACTATTACACTGCGTACTTTAAATAGTGCTAAACTCGCTAAACGAGTCATTTGGCCATAATCATGTAACTAAACGTGATTAATGGTTTAGGGTTAAAATATTTGGTCAAAGATAGAAACGTTTCACTAAAACATTTACTGTTTACATGGGATCCCAAAATACATTTGAAAGTTTAATTACAATAAAAGAGTTACAACCTGTTGACCTAAGCAACAAAATAGGATTCGACCCTAGTTCCTCTTTAAACCCTCGGCCGTGGTGGTCGAGCAGCCGCATATGTACACATCGTCACCTAAGCTCTCCAACTCAAGGATGGTCCAACTTTCTTTTCCCTTTACCTGCACCGCATAGCACCCATGAGCCGAGGCTCAGCAAGAAATCTTAAACATGCTCATAAGCAGTTAACAACATATGTCCAAATCATAACAAGCATGCCTAGCAGTGATAACCATACTCATGTATGCATACCAATCATATAAATGACTACAGTGACATATGAAACCAATTTCCCTAGATAAATGATCAATGAATCATATTGGGGTCTAATGCCCAAAATGCATGATTATGGAATCATACTGGCTCAACGCCCTAGGATATGGGACTAATGAGTCACCCCGGGACCCTTTGCTCTGTCCTCTGTATAACCAGCTTTGGAGCTGATTTAGCGTACTTGATGCTAAGTTTTCTCCAACCAATAGATTGGTCAAGCGTATGATGTGCACCTAATTAGGCTAGATCTTGTGGACTAGCGCTTAGCATGCTATCGCCCTGCTTGACTAATAAGTCAATGCCTTACGACCAACATTCAGTGTGTTAATGTCGTCCTTGACTAATAAGTCAATGCTTTACGACTAGCACTCGCTGTGCTAATGTCGTCATTGACTAATAAGTTAATGCTTTACGACCAACACTCACAATGCTAATGTCATCCTTGACTAATAAGTCAATGCTAGGATATATGACTAATAAGTTTTTGGGTTTTATGCCCATATAAAACCATGTCAGACATGTAACAAGATTTCATATTGTCAATAAAAGTAGTAGAAATCATTTAGTTTGACAACCGTGTTGCTTGCTTGTTTTATTAAATGATTATTGAAATAATATAAACATTTATAAAATCCCGGACATATGGATAGTTACAATTATAGTGACTAGGTCATAGTGAATTATAGTTGTAATTATATGTTCAAAATAACGAGTCTTAAGATTAGACCAGTGTATTGGATTTTCACTGATTAGGCAATCTACGATATGATCTACTTACACATTTGGGATGTGATGTCTTGTCCAAGGCATTGACCAAACAGATAAGATCAGATGTATTTAGTTACATCAGACTAGGACCAATATTGATTATTGATTGATAAATAAGTTTCGTTGTTATCGAATCTAATCAATGTCACAATGTTGACCATAGGTTAAGTCGATCTTAATTCTGAGTGATAATATTCTGCTAATTATATTATTTACATCTTTTGACTTGTTCGTTACCAACTTACCCTAATGTCTAGCCCGTACTTACATCTTTGAGATTTAGTAGTGTAATTGAGTGGGATTATTATTCATAGATATGAAATCTATAACTTCTGTATGAGAAGTGAAAAGATGATTTCCTTAATTGATTTGTTCAAAAGGTTAAATGATTGAGATCTCATTTCTGTGATTAAGTTCACGGAAATATCATTTATAAGGAAATTAGTGAAAGTAAAGGATAAAATATTGATGAGGGGTAAAATGGTAATTTGCACCTAGCTCGTTAGTAATTCATCGATAGAGGATTGACTGACGGTAATGGTTATAACAATGGAGAATGTATTTATGGTTTGAAAAATACGTTCTATGAATTCAAGAGTTCAATTCCGAGTCTATAGCGGAGTCACGAGGAATTAATAAGGTAGCGAAATTTTTCTTAAATAAATTCACGGCAACTTATTGGAGCTTAATTTCATGGATCCATGGTCCCTGCATCATCTTTGAGTAAATCATCTAGAATATCTCAATTAATTGATTTAATTATCAATTATGATTTTTAAAGTTGACTAGGTCAATTTTGGAAAATTTACAGAGATATGAGATTTAGAGAATAAAAGAGAATCTTTGGGTAAATTTATTAATATTGATAAATTGGTGTTAATATAAATAAATAATATTAAATCAAGTTTCAAATTATAATTAGTTAATTTGAATAAGGATTTAATTAATCAATTAAAAAAATAAAAGATTTTGAATTTAGGCCAAATTGGGATTTAAATTCAAAACAAAGAGATTGAGCCCAAGTCCATTTATGGCAGCCCAAGACTTTTATTTTATTTTTGTTTATTATTTTTAATTAATTTAAATTTAAATAAAGCCCATTAAGTTGCTTGTATAAGGAATATGATATCTAGAGTTTTCATAAGGAAGTCAGTCTCAATTGATTCATTGAGTAAGTGAAAGCCTAGAGAGTCTAACCCTTTCTTGGCCATTCTCTCTTCTTCTTCTCTACTAGATCTCTATCTCATGTGTTGAGAACCAGCCCACACTAGTTCTAGGTTGATCAAATGCTTGGTGAAGAAGACTATGTTGCTAATCTAGTTCGATCTCTTGATAATACTCTGCTACAGAAAGGAATCAAGGGTTAGAGAGATTGAAGGAATGAGTTGTTCCAGTTCTGCTGCGTAATGTAAGTTTTTTTTTTACTTTACTTTGTATTTGTATCAATTCCATAGGAGCATGTTCTATGAATTTACATGTTTGTTTGATATTATGTAAATTACATAAAAATAAATAAAGATCCTGTAATATGTATTTCCTACAATTGGCCTTAGAGCCATATGCTACTAGTTTATTTTCATGAATGAACATGTATGAAATTGATTGATATGTTAGGGTATTAATTGGATGGTACATGCATGTTTATGTTTTCTTATGTAAATTTAGCAATAATTTGGTTGTTTTTTGCTTGTTTTGACTGGTTGGGCAGTGTGCGTGCTAGGCACGCATGAAAGAGTCGTTGGGACCCCGGCCGTACGTACATCCGTACGGATCCATACGACGTCGGTGCCAGACCCCGCATCGACATTTTTTTGCAAAATATATATTTTTTAAATTGGATATTTTGTACAGTTAAGTTTAAAATATTTAAAATTGATTATCTGATTATTTTAGATACTTTAGCTTTTTAAAATATTTTGAATAGGTTATCTAATAATTATGATATTTTAAGATATATTTTTTTATTTTGTTATAAATGAAATATTAAAATTAGTTATCTGATTATTCAATATATTTTTATTATTTAAAATATTTATAATTAGTTATCAGATAATTCTGGATATTTTAGATCTTTTAAATTTGGTTAAAAGATATTTTAAAATTGGTTAAAATATTTAAAAATAAAATATCTTGTCATTCTTAACAACTTAACAGCCTAGGTTAAATTAATTATTTAAAGTTGAATTTTGTTTGATAAATTCTATTTTAATTAATTTAATATTTTGCAACTTATTTAATTAATTATATTGATTTTTTTGATGAATTCTATGTTAATTAATTATGATATTTTGTAAAATAGTATATTGCTGTGGTATATTTGCATAATTTAATAATACATGCTTATAGACTAACATGTTAGACTCATTCAATTATTAACATATCAATCATCATTATTAAGTTATTTTTTGCATTTGGGATTTAAATATAAGTATAATGTTGACCCAATTTTTGTGTTTAAAAAATGTGGGAAAACTCAAAATAAAACTTCCATAGAATATTAGGTTTTATTTGGGCCCAAATAAACATGTAAAGTTTAAATTCATCTCTTTTGGATGGTTTCACTTGTGAAGGCCCATTTGCTTTGCATTACTAGATTGGGCTTAATCAATTGAATAACAATTAATAAAACGAAAGTTCAAATTCCCGTCTTTTTGGGCTTTGTGTGGAAGTTAGGGAGCCTTAGTAGTGAGTCTGACATACTGAACCCATCTCTCCTCCATGCAAGCTTGAATTGTTAAGACCCATTTACCTAAGTTGGACTTAATTTTATTATGTTATATTTTTTAGTTGGACCTAATAATTGATTATAAACAAATTAATTCTATTTTTTGAATTAATTTTCAATGGTAATTTTATAATTAATGGAAAAATTATAAACTATGGTTTATTAATTATTTTTATAATTTGGCAAACCTAAGTTGGTTTATTAATTATTTTAATAATTTGGCAAACCTAAGTTGATATTTTTCAAAAAGAACAAAATACAAAAATATTTAATAATGAGTTTTAAAAAATTTGAATACGATCTCCACCATTGGTATAACAAGATTAGAGTTCAGTGAGGCCTCATGGCGCTTTGATTTCGTCTCCCTACGGAAGGTGTTCACTGGACTTCTTAACATGGTTAAATTTCTTAGGATAGATGGTTATAGATGGACCTTCTATAGACGCATCCCTACGAAGACTATAAGAATTAAGTCTATAATAATCGGAACTGTGGGTTAAACTCATAAAGTAAGAAATATTTGTGACACTCGCCTATCGGGACACATGAGTTTTTGTTACTTTGATCGGATGGAATAGGTAGTTAATAAAAGTTTATGACGTTTTATTAATTGAGATGTTTGTAACGCCCTACTTCCTTAGAGTCGTTACTAAGTGAGTTTTAAACGTTCAATTAACTCGCTAATTGAGGTTTTAGGTTAAAAGTGTAGCTAAACTGTAATAAAAATCATATAATTTGAAAATGTAACCATTCATTGAAATTATAAAGCGTTATACATTTGGGATCCCAAAACACCGTTTAGAAATATTTACAACTCAAAATATGATTAAAGTCGACTAAACGAAAAAATTAGGTTTAATACAAAACATCTCCCAAAAAAATACCCCTGGCCGTGGCAGCCAGGCAGGCCGAACATGTACACGCCTCTTCACACTCTCCATACTCATGGTTGATCGACCTTTCCCTTGCCCTTACCTGCACCATAAAGCACTCGTGAGCCGAAGCCCAGCAAGAAAACTCCACACAAGCAATCAACATATGCATATCTATCAATCAACATATAACAAAGCCGCCAACAGGCTAAACACATAATGACCATGTCGTCCCAGGCGCTTTACTAGGCCCTGGGTTCGCGGTATACACTGTGAGGATATCCCAAGTATCCAATAGGGGTCTCACCCTTGCAACTTGCACTCCGTGTGCTTAACATTGCTCTTGTCCCCTTACAGTACTCAGCCTTGCCGTTCTTGGCCTTCGTCGTTTCCCAGCCCTTGCCGTTCTCGTTCTTCGCCGTTTCCCGGCCATTGTCGTTCTCGGCCTTCGCCATTCCCGACCCTTGTTGTACATTTACAGATATGCAGCACATAGCATAAACTTAGCAAATACTTAAGCAAATACAAACATAATTAATAGGGTTATGCCCTGCAATACAATCACATAGGGCTGTGCTCTGCAATACAAACTATAGGGCCACACTCTGCTCTACAGGTACAATAGTTTTCTTACCTGTGTCCCGAGCTTTCCGAGCACCAATTTCCCGAGCACAGTCCTCTAGTCTGAGCCTCGCTGAAAACCTAGTCACAACGTATCAACAACATCCATCCATCAAGTTCTAATCCATTAAATAACTGGACTAGTCTGTGAGTTTCTGGATATGCTTCCAAGGGATTTTCCAGGGTTACCTTTATGTGAAAAGATAGAATGGTGATTTGATTAGTGCCAGAGATGGAATCAGATCTAGGGCATTGTTTTAAATGGCTCAGCAAAGTTTTAAGACCTAGAGGGATTCAGTTATGGGATAAGATGGTATTCTTCAAGGTAAATCTTTGATCTGGTTATTACCAGCTAGAGATCAGGGAGAAGGATAAACAAAAGATTGTTTTTATATCAGATAAGGGCATGTAGAGTCCAAGAACTTTACTTAGCTAAGTTAGATAGTAGTATTATAGTATTTATAGTATTATCTTTATAACTGTGGATTTTTGGTTCAGACCGGAACTTATTTGGACACTCATAGTAGTACTTGTAGATTTTCTAAGTTTAACCTATAGTTTAACAATATTAATGTTAACCTAAGGTTTGATTAATATGAATGATATTAAGGATAATATTTATTATACTATAAGTTTTAGATAAGAACCAATAGGATTTTAAGCACATGTTATGTATGGGTGATTAAGGATTAAGTATTTTGAGGATTAAATTTAATAAGGGTAAAGTTTGAATGCTCTATGGTCAGTCAGCAGCTTTGAATACATTTGAGGGCTTAGTCAAGGTTGTTTACTCAATTTGAATTAAGCTAAAAATGTGTAATTTCGTGTTTAAATAATCAGCGAATGCCAATATATCGCAGCTATAGGGGGCGATATATCACAGCACGTAGATACGGAAAACACGAAACGATGCACGTTTGCCTCGGGCATAATGGTCCAGGCGATATATCGCCTATAGGGGGCGATATATCGCCTCCTTCAGCTTATTTTGAAATTTTTTGAAATCATTTTCCATTCAGCCCTTCAACCTCTTAATAAGTCCAGCACCTTTTTGAACGAGTCTTCAGCCTCTGCTGAACAACAATTCAAATTATTTTCACCTAAAAAAGCCATTATTTTTATTAAAGTAAAATTAAGATCCTTTCATTCCTAAACTCTATAAATAGGACCTAGTACCCATCCATTATTAATCTTTTGCTCTAAGTTCAGAGGCTGCAAGTTGCTAGGTGAGTGTGAGAGTGTAAACACTTGGGGTGGGGAAATCATAAGCTTATCAAACACTTGGGAAAGTAAGGATTTATAGTATTTCGGTTCGAGGTTTAGATTGGTCTTGCAAATCTTCAAGGTAACCCAAACTCTAGTTCGTTTCTGTACTTTTCTTCAAAAGTTCTCATAGTCTTCTACTTATTCTAACCTTATTCTTATTTTGGTTAGGAAATCTAAGAACTCACACATAAGTTTTTGGTAAGTATTTTCTCAATGGTTTAGTCCTTCCATTCCTTTCATTTCTCTTCTTCTCTATACTCACTCTTTTTCAAATGGTTCTTAGGAGTGATCCAAAGTCCCACCTCTGTCCTCTTATCCCGGTATTTTGGTAAGGAAAATAGGATAGAATTCATATGTTATATGTTTTATATGTGTTATCTTATGTTTTTATGATATGAAATGTGTTATGATATGTATGTATGTAGGCTTGGGCATATGACCCATATGACTAACAAGACCCCAAATAGATTATGGGCATATGACCTACTTAGCTAGTAGGACCCCACTAATCTAATGGGCATATGACTTGTTTGGTCTATGGGACCCCAAGTAATAATGGCCATTATAGTAGGTGTATGATATAAGTGTAATGTTATGTTATGTTTTTTTTTATGTTTCATATGAAATTTATGTATATGAACTATGTGGTAGATTTTCCTTGCTGGGCATTAGGCTCATTCCTTTTTGTTTATATGTGCAGGAAAATAGCTATAGTGGCGGGAATGATTCGTGGATGCTTGGGAGAATGTGTATCGGTGATGAATGGATTCAAGGAGTCGAGAGTTTGATTTCAAGGATGTAGTCTTTTATTTATGGTTTATGTGTAATTTTTCCGCACCTATTTATGTAATCTCTTTTCATTTCAATTAAGATATATTTTCTTTTTAAAACAATGGGATCCCATATCCTACTTGAGATTTTATGTAAGTTTAACTCTTATTTTTACAAGTTTCTTAATAAAGTTATGGTATTTTCACTTGTAAGTTTTATTAAGGATTAGTATGTATAGTTTTCGTTAATGGTCCAAAAGTCTAGAGTAGTTGGGTCATTACAGGGCACTGGGAGTGCTGAGTTATGATTTGAGAGTTTGATTACTGTTGAGTGTCTTGATGAATTAGATGGACAAAGCATTCAAAAGATTATTTGAATGGGATTTGTGATCGTCTTGGATGATGGTATTGTGATGTATTTCTTGCGGGAGTTTCCAAGGTCAAGGAACATCTTAGTAGGCAAGAGTTTCTTTGGATGGGCAGGATATTATATGTACCTTGGGAAAGGGGTTCTGAGACTTCTTGTAGATCAAAATCAGTTAGGTGGTGGTTATGACACCCCAGTGATAGGAGAAGTGATTGCTTATGCATCATGTTGGTTAAAGGATTTGACCAGAACTAGAGTAAAGTTTTTGGTAGGTAAGGTGGTCAGTTTTATGCTTGAGATTATTATCTCAGAGAGGATCAAAAGGAAAGACAATTAAATGAACCACATATAAGAAAGATTGAGTAGAAAGTCTTAGCTGGATTAGCTAAGGGTTTTGCAGTGTCAAGTGTGAATTTATTGAGGTATAAGGATCGGATTTGGAATCCGATGGACACTGAGATTAAATGGGAGATTCTGGATGAATCTCATGCTACTCTTTTATTTTCTTCATCCAGGTATCATGGAAATGTAACAGGATATGAAGGCTTTATATTGATGGCCTGAGATGGAGAAGGGCATAATGTAATACGTGGTAAAGTTCTTAACCTGTTAGCAGGTCAAGACAGGGTATCAGAAATCAGTGGGGCCATTGTAGCGTTTGAGTATTTTATAATGGAAATAAGAAAGCATCGCGATGGGTTTCGTGGTGGGGCTGCCCAGGATAGTGGGTTAGTATGAGTTAGCACTAGGTCATTATGGAATAGTATTCCAAGTGAGTTTATTTCTATCAATGAGAACAAGTAACACAGCTGATCAATATTCAGATCTCTTTGTGAGAGAGATAGTGCGCCTTCATGAAATTCAAGGTCTATCTCATCAGATGAAGACTCTATTGTTACTTCCAGGTCTTGGAAGGGTTAAGAAAGGCGATGAGTATATAGATGGAATTCAGTACAGCTCATTATTCTCAGACTGATGGTAAATCAGAGAGAGAAAGAGAGAGTAATCCAGTATTGGAAAGATACCTTATGAGATGAGGTATGTTTGAGAATGTTTATCACCCATTCATTGGAATGAGGTGAGTGAGGTGTTGATTTTGGCTCCTGAGGTAGTTCAGGGGATCATTGAGATTATTAGAGGTTAGAGCTTGGATGCTCACTTCTCAGAGTAAATGGAAAAGTTTAACTGAATTGAATAGCAGGAACATGGAGTTCTAAGTAGAAGATTGTATCTTCCTTAAAGTATCACCATGAAAAGGGGTGAGGAGATAAGGGAAAGTTGAGCCCTAGAATATTTTGACAGTTTGAGTCCTGGATAGGACTGGTCAGGTTGACTTTGGATTGACCTTACCTTTGGCACTGTCAGCTATATACAGTGTATTATGTATTTCCATGCTGAGAACACGGGTTAAAAGAAACTCATGAGTTGAGTTATGAGAATCTGGGAATTTGAGGATAAGTTATCATGTAAGGAATAGCCAGTCCAAATATGAAATAGAAAGAATAAGGTTCCGAGGAACAAAGTGTACCTTGAGTTAAGGTAATGTTACAAAAACAATGAGGTCGAGGGAATGACCTGGGAAATTGGAATCAGTTAGGCAGAATTTATTTTTTGGGTGGTTCAGGTAAATTTTGAGGACGAAATTTCTGTAAGGAGGGGATAGTTATAATGCCCCAAATTTCCTAATAAGGTTTAGGACCTTGATTAGGAGGCCGGGAGGGCCATAATTGATTTATTGTGTTATTTAATGATTATATGCATGTTTAGGTGTATTAAATATGCATGTGAACCCATTTTTGAGTAATTGGGTGATTTTCATATTTTGGCCATTTCTGGCATATTTGGCATATATGTGATATGTGTATGGTGCTTTATTATTATTTGGTTATGCTAGGGTTACCCAGCACGAGACGATCCTAGGAGGTAAGCTAGTGGGAAAGTCACAACGGGATTTATTCTTGACTCGGAGTGAGTTAAGGGGTATTTAGAGCATTACCAGGTTATTGGGTAATGGGAATACGAATTTGATGATAAATTGGGAGCTAGTAAGATCAGGGGGAAATTCTGGAGGTTTTGATTATTTTGTCCCCGGGGGTGTTTTCAGGACCCCGAGCGTTATGATTTGTTTGAGGTTACTTAAGCTTGAAGTAACCTTTTAAGAAATAAAAAGAACGTTCAGAACGTTCTCTCTCCCTCAAAGTTCCATTTTCGTCTCCCAATCGCATTTTCGAAGGAAACTTGAGTTCTAGGACTTGGATTCAAGCGATGATCGAGGAATAGCGATCCTAGGAAAGATTAGAAGCTTATTAGCCAGAGGATTTAGTTGGGAAACAACTCAATCAGAGGTAATTCAAGTTTTAAGTTCTAAGATTTTTAAAGTTTTTAAGCTTGAATTGGATTTTGTGTTTTGATGAGTTTTTGATTGATTTGAGACATGGGTTTTGATGATTTTGGATCATGGGGGATGTTTGGGAACTTTGATTTTTGAGTTTGGAGATGTTTGGATAGGTTTTCAGAAGGTTTTAAAATAGTAAAAATGGGGTTTTTGGGCTGGTTCGTGGTTGGGCTGCGACCCAAGCTTGAAGAAGGTGGAGATAGGCTCTGTCAGGGGGGTGGGCCGTGACATGGTCCATGGAGGGCCGCGCCCCTTAAGGGAAAAATTGCCAGAATTGATTTTTTGTCATGGGAAATTAACTCTGAGGGCCTGGGATCGATCCTACTACCTAGTTGAGTGGGATTCGACATCCCGGAGGCTTGGGTTGGGCTTGGAAGTATTTATTTACTCATTTTGATGAGGTTTTTTATTATGGTTGTGACTAGGTTATCATTAGGGGCTTGGAATCAGGATCGTGCTTGTGGCTCATTTATTAGTAACTTGTGCTTGGACCGAAGGTAAGAAAACTGCACCCCATATGTGACATGCATGGTTATTCTTGATGCATGTTGGATGTTTAAATGTGAACATTGATAGCATATCAAATGCTTATCAATCTTGCTCACTTGTGTATGGTTATTATTGAGGCATGTCGAGTGTTTAAATGTGATGCATGTAATGCATGAGAAACATGTGTTTAGGGCATGCCATGAATGTTGATATGAGACTGATTAGAGCTTGAGTCTCTGTGTTTGTGCATGATTATAATTGTGCTAGCAACTGTTAAGTAAGCCTGCTGAATGCCCTACGTTTGGATATTTGACATATGATATATGCTTGGTAGCATTGCTTACTTGTGCGTGGCACAAACTCATTAGTCAGAATTGGCAATGGTGTCAGTATCAACTGTGAAGCTGTGACTTATTAGTCAAGTTTGGCAGTGGTACTGAGCACTGGTCACATGGTATTGACTCATAAGTCAAGAACGGTCTTAGCATGCTTAACGTAAGCTGATAAAAGATTAGATCTAATCGACATCTACATTGAATGACTCAAATGAGCATTAACGCCGGACCGACCTCAAGTTCGATGAAAACTAAAAGCGCTTGTATAGTCTAAAGGCTAGTTATTTAGGGCCAGAGCCAGAAAGGCTAAGGTGACCTGCAAGTCACATGGCTAGGAGGGTATGGGACCTCCAGAGTGTGACTCATTAGTCACTAATACAGAGTGTGACTCATTAGTCACTAATACAGAGTGTGACTCATTAGTCACTAATACAACGTGTGACTTATTAGTCACCTATACAGGGTATGACTTATTAGTCATCCACAAGGATATAGACTCTTTAGTCATCTATCCAGAGTGTGACTCATTAGTCACCTATACAGAGTGAGACTCATTAGTCTTCTATACAGAGTGTGACTCATTAGTCACCTAGACAGAGATGGACTCATTAGTCATCTACACAGGGATGGACTCATTAGTCTTCCATACAGAGTGTGACTCATTAGTCACCTATATAGGGTATGACTCATTAGTCATATATACAGAGTGTGACTCATTAGTCACTTATATAGGGTGTGACTCATTAGTCACTCACTTCGAGATTGACTTACTAGTCATCTATTCAAGAAGCAGGTCCTCGGAGATTGACTCATTAGTCATCTATTCAAATGCAGAACCCCATAATCATTTATTTGCACCTGCTTGCATGCATGATGAAGGCTATTATTGCTAGGCATGCACATTATGATTTGATGACATGTTATTACTGTCCATGAGCATATTGAGTTTTCTTGCTGGGCTTCGGCTCACGGGTGCTATGTGGTACAGGTAAAGGAAAAAGAAAGTTGGACCATCCTTGAGTTGGAGAGCTTAGGTGACGATGCGTACATATGCAGCTGCTCGACCGCCATGGCCGAGGGTTGAAAGAGGAACTAGGGTTAAACCCTGTTTTACCGTTCAGATCGGCTGATTGTAAATATTTTCTTGTAATAGACCTTTAAATTATATTTTTGGGATCCCAATGTATACAATAAACGTTTTAGTGAAACGTTATATCTTAACCAAAATTTTTAATCCCTAAACCGCTAATCATACCTAGTTACACGTTTATGACCAAATGACTCGAATAGCGAGTTTAGCATTGTTTATAATGCACACCGTAACGGTCCTTGGAGTTTAGGGTGTTACAATACCCCTCAACTTTCCCCGAGCTAGGTTTCAGGTCCCGTTGTGACTTCCTAGCTAAACCAATCCCTAGGACTGTCTCGGATCGTGCATCTCAAATATATCACCACTCACACGTGGTGACAATCACAATATACACAAATATTGCATTTATGCCCTCATCGGGCTAAAATTACAAACATTCCCCTAATAGCCAAATGGGGCCCACATGCATATTTAATTCACCTAAACATGCTTTTCTAATCACATACTCATCAAATTCACATATTAAAATAATAAATCACTTATTGCCCTCCAAGCACGCTAATCAAGGCCCTGAGCCCTATTAACAAATTTGGGACGCTACAATGTTTCTCTATTTAACTAAGTGAATATTTGTGACTCTCGCCTACCGGGACACATGGGTTCATGGCTACTTAAAGTACCTAAGAAATATAAGATAAGTGTTTTAGGATTTTTCTTATCTCAAAACATTTTGTATGTTATGTTATTTCTAAAAATTTAATGAATAAATGTTTGTCAAGCAATGCGTTGATTTCTACTTAGTTAATAATTATAGCTCTAGGCTTCCTGTTAGAAAAGCTTATACAGGATCTTTATTTATTTTCATGTATATCTAATATTAAACAAATTAATACGAGATAGCCTAAAACATGTTTCTAAAATTGAATTCAAAGAGAAACAAAAATAGAATACTTACAGTATACGCAGCGGAATTAAGAGTCCTTCCTTCAGTTTCTCTAACTCTTGTATCCTTTCTGTCGCAGAGTATTATCAAGAAACTGAACCGATCTTCTATTTTCTTCACGATCTTCCAATGTATCCTTAGAACCACCTAGACTAGTGTGGGAAATTCTCAACACATGAGATAGATATAGAGAGAAGAAGAGAAAATACAAAGAGGCTTAGAAAAGGACTTGTGTTTAGAGAGAATATAAAACTATTAGAAAATCTGACTTATCAAAAACCCTTGTTTTGACTTCTCTATAAGCACTCCTTTTATAGACTCAATTAGGCCATTTAATTTAATTAAAAAATCAATAAAATAACAGCCATTTTGAAGCCCTAGGTCGAAATTATCATGGGCTATAGGCCCGTGAAATTTCCCATTTGATTATAAACCCATTGGACTTAAAATCAAGACCTGTATTATTTTCTATTGATTTAATTAATTAAATAATTATTTAAATCCTTTATCAAATTAATTATTTATAATTTGAACCTTGATTTAAATTTATTTATTAATTTAGATACCAATTTATCTTAATTAATAAATCTGCCATAATTTCTCTTTTCTTCTCAAAATTACACAACTCTGTGAAACTATCCAAAATTGACCTGGTCAACTTTGATAATTCTAATTGATGATTAAATCAATTAATTGAGACTATCTAGATGATTTTATCCAAGGTACAATGGGGACCATGTGCCTATGAAATCAAGCTCCAATAAGTTATCATAAATCTAACAAATAAATTTACTAACTTATTAATTCCTCGTGACTCCACTATAGACTTGGAATTGCACTCTTGAATTCATAGAACGCTCTATAACAAATATAGATACGCTATTAATTATCCATTGTTACAACCATAATTGTCACTCAATCCTCTATAGACGGTCTACAATGAGATAGGACTAAAATACCGTTTTACCCCTCATTGTATTTTATCCTTAAAACACTTAGTTCCTTGTAAATGATATTTCAGTAAACTAATTTAATTACTGAAATGAGATCTCTATCATTTAATACCTTGAACCAAACTAAAAGGAAACCATCGTTTCACTTCTTCATCAGAAGTTATAGATGTTCATATCTATGATTAACACTCCCACTCAATTATACTACCGAGTTCCCAAGATGTAAGTATGGGCTAGTCCGTAGGGTAAGCTGGTAACGAACAAGTCAAAGAACTCAAATAATACAATCAGTTAGAATACTAACCACTCAGAATTGAGATTGAATTTACCTATGGTCAACTATATGATATGACTAGAATAGATAATAACGGTATGTTTACTTATCTTATCAACTGTCAATATCGGTCCTGTCCGATGTAACAAATACATCCGATCTTATCTACTTTGCTAATGTTTTGGAAAGAACATAACACTGTAATGTGTAAGTAGATCATATCGTAGATTGGCAAGTCAGTGTAAATCCGGTGCACTGACTAATCTTAGGACTAACTTATTTTTGAACATATAATCATATTTATATTCCACTGTGATTACGTCACTATAAATAAGATTAGCTATATGCTCGGGATTTAATAAAAGTTTATATTAAATTAATAATCATGAAAATAAAACATGTGAGCAAAGTGATTGACCAAGTCAAAAAATGATTTCTATTCTTTTATTGATAATAAAATGAGATTACAAAGAATTTGGGTTTTAATTAGGGCATAAAACCCCAACACTTCCCACCTCATACTCTCTCTAATCTCTAAAAAGTCACTCTAGGGTGAGAACCTCACGAAATGTTTGTCCAACGTCAACATGGTATTGATTATGGAAAACATCGAGATCGTGATAATCAGAGATATTCCTTTTTTTTTTTCCAATGCAACAATCACCAAATCCTTCAAAAGAGAATTGTTGATGGTGGTTCGAGCAAAAGAAATTATGCTAATACTACTGTAATGTAGAGTCCAAGAACTTTACTTAGCTAGTTAGATAGTAGTATTATTGTAGAGTCCAAGAATTTTACTTAGCTAATTATTTAGTAGTATTATAGTATGTTTAGTATTATCTTTGTAACTGTGGATTTTTGGTTCAGACCGGGAATTATTTGGACACTCATAGTAGTACTTGTAGATTTTCTAAGTTTAACCTATAGTTTAACAATATTAATTTTAACCTAAGGTTGATTAATATGACTGATATTAAGGATTTTATATTTATTGTACTATAAGGTTTAGATATCAACCAATAGGATTTTAAGCACATGTTATGAATGGTGATTAAGGATTAAGTATTTTTGAGGATTAAATTTAATAAGGAGTAAAGTTTGAATGTTATAGGGTCAGTCAGCAGCTTTGAATACGTTGAGAGGCTTAGTTAAGGCTGTTTACTCCATTCAAACTTAGCTAAAAATGTGTAATTTCGTGTTTAAATATTCAACGTGTGCCGATATATCGCAGCTATAGGGGGCAATATATCGCAGCACGTAGATACGGAAAACACGAGACGATGCACGGTCGCCTCGGGCATACTGGCCCAGGCGATATATCGCCTACAGGGGGCGATATATCGCCTCCTCCAGCATAAATTCAAACATTTTTGAATTCTTTTCCTTTCAGCCATTCAAACTTCTTCATAAGTCCAACATCTTTTTAACGAGTCTTCAGCCTCTGCTGAACGATTATTCAAATGATTTTCACCTAAAAAGCCATTATTTTTGTTCAAGTAAAATCAAGATACTTTCATTCCCAAACTCTATAAATAGGACCTAGTACCCAGCCATTATTCACCTTTTGCTCTAAGTTCAGAAGCTGCTAGTGTTAAGTGAGTGTGAGAGTGTAAACACCTGGTTTGGGAAAATCATAAGCTTAAACATCATAAGCTTATCAAACACTTTGGGAAGTGAGGTTCTATAGTATTTCGGTTGTGGTTAGATTGGTCTTGCAAGTCTTTGAGGTAAACCTGAAACTCTATTTCATTTGTTTCATGTTATTTTCTTTCTCAAAGCCTTCTACTCAGTCCCCTAACTTCATTCTTATTTTGGTTAGGGAATCCAAGTTCTTAAGCACATAAGTTGTGGTAAGCATATTTTCTCAATGGTTTAGTCTTCCTATTTATTTTCATTCCTTCTTCTTCATAAGACTCACTCTTTCTCATATGGTTCTAGGAGTGTTCCAAAAATCCCGACTCAGTCCATCATATCCCGGTAACTTTGGTAAGGAAAATAGGGTATAATCTATATGTGTATTGCTTATGTGTTATGTTATGAAATATGATATGTTGTGAATATGTTATGTATGTGTATGTTTGTAGGCTTGGGCTTATGCCCTATTTGACTAACAAGACCCCAAAAAGATTATGGGCATATGCCTACTTAGCTAGTAGGACCCCACTAATCTCATGGGCATAAGCTTGTTTAGTCTATGGGACCCCAAGTAATAATGGCCATTATAATAAGTGTATGTATTAAGTGTTATGATATGTCGTTACGTTTATTATGAAATTTATGTTTATGACTATGTGTTAGATTTTCCTTACTGGGCATTAGGCTCATTCCTTTTTGTTTTATGTGCAGGAAAATAGCTTTAGAGGCGGTAAGATTCGTGACGCTTAGAGGATGTGTATCGATGGTGAATGTAGTCAAGGGGCCGAGCGTTATTCGATTCGAGGATGTAGTCTCATTTTATTTTTTTATGGTTTTATATGTATTTTCCGCATTTCTTATGTAATTCTTTTCATTTAAATCATGTTTTGTTTTTAAAGACAATGGGATCCCATATCCTTCTTAGTATTTATTTGTAAGTAACTCTTATTTTACAAGTTACTCAATAAAATTATGGTATTTTCGTAAAAATGTAAGTTTATGTATAGTTTCGTTAATGGTCCAAAAAGTCTAGATTAGTGGGTCATTACAATTATAGTAATTATAGTATTATCTTTATGACTGTGGATTTTTGGTTCAGACCGGGATTTATTTGGACACTCATAGTAGTACTTGTAGATTTTCTAAGTTTAACATATAGTTTAAGAATATTAATTTTAACCTAAGGTTTGATTAATATGACTGATATTGAGGATAATATTTATTATACTATAAGGTTTAGATAAAAACCAATAGGATTTTAAGCACATGTTATGTATGGGTTTAATAATGATTAAGTATTTTGAGGATTTAATTTATTAAGGGTAAAGTTTGAATGCTCTAAGGTCAGTCAGCAGCTTTGAAAACGTTTAAGGGCTTAGTCAAGGCTGTTTACTCAATTCAAATTAAGCTAAAAATGTGTAATTTTGTGTTTAAATAATCAGCGTATGCCGATATATCGCAGCTATAGGGGGCGATATATCGCAGCACGAAGATACGAAAAACACGAAACGATGCATGACTGCCTTGGGCATACTGGCCCAGGCGATATATCGCCCCTCTCAGCATATTTTGAAAGTTTTTGAAATCATTTTCCATTCAACCCTTCAACCTCTTGATAAGTCCAGCATCTTTTTGAACGAGTCTTCAGCCTTTGCTGAACGATAATTCAAGTTATTTTCACTTAAAAAGCCATTATTTTTATTCAAGTTAGATGAAGATCTCTTCATTCCTAAACTCTATAAATAGGACCTAGTACCCAACCATTATTCATCTTTTACTCTAAGTTCAGAGGCTGCAAGTTGCTAGGTGAGTGTGAGAGTGTAAACACTTGGTTTGGGAATCATAAGCTTGATCATCATAAGCTTATCAAAACACTTGGGAAGTAAGATTTTATAGCATTTCGGTTCAAGGTTTAGATCGGTCTTATAAGTCTTCAAGGTATCCCAAACTCTAGTTCGTTTCTGTACTTTTCTTTAAAAGTTCTCATAGTCTTCTACTCATTCTAACCTTATTCTTATTTTGGTTAGGAAATCTAAGTTCTTGAGCAAAAGGTTTTGGTAAGTATATTTTTAAAAGTACAGTTCCTTCATCTCTTTCATCTCTTTTTCTTCAATAGACTCACCCTTTCATAATGATTTTTAGGAGTGTTTCAAAGTCCCAACTCTGTCCTCATATCCCAGTAACTTTGGTAAGGAAAATAGGATAGAATTCATATGTTATATGTTTTATATGTTATCTTATGTTTTTATGTTATGAAATGTGTTATGTTATGTATGTATGTAGGCTTGGGTATGACCCATATAACTAACAAGCCCCAAATGGATTATGGGCATATGACCTGCTTAGCTAGTAGGACCCCACTAATCTAATGGGCATATGACTTGTTTAGTCTATGGGACCCCAAGTAATAATGGCCATTATAGTATGTGTATGATATAAGTGTTATGTTATGTTTTATGTTTCTTATGAAATTTATGTATATGAACTATGTGTTAGATTTTCCTTGCTGGGCATTAGGCTCATTCCTTTTTGTTTATAGGTGCAGGAAAATAGTCTTAGTGGCGGGAAAGGTTCTTGGAAGCTTGGAGAATGTGTATTGAGGCGGAATGGATTCAAGAGCCGAGCGTTTCGATTCGAGGATGTAGTCTTGTTTTTTATGGTTTTACATGTATTTTTCTGCACTTGTTATGTAATCCCTTTTTATTTTAAATTATGTTTTGTTTTGTTTTTAAAACAATGGGATCCCATATCCTAACCTAAATTTTATGTAAGTTTAACTCTTATTTTTACAAGTTTCTTAATAAAGTTATAGTATTTTCACTTGTAAGTTTTATTAAGGATTAATATGTATAGTTTTCGTTAATGGTCCAAAAGTCTAGAGTAGTTGGGTCATTACATGTAATGCCCTAATTTCTCATAAATTATCAAGAACGCATTGTTGGGTCATAATCCTAAATATTGCTCTTTTATTGAATAAAAACTTGAAAATAAATACATGGATCCATGGTTTTACAAAAATAAAGTAATTGTCTTTAACATAAAAAAAAAATGAGCAACATTTAAATAAAATTTAAAATAAACATTCTTTAATAAAAATAGACTCGTTTTATCTTCCTCGACTATATGGTCCCCACGAGTACACCACGAAGCTCCTAGGTCCCACTCGCCACCGGGCTTTCTATCATTAATTGCTTGAAATAACATCATAAGGAGTGAGCTTCTAACCCCAGTAAAGAAAATACAAACAAAAGTTAGTCATATAATCATATCATAAATTTCAACAAATCATTATTTATACTAATCGTACAACATCATAAAATCCTAGGACATATCATAACCTAAATCATATCATAAATCATAATCTAGTCATAGATCATAAATCATAAGTCATAATCATAACTATAGGTCATAGGTCATAATAACAAGTCATAAGTCATAGATCATAAATCATAAGTCATAATCATAACTATAGGTCATAGGTCATAAATCATAAGTCATATGACCTATAGGTCATAGGTCATAAGTCATAATAACAAGTCATAGATCATAGATCATAAATCATAAGTCATAATCATAAATATAGATCATAGGTCATAATAACAAGTCAAATATAATAAAAAGATATGTGTTTATACAGGGGTGGCAATTAAGCCCTGGACATAAGTCTGTCATACACCGGACATCACTTAGGTCTGTCATAAAGTTTTGGCAACCGAGCCTTCTAGACATAAGTCCGTCATACATCATTGGACACCTTAGGTCCATACACACTTACCCCTTTATAGTACTTGAAATGTTAGGCCATACAAACATAAACTAGATCATAAACTACAAAAACTAGGTTCCAATACTAAACTACCTAATTTTCCTTACCGAAATCTGGAATATTGGAGACAAGAGCAGGATTGAAACTCCTAAAACAAAACATAAAGAAACCATAAGTTTCCTAAAGAAAATAAGATGAAGAGAAGATCTAAACCATTGGAATAAGAACTTACAAAAGACCTTAAGTTTCAAAGAAATTGAACACCTAACCAAAAGTCACTATCACAAGTTAGGATTTGAAATAAAAGAAAAGAATAAGACTAATGGAAATAGACTAAACCTAAAGATAATGAATACCTTGGATAGCTTAGAACTTTGATCTATACCTAAAACACCAAAATCACACAAAATTTTACTTCCCAAGTGTTAAGAAAAGCTTTAGATTTGAAAGCCTTAACCCCAAAACCCTAGTGTTTCTCTCTAGAACAAACTTAGCAGCTTGGAGGTTCTGAACTGTGCTTGAATGATGAATAAAATGGCTGAGTGAAGGAACCTATTTATAGAATTCTAGGAGTGAAACTAACTCCTTTTAAAATGAATAAATAAATGATAAAAAATTGAATAAATTTGAATTATTTGTTCAACAGATGCCCAGAACTTGGTCAAAGATGTTCAGGAACGAGTCAAAGTTGTTGAGGGTTGTTTCTAGTTCAGAATTCTACAAAAATTCAAAAATGGCCACTGGATCCGATATATTGCCTAGGGTAGGCGATATATCGCCCCTACCTATGCCTCGAGGGTTTGTGGTTTAGTTCGTGCAAAGTCGACGTGTTTTCCGTATCAATCATAAGCGATATATCGGCCCCTATAGCTGGGATATATCAGCATACGATGATATTTTAAACACGTTTTTGCACACTTTCAGCATACTTGAATTTGTTTAAACCACTTTGACTGAGTAAAGCGTGATCCTAACAACTGCTAGAAGGTTCTAGACCTTCTAGATCTATCCTTTAATAAATTTATTCATCCAAAATACTTAAATCCTTAATAATCATACATGTGAAAAGTGTCACACTCTTAATAATTCTATCTAAACCTTAGGTTATAATAAATAATATTTCTAGAATCAGCTATATTAATCAAACCTTATGTTAAAAATTAATATTTCTAAACCATAAGTTAAACTTATAAAATTCTACGAGTACTACTACTACTACTACTACTACTACTACTACTACTACTACTACTACTACAACTACTACTACTACTACCGCTGCTGCTGCTGCTGCTGCTCCTGCTACTATTGCTACTACTGCTGCTGCTGCTGCTACTACTACTATTGCTCCTGCTATTGCTACTGTTGCTGCTGCTGCTACTGCTAATGCTACTAATAAACTAAGTAAAATTCCTACTACTGATACTGCTACTACTGCTGCTGCTGCTACTGCTACTGCTCCTGCTACTGCTACTACTGCTACTGCTACTACTACTGCTACTGCTACTACTACTACTACTACTACTACTACTACTACTACTACTACTGCTGCTGCTGTTGTTGCTGCTCCTGCTGCTGCTACTAATGAACTAAGTAAAATTCCGGGACGCTACAATTCTCCCCTACTTAAAAGAATTTCGTCCTCAAAATTTACTTACCAAACATCTCAGGATACCGATCCCTTACATATTCCTCCAATTCCCTTGTGGCCTCTCTTTTTGTGCTATTGCTCCACAAGATTTTAACCATAAGGACACTTTTGGACCTTAACTCCTTAGTTCCCCGCTCTAGAACGTGTACTGGTCGTTCTTCATAACTGAAATCTTGTTTTAACTCTAGAGCCTCGTAATTGAGCACATGGGATGGATCTGATATATATTTTCTCAACATCGATACATGAAAAATGTTACGCGTTTTAGCTAATGATGGAGGTAAAGCCAACCGATATGCTACATGCACTACTTTGTCCAATATCTCAAAAGGACCTATAAACCTCGGGCTTAACTTTCCTTTCTTTCCGAAACGCAAAATCCCCTTCATCAGAGAAACCTTGAGAAAGACTTGATTGCCTACTGAAAACTCAACATTCCGCCTCTTAGCGTCGGCATAGCTCTTCTGGCGACTTTGAGCAGCAATCATTCGTTGTCTTATCTTTTCTACTGCCTCAGTTTCTTCTCTTACAGCCTCATGTCCTAAATATCGTTTTTCACCAATGGAAGATACTTGCTCCATGATCCTGAGAAGTCTAACGCACACACCCTCAACATATCTTCTAATATTTGTATGGTACGTTCTGACTGACCATCGGTTTGAGGGTGAAATGCCGTACTTAGTTTTAACTTAGTGCCCATTGCACGCTGTAGACTTTCCTAAAACTTTGATGTGAAAACTGATCCTCTATTGGAGAGTATCGTCTTTGGAACTCCATGTAGTCTCACTATCTCAGCCACGTAAAGCTCTGCGTACTGCTCAACATTATAAATTGTTCTTACCGGCAAGAAGTGAGCAGATTTTGTGAGTTTGTCAACTATCACCCAAACAGAGTCATGCTGCTTGGTGGTCCTTGGTAATCCCATCACAAAGTCCATAGCTATATCTTCCCATTTCCATTCGGGAATCTCTAATGGTTGCAAAGTTCCAGTGGGTCTTTGATGTTCAGCCTTAACTTGTTGACACGTAAGACATTTTTGCTACAAATTTTGCTATGTCTTTCTTCATTCCCGGCCACCAGTACATTGTCTTAACATCGTTGTACATCTTGGTCGATCCCGGGTGAAGTAAATATGGAGTAGTGTGTGCTTCCTTCATAATACTTTCTCTTAGTCCTCCACTTTCTGGCACACATACTCAGTTCCTATAGCATGCCTTCTTTTGTCAAGGAGAAATCAGCATTTTCTCAGCTTTATGGTGCTGCCTTCATCTTAAGAAGAAACTCATCCTCTCATTGTTTCTCCTTTATTTCCTCCATTAGAGTTGACTTGATTGTGAGGTCAGTTAGTTGTCCAGTTATTAACTCAATTATGGACCTCTTAATACCATCTTGTAAGTGTTGAGCTATCCCCTTAAGTGTTGACAAGCTCTTGCAACTCCGCCTAATAAGTGTGTCTGCCACGACATTAGCATTTCTCATATGATACAAGATCTCACAATCATAGTCCTTTACTAACTCTAGCCACCTCCGTTGCCTCATATTGAGCTCCTTCTGCGTTAAGAAGTACTTTAGACTTTTGTGGTCCATATAGATTTCACACTTTTCTTCGTACAGATAGTGCCTCCAAATCTTTAAAGCGAAAACCATCGCTGCTAATTCTAAGTCATGGGTCAGGTACCGCTACTCATACTCCTTTAGCTGTCTCGAGGCATATGCGACCACTCTTTTGTCTTGCATCAAAACGCATCCAAGTCCCTGCTTCGACGCATCGCAATACACTACAAACTTGCCCTTATTGTTTGGGAAGCATAGAACTGGGGCTGATATGAGCTTGTCTTTTAATGTTTGGAAGCTTTCTTCGCACTTCTCCGTCCATACAAAATTTTGTTGCTTCCACGTCAAATTTGTTAAGGGTGTAGCTATTCTTGAGAACCCCTCAACAAATCGTCTATAGTATCCTGCCAATCCTAGAAAACTTCTCACCTCCGTGGCACTCTTGGGTATGGGCCAATCCTTTACTGCTTCGATCTTGGCTGGATCTACCTCCACACCATTTTTAGACACAATGTATCCTAAAAATGCCACCTTCTCTAGCCAGAATTCACATTTCTTAAACTTATTGAATAATTGATGACTTTTGAGTTGTCCCAACGTCGGTCGCAAGTGCTCTTCATGCTCGACTTTCATCTTTGAGTAGATCCATATGTCATCTATAAACACCACCATAAACTTATCCAGGTAGTCCTTAAATACTTGGTTCATAAGATCCATGAACGCTGCTAGTGCGTTTGTTAAGCCAAAAGATATCACTAGAAACTCGTAGTGTCCATATCTAGCCTGAAAAAGCTATCTTTGGGATATCTTCTTCTCGTACTCTTAGCTGATGATACCCTGACTGCAAATCTATCTTTGAGAATACTATAGATCCTTGTAGTTGATCAAAAAGATCGTCTATTCTAGGCAAAGGGTATTTTTTCTTTTTCATCACTTTATTTAGTTCTCGATAGTCGATACACATCCTCATACTTCCATCCTTATTCTTGACAAAATTCACTGGTGCTCCCCAAGGCGAATAGCTCAGTCGGATGAAACCCTTGTCTAAAATCTCCTGCAGTTGTATCTTTAATTCCTTTAACTCGGCAGGCGCCATTCTATAGGGAGCTTTCGAGATTGGTGCCATCTTAGGTTCCAATTCCATTTCAAACTCGATTTCCCTGCTAGGAGGTAATCCTGATAGATCTTATGGAAACACCTTGGGAAATTTGCATACAATATGTACATCCTTTGGTTCGAGCTGTGTTTCTCGTGCTTTGTCCACCACACTGGCTAAAAATGCTTGGCAACCACTTTTGATTAACCATTGAGCTTGAGAGCTGAGACTATAGGTATGCGAGTTTGGGAAGCTTCTCCTTTGAAGGTGAACTGCTCTCCGCCTTCTATTTTAAAGTTGTCTGCCTTACCCTTATAGTCTATCGTTGCCCCATGTTTGGCTAACCAATCCATGCCTAAAATTACATCACAATCCTTAAGGTCTAACTCGATCAAATCTACTGGTAATTCTCTTGCTCCGATTCTAACTACAACACTACGCACTCCTCTACTAGATAACATTCTTTCCCCTGAGGGTAACTCCGTGACAAACTTAACTCTAAAAAGTTTTCATGGCTTATTTAAGCTATCAATCATATTCATAGAGACAAAGGAATGCATAGCTCCTGAATCAAACAAAACATTGCATAGTTTACCAGAGATAGTGATCTGACCTGTTACCACTGTATTACTAGTTTCTGCTTCACCTCTAGTAAGAGCAAAAACTCTGCCTAGCATAAGCTTGTCATCTTTCTTTTGGTCTTTCATCTTTGGGCAATCCTTTTTAATGTGTTCTTCTTCTCCATAATTGAAACATCCTTTTGTCTTATATCGGAATTCTCCTTAATGCTTTCTCTTGCAGATAGGGCACTGGGGATATTCCACATAGGGCTTCTTATTCCTGTTACTTTCTGATGTAGTCTTATTATTCTTGTCGGCTTTTTGGTTTTGACCACCATCATGTTTTCGTTTGTGTTTGTTCTGTTCATTGTTATTCTTTTTGGTGTCCCTTCTGGTCGCGCCTTCTTTCTAGATCCTTTCTTCTGCCTGCTCAGCTTCCAAGGCTACCTCTAATGTTTCTGTAACGCCCTACTTTCTTAGAGTCGTTACTAAGTTAGTTTTAAAATGTGCTAATCACTTGCTAATTGAGGTTTTAGGTTAAAAGTGTAGCTAAGTTGAGATAAAACTCATTCCAGTCACTAAATACAAAATGTTTGGTTACTCATTGAAATCTCAGAAGGTTTTACAGTTGGGATCTCAAAATACTGTCTATAAAATATTTACAACTCAAAATACATTTAAAGTCGACTAAATGAAAAAATTTAGGTTAATACATATCATTTCCCAAAAAATACCCATGGCTGTGGTAGCTAGGCAGACCGAACATGTACACGTCGCTTCACGCTCTCCGTACTCATGGTTGGTCGACCTTTCCCTTGCCTTAACCTACACCATAGAGCAATCATGAGCCAAAGCCCAGCAAGAAAACTCAACACAAATAATCAACATATGCATATCTATCAATCAGAATATAATAAAGCAGCCAACAGGCTAAACACTTAGCGGCCATGCCGTCCCAGGCGCTTTACTAGGCCCTGGGTTCGTGGTCTACACCGTGAGGATGACTCAGGCATCTGAGAAGGGTTTCACCCTAACGACTTGCGCTCCGCGTGCTCAACGCCGCTCCCGACCCTTTGTCGTACTCGGCCTTGCACTCCACGTGCTCAACGCCATTCCCGACCCCTTGCTGTACTTGGCTTCCTACTGTTCTCGGCCTTCGCCGTTCCTAGCCTTCGCCGTTCATTCACAAATATGCAACACATAGAATACAATAAACAAATACATAACATAAAATTTAGGGCTACGCCCTGCAATTCAATCACATAGGGTCGTGCCCTGCAGTACAAACTATAGGGCCACGCCCTGCTCTGTGGGTACAATAATTTTCTTACCTGTGTCCCAAGCTTCCCGAGCACCGATATCCTGAGCACAATCCCCTAGTCCGAGCCTCGCTGAAAACCTAGTCACAACGTATCAACAACATCCATCCATCAATCTCTAATCCATTAAATAACTTTGGGATATAATTATAGTCTTCGGGACCTTGAATTCTATCGATCCAGGTGATAAAATCCATCATGAGCCTTAACTTTTGGGCTCCCAAGCCAAAAACCTTCTCGGGGTCCAAAACCCCCTAAGAGTCGCGGCCCCACGACCTTGTGCTGCGGCCCACCTCAACCAGAGACTCAGCCTCCCCAAACCTCAGACACACGCCGCAGCCCAGCCATTGTGGCACCGCGACCCGCTCATGAAATAGAGCCCTCCTTGGCTCCCATTTGTTCTAGAGGGCCACATCATACCAAGAACAGAGTCGCGACCCGCCCCCTTTGAACCCAAAAAACCTCCATTTTCAGCAGCCAAATCCTATCCTATTTAACCCAAAATCATCCTAATAACATAGTTCAATCAGCACAACAATTCTATTATGTTCCCAACAAAAAAATCCAATAGAAAACTAATCCCAAAACTCACCCAAATAACCAAGAGTAATTCACAATTTGGCTCACATGCATAAACTTATAATTCTAACAAAAACTCAGCAGAATTCAATTTGATCATCAGGTTTTAAAGCTTACCTTTGAACTTAATTAAGTCTATGAAATAATCCCCTGAGTTCCAAGCTACTAGCCTTCCAAACTCAAGCCTTGAGTTCCTCCCTTGACCCCAAAGAAGATCAGCTCTTCTTCTCCTTCTTTTCCTAGCTTCCGGTTTCCTCTAATGTAGAGTCCCACAATTTTACTTAGCTAGTTAGATAGTTAGATAGTAGTAGTAGTAGTAGTAGTAGTAGTAGTAGTAGTAGTAGTAGTATGTTTATTACAATGGATTTTGGTTCAAGCCGGGACTTAGTTGAACACTCGTAGCAACACTTATAGATTTTATAAGTTTAACCTATAGTTTAAGAATATTAATTATAACATAAGGTTTGATTAATATAGTTGATTATATAGATGTTATTTATTATACTATAAGGTTTAGATAAAACCAATAAGATCATGACACTTGTCCTATGCATGTTTATTGAGAAATTAAGCATTTTTGATGAATAGTTTTATAAGAGAAATATTTGAAAACCCCATAATATGCCAGCAACTTTAAAAACATTATATGACTTAGTCAAAGTTGTTTACCCAATTCAAATTAGGCTGAAAAAGTGCAATCACGTGTATAATATTTCAGCGTATGCCGATATATTGCGGCTCTAGGGGCGATATATTGCCACACAGGGAATACGAAAAACACGTAACTTCGCACAAATGCATCGTCGAGCCTTGAGATATAGGCCTAGGCGATATATCGCCTACTATGGGCAATATATCGACCCTAGGGAAAGATTTTTAAATGGTTTTGAAACCGAGCTCAATTCAAAACTTAACCTCTTAGCAAGCCTCTGAACCTTTTGACCGAGTCTTAAGCCTCTGCAGAATGAATATTGAAATGTTTTTCAATTAAATATTCATTATTTTTATTCAAGCTAAAAGAAGATCTTTTCACTCTTGGAACTCTATAAATAGGACCTAGTACCCAGCCATTTCTTTCATTCTTCAAGCTGAGTTTAGAGCCTTCAAGCTGCTAGGTTTACTTTTGAGTGATAAACACTTAGGTTGGGGTTATAAGCTTTATCATTTTAAGCTTTAAAAACACTTGGTAAGAAAGGTTAATAGTGTGTTTTTTGATATCGAGGTATAGTTCGGTTCTAGTGCATTCAAAGGTATTCCTATTCCTAGTTCATTTCTGTATGTTTCATTAGTTTCTTATAGTTTTCTTTACTCAAATCCTAACTCGCTGTTTTCCACTCTTGGTTAGGTATTTAAGTTCTTTGAAATTAAGATTTCTTGTCAGTAAGTTTCTTCTCGGTGGTTTAGTCCTCTTGTCATCATCTCTTTTCTTTAGAATACTCACATTCTTATTGTTGGTTTTAGGAGTGTTCCAAATCCCGTCCTTGTTCTCACATCCCGGTATTGGTAAGGAAAATAGGATAGTTTCTATATGCTTATATGTTATGTTTATGTATAATATGTTATGATAAGTTTATGTTATGTTATGTTTTTATGTTATCTAGGGCTCATAATTTCTTAGCTAGCAAACCCTAGTGTTTATCATTTTCATGGTTTAGAGTTATGATTTACCCTACCTTGATTAGTAGACTGAGGACCTAGATGGGTTATCATATACTACCATGTGATCTAACCTACCTCAATTAGTAGACAGATGACTTATATGGTTTATCACATGCCATGTTAATGAGTTAATGGCCATTAATATTGTAGTCCTATATGGTATACGTTTTTATAGTCATATGATTATAGTTTATGTTTTATGTTTTTAGTAGATTTTCCTTGAAGGGCATTAGGCTCATTTCTTTATTTTTATGTATGTAGAAAAATAGTTATGGCGGCAGAAGGATTCTTGGTAGCTTGGGGTTGTGTATTGAGGAATAATGGATTTGGTGGAGTGCGTGAACGATTCAAGGACGACGTTGTTTTCAGTCTCTTTAATTATGTTTTCTATGTATTTTCCGCACTTGGTTTTGTAACAAATTTATTTAAGTTAAAGTTATGTTTTATTTTTAAAACAATGGGATCCCATACCCCGCGTTTATATATTTCAAATTTTACTTTATAGTTTTTAATAAAGTTATGAATGTTTCATATGTATGTTTTCTTAAGAATAGTGTCTATGTATAAGTAGTTTTAATGGTCTAAAGTCTAGAATTAGTTGGGTCATTACAGTTGGTATCAGAGCAACGGTTCATTCACATGAAGTTCTCCTTAATACACATGCTCAAGCTCCGAATCTAACCACCAAGTAAGTATTTATGATTATAGTTATTATGTTTATATGTATAGCTAATGATTTTAGCCTTTATGTTTTCATTTAAGAATGAATGGAGCATTAACTTATGAGGATATCCGAGCCATTAAGACCTTAAAAAGAATTAGAGAACCAACAAACACTGTAGGAGTGCTAGAAAGAATCACTCGGAGACTACTTTTGTTTCACAGGGAGATAGGTCACCTCCAAGAATCTAAGAAAATCATGATGAGATCAACAGAGCAATATGTTTTAGTAATTAGACTTTTTAAAGATTATCCAACTGTGATTGCAGCCTTAGAAGATATTTGGGAGACGATAGATGATGAAGATGAATTACCGGTAGCTATGAGATATTATTTTCTCATACTTAGGTTCACTTCTAAAATGGAATTCCAATTTACAAATGAGTAAAAACATAGAATTTTTATGAATCTTCCTCGAGGGCATTTTGAGGCACAAGGCAATGATGACTATGAAGAGATAGATGAGGATATGTTAGATGAAAGATCAGATGTAGAAGATCCCGATTTTTAGAATAGATTAGTTTCCTTGTTTATTTTATTTGTTTGCATTTATGATTGTAAATAGTGAATTTTTTTCCAAAATAAATATCATTGTTATTTTGTTAACATGTATGAGTTTGATTTTCTTTTGCAATCATAATAAATAATGGCTAAGTTCGGTGAGGGTGGATACAAATCAATGAACCGGGTTCTCTATATTGAGAGCTAGGGGGCATAGTAGTGGGAACGATTTTACTGATCCCAACCCTCCCTCAATATGGTTAACTTTGGAACAAATATGAGTTTCGAGCCTAAGAATTAAGTCATATAGGATGATTAGAAACAGACTTAGAAAATAATAAAGATGGCTTATTTTTCTAAGTATAAAAACCCACCTAATAATAAAGAAGAATTATATAATTTTCATAAGAAGTCATAATTAATAGGCCCGAGTTATGCTTGTTTAGATTAAGTTTTGCCTTAGAGCCTATTAGGGTAAAGTTCTAACATGTTTTTCTCAACTGTTAGAACTCTGCTGAGACATTACTCCGAAGATCTGCTCACACCAATGGAAATGCCTCCAACGCTGCTCCTGTGAGCAATGAAGCCCCTCCAGTTCGCAGAAGGGGAGTACGTGCTATTGCCAACCGCAATGTGCCGCCGCCGCCGGTTGACAACACTACAGAAATTGCCAGATTGCGACAGCAAGTTGAGGAATTACTGCAGCAACATGCTCAGCCTCAGACTCAGCCTCCGCCTTCGCCGTAACCACAGCCTCAACAAATGGCTCAAGCACCCAAACAAGTTGGTCCATATGGGGGATGGCCAGTGGCAAACTATGCACCATACCCAGCTCAGCGCATGGAGCCAATTTATGAGTGGTTTCGTAAGCAACATGCTCCAAACTTTGAAGGGACTACAGACCCCTTCGAGGCAGAAGAATGGCTCAGAAATGTGGAGCCAATCCTGATGCACATGAATCTCGGCAACACGGACAACATATCCTGCGTTTCATCTCTTCTCAAGAAAGATGCCAGATTATGGTGGGACTTAGTTCAGCAGACTCACGATGTCGCCACAATTACTTGGGCCAGATTTATGGAGTTGTTCCACAAAAAGTATTATAATTCGGCTGTCATCACTTCAAGAGTCAAGGAGCTCGCTGGTCTGAAGCAAGGGAGTTTATCAGTGGCAGAATATGCTCGGTAGTTCGACCAATTAGCCAAGTTTGCACCGGAAATGGTTTCAACTGACTTTCTGAGGGTGACCAAGTTCGTTAGAGGACTTTGACCGAAGATTGAGCTAGGGGTTAAGCCAGAAAACCCAAGAAATACTACCTATGTCGATGTTCTAGAAACAACAATAGAAGTAGAAAGGCTTCAGGCAAATGTTAGTAAAGAAGAAGCCAGTAAGCCTGAGCCTAAATAGCAAAGTCAACCTCAGACTAGTCGGAACAACAACCACCACAACAACAGCAATCAGTCCAGCAACAACAATAACAGTAAGAAAAGAAGGCATCCTGACAATAAGCAGTCCGATAGCGATAAAAGGACACGGACAAATAATGGAAGTAATAGGTCGGGTTATGTAGAATACCCGCAATGTGCTAAATTCTAGAAGAAACATCCTGGTGAATGTCGGGAAAACACCAAGGGATGCTACAACTGTGTTCAGGAAGGACACCGGAAGAGAGACTGTCCCCAGCACAAGCCAGAGGGGAAAGGAAGACAAGATGGTTCCTGCCAGGGTATTTGCCTTAACCCAAGGAGAAGCTGATGCTAGCAATAAAGTGGTCACAAGTCAGGTTTCTATCCTCAATAACATATGTTCTGTATTATTTGATTCGGGAGCCACTCATTCGTATATCTCGTTAGGAATGATAGAAAAACTAGACAAACCTTGTGAAGGATTTAGAACTAGGTTTGTAACAGGCCTTCGGGCAAAGTAGTTCTTTCATCACAGATAATACGAGGCGTACCGATCAAGATTGAGGACGTAGAACTAGAAGGAGACCTGATAGAACTGGAGATCAAAGACTTCGACGTAATATTAGGCATGGACTGGCTAGCAAGGCATGGCTCAACCATCGACTGCAAACACAAGAAAGTGACGTTCGAGACTCCTAACGGCTAGAGACTATGCTTCATGGGACAAGTTTTAGGAGTACACACACTGCTAATATCATCTCTCAAAGCTTAAAGGATGATAGAAAAAGGATGTCAAGCATTCTTAGCTAGCATCATAGATGTGGTAAAGGGAACATCACTTAAGGTTGGAGACGTCTGCATTGTAAGAGAATACCTATAAGTATTTCTCGACGACTTGCCAGGGTTGCCGCCGACTCGGGAAATTGACTTCACAATTGAATTAGAACCAGACACCGAGCCTATCTCCAAGGCACCATACCGAATGGCACCTACCGAACTCAAGGAGTTAAAGATGCAGCTACAAGAACTCCTAGACTTGGGTTTCATTAGACCAAGCCATTCGCCATGGGGAGCACTAGTTCTATTTGTTAAGAAAAAAGACGGAAGCATGCGGATGTGCATAGGTTACCGCTAGTTGAATAAGGTGACGATTAAGAATAAATACTTGTTACCCCGAATTGATGATTTGTTTGATCAATTCTGAGGTGCGACCGTGTTTTCAAAGATTGATCTACAATCCGGGTATCACCAGCTCAAGGTACAGGAAGAGGACATTCCTAAGACAGCTTTTAGAACTCGTTATGGGCATTACGAGTTTTTAGTTATGTATTTCAATCTTACCAACGCACCAGCCGCATTTATGGATTTAATGAATAGGGTCTTTAAGGATTACTTGGATAAATTCATCGTAGTGTTCATCAACGACATCTTGGAGTACTCAAAGGACGAAGTCCAGCACGAGGAACATTTAAGGACGACTTTGTTACGACTAAAGGAGCATCAACTTTACGCCAAGTTCAAGAAGTACAAATTTTGGCTTTCGAAGTGGCATTTCTCGGCTACATTGTATCCAAGGACGGAATTGCAGTAGACCCATCCAAGGTAGAGGCTGTGAAGGATTGGCCAAGACCAAAGAACGCGTCAGAAGTAAGAAGCTTTCTAGGATTAGCAGGTTATTATCAGAGGTTTGTAGAGGGCTTTTCTAAGATAGCCAATCCTCTCACCAACCTGACCCAGAAACAATAAAGATTCAATTGGACTGATAAGTGTGAAGAGAGCTTCCAGTTGCTTAAGGATAAGATGTTCTCAGCACCAGTACTCTGTGTACTGACACCCAACGATAAATTTATAGTCTACTGTGATGTGTCGAAGCAAGGTTTGGGTTGCGTGCTGATGCAGAATGAGTGATAACCTACGCCTCAAGGCAGCTGAAGGAGTACGAGCAACGCTATCCAACTCACGATATGGAGTTGGCAGCGGTGGTCTTTGCGTTGAAAATCTGGCGCCATTATCTTTACGGAGAATGGTGTGAGATTTATACGGACCACAAATGGTTAAATTACTTCTTCACTCAAAAGGAGCTCAACATGAGGCATCGCAGGTGGTTAGAACTAGTGAAGGATTACTACTGCGAAATCCTATACCACCCGGGAAAAGCAAACGTAGTTGCAGATGCACTAAGTAGGAAGAGTTATGGGAGTCTAGCAGCATTAGTCGGAATGGAAAAGCCATTATAGCAGGAGCTGATAAATGACGGTATAGAAGTAGTTGTCGGTAAGCTGGCTAATTTGTCTATCCAGTCAAATCTGTTAGAAGAAATACGGATTGGGCAAGGGCACGATGACACATTAGTAGCATATATAGATGCAGTTAGAGAAGGGAAGGCCATAGATTTCTCAATATCAGGTCAAGGGTTATTGAGATATAAGGATCGGCTATGCGTGCCAAATGATCAGAGGATTAAGATGACAATTTTAGAAGAAGCGGTTTAGGAAGAAAGGCAATCTTAGTCCCCGTTTTATAGGTCCTTTTGAGATATTGGACAAAGTGGGAGCATTTGCATATAGATTAGCCCTACCGCCGGCTTTAGCAGATAGCCACAATGTGTTCCACATTTCAATGCTGTGTAAGTATGTGTCAGACCCATCTCACGTCCTCAAGTATGATACAATAGCACTCTAGAAAGACTTTAGTTACGAGGAACGACCGGTTAGCATCCTAGATAGAGGGATGAAGCAATTACGGTCCAAGAGTATTCCGATAGTCAAATTCCTATGGAGTAATAGTTCTGAACTGGAGGCAACGTGGGAATTGGAGGAGGACATGCAAGCCCAGTATCCAGAATTGTTTGGTAAGTAAATTTCGGGGACGAAATTCTTATTAGTAAGGGAGAATTGTAAAGTCCCAGAATTTTACTTAGTAGTAGTAGTAGTAGTAGCAGTAGCAGTAGCAGTAGCAGTAGCAGTAGCAGTAGCAGTAGCAGTAGCAGTAGCAGTAGCAGTAGCAGTAGCAGTAGCAGTAGCAGTAGCAGTAGCAGTAGCAGTAGCAGTAGCAGTAGCAGTAGCAGTAGCAGTAGCAGTAGCAGTAGCAGTAGCAGTAGCAGTAGCAGTAGCAGTAGCAGTAGCAGTAGCAGTAGCAGTAGCAGTAGCAGTAGCAGTAGCAGTAGCAGTAGCAGTAGCAGTAGCAGTAGCAGTAGCAGTAGCAGTAGCAGTAGCAGTAGCAGTAGCAGTAGCAGTAGCAGTAGCAGTAGCAGTAGCAGTAGCAGTAGCAGTAGCAGTAGCAGTAGCAGTAGCAGTAGCAGTAGCAGTAGCAGTAGCAGTAGCAGTAGCAGTAGCAGTAGCAGTAGTAGTAGTAGTAGTATGTTTATTACTGTGGATTTTGGTTCAAGTCGGGACTTAGTTGAACACTCGTAGCAACACTTATAGATTTTATAAGTTTAACCTATAGTTTAAGAATATTAATTATAACATAAGGTTTGATTAATATAGATGATTATATAGATGATATTTATTATACTATAAGGTTTAGATAGAACCAATAAGATCATGACACTTGTCCTGTGCATGTTTATTGAGAAATTAAGCATTTTTGATGAATAGTTTTATAAGAGAAATATTTGAAAACCCCATAATCTGCCAAGAACTTTAAAAATGTTATATGACTTAGTCAAAGTGGTTTACCCAATTCAAATTAGGCTGAAAAAGTGCAATCACGTGTATAATATTTCGGCGTATGCCGATATATCGCAGCTCTAGGGGCGATATATCACCACATGGGGAATACGAAAAAACACGTAACTTTGCACAAATGCATCGTCGAGCCTCGGGATATAGGCCCAGGCGATATATCGCCTACAATGGGCGATAAACCGAGCTCAATTCAACACTCAACCTCTTAGCAAGCCTCTGAACCTTTTGACCGAGTCTTAAGCCTCTACTGAACAAATATTCAAATGTTTTTCAATTAAATATTCATTATTTTTATTCAATCTAAAAGAAGATCTTTTCACTCTTGGAACTCTATAAATAGGACCTAGTACCCAGCCATTTCTTTCATTCTTCAAGCTGAGTTCAGAGCCTTCAAGCTGCTAGTTTACTTTTGAGTGATAAACACTTGGGTTGGGGTTATAAGCTTTATCATTTTAAGCTTTAAAAACACTTGGGAAGTAAGGTTAATAGTATGTTTTTTGATATTGAGGTGTAGTTCGGTTCTAGTGCATTCAAATGTATTCCTATTCCTAGTTCATTTCTGTATGTTTCATTAGTTTCTTATAGTTTTCTTTACTCAAATCCTAACTCGTTGTTTTCCACTCTTGGTTAGGTATTTAAGTTCTTTGAAATTAAGATTTGTTGTCGGTCAGTATCTTCTCGGTGGTTTATTCCTCTTGTCATCATCTCTTTTCTTTAGAATACTCACATTCTTATTGTTGGTTTTAGGAGTGTTCCAAATCCCATCCTTGTTCTCACATTCCGATATTGGTAAGGAAAATATGATAGTTTCTATATGCTTATATGTTATGTTTATGTATAATATGTTATGATAAGTTTATGTTATTGTAAAGAACGCCCTAGACTAGTGCTTAATAAAACGTTCACATATTCATTGGTTCATAAAAGAAAACCACTTATTATAAAAGTCTCAGTGGGGACTTGCTTATAACAATGCAAGTTGGGCCCAATAGTTTTAAAAGAAAATATGAGTTTTTATGCAAAGTTTAAAAGAAAACAAATCCAATAATTAAGTCCCACTGATAATTTAGAAAGTCTCTTAAAACATAACATAATTAAAATGGCATCTTAAAGTGATCGTTTTTCCGTCCATAGGATGCCCCACGCCATACACCCCACGACGATAGAACTCCTCACGTCACCACGCGTGCCACCGAGAAACCTATTTGCTACTTGGAAAGGAAAGTAAGTGGGTGAGCTAAAAGCCCAGTAAGGAAGTACAAACAATAAGCAAGTAAGGTACAACAAATTCACACACTATCGTTCATCTTTATACACCATAGCATCGTCGTAACAAACATCATATCATCATCATAACGTAGCATCATAACATCATCATAGCATAAACATCATAGCATCATCATATCATAACATCATCATATCATAACATAAACATCATAGCATCATCATATCATAACATCATCATCATAACACATTCATACAAAATTCCTTGTGAACATGGCCCGCTAACTTTTCCTTGCCACCTTTTTGAGGTAAACAAGAGTCTCTGGTCCTTGAATAACCTCGGCGCATCCGCCCATGGAGTTACGTCTTCATATCATTAGTAACTCGGGTTACGTCTTCTTTATCCTCAGCAACCCATTTTGATGTGTCGCGTTCATCACGCTAACATCCATTCAAAACAATAACATATTCATACAAGCCAACATATCATCACACTAGGGCATTCATAATTCATAACATTTCATTCATACAACAGTCTTACCATTCATAGCATAAACAAACATAAATTCTATCTAACTTCCTTACGTCAGGTCCGAGCTAAGTAAATTCACAACCTCGCCTATACCATAATCAAAACGACATTTCTTAGTTTCATAAAATTACTATTTTGCCCTTTCATACAACTCATGTGTGTATGAGCCATGCACACATAATAAGAGTTACACACAACATGCAAATATACTTAATTACACATAAGGACATAAAAGAATAATGCCCATTTTACTTATTTTGCATGCATGATCTTTTTATAAAAACCACATGGTTGAATAATAGACATAATTTTGGACGTAAAAGTGGATTTGCATGTAACATGCATACGTGGAACATTGTATGCCCATTTTACTTATTTTGCATGCATGATCTTTTTATAAAAACCACATGGTTGAATAATAGACATAATTTTGGACGTAAAAGTGGATTTGCATGTAACATGCATACGTGGAACATTGTGCAATTGTGACGTTTAAAAACGATAATTCTACACATCTTACTTCTATCGTTTTAAAATTAACAGACTTGTAACATGCTTTATTCTCTTAAAATTTCTAGGTTGATTAAATCTCTCAAAACATTATTTTATTTTATAAAATAATTTTATTTAGCTTAAAAAAAATATGTGATAATTTCATTTTTTATTCTTAAATTACAAAGAATTAACAAAAGCTTGGAATTTATTTAAAATACCTATGATTACTATGTTTCCTTAGAAAAATCAATTTTAATATTGGTTAATTGTGTTACATAAATGATGTGAGAAAAATATATTTTAAGTGTGGAAAAAATATATTTTATTTGAATTATTTAAGACTTATTTTTTATGTAACATAAATTCATAAGTGGCGATTAAATAATCATTTAAAACTTTTTAAACCAAACTTTCAGCCACTATTTAATTTCTTTAAAAATCACAAATAAATTGAATTCAATATTTTTCTCAATCAAAATAAAGAAAAATCATAACTATCAAAATATACATTCATACCATATTAAAATACCATTTTTAATATTAGCATAATTTAGGGTATTAATTTTTATTTCAAAAACTCATCAAATTCATTTTATTGAAACACACTTCACATTTTTTTACAAAAATTCCAACAATAATTTTTATCATTAAAATCACCATGTTGAATTTAAAACCTCATATTTTTCTAAAAATATAATAAAAATTCTGTAGGTATTTATTTGAGTAAAATATCATTTTATTGTGACTTAAAATACCCTTTTTAATTTCATAAAATCAACATAGCATTATGGACATTACTTATGCATGCAAATCACTTTTTCATCAAACTTTTTACCCAATTATTTACAAAAATCAGCAAGCATAATTACTTATGAAATTCAACATTTATCTCAAAAATTTCACATAAAATCATACATGTCCAAAATCCTATCATGCTCTTATTATACAAATAATTCTAAGAATATCACTAACACATATTCATATGCAATCTTATAAAACTTTTTTCTATTCCAATGAATTAATACATGAATCCAACAAAACAATAACAACAACATACATTAATACATAAACACCATTATTCACATATGCCTTTATATTAAACCTAACATGTTTCTATCATTATTTTCGTGCATCTTATAATTTATTATTCCACAATATCATATGCATCCTATCAAAATTTCACGGATCCAAATATCAAGATTGCCAATTATCATTTTACCCAAATTACATAGGTCCTAAAACATGGATCTAATATATTGAAAATCATAAAACATCAAACAAAATATAAAGATGATCCTTAGGTATGCCTAGGCCGAAATCCCCATATTTGCATTCATAAATTACCACTAATCATTATACAAAGAAAATCAACATCAAAACCGTTTTATACATCAAACCATAATACCCTTCATGCAAATCAAACAACTCATTATCAACAAGATATCAAGAACACAAAGTACCCATTTTTTCTACCCAAAACATAAATCCCCTTTAACCATAATCCCTCTAATAATCTATTCATCAAAACCAATAATCACAAAATTTAGGGAGGGATTTCAATACCTCTTCTTGATAGAAAATCAAGAATCCAATCCAATCAAGAATCCAATAACCTCCTTGCTCAAACCCTAGGGGTTGTATATTTTGAATAATCAAGATGGAGAAGAAGATGAACAAAGTTAGAGACAACCCAAAATACTAGATTAATCAAAAGGAAAAACAACCAAAAACCTTACCCTAGCTTGAACCCTTTCTTCTTCTTCTTCCTTTCTTCTTCTTCCCCTTCTCTCTAGAAATGGCAGCCACTCCTCTTAGCACGCAACTCCCTCTCTCTCTATTATCTCTCTATGCCACGAACAAATGGCCCTTTTTTCTCCATAACCCCTTTTTAATTCCTATTTTCCCCATAAAGCCATTACCAAAATTGATGGTAATTTCCCTAATTCATTCTTCAATTAAGCCTAAAATCCTTTATAATAAAGGTTGATTTATTTGAATTAAAATGGTCAAATTTTCCCTTACCCAATATTAGCTAAAATTCCCCAAAAATCATGTCTAATTGATTGAAAAATATAAAGGAAATAAATCACTTCCTTTTCCTACACCAAACCGTCCACTCTTCTCATTTCCCCTTTCTTTTTTATTTTTTTTTCTTTTATTTAATTTAAATTACTCAAATATATCAAATAAATGGAAATTATAAAATGTGTAGAAAATCCACACATGTGCATCTTATTACCATGTACTTGCACACACTAAATCACTAGGGTGCATCACTATCTACCATGTACCTTAGTGCATTCAACCAAATCTCACATAATCACATTTTTAAAATAAAATAAATACACATTATTTAACAAGTAATTTTCATAAAAAACTCTACAAAAATTCTAACAATTAAATAAAATGACAAACAATCAAGTAAAACAAACAACAACTAAATAAAATAAACAACATTTAAATAAAACAATTCATCACACTTAACACTTAAATAAAATAAATCACAAAATTTAATAATCTAAAAAAAAAAATTTGGTGCACTACAGTTGTGTTATGTTTTTATGTTATCTAGGGCTCATAATTGCTTAGCTAGCAAACCCTAGTGTTTATCATTTTCATGGTTTAGAGTTATGATTTACCCTACCTCGATTAGTAGACTGAGGACCTAGATGGGCTATCATATACTACCATGTGATCTAACCTACCTTAATTAGTAGACTGAGGACCTAGATAGTTTATCACATGCCATGTTAATGAGTTAATGACCATTAATATTGTAGTCCTATATGGTATACTTTTTTATAGTCATATGTTTATGTTTATGTTTTATGTTTTTAGTAGATTTTCCTTGCTGGGCATTGGGCTCATTCCTTTATTTTTATGTATGCAGGAAAATAGTTATGGCGGCAGAAGGATTCTTGGTAGCTTGGGGTTGTGTATTGAGGAAGAATGGATTTGGTGGTCTGCGTGAACGATTCGAGGACGACGTTGTTTCAATCTTTTTAATTATGTTTTCTATGTATTTTCCGCACTTGGTTTTGTAACAAATTTATTTAAGTTAAAGTTATGTTTTATTTTTCAAACAATGGGATCCCATACCCCGCATTTATATATTTCAACTTTTACTTTATAGTTTTTAATAAAGTTATGAATGTTTCGTATGTATGTTTTCTTAAGAATAGTGTCTATGTATAAGTAGTTTTAATGGTTCAAAGTCTAGAATTAGTTGGGTCATTACATCTAAAGCTTCCAAAAGAAAACTCAAGTATATGCCTAAGTGTGGGTAATGTGAAAGACTTCTCCTCAACCAAGTCTATCCATTCTTAAGGTCAAATTACCACTTTTCCCCTTCTCCTAATAAAATTCCTATACTAACCTCAAGGGCAATTCCCTCATTTACCCAAATCTCGTTAAGTCTCCGAATATTCCTATAAATCCCCATTTAATCCCGACATGTCTCAATAATTACTAAATTAATACCTATTACTCAATAATTCCAAACACATAATATATACCCAAAATACCCCTAGGCTCTTCCCGAGCCGGTATTTGACCCCGTTGTAACTTTCTAGCTAAACCACTCCCTAGGACTGTCTCAGGTCGTGCATCACAAATATATCACCACTCACACGTGGTAAAGATCACAATATACACAAATATTGCATTTATGGCCCTCAGCGGGCTAAAATTACAAACATGCCCCTAACAACCAAATGGGGCCCACATGCATATTTAATAATCACATACTCATAAAATTCACATATTAATACAATAAATCAATCATTGCCCTCCAGGCACGCTAATCAACTTTCCGTCATGAGCTATCATAGGTTTCAGTCCCTTCATGAATCTTTGAATTCTTAGCGTCTTTGTGGGTACCATGTCCGCCGCGAACTTAGCCAGCATATCAAACTTCCTGGCATACTCTGTCACAGACGAATTCCCTTGAGTAAGTGCGATGAATTCGTCCACCCTTGTGGCTAGAATCGTAGGACTGTAATACTTTTTGTTGAACACATGGATAAACTCATCCCATGTCATAACGTTCACATCTCTAGTCTGCTTTACTATATCCCAGCAGATACGGGTGTCTTTCTTTAGCAAGCTTGAAGCGCAAGAGACTCGATCTTCATTTTCCAGCTGCATGTGCTCTAGTATGGACTCCACCGATCGAATCCATTCTTCTGCTTTTATTAGGTCTGACCCGCCATCGAAGTTCTATGGTTGTTGCCATCTAAAGCGTTCATACTCTGCCTCGTAGAGGAATGACTTGTTGTGCCACTTGTTGTTGTTGCCCTGAATTTATTTGGAATTCTTCTTCCATTCTCCTTAACTCTTCCCTAAGGCGGGCTTTTTCTCTTTCCAAATTTATTTGAGTAGCAGCAGCTGCCGGCTCTTCCACTACATTGGGTGCTTCTGGCACTCCTGGGGCTACTAGGATTTCTTCATATATGGGGGTGGCGGCTACTCCTCTTCCTCGCCTTCTTCCCCTTCCTCGGCCTCTGCCTCGGCCTCTACCTTGGCCATTTAGTCTTTCAGATCTTCTTGGCTCCTGCTCCACGTGTCTTTTGTATTTTCCCCAAAAGAGAAAAGTTCGAAAAAAAAACTAAGACAAACAAAACAAGTAGAGGTTACAACTTAGCCTATCGTACTACTGTCTATTAGGTCCATCTATCTATAAAAACTACCCTATTACAATTAAGTCCAACTCGGGTAAATGGCCTTAACAATTGAATCTTCCATGGAGGAGGGCTGGGTTCTGTATATCGTACCCACTACTAAGGCCCCCTAACTTCCACTTGGACCCAAAAGACGCGAATTTGAACCCTTGCTTTATTAATTGTTATTCATTTAAATTGGACCCAATCTAATAATGCAAAGCAAATAGGCCTTCACAAATGGGCTAACCCATAAGAGAGGAATTTAAACTTTACACTTTCAATTGAATCCAAAACTCTTAACACTTACTAAACAATGAAATAACAACAAAAGCAAATAACATGTTTTTTTAAACAAATTACAAACAAGTGAAAATTTCCTAAAACATCATAAAATAAATTTAACGACGTGTTCTTATATATGTCTAATCCTCCACATCGAATCCATTAACATACTCAGGGTCTTGTATTCTTCTTATAGCTTTAACCTTCCTAACCATACTTGAGTCCATTGGGCTAATTTCTGGAAGAAAAAAAACACACGAAGACATTAAAAACATATTTAGAAAACAATGTGTACACTTACTTGGTAACGAGTAGGTCCTTTGTAGCTATCGTGTGTATTTTGTGGGAACGTTCAGGACCAATATAGTCTTGGGCTCTGATACCACCTTGTAACGCCCTAATTTCTTATAAATTATCGAGAATACAGCGTTGGGTCATAGTCATAAATATTGCTATTTTATTGAATAAAAACTTGAAAATAAATACATGAATCCATGGTTTTACAAAAATAAAGTAATTGTCTTTAACATAAAAAAAGAGCAACATTTAAATAAAATTTAAAATAAACATTCTTTAATAAAAATAGGTCTGCTTGATCTTCCTCGACTATATGGTCCCCACGAGTATATCACGAAGCTCCTAGGTCTCACTCACCATCGGCCTTTCTATCATTAATTGCCTGAAATAACAACATCACAAGGAGTGAGCTTCTAACCCCAGTTAGGAAAATACAAACAAAAGTTAGTCATATAATCATATCATAAATTTCAACAAGTCATTATTTATACTAACCATACAACATCATAAAATCCTAGGACATATCATAACCTAAATCATATCATAAATCATAATCTAAGTCATAGGTCATAAATCATAAGTCATAATCATAATTATAGGTCATAGGTCATAATAACAAGTCAGATATAATAAAAAGATAAGTTTTTATACAGGGGTGGCAATTAAGCCCCGGACATAAGTCTGTCATACAACAGACATCACTTAGGCCCGTCATAAAGTTTTGGCAACCGAGCCCACCAGACATAAGTCTGTCATACATCATTGGACACCTTAGGTCCAGATACACTTACCCCTTTATTGTACCTGAAATGTTAGGTCATACAAACATAAACTAGATCATAAACTAAAAAACTAGGTCATAATACTAAACTACCTAATTTGCCTTACCAAAATCCTGAATATTAGAGACAAGAGCGGGATTGAAACTCCTAAAACCAAACATAAAGAAACCATAAGTTTCCTAAAGAAAATAAGATGAAGAGAAGATCTAAACCATCAGGACAAGAACTTACCGAAGACCTTAAGTTTCAAATAAATTGAACACCTAACCAAAATTCACTATCACAAGTTAGGATTTTGTAATGCCCCAAATTTCCTAATAAGGTTTAGGACCTTGATTAGGAGGCCGGGAGGGCCATAATTGATTTATTATAATATTCAATTATTATATGCATGTTTATGTGAATTATATTATTATATGATGGTAAATGCATGCATATGGGTTCAATTTTAATTATAAGGGCATTTTGGTAATTTGGCCCATTGAGGGCGTGATTGTGTATTTTCATGCATGTGGGTGAATTATAAATAATACCACATGATATGTGGATTGGTTCGAGCCATTCAGTATGAGACGATCATGGAAATGCAAGTTTTCGGTCTAGTCATAACGGGATTAAGTTCGGGGCTCGGGGTGAGTCTCGGGATGTTTAAATGATTAGAATGTTGCCAGGAATTAAAGGGTAACGGGATAAGAATTATTAGTATTTGAGAATATTGAGAATAACGGGAATTGGATGGTGTTAATTATAATTAACGAGAAAGGCGGGAAAGGACGATTTTACCCTTGGGAGTCTTTAGAAGCCTTTATTTAACCTAGGGGCAAAATGGTATTTTCACCCCTAAGATTTATATCAACTCAAGGCTATAGAAACCTTCATACCAAAATAGAGCATCATCATCCTCATCTTTCTCCCTCACCCGTGCACCATTTCTCCTCTTTCTTCCTTTTGATTTTTGAAAGCCAATTTGAAGAAACAAGCTAGGAGATCAAAGGTGGGAGCTTAGAAACTTAGTTCAACCATTGAAGGGGGTCTAAATCAAGCTTGAGATAAGGAATTCAGCCATGAAAATCCTGTTATACTATGTTTTTCCTTTTGGTTTTTCAGTTGAGAATTTGATGTGGATAGTTGGAATTAATGGGAGTTTTTGAGTAAGATTGATTGGGTTTTGAAGATGTTGTGATATGTATGAAGTTTAGGGGTTGAATTGGATGTTTGGGTGATGTTTGGGATTGGTTTCAAGAGAAATCGAAAGGAGGAAGAACCAGAAAGTTTATGGTCTGTAGTTGGCGCAACAGTGCCATTTAGGGCGCAACAGCGCTAGGCAGGGCAGAGAGCTGGGCCTCTCTGACTTGGAAATAGCGCCTCAGCGCCATTTAATAGGGCTTCAGTGCTGGTCCATTTTCCAGCAAGCCTATTTTAGGGCTCGGAATGACCTTTAAGGCTCGGGGTTTGGTTCATTTGCCCCGTTTGAGTATATTTAGATTCCCGAGAGTGTGGGATTGATCCCGGGAGTGAGGTTTTAGATTATAAACCTTTTTATGATTTATTTTATTGATGGGATTCCCTATTTGGTTATGACTAGGTGACCGCTAAAGGATTAAAGGGTTGATTGTTCTCAAGGGTTGTTCTTTTACTAATTCTTGCTCGAACCCAAGGTAAGAAAAATGCACCCCATATGTGACATGCATGGTTATTCTTGATGCATGTTGGATGTTTAAATATGATGCATGTGGTGCACGAGAAACATGTGATTAGGGCATGCCTTGAATATTGAATATGAGATTGTTCAGAACTTGAGCCTCTGTGTGTATGCATGATCTTAATTGTGCTAGTAATTGTTAAGTAAGCGTGTTGAATGCCCTGTATTTGGATATTAGACATATGATATATGTTTGGTAGCATTGCTTACTTGTGCATGGCCCTGATCACTCAGATTTAGCATTGGTCGTGTGTTACCGACCTAGGAGCCAGTAACGGCATAAGTGTCATGAACGCAGGGCCGATAAAAGATTAGATATAATCGACATTCTGCATTAGATGACTCAACAAGAGCATTAATGTCGGACCGACCTCAAGTTCGATGAAAATTAAAAGCGCTTGTGTGACTTACCCATCAGTCACTCATATGTTTAAGGCTAGTGACTTACCCATCAGTCACTCATCTATTTAAGCTAGTGACTTACCCAGCAGTCACTCATCTGTTTAAGCTAGTGACTACCCATCAGTCACTCATCTGATTAGAGCCATTGCAGGAAAGCCCAGGTAACGGTTTCGTTACACGGCTATGGGCAACGAGCCCCATAGTGACTTGCTTGTCAGCCACTCAGTATGGTTAATAGAACCTCAAAGTGATATTCACTCATCTGTTCAGGGCTATAAGCTCTGTATGATCATTTGATCATCATATGCATGGCTTTGGGTGCTGAGCCCCGTAGTGACTTGCTTGTTGGTCACTCAGTATGGTTTTCCAGAACCTCAAGTGTCGAAACACTCATCTGATTAGGATTGACTTGATAGTCATTCCATCATAAGGGCAGGATTTCTTATCCTGGATACCCCAACATTGTTTGAATTCATTTGCATGCTTGAATAAAGCTATGTTTGCTAGGCATGCCAGATATGATTTGATATCATGATATGACTGTTCATGAGCATATGAGTTTTCTTGCTGGGCTTCGACTCACGGGTGCTAAAAGAAAGCTGGACCATCCTTGAGTTGGAGAGCTTAGGTGACGATGTGTAATGACCCAACTACTCTAGACTTTGGACCATTAACGAAAACTATACATAGACCCTAATCTTTAATAGAACTTACAAGTGAAAAAGATCATACTTTATTAAAAACTTGTAAAAACCAATGTTAAAACTTACATAACTCAAAGCAGGATATGAGATCCCATTGTTTTAAAAAGAAAATATATCTTAATTGAAATGAAAAGAGATTACATAAATAGATGCGGAAAAATACACATAAACCATAAATAAAAGACTACATCCTCGACATCGAACTCTCGACTCAATGAATCCATTCATCACCGATACACATTCTCCCAAGCATCCACGAATCATTCCCGCCACTATAGCTATTTTCCTGTACATATAAACAAAAAGGAATGAGCCTAATGCCCAGCAAGGAAAATCTACCACATAGTTCATATACATAAATTTCATAAGAAACATAAAAAAAAAAAAAACATAACATAACATAACACTTATATCATACACATACTATAATGGCCATTATTACTTGGGGTCCCATAGACTAAACAAGTCATATGCCCATTAGATTAGTAGGGTCCTACTAGCTAAGTAGGTCATATGCCCATAATCTGTTTGGGGCTTGTTAGTCATATGGGTCATATGCCCAAGCCTACATACATACATAACATAACACATTTCATAACATAAAAACATAAGATAACATATAAAACATATAACATATGAATTCTACCCTATTTTCCTTACCAAAATACCGGGATAAGAGGACAGAGGTGGGACTTTGGAACACTCCTAAGAACCATTTGAAAAAAAAAAGAGTGAGTATAGAGAAGAAGAGAATTGAAAGGAATGGAAGGACTAAACCATTGAGAAAATACTTACAAAAAACTTATGTGCGAGTCTTTTAGATTTCCTAACCAAAATAAGAATAAGGTTAGAATAAGTAGAAGGCTATGAGAAAAAGTACAGAAACGAACTAGAGTTTGGGTTACCTTGAAGACTTGTAAGACCAATCTAAACCTCGAACCGAAATACTATAAATCCTTACTTTCCCAAGGGTTTGATAAGCTTATGATGATCAAGCTTATGATTTCCCCACCCAAGTGTTTACACTCTCACACTCACCTAGCAATTTGCAGCCTCTGAACTTAGAGCAAAAGATGAATAATGGATGGGTACTAGGTCCTATTTATAGAGTTTAGGAATGAAAGGATCTTAATTTTACTTGAATAAAAATAATGGCTTTTTAGGTGAAAATAATTTGAATTGTTGTTCAGCAGAGGTTGAAGACTCGTTCAAAAAGGTGCTGGACTTATCAAGAGGTTGAAGGGCTGAATGGAAAATGATTTCAAAACTTTTCAAAATAAGTTGAAGGAGGCGATATATCGCCCCCTATAGGCGATATATCGCCTGGACCATTATGCCCGAGGCAAACGTGCATCGTTTAGTGTTTTCCGTATCTACGTGCTGCGATATATCGCCCCCTATAGTTGCGATATATCGGCATTCGCTGATTATTTAAACACGAAATTACACATTTTTAGCTTAATTCAAATTGAGTAAACAACCTTGACTAAGCCCTCAAACGTATTCAAAGCTGCTGACTGACCTTAGAGCATTCAAACTTTACCCTTATTAAATTTAATCCTCAAAATACTTAATCCTTAATCACCCATACATAACATGTGCTTAAAATCCTATTGGTTCTTATCTAAACCTTATAGTATAATAAATATTATCCTCAATATCAGTCATATTAATCAAACCTTAGGTTAAAATTAATATTCTTAAACTATAGGTTAAACTTAGAAAATCTACAAGTACTACTATGAGTGTCCAAATAAGTCCCGGTCTGAACCAAAAATCCACAGTTATAAAGATAATACTATAAATACTATAATACTACTATCTAACTAGCTAAGTAAAGTTCTTGGACTCTACAATTCTCCCCTACTAAAAAGAATTTCGTCCTCGAAATTTACTTACCAAATAACTCCGGATATCGGCCTTGCATGTCCTTCTCCAACTCCCACGTTGCCTCTCGTTCAGAACTATTACTCCATAGGACTTTGACTATAGGAAAGCTCTTGGACCGTAACTGCTTCATCCCCCTATCTAGGATGCTAACTGGTCGTTCCTCGTAACTTAAGTCTTTCTGGAGTGCTATCGTATCGTACTTGAGGACGTGAGATGGGTCTGACACATATTTGCGTAATATCGAGATGTGGAACACGTTGTGACTATCGGCTAGTGCTGGCGGTAGGGCTAGTCTATACGCAACTGGTCCCACTTTGTCCAATATCTCAAAAGGACCTATGAATCGGGGACTAAGCTTGCCTTTCTTCCCGAACCGCTTGACACCTTTCATAGGAGATATCTTCAGGAAGACTTGATCTCCAACTTGGAATTCCACATCGTGTCACTTGGCATCCGCATAGCTTTTCTGATGGCTTTGAGCAGCAAGCATACGCTGTCTAATAAGTGCTACTGCTTCTTGAGCTTGTCTAACAGCTTCGGGGCCTAGAAGCTGCCTTTCTCCTACCTCGTCCCAGTGCAACGGTGATCGGCACCTTCTTCCATATAGCAACTCATAAGGTACCATCCCGATCATTGACTGGAAGCTGTTGTTGTACGAGAACTCGATCAGCGGTAAGTACTTATTCCATGATCCTCTGAAATCAAGTACACACGCTCGTAGCATATCCTCTAAAATCTGAATTGTACGCTCGGACTGCCCATCTGTCTGAGGATGAAAAGTTGTACTAAGACTCAACTTAGTACCCATAGCTTGCTGTAAACTTCCCCAAAATCTCGATGTAAACACTGATCCTCTATCTTACACTATTGTCTTGGGGATTCCATGCAACCATACTATCTCTTGGATGTAGATCTCTGCGTATTGGTCTGCCGTGTATGAAGTCTTAACAGGCAGAAAATGAGCCGACTTGGTTATTCTATCTATTACTATCCAAGCGGAATCATGCTGCTTATTCGTCTTTGGCAGACCCGTCACGAAGTCCATGGCTATATCTTCCCACTTCCATTCTGGTACGCTAAGCAGTTGCAATAAACCTGCAGGCCGCTGATGCTCTGCTTTCACTTGCTAGCATATAAGACACTTAGATACATACTCTGTTATGTCCTTCTTCATCCCTGGCCACCAATAGATTTCCTTGACGTCATGAGTCATCTTGGTAGACCCTGGGTGAACTGAGTACGGGGTACTGTGAGCTTCTTCTAGAATCGTCTTCTTAATACTTTGATCATTTGGCATGCATACCTGATCCTTATATCTCAATAAGCCTTGGCTAGATATTGAGAAATCTGTAGTCTTGCCTTCTCTGACTGCATCCATATGTGCTGCTAGCGTGTCATCATGTCTCTGACCAATCCGTATGTCCTCTAGCAGATTTGATTGGATAGACAAGTTAGCCAGCTTGCCTATAACTACTTCTATTCCGGCACTGATCAGCTCCTGCTGTAGCGGCTTTTCTATTCTGGCTAAAGCTGCTAAATTCCCATAACTTTTCCTGCTAAGTGCATCGGCAACTATGTTCGCCTTCCCCGGATGGTATAGGATTTTGCAGTCATAATCCTTTACTAACTCCAACCACCTGCGCTGCCTCATGTTGAGCTCCTTCTCAGTAAAGAAGTACTTTAAACTCTTGTGGTCCGTATAAATCTCGCACCGTTCTCCGTAAAGATAATGGCGCCCGATTTTTAACGCAAAGACCACTGCTGCCAACTCCATATCGTGAGTTGGATACCGCTGTTCGTACTCCTTTAACTGTCGTGAGGCATAGGCTATCACCTTGTCATTTTGCATTAGTACGCAACCTAATCCTTGCTTCGATGCATCGCAGTAGACAACGAACTTATCGTTGGGTGTCGGTACACTAAGTACTGGTGTTGAGCAAAGCTTATCCTTAAGCAACTAGAAGCTTTCTTCACACTTATCATTCCAGTTAAACTTTTGTTGCTTCCGGATCAGGTTGGTGAGAGGAGTGGCTATCTTAGAAAAGCCCTCTACAAACTTCCTATAATAACCTGCTAACCCTAGAAAGCTTCTTACTTCAGATGCATTCTTTGGTCTGGGCCAATCCTTCACGGCCTCTACCTTTGATGGGTCTACTGCAACCCCATCTTTCGATATAATGTGCCCGAGGAATGCCACTTGCGAAAGCCAAAACTCACATTTCTTGAACTTTGCGTAGAGTTGATGCTCCTTCAATCGCGTCAAAATCGTCCTCAAATGTTCCTCGTGCTCTACTTCATTCTTGGAGTATACTAAGATATCGTCGATGAACACAACGACGAACTTATCTAGGTAATCCTTGAAGACCCTATTCATTAAGTCCATAAACGCGGCTGGTGCGTTAGTAAGACCAAAAGACATAACCAAGAACTCGTAATGTCCATAACGAGTCCTAAAGGCTGTCTTAGGAATATCTTCTCCCTTTACTTTGAGCTGATGATACCCGGACCGTAAATCGATCTTTGAAAATACAGTCGTGCCTCGGAGTTGATCAAACAAATCATCAATCCGAGGTAGCGGGTACTTGTTCTTAATCGTTACTTTGTTCAGCTCACGATAGTCTATGCACATCCGCATACTTCCGTCGTTCTTCTTCACGAATAGTACCGGAGCTCCCCATGGTGAATGGCTTTGCCTAATAAAACCCAAGTCTAGGAGTTCTTGTAGCTGCGTCTTTAACTCCTTGAGTTCCGTAGGTGCCATCCGGTATGGTGCCTTAGAGATAGGCTCGATGCCTGGTACTAATTCTATCATGAAGTCTATTTCTCGAGTTAGTGGAAATCCTGGCAAGTCATCAGGAAATACCTCTGGATATTCTTGTATAACTCGGACATCTCCAACCTTAAGTGGCGTCTCCCTTTCCACGTTCGTGATGCTGGCTAAGAATGCTTGACATCCTTTCTCCATCATTCTCTGAGCTTTGAGAGATGACACTAACGGGGTGCGTAACCCTGCAGCTTGTCCCATGAAGCATAGTCTCTGGCCGTCAGGAGTCTCGAACATCACCTTCTTGCGTTTGCAGTCGATGGTTGCGCCATGCCGTGCTAGCCAATCCATGCCTAGTATTACATCGAAGTCCTTGATCACCAGTTCTATCAGGTCTCCTTCTAGTTCTATGTCCTCAATCTTGATCGGTACACCTCGTACTATCCGTGATGATAGAACTACTTTGCCTGAAGGAAACTCGGTTACAAACCTAGTTCTAAATCTTTCACTAGGTTTGTCTAGTTTTTCTATCATTCCTAACGAGATATACGAATGAGTGGCTCCCGAATCAAATAATACATAGCATAAGTTATTGAGGATAGAAACCTGACCTGTGACCACCTTGTTGCTAGCATCAGCCTCTCCTTGAGTTAAAACAAAAACCCTAGCAGGAACCATCTTTTTGTCCTTCTTCCCTTCTGGCTTTTGCTGAGGACAATCTCTTTTACGATGCCCTTCTTGACCACAGTTAAAGCATTCCTTGGTGTTTGAGCGGCATTCTCCAGGATGCTTCTTCTGACACTTAGCACATGGCGGGTATTCTACGTAGCCCGACCTATTTCCTCCATTATTCGTACGTGCCTTCTTATCGCTGTCGAACTTCTTGTTATCCGGATGCCGTCTTTTCTGGCCGTTACTGTTGTTGCTGGACTGATTGTTGCCATTATGGTTGTTGTTCCGACTGGCCTGAGGTTGATTATACTCTCTTGGTTCAGGCTTACTGGCTTCTTCTTTTCTTACATTGGCCTGCAACCTTTTTACTTCGATTGTCGTCTCAAGAACGTCGGCATATGTAGTGGTTCCTGGGTTTGCTAGCTTAACCCCCATCTCGATCTTCGGTTGAAGCCCTCTAACAAACTTGTTCACCCTCAGAAAATCGGTTGGAACCATCTCAGAGGTGAACTTGGCTAAGCGGTCAAACTGACGAGCATATTCTGCCACTAATAAATTACCTTGCATCAAGTTCGCAAACTCCTCAACTCTTGAAGCGAGTACAGCTGAGTTATAGTACTTTTTGTGGAAGAGCTCCACAAATCGGGTCCATGTCATGGTGGCAGCATCATGAGATTGCTGGACCAAGTCCCACCATATCCTGGCATCCTTCTTGAGCAGAGACGAGACGCAGGATATGCGGTCCGCATTACTGAGATTCATATGCGTCAGAATCGGCTCCACATTCCTTAGCCATTCTTCTGCCTCAAAGGGGTCTGTAGTCCCTTTGAAGTTTGGAGCGTGTTTCTTACGGAACCTCTCATACATTGGCTCCATGTATTGTACTGGATACGGCGCGTAATTCGTCATTGGCCATCCCCCATAAGGACCAACTTGTTGGGGGTGCTGGGGCCATTTGTTGTGGCTGCGGCGGAGGCTGAGGCTGAGTTTGAGCCTGTTGGCGTTGTTGCTGCAGAAGTTCCTCGACTTGCTGCCGCAGTCTGGCAATCTCCGCAGTGTTGTCAGTTGGTGGTGCCGGCGTGTTGCGGCGGGCGGTAGCACGCACTCCCCTTCGGCGAACTGGAGGGACTTCATTGGTCGCTGGAACAGCATTGGAGGCGCTTCCGTTGGTGCGTGCGGATCTTCGGAGCGACATCGTAGCAGAGTTCTAACAGTTGAAAGAAACATGTTAGAACTTTACCTAATAGGCTCTAAGGCAAAAAACGTATTCTAAAACAAACATATCTCGGACCTATTATTATGACTTCTTATGAAAAAAAAAATTATAAGTCTTCTTTATTATTTAGAGTGGGTTTCTATACTTAGAAAAACAAGTCATCTTTATTTTCTAAGTTTGTTTCTAATCATCCTATATGACTTAATTCTCAGGCTCAAAACTTATCTTTGTTCCAAAGTTAGCCATATTGAGGGAGGGCTGGGATCAGTAAAATCGTTCCCACTACTATGGCCCCCTAACTCTCAATAAGGAAACTTGGTTCATTGATTTGTATCCACCCTCACTGAACTTAGTCATTATTCATTTTATTTATTACTTATTATGATTGCGAAAATAAAATCAAACTCATACATGATAATAAAATAGCATGTTATTCATTTGGAAAAAAAATTTCACTTATTACAATCATAAAATAAAGAAAGAAATAAAACAAACAATGAAAACTACTATTCTAAAAATCGAGATCTTCTACATCCGATCCTTCATCTAGCATATTGTCATCTATCTCCTCATAATCATCATTGTCATGAGCATCAAAATGTCCTCTAGGAAGGTTTGTGAGAATCCTATGTTTTTGCTCATTTGTGAACTGAAATTCGAATTTTGCAGTGAACCTAACTAAGAGGAAATAATATCGCATCGCTAATGGTAATTCATCCTCATCATTCATGGTTTCCCATATTTCTTCTAAGGCTGCTATTACAGGATGGAAATCTTTAAATAACCTAATTATTAATACATATTGTTCCGTTGGTCTCAACATTATTTGCTTAGACTTTTGAAGGTGGCCTATCTCTTGGTGGAACAAAAGCAATCTTCGTGTGATTCTTTCTAGTGCTCCTACAGTGTTTCTTGGCTCCCTTATTCTTTTTAAGGCCTTAATGGCTCGAATATCTTGATAGGTTAACGCTCCGTTCATACTTAACTGAAAATATAAACACTAAGGTTATTAGCTAGACATATAAGCAAAATAACCATAACTTAAATACTTACTTGGTGGTCAGATTCGGAGCTTTTGAGTGTGTGTATCGAGGAGAACTTCATGCGAAGGAACCGTTTCTCTGATACCAACTGTAATGACCCAACTACTCTAGACTTTGGACCATTAACGAAAACTATACATAGACCCTAATCTTTAATAGAACTTACAAGTGAGAAAGATCATACTTTATTAAAAACTTGTAAAAACCAATGTTAAAACTTACATAACTCAAAGCAGGATATGGGATCCCATTGTTTTAAAAAGAAAACATATCTTAATTGAAATGAAAAGAGATTACATAAATAGATGCGGAAAAATACACATAAACCATAAATAAAAGACTACATCCTCGACATCGAACTCTCGACTCCTTGAATCCATTCATCACCGATACACATTCTCCTAAGCATCCACGAATCATTCCCACCACTATAGCTATTTTCCTGCACATATAAACAAAAAGGAATGAGCCTAATGCCCAGCAAGGAAAATCTACCACATAGTTCATATACATAAATTTCATAAGAAACATAAAAAAAAAAAAAACATAACATAACATAACACTTATATCATACACATACTATAATGGCCATTATTACTTGGGGTCCCATAGACTAAACAAGTCATATGCCCATTAGATTAGTGGGGTCCTACTAGCTAAGTAGGTCATATGCCCATAATCTGTTTGGGGCTTGTTAGTCATATGGGTCATATGCCCAAGCCTACATACATACATAACATAACACATTTCATAACATAAAAACATAAGATAACATATAAAACATATAACATATGAATTCTACCCTATTTTCCTTACCAAAATACCGGGATAAGAGGACAGAGGTGGGACTTTGGAACACTCCTAAGAACCATTTGAAAAAAAAAAGAGTGAGTAAAATACTTACCAAAAACTTATGTGCGAGTCTTTTAGATTTCCTAACCAAAATAAGAATAAGGTTAGAATAAGTAGAAGACTATGAGAAAAAGTACAGAAACGAACTAGAGTTTGGGTTACCTTGAAGACTTGTAAGACCAATCTAAACCTCGAACCGAAATACTATAAACCCTTACTTTCCCAAGGGTTTGATAAGCTTATGATGATCAAGCTTATGAATTCCCCACCCAAGTGTTTACACTCTCACACTCACCTAGCAATTTGCAGCCTCTGAACTTAGAGCAAAAGATGAATAATGGATGGGTACTAGGTCCTATTTATAGAGTTTAGGAATGAAAGGATCTTAATTTTACTTGAATAAAAATAATGGCTTTTTAGGTGAAAATAATTTGAATTGTTGTTCAGCAGAGGCTGAAGACTCGTTCAAAAAGGTGCTGGACTTATCAAGAGGTTGAAGGGCTGAATGGAAAATGATTTCAAAACTTTTCAAAATAAGCTGAAGGAGGCGATATATCGCCCCCTATAGGCGATATATCGCCTGGACCATTATGCCTGAGGCAAACGTGCATCGTTTCGTGTTTTCCATATCTACGTGCTGCGATATATCGCCCCCTATAGCTGCGATATATCGGCATTCGCTGATTATTTAAACACGAAATTACACATTTTTAGCTTAATTCAAATTGAGTAAACAACCTTGACTAAGCCCTCAAACGTATTCAAAGCTGCTGACTGACCTTAGAGCATTCAAACTTTACCCTTATTAAATTTAATCCTCAAAATACTTAATCCTTAATCACCCATACATAACATGTGCTTAAAATCCTATTGGTTCTTATCTAAACCTTATAGTATAATAAATATTATCCTCAATATCAGTCATATTAATCAAACCTTAGGTTAAAATTAATATTCTTAAACTATAGGTTAAACTTAGAAAATCTACAAGTACTACTATGAGTGTCTAAATAAGTCCCGGTCTGAACCAAAAATCCACAGTTATAAAGATAATACTATAAATACTATAATACTACTATCTAACTAGCTAAGTAAAGTTCTTGGACTCTACACGATGTGTACATATGCAGCTGCTCGACCGCCACGGCCGGGGTTTGAAGGAAAGGAACCAGGGCTAAACCCTGTTTTGCCGCTTAGATTGGCTGGTTGCAAATATTTTGTTGTAATAAACCTTTAAATTATATTTTTGGAATCCCAATGTATACAGTAAACGTTTTAGTGAAACATTATATCTTAAACGAAATTTTTAATCCCTAAACCGCTAATCATACTTAGTTACACGTTTATGGTCAAATGACTCGATTAGCGAGTTTAGCACTATTTGCAATGTGCACCGTAACGGTCCCTGGAGTTGGGGCGTTACAGATTTGAAATGAAAGAAATGAATAAGACTAATGGAAATGGACTAAACCTGAAGATAATGAATACCTTGGATAGCTTAGAACATTGATCTATACCTCAAACACCAAAATCACACAAAATTTTACTTCCCAAGTGTTAAGAAAAGCTTTAGATTTGAAAGCTTTAGCCCCCAAAACCCTAGTGTTTCTCTCTATAACGAACTTAGCAGCTTGGAGGCTCTGAATTGTGCTTGAATGATGAATAAAATGGCTGAGTGAAGGGTCTTATTTATAGAGTTCAAGTAGTGAAACTAACTCCTTTTTAAATGAATAAATAAATGATTAAAAATGAATAAATTTGAATTATCTATTCAACAGATACCATAAACTTCGTCAAAGATGTACAGGAACGAGTCAAAGTTGTTGAGGGTTGTTTCTAGTTCAGAATTCTATGAAAATTCAAAAATGGCCACTGGAGCCGATATATCACCTAGGGTAGGCAATATATCGCCCCTACCTATGCCTTGAGGGTCTGTGGTTTTGTTCGTTCGAAGTCGACGTGTTTTCCGTATCAATCATTGGTGATATATCAGCCCCTATAGCTGCGATATATCGGCATACGATGATATTTTAAACACGTTTTTGCACACTTTCAGCATACTTGAATTTGTTTAAACCCCTTTGACTGAGTAAAACGTGATCCTAACAACTGTTGGAAGGTTCTAGACCCTCTAGATCTATCCTTTAATAAATTTATTCATCCAAAAAGCTTAAATCCTTAATAATCATACATGTGACAAGTGTCACACTCTTAATAATTCTATCTAAACCTTAGGTTATAATATATAATATTTCTAGGACCAGCTATATTAATCAAACCTTATGTTAAAATTAATATTTCTAAACTATAGGTTAAACTTATAAAATTCATAACTATCTCTATGGGTTTCCAACTAAATCCCGGCTTTGACCAATATCCACGAAAACTAAAATTCTACAGCTACTATATAAGTACAATAAAGGGGAGTGTTTCCAACTGCAAGGAGACTAGGAATTGGAACAAGATTTCCCAGCACTCAAGGCATATGGAACCCAAGATAATTAAATTTATCTTGGATGCATGTGATTTTAGAGGATGAGACTTCGATTTTGGATCGTTGAGTCAAGATCTACTAAATATGCATCTATTTTTTTTACACCTTTTTAGCATTGGGAAAGTCGTGAAGGATAAAAAGCCACAACTTGGAATCCATCAAGGGTTGTTCATATCAAACAAGGCAAAAGGATAAGCTTGAATGAATTTTGGAAATAAATATATTGTTTTAAGACAATTTTTATTTTATTCCGATTTTCAATGGACATTTTTAATTTAAGTTTTTCTTATTACATCAACAACAATTTGTAGTTACTTTCACAAGTAATAAAATCTGATTTCTTTAAATGGATATGAATTGTGGGGTATGGATGTATGAAAAATGGGCTATACCTATTGCAACTAAATGAACCCTATGTTCTAAATAATGAGTTGTTTAAGATAACTAAATCTAGGACCGTTAAACAACAAAAGTCAATAACGTTAGAAATGACGTACCTTTGGCATTTTCGTTGTGGTCATATTTGCTATGATATGATTCAAGACTAACAAAAGCTCGGCCTTTGAGGGAACTCACCTAGGGTGACCTACCTGTTTGTGAATCTAGTCTCAAAGGCATAATGACAAAGTGTCCATTCTCTGTGATAAGAGAAAGGGCCAAAGAACACTAAGGCTAGTATGTTCAAATGTCTAGGGACTTATGAATGTTTAATTGAGGGGTGTGTTGCGATATTTTTGCTATGCAAGTGCACACAGTCGCAAACTCGTAATAAAATAGTAAAACCAAGTATCGTCCTCAAGGACTGATTTATCAATTACCAGTCAATTAATTTCTTGTTCTATTTGATGAATTGAAATTCTTGATTTTTATAAATACAGCAAAAGAAACTATAAATTGCAGAAACAATAATTGAAAATTGAATGGAATAACAACTAATGGAAAAACTTTTAATTTAATCACTGAGAAACAATTAGGATATTCAATCTCATCAACTATCCTCCCTATTATTCCCTGATGCAAAGTGTGAATTCTTCTTCTTTTCACCTAATTCAATTAACAAGTTGATACAGCAACCTATAATCATAATATGAATTATAAACTCAACCTAGGTGACAATTTCCTATATTTCTATGGTAAATTGAACCACACAGATAGCATTAATCTCACAACTTAATAACAGTTACACAATTAATTCAGATACTTTCGTTCTAAATTAGAATTATGTCCAATATAACCACAGCAGATTTAAATCTCACTTCTCAGATTTTGACTTAAAAACATATGTAAATGACTAAAGATGGCCAATCAATAATCAATCTATAAGAACAAATTATATGGAATTGAAGAAGATTGAAGAAGAAGAATATAAAAATTGCATTAGTTCATAACAGGGATTCAAGTGATTCAATTAAACATCCTAAATAGAAAATTTGTTCCTAGCCATAGTGCTAATCACAACAGAAATTAAGAATAACATCAGGAAGAAGAAAAACATGTAAAAATACTCTAAGCTTGAGTCTTCAAAACCAGCACTTCTCTCCCTCGTCCGTACCTTCTTTTCTTCTCCTTTTTGCCATATTAAAACCTAGGATTTCAAATTTTAAAGAGGCGGGTCGCGGCTCTACATACACTATGCTGCGGCCCGTGTCCAAATTCCTGGGCAAAAAGCCCTCTCCATGCCGCAGCCCTCTGAAGCCATGCCACGGCCCGCATCGACGAGTTCTGGGCAAAATGCCCATCTATGCCACGGCTCTCTCTAGCCATGCCGCAGCCCAAGGATTTCCTTATAAACATTGCTTCTGTTTCCCACCTAGTCGCGGCTCCACTTTGCTCATGCCGTGGCTCTTAAGGGATTTCTCAATTCTTCAAGTTTTCATCCCAAAATTTCACCAACACTTCCAAATTGTGTTGAGAACCATTCTTTATCAAAATATGATGAAAAACTTGGTTATTTCTTCCCTTTCTTTGGCATTTTCTTCCACATGCTCAATTCTTCCTGATATTCACAAAGACAAACAAACAAAGCATAAACCCGCACTAAATGAAAGAAAAACGAAATAAAAGACTACTAAAAACATCACCAAAACATGATATAAACTAGACTCAACAAACTCCCCCAAACTTAACCTTTACTCGCCCTCGAGTAAAGACCAAGTTAAACTAACAAAAAGAAACAAACACAAACGAACAAGCTAAACCATCATTACCATCTACAATGCTTTGCCATAACTCATGAAATCTCAATTGAAATATTTATAACCAGAATTTCAGCTCAATTGCCTTAAAGTCCAATTTGTAAAGCTCAATTAGGGAAATCAATAATATATCACGAAAATGACTACAACACTTGGACTCTATCATATGTGCTCAACTCATTCCAGACAATTCCACAAACCAACTTTTCAATATGCTTGCATTACTTGACCTTCTCCACTAATGTCAACAACACGTGTTTTGAAATCAAAAGGACTTTCACAGGTTATAGCGTTAGGCTTAGGCAAGGGTAGATGAAATTGTCATTTAGGCTCAATCATTACCATAAGCATAAAAACCTTGAAACCAGCCAAATTTCTCTTCACCACACCAAAAATCACCCTTTTATACAATTAGAGAGAGAGAGTACAACACTTTTCATCATTTTCTTCTTTTTTATTTTTTTATTTTCTCAAAGACTTCTCTCTCTCTTCTTTTTTTACAATCATACTACATTCCAATCATACCAATTCCTTACTATTTTTCATTCTTCTTTTCCACAAATTATATGCTTATGATAACAAAGGAAAAGGAAAACAAAAATAATGAAGTTAGGAAATTTAGGCTCGAATAGTATAATCAAGAACAAAAACCAAGTTTAAGGCTCAAAAAGGGTAACTAAGGATAATTAAATCAAGGTTGGCTTGAAAGGCACAATCGATCCAATAAAATTGCCTAAATCACTTTTCTAAACACATGTCATCAAGGATTTCACCTCAAAGGCCAAATAATGCAAGTTCTACAAAGTCAAATTGTCATTCCACCAACCCTAGTCAAACTCATATAATAAAATCCAAAATGTTGCCTTTTCAAAACATATTAAAAATTTCCCACAAAACTTTTAGATTAAACTCTAAAAAAATTGAACCAAGCACACAGTTGAATTCAATTTCCTTTTTACGAGCAAAGACAAAGCAACAACAGACAAGAATGATGGCTTAACAGTTACACTAAACAACACAGAAAATAACACAACAGACTAAAAACTAAACTAAACAACGCACAAAACAAAACAAAACAAAATAAGCTCCCCCCCAAACTTAAAATGCACATTGTCCCCAATGTGATAAAGAAAGAACAAGGGAAGAGAACTTACCGGACGCCACATCAGTATGGCGGAGGAGGTGGTTGAGGTGGCCACTGGTATGGAGTGTACAGGGACGGAGGAGTGAAGTAATTCTCATCAGCGGAGCTCATAGTCTACCTCGTTACTAAAGCATTCAACTCCTCAATGTGAACCCGCCCGTACTCATTTTGTTGCACCATGAAGTCATTATAGTGCTGATTTTGCGCATGATGCGATTGGATTAAGTATTGATTTTGCTGAATAAGGTAATCCAATCGATCATGTGTGCGCTGTGTGTGCTCATCAATCAGTCCACCAATTGCCAAATTCGAAGGTGGGTTACTGGACCTGCTTCATCTGCTTCCTCCTCCTCAGCTGGATCAATGTCCACTGGTTCATCAGCCCGGCTACGCTTATTTTGCTGGCTAGAGGCAGGCGGCGTAAGAGAGGCTGAAGGGAATGCCGTAAACATAGTCTGATTGATTGCCCCCATTGGCCTCCGGACTAGATCGCTTGGGTAGACTGGTACCTCATAAATGTTGCATAGAGTCGAGAGGAAGGTACCATGGGCGACACCAGCTGTAGTATTGAATCTGCTAATGTTGCAAATGCTATAGCGAATAATGCGACCCACATAAACTTTCATTTGAGTCATGATAGCATACACCAACAAGCAGTGCTCTCTATCAATAGAAGACAGATGAGAGGTCGGCAGTAAACGTGAACTCACAAAATAAACCCACGCCTTCGCAATTGGATTTAGCTGCCACCTGTACAACTCTTTGGGCTTTCCATTATGATAATTGAAACGTGCCCCTTCCACACTCAAAACTGCAGTCGCAGCATCATAGTCTGGCTCCTCAAAGTGGGCCAACTGCCAATGTTCATCCTCTTGTGTAGACAATGAGGGGAGGCCCAATAATTGGTTAAATGCATAAGATGTTGTAGGCACCATTTTACCCCTGATAAAATTGTTCTGTTCCGCATCAAGATATGAGAAGTTGGCAAAGAATTCATATATCTGAGAGCAGTTGGCTAAGCCCACATAAGTAGAGTCACATAGGAAACCCCAATTACGTCGCAATATTTCAGCTTTGATAATGTCATAAGCAGGGTTTTGTACAACAGTGGCCTCATTAAGCACAAACCCCCTTTCCCTTACCATCGATCTCTTATGAATCTTTTTAAATAAATCAGCTGCGTCCTTATTGACAAATAAATTCGTGTCATAATCAGCTGGGGCAGGTGGTGTTGGTGGTGGTTGAGTGCGGGATGAGGAGGCTTTCTTTGAGGAGGTACCTCTAGGGGGATTTCTCTTAGGACCCATAGTGTCTTTCAAAACAAGAACAAACTAAACCCCCAAATAGGTTTTCAAGAACTTGAGTACAATTTCCCTTAGGTGTAACTCCCCCAAAACTTACTGATTAACACAATCAACAGCCTAAACACTAATTCCCAGATAAACAATCGACAAACCCCTTAAACGTCTCACAAGAAAAGCATAGAGCAATCCACAATACCACAATGCAAACTATTCTCCAATCAAAAGCACTAGAATAGATAGGAGACACTTACTTGAATGGAACAAAAGTTCTTCTTTTTGTCTCCTTGGCTGATGGAAGTCTCAAGAATTAGAGAGAAAAAGATGTTTTGAGTAGGAGAACAAATTCTGAAAGTGATAATGAGTGAGAATGTGGCCAAATTAGGGCTTTTTATCCCAAATTTCGGACTCGGGCCGCAGTATTACTTTCACCATGCCGCGGCCCGCATAAAATCTCCAGTGTGTAATGCCGCGGCATCATGATACCTATGCCACGGCCCGCCTCGATATTCTGGGAAAAACTGGGGTTCAATGCCGCGGCCCTCCTCATCCATGCCGCGGCCCGCCCCTATACTTCAAAATCCGTGGGCCTCTAGAACCCCCAATGCCGCAGCATCATATGGCTATGCCGCGACCCTTAAGGATTTTCTATTTTTTTATTTTTTTTTTATTTTTCACGTTTTTCACGATTCTAAAAGTCCAAAAATAAACCAAATATCCATTGTTTACAAATACAAAAGTAAAATAAATAACAAGTAAAACATAGGGTGCCTCCTACAAGCGCTGTCGTTAACGTCATTTAGCCGGACGCTGAACCCCTCTTCAGAGAGGCTTCAGAAGGAGGATAGACTTCTCTTGATCAAAACTACCACCCAAGTAGAGCTTCAATCTCTGACCATTGGCTTTAAAAGAATCACCTGAGTTGCCCCGAACTTCTACAGAACCATATGGAAAAACTTGAACAACAGTGAATGGCCCTGACCATCTTGACTTCAATTTGCCAAGAAACAGTCGCAGTCTTGAATTAAAAAGAAGCACCTGCTGCCCTGGTTGGAACTCTTTTCTGATTAAGTTCTTGTCATGCCAAGCCTTTGTTCTTTCTTTATAAATCTTGGCATTCTCATAAGCCTCATTTCTGAACTCGTCAAGTTCATTCAGTTGCAACAGCATTCATTCACTAGCGGCACTCCAATCAAAATTCAACTTTTTCATAGCCCAGAATGCCCTATGTTCCAATTCAACTGGTAGATGACATGCTTTACCAAACACCAACCTGTAAGGAGACATGCCTATTGGTGTTTTGAATGCAGTTCTGTAACCCCAAATCGCATCATCTAACTTTTTCGACCAATTTTTCCTGGAACTGTCAACGGTCTTCTCAAGAATGCTTTTGATTTCTCTGTTTGAAACTTCAGCTTGCCCATTTGATTGAGGATGGTAAGGCAAAGCTTTTTGGTGATAAACTCCATAACGAGCCAGCAATGCATTCAGTTGCTTATTCACAAAGTGTTTCCCTTCATCACTAATCAGAGCTCGGGGAGTGCCAAATCTAGTAAAAATATGTTTATGCAGAAAATTAAGCACAGTTTTACCGTCATTGGCTCTAGTTGCTGCAGCCTCCACCCATTTGGATACATAATCCACTGCCAATAAAATATATTCATTGTTCTAAGATGGTGGAAAAGGCCCCATGAAATCAATGCCCCATACATCAAACAGTTCCACTTCAAGAATCCCCTGTAGAGGCATTTCATTTCTCCTCGAGATGTTACCAGTTCGCTGACATCTATCACAAGCCTTGAAAAAAACATTGGCATCCTTGAATAATGAAGGCCAATAAAAACCACTTTGTAATACCTTAGCCGCCGTTCTTGATGCTCCAAAGTGCCCTCCACATTGTTGAGTATGACAGTGATTAAGAATGGACTGCATCTCTTCTTCAGGAACACACCTTCTGATAATCTGGTCAACACAGTGCCTATAGAGAATAGGTTCCTCCCAATAGTAGTGTTTCACCTCAAAAAAGAATTTCTTTAATTGCTGCTTTGACATCTCAGGCGGCACAATCTTGGTGACCAAGAAATTCACTATGTCAGCAAACCAAGGGACAGCTAAAGTCTCACTTACCCCAAACAACTGCTCATCAGGAAAGTGATCATTGATTTGCACTTCTTTCTTATTTTCAGTCTCCCCCACCTCAAGTCTAGAGAGATGATCAGCCACCACATTCTCGCTGCCCTTCTTCTCACGAATCTCCAAGTCAAATTCTTGAAGCAAAAGAATCCATCTAATCAGGCGAGGCTTGGCATCTTTCTTTGACATCAAGTATTTAATGGCAGAGTGATCAGTGTAGACAATCACTTTGTGACCAATCAGATATGGTCTGAATTTATCACAAGCAAACACAATAGCTAGCAACTCTTTTTCTATAGTGGCATAATTCAGCTGAGCATCATTTAGAGTCCGACTAGCATAGTAAATAGACCGGAATACCTTGTCAATCCGCTGTCCCAGAACTGCCCCCACTGCGTAATCACTGGCATCACACATCAACTCAAAAGGCAATTCCCAATTCGGAGCTATCACAATTGGAGCAGAAATAAGTTTTTTTTTCAAGAAATTGAACGCCCTCAAACATTCATCATTAAAATCAAAGACAACTCCGTTCATAAGCAGATTTGAGAGGGGCTTGGACACTTTAGAGAAATTTTTTATGAATCTCCGATAGAACCCAGCGTGACCAAGAAAACTTCTAACTCCTTTGACTGAAACTGGTGGAGGCAGCTTTTCAATGGTAGAAATTTTTGCTCTATCTACCTCAATTCCCTCACTTGAAATTTTATGGCCAAGAACAATCCCTTCTTTCACCATAAAATGGCATTTCTCCCAATTCAGCACCAGATTTTCCATCTCACAACGACGCAGCACGTTCTCCAAGTTACCCAAACAGAGGTCGAATGATGAACCAAAAATAGAGAAATCATCCATGAAAATCTCAATACACCAGTCTACCATGTCTGAAAATATGGCCATCATGCACCGTTGAAATGTTGCAGGGGCATTGCATAGTCCAAATGGCATTCTCCTGAAAGCAAATGTGCCATAAGGACATGTGAAGGTTGTTTTCTCTTGATCCTCCGGTGCAATAGCGATCTGATGATACCCAGAATACCCATCCAAGAAACAGTAGTAGCTATGGCCTGCCAATCTGTCAAGCATCTGATCAAGGAAAGGCAAAGGAAAATGATCCTTCCTTGTGGCCTTATTGAGCTTGCGGTAGTCTATACAAATCCGCCACCCCGTTACAGTCCTTGTTGGAATGATTTCATTGTTCTCATTTTTCACCACAGTCATTCCACCCTTCTTAGGTACGACTTGCACAGGGCTCACCCATGCGCTATCAGAAATTGGGTAGATTACCCCAACATCCAACCATTTAAGAATTTTCTCCAACACTACTTCCTTCATAGCTGGATTGAGTCTTCTCTGGGCCTCTATGCATGGCTTGCTATTCTCCTCCAACAAAATTTTATGCATCACTGTCGATGGGCTGATTCCTCTAATATCTGCCAAGGTCCACCCAATGGCCAATTTATGCTCCCTTAGAACCCTCAACAGTTTCTCCAATTCTACCTTTGACAGGTCAGCTGACACAATGACAGGTAAAGTTTCATTCTCTCCCAGATAAGCATAGCGCAAGTGATCTGGGAGGACCTTTAATTCCAACTGCGGTGGCTGCTGAATGGAGGTTAGCGGTTTATCAGTCGCATTTGCTAGTTCTTGAAACTTCTTCCAATATGGTAAGAACGAGTTGATCCAGTTTACACATTCTCTGATCTCAGCATCATCATCATCGTCGCCCTCATCACCCAATAATACGGCCTCTAAGGCATCACTGCTCATTCTTCTCTTGGAGACTGCCTTTTCTATCACATCCACACTAAAGCAACTGTCACTAGCCACCGGATAATTCATAGACTTGAAGACATTAAAGACCACCTCATCTCCTTGAACTCTAAGCTTAAGCTCTCCTTTGTGAACATCAATAAGAGCTTGGCCTGTGGCTAGAAATGGCCTACCGAGGATAATTGGGACATCTGTGTCCTCCTCCATGTCCAGAACAATAAAGTCAGCTGGAAATATGAACTTATCAACCTTCACAAGAACATCCTCAATAATACATCGTGGATGTGTTAACGATCGGTCTGTGAGCTGTAAAGTGACAGTTGTTGGTTTTGCCTCCCCCAAACCAAGTCTTTTAAACACAGATAAGGGCATCAGATTGATACTTGCCCCCAGATCACATAAGGCGTGCTTACATTCAAACTTGCCAATGGTGCAAGGTATGGTGAAACTCCCCGGATCTCTCAGCTTTTGGGGTAATTTCCTTTGTAAAATCGCGCTGCACTCTTCAGTGAGTGCTACAGTCTCATAGTCCTCCATTCTCCTTTTCTTTGACAGAATCTCTTTCATGAACTTAACATAACTGGGCATCTGCTCCAAGGCCTCAGCAAAAGGAATGTTTATGTGCAGCTTTTTAAACACCTCAAGAAACTTAGAAAACTGTTTATCAAGTGTAGTCTTTCTAAGCCTTTGAGGGTATAGAACTCTAACTGGCTGCTCAATAACAACTGGCGGACTCTGTTCTGACTGCTGATGGTCTTTAGTAACCCTTTCTGAATCAGATTGTTCACCTATCTCTTTATTCTGAACCACTGCCTGTGGAGGTCTAGGCTGCTCAGTTTGCTTCCCACTCCTCAGAGTAATTGCCTGAACTTGCTCCTTGGGGTTGACTTCAGTATTACTAGGCAAGTTTCCCTGGGGTCTGTTATTGAGCATATTGGCCAACTGCCCAACCTGTGTCTCAAGGTTTCGAATAGAGGATCTGGTCTCAGTCATAAATTGAGTCTGAGTATTAGTAAGAGTCAACAAGGCAGCTTGCAGTTCATTAGGCCTCTCAGGTTAAGGCATTGATTGTTGAGGCCTAGGCTGTTGTGATGACGAAGCTTGATTCATAGGTGGCTGAGGCATGTTATTCTGAAATTGGCCCTGAAACTGAGGTTGTTGCCCTTGATTATTCTTCCATGAAAAATTGGGATGATTTTGCCACCCAGGATTGTAGTTGTTGGGGAATGGATTATTGAGTGGCCTTTGAAAGTTTCCCACCGCTTGAACTTGGGCATGATCCATTGGGGTGTTATTATTCATACAGATAGGGCACTGATCGACAGAATGAGCACCACCACACATTTCACACCTCACTGCCATCTGAACCGCATTAGTAGATACACTGCTCTGTTGTAACTGCTTTGTCAGAGAGGCTACTTGCGCTGTTAGAGCAGTGATTGCATCCAGCTCATGCACCCCAGCTACATTTCTAACTCCTGATGATCTTTCCTCAGACCATTGATGATTGTTTGTGGCCATGACCTCTAGCAGCTCATAAGCACCAGTTGCGCTCTTGCTCATAAAAGTGCCACCCGCTGCAGCATCAATAATGGTTCTGGTTGTCGGACATAAACCATTGTAGAAATTCTGTACTAGCATCCACTGTTCAATGCCACGATGAGGACATCTTCTCAGGAGTTCCTTAAACCGTTCCCAAGCCTCATACAATGACTCTCCGTCATTCTGGCAAAAGTTATTGATCTCTCCCCTCAATTTAGCAGCTTTGGACGGAGGGAAGAATTTAGACAAAAATTTCTGAGCTAGATCTTGCCAGGTGACAATAGAATTTGGCTGCAGCGAATTCAGCCAGCTTTTAGCTCTGTCCCTCAGAGAAAATGGGAAAAGCCTAAGCTTGATAGGGTCATCACTCACCCCATTATATCTGAAAGTTCCACATAACTCCAGAAAATTGGACAAATGAGTGTGAGGATCTTCAGAAGGTAACCCATTGAATTGCACAGAGGATTGCACCATTTGTAGAATAGCAGGCTTGATTTCGAAGTTGTTGGCCTCTACAGCTGGTGGGCGTATACTATTTTGTACTCCCGTCAGAGTGGGCAGTACATAATCTCTCAGGCTCCTCTCAGCATTGTTCTGAGCCTGACCCTCTTGTACAACTCCAGGAATTAGAACATTCCTGCCATCCCCTTCATTCTGTGCCATCTTCACAGATTTCTGGGCCTCCCTCTTGTTCTTTCTGAGTTGCTTGCAAGACTTTTCAATCTCAGGATTCAGAGGAACAAGTGTGTCTTTTCCTTTTCTGCCACGCATATACCAAAAGTCACCTGAGATAGACAAATTAAGCAACTAAACAGATTAGAAACAAGAGAAATTAAAATCAAATTAGAATAAAAATTAATTAGACTGATATTGATAATTATTTTCAGTCCCCGGCAACGGCGCCAAAAGCTTGATGCGATATTTTTGCTATACAAGTGCACACAGTCGCAAACTCGTAATAAAATGGTAAAACCAAGTATCGTCCTCAAGGACTGATTTATCAATTACCAGTCAATTAATTTCTTGTTCTATTTGATGAATTGAAATTCTTGATTTTTATAAATACAACAAAAGAAACTATAAATTGCAGAAACAATAATTGAAAATTGAATGGAATAACAACTAATGGAAAAACTTTTAATTTAATCACTGAGAAACAATTAGGATATTCAATCTCATCAACTATCCTCCCTATTATTCCCTGATGCAAAGTGTGAATTCTTCTTCTTTTTACCTAATTCAATTAACAAGTTGATACAGCAGCCTATAATCATACTATGAATTATAAACTCAACCTAGGTGACAATTTCCTATATTTCTATGGTAAATTGAACCACACAGATAGCATTAATCTCACAACTTAATAACAGTTACACAATTAATTCAGATACTTTCGTTCTAAATTAGAATTATGTCCAATATAACCACAGCAGATTTAAATCTCACTTCTCAGATTTTGACTTAAAAACATATGTAAATGACTAAAGATGGCCAATCAATAATCAATCTATAAGAACAGATTATATGGAATTGAAGAAGATTGAAGAAGAAGAATATAAAAATTGCATTAGTTCATAACAGGGATTCAAGTGATTCAATTAAACATCCTAAACAGAAAATTAGTTCCTAGCCATAGTGCTAATCACAACAGAAATTAAGAATAACATCCGGAAGAAGAAAAACATGTAAAAATACTCTAAGCTTGAGTCTTCAAAACCAGCACTTCTCTCCCTCGTCCGTACCTTCTTTTCTTCTCCTTTTCGCCATATTAAGACCTAGGATTTCAAATTTTAAAGAGGCGGGCCGCGGCTCTACATACACTATGCCGCGACCCGTGTCCAAATTCCTGGGCAAAAAGCCCTCTCCATGCCGCGGCCCTCTGAAGCCATGCCGCGGCCCGCATCGACGAGTTCTGGGCAAAATGCCCATCTATGCCGCGGCTCTCTCTAGCCATGCCGCGGCCCGAGGATTTCCTTAAAAACATTGCTTCTGTTTCCCACCTAGCCGTGGCTCCACTTTGCTCATGCCGTGGCTCTTAAGGGATTTCTCAATTCTTCAAGTTTTCATCCCAAAATTTCACCAACACTTCCAAATTGTGTTGAGAACCATTCTTTATCAAAATATGATGAAAAACTTGGTTATTTCTTCCCTTTCTTTGGCATTTTCTTCCACATGCTCAATTCTTCCTGATATTCACAAAGACAAACAAACAAAGCATAAACCCGCACTAAATGAAAGAAAAACGAAATAAAAGACTACTGAAAACATCACCAAAACATGATAAAAACTAGACTCAACAGGGTGGTAATGAGTATTTCGTCACCTTCATCAATGATTGCTCTAGAGACTCATGTAAGTACCTAAATCGTAGGAATTCGGAGAATTTGTTAAGAAGTTTAAAGAATTCATTGATATGGCTTTAAAACCAAATTAGGTAAAACATTAAAGATCTTACGATCTGATAGGGGTGGAGGATATTTGGATAATCAGAACTAAGATCATTTAATTATACTTGGAGAGTTGTCTAAAGCAACTTCCCCAAATAATTCCACAACAGAACGGTGTTGTTGAGTGGCATGAATCGAACATTTTTTAAGATATGTGTTTTATGATAATCATGCACATACTTAGGCGCCCATGCCCTATCAATTCTATATTCAACATTTAGGCCATGCCATAATCACATGTATCACATACTGGGTGCAGTTTTCTTACCTTTGGTCCAAGTACAGGTTACCAATGAATGACCCCCGACCACGATCCTGTTTCCGAGCCCCTAGAGATAACCTAGCCACGACCATGATATAGAATCCCATCAATAATGAGTAAAGACAGGCTTCTAGACCGAGTCCTAGCTTCTGGGACATTGAATCCTGCTAAACTGGGTAGCAGGATCGATCTTGAGCCCTTAGGTTTGAGTTCTGGCACTCAAACCCAAGGCCAAAAATCCCATAAGCGTCGCGACCCCCAACCATTTGAGTCGTGGCCCACTCAAGTTATAGGCTCGAGCCTCTTCTCTGTCTCAGCAAGCGTCGCGGTGCCAATAATCCTTTAGCACCTGCTTCTCTTTAGACCAATTTGAGCTGTGACGCCTCAAAAACAGGATCGCGGCTCAACATGAAAACCCAGATTTTCCTTTGTTTTTCCCTTGCCAAATCCCTCCATAAACCATCCAAACATAGCCAAATCCCAAAATTCCCAAATAACTTAGCAACCCAAAACCATCAAAACCCAAGTTACATTCCAATTTAAAAACTCGTCAAAAATATAAAATCCAATCGAAGCTTAAAAACTCAAATACTCAAAACATAAAGCTTGGATTACATTTGATTGAGTCGTTTTCCAGTTAAATCCTCCGACTATCAAACTTCTAATCTTCCCTAGAATCGTTATGACTCTAACCTTGCTTGAATCTGAGTCATAAAACTCGAGTTTCCTTCGAAAATGCTCACGAACGCCAAGAAGAGAAATGGGGAAGAGAGTGAGAACGTGACTGAAAATTCTTTTTATTTTTGACAGGTTACTTCAAGCTTAAGTAAACTTAAGCAAATCCCAATGCCCGGGGTACCCAAAACGTCCCCAGAGGGTAAAATAGTCAAAATCCCCATAATTCTCTCTTGATCTCACTAACACCCAATATATCATCAAATAATCATTCTTATTATCGAATAACCCTGTAATGTACTAAATACCCAATATACCCATTGACTCACACCGAATCAAGAATTGGCCTCGTTGTGACTTTCCCACTACCTTGCTCCCTAGGATCGTCTCGTGCCGAGTAACCCAAATATATCCACATAATGATGTAGTCCCACACATATACCACATATATGCCAAATATACCCATAACGGGCCAAATTACAAAAATTGCCTTTTTAATCAGAAATGGGCTCACATGCATATTTAATACACCTAAATATGCATATCAAGTCATATTATGATATAACTCACATAATCATATAATTATACACATATATATCACATAATCACATAATTTCCATAATTTGCCATCCTGGCCCTCTAATCAAGGCCCTAAACCTTATTAGGTAATTTGGGACGTTACATGGAGGGAACGCTAGGTGTCAATCACAACGAATTTGGACCATAATGTAAAATTCCCTAAACTAATACTTTGTAAAACATCTTCATGCTCATAAACTTATAGAAGAAAACCACTTATTATATGAAAATTTCAGTGGGGCCTTGCTAAAACATGCAAGTTGGGCCTAATAGTTTAAAATAAAACAAAAGTTCTCATGCAACGTTTTTAAAATAAATATAGTTCAAGTCCCATTGACAAGTTTAGAAATCAAAATAAAAACATAACATCGTCCTTTAAATTTTGACATTTTAAGTTGATCGTTTGTTTGCCCACAGGATACCCCCACGCCATACACACCCTGACGTCGGAACTCCCCACATCACCATGTGTGCCAATGAGAAACCTTATTTTCTACCTGGAAGGAAATGTAAGGGGGTGAGCTAAAAGCCCAATTAGGAAGTAAAAATAACAGACAAGAAAAACACAACACAACATAACGTCATATACATACATCGTTATACATTGCACTTAACGTCATCATCATACATCATTATCATGCATCATATATCATAAACATATTCAAAGATCATCATCATAAACATCATCTTCATATCTTTGTGAACATGACCCCTATCTTGTCCATGTCACATCTTGATAAACAAGAGGCTCTGGTCCTTGAATAACCTCGGAGCGTCCACCCTATGAGTTACGTCTTTATATCCTTAGTAACTTGGGTTACGTCTTAGATCCTTAGTAACACATTTGTTGTGTCGCGTTCAACACACTAACAACCATTTACATATCATACAACATACAGAAATACATGCAATCCAGTAGCATCGACACAAAAGGATATACATGGTTCATCAAATTTCACCATATCAATTAACAGCAGCATTTCATACTTCATATCACAAATTATATCATCATACATAGCATTTATCTTCATACAAACCAATCTTACCGTTCATAGCATAAATAAACAAAATTCTATCTAATTTCCTTACCTCAGGTCCGAGCAAAGCAAAAATTGACAAACTTCACAACAAGCCTATAACCATAATCAAATAGCATTCTTTAGCATCACATAAGGCTTTATTGTGCCCAACTCATATACCCCATGTGTGCATGGGCCATGCACACATGGTGAAATCTACACATATTTTCCAAACATGCACATTTTACATATAAAATTACCAAAAGAATAATGCAACTTTTACATGTTATACATGCATGGTTTTCAAGAAAAACTCATAGGGTTGAATATTAGACATATATTTGAACGTAAAAGTGCATTTGCATGCGACATGCATACATGGGAACGTTGTTAAAAAGTGACGTTAAAAATGATAATTTCTACGCGATTATTTCTATCATTTTCAAAATAAAGATTTATAAGTCATAATTTCTTACCATTATTTATTTCATTTAAATCCCTAAGTTGATTAAACCTCTTAAGACATTGTTTTTATTCCATAAAAATAGTTTATTTAGCCATTTTCAAAAATATAATAATTCCATTTATTATTTCTAAATTGCATAGAAAATAACAAAAGCTTGAACTATCTAAGGTACTTATAAATATCATGCTTCCTTTAGAAAAATAACAATTTTATTTAAATTAATAAAATTACAAAATTGATGTGAGAAAAATATAATTTGCTTGTATTATTTAAGACTCAATTTTATGTAGTATAAATTCATATGTGATAATCAAATAATTATTTTTAAGTTATTAAACTAAAATTTCAGACACCATTTAATTTATTTAAAAATCACAAGTGAATTTAATCTCAATATTTTTCTTAATTAAAATCAAGAAAACCATACTCATTAAAATGTGAACATTCAAGATTACATTTAAAATACTATTTTTAATATATATATTTATATATATATATAGTTTAGGGTGTTATATTATTTCAACAAACACACTAGCTTTCTTTCACTTAAAAGACTCTTCATAATTTTTACAAAAAATTCCAGCAACAAAATAAACCTTCAAAAATCACCATCTTGAAATTAAAACTCACATTTTCTCTAAAAATATATATAAAAAAAACTGTAGGTATTTATTTGAGTAAAAATATCATTTTAATGTAAATTAAAATACCCTTTTAATTTCATAAAATCATCATAGCAATATTTATGCATGCAAATCATTATTTTCATCATGTTTCATACCCTTTATACACAAAATCAGCAACCAATATTCATCATCAAATTCATTTCAAACTCATGCTTTCAAAGCTCAAATGTGAATTTTCATGTATTACCAATACATCAATTTATACAAGATTTAAGACAATTTCTTTCATTTTCCAAATTATCCTAATATGTTTCTAACGAGTGTAGGTGACATCAAAAAATTAACCACCATGCATCAATAAATCCCCCTAGGTCGAAACCCTCTAGAACATTAACATAAAAATACAAAATCCTAATTTACTTTCACACGAAACCTAGCATGTATATATCAACATCTTTTAAGGGAAACCATTTAAAATCTTGCAAACAACCTATCATGTTTCTAAGAATACATTTGACATGAACACATAAAGATGATCTAACATACTTGAGTAATCACCCCTGGGTCAAAACTTTACAAGCCAAAATAATCAAAACCCTTGCATGCTTACACATAGAACATTTAAGCCAAACCAAACATAGCATCAAATCATAGGAAAGACCTTAGGCATCATAACATCAACACCACCATACTTATGATTTTAAGATCAAAACAAATATTCATAACAAGAGATTGACATAACACCATACATCAACAATCAATCCAATACACACATACCATGAGTATATATATATAAAGGTTACAAAAATAAGAATAAAATCAAGGATAGAGGTTCCATTACCTCCTTTGATAGAAATCAAAGAACTCAAAAAAAGAATTATGGTCACCCTCTTGTTTGCTAGCCTCCAACACCTTATTATCACCACCAACTCATTAGACCAAACAAACCAAAAATCCCAAATAGGTCAACAATAGTAAATCAAAGCACTCTTACCCTTGTAGGCCGAAACCCTAAACCACAATCCCTATGCTCTTGTGAGATTAGAATCTAGCATCACCTAGAACTTCCATTAAACTTAGAACCAAGAAGAAGAGAAAAATAAAATCACAACTCGAACCCATACCTTAGAGATTTTGAATGCCCTTCTTCCTCTTCTCCTTTTTCTTTCTCTCCTTCTCTCCTTCTTCACGTTTTTCCTCCTCCTTTTCTCTCTAGAATTCGATAGCCTATCTCTCTCTCTAGCCGTTGGTCCCAAGGAGCAAAAATTCTCTTCTCTTATTTCCTTCCCTCTTTATTCTAACCTAGCCCATAATAGCCTAATGAAAGAAAAAGGTAAGTTTCCTCTTCTTGCTTATTTTCTTTTTTTTATTTGATTTTTCTTAATTAGGGGAAAAATAAAGAATGCACAAAGATAACAACTCATCTTCCGTTTTTAGCTAAAAATCACCCAAATAAAAATGGAAAAGTAATCCTTCCTTTCCCACTATGCTTCACACGTCCACCCTCTTCCTTTCCCTTTCTTTTGTTTATTTATTTTTTTAAATAAACAAAATAAATCTAATAAAAGGAAACAATAAAGTGTGTAGAAAATTCTATACAAGTGCACCATGCAACCATGCACATGCATACACTCAATCATTAGGGTGCATCACTACCTACCATGCACCTTGGTGCATTAAACCAAAACTCAATTATTCACAAATAAAATAAATAAACAATTAACAATTAAACTCACAAAATTCTACCAAATAATTCTAACAATTAATTTTTAAAAAAATGAATAAAATAATTCACAACACTTAACAATTAAATAAAATAAAGCACAAAATTTAATAAATAATAAAAAAAATGGTGCACTACACATAAGCGGCTGTCTGACAACTTTTGGTGCCTCGAGTAGTGGCGTCGAGTCCGTACACTCAAAAATTGGCATGTCCTAATGTGTTGCCTGACATGGGAAAACGTTCAACTACGTTTTGACAGTGTAGGGGCGTGTCTCCCGTAAAGTGGTGGGCTGCAACCTATGAATTGGGCCCCGTGCGATACGCCTGGGCCCACCACCATAATTAGTGCACCCAAAGGTGTTAATTAGCATTAAACTCTCAAATGATTGGGGGTGTTTGGAATAAATCCCCATTAAGGAGATTAATTATCCTCAGCCACTATAAATAGGGCTAGGACTTCCATTGTAAGGAGACTTTTGACATTTGGGACTTTTTGATCCCACTCTTTGTACTCAGAGCAATATATACACTGCTTGAGAAATATCCATTGAAGCTTGACATCTCAAGATTCAAGAACACAAATACTAAAGCCTCGTGGACTAGGGTTGTTTTATAACCTGAACCACGTAAAACTCGTGTCTCTTTCCTGTGTTTTTATAAGTTCTTATTTAATTAGTTGATAGAGAAAAAGGAAATCAACATTTTGGTGCTTTCATTGAGAGTTTGAAGAAACACTCCAGATGACATTGCTCATCCCACCAGAGCTAAGGGAGGAGAACCCTACCGACCACCTCTACTAGAATACCCGGAGATGGCTCAAGAGGATTACGATGATGCCAAGTACGAAAGCGAAGACGACCTGTTTTATGAGGATGATTATCCTCAGCCTATGGACGTGAAGGAACCGCCAGAAGTGGTGGCTCTTAGAGACCAAGTCCCTACCCAGCAGTAGAAAATCGATGCACATAAGGGGAATATCGCCGTCCTACAGGAGATGGTTAATGTCATAAGGGCTACCCTATGGGCTGAAAGGCTGCGAGTGGGCCCTCATGGTGAGATACTGCCTAGGCAGCCAGCTGGCTTGCCACCTACACACCCAGCTAGAGTGCCACCTATTGAACCAGTGGTTGTGCCTCCCGAGCACCCCCACTGACATGGCACAAGATCTGCTAGGTGGTGTGCCACATGCGCACCCAGCTTGAGTTGGAGCCCTTTCTACACCACAAGATTGTGGTAAAGGCAAAGTTGATGAAGATCCTGCGTAGGGGCGGAAGAGAACCCGTCGGGCTTCCGAGCCCATTCAGGCCCCAAGACAAGCCAATGATGACTAAGGGCGTGGAGCTCGAGGACACTGCCAGCCGCTAGCGTCTGCGGAGCCCAGGGCATTCCACCCAAGCATACTGCTTTAGATCGCATTAGGCCTGAAGGTGGTCTCCTGCCAGCACCTCGCCAGCCTCCAAGAAACCCTGGCCAAGGGGCCAACAGGAGAAATGTCTCCGCCAACCGAGGACAAGGAATCAATGTCTCGGTCAATAACGAGTACGTCGACTCCGAGGGGGAAACAGAAGTAGGATACCCCAAGGATGGTGGTCGTGTTGGAACAACAATCAGAGTGCGGAACGAAATGGCATGGTGGGCCCAGTTGATAAACAACAACAAAAATTCCACCTCTCATATAAATAGTCTATATGTTCTAGAATACATTCATACATGAACCATTAATATGCAATATCATTAATCATGCAACATATATATGTACACATACTTATATATTATATGTTCATGTACACAAATATTCAAGAACATAAATATTTACCTCTTCAAGCCTATTGTAGAGTCCAAGAATTTTACTTAGCTAGTTAGGTAGTAGTAGTAGTAGTAGTAGGAGCAGCAGCAGCAGCAGCAGCAGCAGCAGCAGAAGTAGTAGTAGTAGTAGTAGTAGTAGCTAGTAGTAAGTTATAGTATGTTTATTACTGTGGATTTTGTTTCAAGCCGGGACTTAGTTGAACACTCGTAGCAATACTTATAGATTTTATAAGTTTAACTTATAGTTTAAGAATATTAATTATAACATAAGGTTTGATTAATATAGCTGATTATAAATATGTTATTTATTATACTATAAGGTTTAGATAGAACTAATAAGATCATGACACTTGTCGTGTGCATGTTTATTAAGAAATTAAGCATTTTTTATGAATAGTTTTATAAAAGAAATATTTGAAAACCCCAGAACTTGCTAGCAGCTTTAAAATCGTTTTATGACTCAGTCAAATCTGTTTACCCAATTCAAATTAAGCTAAAAAAGTGAAATTATGTGTATAATATTTTAGCGTATGCCGATATATCGCAGCTCTAGGGGCGATATATCGCCACACGGGGAATACGAAAACATGTGAACTTCGCACAAACGCATCGACGACCACTCGGGGCATAAGCCTAGGCGATATATCACCTACAATGGGCGATATATCGGCCCTAGGGCAAGATTTTCAAATGATTTTGAAACCGAGCTCAATTCAACACTCAACCTCTTAGCAAGTCTCTTAACGTTTTGACCGAGTCTTAAGCCTCTACTGAACGAATATTCAATTGTTTTTCAAGTAATATTCATTATTTTAATTCAAGCTAAAAGAAGATCTTTTCACTCCTTGAATTCTATAAATAGGACCTAGTACCTAGCCATTTCTCTCATTCTTCAAGCTGAGTTCAGAGCCTTCAAGATACTAGGATTTCTATTGAGTGATAAACACTTAGGTTGGGGTTATAAGCCTTATCATTTGAAGCTTTATAAACACTTGGGAAGTAAAATAAATAGTGTGTTTTTCTATATCAAGGTGTAGTTCGGTTCTAGTACGTTCAAAGGTATTCCTAATCTTAAGTTCATTTCAGTTTTATTCTTTAGTTTCCTTAGTTTTCTTTAGTTTTCATTCAAATCCTAACTCGCTGTTTTTCCACTTTTGGTTAGGTATTTAAGTTCTTTGAACTTAAGGTTTCTTTTCGATAAGCTCTTCTTCTTGGTGGCTTAGTTCATTTCTTGATCATCTCTTTTCTTTAGAATACTCACATTCTTATTGTTGGTTTTAGGAGTGTTCCAAAATCTCGTCCTTGTTCTCATATCCCGGTATTGGTAAGGAAAATAGGATAGAATTTTATATGTTTGTATGATATGATTATATGTTATGTTATTTTATTTAATGTTATATGTATAGAATGTTTATAGCCTTGGGCATATGACTTGTCTAGCTAGCAAGCCCCAATGATTTATGGGCATATGACTTGCTTAGCTAGCAAGCCCCACAAATCTATTGGGCATATGACTTGCTTAGTTAACAAGCCCCAAGTAGTATAATGGCCATTGTAGTAGTATATGACATATGTTTATAGTATATGTTAATGATATGTTTATGTATATGTTTTATGTTATTAGTAGATTTTCCTTGCTGGGCATTAGGCTCATTCCTTTATTTTTATGTATACAGGAAAATAGTTATGGCGGCGGAAGGATTCTTGGCAGCTTGGGGTTGTGTATTGAGGAAGAATGGATTCAGTGGATGAGGTTATTTTCAGTCTTTTAATTATGTTTCTATGTACTTTCCACACTTGGTTTTGTAAACAATTTTAATTAAGTTAAAGCTATGTTTTATTTTTAAAACAATGGGATCCCATACCCCGAATTTATGTATTTCAACATTTACTTAGAGTTTTTTTTTTTATAAAGTTATAAATATTTTTTATGTATATTTTCTTAAGAATGGTGTCTATGTATAAGTAGTTTTAATGGTCCAAAGTCTAGAATTAGTTGGGTCATTACAGTTGGTATCAAAGCCAGGTTCATTCGCATGAAGTTCTCCTTGATACACACGCTCAAGCTCCGAATCTAACCACCAAGTAAGTGTTTAAGTTATAGTTATTATGTTTATATGTATAGCTAACGATTTTAGCCTTTATGTTTTCTGTTAAGAATGAATGGAGCATTAACTTATGAGGATATCTGAGCCATTAAGGCCTTAAAAAGAATTAGAGAACCAAGAAACATCGTAGGAGTGCTAGAAAGAATCACTCGGAGACTACTTTTGTTTCACAAGGAGATAGGTCACCTCCAAGAATCTAAGAAAATCATGATGAGATCAACAGAGCAATATGTTTTAGTAATTAGACTTTTTAAAGATTATCCAACTGTGATTGCAGCCTTAGAAGATATTTGGGAGACGATAGATGATGAAGATGAATTATCGGTAGTTATGAGATATTATTTTCTCATACTTAGGTTCACTTCTAAAATTGAATTTCAATTTACCAATGAGCAAAAACATAGAATTTTTTACGAATCTTCCTCGAGGGCATTTTGAGGCTCAAGATAATGATGACTATGAAGAAATAGATGACGATATGCTAGATGAAGGATCAGATGTAGAAGATCCCAATTTTTAGAATAGATTAGTTTCCTTGTTTATTTTATTTATTTGCATTTATGATTGTAAATAGTGAAAATATTTTTCCAAATAAATATCATTGTTGTTTTGATGACATGTATGAATTTGATTTTTCTTTTGCAATCATAATAAATAATAAATTTAATAAATAATGACTAAGTTCGGTGAGGGTGGATACAAATCAATGGACTGGGTTCTATATTGAGAATTAGGGGGCCATAGTAGTGGGAACAATTATACTGATCCCAGCCCTCCCTCAATATGGTTAACTTTGGAACAACGACGAGTTTCGAGCTTGAGAATTAAGTCATATAGGATAATTAGCAACAGACTAAGAAAATAATAAAGATGACTTATTTTTCTAAGTATAGAAACCCACTCTAATGATAAAGAAGGCTTATATAATTTTCATAAGAAATCATAATTAATAGGTTCGAGTTATGCTTGTTTAGATTAAGTTTTTTCCTTAGAGCCTATTAGGGTAAAGTTCTAACATGTTTCTCTAAACTGTTAGAAATCTGCTGAAGATGTCGCTCCAAAGGTCTGCTCGCAACAATGCTAATGTCTCTAACGCTGCTCCTGAGAGAACGAAGCCCCTCCAGTTCGCAGAAGGGGAGTGCGTTCTACTGCTAACCGGAATGCGCCGCCGCTGCCGGTTGACAACACTGCGGAAATTGCCAGACTGCGACAGCAAGTTGAGGAATTACTACAGCAACAGTGACAACAGGCTCAGCCTCAGCCTCAGACTCAACCTCCGCCTCTACCACAACCACAGCCACAGAAAATGGCCCCAGCACCCCCAACAAGTTGGTCCATATGGGGGATGGCTAGTGGCGAACTATGTGCCATACCCTGCTCAGCACATGGAGCCAGTTTATGAGCGGTTTCGTAAGTAACACGCTCCGAACTTTGAAGGGACTACAGACCCCTTCGAGGCGGAAGAATGGCTCAGAATGATGATAGGAATTGATTTAGGTAATATCTAACATACCAAATTTGAAAAAATCTATTTTCAAATTATTAATTAATTAAATAACTAAAATAAAAACAATGCTGATATATTATCAGTATTATGTATACGCATGGCACAGTCCCTGGACTGTGTCATGCGTGTAGCACTATTCCCTTTCAGGGAATATTTCATTTTTCCTATTTGCTTTTATTTATTTAATTAAATAAATCATTCCCACAAAATATGGTATTGTATTTTTAAGAAAAATATAACAGCCATATTTCAAATTTTAAATTTTAAATTCAAAATTCAAAATTTTAAATTCAAATTGATGAACATCATTATCATCATCTTTTAAAAATTAATAAATCAAAATTATTTTGACTTACCATTTTATTTTCTCCCACTCAAACAAAATAATTAATATCAAAAATTTATTTATTTATTTATATATATCGAAATTCTATATTTAAATAAATAAATATATTTTCAAAATTTAAATAATTAATTCCAAATTAATTATTCAACTTCAATTATCATATAATTGTATATTTGACCCGAAGAATAAATTTCTTCTAAAATTTCCAAATTACAGTTTTGCCTTTGTATCAACTCTTACCTTGATATAGTGTTGATAGAGCTACCCTGGGGACCTATGGACCTATAATATCAAGCTCCAATAAATATTAGATTATTAATCAAGCTCTTTGATTGAATAATCATATTTATTAATCTCATGATTACTCCACTATAAATATGAGATTGAACTCTTGATAATTATAGACATATATTTTCAGAGTACTTTATTAAAGAATAAAGTGTCCATTGATATAATTATTACATACAAAATTAATCATCTATTAATGGTTCATAATTAAAAGGGAATAAAATTACTGTTTTACCATTTTTAACTATATCTAGTTCCTAGTGTACCATTGACTTTAATAGTGAAGGTTGTGTCACAACAAGTTTGCGACGTGAGCGCTCATAACATTTTCAGTTCCAAAAGTCAACCCAATAGGAAACCACTATTCAATCTATAAGAAGGTATAGATTCCAAATCTGTTTAACTATGTCCCCAACTATATATATCATTGAGTCCCCAAAACAATTGTTTTTAGCCTGATCATTCTGACAAACCTTAATGCATGAATCAAAGGATCAGATGACATGTATAGGAGTTCATAGTAACCTCAGGATTAAGATCATCATGTATATGATCATCGTTTGATGTGTTTGATTAATACTACACTTGGTCCAATTCTATATATCACTATATATAAAGTACATTCACTAAAGTGTCCTACTACACTAGTGACCCATCTAGGTCACTTGCATTCATAATGATAGTGAACTGTACTAGCAGTAATTAATCTAAAGATTCCATAACTTTATTTTACTGTGAACTATTTTAAGTTCATTATCTCAATCTCGATCTTCCCATACCAATATGAAATTAAGACAACATAGACGAACTTTGGAATTTTCTGATATTTACTTAATATTATCAACATAATATCGGACATAGTCTATATATATAATAATTCAATTCAATTCAATTATTTATTTTATTTAAAACATTTGTCAACTACAATTGCTTTAAGGGCACTATTCCCAACAATCTCCCACTTTCCCTAAAGCAAATTGAGGCATCTCTCTCAATGTCTCACTCACATTATCCTGAATGAATTTTTCTAATAAAATCTTCGTAAACAGTTTTGTAAGAAACTGTTTTGAAGTTATCTTCAAGATCATTACATCAATTATGTAAAATTGCTTGAATTAAATGATATTTCATTTCATGTGCTTTTCCCTTTCACGATTTCTAGTTCTTCTAGACTATTTATATCTCCATTGCTTTCGCAATGAGACACTAGTAGCTTATCCAAGTCTGAAACCCTTTCCAGAATGGCAAAGAACTCAACTAAATTAAATAGTCTATTTAATTGCTCAGTAGTTGTTACATTTTGGCTTCTATAGTGAAACATACAATTCATGTCCAACACATTTCCAGATTAATATGTTTCCTCCAAAGTTATAGAAATTGATTCTAATATCAATCTTTGAAGATTTATATCTTTTTTAAAATCAATTCATCCTTTGGGATTTTAGGTCACTGCCTAAATACACAAACATATAATCTCCATTATATTCAAGATACTCAAAAAATTAAGTCCTTATAATTATCCAATGACTCAATCCATCATTGGATTGACAAATGTTGACTATTCCCACTATTTAACAAATGTTAATTTGAAGACATAGCATTCGATACATTAAACAATCTATCACTGAGTTGTAGGAATAATGTCTCATGTCCTTTTCTTGTAAGAGAATAAATTGATATTATTATTTAGATAATACTTCCTCCTGACTGGGAAGGCAAAAAGCCTTTCTTGGATTTTTGTAAACTAAAGTATTTAAGCGTCTTGAATATCCTGTTGCAAACTGAAGTTTAATGAACTTTAGTTGGATGTTCAAGAATCTAGATGTTATAGGAATTCCAAATTCCATTTTCAACCATTGTTTTCTATTAAAACCTTTCATTACATACCAGTATGTGAAATGAAATATAGTTGTATTGTGTTACACACAACCAACTAAACTTTATATTTGTAATGGAGTAGTTACTAACTAATGCTCCCACTACAATAAAGCTTTACAAAATTTGTGATATTCTTTGGTTTCATCATTGTTAATTATCAGTAACTTGCTTACTTGACTTATAGTCATTATCTCTAGTATAACTTAACTAAAAATATAGTGATTATAATAATCATGCTTCACTAAAGTAGCATTTAAGAGATACAAACACTTTTGCAATCTTTTATGATTATTATTTTATTTCACTAAATGACTTCATGGAAAACTTTCAATTTATTCACGTAACCACTTGTGAATCTCAACTTTTAAGTCTTTGATGATGTACAATCAAACATGTACAGAGTATAACAAGTGTCAAAATTATAGAAATAATAAAGATGATAATGATCACTCATTATCTATTTAATCTTATCCAATATGATTGTATTCCCTTTCAAAAATACTAATGTTGCTTAGCATTCTAGTTGTCTGTGAGCTGGGTTTGAATTCCAAGTTTACATGCAAATTACTTGAATTCCAAATTCGAGTTTAGACTTCCTTTTGATCAGATCAAACAAGTCTTTAAGTGACTTTTCTTTGAATGTTGCATGAAAATTTCTAGAAATTTTCTTTGCATTCAACAAAATGTAAACATATCTTAAATAAATGTCAATCAATATTGACTTACTATTAATTATCTCTTTTAGCTTTGAACATTAAAAGGTTCAACATACATCTCTATGTATTAGCTAAACGATTATGTAATTTTTTAGCATTTATTAGAGAAAGTTCTTTTGGTTAACTTTAATTAATAGACTATATAAACAGGGAGAGAACCAATGAATGGTTCTAATAAAAGACTGTCTTTTATTTTATTTATGTGTCTAATTAATTATAAACCAATCTGAAAAATAATTCACATATATGTTTCACTTAATTTTTGTTTGAATAATATATCTTATTTATTAAATCTATGATTTGCACAATAATGAATAATTCATAATTATCATTTATACTCATTGATGAAATAGGTAGAACAAATATATTTCAAAAATAACAACTGAATTTATTATTTAAAAATAATAATAAACTTGTTCACCCATCAAATAAAGGAATCTAAAATATAGTTTCTAGAAATAATTCTACAACTAATTTAAAGAAACAGGCTTGATGGAAAGTTGAAAATAAAAACTAAATTCCATGCAAGTTATTCCCTAGTCTACCAATTTGCAATCATTTTCTTGTTACTCTTTCGCATTTCTTTCTTTTATTGAATAATGTGTTCCTAAAAACAAAACAAAAAATATGGTTTGTGGCATACAAATTTGAATCAACTATTCAAATATATTAAAAAGAGATGAGTAAATCATATTTACCCCTTTCTCCTCGCAAACTTCTCAAGTGATCAAAAGAGTCTCTTTCGATCTTTTCCCATATCTCGTATGTAGAATTAAGGTTTACATATCTCGATTAAATATCATCAGGCATAGTCTTCAGTATGCAATGACAAGCCAAATAATCAAATCTCATCCAATCTGCATATTTTTTATGATCATCATAATCAGATAAAGTTGATGGCTCATTTGGAGGCACATCAATGATTGCATCATACTTTTTTAGTTTACTCAGAACTATATGTATGCTTTTGTACCAATCATCAAGATTGTTGAAGTCTAAATGAAAAATAGTTAGATAGCTGTCATAAGGATTCACATTTTGAGATCCTTGATTAGGCTTAAGAGAATTAACCATTGTTGCTGGAAATAAATAAATATAATATAATTAATTAAAACATATAATAAATACCAGATATTGTTTGGAAAAGTAAACATGATGCATGAATGCAACATATAAAAAGACAAAAATATATACTAATGCATGATAAATTAATGAACCAACCTTAGGGTAGGTTAGACTAACTCCAAATTAATTTTTGAGACAAATCTCAATTCCATAAGTGAAAACTTAAAAATGTATTTTTCTCTTTTGACTTATGAACTACCGCTAGTTTGGTCAAGATGCACTAGTCGTGCTCGAAAGCCTGGATACACCTTCGGAGTGTAACCCATTATTTTCAATTAATGACTTAACTCAAAAGTATGCCTTAGGGTCAGTCAAACTTGAAATACATCATTAATTATATTCTCATAAGTGAAGTCAACCTTGAGATAAAATAAACATATTCGAAAGCCTTTCTTTAGGGAAGCCACAAACGGAGGCGACACGAGGCCCTTCCTATGCCTCTTGGTGTTCAACCAATAATGGAGACCATGAGATTTATTGTCATAACTCCCTCTCCCACTCACTATTTTGGAAAAATGTGTTTTTCACAAAATTAATATTTTTTTAATTTAGTAGTAAAAATAAATTTAATTATTTTCACCAAATGATATTCTAATAATTACTAATCCAATTAAGCAAAAAATAAAAAAGAATAAATTGTGCCCTTAATTCTAATTTTAAGTTTGCATTAATTAAGAGAATATCATTTTCAATTTAAGAAAATATTTTCATTAAAATAATAAATTAAACAAATTTAATTTTGATTTACCATATTAACTAATTAAGACTAAATTTATTATATGAATTATCATTTATAAACATATAATAAAATACAGGACGTTCTTAATAGCATGTTTCTACACAAATTTAATGCATGATAATTGCATATTGTATGGGTATATGAATGACAAAATATTAAACACTTTATTCATATTCAAACATTTATAATAAGTAAATAAAAGCGGGTTGGTAACTTTGGGGTATTTCTAGAAAAAAAAATAACAACACTTGCAAAATATACATGAAAATGTAGCCTAGACTAGTTAAGGTGTAATGACCTAAATTTCCTAATAAGGTTTATGACCTTGATTAGGAGGCCGGGAGGGCCATAATTGATTTATTATGCCATTAAATGATTATATACATGTTTATGTGAATTATATTATTATATGATGATAAATGCATGCATATGGGTCCACTTTTCATTATAAGGGCATTTTTGTAATTTGGCCCGTTGAGGGCACATTTGTATATTTTCATGCATGTTGGTGAATTATGAGTAAGACCACATCATAATGTGCATTTGTTCGAGCCATTCGGCATGAGACGATCTTTGAATGCAAGTTATCGGTTTGGTCATAACGGGGTTAATTTTGGGGCTCGGGGTGAGTCTCGGGGTAATTCGAGGATTAGTACATTGCCGGGAATTAAAGGGTAATGGGATATGACTTATTAGCATTTGAGAATATTGGGAATAACGAGAATTGGAGGGTGTTAATTATGATTAACGAGATAGATGGGAAATGATGATTTTGCCCTTGGTGGCTATTAAGGGTTTTAAATAGGCTTGGGGGCATTTTGGTCTTTTGACCTAAGGTATATATATCATTTAAGAAGGCTGTAGAAACCTTGCAAAAACAGAGCATCAATTTCTTCCTCTCTCAATCATCATTTTCTCTTCTTTTCTCTTTGAATTTTGAAGCTCCATTTGAGGAACCAAGATAGGGAGTTGAGCCTTGATGGTCTAGGGGTATGTTCCACCATTGAAGAGGGTGTGAAATTGAGCTTGGGGTAAGTTTCTAGCCATTGAAACTCAGGTTTATGCTTTGTTTTCCTTTTGGTTTTCAGCTTGATTTCTAGTTTGGATAGTTGAGAATTGATGGGAGTTTTGGCAAAGATTGATTGGGTTATGATGCCTAGGACTTGTAGAGCGGATATTTGGGTTCATTTGGAAGTTTGGATGAGGTTTGGGATCAATTCTTGAAGGTTGAAATTGGAAAACTCGAAGGAGGAAAAACTAGGGTTGGATCAGCCTAGTCCTAGCGCTACAACGCCCAAGGGAGGGCGCTACAGCGCTAGCCAGGGCCATCCAACCCTGCCTGTAGCGCTGGGGCGCTAGGGGGCAGCACTGTAGTGCTACCCTACTTTTCTTGATTCATATTTTAGGCACTTTTGAGGGTTTTTGGCTTGGATTTTCAATTTCTAAGGCTCAGGATCAAATCTATTAACCGTTTAAGTATGATTCGTGGTCCTGGGAGTGAGGTTTAGGTCAAGAATCTTTTATTGTTGATTTCATTAATTGGATTCCATATTTGGTTATGACTAGGTGACTGCTAGGGGATTAAATGATCGATCGTTCTCAAGGGTCGTTCATTTGTTATTTCTCGCTCGAACCAGAGGTAAGAAAACTGCACCCAGTATGTGATGCACGTGATGCAAGAGAAACATGTGATTAGGACATGACATGAATATTGAATATGAGATTGATCAGAACTTGAGTCTCTGTAATTGTGCATGATCATAATTATGCTAGTGATTGTTAAGTAAGCATGCTAAATGCCCTACATTTGGATATTTGACATATGATATATGCCTGGTTGCATTGCTTACTTGTGAATGGAACTGACCTATCAGTCAGGAATCGGCAATGGTGTCAGTATTAACTGTGAAGTTGTGACTAATTAGTCAAGTTCGGCAGTAGTACTGAGCACTGGTCGTATGGTATTGGCTTAAGAGTCAAGAATGGTATTAGTGTGTTTAACGCAACCCTAAAAGATTAGATCTAATTGACATAAGCATTGAATGATTCATCATGAACATTAATGTTTGGCCGACCTCAAGTTCGATGAAAATTAAAAGTGATTGTCTAGTCTAATGGCTAGTTACTTAAAACCAGAGCCAGAAGGCCCAGGTGACTGCATCGTCACATGGCTATGGGTTCCAAGCCCCAATATGATTATCAGAATCTCAAGTGTTAATTCACTCATCTTATTAGGGCTACACGCCCCAGTATGATTATCAGAATCTCAAGTGTTAATTCACTCCTCTAATTAGGGCTACACGCCCCAGTATGATTATCAGAATCTCAAGTGTTAATTCACTCATCTGATTAGGGCTACACACCCCAGTATGATTATTAGAATCTCAAGTGTTAATTCACTCATCTGATTAGGGCTACACACCCCAGTATGATTATCAGAATCTCAAGTGTTAATTACTCATCTGATTAGGGCTACACGCCCCAGCATGGTTATCAGAACCTCAAAGTGTTAATCACTCATTTGATTAGGATTGATTTGATAGTCATCCATACAGAAGGGCAGGATCCATCATTATTATCTGGAATTATTTGCATGCATGAATAGGGCTATTATTGCTAGGCATGCACATTATGATTTAGAAACATGTTATTACTGTTCATGAGCATATTGAGTTTTCTTGCTGAGCTTTGGCTCACGGGTGCTATGTGGTGCAGGTAAAGGCAAAAGAAAGCTGGAACATCCTTGAGTTGGAGAGCTTAGGTGACGATGTGTACATATGCAGCTGCTCAACTGCCACGGCTGATGGTTTAAAAAGGAACTAGGGTTAATCCCTATTTTGCCGCTTAGGTCAGCTGGTTGTAAATATTTTGTTGTAATTAACATTTAAATTATATATTTTTGGGATCCCGATGTATACAGTAAACGTTTTAGTGAAACGTTGTATCTTAACCAAAAATTTTAACCCTAAACTGCTAATCATACTTAGTTACACGATTATGGCCAAATGACTCAATTAGCGAGTTTAGCACTATTTAAAATGCACACGGTAACGGTCCTTGGGTAGTAGGGCGTTACATAAGGCCTGATGAAGAACACCTTAATCTCGAGCCTTGAGATGTAGTCTTGTTGAGCCAATGCCACCCTTTTCTATATCCATTTTGAATTATACAACTTTTTAATTATTTTAAATAGCCTTTTTAAAATAATTAAACTTTGGGTTTTAACACCCAAATAGTTTCTAAGGCCCAATTTGAATTTGAGTAATTTAATTCAAAAATAAAATTAAACAATTTAATTTTTAATAAATTAAAATTAAGAATAATTTTAATTTTGGATATTTTAATTAAAACAATTTCAATTATGGAAGAGAATAATTAAAACATTTTTAATTAAGGAAAATAATCAAAACTATTTCAATTATAGAAATTTCCAAACTAAAACCATTTTAATTCAATTACAAATTTTTAATTAAATAAATAATTTTGGTAACAACACATTAGGGTTAGTATAACACAAACCCTAGGTGTGTCTTCTAGTGGGGCGGCAGCAAGGGGTCTGGCAGCGATGGGCGATCCTTGGCGAAGTCGTACAGTCACGCTGTAAGGATCTGTATGATGTACGGACGTGGCCGTGTGGTCCGTACGTCGTACGGATGGGGGGCACCTCGGGGTGCGTGCCACGATGGTCAACGGTGGTGATGTCGTCGTCTCGATTTTCGTGCCAAACTCCGTTGAATCCAATTACAACAATTTTATAATTTACATTTCAAAAAATAAAAATTACAGAGTTCCTATGCCCCAAAATTGACTTACATTTTTCATCTAGAAATTTTAAGAACAACTCATATACCCAAAAGCACCATTATAAACAACCCTTAAGAATCTATCTATCATCATCAATATAAACATTCATCCATTCAAATATACATCACATATAATATAAAAATGCACATAGTCTCACACAAAAATTAATAATATGCAGAGATTAATGTCCTGCTCTAATACCAATTGTTGGAAAACACAAGCAAAGTGCGCAGCGAAATCGCATGGTGGGCCCAGTTGATATACAACAACAAAATTTCCACCTCTCATTTAAACAGTTTATATGTTCAAGAATACATTCATACAGGGACCATTAATATGCAATATCACTAATCATGCAACATATATATGTACACATACTTATATATTATATGCACATGTACACAAATATTCAAGAACAAAAATATTTACCTCTTCAAGCCTATCAAGTGTCCTGAGTCTTTTTGTATAAATAACAATCTTCATATCCAACGCTTTGAGTACTCAGACCATGATCTTTCGGAGTGTTCTCTACACCTCAAGATGTGTGTGGGCACATAGAGAATAAGAGTTTGTAATTTAGAAATCTCAAGTTTATCTCAACACATGAGTACTTGGATTATGGCTTGAGAAATGTTGGAATAATAAGATAAGTATATGAAAATTTCTTGTCTAACAACTTTTTGAAACTTTTTTTGAATCACCACTTTCACTTTCTCTTATTATCACATAATATATATAGATTATATATTACATTATTATTCATAATAATAATAATATATCATAATAATGATAGGAATTGATTTAGGTAATATCTAACTTACCAAATTTGAAAAAATCTATTTTCAAATAATTAATTAATTAAATAAATAAAATAAAAACAATACTGATACATTATCAGTATTATGTATACAGATGGCACAAATCTCTTTGATTAAATAATCATATTTATTAATCTCATTATTACTCCACTATAAATATGAGATTGAACTCTTGATTATTATAGACATGTATTTACATAGTACTTTATTAAAGAATAAAGTGTCCATTAATATAATTGTTTACCCAAAAAAGATTTACATGATGGTGTGGCAGGATTAGTACACACGAGGGATGCACGTGGCTATTTATGTGGCTATGCTCTGGTCGACCATCGACCAGCAGAGAATTCGCGTGGTGGAAGGCATATTTCGTAAGCAACCAGGATTAATCGTAGCTTTTCAATTATTTCTAAAGATATTAGATCTTGCATTTATGTAACCTTTATTTGTCCAATTTTATTCAAATACACTTGTATTAAATGTATTCAAGGCCCATCGACCCATAGGGAGATCCTTGAGTCTATATATAAGACTCAAGGGGCTTATAAAAATGGACTTTTGGACTGGGAGACTTTGGATCTTGAGAGACCAAGAGAGAATTATAGTGTTTTTATCCACTAAATTTGTATTGATCTCCAAGCTTGTGAAACTCTTGAACCCTAGTTTATTGATCGCAGGTTTTTGGAGCTCTACATCAATAAGAACACTAAGTGGACGTAGGTCATTACCATTATTTGGAGCCGAACCACTCTAAATCCTTTTGTCATTTTATCTTTTTGGCTGGAATTATTCTTATTATTGTTGTTCTATTTGACTCCGTGTCGTTGGCCAAATTGAGGGTCAATATTTTGGTGCTTTCATTGAGAGTTCAGAAGACTCAAGACCTCCAAGAAGATTGAATGGCGAAAACAACTAGGAAAACTGGGCAGACCTCCAGGAATGCGCCAACCCAGCCTCCTCCGCAAAATGTGGGTGAGGATGAGCCACAAATAGAATTGGAAGAGGAAATGGATTCAGAAACTTTGAGGACAACTCTAACTGTGTTGCAAGAAGAATTAGCCAATCTAAGGGCTAATCAAGAAAATGTAGCTGAAACAATGATGTTGCAGCAAAGGCAGATTGATAGGCAGCACCAAGAGCTGAATGAGCAGCAAGCAGACATGGGCCGCTGGCAGAGGGATGCCACTGCCGACCTAGAGGCAATCATCCAGTTGGCCCAAGGATAGCCTGCACCGGCCTCCCAACTGGATCATCCACCTAGTATGTACCCCCAACAAAATACACAATTAGATCATCCTCAGCATTACCACAATCCACCTCAACCGGCAAACCCTTAGAGGTCAGAGCAACCCCCTGTTGCTCAACAGGATAGGCCATTCCAGGATCCGGAGCAGCAACCACCCTCTCATGCTGGTTGAGATAATCCCCAGCAACAAAGGCAGAGTAGGGCTGGGCAACATCCCCAGAGCCCTAGACGCCAGACTGTTGAGGAACCAGACCCACCAAACAGAGGACAATGTCCTTCTACAAGCAGAAGGCAGGTTAAATCAGGCTCTGTGGTCAGGGGCCCCCCATGACATAATAATGCCCAGGGACCTACCGACCAACGTAGGCCTCCACCTATCAGTCGAGACATGCTAGCAAGGGGAGGGGGAAATAGTGCGAACATCAGGTCGCACCGTAATCGGTCACAATTTAGAGATGGGCATGATTATAATGAGGCAAATTCTGGCAGAGGAAATGCTGGTCAGCGGCAAGGAGAGAGGGCTGGAGAACAGAACCCTCCACAAAGAAAGAACCGACCAATGAACCAGAATGTTGGGGGGCAGCCTAGACAGCCCAACGTCTTTGATCGAATGGGCGCGATCGAGCAAAGGCGTAGGGAGGAAGATTTGAGGGATGTTCTCAATGACAGAAGAGAAAGACACGACGAGTATGCCCCTCCAGCACCAGTCGCTCCAATAGTACCAAACATTGTACAGGCCCATCTCGATGCTTTGAATCAGGTCGTCCAACAACTAGTGGAGACCGGACATCCCATATTGAATTTGACCGGAGAAAAGGCACTCCGTTTGTGCAAAGAATCACGATGGCCGAGACTCCAAGCAAATTTAAGATGTCGGTCTTGCCCAAATTCACTGTATTAGAAGATCATGTTTCTCACGTGAATAAATTCAAGATACAGATGGACATCCAAAAGGTGTCAGATGACGCTCGGTGCAGAATCTTTCCAGCCACCTTGTCTAAGACTGCTCAGTGGTGGTTTTTCAAATTCCCTTAGGCCAGCATAGTGTCTTGGGAAATGTTCGTGAAGGAGTTGTACGGACTATTTTATGCTGGTCGAGTACATCCGACCGAAGCCAATCAGCTGGTCGAGATATGCCAAAAGGAGGGAGAAACCCTGAAGGGGTATGTTCAACGATTCATGCGAGCCGCTGCTAGGGCTAAGACGGCTGGTGATGAAGGAAATATGATGGCTCTTACTACTAGAGTACGGTGTCATTTATCCCTTTGGAATAGTTTGCGAAAAAATGGGGTCAAGAGCACTCAATAATTTCTAGCTCGAGGAGGCCATTGCCAACAAAGGGAAGTCTCCCATAGACGACCACAGCCCAAAAGAAGATCCCACCAAAGCCTCCAATGGGTCTGGGAAACCCAATGGCAACAACAAAAATAATGGGAAAAACGGAGGAAAATGGGAGAACCACAAGCCATCAACGTCTAAGAACAAGCACCCAAAAAGTAACAGATACGAGACGAGGTTCACTAATTATAAAACTATAGTCGATAGCAGAGCAGTAGTGTACCAAGCCACTAACACTATTTTTCCCTTCAAGCGACCAGCCCCAATCAGGAAAGATATCTCCAAGATAGATACTACTAATTTTTGTCATTTTCATAATGACTATGCTCATGACACCAAAGAGTGCAACCAGCTTAAAGATGAGATTGAGTTCTTTATCAGACAAGGACACCTGAGAAGATATGTGCGAGCCGCTGGAGGTTCTCAGCGAGAGGCTCAAGGAGGCAACGAGCAGGCACCTGTATGCCAACGCTCGCCCCCTTTACAGCCAGCTCCAATTGCTAGTACATTGCTGACCGTCTGCAGTGGCCCACACCTAGCAGGTGACAGTGGAAAGGCAAGAGAAAGGTATGCTCAAACCTTACGCCATGACCAAGATACTGAAATGCTGAGCATAGAGGAGCGAACTCCCAAAAAAGGTCGAATTGAGGAAGAATTGATAACTTTCTCTAAGCTTGATGCTCAGCATGTTCGATTCCCCCATTCAGATCCTCTGGTCGTGGATGTCCATATCTCTAATATGATGGTCAAGCGAGTGTTGGTAGATACAGGAAGCTCAGTCAACATTCTGTATAAATCTTCGCTGGAGAGAATGAAGTTATCAGTGCAAGATTTGGAACCATGCAACCAAACCATTTATGGTTTTTTCGGCGAAGGGCTCGCACCAATGGGGTCGATCAGACTTCCAGTCATAGCAGGAGTGGAATTTGCGAACAGGACATTACTCGTTACTTTCATAGTATTCGATTTTCCCTCTGCGTATAATGATGTGATTAGAAGGCCTATTCTAGTCAACCTACGAGTCGTGACCTTAGTCTGGCACTTGGCCATGAAGTTTCCAACTGACGCAGGAGTGGGATGCGTATTGGAAAACCAGCAAGAAGCGCGAGAATGTTACAATTCCTCGATATCCAAGGCAAAAAGAGGCGGATCGAGGGAAAAAGTTAAGAAAAGGTTGCTGTTGACAAATGAAGTACAAGTCCAATCAGGTGAACACGTCACCAAATAGGGTGTTGCCCAAAGTGAGGATAGAGACTTAGATCCTTTCTTTGGGGATTTTGAAGAAAATGTGGGACTCGTGGAGGACCTTGAGGAGGTCGAACTAGAACAGGCAGATCCGACTAGGGTTGTGAAAGTCGGTAAACACTTAGAGACAACAACAAGAAATAAATTGGTGGAATTTTTTAAGGATAACCAAGAGGTCTTTGCCTGGTTGCATAAAGATATGGTTGCGATAAACCCATCGGTGATCAGCCATGTCTTAAATATAGACAAAAATTTTCCACCGGTGCAACAAAAAAGAAGGTTGCTCGACAAGGACAGATCGAAAGCCCTGAAAGAGGAAGTCGAGAAGCTAAAGGAGAACGGATTCATCAGGGTAGCATTTTATCCATCTTGGGTCTCTAATCCCATACTCGTTCCCAAGCCGAATGGCAAGTGGAGCACGTGCATGGATTTCACAGACCTTAATAAAGCATGCCCGAAGGATTGTTTCCCACTTCCAAGGATCGACCAACTGTCGATGCTACATCAGGGCATGAAATTTTATCATTCATGGATGCATACTCTGGGTAAAATCAAATCAGTATGCATCCACCTGATGAGGATCACACTAGCTTTCAAACGGATACAGGGCTTTAGTGTTATAAAGTAATGCCCTTCGATTTCAAAAACGCTGGTGTGACTTACCAGCGACTGGTCAACCATATGTTCAAAGAGCTAATCGGCGTTAACATGGAAGTATATGTCCATGACATGTTGGTTAACTCGAAGAAGGCTAAAGAACACATCAAGGACCTGCGAGAATGCTTCAACATCTTGAATAAATATTAGATGAAGCTGAATCCCCTCAAGTGTTCCTTTGGTGTTGGATCAGGAATTTTTTTGGGATTCATGGTAAACTCACTGGGAATTGAAGCTAATCTCGAAAAAATTCAGGCACTGATCAAGATGAAATCTCCTGCCAAAATTAAAGACGTTCAACGCCTAACTGGGAGGATCGCCACCCTGAGTAGATTCATAACCAAATCAACGGACAATTACATTCCATTTTTTAATCTGCTCAGGGGCAACAAGAAGTTCGAGTGGACAGAAGAGTGTGAGCAAGCTTTTCAGGCGCTAAAATCCCAAATGTCGCAACCACCAATCTTGTCCAAGCCGGTTGAAAAAGAAACCTTGTTCATCTACTTGGCAGTCACGAAGTATGCTGCTAGCGGTGTTTTGATCAGAGATGAGAACCACGTTCAAAAAGTTGTGTAATATGTAAGCAAGAGGCTAGTAGGAGCAGAGTTGCGATATCCACCCATTGAGAAGTTAGCCTATTGCTTGATTCTGGCCTCCAAAAAGCTGCGACCATACTTTCAAGCTCACCCTATTATGGTGGTTACTGACCAGCCATTACGGAAAGTCTTGCAGAAATCGGAAGCCGCTGGTCGATTATTAAAATGGGCAGTCGAACTAGGGCAATTTGACATTTCTTATTCTCCACAGGAAGCTATGAAAGGACAAGCTCTAGCAGACTTTGTAGCAGAATTCACTGGGTTACCAATTAGCAAGCTGATGGAAGGAGCTGAGAGTTAAGATTAAGCTCCTTCGTGGAAATTGTTCGTAGATGACTCTTCCAGCGAGCACAATGCTGGAGTAGGACTGATCTTGATTACACCAGAAGGGCATTGGTTCCATTGTGCAATCAGAATTGACTTTACAGCGTCCAATAATGAAGCTGAATACGAAGCACTGCTTGCAGGTTTAAGACTAGCCAAGGACATGGATATAAAGTCACTAGAAATTTATAGTGATTCCCAGCTAGTGGTCAATCAGATTATGGGAGAGTATCAAGCTAGAGGTCTCAAGATGGTTGCTTACTTAAACAAAGCAAAGGACTTAATGGCGCAGTTTGAAAAGTATACTCTCCAGCAAGTACCTCGCGATCAGAACTCAAATGCTAATGCCTTGGCCAAGTTAGCAGCGCGAAGGATGCTGACACCTTAAACATAGTACCAGTTGAGCATTTTTTGGCACCGAGCATTCGAACTGAAGAGTCTTCACTGGTGATTCAAGCAACAGACACATGGATGACGCCCATCATTAAATACCTTGAGCAAGGATTGCTGCCAGTGGAAAGAAACAAGGCAAGGACTCTCGAGAGGCAGTTGGCTTAATTCATTCTGGTCGACGGAATTTTATATAGAAGAGGGTACTCGATGCCTCTGTTAAGATGTGTTGCTAAGGAAAAGGCCAAGGAACTGATGCAATAAGTCCATGAAGGTTTCTGTGGAGATCACGCTGGGGGCAAAGTTTGTCGAAGAAAATCTTAAGGCAAGGGTATTTCTGGCCTACCATGAATGAGGACTCTATGGACTTTGTTCAGAAATGTGACAAGTGCCAAAGATTCTCCAAGATACCACGAGCAGCCCCTAATGAGCTCAAACAGATGCAAAGCCTGTGGCCATTCGCAGTATGGGGAATTGATTTAATCGGGTCTTTACCTGCAGGAAAAAGGAATGTCAAATATGAAGTAGTTGTTGTTGACTACTTCACAAAGTGGGCCGAGGCTGAGCCACTAGCAACCATAAAGACCAAGAAAGTTTTGGATTTCATAGTCAAGAATATCGTGTTGGGTTACCAAGGAAAATTTTCTCGGATAATGGCACACAATTTGACAGTGATCTTTTCACTGATTTCTGCGAGAGGCACGGGATTATAAAGAGTTTTTCATTGGTAGCTCATCCACAACCGAACTGACAGGTTGAAGCTGTCAACAAGACCCTGAAGGACACCCTAAAGAAAAGACTTGAAGAAGGAAAGGGGGCATGGCTAGAACAGTTACCAGAAGTCCTTTGGTCATATAGAACATCCCATCGAACAATCACAGGCCATACTCCATTTTCTTTGGCCTATGGGTATGAGTTCATGTTGCCTGTTGAGCTAGACCCACCATCACATAGAAGGTTGGCATATGATCAAAGTACTAACGATCAGTTATTGATGGAGTCCTTGGACTTGGTTGACAAAAGGCGCGAGCAAGCTCAACTTCGAGTGGCAGCTTATCAGCAAAAGGTGGTTTGATATTTTAAATCTAAAGTACGAGAAAGAAAGTTTAACATGGGAGATTTGTTACTTAGAAGAATTTTTCTCAACACTCATGATCAGGCTGACGAAGTGCTTGGACCTAACTGGGAAGGTCCATATCAGATTAAAGAGATTCTTCAACTAGACACATATAAACTTGCTCGCTTAAACAGAAATCTCGTTCCTCACTATTGGAATGGACACTTGCGCAAGTATTATCAATAAATAGTTCTTTTTAAAGAACTGGTTTGTATTAATTCCACTTTTTACAAGTTTATGAATAAAGGCTGGTCAATTATATGACTAGTCGCTTACAAGTGTAAGATCAATTTTAGATCACTCGTACAGACATGATTTTGTCCATTTATTACGAGAAATAAAAAGAATTATGCGCGGCCAGTTATTCTTGCCAACTATATTATCATTTTTATTATAAGTACGCAAGCAGTAATGTTCGAACAGGGCTTTGTCATGGCAAGTGACCGAGCACCTTAAGCTCCTCAATCACTTGGAGGACATATAAGATACCAAGTAAGCAGAGCATATCAACATGCATATGTAAACACTCGAGCAAAATAAGGGAAAGCATACTACGACACTTAGAGTATTTTTCAAAAAATTTGGATTTTGTAAGAACAAAACAAAGTGCTATGCTAAGTTTGGTCATACGAGCAGATGTTATAATAATAACAAATAGTATAATATCATAACGAAATGTTTTACACCGCAAGCAATTGCTTCTCGGATTCAATTAAAAATTAAAAGGAAAAGCTACCTTAGGCAGCAAAATTTTCTCAACATTATGAACCTTGGTTCATATGTTCTGGTTACAAAAGAAAAAATATATATGTTAAATCGTTAAGCAGCTGGAAGAGGATCTTGCTGGGATTGCTGGTCGACTGTGGTCCCCGCCTCCTCTTCAACACCCTCGATGCCTATTATCAAGGAGATTTCAGTAGATTCTCGGGCTTTCTCCTCTTCTAGGCGAGCAGCGCATCTCGCCAGTTCGAGTTGCCTTGCATGCTCAGGAAGGTAGTCGAAGTTCGCCTCTAGATTGTTCTTCCAGAATAGGTAGAAGTATTTGAAGGTTTCTCCTTTGAAATTCTCCAGGTTCCGAGCATTTGTTTCCTCGAGCAGCTTTACTCGCCCCTCCAGCTCGGTGGCTTCCTTTCGACTGGCCACCAGCTCATCCTAAAGTTTGGACGCTTCTTTGAAGTTAATCTCTGAAGTTTCCTTGAACTGGTTTTTGGTAGCAATAATTTTGGCCACCGCTTCTTAGCTTTTCTTTAGCTCTTCGCTCAAACAAGAGACCTTCTCTTCGCATGCTTTGGCCTTCTCTTCGTATGATTTATCCCTCTCCTCGCATGTTTTGATCTCCTCAGCATGCTTGGCATCAGTCTCCTCAGAGCAACGCCAACCAGTACTCATGGTCAGAATACCCTGCAATCAGAGAGAAAGTAACGCTGTTAGTATTATGCACGGCTGAGAATCTGGTTGGTCTTCAAGGTGGGGATGTTGCTGAAAGCTTCTTGGCTACGACGATGTTTTGATAGTTTCTGCAGCTTGCAGTGAGCCGAGCTATAGGCGGTGTTCAAGAGAGCCTCGACCTGAGTTTTTCTTGTTTGCTCAGGAGGAGTTGTGTTGCGAGGAGCTGGAGGAGGGGTCGTGTCCTTGGAAGGTGTTGGTGCTGGAGGGTCCTCTGTTGGAACCCTTTTCTTGGAGGGGTCACTACTGATCTCCCCAGGGTGTCGTCTGCTTCCTTTCTTCTTGCTCGCAGGAGCTTCGACATCGATGTTAGTGTAGATGTCGAAGGCTTGTTCGGAAGGCATGACTACAAAACAAAAACAAACTATCAGACAAGGAAGTTGAAGAGGCAATAAAATAATAGAAAAGGAAATTCTAAGTAGTATACCCGAGCTATTATTTCTAGTCGATATATTATATATAGAACTACAGCTACACTCACTCTTTGCCTCGAAGAAGTCCGAATTAAAATTTCTGGTTGTAAAATTAAAATTTCCATCCCTATCGAATAGATGATAAAGGATAGGCAAGTTATCTAAAAATGAGAAATCTATACCGTTCTCGTAAGAGGAATCAGATATAGTGTCGATGTATTCCGGCAATTTTTGTTTCCCCCTCCCATGTTGGGCAGGGGCAGCAGCAACTCGAGTATTGCTGGGTGGTTCTTAGATGGTCACTCCCGTTGGTCATCGCCTTTGAGATTGTTACACATCTTGCTGCTGCTCGGGGATTTCTGGTCTGACACCCTCTTCGGTGGTGCTCCTCGCGGTGGACTCCCTCACTTCCTGGTGAGGAGCCAAAAGGCCTACCAGCCTAAGGTTGCTTTCAGTAACCAAAACCTTGACGCTCTTTTCGATGTTCGTCATGCTGGCCAGTGTTGCAGCCCTGATCTCCATCTCTGGAGTGGGTTTTGGTCGGTACCATGGGCCTAGATACAACACCAATGTTCTAAGAACAGTGAAGGAAAAACTGATACCAAAATACATGACCAGAGATTGAGAGATTTACCTCTTCACCTGAAGGCCAGATTGTGAGCGACTAGGTCCATCGTGAGGAAGTACTCCTGGAAGTATTTTCCCACGTTGGATTTATGGGTGATGTCACTCAGGAATACACGAGCGGTTTCCTGGTGGCAGAAGTGGAAGAACCCCATAGTATTATGATTGGGGTTAGATTTGAGATCAAAAAGGTAGTTGATCTCATGGGGTGTTGGCACATGCCATTTTTTATGGTTGTAGAGGATATAAAATGCTAATAGCACTCTATATCCGTTAGGTGTTATTTGGAAAGGGGCAACCTTGAAGTAGTTGGCCACCCCTCGAAAGTAGTCATGCAGGGGCAGGATTGCCCCTACCTCAATGTAAAACCTCGACCAGGCGCTGAAGGCGCCTCCAAGCAAGTTTGCCCTCTGGTCGGGTGTAGGCTGAACCAATGTAATCCCAGGAAGGCCGTATTTCTTGAGATATTTCGTCACCATCCTAGCTAATATGACACTAGGAGGCGCAAGATACAATTCGACTTCGTCTTCAACTCGAGGGCCATCGCGAGGTCTGGCTTTGGGTTAAATCTCAGGCGGTGGGAAGTTTATAGGCTGAGGATTAGTTGAAGCATCCTCGACGTGAAAGGCAGGTCAGTTAGAAGGCAAGTTGGTTATTTTCTTCTTTTTACAAGCAATGTATTTCACATGACCCATGTTAAGTTGACTGGTCGGAGGGCTGGTCGGAGGGTTTTCCTGTGAAGATGGGAATTCAGAGAACAAAAGTGACGGCTGTTCTTCGTCCTCGAATAGCAACGCAAGAAGGTCGTCCTCTATTGGCCTCTCACCTCCCCAAGGATCATGCATGAATATCTGAGAAGAGTAAAGGGGAAATGAGAATCTACGACCAATAGATAGAAGAAGAAATATATGGATAACGTTGCTCGTGTATAAAAGTTGATCTTTTATACGACCAGCAGCATCCTAATGTAAACACTCCAAACATGTGAGCAGCTTGGAAAAACAGATTAAAATGTGGAAATGAAAAAAAAATTCAGAAAAACTTTTCGACTCCGAGGAAAGGTAGGAAAAACCCAGTTTTTTTCCGAAAGCATAAAAATCGAATTTTCACTTCGATTTCAGGCCCAAACACAGTACCCCTGTTTCCCACATTAATTTCTAAGCCAAGTATTTTTTTTTTACTACTTAAAACTCCTATCCTATCATGTTTCTGCATATAAACATGATTACCCTAAAAAATTTCTCAAGAACATTCAAAACTCACACCAGGAAACTCGTGAAATTGATTCTAGATTATCTAACAGAGACAATGGGTTCAAAAACTTACTTAAGTTGCAGATTGCAAAGGATTCGTGGATGTTGTTGCTCGGGGCTGGTCAAACACGTCTCGAATCATTGAAGGTTTATGAGCTTCTCTTGAGAGTTTTTCTTCTAAGTTCTTGAGGAGAGATAAGGACTTGGTAAAAAATGAAAAGTGGGAAAATGATTTATTTATACTGATCGTGGTGCAGTTAAAGAGGTAATGATGGGGGTAAGTTTTTGATACATGGGAAATTGTGTTAGCCGTTGAAATATTTTTGGGAAACTGTAACGGTCATGATTGCTTACTTTTTTGAAAAGGTGCTGACAGATGTGACAGGTCAGATGAAAAGTTGGTCGAGTAAGTTTATTATATGCTGGTCGCAGTAAAATAAACTTGGGGGCCAAATGTTTACCCAAAAAATATTTGCATGATGACGTTGCAGGATTAGTACACACGAGGGATGCACGTGGCTATTTATGTGGCTATGCTCTGGTTGACCATCGACCAGCAGAGAATTTGCGTGGCGGAAGGCATATTTCATAAGCGACCAGGGCTGTTCGTAGCTTTTTAATTATTTCTAAAGATATTAGACCTTTCATTTATGTAGCCTTTATTTGTCCATTATTATTCAAATACACTTGTATTAAATGTATTCAAGGCCCATCGGCCCATAGGGAGATCCTTGAGTCTATAAATAAGACTCAAGGGGCTCATAAAAATGGACTTTTGGACTGGGAGACTTTGGATCTTGAGAGACCGAGAGAGACTTATAGTGTTTTTATCCACTAAATTTGTATTGATCTCCAAGCTTGTGAAACTCGTGAACTCTAGTTCATTAATAGCAGGTTTTTGGAGTTCTACATCAATAAGAACACTAAGTGGACGTAGGTCATTACCATTATTTGGGGCCGAACCACTCTAAATATTTTTGTCATTTTATGTTTTTGGCTTGAGTTCATCTTATTATTGTCGTTCTATTTGACTCCATGTCATTGGTCAAATCGAGGGTCAACAATAATCATTACATACAACATTAATCCTCTATTAATGGTTCATAATTAAAAGGGATTAAAATTACTGTTTTACCCTTATATCTAGTTTCTAGTGTACCATTGACTTTACTAGTGAAGGTTGTGTCACAACAAGTTTGCGACGTGAGCGCTCATAACCTTTTCAGTTCAAAAAAGAAACCCAATAGGGAACCATTATTCAATCTATAAGAAGGTATAAATTCCATATCTGTTAAACTATGCCCCCACCCATATGTATCATTGAGTCCCCAAAACAATTGTTCTTAGCCTGATCATTCTGACAAACCTTAACGCATGAATCAAAGGATGAGATAACATATACAGGAGTTCATAGTAACCTCAGGATTAAGATCATCGTGTATATGATCATCGTTTGATGAGTTTGATTAATACTACAAAACTGTGTTTAAACAAGTATTAACAAATCATATCAGGTCCAGTTCTATATATCACTATATATAAAGTACCATCACTAAAGTGTCCTACTACACTAGTGACCCTGATCTAGGTCACTTGCATTCATAATGCTAGTGAACCGTACTAGCAGTAATTAATCTAAAGATTTCATAACTTTATTTTACTGCGAACTATTTTAAGTTCATTATGTCAATCTCAATCCTATCATACCAATATGAGATTAAGACATAGATGAAATTTGGAATTTTCTGATATTTACTTAATATTGTCAACATAATAACAGACATAGTCTCTCTCTCTATATATATATATATAATAATTCAATTCAATTATTTATTTCATTTCAAACATTTGTCAACTACAATTGCTTTAAGGGAAATATTCCCAACAAGTCACCACCAAGCACAACCTGACATGCGAGATGATTTGAACGCTCGCAGGGGCAGGGCAGCTCTCGAGGACAATCTCAGGAGAAGAAATCAATGAGACCTCTGAGATGACCTTAATGCTCAGAGGAGAGAACACCTGGCACAGAGTGCCAGCCAAGACCACGAACTTATCCGAACAGAGTTGGAGAGTTTGAAGAGAATAATGCTTAGAATAGCCGGAGACAAGGCCATGACTAAGGCTCAGAGGATGAAGATGGGGACCTTATGCTCCTCACATTGTGGAAGCTTTGTTACCTCAAGGCTTCAAGATGCTAGACATCACGTCATAGAATAGAGGAACGGATCCCACTGACCATCTCTTAAAGTTAATAGATTGATGTCGGTCCACCGCGTCTCCGGCACGCTTAGGCTGGGCTGCGCTCCACATGCTTAACATCAGCCCCGACTCCCTTAGGTCGGACTTTCAGATCATATATACACAAATGAATAGATTACAAAACATGTAATCAATTATAGCATAACAAGCATGCCTATCCAGATATTCTCAAATACAGATATAATCGTAAGCTCACATATAACAATATTTGTTAACAAGGGTCCAAGCCCCGATCACAACCCGGGTGCAGTTTTTTTACCTCAAGTCCCGAGCTGAAAGTATAAGGCGGTCCCGAGCACGATCCTTAATCCCGAGCCTTAGCGGCATAACCTAGTCACAACACACTAATGGATAACCATTAAAACCTAAACCAATTAAAAGCCTCAAGATAATATACTAGCCTCTAGGACCTCGAATTTTACTAAAGCGGGTAGTAGGATCCTTCCCGAGCACTTATGTTTGAGTTCCCGAGCCTAAAAACCCTATTTGGGCAACATTTCCTATTTGAGCCACAACCATCCTCAAAGGTGTCGTGACCCTCTACTAGTTAGAGATTAACCTAGGCGTTTTCCTGGACACGCGTGTCACGGCGCCAAGACGGCTCAGTAAGCCCCCTTTGTGAGAGTCGAAGCCCCAAAGGGAGAATTGCGCTCTATGTCTGGAAGATTTGAGAATCCCTCCTACTTATACTAAAACTTTCCAAGCCCTTCTGGGTTCATGCGGGTCACGGCACGACCCCGTGAACCCAGAAACTTCATCATTTTCCCTGCGTTATCCTAAGCAATCGAAAGATGGTATCAGGAATGTTGAGAAAGATGGTATTGGTTGACAGAAAGAATTACTGAAGCAATCGAAGAAATTTAATCTTGGAGTAGCAAGAGCATTATACTGCGGGGATTGTTAGCATCGTCGGTTAAGAATAAAAAGTTTGATGCTGGGTACAAGATGGGACAATGTCTCCAGGAGATCTATGACCTGGTTATTAACAGCTAGAAATCAAGGAAAGAGACATTTCAGGAATTTTTATTTTGTACTGAGTAAGGTGTGAGGAGTTGGTAACAAAGATTCTAGATTGGTTCAAGCTACAGCAGCACAGGTAAGTTCTTTAAGTGGAGAATACAAGAATGGTATAGGCAAGTCCCCTTCAAGTTCACGAGCAGTATATGTGGATTACTCCTAGACGGAAATGGAGAGTAAATGATTATTATGCTGAAGACGTTGGTACCCAGGAGGCAGGGTCACAGGTAAGGTTCTACGAAGTGTCGGTTTGGGTTTCGTTAGGAGTACTCAAAGTAAAGCTATAAGAAGAAAGGATAGGTATAAGAAGATTTGATCTGAAGCCACAAAGAAGCTGCTGAAGAATGTCTGAAGAATAGAAAGCATAACAGGATTGGCAAGCGTGTCATCTATCACATAAGTATCTCCGCAGACAACTACATCAGAGACGGGAAGAACAGTAAAAACTTGAAGTAAACGGGATGAATGGTGTTAAATTGGAGTTCAGAAGATAAGGTAAGAGTTGATTGGTACATGGTGATGCAGATATATGGGTGTGTTATAGTTAAGTATAGAGGGATAGCCTAAAGGACCTAATCCATGATGAGGATATGGAACTGTGGGGGTACATCACAGGTTGGGCATGCCCAGGCTCAAATTGACGCAAGGATGGATCGAACCTTGCGGGAGGTGAAAGAATGGAACATGGGTCATATACTTGGAACGTTAAGTTGACAGTTATGCATAGCATAAGGTACTTGAGTGTTGGGTATTAGTAAGAAAGATAACGTTGAGACCCAGATTTAGTGAAAAGTAACAGATGGGTGATCGGTGTTTGAAATCCTCGATTGTACGAGGGGAAATTTAATTGGAGGCGGAACTCCTAACTGGGAGGCGTGCGTCAGTCAAGGAATAACGCCATAGATTGTAATGGAGTAGACAAGGCAATGACTGAGATTGGCATAGCGTTAATATGTAATGATAAACTGGTAAGTATCACTGATCTATGGGAATCCAAAATGTTGGCTTTGGTTGAAACAGGGAAGAACCCTGTCAAGGTGGTACAAGTTAGGATACCAGGATCGAATGAAGGATCCAATTAGAATTTGGCATATGAATGAGAATTATGAATGGATATCATTCCACCTTCTAGGGTACGTTGTACCGGGAGGGTTGAGCGGGTGACAGAATTTAGTGTTTTCTTTTGGACACTGAGGGGTTAAGTGATGTGGTGGTCTATCGTAGGAATAGAACACATTAGACTTTAAGCAAGGTGTTTGGACATGAAAACTTTTAACTCAGCTGATTGAGTTAATGTAGTTGGTTCAGGTGAACTGGTATCAGGGTAGAACGTCGATGGTACTGAACTGAGACCCTATAGTATTCTAAATTTTGGAAAGGAACTAGAGAACAAAGAGAACAGAGTGGGAATCTGGAATTATCAGTTGATTGCAAGTGGAATAGCAGTCTGAAAGCTTATCATATATCTTAAGGAGATAAGCGTTGAGTATGCGAGTATTTGAGATATTTAGAGACGTGCAATCCTTGATGAGTTAGTCATGGTGACAATACTGGTGTCTTGTTAAGGTAACACGACATAGGACATGGTAAGAGGTGAAAGATAGTGGATACTTCAGTTTGGCATTGGTTCAGAGAGAAAGCCAAAGAGGTTCAGAGAGATAGTGGATACTGGTGTCTTGAGTGTCTGCCTATCTGGAAGAATAAAAGAACTTGTAAAATGTTAAATTTTGGGAAAATAAAGTTCCAGGTTGAGAGATTTGTATCTCTCTAAGTAATGGCAGACGAGGATTAGTATGGTGTTCAGAGAAAAAAAAAGGGGAGTTCTGACTCCTAATTCAACATAAGTTCTGAAATTGTACCAAGGGTTAGGCCAGGGGCCTATAAATTGATCTCACCCTAGTAGGTTGATGACTATTGGGTATATGGAATCAGGAATAAGACATTGAGGTGATCATTGTAATCTAAGCAGACCCTGAAGCTTCAGCAAGGTTACGGTGCATGTAAGGAGCTAACGAAAGTATGGCTATTAGACAAGATCTCGTGGGATAAGATTGTTACTCTTGTAAGAGTGTTGTCGAGAAATAAAGTAAAGGTGGTGGACCTTGGAAATTTATGGTCAGAATTGCGGGTTTATTGACTGATGTGTTTGGGTAAATTTCGAGGACGAAATTTTTATGAGAAGGTGATAGTTGTAACAACCTAAATTTGCTAATACGGCTTGGAACCTTGATTAGTGTGCCTGGAGGGCAATAATTGTTATACTGCATTAATTTATGTGAATTTAATGAATATGTGGTTAGTATGCATGTTTAGGTGAAATAAATATGCATGTGGACCCCGTTTGTATGATAGGGGTAAATTGGTAATTTTAGCCCGCTGAGGGCATATATGTGATAATTGTATTATGTGAATTGTACCACGTGAGTGTGGTGTTTTTATTGTGATGGACGTGCCGAGACGGTCCTAGAGAGCTAGTTAACTCAAAAATCACACGGGATTTTATACCCGGCTCGGGAGGAGCCTAGGGGTATTTTGGGGAATTTTGTGAGTTGAGTTGAGAACTAGTGGTTATAGTTTTTGGTGATTGAGTAACCTGGGTAACCATTTGTAACTGCTGTGAGTAACAAGTTTAGATGGAAAATGGTAGAATTGAAATATAAGTGAAAGGACTAGAGTGCCCTTGAAGGTTTAGTTAGGAAAGGATTATTAGGAGGGGTAATATGGTCATTTGGCCGGGGGTTTAGACAAAGTTCAGCTGGGATAAAGGGGTACACGGTTTAGCACTTAGTCATATTATGGGTTTTGTTAAAAAATTGAGAGAAGAAAAGCTAGGGCAAGAAGAAGAAGAAGAGGAGTAGAAGGAGCTGAAATTTGGAGACTTAGGAGATGAATCAAGGAAGCTTAAGGGTGAATTCTCCACTTGAGGTAAGGATTCTATGCAATTTTAAGATTTGTTCCTGTTGTGGTTTAAGAAATTTGAAGCATGGTTTAAGTTTTTGTTTTATGGGTTTAAATTTATGAAGTTGAAATCAAATGGGTGGATTTTAAGTATGATTGTGTGTATGATCTTGATGCTAGTGTGTATAGGTTGTTAGATGGTTCATTTGAGGTTTCAAATTGGTTTTGGGGTTTAGATATGTGTTTGGGTTGGTTTAGAGGTGTTTTGGATGATGGAATTGCAGGAGAAAAACCCAGATTTCTGGGTTCGCGAAGGAGCGCCGCGGCCCTGTTCTTGGGCGCCGCAGCGCGAGGCTGTTTCCAGTCAGGGGAACTTTCTGACTTCTCTGGGTGCCGCGGCGCTAGGCTATTTTCAGGATGGGAAATTTTGCAATTTTGGGCATTTGTTCCGGGGGCTCGGGGGATGTTTCCGATGCATTGTTTTAGGAATTTGGAGGTCCCGAGAGTACAGGATTGGTCCCGGAAAGTGGTTTTCGAATTGGTTAGTATTAAAGAGTGTTTTATATGTGTTGTGACTATGGTTTCGGAGAGGCTCGTGCTAGAGGACTGTGCTCGTGACTTTGGTGCATTGTGAAGCTTGGGATACAGGTAAGAAAACTGTAGTACCCGTAGGACAGGGCATGGACCCATAGTGTTAATGTAGGGCACGGCCCTAAATTGTATTACGTGTTATGGTATAGTTTTGATTTAATTGTTATATGTTTGAATGTTATTTGAATTGTACTATATGTGATTATAGTATCGAGAACGGCAAAGGTGCCGAGAACAGAAAATGAGCCGAGAACGGCAAATGAGCCGAGAACAGCAAAGGTGTCGAGAACAACAAAGGAGCCGAGAACGGCGAAAGGCCGAGAACGGCAGCAGGGCCGGAGGTAACACTTAGCACATGGAATGCTTATAGTCAGGGTGGGACCCTAATGGATACACGGGATATCCTTACGGTGAGGACCGAGATACCAGACTTGGGTAATGCTTCTAGAACAGCATGGCCGTGTTTGTTTAGTCTGATGGACTACTTGGTTATCTGTGGATTATCTGATAGGTTGATTATATATTATGCATATGCTATGTGCTGTTTGAGTTTTCTTGCTGGGCTTCGGCTCACGGGTGCTCTGTGTTGCAGGTAAGGGCAAAGATAGAGTCAACCAGCCATGAGTATGGAGAGCATGAAGCGACGCGTACATGTTTGGCCTGCTCGACTGCTTTGGTTGGGGGCATTTTCTAAATGGCTGTATTAACTTGTATTTTGATAGTCAATCAGCTGTAAACTTATTTTAACTTGTAAATATTTTGCAAACCTTATTTTGGGATCCCAAATGATAGATACTTGAAGTTTTCAACGAAGTAAAGCATTTTCAAAAGATTACAGCCTTAACTTTTGCTTAGTCACACTTTTGTTTTAAAAACCTCGGTTAGCAAGTTAATTGCACAATTCTTCGTAAAACTCACTTAGTAACGGCTCTAAGGTAGTAGGGCGTTACAAAAATCTTCCCAAGCACCATGAAGAGAAGAGAGAAACGAGAGAGAGAGAGGGCTGAGATATTGTTTTTCCTTCTGATTGTTTCTCAGGTCTCCCATCCTAAGCCTAGAGAACGACCAAAATGCCCCTAGACTTATCCTTAGCCTCTTAACGCCTTTAAGGGCAAACCCGTCATTTGCCACCTTTCCTGGTAATCCTCAAGTGATCCTATAAATTCTCAATTAATCCTGACGTGTCCAAATAATCACCAAATAAATATACATTACCCAATGAATTCCAAATACGCACTAAGTCCCCAAAATACCCCTAGGCTCACCCCAAGCTCGGCATTTAACCCCGTAGTGACTATTACGCTAATCTGCTCACTAGGATCGCCTCGAGCCGAATATCGCAAATATTTCCACATAATAATGTGGTCTCAATCATTTAACACATATAATCACATTTATACCCTCAATGGGTCAAAATTACAAATATACCCTTACTAACAAGAACGGGCCCACATGCATATTTAATACACATAAACATGCACATATATTTATATTACCATATAAATCATGTATGCCACGTAGTCACATATTTAATCAATTAATTCCACACGCATATACCCAATTATGCCCTCCCGACACACTAATGAAGGCACTAAGCCTAATTAGCAAATTTGGGACATTGTAAAGCTTGTCATGAGCGGAGTAAGCCTAGTGTCACGGCTTGCGAGAGTGGAAAAACCTAGGGAAATTAGTGAAACTTAGCATTGGAAAACTGAAGAAAAAAAACCCAACTTATGGGTGAACTTGAGTTATCTTCTGAGGACTACGTGCTCGAGGAGCAATAACCAGTTCTCAACTCCCGATGAGTTATCGGAGCCCCGAGTCACCTGTACTCGGGCACAAACCTCAAGTTTCCAATAACTTGATCGCAAGGCCTAGCCTAAAGGGGCAGAAAACTCGACCCATGTCTTGAGGACTTAGAGCCCGAGGACTAGCAAGGGGTTTTCGATTTCCAAAACCTAAGTAATCTGTACTCAGGCAAAACTATAATCGTGACTAACAAAAATGACCTAGTGCAACCTCCCGAGGACTACACACATAAGGAGTAACACTTCGCCTTCAAACCCTAAGTAAATTTTTCCTCCTAAGTCTCGAGTTGTTGGGACTCGAGGACGTAAGGACACGTCGAGTGCTCCCACTTGACAGGGCACTAAAGTTACTTTCAAGGATTGTTGTAACGCCCTACTACTCAGGGACCATTACACTGTGTATTTTAAATAGTGCTAAACTCACTAAACGAGTCATTTGGCTATAACTGTGTAACTAAACGTGATTAATGGTTTAGGGTTAAAACTTTTGGTCAAAGGTACAACTGTTTCACTAAAACGTTTACTTTATACATGGGACCCAAAATATATTTAAAAAGGTTAATTACAATGGAAAAGTTACAACCAGCTGACCTAAGTGGCAAAATAGGGTTTGACCCTAGTTCCTCTTTAAACCCTCGGTCGTGCTGGTCAAGTTGTCGCATATGTACACATCGTCACCTAAGCTCTCCAACTCAAGGATCGTCTAGATTTATTTTCCCTTTACCTGCACCACAAAGCACCTGTGAGCCAAGGCTCAGCAAGAAAACTTAAACATGCTCATAAGCAGTCAATAACATGTTGCCAACTCATAATAAGCATGCCTAACATTAATAACCCTACTCATGCATGCATACCATTCATATAAATGACTACATCGTCATATGGGGCCAATAGCCCAAGAAAAATGATCGATGAATCATACTGGGACCTAATGCCCAAAATACATGATTAATGAATCATATTGGGGCTCATCGCCCTAGTACATGATTAATAAATCATACTGGGCTCGGTACCCTAGGATATGGGACTAATGAGTCACCCCGGGGCCCTTTGCCCTATCCTTTGTATAACCAGATGGCCCGGCGTACCAATAGGTCGATCAAGCATATGATGCGCTTCTGGTTAGACATAGCCATATCGACCAGCGCTCAGTGCGCTATTGCTGTCCTTGACTAATAAGTCAATGCTTTAAGACCAACACTCAGCGTGCTAAGGCCATCCTTGACTAATAAGTCAATGCTTTACGACTAACACTCAGCGTGCTAAGGTCCTCCTTGACTAATAAGACAATGCCTATGATATGGGACTAATACATCACCCCAGGGCCCAGCGCTCTATTCTCTGTATAATCAGCCTTGGAGCTGGCCCAACGTACCTGCCACTGAATTTTCCACGACCAATAGGTTGGACAAGTGTATGATGCGCTCCTGGTTAGGCATAACCATATCAACCAGTGCTCAACGTGCTATTTCCGCCCTTGACCGATAAGTTAAGTCTTTCTCAATCCAATAGTGCAACCAAGCATATATCATATATCAAATATCCAAATACAAAGCATTCAACATGCTTATTCAATAATCACAAGCATAATCATAATCATGCACATTCTCAGGCATTCATGCCCTATTCATATTCCTGTTCAATAATTCGGGCAAGCCATAATCACATGTATCACATACCGGGTGCAGTTTTCTTACATTTAGTCCAAGCACATGTTACAATTGAACGACCCTCGAGCACGATCCTGATTTCGAGCCCCTAGCGATAACCTACTCACAACCATAATATAGAATCCCGTCAATAACAAATAAACACAGGCTTCCGGACCAAGTCCTAGCCTCCAGGACGTCGAACTCTACTAAACCGAGTAGTAGGATCGATCCTGAGCCCTTAGGTTTGAGTTCCCACACTCAAAACACTTATTGGCCAAAAACCTCTATGTGCACCATGGCGCTCCCACACTTAGAGTCACAGCTCTCCCCAAGCAGAGTACCCATCACAAAATAATCTGGACACGGGCCACAGCGCAGCCCACAGGCGCCGCGGTGTGATAGCGATTCAGGCAGCCGCCCAAGCTCCTGGGTTCGTGAGGGCCACGGCGCGTCCCCGCGAACCCATCTTTCTTAGCTCCAAATCCACCAAAAACTCGCCCCAAATCAGCACAAAACTCACCATTCAATCTCACAACATCCCTAGAATGTCCTGGGCCACAAAACCTACCATTCAAATGGATTAAAAACTCACCGAACCTTAAATCCAATTCAAAACTTAAGAAACTTAAGGAAACGGAAACTCAGAAAGTCAAAGCTTAAATTACCTCCAATTATGCATTTTTTCCATTAAATCCTCCGACTATCAAGCTTCTAATCTTTCCTAGAATCATTATGACTCTAACCTCACTTGAATCCGAGCTCTAAAACTTGAGTTTCCTTCGAAAATTTTAATGGCGCCAAAAAGAGAACGAGAGAGAGAGAGAGAGAAAATGTATTTTGAACGTACTTTTCTTCTGTCAGGTTACTTCGAGCTTAAGTAACCTTAAGCAAATCCCAATGCTCGAGGTAACCCAAAAACGTCCTCGGGGGTAAAATAGTCAAAATCCCCAAAATTCCCTCCTATTCTCACTAACTCCAAATATATTCTCAAATATTTATTCCCATTACCCAATATCCCGGTAATGTACTAAATACCCAAAACACCCCTTGACTCACTCCGAGTCAAGTATTGGTCCCGTTGTGACTTTCCCACTACCTTGCTTCCTAGGACCGCCTCGTGCCGAGTAACCCAAAAATATCCACATAATGATGTGGTCCCACACATATATCACATATATGCCAAATATACCCATAACATGCCAAATTACAAAAATTGCCCTTTTAATCAGAAATGGGCTCACATGAATATTTAATACATCTAAACATGCATATCAAGTCATATTAAAATAAAACTTACATATTCATATAATGATACACATATATCACATAATTTTCAAAATTTTCCATCCTGGCCCCCTAATCAAGGCCCTAAGCCTTGTTAGGTAATTTGGGACGTTACAATTGCGAGCTCGTAAAGCAACACTGAGTGCTTAAAAACATCAAAATACTAGGTGAGTTGACAAGACTCGAGTCCCCAGAACTTGAGCACAAGTCCCTAAATTGAACTAACGAGGGAAATTAAGACCTAAGTCTCAAAGGCCCACGCATGGTGGACATGATAAGGTTTAAAATTCTCGTGACATCAGATTACGTAGAGTTAAAATCAAAACCTTACCAACTTTAAGACCAAATTGCACAATTACCAAACGCTAAAAATGTGTTGAGTGATAATGCAATGAAGGCAGATAAATAGTGCAAGCAAAAGCCATCCAATAAAGTAAAAATATTTACAACTTTGCTTGGGGGCTTGAGCATTAACTTATTTGTACCACAAATAGAGCAATGACACGTAGGCCTATTTAAAAAAACAAAAGAAAAAAAAATAAAAATCACAAGGGGCTACTCACTTGAGGGAACCTCCACGATGAGCTCGATCATGGGATTGACCTCGAGAGCACGACCCACCTCAACTACAGCCCGAGCCTGAGAAGTAGTTAGGCTCCTTGGGAGATAATGAAGTCCTATGGAGCTCGCCTAGAGCTCCTCGAAGTGTAAAATCCTCCCTTGCATTATGATTCATTTCCCGGCGTGGATGTCTTCAAGTTAGGCCACATCCCGAGGACCTCCATTGTGGTCCTCCAGTCTTCTTGTTCAGTTAGTCCTCCAGGTCTAGGAGCTTGTCCTCGGGACCTGGAGGGAATGCCAAGTGTCAATCACATCAACTTTGGACCACAAGCAACCGTCTAACAACTTTTGGTGCCTCGAGTAGTGGTGTCGAGCCCGTACACTCGATGTAACACCCTACTCCCCAGGGACAGTTACGTTGTGCTTTTTAAACAGCGCAAAACTCGATAATCGAGTCATTTGGCCATAATCGTGTAACTAAATGTGATTAATGGTTTAGGGTTACAAATTTTGGTTAAAGATACAATGTTTTCACTAAAACATTTACTGTATACATTGGGATCACAAAATATATTTTAAAGGTTAATTACAATAAAAGATTTACAACCAGCCGACCGAAGCGACAAATTATGGTTTAACCCTAGTTCCTCTTTAAACCCTCGGTCGTGGTGATCGAGCAGCCACATATGTACACATCGTCACCTAAGCTCTCCAACTCAAGGATGGTCTAGCTTTCTTTTGCCTTTACCTGCACTACATAACACCCATGAGCCGAGGCTCGGCAAGAAAACTCAATATGCTCATGAACAGGTAATAACATATCACTGAATCATAATAGGCATTCCTAGCAATAATAGCCATATTTATGCATGCAAGCAAGTCCAAATAAATTATTATAGCCCCTACCCCCTGTATAAATGACTATTGAGTCAACCTGTGAATAGATGGCTAATGTGTCCATCTTTGAATAGGTGATTAATGAGTCACACACTTGGGCTCTGCACCCTAATCAGATAAGTGACTAATGAGTCACGCACTTGGGCTCCGCACCCTAATCAGATAAGTGTCAAATGAGTCACGCACTTGGGCTGTGCACCCTAATCAAATAAATGACAAATAAGTCATGCACTTGGGCTCCGCACCCTAATCAGATAAGTGACAAATGAGTCACGCACTTGGGCTCTGCACCCTAATCCATGTGACGTTACAGTCACTTGAGCCTTTTTGGCCCTGACTCTAAGTAACTAGCCTTTAGACTAGACAAGTGCTTTTAGATTTCATCGAACTTAGGGTCGGTCAAGCATTTAATGCTCATGTTGATTAGATCTAATCATTTCAGCTCTGCGTTCAATACGCTTATGCCACTCGTGACTCATAGGTCAATTCCATATGACTCATATCGTTTCTGACTATTAAGTCAGTACCACTCACAAATAAGCAATGCACCCACGCATATATCATATGTCAAATATCCAAATATAAGGCATTCAGCATGCTTACTCAACATTCACTAGCATAATTATGACCATGCACATTTACAGAGACTCAAGCTCTGATCAATCTCATATTCAACATTCATGCCATGCCCTAATCACATGTATCTTATGCATCACATGCATCACATATCAGGTGCAGTTTTCTTACCTTTGGTCCAAGCACAGGTTACCAATAAACGACCCTCAAGCACGATCCTGTTTCCAAGCCCCTAGCGATAACCTAGTCACAACCATAATATAAAACCTCATCAAAATAAGTAAATAAATACTTCCAGACCCAAACCTAGCCTCGGGGATGTCAAATCCTACTCAACTGGGCTATAGGATCGATCCCAGGCCCTTAAAATTAAGTCCCCACGATTAAAAACCAAATCTAGGCAAAAATGCACAAGCTGGTCGTGACTTGGCCTAATGAGTCGCGACTAGCCCTAAGTTAGAGAGCCCCTTGTCTGGGCTCTGGGTGCGGGCCACAACTTGACCCCTCTTGGGTTGCGACGCACCCCCTAGGCTTCCTCCTCCTAGCTTCTGGCTTCATCCAAGTCGCGACTTGCTAGAACAAGGTCGCGACTTGACCACGAAACCAGCTATATCCTTCAACTTTTCCCAATTAAAACCTTCCAAAAACCTATCCAAACATATCCAAATCTCAAAATCAAAGTTCCCAAACATCCTAATTATCCAACACCAATAAAACGCAAGCTTCAATTCATCCAAAAACTCATCAAAACATAAAATCCAATCAAAGCTTAAAAGCTTTTAAAACTTAGAACTTAAAACTTGGATTACCTCTGATTGAGTCGTTTCCCAACTAAATCCTTCGGTTAATAAGCTTCTAATCTTTCCTAGAATTTTTATGCCTTGATCCTTGCTTGAATTCAAGTCCTAAAACTCGAGCTTCCTTCGAAAATGTGATCGGATGTCGAAAAGGGAACGGGAGAGAGAGAGAGAGAAAGTTTTGAACGTTCTTTTATAATTCTGACAAGTTACTTCAAGCTTAAGTAACCTCAAGCAAATCCTAATGCTTGGGGTCCCAAAAACTCCCCCTGGGGTAAAATAGTCAAAATTCCCATAATTTTCCCCTTAACTCACTAACTCCCAATTTATCATCAAATATTTATTCCCATTAACCAATATCTCGGTAATGTGCTAAATACCTCTTGACTCACTCCGAGTCAAGTATGGATCACATTGTGACTTTCTCACTGGATTGCCTCCTAGGATCGTCTCGTGCTGAGTAACCTTAGCATAACCAAATAATAATGAAGCACCACACACATACCACGTATATGCCAAATATACCCATAACAGGTCAAATTATGAAAATTACCCAATTAAACAAAAATGGGTCCACATGCATATTTAATACACCTAAACATGCATATCAAGTCATATTATAATATTATTCACATAATCACATAATGATACACATAAATATCATATAATCACATAATTCCAAAATTTTCCATCTTGTCCCCCTAATCAAGGCCCTAAGTCTTATTAGGAAATTTGGGTCATTACAACTATCCCCTCCTTACAGAAATTTCATCCTCAAAATTTTATCTGACTAGTTTGGAATATCAATCCCACATATCTGATTCCAGTTTCTAGGTCGCTCCCTTGACCCTACTGGTTTCTATTTCATACCTTAACTTAAGGTACAACTTTTTCTCTCAGATGCGTGTTCTTTCTGTCTCATATTTGAGCTGGCTACCCTTTACAGGATAACTTAACCTCTATTTCCAGCTTCTCATAACTCAACACATGAGTTTCATCTAACACATGTTTCCTCAACATGAAAATACGAAATACACTGTACTACTGACAGTGCCAAAGATAAGGCCAATCCATAGGCAACTTGACTGATATTAATCAGGATTTCCAATGGTCTTACTAATCTAGGGCTCAACCTACCCTTATTTCTTCACCCTTTTCCATGGTGATACTCTAAGGAAGATACAGTCTTCCACTTGGAATTCCATGTTCCTGCATTTCAGACTAACATAACTTTTCCATTTACTCTGAGAAGTGAGCATCTGAGCTCAAACCTTTTAAATAGCCTCAATGATTCTCTGAACTACCTCAGGATCCAGTCATAACCTCTTACTCATCTCATTCCAATGAATGGGTAATCTACATTCCCTACCATACTGTAATGACCCACTACTCTAGACTTTTGGACCATTAACGAAACTATACATACAAATCCTTAATAAAACTTACATTTGCAAAAATACCATAACTTTATTAGACAAACTTGTAGAAATAAGAGTTACTTACATAAAATATCAAGAAGGATATGGGATCCCATTGTTTGAAAAACAAAACATAACATGATTTATAATAAAAAGGGATTACATAATAAGTGTGAAAAATACATATAAAGACCATAAAAACAAGACTACATCCTCGAAAATCGAACTCTCGACTCCTTGACTCCATTCACCACCGATACACATTCCCCAAGCATCCACGAATCTTACCGCCACTATAGCTATTTTCCTACACATATAAACAAAAAGGAATGAGCCTAATGCCCAACAAGAAAAAATCTAACACATAGTTCATATACATAAATTTCATAAGAAACATAAAAACTTAACATAACACTTATATCATACACATACTATAATGGTCATTATTACTTGGGGTCCCATAGACTAAACAAGTCATATGCCCATGAGATTAGTGGGGTCCTACTAGCTAAGTAGGTCATATGCCCATAATCTATTTGGGGCTTGTTAGTCAAATGGGTCATATGCCCAAGCCTACAAACATACATATTTCATAACATATTTTATAACATATTTCATAGCATAAAACATAAGATAACATAAGCATATAACATATAGATTCTATCCTATTTTCCTTACCAAAGCTACCGGGATGTGAGGACAGAGTTGGGACTTTTGAAACACTCCTAAAACCATATATAACAGGGTGAGTAGATTTGAAGAAAAAGAAATGAAAGGAATGGAAGGACTAAACCTTGAGAAAAATACTTACCAAAACCTTTTTGCTCAAGAACTTAGATTTCCTAACCAAAATAAAGATTAAGGTTAGAGGCTGAGTAGAAGACTATGAGAACTTAAAAGAACAAGTACAGAAATGAACTAGAGTTTTGGGTTACCTTGAAGACTTGTAAGACCAATCTACACCTCAAACCGAAATACTATACAACCTTACTTTCCAAAGTGTTTGATAAGCTTATGATGATCAAGCTTATGATTCCCCAACCCAGGTGTTTACACTCTCACACTCACTTAGCACTTGCAGCCTCTGAACTTAGAGCAAAAGATGAATAATGGCTGGGTACTAGGTCCTATTTATAGAGTTTAGGAATGAAAGGATCTTAATTTTACTTGAATAAAAATAATAGCTTTTTAGGTGAAAATAATTTGAATTATTGTTCAGCAGAGGCTGAAGACTCGTTCAAAAAGATGCTGGACTTATCAAGAGGTTGAAGGGCTGAATGGAAAACGATTTCAAAATGTTTCAAAATATACTGAAGGAGGTGATATATCGCTTGGGCCAGTATGCCCGAGGCTGTCGTGCATCGTCTCGTGTTTTCCGTATCTACGTGCTGCGATATATCGGCACACGCTGATTATTTAAACACGAAATTACACATTTTTAGCTAAATTTGAATGGGGTAAATAGCCTTGACTAAGCCTTCAACGTATTCAAAGCTGCTGACTGACCTTATAGCATTCAAACTTTACCCCTTATTAAATTTAATCCTCAAAATACTTAATCCTTAATCACCCATACATAACATGTGCTTAAAATCCTATTGGTTCTTATCTAAACCTTATAGTATAATAAATATTATCCTTAATATCAGTCATATTAATCAAACCTTAGGTTAACATCAATATTCTTAAACTATAGGTTAAACTTAGAAAATCTATAAGTACTATTATGAGTGTCCAAATAATTCCCGGTCTGAACCAAAAATCCACAGTAACAAAGATAATACTAATAATACTATAATACTACTATCTATCTTAGTTAAGTAAAGTTCTTGGACTCTACACATACAGCATCTCATAAGGTGCCTCTCCAATAACTGGATAACACTCTCTCTGATTTACCATCATTCTGTGGATAATGACCTGTACTAAACTCCAACTATATACTCATCACCTTCTGCAATCTTCCTCACGACTTGAAAGTAGTAACAGGGTCCTCATCTAATAAGATAGATCTTGTAATGCCCCAAATTTCCTAATAAGGTTTAGGACCTTGATTAGGAGGCCGGGAGGGCCATAATTGATTTAATATGTTATAAAATGAACATCTGCATGTTAATGTGAATTATATTATTATATGATGATAAATGCATGCGTATGGGAGTATTTAAAATGATAAGGGCATTTTGGTAATTTGGCCTATTGGGTGCATATTGTAATATGTGAATGAGATTTCATTATTATGGAGATATATTCGAGCTATTCGACATGAGACGATCATATATAATGGATTAGCGGTTTTGTCATAACGGGGTCAATTTTGGGGTAATAGAAATGTTTATTTGGTGATAGATTGGGAATATTTGAGATCAGGGTGAAATTCTGGAAGTTTTGACTATAGTGTCCCCGGGGGGTGTTTTCGGGACCCCGAGCACTAGGTTTTATTTGAGGTTACTTAAGCTTGAAGTAGCTTGACAGATAATAACGTACGTTAGAAACTTCTCGTTCTCTCTCAAAACAGTCTGTTTTACCGTTTGAGCCTTTTTGAGGAAATCTTGAGTTCTGGGAGTCGGAATCTAGCGAGGGTCGAGGCATAGCGATCCTAGGAGAGAATATAAGCTTCTTAGCCGAAGGATTTGACGGAAAACAACCCAATCTATGGTAATTTAAGTTTAAGTTTTGAGTTATTTCGAGTTTCTAAGCTTTGAATTGATTTTGTGAATCATTGAGTTTTCGGTTTGTTTGAACCTTGGATTTTGAGGTATTGGGAAGCTTGGGAACTTTGTTTTGATGATTGGGGAATGTTTGGGTGTGTTTTTGGGGACTTTGAAGTGTTGGAAACACGTTGGAGAATGGTTCTGGGTTGGGCGCCGCGGCCCTGTTCTTGGGCGCCGCGGCCCTGTTCTTGGGCGTCGCGGCCCTAGCTCGAGTTAGCAGGTGGCCCTTCTGTTTCGCTGGGCGCCGCGGCCCTTGTGTGGGGTGCCGCGACGCTTGCCTCTGGAAATTCTGGGGGCCGCGGCCCAAGGTGCTAGGGCCGCAGCCCTTGCCCTGTTTTCACCCCGTTTGCTCGTTTTGACCCCGGGAACTTAGCTATGGGTTGTCCCTACTACTTGGATTAGTTTGGATTGATCTCTTGGGGGCTAGATATTGGTGTGGAACCTTTGATTATCATGTTATTGATGGTGTTCCATATTTGGTTATGATTAGGTGACCGCTAAGGGCTTAAAGGTTGATCGTTCTCAAGGGTCGTTCTTTTAATCGTTCTAGCTCGACATTGAGGTAAGAAAACTGCACCCTGTGTATATGAGACATGCATGGTTATTATTGATGCATGTCGGTTGATTATTATGTATGACATACATGGTTATTATGATGCATGTTGGTTGATTAGTGAGTATGACATGCGTGGTTATTGTTGATGCATGTCGGTTGATTATTATGTATGGCATGCATGGCTATTCTTGATGCATGTTGGTTGACTATTAAACGTGACATGCATGGCTGTTATTGGTGCGTGTTGGATTGCTGGATTTATTGCATATGATGCATAAGAAACATGTGTTTGGGACATGCTTTATATACTGAGTATGATACTGTTCAGAGCTTGAGCCTCTGTGTTTATGCATGGCCCTAATAGCACTACTACCTGCTTGGTAAGCATGCTAAATGCCTCGTTTATGGATGTGGAACATGTGATATGTGATTGGTGGCATGTCTTACCAGTGAAAGACACTGACTAGTCAGGGACCGACTCTAGAGTCGAGAATTATGCATTGAATGGCTCTATGGCATTAATGCCAGACCGACCCTAAGGTCGAAGAACTTATAAGCGCTTGCCTGGTCTACGACCAGATGACTATAGCCAAGGTATATGACCCCGGTGACCGTTTGTCACATGGCTAAGGGACGTTGTCCATAGTTTCAACTCTAGAGTCGTGAGGAAGGTTATGTTGGTGACTAATCACCTTGCACCTGTCCTAAACAAGCTTAAGTCGAGAATCACGCATTGAAGGCTCTATGGCATAAATGCTAGACCGACCCTAAGGTCGAAGAACTTATAAGCGCTTGCCTGGTCTACGACCGGATGTTTATGGCCAAGGGACGCTGTCCATTGCACGACTCTAGGGTCGGGAGGAAGGTTATGTTGGTGACCATTCACCATGCACCTGTCCTAATCAAACTTATGAAAGGATCACTTGTCAGTTAAGCCCTGGTGACCCTATCGTCACATGGCTAGAAGGAGTGATGCTCAGTATTGTGACTTTTGGCTATTGTCACCTATTTGTTTGGACTGATAGTCCTGAATGGTTATTATGATCGTTGTTGATATTATATCATGCTTTATTGTGTTTTCTTGCAGGGCTTCGGCTCATGGGTGCTACGTGGTGCAGGTAAAGGCAAGAGGAAGCTGGACCATCCTTGAGCTGGAGAGCTTAGGTGATGACGTGTACATATGCAACTGCTCGTCCGCCACGGCCGAGGTTTAAAGTGGAACTAGGGTTGAACCCTGTTTTGCCGCTTAGAACGGCCTGTTGTATATACTTTCTGTAATAAACTCTGAAATTATATTTTCGGGATCCCAATGTATAAATTAAATGTTCTAGTGAAACGTTACATCCTAACCAAAGTTTTTAATCCCTAAACAGCTAATCATACTTAGTTCACGATTTTGGCCAAATGACTCGATTAGCGAGTTTAGCACTGTTTACAAGGCACACCGTAACGGTCCCTGGAGTTTGGGGCGTTACAGATCTTTAATTCCATGAAGGCGTACTACCTCTCTCACATAGAGGTCTGTATACAGATGAACTATATCACTTGTCCTTACTGATGAAGTGAGCTGACTTAAATACTGGTCCATAATGACCCAATCCAATTCACGCTAACCCACTATCTTGGGCAGCCCCACCGCGAAACCTATCGCGATGTTTCCTTACTTCCACTATGAAATACATAAAGGCTGCAATGGCCCTACTGGTTCTTAATACTCTGTCTTGACCTGCTAACAGGTTAAGAACTTTACCACATGTTCTGTTACGTCCCTCTCCATCTCAAGCCACCAATATAAAGCTTTCAAATCCTGGTACATCTTCATGATTTCTGAATGAAGAGAATAAGGGGTATATGAGATTCATCCAGAATCCCTCATTTAATCCCAGTGTCCATCGGATCTCAAGTCTGATCTCTATACCACAATAAATTCATACCTGACACTACATATTACTTAGCTAATCCGGCTAAGACTTTCCCCTCAATTCTTCCCATCTATGGGTCGCTCAACTATTTTTCCTTTGATCCTCTCTGAAATAGTAAACTCAAATGTAATGTTGGTCATCTGGCCCATTAGTAACTCTACTCTAGTTCTGGTCATATCCTTCGAATAACATGACGCATAAGCAATCACTTTTCCCTGTCACTGAAGTATTATAATAATCTATAAACTGGTTCTAATCTATAAGAAGACTCAGAACTCTTTCACAAATCACATGTAATATCATGCCCGTCCAAGGAAACTCCTGACCTCTAAGGCGTTCCTTGACCTCGGCAAATCTCTAACCAAGAATATACCGCAATACTGTCAATCAAGACGATCACAAATCTAATTCAGATAATCTTTGAATACTCTGTTCCTCCGATTCATCAAAATAACTCAACATTAATCAAATTCACCAAAACTGTAATGACCCAACTATTCTAAGACCTTGGACCATTAGAACTACTAAACATAGCTATTACTTTGGAGAACATGTACATAAGAAATAATAATAACTTTATTAAGACTTCAACATAATATTGTGAAAATTACAAAGTAAAATAGAATTTTGGTATGGGTACCCATTGTTTAAAACATAAAACATAATTTTAAACTAAATAAAAATAACGTCATCCTCAATCGACTCGCAGCCCATTCATTCCATTCATCCTCAATACACAAGTCAAGCCACCAAGAATCCTCCTACCTACGTATCTAGTTCCCTGCATCACACTAAAAGAAAAAGGAGTGAGCCTAATGTCCAGCAAGGAAAAACTACTAACATATATAACATAGAACATAAGACTATATCGAAACATATACTATAAAACATATATCACAATTCTAACCCATGTACATGGTAAACATTGGGGTTTACTAGCTAAGCAACTATAAGCCTCAAAATCTATTGAGGTTTGCTAGCTAAGCAACTATAAGCCCCAAGAAACATAAAAGTATTGGGGTTTGCTATTTAAGCAACTATAAGCCCCAAAAACATATATCATAACATAATATACTATAGCATAATCATAACATATGAGCATATAATAACTATCCTATTTTCCTTACCAAAACCGGGATATTTGAGAACAAATGCGGGACTTGAAACACTCCTAAAACCAACAATAAGAATGGTGAGTATTTCTAAAGGGTAAATAATAAATGTGGAAACTAAACCTTCAAGAAGAAACTTACCAAGAAAGATCTTTTAGTTTCAAGAACCTAATCAAAAACCAATATCAAAAGTTAGGATCTGAATAAAAGAAACTAAATAAAACTAAAGAGTTTTAAAGAACTGAACTTAAAGAATATGAGTACCTTAGTTGACCTTATGGATTGGTCTAACTTCAATACCGAAATACACTAAACCTCACTTCCCAAGTATTTTATAAAGCTTAAGAATGGCAAAGCTTTTTCCCAACCCAAGTGTTTATCACTCTATGGTAGCACTAACATCTTGGAGTCTCTGATCACAGCTTGAAGAGTGAGAGGAATGGCTAGGTACTAGTACTATTTATAGAGGTAAGGGGTGAAACTAACCCCATTTTGATTTGAATAAAAATAATGAATATAATTGAAAATATTTGAATATTCGTCAATCAAAGGCTTAAGACTCGGTCAAAACGTTCAGAGGTAGGTCTAAGTAGTTAAGGTTTATTTTTAAATTTAAAAACAAAAGAGAAAAAAAAATGTTACTAAGGGCGATATATCGCCCCTATGTGGCGATATATCGGCTCTGCCCTAATCCCGAGCCTCTGTTCGTACGTTCGTGCAACGTCAACGTGTTTTCTGTATCCTTCGTCAGGCGATATATCGGCTCCATGCTGCGATATATCGGCATACGTGAATATTTTAAACACGTAATTGCACTTTTTCAGCATAATTTAAATTGGATAACTGCTTTGACTAAGTCAAAATACAACCCTAACAGTTTCTGGTAGGCACTAAAGCTCCTATTTCTTTATTTTATCATTAAAATACTTAATTCCTTAATAATCATGCGTATGACAAGTGTCATGTTCTTATTGGCTCTATCTAAACTTTAGGTTATAATAAATAATATATCTAGGACTAGCAATATTAATCAAACCTTATGTTATAATTAATATTCTTAAACTATAGGTTAAACTTATAAAATCCATAACTGTTGCTATGATTTTCCAACTAAGTCCCGGTTTGAACCAAAATCCACGAAATCTAAAATATTACAACTACTACTAACTAGCTAACTAAGTAAATATTCTGGGACTCTACAAAAGCATAACTCAGCACTCCTAGTGCCCTTATCTAATATAAAAGCAGCCTTATGCATATCTTTCTCCTTGATCTTCAGCCGGTAATAACCAAATAAAAAATCGACCTTGGAGAATACCATCTTACTCAATAATTGAGCCTTTAGTTCTTACAATTCTGCTGAAGTCGTCCAATACAATGCCCTAGACCTGATTCTATCTCTGGCACCAATCCAATTACCATTCTATCTCTTTGGTTAAAGATAATCCTGACAAATCCCCTAGAAACCCATCCAAAAACTCACAGACTAATTCAGTCTGTCTTGATCCCACTGGCACAACCTAAGTGGTATCCACCACACTTGCTAGGAGTTCTACACATCCCTTTACAATAGGTCTCCAGCTCTAAATACATTTTTCATCAGCATAGTGCCAACTATCACAATGGTTTCCTACTCTTAAACCCAAGAGTTACTATCCTTTCCTTGCCATCTAACATTGCTCCACACTTGGTTAACCAATCCATATCCAAGATCATATCAAAGTTAGTCATAACCAACCCTATCAAATCAACTGATGAGTCCTTTCTACAATAATCTAACTCATTTCTCAAAATTACCAATAGAGTATCACATTCCCATCATAACATAACCATGTAACTTGCATATCAAGTCTATGTTTCTCTAGATGCAACAAGAAAAGAACAACATGACACCAAAACTAGTCAGCATAATACAAAAATCACAATTAGGAAGCTGACCTGCCGCCACTGAGGAACTAACCTCAGTCTCAGTCTCAGTCCCTGATTGCATCGGAGTGCACACTTGAGCTGGAGTCGAGCTGTCCTCCCATTTTTTCTCATCCTTCCTTCGCTTTGGACAATTCTTCTTACGGTGCCCAACCATTCCACAAAAGAAACATACCCTTGCTCATCATTCTCCCAGATGATGCCTCTTTCACCGAGAGCATTCTGGGTAGACTTTCCAATCCTTGTCCTTGCCCGATCCAATAAATGGAGGTATCACTGTTTGAGCTCCGTGCTCTCCGGCACTCTCCTTCTCAATTTGATTTCCTATGCTCTCAACAACAAAAGCCTTCCCTACCACCTAAGTGTAGGTAGATATTTCATGCACTGGGGCAACTCTAATGACTTGGGCTATTCTAGAATTCAATCCCTGGATAAACCTTTCCTTCCAAGCTACATCCCTGGGTACCATATCAAAAGAAAACTTGGCCAAACCATCAAATGTATTAACATACTCCGTTACTATTGCATTTCCCTGAACCAGGTTCATAAACTCATTCATCTTAGCAGTCTTGACTGCATCACAGTAATATCTTTCATTAAACAGCTGCCTAAATTCTTTCTAGTCCATCATAGTTGTATCTCGTGTCTGGGATACTACTTCCCACCATGTCCAAGCATCATCCTGCAATACAAATGTAGCACAGATCACCCTATCATGACCTACCACTCCTATACTGTCGAGAATAGAACTAATCAGGATCATCCATTGCTCAGCTCTGAATGGATCTAGGCCTCCCTCAAAAACTGGAGAGTAATACTCCTAGAATCTTCCACAAGAAATTCCCACCTGTTCTCAACCCTAGGCTGAGCCAATACTAGTGCCACTCCTGGCATAGCAAAGGAAGAGGTGTTCCCTGACAGATTCTACTGTTGTTTCAAACACCTAATCTCCTCCTCTTGCCTCTGCAATCTTAATTGCATATTTGTAAACATCTGCTGGAAATTCTGAGGGGCAGATGAAGAACTCAAACCCTGACCGTAATTCTTAGCCTCGGTATAACCACCACCAAGTCTCATTATCATCCTTGGATACATACTTGCTGATTGAATCTGCAGTCAATAACTTGACCCATTAAACATGATGAGCATATCAAAGGTCTTTCCCATGGGAACAATCATACCACACTACATTCACAACCACTGCAGTGCTAAAAACATGCCCATGGCATTCATACATTAATCATAATCCCTACTCTTCCAACATTCATACCATGCTTTCAACTCCAGCATGCAAATAACACATTTATATATTCACTGAGCATGTAATCATATAATCATATCATTAATCAAGAGTCAGGCTCTATCAAAATCCCATGCTCCCTAATACAATATGCAGGTAAAGCATTTACATTCTATCTAAGCAGTCAAGCACATAATCACATAAATAGTTACCATACCCTGAGTGAAGCTTGTCTTTATTGACGAGTGTACATACCCGGCTTGTCAACAAGAACCCTTAACTTTGGCTCGCTCTGATACCATTACGTTGTCTTTTTAAACAGTGCTAAACTCATTAATCGAGTCATTTGGTCATAATTGTGTAACTAAATGTGATTAACGGTTTGGGGTTAAAGATACAACATTTCACTAAAACGTTTACTGTATACATTGGGATCCCAAAATATATTTTAAAGGTTAATTACAATAAAAGATTTACAACCATCCGACCTAAGTAGTAAAATAGGGTTTAACCATAGTTCCTCTTTAAACCCTCAGCCGTGGTGGTCGAGCAACTGCATATGTACACATCGTCACCTAAGCTCTCCAACTCAAGGATAGTCCAGCTTTCTTTTGCCTTTACCTGCACCACATAGCACCTGTGAGCCGAGGCTCAGCAAGAAAACTCAATATGCTCATGAATAGGAAATAACATGTCACTGAATCATAATAGGCATGCCTAGCTATTGGGAATTATTCCCTAAAAGCATATGCAATAGACATTACTTTAAGAAATAAATAAATAAATTGAATTTGTTCATATATTTTATGGAGTATATTATTCTGTGATAATATTATGTAAATATCAAAAAAATTTCTAAGTTCATATATGTGATCTCAAACATGTATTGGTACGAGAGGATTGTGTTTGAGATAAATGAACTTGAATATTTTGTAGTAAAATAAAGTTATGGAATCTTTAGATTAATTACTGCAAGTACGGTCCACTAGTATTATGAATACATGTGATCTAGATCCAGATCACTAATGTAGTAGGACACTTTAGTGGAGGTACTTTATATATTAGAGAATATATAGAACTGGACCAGATATGTTTATTAATACTTAGTTAAATACCGTTTCGAAGTATGAATTAAATATATCAACTGATGATCATATACACATAGATCTTAATCCTGAAGTTACAATGAACCCATGTTTGTGTTATATGAGTTTTTTTATTCACTCGTTAGGGTCTGTCAGAATGATCAGGCTAGAAACTTTTGTTTTGGGAACTCATTAATGTAAATGGCTGGGGACATAGTATACAGATATAGAATCTAAACCTTCTCGTAAGAGATTGAATAATGGTTCTCTTAAGGGTTGACTTTTGGGACTGAAAGGTTATTGAGCTCAAATTCATAATTTAGTTATGAATTAACCTTCACTAGTAAGTCAATGGAACTTAAGGAAACAAGATATAATTAAAAGGGCAAAACAGTAATTTTATTCCTGATTAATTATGAACAATTATTAGAGGGTTAATTTGTATGTAATGATTATATCAATGGACACTTTATTTTATAAAGTACTCAGTAAATGAAATGTCTATAATTATAAGAGTGCAGTCTCATATTTATAATGGAATAATCATGAGATTAATAAATTAAGATTATTTAATTAAAGAGTTTAATTAATAATCTCAAATTTGTTGGAGCTTAGAATTATAGGTTCATAGGTCCCCACAGCGGCTCTATCAACACTATTCAATGCAAGAGTTGATATAAAGGGAAAAATGGTTAAAAGACATATTTAAGAAGAAATTTATTCTTCGGACCAAATATGCAATTATGTGATAATAGTGATTAATTAATTAATTAATTACAAATTAGTTGTAATTAACAAAATTAATTCATATGTAATTTTTGAGATTATATTAAATTAATTTCGAAACTATATTAAATAATTAATTAATTATAATTTTTGAAATTATAATAAATTAAATATTTAATTTCAAAATTTATATATTGGTTTTAATTAATTAGTAGAATTAATTAAATATCTTTATTTGAGTGGGAGATAATGATCTGATAAGTTCAAATTGGATTTGAATTTAAAAGATTGATATTTATTCAAATAATTAATTATATTTGATAATTAGTTAAAAAAATATTTAATTCAAATTTGAATTAATTATGGTTGTTAGTTTTTTATCTCACAAGATAGTTTGAATAAATAATTAAATAAAAATAGAAAAATCAAATATCCTTAAAATATAGGGTGGTACACGACCACACACAGTCCATGGACTGTGTGTGGCGTATACGGCATAATTTTCAGGGATAGATTTTTTAATTTTATTTAATTAATGGATAATTCAAAAATTAGTTTTTGGATATTTTCATTAATAAGATAATTAATTAATTAAAAGATAAATTGTAAATTAGTTATAGATTTATTTTTTAAATTTGAATATTTTTTTAAGTAAGACTTATGAGAAAATATCAAGATAACTCAAGACACTCAAGTCATTCGCTCTGTGAAAAAGAACCATATTTTTCTCTCTTCCTGAAAAGATACAGAACCAATTTCAGGCCTTATTCTCTTGATGTCATGTGTTGAGTACATCAAGTAGAATCAGAAATTAATCATCCTCTATTCTCGAAGTGCCCACACACTTCTTGAGGTGTAGAGAACGTTGTGAAAGATCTTGGTGTGAGTACCTGGGAGCAGCTTGGATAGGAAGTTTGTTCAAACTACGAAAAGATAGCAAGGACACTTGATAGGCATCAAAAGGTATGGTTTCTATTGTAGAGTCCAAGAACTTTACTTAGCTAGTTAGATAGTAGTAGTAATAGTAATATCTAGCAGTAGTTGTAGTATGTTTATGACTGTGGATTTTGGTTCAAGCCGGGACTTAGTTGGACACTCGTAGTAACACTTATAGATTTTATAAGTTTAATCTATAGTTTTAGAATATTAATTATAACATAAAGTTTGATTAATATTGCTGGTTATTAATATGACAATTATTATAACCTAAGGTTTAGATAAAGTCAATAAGAATATGACACTTGTCATGAGCATGGTTATTCCTAAGGTTTAGATAGAGCCAATAGGATTATCACATTTGTCATATGTATGATTATTAAGGAATTATTATTTTAATGATAAAATAAGGGAAATATAAGACTTAGTCTTCACCAGAATCTGTTAGGAGCATGACATTTGTCACAATTTTATTTATTTGTGGATTAGGTTGTAAATAAATTTTTTGTAACTTTAGGGTACTGTAACTTCCGACCTATTTTTTGACCCAATTATGTTATGAATTTCGAAAAATAGTATTTCTAGAAAGTTGTAGATAATTGAATTAGCTTTCTAACAGTGTAAAGAGAGTCTGAATCGGAGTCCTACATCTTGTTAATTTAACTGCAGGTGAGTTTAGAGTTATGAGATTTAGGGAGTTAGAAGTTAGGATTCTTTTTTTTTATTATTATTTTTGTTTTAAAAATCAAATTTTGACTCCTTAAACCTCTCTCTCTGAACAATTTGACCAAGTCCTAAGCCTTTGGCTGAAGAATATTCAAATAAATTCATTATTTGTATTCAAAGCCAAAAAGAAGATTTTTATTCCTAGAACTCTATAAATAGGACCTAGCACCAAGCCTTTTCATTCATTCTTCAAGCATTGATCAGAGCATTCCAGGTGCTAGTGAGACTATAGAGTGATAAACACTTAGGTTGGGGTTATAAGCTTAATAAACACTTGGGAAGTAATGTTATAGTGTATTTCGGTTTCGAGGTATAGTTCGGTCATAGAAGCATTCAAGATATTCCTAATTCTAGTTCATTTCTGTATTGATTCTTATAGTTCTTCTCTACTCAAATCCTAACTCAGTCTTTTCTATTCTTGGTTAGGCATCTAAGTTCTTGAACTTGAGGTTCTTGTTGGTAAGTATCTTTTCGATGGTGTAGTACATTCTTTTCATCTCTTTTCCTTAGTATACTCACCTCTCTATTATGGTTTTTAGGAGTGTTCTAAAGTCCCGATCTTGTTCTCACATCCTAGTTTTTGGTAAGGAAAATAGGGTAGATTTGTATGCTTTTATGTTGTTCATATATGTTCATGTTATAAGTATGATATGTTTGTTTTTGAATTGTTTAGATAAAAATCACATAATTTGTTTAGATAACAAATATATAACTTGTTTAGATAACAAGTCCCAGTAGTAGATTCCTTGGTCATATGATTGTTTAGATAACGAGCCCCATGAATTTATGTGACATGTTTAGATAACTAGCCCCGTAAATTTATGGGCATATGATTGCTTAGCTAGCAAGTCCCAAGAAGTATGATGGCCATTGTAATAGATGTTGTATTTATATAGTCATATGATTATAGTTTACAGTTTATAGTTTATGTGTGTGTATATGTTTCATGCTTGTAGTAGATTTTCCTTGTTGGGCATTAGGCTCATTCCTTTATATTTTATATGTGCAGGAAAATAGTTTTGGTGGCGGGAAGGTTCTTGGCAGCTTGGGGATGTGTATTGAGGAAAGATGGAATCGGTGGACTGCGCGTACGATTCGAAGATGAAGTTTTTTTTTAGTCTTTTAGTTATGATTTCTATGTATTATTTTTCCGCACTTAATTTTGTAACCAATTTATTTAAGTTATGTTTTGTTTTATTTTCAAAAAAATGGGATCCCATATCCTAAGTGAGATTTTTATGTATTAAGACCTTTACTTTACAGTTTTAAATAAAGTTATGGTGTTTTCATATGTACGTTTTCTTAATATTAGTACAGTAGTTTCTAATGGTCCAAGTTTAGAATAGTTGGGTTGTTACATCTATTTACTTGCTTATGATTAATGTATGTATATTAATGGATCCGCATATTTAAAAGTAATTTAAATATGTTACAAAAATTTTGTTGTACACTGGGCCAACCCAACACCATTCAGCTGTGTATTAGGAAACTCGTCCTAACAATTGGTACCAGAGCAGTCATTAATCTCTGCATACATTAATTACTGTGTGGGCATAATATGCATTATTATGCTATTGTAATATATGTGAATGGATGGATGTATGTATGATTAAAGTTTATTCTTAAGGGTCGTTAATTATATGGTGTTTTGGGTTTATGAATTGTTCTTAAAATTCTAGATGAAAAATGTAAGTCATTATAGGGCATAGGAATTTTTTGTAATTTAAGTTTCTGCATTAAATTATTTGAAAAAATTCTGTAAGGCTTGAGCCCCGGGTTCCGTGCCCCAAAGCCCAAGCCTTTACCCAGCCATGCCCCGCCCCTATGTTTGCTGCCAGCCCAGCGCGCCCTCGCGCACCCCGCGCCCACCGTGCGCCCCAACCGCACCACCCAACAGCTGTCATGCCCCTGTCGCGCGCCCCTGCGTCCCAAATTTGCTAATAAGGCTTAGGGCCTTGATTAGTATGCCGGAAGGGCAATAATGGATTTAATTATGATAATATATGAATTTGGTAATTATGTGATTAGACATGCATGATTGTGTGCATTAAATATGCATGTGGGCCCATTTCTGTGAATAGGGGTGTGTTTGTAATTTTGGCCCGTTGAGGGCATAAATGTAAATATGCATGTGTTGTGAGTAAGACCCCAGTGTTATGGGGATATATTTGAGATGTGTGATCCAAGACGATTCAAGGGAGCAGATTAGCGGAATAGTCACAACGGGGTCAAATGCCCGGCTCGGGAGGAGCCTGGAGGTATTTTGGGGATATAATATGTGTTCGGGAATTATTGAGTAATGGATAATAATTTATCAATGATTTAGTATGTCGGGATTAAATGGGGATTTATAAGAATACTCAGGGACTTAACAGGATTTGGCAAGTGACTAAATTGCCCTTGGTGGCACTTGAGGACTTAGATGACTTAAGGGGCAATCTGGTCTTTTGGTAAGGATAAGCTTGGTTTAGAGAAAGCTGGATATACATTGAGATAGCCTGAGAAACCGCTAGAACTAAGTGAAGAATAAGGCAGAAGCTCTCTGTAATGCCCCAAATTTCCTAATAAGGTTTAGGACCTTGATTAGGAGGCCGGGAGGGCCATAATTGATTTATTATAATATTTAATGATTATATGCATATTTACGTGAATTATATTATTATATGATGGTGAATGCATGCATATGGGAGAATTTATTATTGTGAGGGTATTTTGGTAATTTGGCCACTGTGGGCGTAATTGTATATTCTGGGTGCATGATTGTGATTAATTAATATAGCCACATTATAAGGTGGATTGGTTCGAGCTTTTCGACATGAGACGATCATGAGATGTAAGTGTTCGGTCTAGTCATAATGGGTTTAAGCTCGGGGCTCGGGGTGAGTCTCGGGGTGATATTTATGGTTATGGCGTTACCGGGGATTTTAGGGTAACGGGATATGAAATATTGGAGTTTGAGGATATTGAGATTAGCGGGAATTGGGAAGCGTTAATTATAATTAACGGGTTTAGCGGAATGTACCAATTTTGCCCTTGGGGTGGCTTTGGAGGCTTAAGATGACATGAGGGGCATTTTGGTCTTTTTAGGGGTGGATATATATGACTTAAGTGGCTGAAGCTGGAGGAAAAACAGAGGAAAAAACAGGGGTTTGCCTTCTTTCCCTTCCCGTACACCACTTTCTCCATAGCTTTCCTTGGTGTTTTGTGTTCAAGGTGGGATATCAAGCTAAGGAACCTCAAGGTTGAGTTAGTAGGCTTGGTTCTGCTTGTGTGGGAGTTCAAAACAGGTTTTGAGGTAAGTTTTGGTCATTAAACTTAAGACATGCTCTGTTTTTCGTTTTGGTTTTTAACTCATGGATTTTGATGTGGGGAGTGAGGATTAAAGGGAGTTTTTGGTGTTAGATGGTTGGGTTTTGGTGAGGAGGTGTTATAGGTAAGGTTTGGGGGTTTAATTATATGTTAGGAAGAGGTTTTATGATGATTATAATGACTGGTTTGAGAGGAAATAGCACAGGGAGAAAACTGGTTTGTGTGGCCGACTTAGCCATTCTGGGCTGGGCGCCGCGCCACGGCAGGGGAGCGCCGCGGCCCTTGGCGTTTGGCAGGCAGGGAGCCTCTCTGTCTGGAGGCGCGCCGCGGCGCAAAAGCAGGGAGGGCCGCGGCCCTTAAGGTCAATTTTGCTAAAAATGGGGTTTTTAGCTTGGGGATTCAAGCCATAGGCCTCGGGGTTGATCCTAGTACCCGGTTAAGTAGGGGTTGATGTCCCGGAGGCTAGATATTGATTTGGGAACTTATGTTGATCATTTTTATTGATGAAACCTTATATTTGGTTATGACTAGGTGACCGCTAAAGGACTAAAGGTTGATCGTTCTCAAGGGTCGTTCTTTTAATAGTTCTAGCTCGACTTTGAGGTAAGAAAACTGCACCCGGTGTATATGAGACATGCGTGGTTATTATGATGCGTGTTGGTTGATTAATGAGTATGACATGCATGGCTATTCTTGGTGCATGTTGGTTGACTATTGAACGTGACATGCATGGCTATTTTGATGCATGTTGGTTGGCTATTAAACGAGACATGCATGGCTGTTATTGGTGCATGTTGGATCGTTGACTATATTGCATATGATGCATAAGAAACATGTGATTAGGACATGCTTTATATACTGAGTATGATACTGTTCAGAGCTTGAGCCTCTGTGTTTATGCATGGCCCTAATAGCACTACTACCTGTTTGGTAAGCTTGCTAAATGCCTCGTTTATGGATGTGGAACATGTGATATGTGATTGGTGGCATGTCTTACTTGTGATTGACACTGACTAGTCAGGGACCGACTCTAAAGTCGAGAATTTTGCATTGAATGGCTCTATAGCATTAATGCCAGACCGACCCTAAGGTCGAGAAACTTATAAGCGCTTGCCTGGTCTACGACCAGATGACTATAGCCAAGGTATATGACCCCGGTGACCGTTTGTCACATGGCTAAGGGACGTTTTCCATAGTTTCGACTCTAGAGTCGTGAGGAAGGTTATGTTGGTGACTAAACACCTCGCACCTGTCCTAATCAAGCTTAAGTCGAGAATTATGCATTGAATGGCTCTATGGCATTAATGCCAGACCGACCCTAAGGTCGAAGAACTATTAAGCGCTTTCCTGGTCTACGACCAGATGTTTATGGCCAAGGTATATGACCCCGGTGACTGTTTGTCACATGGCCAAGGGACGCTATCCATTGCACGACTCTAGGGTCGGGAGGAAGGTTATGTTGGTGACCATTCACCATGCACCTGTCCTAATCAAACTTATGAAAGGATCACTTGTCGGTTAAGCCCTGGTGACCCTATCGTCACATGGCTAGAAGGAGCGATGCTCATTATTGTGACTTTTGGCTATTGTCACCTATCTGGATGGACCGTTGGTTCCAAATGGTTACCATGGTTATAGTTGATATCATATCATATCATGTTATATTGTGTTTTCTTGCTGGGCTTCGGCTCACGGGTGCTACGTGGTGCAGGTAAAGGCAAGAGGAAGCTGGACCATCCTTGAGTTGGAGAGCTTAGGTGATGACGTGTACATTTGCAGCTGCTCGTCCGCCACGGCCGAGGTTTAAAGTGGAACTAGGGTTGAACCCTGTTTTGCCGCTTAGTACGGCCTGTTGTAAATATTTTCTGTAATAAACTCTGAAATTATATTTTCGGGATCCCAATATATATATATTAAACGTTCTAGTGAAACGTTACATCTTAACCAAAATGTTTAATCCCTAAAGCGCTAATCATACTTAGATCACGATTTTGGCCAAATGACTCGATTAGCGAGTTTAGCACTGTTTACAAGGCACACCGTAACGGTCTCAGGAGTTGGGGCGTTACACTCTCAAGTCTCTCTCTCCTTCGGTTTCCTCTTTCTCTTCTTGGTGTTTGAAGGCTTTGGATTAGTTGGAGGATTTTGGACTCAGTTCTTTGAGGAATTAGAAGCTGGATGTGGTTGGGGATTAGCTCAAGGGCAAACATATCAGCAAGGTAAGGAATTTTAGCCATTGAAGCTGTTAAACCCCATTGAATTTATGTTAGAACTTTTAAAGCTTGTATGGAAGTGGATTTTAAGTTTAACCATGGGTGTTGGCTGAGTTTATGGGATAGTCTATGGTTTTGTTATGGTGCCTAGGTTGTGTAGACAGGGAACTCAGGTTCAATTATGAGTTTAAGTGATGTTTGAATTGTGAGAATTGGGGTTAGGCTTGACGAAAACGCAGGAAAATAGGTTGTTTTATGGGTTTAGAGGCTTGCGTCGCAGCCTTGTTCATCAAGGCCAGTAGCCCGTGTGTGCGTGAAGACCTGGGGAGGCCTTTGTTCTTGAGGCACGCCGCGGCCCAAGGAAGGGCATGCCACGACCCGTGTCTCCTAACAGGGAGGCATTTTGCCTCTATTTTGGGGCGTGTCGTGGCCCTTAAGGGGCTGGGTCGCGGCCCTAATTCAATGTATTGGCTGTTTGAAGGTCTTTGGCTCGGGAACCCAAAAGTTAAGGCTCGAGAAGGATTTTACCACCCGGATTGGTAGAATCTAAGGTCTTGGAGACTAGAATTATATCCCAAAGTTATTCAATGGATTAGAGCTTGATGGATGGCTATTGTTGATGTGTTTTGACTAGGTCTTACCGCTCAGGCTCGGGATTAGGATCGTGCTTGGAATCGCTTTGGATTGTTAGCTTAGGACACCAAGTAAGAGAACTGTTTGTACCCATAGAGGTATGTGGTGTGTTGTACTGTATGTATTGTTTATGTTTGTTATGTCATACCTGTGATTATGGCTGATCGGCAAGAGCTGGGATCGGCAAGAACCGGGAGTAGCAAGAGTCGGAAGCGGCAAAAGCCGGGAGAGGAAAGATTTGGGATTGGCAAGAGTCGGGAGCGACAAATTCAGCAGAGGCAAGAGCCGGGAGCAGCAAGAGCTGGGAGAGGCAAGAGCCGGGAGCGGCAAGGGATTGGGAACGGTGTTGATCACGCAGAGTGCAAAGTCGGGAACAGTGTTGAGCACGTGGAGTGCAAGCCGTTAGGGAAAGACCCTCCAAGGATGCTGGAGTCATCCTCTCGGTGCATACCGCAAACCAAGGGCTTGGTAAAGCGCCTGGGACGGCATGGCCGCTATGTGTTTAGCCAGTTGGCTGCTTTGTTATATGTTGTTGTAGTATTGAGCTGCTATGTGAATATACTGTTGTATTATTATGTTGTCATGTTATAGTGCTAATGTGTTATTGCGTTGTTGTACTATTAGGCTGTTATGCCATTGTGCTTTTAAGTTGGTCTAGATGTTGTGTCGATTGAGCATGCTAGTAGGATCTGGTATTTGTTTGTTGCTCTGATTGAGTATGGTTTATTGAGATATATTTTTATTGCATGATGTGCTTGAAGTTCTCTTGCTGGGCCACGGCTCACGAGTGCTCTATGATGCAAGTAAGAGCAAGGAGATTGGATCGTACAACCATGAGTTGGAGGGCATAGAGCGGTGTGTACATGTTTGGCCTACTTGGCCACCACGGTTGGAGTTATTTTAAGGAACACATGGTAAACGTTCGGTTTTGTCGCTTAGGTCGATTGTACTGTGTCTTTGGATTTTAAATGTATTTCAAAACAATGTTTTGGGATCCCAATGTAATATTTTTACGAATTTCAATAAAATACCAACTTTTTATACTTAATGTTTATTAAATGAGTCTTTATTTTTATCCAAACACACTTTCTAATCTTAAATCTCGATTAGCGAGCTAATGGCACATTTATAAATCACTTGGTAACAGCTCTAAGGAAGTAGAGCGTTACAAGACATATTTAAGAAGAAAATTGTTCTTCAGGCCAAATATGCAATTATGTGATAATAGTGATTAATTAATTAATTATAAATTAGTTGTAATCAACAAAATTAATTAATATGTAATTTTCAAAATTATATTAAATAATTAAATTAATTTCAAAATTATATTAAATAATTAATTAATTATAATTTTTGAAATTATAATAAACTAAATATTTAATTTTGAAATTTATATTGGTTTTAATTAATTAGTAGAATTAATTAAATATCTTTATTTGAGTGGGAGATAATGATATGATAAGTTCAAATTGGATTTGAATTTAAAAGATTGATATTTATTCAAATAATTAATTATATTTGATAATTAGTTAAAAAGATATTTAATTTAAATTTGAATTAATTATGGTTGTTAGATTTTTATCTGACAAGGTAGTTTGAATAAATAATTAAATAAAAATAAAAAAATTAAATATCCCTAAAATATAGGGTGGTACACGACCACACACAGTCATGTACTGCATAATTTTCAGGGATAGATTTTTCAATTTTATTTATTTAATTAATTAATTAATGGATAATTCAAAAATTAGTTTTTGTATATTTTCATTAATAAGATAATTAATTAATTAAAAGATAAATTGTAAATTAGTTACAACTTTATTTTTTAAATTTGAATATTTTCTTTTAAGTAAGACTTATTAAAAAATATCAAGATAACTCAAGACACTCAAGTCATTTGCTATGTGAAAAAGAACGATATATTTCTATCTCTCCTTGAAAAGATACAAAATCAATTTCAGGTCTCATTCTCTTGATCTCATGTGTTGAGTACATCAAGTAGAATCAGAAATTAACCATCATTTATTCTCTAGAAACCAACACACTTCTTGAGCTGTAGAGAACGTTGTGGAAGATCTTGGTGTGAGTACCTGGGAGCAGCTTGGATAGGAAGTTCGTTCAAATTACGAAAAGATATCAAGGACACTTGATAGGCATCAAGAGGTATGTTTTCTATTTACTTGCTTATGATTAATGTATGTATAGTAATGGATCCACGTATTTAAAAGTAGTTTAAATATGTTACAAAATTTTTGTTGTACACTGGGCCAACCCACCACCATTCCACTGCGTATTAGGAAACTCATTCCTAACACTAGCAATAATAGCTCTATTCATGCATGCAAGCAAGTCAAAATAAATGATTATAGGCCCTGCCCCTGTATAGATGACTATCAAGTCAATCTGTGAATAGATGGCTAATGTGTCCATCTTTGAATAGGTGACTAATGAGTCATACACTTGACCTCTGCACCCTAATCAGGTAAGTGACTAATGAGTCACGCACTTAGGCTCCGCACCCTAATCAGATAAGTGACAAATGAGTAACGCACTTGGGCTCCGCACCCTAATTAGATAAATGATGAATAAGTCACACACTTGGGCTCCACAGCCTAATCAGATAAGTGACAAATTAGTCACGCACTTAGACTCTGCACCCTAAGCCATGTGACGTTACAGTCACCTGAGCCTTTTTGGCCCTAACTCTAAGTAACTAGCCTTTAGACTAGACAAGCACTTTTAGATTTCATCGAACTTAGGGTCGGTCAAGCATTTAATGCTCATGTTGATTAGATCTAATCATTTCGGCTCTACGTTCAATATGCTTATGCCGCTCTTGACTCATAGGTCAATTCCATACGACTAGTGCCGTTTCTGACTAATAAGTCAGTACCAGTCACAAATAAGCAATGCACACAGGCATATATCATATGTCAAATATCCAAATATAAGGCATTCAGCATGCTTACTCAACATTCACTATCATAATTATGATCATGCACATTTACAGAGACTCAAGCTCTGATCAATCTCATATTCAACATTCATGCCATGTCCTAATCACATGTATCTTATACATCACATGCATTACATATTGAGTGCAGTTTTCTTAACTTTGGTCCAAGCACAAGTTACCAATAAACGACTCTCAAGCACGATCCCGTTTCCAAGCCCCTAGTGATAACCTAGTCACAACCATAATATAAAACCTCATCAAAATAAGTAAATAAATACTTCCAGACTCAAACCTAGCCTCCGGGACGTCGAATCCTACTCAATTGGGCAGTAGGATCGATCCCATGCCCTTAAAATTAAGTTCCCATGATTAAAATCCAAATCTAGGCAAAAATGCACAAGCAAGTCGCGACTTGGCCTAGTGAGTCGCGACTTGCCCCAAGTCAGAGAGCCCCTTTCCTGGGCTCTGAGTGCGGGCCGCAACTTGACCCCTCTTGGGTCGGAGCGCACCCCCCAGGCTTCCTCCTCCTAGCTTCTGGCTTCATCCAAGTCGCGACTTGCTAGAACAAGGTTGCGACTTGACCACGAAACCAGCCATATCCTTTGACTTTTCCCACTTAAAACCTTCCAAAAACCTATCCAAACATATCCAAATCCCAAAATCAAAGTTCTCAAACATCCTAATTATCCAACACCAATAAAACTCAAGCTTCAATTCATCCAAAAACTCATCAAAACATAAAATCCAATCAAAGCTTAAAAACTTTAAAAACTTAGAACTTAAAACTTGGATTACCTTTGATTGAGTCGTTTCCTAACTAAATCCTTTGGCTAATAAGCTTCTAATCTTTCCTAGAATCGCTATGCCTCGATCCTTGCTTGAATCTGAGTCCTAAAACTCGAGTTTCCTTTGAAAATGTGATCGAATGTCGAAAAGGGAATGAGAGAGAGAGAGAGAGAGAGAGAACGTTCTTTTAAAATTCTGACAGGTTACTTCAAGCTTAAGTAAACTCAAGCAAATCTTAATGCTCGGGGTCCCAAAAACGCCCCCGGTGTAAAATAGTCAAAATTCCCAGAATTTCCCCCTGATCGTACTAACTCCCAATTTATCATCAAATATTTATTCCCATTACCCAATATCCTGGTAATGTGCTAAATACCCATTGACTCACTCCGAGTCAAGTATGGATCCCGTTGTGACTTTCCCACTAGCTTGCCTCCTAGGATCGTCTCGTGGTAAGTAATCTTAGCATAACCAAATAATAATGAAGCACCACATACATACCATGTATATGCCAAATATATACCCATAATGGGCAAAATTATGAAAATTACCCAATTAAACAAAAATGGGTCCACATGCATATTTAATACACATAAACATGCATATCAAGTCATATTATAATATTATTCACATAATCACATAATGATACTCATAAATATCATATAATCACATAATTCCAAAATTTTCCATAAGCCTTATTAGGAAATTTGGGTCATTACACTCAACAATTGACATGTCCCAATGCATCGCATGGTATGGGAAAACGTGCAGCTCCATTCTGGCAGTGTTAGAGGCATGTCTCCTGTAAAATGGTGGGCTGCAACCTATGAATTAGGCCTCGTGCGATAAGCCTGGGCCCACCATCATAATTAGTGCACCCAAAGATGTTAATTAGCATTAAACTCTCAAATGATTGGGGGTGTTTGTAATAAATCCCCATAAAGGGGATTAATTATCCTCAGCCACTATAAAGAGGGCTAGGACTTCCATTGTAAGAGGATTTTTGATGTTTGAGACTTTTTGATCCCACTCTTTGTACTCAGATCAATATATATGCTGCTTGATAAATCTCCATTGAAGCTTGACATCTCAAGCTTCAATAACACAAATACTAAAGCTTCGTGGATTTGGGTTGTTTTATAATATGAACCGCGTAAAACTTGTGTCTCTTTCCTGCATTTCTATAAGTTCTTATTTAATTAGTTGATAGCGGAAAATGTAGTCAACAAAAGAATATCAAAATGATACTTTGAAGAAAAAAAAAATAGAGTACCAAGTGAGTAATTTCACTTGTAGCACATTTTGTGTGCAAATATCATTAATCTTTGGCCCAAAAGTCCTCAGCCATTGTGATTAGGTCTTGAGGACTTAATAATATGATTAATTCGTTTATAATTAATACTAATAATGAGAGAAGACACTAATTTGATGTTAAACATTTACACGTCATCACCACGAACAAAACAAACACTATTATTAGTTTAATACTAGAAATTTGTTTTTCTCTGTTTTTGTTCTTTTGATATATTACTTGCTTTCAACCACCTCCGATCTCCATCTCAAAGCCCTCAAAGACAAAGCCAACTCTTCTTACCTTGCTTACCCAATTTGGAATCATCCCAAAAGATCTGTAAAAATGGTAGATTTTCTTTTTCTCTATCCTTCTCTTTAAAAAAAAAAGAAAGAAAAGAAAAGCTAGTTTGTTCACTTGCTTATGTCGTTATTCAATATCTCTGCTTTGCTTTGCATGGTTTTCTGGCATCTTGGTACTTTTCTTCTTCCGATTTGAAGCTTGCCCATATTGTTTTTTTTTAATGATTTCTGTAGTGGGTCGGAGTTTTTGAGATTGGAATGTTTGAGTTTTGTGTTTATAGATTGAATGTCTATGTATTCACTCGAAATGCGTTTGTTCTACGTTGAGATTCACGAAATTTGAATAGGTGGGTTTTGCTTTTTTTTGAAGTTTTATCATTTTGATATGATAGTTTTGGGTTCTGGTAGTTATGGGATTGATACTGTTTTTGGAGAGATGCAATGGTTTAAATCTTGATTCGGTAACATGCTCACTATGAATGGTTTCCAAAAACCTTGGTGGTGTGGTCGATTAAGATGGTTACTTTCAACAGGAGTGTTTCACTCAATAGAAATGTGTCCTATAATCGGACTGTTTCATTCAACCGAAAGGCATTGAACGTAGGAAGCCCGAAGATCAATCGAGTGAATTCGCTCTCTCGTGTATTCAAGCTACTTGTAGTGATAGGTTCATTGCTTTCATTCATTTTAGCCTTTCTTTGTGGTTACCATTATGTGCTTCCAAGTCTTAGCCATGCCTTTCATGTGTATGGTAGTATTTCCACATTTAATGATTCTGGAAGTACCTGCAATGTGCTTGATGGAAATTGGGTCCTAGACAATCGTTATCCATTGTACAATGCTACAGAATGTCCCTTTGTTGAACGAGGGTTCGATTGCTTGCATAATGGTCGGGAAGATGCTGATTATCTTAAGTGGAGTTGGAAGCCTAGGAACTGTAATTTTCCAACATTTAATGTGCAAAGCTTATTGGGATGGCTTCGAGGTAAAAAAGTTGTTTTTGTTGGTGATTCTATGAGTAGAACACAATGGGAGTCCCTTATATGCTTGCTCATGACTGGTGTACAAGACAAGAAGAGTGTCTATGAAGTCAATGGGAATGAGATCACCAAACAAATTAGATATTTAGGTGTTCGGTTTGGTTCATTTAATTTTACTATTGAGTTCTTTCGCTCAGTTTTCCTGGTGCAAGAAGGTTCTACGCCAAAACATGCTCCCAAAAGGGTCAGGTCCACGCTGAAGTTGGACAAATTGGATGATATAAGTAACCGCTGGATTGATTCAGATATTCTCATCTTCAATACAGGTCAATGGTGGGTTCCAGGGAAACTTTTTAAAATGTAAGCTCCCTTGATCTTCAATGTTAGTTCCATGGTAATTTTTTTAAGAATGAAATCCCCAACTAGTTGAAATGATCTTTGCTGAGACTTACATTTGTTTTGACTTGTTAAATTTATTTTCAACACTCTTGATGCCATATATTCGTGTACAACAATAAGCACTTTATTAAAAAGTCTTCATTTAAATATTGAAATAGGCATGGATACTCATCAATGTACATAGTAGCTTCATGATCAATGAATCTCTCTTGAAAGTTACTAGTTACTTCCATCTGGCATGCTTATGCTTGGTCTTTGATTTCTGTAGCCATAATTTGTATTTATATTGACTGTATAAGTTTCTATTCTGGACAGTGGTTGCTATTTCCAGGTGGGAAATTTGTTAAAGCTTGGAATGTCAATTCCTACTGCCTACAGAACAGCACTAGATACATGGGCATCGTGGGTAGAGAAAACTATTGATATAAATCGAACACATGTTTTCTTTCGTACTTTTGAACCGTCTCACTGGAGGTACTCATTGATATTGCAGTAGAATGTTATCTTTTAAAGCATATTTGTTGTTTCTTTTTTGGGGGGAATTTTGTTTGGAAACTTTGTTGTCTGCTGCAGAGGAAAACGTGGATTTTATTTCTTTTTGAAAAGCTGTTTTTTAATCTCTTCCCATTGATGAACATGAAACAATTAAAGTACTGTCTTTTGACTCTCAAGTACCAACTTTTATCACTTGTTACCAACATGGATTTTTCCCTCTCTAATTAAATAGGATTACAATAATTTGCTATTACTGTTTTTGTTGAGATTTTTATTGAGCTATAGTTTGCGACTTGATAAGTAATGTGGCCTGTCTATGATCATTAAGACACTATGTATGGGGCTAGGCTTACTTAGAATAAAAATTTGAGCTTTGAATAAATGATTTTAGTTCAATGTTTTCTACAACCGTCGGGTTAGCATTAGTGACTAGGGCATCTTGGAGAAAGAAAGGTTCAATACCATTAAAATCTAATTTATGTTGATAGGGGTGTGGATATTGGAATGGGAGGTTTTGTATATTTTGTTTTTCAATATTTTTTAAAACAGATTTCTAAACTTAGGTTGTCATAACATTATTATTTTTATGATCTAAAGTAGTGTATATCAGAATGAAGTGTTTGTATAAACTAGAGACAGAATTACTTGGCTTTGTGGTCAGTCGATAGGAGTAGTACCCTGACTATTTCATTATCTTTTCTCTCATGAATTTTTGCATCTTTCCAGTTGATTTTCCTGTCTGTAGCACATTCTTTCTCTTGTCTTCTTAAATTGATGCACTTTATATAACTCCATCTCATACTCTGATGTGAAATGAATAACACTAAACAACTTTTAACTTATTTTTTGGAGTTTTCAAGTTATACTGATATGAGAAAAACCATAGATTCTTTTTCTTTTTTGGATAAAAATGCAGATTCTTTTACTTGATTTTCCTGTCTGTAGCACATTCTTTCTCTTGTCTTCTTAAATTGATGCACTTTATATAACTCCATCTCATACTCTGATGTGAAATGAATAACACTAAACAACTTTTAACTTATTTTTTGGAGTTTTCAAGTTATACTGATATGAGAAAAACCCTAGATTCTTTTTCTTTTTTGGATAAAAATTCAGATTCCTTTACTGTTTAATTTTTTCTTTTTTTTCCTATACCAGGTCTGGAAGTTAGTAAGTTTTGGTATACAAATATAAAGTTTTAGGTCTTGTAGTCTTGTATTTAGAGAGTCTGCAAATGAAAATATGTCTGGAAACTAGCCCAAGTTGTTTATGGGTGTGTGTGTTTGTGAGTCATGTGCCGACCACCCTACAATGAAGATTGAAGATTGACTTTTCTTCTGTTGTTTTTTTCTTAATACGACAATGAGAATCTGCATAACTATTAACTGATGATGATGTTTGTTCTGTACCAGTAATTTCACTCGAAGAGTTTGCAATGTGACCCAGCACCCTGTGTTTGAAACAGAAGGCAGAGAACATAGTATATTCTCTGACACTGTTTTTGATGTTGTAAAGAACATGACAATTCCTGTAACCGTGTTGCATATTACTTCAATGTCGGCTTTTCGAAGTGATGCGCATGTTGGCAAGTGGAGTGACAACCCGTCTGTTCCTGATTGTAGCCACTGGTGCCTACCTGGTGTACCTGATGTATGGAATGAAATTCTCCTTTCTCACTTGCTTGTTGATGAGCCTCATGTCAGGTGAATGGCTTAGCGTGTAAGTTCTCTTACTTTATTATGCTTATCTCTTTGTGGCTGTTTTTTGCTGCTTTACATGATTATGTATGTAGTGCTTTGAAATGAATGGTACATAACCTGATATTCATAGTCAAATATATGAGAGAGCCTGTACTTTTCCCTGACTGCTTTCTCTATTAGCAAGGAATTATTTGTTTTTGGTTACTGCTCTTTGGTTTCCACTATACATTATAATCATGCTTGACTCTTATTTGCTCCGTTTGCTGCGTCCATATCTTTAAATCAAAATTTACTTCCCTTAGTATAAATATAATATAATGTTGTAAAAGATTGGACTAAATTATTTTAAGTTCTTATTGTTTTTTTAGAAAAGAAAAACGAAAGTTGCATTTGACTTTTCCATGTAGAGAGATCACCCTATGTCTTACTGTTGTTTAATACTACCTGCCAGCTAACAATATCTTCTGATATATAAACCAGTCCCGTCCTGTGATTTCGCAAACAAAAGAGGTTAATTTATGCCCCTTATTTATTTTTATTTTCTTATCTTTGGTTGGTGCAGTTGGAGCAAAAATTTATTTATCTAGACCTATTATTTTACAAGTTAGTAGTAACTGAAAACAAAACTCATTCATGACAACTTTTCCTGGTTGAATAAGTTGCAACTTTGAGCCTCAGTACTTGTGGAGACGACTCAAGCTCTTAATAAGCACAGAGAGACGCCGGCAAATTCTAACATGCCCTTTGTTTTCGGAAGGTATAAAAATTATTTTACATTTCTTTATTAGGCGGGTCTGGATTAATTGAACGTGGATATGTATGGAACAGTTTTGTAACAAGTTTCATTTTTGTTTTGGTCATTCTTTTAGCAATTCTTTTGTACCTTACAAAACTAGATTTCGGTTACTCAGAGTCAGAGGTCACAGTTTTGTCTATTTTTTGCTCGTTATACAGGCTTGTGATGTGAATAATAAGTTTTGTTCCCAACAAACAGGGAGAAAAGAATGTGATTTATTTTATTACTTTACTACTGAACTGGGGATACCTTGTCCCAATATGTATTTGATCTGACATGATTTATTTTAGAGTAAATATATGTTAACCAAAATTATGTACTAAACTATTACACCAATTGATGTGTCAATTTCATTTAAACAATTAAATTTATTTGCCGACTTTATTGTTTTGGTGCAAAATTCAGAGAAATAGGGTAAAATATTTTCTGATGATATTATTCTGTACACAAAAACATGTATATAAAGCTTTATAGGGATCCATATATACACAAAAACATGTATATAAAGCTTTACAGGGATCCATATATAGGGAAATAAATCAAAGAATGAATACTGAAAAATCAATCCTAATAACTTCATTCCTAAAATAGATATATGGCAGCCATACAAGAATTGTCCCTAAAATAAATAAAAGATTTTCTACACTCCCCGCAAGCTGGTCTAAAAATGTCATCCATAGCCAGGCTTGCTATTTAGGAAATCAAACTGCTTCTTGGATAGCCCTTTTTATAAATATATCTGCTACTTGTTCCTTAGTAGAAATGTAAGACATGCAAGCCAGTCCTTTTTCTATTGTTCCTTAGTAGAAATGTAAGACATGCAAGCCAGTCCTTTTTCTATTTTTTTTTATAAAGTACTTATCGACTTCCACATGTTTAGTGCGATCATGAAGTACCGGATTGTGAGCAATTGCGATTGCAGCTTTGTTATCACAGTATAAGTTAATAGGAGATGATTGTAGAGACTTTAGTTCTTCCAGTAATCTTCTTATCCATAAAATCTCACACCTACCACCACAATCCTGAACTCAGTTTCAGCACTACTTCTTGCCACTATATTTTGCTTCTTGCTGTGCCATGTGACCAAGTTACATCTAGTTTAAATATTTCTGGAGCTGAATTTAGAATGGTTTCAGTAGTAGATTTAGGCTGAACAGAATTCGGATTCAAATCTAATTTGAAGTAGACAGAGTAATATTTGAAGATAAATTAGGAGTAAAAATAGAAGAAGTATTACCTGGGGTACTTGAAGGACCATCGTTCAAGGCTTCTGTTTGACCTTGTGCAGGGATGATTAGAGGATCTCTATTTCTTTCAAATATATTTTTTCTTGAATAAATCACAGGCTCAAGATTATTACGATTTTTAATTAATCGTAGCATTTCTTTTTCTGACAAACCAAGGTCAGATTCGGAATCAGCAAGCTGGGGTTGAGTTTTTCTTATTGAAACATCAAGAATAGTGTTTGGTAAAGGCTCAATAATTTCCCAAAAATTTGGCTCCACTACATTCTCCCCCTGAATTAAATTTTGGGGAAAATATGGGGTATTTTCCAAGAAAGAAACATCTATAATTGTGTAAACACATTTAGTAAAAGGATTAAAACATTTATAGCCTTTTTTTATTAGGAGGATAGCCCAAAAAAACCACATTTCTCTGCTCTAGGATCTAACTTGGACCTAGATATTTTTGAAAGGTGAACACAAGCACTACAACCAAATATTTTTGGAAGATTTACACTCACACACTTTATAATATAAATAATTACTATTTTGAAACTGATATTTTAATATACCTATATTATAATATTAATTAACGTAAACAACATACAATCATATTTTATTTACTTATTTATTATACCAACTTTTTTTTAACATAATATATCATACTAAATATCTTTTCTTATATTACGCCTTGACTTTAAGATTCATCCTTGATATTTTTTTTTATTTTTACTATTTTTTTTATATTAGTCATCATCATTTTATACACTTAAAATCACATCAATTTATTTATATAATAAATAGTATATTTTCAATAAATTAAATACATATTAGTATCAAATGACATAACTAATAAACTATGCCATGGTAGAAATGATGTATATAACTTTATATTTTTACAATTATATACTTACTAGCATCAAACAACATTACTAATTTAAACAAACATATCATTATAATTATTCAACTATCAAATAAAAGATTCACACACTTACAATCAAAGCATATGCTCTATCATTTTAGCACTTGTAGAAAATACTATTAATCGAACAATATTAAAATACTACTTTCAAGTATCTAATAAAAAAATGGTAGAATCATTCCCTTAACAAAACTTGATACAAAATCAGTTGTATGTCATACGCAACAAATCAAATAAAAGACTTGAATAAACATAATTTTTAACAATACCAAATCTTATAAATGACTACTCTTATTTCTATAAAATTAAACCCTTAATCATCATCATTTTATATACTAAAAATCACATCAATTTATTGATATACAAAATGGTATACTTTTAATAAATTATATACTTACTAGTATCAAATGATATAACTAATAAACTATACCATGGTAGAAATGATGTATATAACATTATATTTTTACAATTATATACTTACTAGTATCAAACGACATTACTAATTTAAACAAACATATCGTTATAATAATTCAACTATCGAGTATCATACGATATTGATGTATAAACATATTCTAATTAAAGATTACACCACATAAGTTTGATGATTTAGCCACTATAACAAATAGCCACTATTCACATAACAAATATTTTCATCAAAACTAATTTCAAGAAATATAAGAAATTGGTAAGGTCTATAATTTTTGTATTAGATTGGATGAAAAATAAAAAATAAAAGTAATAGAAACATTAAAAAGCTACCAAATGGTACCCAAAATGATTGTTTTTCTCAATATTGGACTACTTGGTGGCACCTTATGTTCTTCAGTCCCCCTTTATATTACTATTCAAGTTGGTTACTAGTACAACAATGGAGTTGTGTTGCTAATAGCCAAACTATATACAATAGTGATTTGTGTATTGTTTATGTTTGATTCAAATATTATATAAGATGTGAATTAAAACAAAAATACGGGGAAGATAAATGTGTAATAAAGCAATGATATTATGTAATAATTTGGTTAATACATATATTTATTTATTTATTTTTAGATGAAGTTAATACATTTGATTACGGAAAGATTTTATCATGTGAGTAATATAGGGATTCATTTTGTTTTATTACATCTGAAATTGTTAGCAACGTATACATTTATTTAGGGAAATATTATATCAATGTGAGTAATATATGGGATTCTTATTGTTTTATTACATCAGATGAAAATGCTAGCAATGTTAATAATTAGTAGGAATTCAGTAGATAATTTTTTTCATTAACAAATTTGATATTATTTAATGTTATTGGTATAGAAATGTAAACTCCCCAATATTTTTTAAGGCAAATCAACATTAAGTCTAGATTTTGGAAAAAAAAAAACTTTTTAAAACATTCCAAAGGAGTAATATAGTGCAAAACCTTAGTAGGTATCCTATTAATCAAATAAGATGAAGTAAGAATGACATCCCCCCATAAATATTTTGGAATATGCATATAAAACATCATAGCACGAGCAACTTCAAGCAAGTGTTTATTTTTTCGCTCAGCTACCCCATTTTGTTCGGGAGTATTTGGATATGTAGATTGATGCACAATTCATTTTTCCTTTAAAAAATTTCCTAAGGTGTTATTAAAATACTCTGTTCCATTATCAGTTCTTAAAACACTTATTTTTGTTTGATATTGATTCTCTATCATATTGTAAAATACTGTAAAAATTTGTTCAACCTCATATTTTTCCCTCATTAAATATATCCAGCAAAGACGAGTATGGTCACCTATAAAAGTAACAAACCATTTTTTTCCAGAATTAGTGGTAACTTTTGAAGGTCCCCCAAACATCACTATGAAAAAGGTAAAAAGGTTTTGAAGGCTGATAAGATGTTTTAATATAAGATTTTATTTGGCTCTTGGCCAATAAACAACTCTTAAATTGAAAAGATAAATGATTCAATCTCTTAAATAATACGGGAAATAAATGTTTTAAATAAGAAAAACTAGGATGACCCAGTCTGTAATGCCAAACCATTATTTGATCATGAACAGAAAGAGAACTGATGCTACTAAACCCTTGAGCAATTTTATTACTATAAAATTTATCTTCAAAATAATAGAGGTCATTGATCATCCTAGCACTGCTAATCATCTTCCCCAAACTCTGATCCTGAATAAGACAATGAGATTCATAGAAAACCACACAACAATTAGAATCTCTAGATAACTTGCTGACGGATAAGAGATTACAGGTAAGTTTAGGAACATGGAGAATAGATTTAAGATATATTCCCTCGGAAAGTTTAATTAAACATTTTCCTGTAATAGATGAGAAATTACCATCAACTATTCTAACATTTTTATCTCCTGAACATGGTATATAAGAGTCAAAAAAGTTAGAAGAATTGTTCATATGGTCAGATGCTCCAGAATTTATTATCTATGGAGCAGATGATGTCAGAAAATAATTTAGAGCATTTATTTCATGTAGAGTCCAAGAATTTTACTTAGCTAGTTAGATAGTAGTAGCAGTAGTTTAGCTAGTAGTAGTTATAGTATGTTCATTACTGTGGATTTTGGTTCAAGCCAAGACTTAGTTGAACACTCGTACCAACACTCATAGATTTTATAAGTTTAACCTATAGTTTAAGAATGTTAATTATAACATAAGGTTTGATTAATATAGCTGATTATAAAGATGATATTTATTATACTATAAGGTTTAGATAGAACCTATAAGATCATGACACTTGTCGTGTGCATTTTTATTGAGAAATTAAGCATTTTTTATGAATAGTTTTATAAGAGAAATATTTAAAAACCCCAGAACCTGCTAGCAGCTTTAAAAAACGTTATATGACTCAGTCAAAGCTGTTTACCCAATTCAAATTAGGCTGAAAATGTGCAATTACGTGTATAATATTTCAGCGTATGCCGATATATCGCAGCTCTAGTGGCGATATATCGCCACACGGGGAATACGAAAAACACGTAACTTCGCACAAACGCATCGTCGAGCCTCGAGATATAGGCCCAGGCGATATATTGCCTACTATGGGCAATATATCGGCCCTAGGGCAAGATTTTCAAATGGTTTTGAAACCGAGCTCAATTCAACACTTAACCTCTTAGCAAGCCTCTGAACCTTTTGACCGAGTCTTAAGCCTCTGCTAAATGAATATTGAAATGTTTTTCAATTAAATATTTATTATTTTTATTCAAGCTAAAAGAAGATCTTTTCACTCTTGGAACTCTATAAATAAGACCTAGTACCCAGCCATTTCTCTCATTCTTCAAGCTGAGTTTAGAGCCTTCAAGCTGCTAGGTTTACTTTTGAGTGATAAACACTTGGGTTGGGGTTATAAGCTTTATCATTTTAAGCTTTTAAAACACTTGGGAAGTAAGGTAAAATAATGTGTTTTTCTATATCGAGGTGTAGTTCGGTTCTAGTGCATTCAAAGGTATTCCTATTCCTAGTTCATTTCTATATGTTTCATTAGTTTCTTATAGTTTTCTTTACTCAAATCCTAACTCAATGTTTTTCCATTCTTGTTTAGGCATTTAAGTTCTTTGAACTTAAGGTTTCTTTTCGGTAAGTTCTTCTTCTCGGTGGTTTAGTTCATTTCTTTTCATCTCTTTCTTTTAGAATACTCACATTCTTATTGATGGCTTTTAGGAGTGTCCCAAATCCCGTCCTTGTTCTCACATCCCGGTATTGGTAAAGAAAATAGGATAGAATTTTAAATGCTTATATGATATGTTATGCTATTATGATGTTATGATTATCTTATTTTATGTAATCTTATGTTACAATATGTATAGTATGTTTATAGCCTTGGGCATATGACTTGTCTAGCTAGCAAGCCCTAAATGATTTATGGGCATATGACTTGCTTAGCTAGCAAGCCCCACAAATCTATTGGGCATATGACTTGCTTAGTTAACAAGCCCCAAGAGGTATGATGGCCATTGTAGTAGTATATGACATATGTTATAGTATATGTTTATGATGTAGTTTATGTATATGTTTTATGTTATTAGTAGATTTTCCTTGCTGGGCATTAGGCTCATTCCTTAATTTTTTATGTATGCAGGAAAATAATTATGGCGGCGGAAGGATTCTTGGCAGCTTGGGGTTGTGTATTGAGGAGGAATGGATTCGGTGAACTGCGTGAACGATTCGAGGGCGACGTTGTTTTCAGTCTTTTTAATTATGTTTATATGCATTTTCCGCACTTAGTTTTGTAAACAATTTTAATTAAGTTGAAGTTATGTTTTATCTTTCAAACAATGGGATCCCATGCCCCGAATTTATGTATTTCAATATTTACTTTATAGTTTTTAATAAAGTTATCAATGTTTTGTATGTATGTTTTCTTAAGAATAGTGTCTGTATAAGTAGTTTTAATGGTCCAAAGTCTAGAATTAGTTGGGTCATTACATTTCATTACCTGTATTTGTACTAGAGACATTAGGAATACCAGATGAGTTCGAGTTGGTTTTCAGCAGTGCATGAAGATGATCTATTTGCTCCTTAGTGACAGGAATGGTTTCAACCTCATTGGCAGTAGGAGTAGGCTTGCTTGATCTCTCCACTCTGCTTTTCCAATTTGGAGGTTTCCCATGGATTTTCCATCAGGTTTCTCTGGTATGACGTGGTTTGTTATAAACGTCACACCAAACTCGAGGTTTCTCATCAAATTTCTACGGATACGTGTTTCTGCTATAGCCTCCTCCTGTAGTAGCCAAAGTTGAACCCTCAACAGCAACTCCTTGGATCTTTTTTCTGAGCATAACACTCCTCCGAATCTCTTCTCTTCTTACTTCTGCAAACACCTCACCAATAAGAGGCAAAGGTTGTCGTCCAATAATTCTTCCCCTTACCTCATCAAACTCCACATTCAGTCCAGCCAGATTCTTGTAGATTTGAGTGTTCTCAATTGTTTTTTTATGGTGTTTCCCATCTTCAACATATTTCCATTCATAGGTGTCGAAGAGGTCCAGGTATTGCCAGATTCATTTCAACAAGTTGAAATACTTGGTGACTATGACCTCACCTTGTCTTATCTCACCAAGTTTGAGATTCAACTCAAATATCTGGGATTGATTCTCCAAATCTGAGTTACATTTTCCCAAAGTTCCTTTGTTGTAGGATAGCACATATAGTTGGAGTTGATCTCTTCTTCCATGGAATTCACAAGCCTTGCCATGACCATGGAGTCCTCAGCATCCCAGATTTCATAGGTTGGATCTCCTTCTGCTGGTTCCTTCTTCTCTCTCGTCAAGTACCCCATTTTTCCACTGCCCTTCATGTACATTCATATAGATTGAGACCATCTAAGAAAATTATCACCATTCAACCAAATGGTAGTGATTTGGACAGAATTAGAATCAAAAGTAATGGACTTGACTGAACTAGCTTGTGGAATAGTGGTGGAATCGGTTGGAATAGTGGTGGATTCATTGGTTTCAGACATGATGGAAGGGAAGGAGAAAAAAAATATGAAAAAAAACAGAGATATTATTATGTACCAAGAGAATAGGGTAGAGGAAAGCGCTGGCTCTGGTACCAAGAGAAATAGGGTAAAATATTTTCTGATGATATTATTCTGTAAACAAAAACGTGTATATAAAGCTTTACAGGGATCCCTATATAGGAAAATAAATCAAAGAATGAATACAGAAAAACCAATCCTAATAACTTCATTCCTAAAATAGATATATGGCAGCTATACAAGAATTATCTCTAAAATAAATAAAAGATTTTCTACAATATCATCATTCTTTATGGTTTAATGTTTTTGTGCACATATCATTATTCTTTATTTTATTTCTTCATACATACTAAAAAACCAGTTAGTTTGACAGTTTTAATGTCCAAAAGCATTATAATTTATGCATGTGAATAATGGTAAGTTATAACTTGTATAGGTATTACAAAATAATACAATAGAGTTATGTGTCTACCCACAACAGAGTTATATGTCTACCCATGTCCCATGCTATAGAACTAGAGTAAATATCTAATATTTTCAAAACGTTACAAATTTATGTTAAATCTTTTTTTTTCTTTGGTAAATATCATCAATATTTTCAAAATATTGTAATTTTATACCCATTTTAGTTTTTTTGGTGATAAATATACTCAAATATTATCACAATATTGCACTTCTATATATTTATATATAGATATATATTTATATATAGATATATATTTATATATACATATTTGATTTTTTTTTACCATATATAAAAGATTGGGTGTAAAAAAAAATATTGAGTGTAAAAGTGTAATATTTTGAAAATATTGAGTATTTTAACAATCATTTACTTGATAAATTATTATTATTATTATTATGTATACGGTTGTTTTACATTTAAGACATTTATAAATGTCATACTCATAGGCACGATATCTCAGTGACATTATTGAAAATTGGGTATTAGAAACTACGAAAATTATAAAGTGATGTAAGAATCAAAATATTGATTTCTAAACACATTCATAAACTAACCTGTTAGATCATATAAACAAAGAAATAGACATTTCCTTCTCTTAGTTGGTGTGTTGGTACATGTTAGGCTCTCCATTTCTTGCAATTGGACATTTGAAGCACCCCTTGGCGTGGTGGTGGCTTCGGCTTCATGCTCGGGTTTGATGGCGACTTCTCACTACAACAAAAAGGCTCTTTAGAGGCGACGGATGTCGCCCCTAATAATACCCGAAGTCGTCGTTGATGGTCATTAGCGATGACATGTCACCGCTGACGTGTCATCACTAATATTTCGACGCTAATGTTGATTATTAGCGGCGACAAAACAAAAAAAAAATTTATTAAAATAATAATATTAAAAAAAATAAGATATTAAAATAATATATAAAAAATAATAAAAAAATATTAAAATAAGATATTTAAACAATATTTTTTAATTTATAATATCATAATTAAATATGCATAAAAATAATAATACTAAAATTAAATATACATAAAATTAATAATTTATTCAAACAACAATCCAATAATACAATATTATCCAAATTAAATATCCATACAATATTTTTTTTAATTAAAAGTTATTGTTTAATAAAATAATATATAAAACATCTCAACCCTCGACGTCCTCCGTATTGTCTCCTTCTTCTGGTGCCTGCGATGGCTGCAATTCCTGTGGTGTGTGTAGAGGCATCGCCCATGGATACTGTAGAGGCAATGATGATCCTCCAGGTCCATACATGTATGGATACAGATAGGGCAGATGTTGAGACAACGACCCACTCATATGAGGAGGCGGGGGTTGGGACGAAGGTCCGCTCATATGAGGATGATAAGCCTGAGGGTACGAAGGCATCAACCATTGATACATATATGGCTGGGCCGAAGGTTGAGAGGGCAAAGTTGATGCAGGTGTGTCGGGATGGCCTGGTGAAGGCTAAGAAGCTGAAGCTTGAGATGTGTGTTGTGTCTGAGTTTCAGAAGACGAACCTACATACTTCTCGAAAAATCGCTGATATGTATTCTACATCTCCACGTTTGTTGTCAGACATTTTTCAGGTGGAAGTTGTTGATACACGTACTGAAGCTGTTCATTCATGACCTTCACAATGTCAACCAATCCATGTATTTCCTCAATCAACTGTTGAGGTGGTGCCTGAGACTGAGTGTTTTGAGAGGGACGACTTAACGCTTGTCCCTTTAATTTGCGGCCAACACCTCGCTGGTGGCCCCACCTTTCACCAAGAACCTGACTTAGTATCTTCATTTGATTGACCGAGGAAGAATCATCAGTACCAAATTCAACTATCTGCTGAGTCTCAGCTTCAAGAGTTGACTTCAACTTAACCTGTTTTTTAACAAAATTATAATACAAAAGAAATATATAATTATTTGAATTGATAATAAAGTTAAACTTACATAATCTTGTTTAGCATCCTCGTTGACAAAATTCTTGTTCTTTTTGGTCCAGTGATACTCCTTCCATTCTTCAATTAGGTTTGGGTTCAACTAATAAATAAAATGAGAATGTTAGAGAACTTATAAATTCGTACTACTTAATTAAGTTAATATTTTCACTTACTTTTTCGTGACAAGTGGTCGCTAATGATTTCGTGCCTTGTGTTGTAGAGTACTTCATTTGGTCTCGATTTATTTTGTTCTTCACGGATCGCGCAATAAACTCTGGACTCCTGAAAAACTCACAAATTTGTTTCCACTCATCGACGTTGACATCTTTGGGTGGATTCTTTAGGACCTCGTCCCAATCATCTGGTCCTTTGTAGAACTTTTTGAAGTGGGCATGCCGCTTAATTTTCCTATCTCGGTATCTCTCAGCCATCTCAACATCGATACTGTCAATGAGGGGGGTATAATCTGATCGCCCATCTATTTGTTATAAGAAATAATAGCAATTTTCTTTGTTATTAGAAATAATAACAATTTTTTGTTATAAATACACAATCCCGACCCCCGACCCTATCCCGACCCCCGACCCAATAAAGACCCTCTCCCGACCCAATGAAGACACTATCCCAATCCTGACCCTCTCCCAACCCTATAAAGACCCTATCCCGACCCTGACCCTATCCCGACCCCGACCTCATCCTAACCCCAAACCCTATCCCGACCCTATAAAGACCCTGTCCCAACCTCGATCCTATCCTGACCCTATAAAGACCCTATCCCGACCCCAACCTCATCCTGACCCCCGACCCTATAAAGACCGTATCCTGACCCTATCCCGACCCGACCTTATAAAGACTCTATCCCGACCTCTACCCCTATAAAGACTCTATCCTGACCCCCGGCCCTATAAAGACCTTATCCCGACCCTATAAAGACTATCCCGACCTCATAAAGACTCTACCTCGACCCCGACCCTATCCCGACCTCCGGCCCTATAAAAACCCTATCCCGACCCCGACCCTATAAAGACCATATCTCGACACCGACCTCATCCAATCCCTCGACCCTATAATAATCCTGACTTTATAAAGAACTTATCCCGACCTGACCCCGACCCTATAAAGACTCTATCCCGACCCCTAACCCTATAAAGACTCTATCCTGACCCCCAACCCTATAAAAGACCTTATCTCGACTCTATAAATCTACAAAAAATTAGGCAGCATATCCCTTATACTAATGACCTAGCCATCTGTAAACATTTAAAAAAATACAATTCAAACAACACACAATAATTTTCTTCCTTATATCTTCATAGCACACAAAAATTTCATAGAACCTACTTCACTATGGATGAATATTCAGGATATTCAAACTCCTCTAACAATAGTAAATAATAATAATAACAATAATAAAACAATAAATAAGAGACACATACCAATTAATAAAAGGATCCAAAAGAAAATGTTCCTGTTGACCGCGTTTTTGGCCAACGACGTGAGAACGTCAAAAACGATAAAGCCTTCAAGAGAAATTAAACAACACAGACGGTTTTGAAAATAAAGTAAATAACACACGCAATTTTTATAGTGGTTCAGCCCCAATATGTTGGTAATAGCCTAATCCACTTAGAGTTGTGATTATAGATCTGCACTCAAGATCAGATGAACTGAGCCAACTGAGTTTCTTCAGTACAGATTACAAGAATACAAGAATTCTTTCAGATACAAGCACTTTCTCTCTCTAGAAAATTCAGACCCAAAATTTCCAAAAGTCCTTTTCTAATCCCATAAGCCATATATTTATAGGCTTAGGATCATACATCTGCTCTCCCCTAGAATCGGGATATTTCATTATATTTATTATATTTAAATTACAAAAATATTCAAAATGTAACAGAACACCCAATTTGTGGGAAGAATGAGAGATTCCCGCGTATGCCAAGACCGATTCTTGTTGAAGCCGTTTCTGGGAATCTTGACGTAGTCTGTTCTACCTGGTTGATGAATATCACCTTCTGGTCGGCCATACCTCTACTGGACAGTTACGCACTTTGCTGGTAGGACACGCACTCCTCTGGTCTAACATGGCACATCTCTAGTCTGGTCTAACATGACACATCTCTGGTCTAACATGGCACACTGGTCTAGCATGACACATCTCTGGTCTAACATGGCACACTGTTCTAGCATGCACATCTCTGGTCTAACATGACATTTCTCTGGTCTAACATGGCACACTGGTCTAGCATGACATTTCTCTGGTATGACATTTCTCTGGTCTAACATGGCTTACTGAGCTACTCCTAAGCCAAGTCACTTTATCATAACTCTGAGGAGCCAATATATTGGGGCTAAACCACTATAAAAATTGCGTGTGTTATTTACTTTCTTTTCAAAACCGTCTGTGTCATTTAATTTCTCTTGAAGACTTTATCGTTTTTGACGTTCTCACGTCGTTGGCCAAAAACGCGGTCAACAGTTCCAAATGAAAAGACTCCAAAATTTACTCCTATTTATTTTCTCCAAAAAAGAAAACAAAGTTATTAAAATATATATATATAACACATATAACATAAACATGTATATATACACACATACACATATATATAAACAAAAATATATATCAACATACACAAACATATAAATATATATATAAACAAATATACATTTATTCACACATATAAACATATACATATATATATTTATACACACATATATAAATATATGTTTTTTTTTTATATTTATATACATATAATTTATAAAAACATATATGTATATATATAAACTGAAAAAAAACATATATAAATATATACAAACATATATAAACTTATAAAAACATATATGTATATAAATATTAAAAAAAACATATATATATATACCTCTCGCATGGTGGCATGCGGGTGGGGGGCTGGGATGGGGCAGCGGGTGACGGGGTGGGGGGCTGGGCAGCGGGCCGGTGGCTAGGAGGCGCTGCGGGGGGGTAGGAGGCTAGGATGTGCTATGGGAGAGAGAGGGCGGACGAGGCTGACTTGAGGGTGGCTCCAGGGACGTGTTGTGGGCAGGAGAGAGAGGGCGGGACGGGGTGGCTCCGGAGAGGTGGGTGGCGCGGCGACGAGGTCAGGGGCTGGGCTATTCAAGCACTCAACATGGATTTGCAACTTGCAAGAGAAAATAGAATGTTGCAGTTGAATGAATTAGAAGAGATGCACTTATTCTCAAATGAAAAGACCAAACTTTACAAGGAGAAAACAAAAAGATGGCATGACAAGCATATTCAACCAAGAGTGTTTGAAGAGGGCCAGCGAGTTTCGCTCTTTAACTCGCGTTTGAAGCCATTTCCAAACAAGCTCAAGTCAAGATGGTCGTGGCCATTCTTGGTGGTTAAGGTGTATCCCTATGGAGCGGTGGAATTGCGTGGAGAAGGCTCCGAAAGAGAATTCAAGGTTAATGGCCAAAGACTCAAGCCCTATTGGGGTGTAGAAGTTGAGTGAAACAAGTGCTCAATCTCTTTGGAGGATCCTTGAAAAAGATGTAACAAATTGGGATGCTATGGAGTTTGGAGATTTAATTGTAAAGCAACCCAAACAATATATATATAAAGAAAATATACAATATATATAAAAAAAAAGTAAAGAAAAATATATATAGTAAAATTTTTCTTTTAGATTTTGGTTTTTGATGGTTAAATGTGCTTATGGTTGTAGAGAAAATATAATCAAATGGGTCGCAGAGTTAGGCATTTTTGTTGAAGTAACGTCAATATGATGCTACAACATCAATTTTGAGCAAGCTCTCTGACTTACTTTTGCTGCAGTAAAGTTCTTGTAATGCTACAACAAAGTTTTAGTGGACAAGGACGACTCTCTGACTTACCTTTGTTGCAGCAAAGTTCGTGTAATTTTACAGCAAAGTTTCAGTGGACAATGGCAGCTCTCTGACTTAACTTTGTTGCAACAAAGTTGGTACAATGCTTCAGCAAAGTTGCTAAAATTCAAAGAAGATTGATTTGGGCCTAAATCTTCCAATTTCAGCCCTAACCTCTTTTGAAACCCTAATCCTATCATCATCATCTCACACTTTTCTCACCCAGCCGCCCCACCATCTCACCTCCACCTTGCACCACCCGAAGCTCCACCTCCACCTCCCACCCAACCCCATGACACTACCACAACTCACGCGCCTCATCTCCATCCAGACCCATGAACCAGTCGCGCCTCACCATGAACCTAGCCCCATGCCCCCCATGCCTTTGCCCAACCCCACACACAACCACAACCCGTCGCCCCAAGCCCCGACCAACAAGCACCTAGCCCGAAGCCTCCATCTAAGCCCCGCTCACCTCTGCCTTACACTATGAATCACTCTCCACTTCTCAAACCCACGCTCACCTCAAGTGTCTCAAGTTCTTTCAAGGTACCTCATTGATCTGCTTTTATTAACTTTGGCATTTAAATTAATTTTGGTTGTTGGATTTTTTTATTGAGCATTATGCCTAGAACCAAGCAAGTAGCACAGAAAAAGAAAAAGGCAGTGGCCAAGGAACAACCTGTTGTTGAGAAATTCATATCCCCGAGGGCTGCCAAAAAAATTCAAAAAAGTTTTTCAGAGAGATATTTGGTTTGAGAGAGCATTCCCAAATGTTGGAAATCTTGATTATGTGACGACTATGATTGAAAATCGAGGGTGGCTTAAGTTTTGTACAACATATCTTGAGGCTATTGTTTCTTTGGTGAAAGAATTCTATGCTAACTTTGTGTCAACGAAATCAAGAAAAATCACGGTCTGGAGCAAGCAAGTTAGTTTTCGCCTCAGGACATCAATGTTGTTTTTGGGTTGCTCGATGTCGATGAGGCTAAGTATGAAGACCTTGCCCCTCGACAAAGTGATGAACTACTTGCCACTATGTTAACAGAAGTGACTATGGAGGGAACGCAATGGACTGTTTCAAAAAAATATGGAGCTCACACTATCCCCCGCACTGCTTTAACTACTCCTGCTCGCGTATGGAACCATTTTATCAAAACCAACATGTTGCCTACCGCCCATGACACCTCAGCTAGCAAATATCAATTCATACTAATTTTCAGCATTTTGATTGGCCTATCCATTAATGTGGGGGAGCTCATTTTAGAGGAGATTGTGACTTTTGGTGCTATAAAGAGCAAGGGACCCTTTTTTTTCCCACTTTGATCACTGCATTGTGCCTCAAAGCGGGTGTGCCGCTAGCTCTGGATGATGAAAGGTGTCACTCTCCAGATTACATTGCTTTTCATACAATTCGAAAGGTCACCAAAGCTGCTTTCATTCAAAGAGAGCGACCCTCCACCTTTGCTCCACCACCATCGCCTGACCATGACTATATTGCCCCTCCGGACCCCACTGTCACTAAGCTTTATGCCACTCAGCAAAGCATGCTCAGTCTAATGCATCACATAGAGGCCTAGCAGCACGCCTATTGGGGATATGTGCACCAGTGTGACAATGTATTGCATCACTCTTTCTAGCCCACTGAGCCTTTCCTAGAGTTTCTCAAGGCCATCATGGAGCAGTGGCATGCACCTGAACCTTCAGTAGAGGCATTCGCAATGGAAGGTTCAGGTGCATGCCACTGCTCCATGATGGCCTCAGGGAACTCTAGGAAAGGCTCAATGGGCTGGAAAGAGTGACGCAAGACATTGTCACGCTGGCGTACATATCCCCAATAGGCGTGCTGCTAGGCCTCTATGTGATGCATCAAACTGAGCATGCTCTGCTGAGTGGCATAAAGCTCAGTGACGGTGGGGTCCGGAGGGGAAATATAGTCATGGTCAGGAAATGGTGGTGGAGTAGAGGTGGAGGGTCGCTCTCTCTGAATGGAAGCAGCTTTGGTGACCTTTTGAATTGTATGCAGATCAATGTAATATGGAGAGTGACTGTAATGCCCGAAATCCCTAATGCGGTTTAATGACTGGATTAGTAGGTCGGGAGGGCCATAATTGCTTAATTATGCCATTAAATGATTATATGCATGTTTATGTGAATTGTATTATAATATGATGTTATATGCATGCATGTGGGTCCACATTTCATTACAGGGGTGTTTTGGTGATTTGGCCCGTTGAGGGTGTAATTGTATATTTGTATGCATGTCGGTGACCTATTGTTGAGACCACATTATAATGTGGGTTTGTTCAAGCTATTCAGCATGAGATGATCTTGGAATATTAATTAGTGGTCTAGTCATAACAGGTTTAAGTTCGGGGCTCGGGATGAGTCTCGGGGTGATTTTAATGATTAGAGCATTGCTGGGAATTAAAGGGTAGCGGGATATGAATTATTGATGTTTGAGAATAGCAAGAATTGGAGAGCGTTAATTATGATTAACGAGATTGGTGGGAAATACCAATTTTGCCTTTGGGAGCCTTTAGAAACCCTTATTAGACATAGGGGTATTTTGGTCTTTTCACCCCTAGGATAGATATAAGCCATTTATGGCTGTAGAAAGGTGGAGAAAAAAACAAAGTAACTTCAAGAGCTTCCCTGTACCTATCTATCTTCCTTTTTCTTTGTGATTTTTTAGCCTAATTTGAGGATTCAAGCTTGGGAAGTAACTCTTGTGAGCTTGGGAGTGTGTTCCACCATTGAAGAGCATAATAATGTGAGCTTGAGGTAAGTTTCTAGCCATTAAATTCCCTAGTTTGCTGTGTTTTAGCTCTGTTTTTCAGTGGGATTTCTAGGTTGGATGCTTGGTTTTTGTTGGGAGTTTTGGCTAGGGTTCTTGTGGTTGTGAAGCTTGGGGTATGTGAGGATGGTTTTTGGGGTTCTTTTGGCACCAAAAATGAGGTTTGGAAGCTTTGGAATCGAGTTAGAATTGAAGGAGTCGAAGAAGGAGGTTTCAGGGGAGAGCTATTCTGGGGGTAGCGCTACAGCGCCCATCAGAGGGTGCTATAGCGCTACACAGGACTTTTCTTGGGCGGTTGGGGGTTCTGAGTATAGCGCTGGGGCGCTATTGAGCAGCGCTGTAGCGCTACTCTGCTCCTCCAGAATCCCATTTTGAGTGTTTTTAAGGATTTTTGGCTCGGGGTTTCAATCCTTAAGGCCCGGGATCGAATCTACTCACCGTGTGGGCATGTTTCGAGGTCCTGAGAGTGGGGTTTAGGTAAAGACCCTTTCATTGTTGATTTTCATTAATGGAGGTTATAATTGGTTATGATTAGGTAACCGCTAAGGAATCAAGGTCGATCGTTCTCAGGAGTCGTTCTTGTTTTATTTCTCGCTCGAACCAGAGGTAAGAGAACTGCACCCCATATGTGACATGCGTGGTTGTTCATGAAGCATGTTGAATGTGTAAATGTGGACATGGATTGGTTATTGAATGCTTAGCAAATCTTGCTCACTTGTGCATGGTACCGACTAATTAGTCAGAGTTGGCAAAGGTGTCAGTATCAACTGTGAAGCTAAGACTCATTAGTCAGGTTTGGCAGTGGTACTGGGCACTGGTCACACAATGCTGACTCATAAGTCAGGAATAGCCTTAGTGTGTTCAACGCAAGCCAATAAAGGTTAGATCTAATCGACATCTGCCTTAAATGACTCAGAAGAGCGTTAATGCCGGACCGACCTCAAGTTCGATGAAAATTAAAAGCGCTAGTGTGACTTACGCATCAGTCACTCATCTGTTAGGTTAGAGACTTACCCATCAGTCTCTCATCTGTTTAAGCTAGTGACTTACCCAGCAGTCACTCATCTGTTAAGGCTGGTGACTTACCCAGCAGTCACTCATCTGCTTAAATTAGTGACTTGCTTGTCAGTCACTCAGTATGGTTTACCAGAACCTCAAGTGTAATGACCCAACTACTCTAGACTTTGGACCATTAACGAAAACTATACATAGACACTAATTTTTAATAAAACTTACAAGTGAAATAATCATTACTTCATTAAAACTTGTAAAACAAATGTTAAACTACATAAAATTTAAAGTAGGATATGGGATCCCATTGTTTTAAAAGAAAAACATAACATAATTGCGAATTACATAATAAAGTGCGGAAAATACATATAAAACCATAATTAAAGAGACTTCATCCTCAAATCGAACACTCGGTCCTTTGACTCCATTCCGCCTCAATACACATCCCCAAGCTTCCAAAAACCTTTCCCGCCATCAAAACTATTTTCCTGCACATAAAAAAACATAAAGGAGTGAGCCTAATGCCCAGCAAGGAAAATCTAACGCATAAATCATATACGTAAAATTCATAATGCAACATAAAACATATCATAAACATATGTCACACATACTATAATGGCCATTATTACTTGGGGTCCCATAAACAAAATAAGTCATATGCCCATTAGATTTGTGGGGCTTGCTAGCTAAGCAAGTCATATGCCCATAAATTTATTGGGGCTTGTTAGTTGTACAGGTCATATGCCCAAGTCTACAAACATACACAAATCATAAGTTAACATAACACATAAATCATAAGATAACATATGGCATAACACATAAAATCATATCCTATTTTCCTTACCAAAAGTACCGGGATATGAGAACAGGTTTGGGACTTTGGAACACTCCTATAAACCATAAATGAAAGGGTGAGTATACTAAATAAAAAGGGATGAAAGTGATGAAAGAACTATACCATCAAAATATACTTACCAAGAATCTTATGTTCAAGATTTTAGATTTCCTATCCAAGAATAAAGAATAAAATTAGGGTGCTGAGTAGAAAACTATAAGAACTTAAAGAAAACGATACCAAAATGAACTAGAGTTTGGAATACTTTGAATGCTTCTATGACCAATCTAAACCTTGAACCGAAATGAGCTATAAACCTTACTTCCCAAGTGTTTGGTAAGCTTATAATGATTAAGCTTATAATCCCCAACCTAAGTGTTTACACTCTCAAAAATAACCTAGCAGCTTCAAAAGTATATCAAATGAGCCGATATATCGCCCCTTGTAGGCGATATATCGCCTAGGCCAGCATGCCCGAGGCTCGTCGAGGTGCTCGTGCAAAGTTACGTGTTTTTCGTATCCCCGTACTGCGATATATCGCCCCTATAGCTGCGATATATCGGCATACGCTAAATATTTAAACACGAAATTGTACATTTTAAGCTTAATTTGAATTGAGTAAACAACATTGACTAAGTCCTCTAACGTTTTCAAAGCTGCTGACAGATCCTAGGATATTCAAATATTACTCTTAATAAACTTATTCCTCAAAAATACTTAATTATCATTAAACATACACATGACAAGTGTTACTTTCTTATTGGGTCCATCTAAACCTTATAATATAATAAATATTACCATCAATATCAGTCATATTAATCAAACCTTAGATTAAAATTAATATTCTTAAACTATAGGCTAAACTTATAAAATCTACAAGTGTTACTACGAGTGTCCAATTAAATCCCAGTCTGAACAAAAATCCACAGTCATAAAACTACTACTACTATTGCTATTATTACTACTATCTAACTAGCTAGGTAAAGTTCTTGGACTCTACATCAAGTGTTGATTCACTCATTTGATTAGAGCTATAAGCTCATTCATGGTTATTGTAAACACAAAGTGATATTCACTCATCTGTTTAGAGCTATAAGCTCTGTGTGATTATAATAATAATCATTTGTTAATGTTTATATGCATTACTGTGTTTTCTTGCTGGGCTTGACTCATGGGTGTTATGTGGTGTAGGTAAAGGGAAAGAAAAGCTCACCCAACCCTGAGTGGAGAGCTTAGGTGGTGATGTGTACATATGCGGCCGCTTGACCACCACAGCCAAGGAGTTCTCAGAGGAGCTAGGGGGTTTACCCTATTTTTTCCGCTTAGGTCGGCGGGTTTGTAAATTTGAAACAGTAATTTTGAGTTGTAAATAACTTGTAAATGTTTTTATGGGCCCATGAAAAGTTTTATGTATTAAATAAAATATATCCTTTCCTTTTGATTGTGTTTCCACCTTAGCCTGTTAATAACACTTAGAAGCACGTTTTTAACCAAAGGACTTGGGTAACGAGTCAAATTTCTAGTTCACCGTTCACCGTAACTGTTCTGGGGTAACCAGAGCATTACAGTGACGCCTTTCATCATCCGGAGCTAGCGACACACCCGCTTTGAGGCACAACGCAGTGATCAAAGTGGGAAAAAAAAGGGTCCCTTGCTCTTTATATCACCAAAAGCCACGATCTCCTCTGAAATGAGCTCCCCCACATTAATGGATAGGCCAATCAAAATGCTAAAAATTAGTATGAATCGATCTTTGCTAGCTGAGGTGTCATGGGCAGTAGGCAACATGTTGGTTTCGATAAAATGGTTCCATACGCGAGCAGGAGTAGTTAAAGCAGTGCGGGGGATAGTGTGAGCTCCATATTTTTTCGAAACACTCCATTGCATTCCCTCCATAGTCACTTCTGTTAACATAGTGCCAAGTAGTTCATCACTTTGTCGAGGGGCAATGTCTTCATACTTAGCCTCATCGACATCGGGCAACCCAAAAACAACATTGATGTCCTAAGGAGAGTGATTCACGGTGTAAGGCAGAGGTGAGCATGGGCTGAGATGGAGGCTTCGATCTGGGTGCTTGTTGGTCGGGGCTTGGGGCCACGGGTTGTGGTTGTGCGCGGGGTTGGGTGAAGGCGTGGGAGGCATGGGGCTAGGTTCTTGGTGAGGTGCGACTGGTTCATGGGTCTGGATGGAGATGAGGCACGCGAGTTGTGGTAGTGTCATGGGGTTGGGTGGGAGGTGGAGGTGGAGCTTCGGGTGGTGCAAGGTGGAGGTGAGATGGTGGGGCGGCTAGGTGAGAAAAGTGTGAGATGATGATGATAGGATTAGGGTTTCAAAAGAGGTTAGAGCTGAAATTGGAAGATTTAGGCCCAAATCAATCTTCTTTGAATTTTAGCAACTTTGCTAAAGCACCAACTTTGTTGCAACAAAGTAAAGTCAGAGAGCTGCCATTGTCCACTAAAACTTTGCTGTAAAATTACACGAACTTTGCTGCAACAAAAGTAAGTCAGAGAGTTGTCCTTATCCACTAAAACTTTGTTGTAGTATTACACGAACTTTACTACAGCAAAAGTAAGTCATAGAGCTTGCTCAAAATTGATGTTGTAGCATCATATTGACGTTGCTACAACAAAAATGCCTAACTCTACGACCCATTTGATTCCATTTTCTCTGAAACCATAAGCACATTAAACCATCAAAAACCAAAATCTAAAAGAAAAGATTTACTATATATATTTTTCTTTAGTACTTTTTTTTATATATATATTGTATATTTTCTTTATATATATATATATATTGTTTGGGTTGCTTTACAATTAAATGTTAGAGAATATATATTATTGCTCAATGGAATTATGGAAAAACCAAATACAACTCTATGCAAAAATTCAATGGACAAGATAATATTGATTAAATAAGTATTACAACCCAATTGCTCAAAATACAAGTAAATCAAAAGATGTAGAAGAAGAAGATTACAAACTCAATACTATAACAATACCAGTAAATAAGAAGAACCAAAGAATGAAAACACAAACTCTCACACAACCAAAGTGTAGAGTAGTGGGGATCACCAACTTGAACAAGGTTCAAGACCTTTGTCCAAAAGCTTATTTCCCCCTATTCTCTAAGCACTAAGGGATCTCTCTAGGAAATAGCTCTCTGGAATTATCAAGCCTCAAGGTGTATTTTCAGCCAAGTGCTTTGTGGATGAAAAATGGTGTTGTCTTACAAGTGAGCATTAGGCTCCTATTTATAGAGTTTGAGATACCCCTTTGAATTTCAAATTCCACCAACCCTCATGGTTGTTACCAATGTTTAATTGGATATTTATGGAATTAAAATGGAGATTTGGGAGTTATTTGGGATGTTAGAACCGTTCAATTTGGAAAAAACTGAAAATTCACATAGGCTGTCAGCCTCACTGGCCGCGGCCGCGACTTTTCAGTGGCCGCGGCCACAGGCCATTTTCCGCACAAACAAGTCATTTTTCCAAAACGTCCCAAATCCTTTCCCACATGATTTTGTAACCTCCAAACACCTATTGGGAGTTAAAAACATGTCTTCAACAGTCATATATCATCATGACTTTATGAAATCCAATCTCAAATGTGTAACATATAATATACACATTATTGGGTAATATTTGGGAGTTACAAATTTGTAACTGATTTTGTAACTCCAAACTATGTCACATTTGGGCACACACATTAGTCCAATTTTGTGACTCTCAATAATATGTTGCAAGGTGTGACAAATCACATTTTGTCACATTATTTAATCTAATATTATATTATATGAAATAATATAACATTAAATCTCCAAACTCCACAGCATCCCAATTTGTTACATCTTTTTCAAAGATCCTCCAAAGAGATTGAGCACTTGTTTCGCTTAACTTCTACACCCCAATAGAGCTTGAGTCTTTGGCCATTAACCTTGAATTCTCTTCTGGAGCCTTCTCCATGCAATTCCACCGCTCCATAGGGATACACCTTAACCACCGAGAATGGACTCGACCATCTTGACTTAAGCTTGACTGGAAATAGCTTCAAATGCGAGTTAAAGAGCAAAACTCGTTGGCCCTCTTCAAACACTCTTGGTTGAATATGCTTGTCGTGCCATCTTTTTGTTTTCTCCTTGTAAAGTTTGACATTTTCATAAGAAAATAACCGCATCTCTTCTAATTCATTCAACTGCAACATTCTCTTTTCTCCTGCAAGTTGCAAATCCATGTTGAGTGCTTGAATAGCCCAATAAGCACAGTGCTCGAGTTCCACCGATAAATGGCAAGCTTTTCCAAACACCAAACGATATGGTGACATCCCCAATGGTGTCTTGAAAGCTGTTCTATAGGCCCACAATGCGTCATCTAACCTCTTGGACTAATCCTTGCAGTTAGGGATCACCATTTTCTCAAGGACACCTTTTATCTCTCTATTGGACAACTCAGCTTGCCCATTAGTTTAGGGATGGTATGCAGTAGCTACTTTGTGCCTCATATCATATTTAGCTACCAAACTTTCTAGTAACTTATTCACAAAATGAGTGCCTTCATCGCTAATGATTTCCCTTGGGGTGCAAAAATGAGTGAACACATTCTTTTGTAAGAACCTTATGACAACTTTAGAATCATTAGTGGGAGAGGCAATTGCTTCCACCCATTTTGAAACGTAATCCACAGCTACAAAGATGTACAAATTGCCATAAGATGGAGGAAATGGGCCCATGAAATCTATATCCCACACATCAAACAATTCAAATTTGCGAATATTAGTTAAGGGCATCTCATTCTTTCTAGAAATATTACCAACTCTTTGGCATCGATCACATCTCAACACAAAAGCATGAGCATCTTTAAACAAGGAATGCCAAAAGAAACCACATTGAAGTACCTTAGATGCGGTGCGAGTTCCCCCAAAATGCCCTCCATAAGGTGAAGAGTGGCAATGGTGTAGGATATCTTCCATCTCTTGATTGGGGACACATATCCTAATCATTTAGTCGGCACATTGTTTGAACAAGTAAGGCTCCTCCCAAAAATAGTGTCTCACATCATGCAAAAACTTCTTCTTTTGTTGGCTTGTAAAATCTGGAGGCAACAACTCACTAACCAAATAATTAGCAAAATATGCAAACCAAGACGAAAATTGAGAGTGGTTTACCTCAAATAATTGCTCATCCGGGAATGTCTCCTTGATGGGAACTAAAAAACTTGATTCTTTATAACCTTCCATTCTTGACAAATGATCTGCCACTTGGTTCTCCACTCCTATTCTATCTTGAATTTCCACATCAAACCCTTGGAGAAAAAACACCCATCTAATCAACCGAGGCTTAGCATCCTTCTATTCAATCAAGTACTTTATGGCTGAATGATCCGTATAGACTATCACCTTGGTGCCCACCAAATAAGATCGAAACTAATCAAAAGCAAAGACAATGGCCAAAAGTTCTTCTTCTGTCACTGTATAGTTGAGTTGAGCACCTGTCAAAGTACGACTAGCATAGTAAATGGAGTGAAAGACCTTGTTTCCACGCTGCCCCATCACCACTCCCACAGCAAAATCACTTGCATCACACATCAATTCAAAAGGCAAGACCCAATCTGGAGCCACAATAATTGGTGCTGAAATCAATGTACTTTTCAAATCGTCAAAAGCTTTCAAACATGCTCCATCAAAGTGGAACGGTGTATCCTTCTCCAATAAGTTGCAAAGAGGCGTAGAGATCTTGGAGAAATCTTTTATGAACCGCCTATAGAACATCACATGGCCTAGAAAGCTTCTAATGTTTTTCACTGAGGTAGGAGGTGGGAGCTTTTCAATAACCTCAATCTTGGCTCTATCAACTTCAATACCATGCTTTGATACTTTATGGCCCAAAACAATACCTTCCTTAACCATAAAGTGACATTTTTCCCAGTTAAGGACAATGTTTGTTTCTTCACATCTTTGCAAAACATTAACCAAATTGTTTAAGCAGTCATCATAAGAATCACCAAAAATAGAGAAGTCATCCATGAATACCTCTAAGAATTTCTCCACCATATCAGTAAAAAAGGCCATCATACATCACTGAAATGTAGCAGGAGCACTGCACAAACCAAAGGGAATTCTCCTAAATGCAAAAGTACGATAGGGGAAAGTGAATGTAGTCTTGTGTTGATCTTCTGGGGCCACCGCTATTTGATTGTAATCAGAGTACCCATCAAGGAAACAATAATACTCTCTACCAACAAGTTTGTCTAACATCTGATCAATGAAAGGAAGAGGGAGATGATCCTTCCTAGTGGCCTTGTTTAGCTTCCTGTAGTCCATGCAAACTCTCCATCTAGTCACAGTTCTAGTAGGAATCAACTCATTGCCTTCACTTTTCACCACTGTGACCCCACCCTTCTTAGGCACACATTGAACAGGGCTCACCCATGAACTGTCATAGATAGGATAAATAATGTCAGCTTCTAACCACTTGATGATTTCTTTCTTCACTACTTCCTTCATGATAGGATTTAGTCTCTTTTGCCCTTCAATAGAACCTTTTTCATTGTCTTCAAGCAAGATCTTATGCATACACAAAGAAGGACTAATACCTCGAATACCTGCAATAGTCCACCCAATGGCCTTCTTGAACTTTCTCAACACCTCAAGCAACATTTCTTCTTATTCATGAGTCAACTCAACTGAAATAATGACAGGTAAAGTGGATGATGGACCCAAGTAAGCATATCGCAAATGTGATGGCAAGACTTTCATCTCCAACTCAGGTGGGTCTTCAACTGATGGTTTAGGAGGCTTGAACTCCCTGGATGACAACTCCAATGAATCAAATTGGGCTCTTGTTCTTAGCCCTTGAGAATTAGCCTCCAACCAAGCTAGATACTCATCCTCATCTTCATCATTTTGAGAATCAAACAACAATAACCTTTATAATGGATCACAAACACTACTCGTCTCAAACTCCTTTGATGCCAAAGAAACTACCACTGAAACAACAAAGCACTCCTCAATCTCATTAGGAAACTTCATAGCTTTAAGAACATTAAAAGTTACATTTTCATCTTGGACCCTCATAGTAAGCTCACCCTTCTACACATCTATCAAAGTTATTTCTGTTGCAAGAAATGTCCTCCCTAAGATAATGGGCACCTCTCTATCCGCCTCACAGTCTAGCACAATAAAATCAGCAAGGAAAATGAATTTGTCTACCCTTACCAACACATCATTAATCTTCCCATCTGAGTGAGCAAGAGATCTATCTGTAAGTTGAAGAGTAACTGTAGTAGGCTTGACTTTTCCATTCCCCAATTTCTTGAAAACAGAAATTGGCATTAAATTAATGCTAGCACCCAAATCACATAAAACCATCCCACAATAAGTGTCTCCAATAGTACAGGGAATAGTGAAACTCCCAGGATCCTTCAACTTTGGTGGCAACTTATCTTGCAGAAATGAACTACACTCCTTGGTTAGAGCCACAGTTTCAAACTCTCCTAACATTCTCTTCCTTGTAAGAACATCTTTCATGAATTTCACATAGTTAGGCATTTTCTCAAGTGCCTCTACAAGTGGGATGTTGATATGTAACTGCTTCAACATATCTAAAATTGAGAATCCAACTTTTGCTTCTGAAAACGTTGAGGAAATGGAGGTGGCTGCTTTGAAATTGAGTTGTCTTGGCGACTATGCTGCGGCATTCCTGCAGCATTCTGGGCAGAGGTAGATTTTTGTACACTAGGAATTTCAACATCTTTTTGGATTTCCACATTTATTTGGATTGAAGAGGGCTCACCCTCATGCCCAGAATTTGTCTTGGTATTCTCCAACTCTTTCCCACTTCTCAAAGTGACGACTTTACAATGTTCAATGCCCACTTTTCTTGGATTCTCGATATCACTTGGTAATGTACCATGGGGTCTATTTCTAAGCTCATTAGTTAGTTGCCCAACTTGATTTTCTAAGTTCCTCAATGATGCCACTTGGCTTTGAATCATGGCTTCATTCTTCACTATATACTCCTTCAACATGTTCTCAAGAGAGCTAGATTGCATTGCTTGTTGTTATGGCCTTTGTTGTGGTGCTTGTGGAGTATAACTCAGTGGGAAATTTGGTCTTGAAGGCATAGAAGAGTTTCTAGGGTCAGCCTCTTGATTACTGCATGAAAAGTTGGAATGTTGCCTCCATGATGGGTTGTATGAATTAGAATAAGGACCATTCCTATTTTGATTCCCCATGTAACACAAAGCTGCTGGATTGAAAGGATAGTTGTCAAAAGTATGACCCTCACCACAATACACACAAGAAATTTTCTCCATTTGCCCCATTTGTGTCCCTATAGGCTGCCCCATTGATTAATTCATCCCCATGTTCATTGTCTTGAGCATATTTGAAATAGAAGAAACTTGGGCCACCAAAGAAGTGATGGCATCTACGTCATGAATACTAGCCACCTTTCTACTTGTAGATGATCTAGTAGTGGACCACTGATAGTTGTTTTTGGATATCCTCTCAGCGATTTCATATGTCTCATTATAGGACTTAACAAGAAGAGCCCCATTTGTTGAAGCATAAACTACCATTCTAGTATGAGCATTGAGACCATTGTAGAATGTATGCATTTGGATGCAATGAGGAATGTCGTGATGAGGGAATTTTTGTAACAACTCCTTAAACTACTCTCATGCCTCATACAAAGATTCTTCATCAAGTTGCTGAAAGTAATCTCATTGCAGAGCTTGGCATTCTTAGTGGGAGGAAAGCACTTCATCAAAAACCGCTTAACCAACTCTTGCCAAGTATTCACAAAATCAGAAGGCAAAGAGTTCAACCAAGCTCTCGCTCTGTCTCTCAAGGAGTACGGGAACAACTTCAATCTCAGGGCATCCTCTGTAACTCCGGGCAGCTTGAAAGAATCACTCACTTCAATGAATAAGCGAAGATGAAGGTGAGGATCTTCTGTTGGAATTCCACTAAACTGACCCACAGTCTGAAGCATCTGGAACATAACTGGCTTCAATTCAAACTGTGCAACCTGAATTTCTTGTCTTGCAATGCCCGGATTGAGCTCGTTGAATAGGGGGAGAGCGTATTGCTGAATGGCATGATCTCGATCATCAACTACAATAACAGCATTCTGCCCATTATTAACAGCTACTCCCCCTTGAGCTACTCTTTCTTGAGCAACTCCTGCTTGATTTGCTACCCTTTGAGCGGCTTCTTGTTGAGCTCCTTGCTCAGCATCCATCACTACTACTTCCCTTTTGGATTTTTGTACTTTTTGCCTTCTTCTAAATGTACGTTCAATTTTTGGATCAATGGGAAATAGTTCAGGGTCTTGATTCTCGTTCATACACTGTGTGAGCATGAAATTGCATGAGAATCATCCCAGTTAGAACAAAAGAAAATTAAAACCAAATTGCAAGATAATCAACTTTACAATAAATGACTTTAAACAATCCCCGACAACGGCACCAAAAACTTGTTGATATTTTTCTTTTCTTTTAGGATATGCAAGTTTACATAATCGTTTGACAAGTAATAAAGTAGTAAGTAATTTTATTGTCTCCTCAAGAATTTCTTTAAGCTAAAAATTATAAAAATCAACTCTAACAATTTGGGTTGCAAACACTTTCAATTGATGTGAGTAATTAAGAATTTGCAACTATTTTTTTTTTTTAAAAAAAAAGAGCCAATTAAACTAAATCAATGAATAGTCACTTTGTCAAATGAATGATGAAATAGCTAAGAATATCAATTCCCCCTAAATTGTAGTTCACCCTTAATGCTACAGCAAAGTTCACAACAAAGTTACTCTTGTAACTAAGATTCTATAACAATTGTACATGCCATATTTCCAAATGCTCATGCTAAAGTTCTCACAATTAAATCCACATATTCCTATGCTAATCCAATTTCAAGAACACAATTCAAGCATTAATCTTATATGTTTGCATGGTGAATACAATATTCCTATAATATTCACTAATTAACAACATAGTTATTAACATACATCAATTAAGTATTTCCACTAATTTCAACCCTTCCGGAATTAATATTAGCTTGTATATTACTAAAGTTGATCAATCTCAAGAAAGAATTAGCAATAAATATAGCTTAATTGAACAAGAGCAACATAACATAAATTTAAATTAACACATTGATGGTTCACTACAAATTAGGGTTCATTACTATCCCTAGCTTCAAAGGAGTTAGTTCATTATCAAAATCCTAAAACAACCACAAAATGAAAACACCATTGTTCTATGAGTTCAAGATTTAGAGAATGGATGCAAACATTATATAGAAAGAATGAACAAGATTCTAGCCCCCAATGGTGGAATGTTGATTCTCTTCTCTTCTCCCATGTTCTTCCTCTTCTCCTTGGTGTTTCAGCTCAAAAAATTACAGAAAATGGGTTTTTTTCGTCTTGGGTGGCTACTGGAAGTTGAAGAAGATGAAGATTGCATTTTAGGGCTCAAAAATGGGTATAAACCCTTTTCTCTCTCTACGTGGGGACCACAACTTTCCCTAAAAATATCAGCTCTTTTTCCACCTCATCATCCATTCATCATGTCATTCCATCTCATTTAATGACTTGCCGAGTATGCATGACTTGAGTTGCTGACTGTGTACACTTTGCTGCAGCAAAGTTGAAACGATGCTACAGCAAAGTATCAGGATTTCAGCTCCAAGATGCTTTCTTTGCACAATTTTCACCAAGCTTTCCAAGCATCCTTTCTTTTTGGCCTTCAAAATAGATATCACATTTTTTTTAGTTTATAATCCAATTATTTTCCAACAAGATTTATCATTGATTAAAACAAAATTCACAACAAAATTAAAAGACAAAATGACTAAAACCACACATTAGTAACACAAACACTCTACTTCACTTAAATTTTTAAGTCCAAAAACTCAATTAATAACTCTAAAATATAGAATTATCACCGGTCAAACCAACCAATGTGCAGTCCTACTATCTATAAGTATTTTAGTATTTTTGGTTCATGCATAAGTTGTAACTCAATCTTTTTACATGATATTGTATAATGTAGTTTCAGGGAACCTCCCACAAATTTCAGGAAATTTAAGAGAATTTAAGATATTGAAATCAAGATTCAAACAACATATTACATGCTTAATTCATTGCTATAGGCACTCATAGTGCCTAACACCACCTATTATTGCTTGGTACAATTTAGTATCGAGTTCCATATATCATATTTTAAATTAAAATGTGAAATTCAATATTAAATTATACTAATAACAGCATGTCATATAAGGTGATGCTAAACACCATAAGTCTCTATATGTAAATATAGATTAAGGTGATTTCAAGTTATTGATGCAATCTAGCCCCATAGGCTCTAATACTACCATTGGAGTCATTGTGTGAGGTGGGGGAGTGAGAGAAAGTAAACAGTTTTAGTTGAGTGAATTGTTTTAACTTTTACTGTAAATTTGCAATTATTTTATATAATATATAGTATGTAATTTTTTCATTCTTACTTGGTTTCTATTTGGGTTTGTATAACTCATTATTGACATAGCTTATTTGGATTATATCTTGTTAAAATTTGTATTAATTCTTTCAGCTTTTCCAATATTTATGGGACTTGATCTATCTTAACTATTAATGAAATTTCCTTTTAAAAAAAATTAGATTAAATCAGAAATGGTTACTTTTTCATGAAATAATTTAAAATTTTAGTAATGTAAAGTAAATTATTTAATTGGTAAAAAAATAATAACTTTGAATTTGATGACTTAATTATTAACTAATTTCAATAATCAAATGGTTATAAGTGATATAATGTAGTGAAAAATAATGCCAAATACAAATACAAAGAATGATTTTATCTTATTGTAAAAGGCATTTTAACATATATGTTGATTTTAACTTAGACGTTTTAACGTACATACACATTGAATATGAAGGAGGATTTTCATTTTTATCAACTAATTTCTATACTTGATTTTTGCATTATCACAGTTTTCTTTTCATCTAAATCTCTTCACCATGATAAATAAGTAAAAGAGATTCTCTAATAAAATACCAAATATACCACTAAATCCCTAGTATACAATCACTTGAGTTTAAGTCAAATGGTTGGATTCCACGTATACATCCATCCATGAAATAATAAGATATATAGAGAGAGACCTTGCTTAGAAGGTTGCTTAACTTGCAAATTTTACTTGTTATTAAAAAAACAAAGTGTATTTGGAGAGAATAAGCATCTTGTTTGAACACCTCAAATGACACATGTTAAAATATTTGCTTTCAAAAGTTAAACTCATGATGAATACTAGAATTCACATATATTTGGTCAATAGGACTCTCATCTTCTCTAAAAGAAAAACCATGCAATAAAATAGAAACAAAAACTTAAGAAGTGTTTTTCAATGCAACCAAAGACAACCCTGCAAAGCCTTGGCATGAGAGTCAAGTCATTAAAGCTTAGAAGTACTCAATTCAAACCCCTTTTACTCAAGACTATCAAACAGATAGGTATAAGTACTTGCCATATTCTCCATCATCAAACACAAGCGAGTCTCATAACAACATTCCTGCAACAAAACTCCTGTAAGCTTTTCACATCAATATGGCTTCTACCGGTAACGATGACCTCAAGTTCCCTGTTTTTCCTCTGCCACCACCAACCAACTATCCTCCATCACCACCTCATAACTTTCCATTCCCTCCAAATGTTGCTCCGCCCCACACTCCCATTAAACCTCGACCTTCACCATTCCCAACTCCGGCTACACCGCCACCTCACTCTTTCAATCCACCACCTCGTCCTCCAATCACACCGCCTTCACCAACTGTGAAACCACCACCTCGCCCCCCAAAAACACCACCATCACCATCGGTCAAACCACCACCTCGTCCACCAATCACACCACCATCACCATCAGTCAAACCACCACCTCGTCCGCCAATCACACCACCATCACCATCAATCAAACCACCACCTCGTCCACCAATCACACCACCACCCCGTCCCCCCAAAACACCACCATCACCATCTATCAAACCACCACCTCGTCCACCAATCACACCACCATCACCATCGGTCAAACCACCACCTCGTCCTCGTCCTCCTCCTCCACCATCACCACCTCCTCATCCTTTAATCCCACCACCTCGTCCTCTCTATCCTCCTCCACCGCCTCACGTTGTCCCACCTCCACCACCAGCGCCAGGACACCATTCAACTGTTATAATTGTTGTCTTTGTTTCACTTGGTGGTTTATTCTTCCTTGCTTTCCTCTCAGTTGCTCTGTGTTGCTTCATTAAGAAGAAGAAGAAAAGAATGGCTGAGAAAACGGAGATCATAAATGTTGATGAACACATGAAAGTCCAAGAAGCTATCATACCTGGTCCGCATGGTGAAAAAATGAAGATACTAACCATTGAAGAAGATATCCATATAGAAGAAGAAATCAAGAAAACTGAAAAGGTAATGGAAGGATCACAAGTTAAATCTCCACATGGCCATTATCCTCGGGCAATTGAAGTAGGGGAATCCTCTGGGTCTACTCATCATACCTAGAGAAAAATGCCCAATTGAAAGTTGAGATGGCAAGTACTACACTCAACATTTTTCAAATAAATGTAACTTAATTAATGTATTGTTCTTTCCATATGTATCAACAAATATTTTGAAAATAAAAATATATATGATTATAAAAAAGATTACCTCCACGTGCATTTTACAAGAACAAAGACTCTTAATCATTCTTTGAAGAACCTGTCATAGATTCCAAAATAAGGGCATACACAGGTAATATCCCTTTCAAAAATCACTAGCTAATGACGCTACTTTAACCATTCTGTGTAATGTTTCATATATCAGCAAAGTTGAAGGATGAGAATGGTCTCCTTGGTAAAACTTATGAACTGTTCCATAAATGGTTATCCAGCTACAACCAGGAGTTTTGACCAAGCCCAATTCCTTCATTTTTGCTCTAACTGCAGCAACACCATCCCACAAACTGAGAGAATCATAAATACTACACAAGGCTATGTAGTTGCTAGAGTTTCTAGGTTCCAATTCAAAAAGTCGATTTGCTGCAATTTCTCCAATCTCAACATTTTTGTGCATCATACAACCAGCAAGTAGGGCACCCCAAACACTCGCAGGCGCCATTGTTTGCATATTCTTTACTAATCCAAGTGCTTCATCAAGGTACCCAAAACGACCCAAAAGGTCCACCAGGCATGCATAATGTTCTACACTTGGTTCAAGCCCGTAAACTAATCTTATAGAATTAAAAATTCCCCTCCCTTCATCTATCATACCTGAGTGGCTGCAACTAGCTAACACTGCCGTTAGTGTTATGGGATTTGGTGTGAATCCACAACCTATCATTTTCTTAAACAGGAGTAAAGAGTCCTCTCCTTTTCCATGAACTCCATAACAAGATATCATTGTAGTCCAGGTTACTAAGTTGATATTGTTCATGCTCCTGAAAACTTTTTCTGCATCATCTAAACACCCACATTTCGAATACATATCAATCAATGAATTCCCAATCGCAACATCTGTATCATACAAACGATTCTTAATTGCTCGGCCATGAATTTCTTTCCCTTTAATCAAGTCTCCATCTCCACCACAAGCATTTAAAACACTAGGAATTGTCATTGCATCTATCTTAACTCCAGCTACAAGCATTTCTCTAAAACAATTCAGAGAATCCCTATACAAACCAGCTCTTCCAAACCCAGAAATCATCAAACTCCACGCAACAGAATCTTTGCAAGACATATAAGAAAATACCCGTTTGGCATCTGTTATACATCCACATTTTATACAGAAATCCAAGAACGAACTGCTCACAACTACGTATCCATCAAGCCCGAGCTTAATCACCCACCCATAAAGCAACCTACCCAGAAATTCATCTCCAATCCCTGCGCACGCCTTATACAGAGGAGGTAATGTATAATGATCGGGTCGAAGACCCATTTGCCTAAAATTCGCAAAAACATCCAAAGCAACAGAAAACATTGAATGCTGGACGTACGAGAAGATCAAAATGTTCCAGGAATGCATGCTTCTCTCAGGCATTTTATCAAACATTTGGCGAGCATGAGGGAGAGAACCACACTTCGAATAGGCCAATAAGAGGTCAGTTTGGAGAGTGAGATTGAAAAGGAAACCGTGGACGATGATTTGAGCATGGGTTTGCCTAACTTGAGGAATCTGACACATTGAAACATAGCTCCTCAGTAAAGAAGACAAGTAAAAGGGTGTTTTCTTTGACATTATTAAAACGTATATTCTGACTGGAATGAACCAAATTTCAGAATGAAGAGGCAGCCGAGCATCATCAGATCCTCAACTATTTTAAATCAAAAAGTTCAAAACTATCACCTTTTTTTTTTTTTTAAATAAATTTTTCAGTAGTGATTGTTTTTCAGTTTTTTTTTTTTATTAACATTCTTATTGCAGTTTGTTAAATTATCGCAAGGGATATCCTAGGTTTTATTTTGTTTTAAAAAAAATCTCAAAAAATAATTGTTTTTAAATTTTTCAATACGGAATTTTTTAATTATATATTTTTTTTAGTTTTTTAATTGAAAAACAACACTTTGGCCCTGTATCCTTTATATAAAAAATGTGTAGATAATAATTTTTTTTTTGTTTTAACAGTTTATTTTGTTAATTTTAACCTAATATTCTAAACATTTAATTAAATATACATTTAAAACTAACTAAAGATAAATATTTATTAGTTATATTAATATAAATTTAAATATTATAAAATATTATTATTATAATAATATATAATAATAATTATATTAATATAAATTTAAATGTTATAAAATATTATTATGATAATAATATATAATCCTAATTTTTTATTATAGTAAAACCTCCTTATAAGAATAACTTATATTTTATTATAAAAAAAATTGGTCCAAATTTGGGCTAGTTATATATAAGAATAACTTCTAAAATATAATTAGTTTTACGTTTTTTAAGTACCGCATTAAGAAAGTATACATCTATATAGTAATAATTATATATAAAGTCAAATAAATATATATATTATGTCATTTATTTGTACACAAATAAGAAAATCAAAGATTTATTCTACATTTGAATTACTTAAATTACTTTTAAATATGTAATAGTTATTAGAGAGTTGTATTGTTATTATTGTTAAAGTTGATACTTTTGGGTGTTTGTAAATTTTTTGTACCAATACTTCTATTTAGTTATAATCTCTCAATTAGAATAAATTTAGTTTAGTCTCAAAATTATTCTTATATAGATGTTTTACTGTAATTATATTAATATAAATTCAAATATTATAAAATATATTTATTATAATAATATTTAATACAAGACTAGATAGAATACTTATGTTAATATAAAGTTAAATATTATAAAATATAATTATAATAATATATAATACATAATCTTAACTTTTATTAAAAAATTTATGTTTAAAAAAATTATGATATTATATATATATATATATTAAAAAAAATCATAAATAATCTTTTGGTTTAGTTTTCCATTTAATATATGTTGACTCAGATTTTGGCCAACTGACACGGAGTCAAAATACGCTTGACGTGGATGAAAACGTTGAAAAGAATGTGATGACAAAAATAATAAAGACACAAGATTTTATAGTGGTTCGGCCCCAGAATCTGGTAATAACCTACGTCCACTTGAATTGTTATTAAAATAAGATTCAAATGGGTGATCAAAGAACTGGGGTTCAATGAGTTTCACTAACCTTTGAAGAAGAAAATACAATTATTCTCGTGTAATCTCTCTCTAATCTCAAATGATCTTTTTTGCTCCAAAAGAAAAGGATCCGCTTCCCTGAGCCATCTTCCTCTATTTATAAGCTCAGGGAAGATTTACATTGATTTGTTACAGATATTTTTTCCTAAATAATTAGATATTCAGGAAATCATGGGAGATAATTTCGGATTCTATCATAACTGCCTAAGATTTCCTTCGCGTATAATGTGCGTACGACCAGGCTGGTCGTATGAAGAAACCGATCGCATGATACTGGATGTCTTCCTGGTCGATAGTCGAACACAGATTCTGCCAGGTGTCAGCCACGTGTAATTAATGTCTGCCATGTCATCCACTTCTGATTTTAGGGATAACATTTGCCCCCCAAGTTTGTTTAGTGCGACCAGCAGTAAAGAAACTTAAGGGAACAACTGTTCACATCCCCATGATGTCTGTCAGAATCCCCGTGCATTTTCAAAAACTGTGACATAATTATGTCTAATCAAGCCTTTTCAGTTTCCAAAAAGGCAATTTGACGGCTTATACACTTCCCCACGTTTCGAAAGTGGGAAGTGATGATTACTGTCTTTTGGCTATCCCTTCGATCCCTATAAGTAGGCTTTTCTTCCCCTTTAAGAAATTTTTAGTCACCATCTTTTCCAATATTTTCAAGAACTTGCACCAGAGTTTAGAGCTTCAAAAACAAGTCTGACGTCTAGCCGAAGGTCTTCCGGTTCGAGTTTTCATCTTCTTCCAAATCTCCATCTTCGCCCAGGTAAGAACTCCATTCTTTAAACTCTCTAATACGCCATGCATGCCGTTTTTATGCTCTGCGACTTTTGTGTTCTTGAGTAGGATTTTAAGGGTTTTTTGGTATAAACCGCCTATTGCTTGGTAAAAGTGCATTTTTATGCTTTGTATAGGTTAAGACTATAGTTTGATAGTTAGGATCTCTGGTTTGGGACGTTAGGTTGACGAAAGATTCAACCTTTAAGCAAGGTGAAAAAATCAAAAAAATTTCCCGCCCCTCAAGAGTCGAAAAAGTTCTCTTTTCAGAAAACAATTTACTTTCCTTTTTGTTTTTATCCAGCTTTCAAACTACCTACGTTGAAGTTAGCGTAGGATTAGGATGATGCTGGTTATTTAGGTACGAGCAACGTTATCCCAATCTTCCACACTACTCCGCGAATTGTGTCTTATCTCCTCCATTGTCTGTTTGCAGTTCATATGCAAGACCCTGGGGGGGAGAAAGACCTATTGAAGACGAACTCTTGGCCCAACTACTCGAAGGCGAAGAGAATCCATACACACTGATTCCAGAAATCCCCTTTTCACGTCCTAACCCAAATCCTCCACCAATTCTCAATCAGAAAATGGCCAGAACAAAAACCAAAGCTAGAAAAAGAAGCAACCTTGACTCTCCAAGTCAGCCCTCTACTGATGCCCCCTCGACCAGTGGTCGAGGTGAATTCCCTCCTGAAACCGAAGTTCAAAGGCGTGCCCGTCCTCGTCATGCCGACCAGCCGGCTGTCGAGTGGCACGTCGTTTCCCCAAGTTCGGTGACAATTCATATGATTACCAACTATTTAAACAAATACAATCTGCCGGGGGTGACCCTGGTCAGACCTTCCATCGACCAGCGAGCCAACCTGCCAGGGGGGGCCTATAGCGCCTGGTCGAGGTACCATATCGAGGCGGGTGCCACCCTGCCTCTTCATTCGTTCTTTCAAGGGGTGGCAAACTACTTTGGGGTGGCCCCTTTTCAAATCACCCCAAATGGGTATAGGATGTTGACCGTGCTCTATATCCTCTACAAGCTCAAGAAATGGCCAACTCATTCTCCTCATGAGGTCAATTTTCTGTTCGGCCTCAAGTCCAACCCCAACCAGGATGGTACGGGGTTCTTTCATTTCTGCCACCAGGAGACCGGACGCACCTTTCTGTCCGACACCACTCATATCTCCAACGTGGGGAAATACCATCAAGAGTATTTCCTTACGCCCGACATTGCCGCGGATAATCTGGCCTTCACTCGAGGAGGTAAAGAACATAATAATCCTTGAACCAGTAGTTTCTGTACTTTAATTCTTTCTTGTCGTAATACTTCGTTGTTCCAATGTGTTCCAGGTCCATGGTTACGCCCGACCCCCACTCCAGGAATGGAGTCGAGGGCAGCACTCTTAGCCAGTATGCCAAATGCTGCTAAGAGTGTGAAGAACTTAATTAATGAGGCTAACCTTAGGTTGGCTGGCCTTTGGGGCTCCCAACCTGCGACTAACGATCCCGCGGCGAGTGGTGTCCATGCTGATGTGGAACCTGAGCAGGGACCCGAGCAGCAATCTCAGGCACCCCCTCCTCGGAGGAGGCCAACTGGGGTTACAATCAGGGAACCTGTCGTTCCCCACCGAGCAGCGAAATCATCGGTCCCCAAGGGCAAGGGGAAACAAAAGGCTGCTAAGCCTACCGAACCATCTGACGACTCGTCGGATGTAAACGGTACATCATTCTCGTTTTTGAATAATCTGTCAATACCTTCCCATCTATTTGATGGGGATGGCAACTTTAGGAACGCCCCTTCTTTAAATTCAGATTTCTTCCAGGAACTAAGTAGTTCAGTAGATAATGTTACGACCAGTAGGTGTAGCTCGGATACCTTACTTTTGTAATCCTTCTACTCTAATCTATGTTTTCCCGCGACCCTTTAATCTCATTGTTTGAATTGTTTCTCTTTGTGCAGGTATGGACTCCGGGGACTTCTTTGACCATTACCAAGCTGCCGCTGACTCTTCTGTCCCAAAGAAGGACAGTAAAAGGGCTCGAGGGGAAAGTAGTAAGACCCCTTTGAAGAAGGCCCGGACAGAAGATGCTCCTGCCACAACCCCTTCCAAGGAGGACTTACCACCTCTACCCCCCTCTGAGCAGACGACCCCGGCGCCCGTCAATCCACAGCCCTTCTCAAAGGCCGCAGACAAAGAGACTTTGGACCACTTGTCCGAAGGCTCCCTGTCCAGCCACATAGTTGGCATGGCCAGGGAGAGAATATATCGGCTCTCGAAGAATAGACGCAGCCAGACCGCCATCAATGACACTGCTACTATGGACGTCGACCAAATCATCAACAGTGGGTTGAACGAGATAGCCAGCGTAAGTCATCTTTTTCTACTTCATGGTTTATATTATACTTCTTTCCCTATCTTCTCATTTTTTCTTCAGGGGTTGCTGTCTTTAATTGCTAGCTGGCGCCGTGCTGGGGCGCTGGTCTCCCGAGAACAGAACTTCGACTCCAGGCTGGCCCAGGCCAAGCAAGCGCTTGAGGCTGATAATACTAAGCTGCTCGAGGATAACAATAAGCTGCTTGTGGAGAACAAGGAGCTGTCCAAGCTGAACGAGCAACTGTGCGAGGACCAAGCCACTCTCACCCAGGAGCTTCGGGAGAGTCAAGGGGCCTTGAAGAAAGCCAATGAGGAGCGGAATAAATGGAGGGAAAGTGTTGTACTCAACACCCAAGAGTGTAAGCAGGCCATACTTGACCTTACTAGCAGCAGGGAGGAGACAAAGAGGCTCGAGGGACGGGTGCAGGAGCTTAAGGGGCGCGTTCAGGAGCTTGAAGGGCGCATTCAGGAGCTCGAGGAGGACGGGGCCAGAAATCTGAAGAAGTACAAGGAAGCCACCTTCCTCAGTTTCTACGATTTCTGGAAACACAACCGGGGGGCCAAAATTAACTACCTCTCCGAGAAGTTGCAAAAGACGCTGATGGCGCAGTGCACTGCCCGGTTGGAGGCAGAGGAGAGAGCTAAGGCCAAGACCCCTGCTGTTGATGCTAAGGCTGATCCTCTGGCTGATAAGAGTGCTCCTCGTCCAGAAGAACCTCCTGCTCCCCAGTAATTCTCTTTTTATCTCACAGTTTTTATGGCCCACGGGCCTACTTGTAAAGACAATTTATTTTTTATTGCTGCGAGGGCAGCTTTTTACTTACACTTGAACGATTACATCTGAGCAGTACTGCTCGCGGTGTAAAAGGTTTTTCCTTTTAATGACATATTTACATCCGAGCACTAATGCTCGCTGTGTAAACGATTGCTTTACTGATATTATAATGTTTCTTTTATTATAATACCTGTTCGCATGACCGAACTTAGCATAGTACTTTGGTTTGATTTTTCAAAACATAAAATTTGAAAAATGTTCTAAGTACCGTAGCATGCTTTCACTCATTTTGTTCATGTGTTTACATACCTTATGGTACGCTTTGCTATCGATGTACCTTATATGCCCCCCAAGTAATCGAGGAGCTTTAGGTCCTTGGTCACTTGCCCTAACCACGACCTGTTCGAACATTACTGCTCGTTGTAAAATTCAACACTTGTAATACAGCAAATCAACACACGTAATGAACAAATACTTGTAAAAATAAATTTACAAAGGTTGGCAAGAATGACTGGCTGTGCACAGTCCCTTATAATCTCGTATTAAAATGGACTAAACATGTCTGTACGAGGGATCTTAAAAAAGATCTTACACTTATAAGCGATTAGCCATACAACGTGGCTAACCCTTTTTCGAAACTTGTAAAAAGTAAGAATTAATACAAGCCAGTCCTTTAAGAAGGACTGTTCATTGGTAATACTTGCACAGGTGTTATCCATTCCAGTAGCGTGGAACGAGATCTCCATTTAAGCGTGCAAGTTTATAGGTGCCTGAGTGAAGGACTTCTTCGATCTGGTACGGTCCTTCCCAGTTTGGTCCGAGTACTCCAGCAGTGGGGTCGCGGGTATTCAAGAAAACCCGTCGTAGCACTAGATCTCCGACGTTGAATTTTCTTTCTTTTACCTTTGAATTAAAGTACCGGGTGACTTTTTGCTGGTACACAGCTACTTGGAGTTGGGCTTTTTCTCGTTTTTCTTCTATTGAGTCTAGGGACTCCATCATCAATTGGCTGTTCTGATCCTGGTCGTATGTAATTCGTCGATGCGAGGGCGGATCTAACTTGACTGGCAACATGGCTTCGTATCCGTATGTTAAGGAAAATGGAGTATGACCTGTCGCTGTTCGGTGAGAAGTTCTATACGACCATAGGACTTCAGGTAACTATTCTGGCCACGCTCCTTTAGCGTCTTCAAGTCTTTTCTTCAGGGTATCCTTAAGCGTTTTATTCACTGCTTCGATCTGCCCGTTCGCTTGTGGATGAGCAACTGAAGAAAAGCTTTTGATAATCCCGTGTCTTTCGCAGAAGTCGGTGAACAGATCACTGTCAAATTGGGTGCCGTTGTCTGAGACGATTTTTCGAGGCAAACCATATCGGCAAACAATGTTCTTGATGACAAAGTCAAGAAATTTCTTGGTCGTTATGGTAGCGAGTGGTTCAGCTTCGGCCCATTTGGTGAAGTAGTCAACTGCTACGACTGCATACTTCACTCCACCTTTCCCAGTTGGCAAGGATCCAATCAAGTCTATTCCCCATACTGCAAAAGGCCAAGGACTCTGCATCGATTTTAATTCATTTGGAGCTGCTCATGGGATTTTGGAAAATCTTTGACAATTATCGCACTTCCGCACGTACCCCGCAGAGTCTTCATTCATAGTCGGCCAGAAATAACCCTGCCTCAGGATCTTTTTCGCCAAACTTTGCCCCCCAGCATGATCTCCGCAAAAGCCTTCATGCACTTCCTTCATCAGTTCCTTAGCTTTCTCGGGCGTAATACATCTGAGTAGTGGCATGAAATATCCCCTTCGGTATAAAACACCATCGACCAGTATATATCTCGCGGCCTGCCTTTGAAGAGTTCTTGCTTTGTTCCTATCTGTCGGCAGTGTACCGCTGGTTAGATACTCCAAGTATGGCGCCATCCATGTATCTTCCATCCGGATTTCCATGCTAGTCACATCTGTTCATATGCTCGGCTCGCTCAATCTTTCTACTGGCACAATGTTCAAAGTGTCAGCATCTTTCGCGCTTGCGAGTTTGGCTAAGGCATCTGCATTCGAATTCTGGTCTCGAGGTATCTGCTGGAGGGTATACTTCTGGAACTGTGCCAATAGGTCTCTAGTTTTATTTAGGTAGGCTCCCATTTTGAGACCCCGTGCTTGATATTCCCCTAGAACTTGATTCACCACCAGCTGTGAATCGCTGTAAATATCGAGCACTTTTATATCCATGTCTTTTGTCAATCGTAATCCAGCGAGGAGGGCCTCGTATTCTGCTTCATTGTTCGAGGCTACGAAGTCAAACCTAATGGCACAGTGAAATCAATGCCCTTCCGGCGTTATCAATATCACCCCTGCTCCCGCGTGAGATTCGTTTAACGACCCATCCGTAAACAACTTCCACGAGGGTGCCTCATCATGAGGCTCAGGCGTATTAGGTTTTTCGCATTGCTCGTCGTCTGGGAGTTCGGTAAACTCTGCAATGAGATCGGCCAAGACTTGTCCCTATACTGCTGCTTGCGGCGAATATGTAATATCGAACTGCCCTAGTTCAACTGCCCATTTTAATAGACGCCCAGCCGCCTCTGGTTTCTGGAGGACTTGTCGAAGGGGCTGGTCGGTTAAAACTGTGATAGCATGGGCTTGGAAGTAAGGACGTAGCTTCCTGGAGGCCAGGATTAAACAGTATGCTAACCTCTCGATGAGTGGATACCTCAGTTCTGCTCCGATTAGCCTCTTGCTTACATAGTAAACCGCTTTTTGTACGCCTTCTTCCTCTCGTACTAGTACCGCACTAGCAGCAACTTCAGTGATCGCCAGGTAAATGAACAAAGTTTCTCCTTCGATTGGCTTAGATAAAATAGGAGGCTGTGCCATATGGGCTTTCAAGGCCTGAAAAGCTTGCTCGCAGTCTCCTGTCCATTCAAATTTCTTGTTGCCCCTAAGTAGATTGAAGAAAGGGACACACTTATCCGTTGATTTGGAAATAAATCTACTTAGGGCCGCAATTCTCCCAGTCAAACTTTGTACATCCTTGATCTTTTCTGGTGATTTCATATCGATCAGGGCTTTTATCTTGTCGGGGTTGGCCTCGATTCCTCTTGAATTAACAATAAACCCCAAAAACTTCCCTGATCCAACTCCGAAGGAACATTTGAGAGGATTTAGTCTCATCTGGTACTTGTTCAATACGTCGAAACACTCTTGCAAATCCTTCACATGTCCTTCCACCTTTTTCGACTTTACCAGCATGTCGTCCACGTATACCTCCATGTTTACGCCGATCAACTCTTTAAACATGTGGTTAACTAGTCGCTGGTAAGTCGCACCTGCGTTTTTCAGTCCGAAGGGCATTACTTTATAACAGTATAATCCCATATCGGTTCGAAAGCTGGTGTGATCCTCGTCAGGGGGATGCATGCTGATCTGATTGTAGCCCAAATATGCATCCATGAAAGAGAGGATCTCGTGTCCTGCAGTAGCATCGACCAACTGGTCGATCCTTGGGAGTGGGAAACAATCCTTCGGGCAGGCTTTATTGAGGTCCGAAAAATCCACATAGGTTCGCCACTTGTCGTTAGGCTTGGGAACCAGTACTGGATTGGAGACCCACGATGGATAAAATGCCACCCTGATGAACTCATTCTCCTTTAATCTCTCCACTTCTTCTTTTAAGGCTCTCGACCGATCCTTATCGAGAAGCCTTCTTTTCTGTTGCACGGGCGGAAAACTCTTGTCTATATTCAGGACATGGCTTATGACTGCAGGATCTATCCCAGCCATGTCTTTGTGCGACCAGGCAAAGACTCCCTAGTTCTTCCGCAAAAATTCCACCAGTGCATGTTTCATAGTGGGCTCTAAGTTTTTCCTGACCTTCACGACTCTGGTCGGGTCCTTTTCGTCAAGTTGGACCTCTTCCAGGTCCTCGACGGGTCCAACATTTTCCTCAAAATCCCCAAAGTGAGGATCCAAATCTCTATCCTCACTTTGGGCAACACCCTATTTGGTGACTCCTTCACCGGATTGGGCTTGTGTATCAATTGCCATCTGCAACCTTTCAGAGGGAGTGCTTTTTTATGTTCCCTTCTTCACCTTCGTGACTGAGGCATTGTAGCACTCCCTGGCCTCCCTCTGGTTTCCCAACACGTGTCCTACCCCTGCGTCTGTCGAGAATTTCATGGCTAAGTGCCACATAGAGGTGACGGCCCGTAGGTCAACCAGTATGGGTCTTCCAATGACGGCATTGTACGCCGAGGGACAATCGACCACTATGAAAGTAGCGAGTAATGTCCTGGTAGCAGGCACAGTTCCTGCTGTCACTGGAAGTCTGATTGACCCTGCAGGGGCGAGTCCCTCGCCAGAGAAGCCGTATATTTTTTGGTTGAAAGGCTCCAAATCCTTAACGGAAAACTTCATGCGTTCCAGAGAAGACCTATACAGGATGTTCACTGAACTTCCTGTATCGATTAGCACTTTCTTCACCATCATATTGGCCATTTGGATGTCCACGACCAGCGGATCAGAGTGTGGGAACCGGACATGCTGGGCATCGCTATCAGAGAAGGTTATCTTGCCCTCCTCTGATCGAGCCTTTTTCGGCGCGCGGTCCTCCACAGCCATCATCTCGATGTCCTGGTCGTGGCGCAAGGTTCGAGCATATCGTTCCCTGGCCTTGCCGCTGTTTCCCACGAGGTGCGGACCTCCGCAGATGGTTAATAGAGTGCCGGCTACGAGATCAGGCTGCAAAGGTGGCGAGCGTTGGCGTGTGGACGCTTGCTCGTTGCCACCTAGAGCTTCTCGTTGGTAATTTCTCGAGGCCCGTACATATCTTCTCAAGTGTCCTTGTCTGATAAGGAACTCGATCTCATCCTTCAACTGGTTGCATTCATTGGTGTCATGTCCGTAGTCGTTGTGATAACGACAGAACTTGGTAGTGTCTCTTCTCGAAATATCCTTTCGAATGGGGGCAGGCTTCTTATAAGGCACACTGGAACTCGTGGCCTGATTTACCTCTCCTCGAGACTCAATTAGGGCAGTATAGTTAGTGAACCAAGGTTCATAACGATTACCCTTAGTCCTTTTGTTGTCAGAGGTGGAAGGCTCGTTGTGTGGCCGTTTTCCACCATTCTTGCCATTGCCGTTGCCGTTCCCGTTGCCTTTGCCGTTACCGTTGGGCTTGGACCTATTGGCGGCTTTGGCGGGCTCGGCTGTCTCCTTATCTTTGCCTGGGGGCTTTCCTTCATTGGTGATGGCGTCTTCGAGCTTGATGTAGCGATCAGCTCGATCTAAGAATTCCTGGGTAGTTCTAACCCCGTGCTTTCTGAGGCTCTCCCAGAGAGGGGTACGGCGCTTAACTCCTGCCATTATGGCCATCATTTTGCCTTCATCACCCACCGTTTTTGCTCTAGCGGCTGCTTGCATAAAACACTGAACGTAGTCTTTCAGCGATTCTCCATTTTGCTGGCGTATCTCGACCAGCTGATTTGCCTCAGTAGGGTGCACGCGACCCGCATAGAACTGCCCGTAAAAAATTTTCACGAACATTTCCCAGGAAATTATACTTGCAGGAGGGAATTTAAAAAACCACTCCTATGCAGCGTCAGAAAGTGTTGCAGGGAAGATCCTGCACCTAGCGTCTTCGGACACTTTCTAAATGTCCATTTGTATCTCAAACTTGTTGACATGAGATACCAGGTCACCATACCCGTCAAAGTTTGGAAGCATAGGCATCTTAAACTTGCTAAGAGTTTCCGCCATGGCTATCCTCTGGATGAAAGGAGTACCTTTTCTCTTATCGTGGTCGATATAAGATGTTCTTCCCCCGACCAGCTGCTGCATTGCCTGGTTGAGGGCATCTATCTGGGCCTGCACGGCGCTAGGAATCGCCGGGGCCTCTGCTGTTGGGGGGACGTACTCGCCGTGCCGCTCGCAGTGATCGTTGAGAACATCTCTCAAGTCCTCATCTCTCCTCCGCTACTTGCTAGCTCCGAGCCGGTTGAAGACGTTATTTTGTCTGGGCTGCCCCTCAGCGTCCCGTCTGTCGGGCTGGTCATCCTGAGGTAGCTAGCTCCTGCCTCCACCTCTTTCTTCATTTCTCCGACCGGCATTCCCTCTGCCTGAGTCGGCCTCATTATAACCATGGCCATCTCTGAATCTTGATTGGCTATGGTAGGATTGACTGTTCCCTCAATTTCCCTCTCAGGCTGGAACCTCCCGAGATTTAGAGGGTGGTTTGCGTTGGTCGTTAGGTCCCCGTGAATTATCATGTCGTGGAGGGCCTCGGATCGCAGAGCCTAACTCTAAGTTCCTCCTGTTACCAGGAGGATGTTGTCCTCTGTTCGGAAGGTTTGGCTCATCGCCCCTATGGCGTCTAGGACTACGAGGCTGCTGCCCGGTCCTACTCTGCCTCTGCTGCAGGGGATTGCCGCGACCAGCCTGTGAGATAGGCTGTGCTTCAGTATCCCTTGGTGGGAGATCTTCCTGAGGCACAGTCGGCTGCTCGGGCCTTTGTGGGCTCGAGGGTTGGATAGGCGGGCTAGGATTGGGACCCCTCTGGGGTGGCCCATCCGCGGGTTGATCAGGCTACGAGGCAGGTGCAGCCTGATTCCTAGCCAACTGTAGGGCTGCTTCGAGGGCTGACATGGCCTCCCTCTGACGGCGATCCATCTCCGCCTACCTTTCACTCAGCTCCAAGCGCTACCACTCAATTTCCTGCTGCTGCCGCGCCATGATTTCGGGGGCACTTTCCTGGCTGGCCCTAAGATTGGCCAGCTCTTCATGCAGTTCCCCTAGGGTACTCTTCAGCGTCGCGTCGTCCATTTCTTCCTCATCGAAATCCAAATGTGGCTCATCCTCAGCCACGTTTGCAGGAGGAGGAGGAGGAGGGTTAGATGGTGCATCGCCGGCCGCCTGTCCAGTTTTCCTAGTAGTTTTCGCCATTGGTTTTCTCAACGATGCTATATCAAGCTCTCAATGAAAGCACCAGAATGTTGACCCAGATTTTGGCCAACTGACACGGAGTCAAAATACGCTTGACGTGGATGAAAACATTGAAAAGAATGTGATGACAAAAATAATAAAGACACAAGATTTTATAGTGATTCGGCCCCAGGATCTGGTAATAACCTACGTCCACTTGAATTGTTATTGAAATAAGATTCAAAGGGGTGATCAAAGAACTGGGGTTCAATGAGTTTCACTAACCTTTGAAGAAGAAAATACAATTATTCTCGTGTAATCCCTCTCTAATCTCAAATGATCTTTTTTCTCCAAAAGAAAAGGATCCGCTTCCCTGAGCCCTCTTCCTCTATTTATAAGCTCAGGGAAGATTTACATTGATTTGTTACAGATATTCTTTCCTAAATAATCGGATATTCAGGAAATCATGGGAGATAATTTCGAATTCCATCATAACTGCCTAAGATTTCCTCCGCGTATAATGTGCGTACGACCAGGCTGGTCGTATGAAGAAACTGATCGCATGATACTGGATGTCTTCCTGGTCGATAGTCGAACACAGATTCTGCCAGGTGTCAGCCACGTGTAATTAATGCCTGCCATGTCATCCACTTCTGATTTTAGGGATAACAATATATTTATGTCATTCTTTTATATATAATATTTTTTATTTATTTGACATTAATATGACAATGTTACAAATTTAATAAACATAATTAATAAATTTTATAAATATAACTAAGCAAATGTACATTGCACGTTATTTGTATCTAGTTTTTCTAAATATGCTATCATCCTTGTATTTTATTAAATGACAAAATAGATCAAAATAATACCATAAACCCGATTTTAGTCAAAATATTTTCAAATATAATATTCCATTATCAGCTCTTCGATCACATTCTCATCTATTCTTAATTCATCGCATCACTAGTGGCACAAGAATTGTTCTTAATAATTAAAATATTTTGACCAAAATCAGATCTAAAATACTATTTTGATTCATTTTATAAAACACAAGGTACAAATTGTTATTTAACAAAATATAGGGATCGATTGCGTATTTGAAAAAAAAAATACAAGAGTCAAAATTGTTCATTTTATAAAACACAAGGTACAAATTGTTATTTAACAAAATATAGGGATCGATTGCGTATTTGAAAAAAAAAATACAAGAGTCAAAATTGTATTATTTCTTTTCAATATTTAAATTTTTTATTATCGATTTTTTTCTTATAATTTAAAGTGATTTTATGAAAAATTGGTGATTTTGCATTGTGGCCTAGTTTTGATTTTTTTTTTTTTGCAGAATTACATTTGTCTAAAAATTCGACTAGTTGTTTAAATTTTTCGACTGAATGTCTAAAACTTTTGACGAGCTATCTGAATTTTTCGACGAGCTGTCTAAAATTTTCGATCGACTGTCTGAATTGTCAGAGGTCATTTTGCAAAAAATTATCAAAACTAGGCTAGAGTGCAAAATAACTTAAAAAAAAGGTCATTTTGCAAAGGGACCTCCTATTTTATATCAAAATATTATTTTTTTCCCCGAACTATAGAACTTATAGACTTTTGCCCTTCGAATTTTTTTTTGGCAAAAATACACCCCAAACTATGACACTTATAGACTTTTGCCCCTTCCGTCCAAAATGGTAACTGTTTGCTGACGTGTTACAGCGGAATGGTGGTGGGTTGGCCCAATGTACAACAAAAATTTTGTAACATATTTAAATTACCTTTAAATATGTGGATCTATTAATATACATACATTAATCATAAGCAAGTAAATAGAAAAAATATCTCTTGATGCCTATCATGTGTCCTTGCTTTCTTTTCGTAATCTGAACGAACTTTACATCCATGCTGCTCCCAGGTACTCACACCAAGATCTTCTACAACGTTCTCTACACCTCAAGAAATGTTTTTCAGGGAGAGATTGAAAAGTATCGTTCTTTTCACAGAGTGAATAATTCAGTATCTTGAATCTTGTGTATATTTTCTGATAAGTCTTACTTAAAAAGAAAATATTCAAATTTAAAAAATAAATTAGTAACTAACTTACAATTTATCTTTTAATTAATTAATTATCTTATTAGTGAAAATATCCAAAAGCTGATTTTTCAATTATTAATTAATTAATTAATTAAAATTGAAAAATATGTCTCTAAAAATATGCAGTACACGCCACACACAGTCCATGGATTTTGTGTGGTCGTGTACCACCCTAATTTTTAGAGATATTTGAATTTTCTATTTTATTTAATTATTTATTCAAACTACTTTATCAGATAAAAATCTAACGACCTGATAATTAATTCAAATTTAAATTAAATATCTTTTTAACTAATTATCAAATATAATTAATTATTTGAATAAATATCAATCTTTTAAATTCAAATCCAATTTGAACTTATTAGATTATTATCTCCCACTCAAATAAAGATATTTAATTAATTGGTTAAAACCAATAATTTCGAAAATAAATATTTAATTTATTATAATTTCAAAAATTCTAATTAATTAATTATTTAATATAATTTCAAAATTAATTTAATTATTTAATATAATTTCAAAAATTACATTATAATTCAATATTAATTAATTTTTTTAATTACAACTAATTTGTAATTAATTAATTAATTAATCGCTATTATCATATAATTGCATGTTTGGCCCGAAGAACAAATTTCTTATTAAATATGTCTTTCAACTATTTTTCCCTTATATATCAATTCTTGCCTTGAATAGTGTTGATAGAGCCGTTGTGGGGACCTATGGACCTATAATTCCAAGCTCCAATACATTTTAGATTATTAATTAAACTCTTTAATTAAATAATCTTAATTTATTAATCTCATGCTTATTCCACTATAAATATGAGACTGCATTATTGTAATTATAGACATTTCATTTACTGAGTAATTTATAATGATAAAACGTCCATTGATATAATCATTGCATACAAATTAACCATCTAATAATGGTTCATAATTAATAGGGAATAAAATTACTTTTTTACCATTTTAATTATATATTGTTTCCTTAAGTGCCATTGACTTTACTAGTGAAGGTTAATTCATAACTAAATTATGAATTTGAGCTCAATAACATTTTCAGTCCCAAAAGTTAACCCTTAAGAGAACCATTATTCAATATCTTGCGAGAAGGCATAGATTCAATATCTGTATACTATGTCCCCAGCCATTTACATTAATGAGTTTCCAAAACAAAAGTTTCTAGCCTGATAATTTTGACAGATCCTAACGAGTGAATCAAAGAACTCATATAACATAAACAGAAGTTCATAGTAACTTCAGGATTAAAATCTATTTGTATATGATCATCAGTTGATATATTTAATTAATACTTCGAAACAGGATTTAACTAAGTATTAATAAATATATCTGGTCCAGTTCTATATATTCTCTAATATATAAAGTACATCCACTAAAGTATCCTACTACACTAGTGATCTAGATCTAGATCACATGTATTCATAATACTAGTGGACCGTACTTGCAGTAATTAGTCTAAAGATTCCATAACTTTATTTTATTGCGAACTATTCAAGTTCATTTATCTCAAACACAATCCTCCTGTACTAATACGTGTTTGAGATCATATATATGAACTTATGAATGTTTCTGATATTTACTTAATATTATTACAGAATAATATAGTCCATAAAATATATGCATAACAAATTCAATTTATTTATTTATTTATTAAAACAATGTCTACTACATATGCTTTCAGGGCACAATTCCCAACATGGCGTGGCAGTTGAAAAATATTTTTAAATAATTTTTTTATTAATTAATTGATTTTAAATTAGAATAAATAAATAAAAATCATTTTTTTAAATTAATAAAAAATCATTTTTAAATTTATGAAATTATATAAAATCCTATAAAAAAAATAAACATAATTTTTTTAATCCAAATATAATTTTGAAAAAACTAAAATTAATATTTCTAAACTAAATTAAATTAAAAACTTAACAAAATCTATATTTTAAATGATGATAATCAAACACATTTAGAAAACAATCAACCAAAAAATTACAGATTTTTAATTTAATTTAGTTCAAAATATAATTTAGTTTAGAAATATTAATTTTAGTTTTTTTTTAAATCATATTTGGATTAAAAACTATTTATGTTTATTGATTTTTTTATTATTGAATTTTATATAATTTAAAAAATCAACTTTTATTAATTTTTTCTAATTTAAAATAAATTAATTAATAAAAAAATTATTTTTAAATATTTGTTTAACTGCCACGTTAACAAACTATTACTATTTTGGATGGAATGTACAAAAGTTTACAAGTGCTATAATTCAAAAGTATTTTTGCAAAGAAATAAAACAAGGGGGGGAGTCTATGAGTACTATATTTCTTGGAAAAATATATAATTTGTACTAAATATAACGATGAGATGGACAAACTTACTTGTCAAACAAGTAGGTGCCCATATGTAAATCATTTTACTCACAATTTCATAAACACATTTCTCTTCTTTCTTCGCGAATTATGGGATTAGACTATTTGATATCAAAGAAGAAGAGAGTAGTAGTATTATGTCTCATGCTCATGTTCATTTTGAGTATCTTTATCCACTCTTGTGTGGTGTTGTGCTCATCTCATATCATCATCATCAACATTACTAAACATCGCATAATAGAAATTACTTGACCATTTGTTATATGATCACCATTACATGTGACAATGCAGAACATAGATTATTGAAACTGTGGTGATTAGTCCAACTAAGTGGATGTTGCCTTGGAAGTAAGATCTCATTTATATAAGTCTATATGCATGCTTTTTATTGCACAAAATAATATATAATAGAAAACATAAATACATGCATAGAAAACATACTTGAACCAAGCTATAAGGAAATCATCGTTTCACTTCTTAAACAGAAACTATAGATTTCATGTCTATGATAAATACTTTCACTCAATTATACTACTAAATGTCCAATATGTAAGTATGAGCTAGTCCGTAGGATAAGTTGGTAATAAACAAATCAAAAGACTTGAATAATACAATTAGCATAATATTAATCACTTAGAATTAAGATTGAATTGACTTATGGTCAACGTTGTGATATGATTAGATTAAATAATAACAATACTTACTTATCTTATCAATAATTAATATCGATCTAATCCAATGTAACAAAATACATCCGATCTTATCCACTTGGTCAATGTATTGGATAAGACATCACTCCATGAATGTGTAAGTACATCATATCGTAAATTACCAGATCAATGAAAATCCAATGCACTGACTTAATCTTAGGACTCGTTATTTTGAACATATAATCACAATTATAATCCATTGTGACCTAATCACTATAATTGTAATTATTTATGTTAGAGAATATATTTTATTGCTCAATGGAAATATAGAAAAACCAAAATACAACTTGTTACACCCAGATTTCGAACCTTAAGAATTGTGATCTCGAAAGCTGGACTCGTCAGGTATGGGCTCGTAATGTCTAGGACACGTGTCCGCAACCTAGACACCGAACCTACAAAGCAGGGGCAACCTCGAAGATGGTAGCCTCGAAATCCTCACAAGCTCGAAGGACAGACATCGAAGTACGTCTATTCTTGGATGACCTCGGATCAGGGGTTCCGAGCCTAACATAAGTATGAGCTCGAAGCCACATGATCTCGGGGAAAATGCTACAACTTGAAAGTCATTATGAGACCTGGGTTGGCATGGCACTGACGATGTAGATTGATAACTTTGAATATCTTAGTGAGTCATTTTGGAGAGACGCAATCTACATTTATTGATGTAAATCCCCTATAATAAAGGGGTATTTATTATTTAGTTATACGCCCCTTGGTCTTCAGGGGACGTTTCCTTGTATATAGGAGTTACAGGCTTTTAATGTCATTAAATTTATTTACATATACATAATAACTTCCCGAAACGTGTGGGATAGTATTATGAGATCTCCTCTATAAATAGAGAAGTCATGTACCATTGTAAAGGACCAAAATTTGGTGATCTTGAGAGAAACTCTGGAGAATTCATTCTTGAAGAATTTCCAGAAATCACCTTAAGTTCTAATAACAAAGACTCGTGGACTAGGTAGAGTTAACTGTTGAACCACGTAAAAAATCCTGTTTGTCTTATTGTATTTTTCTGGCCATAACTATTTATTGTTTTCGTGCTCTTTATTCACTGTTGACGAAAAACGGCGTCAACAGTTTGGTGCTTTCATTGAGAGCCTTAAGCATTCAGTCCCTGAACAAGTTATGGCCGCTAACGATCAAAACATTCCTGAAGAAAACTATCCGAGACGCCCTGGGAAACAGCCAATGGTAAACCCGGATGCTGAAGAGAGAAGCGAGTCCTCCGATTCTCGGGGACCACCCGCACCTCCAAGGGATGAGGATATGTATTACAATCCTGAACGGTATGTTCCCATCGTGGAACTTGAAAACCGGCAGCTAAAACAGCAGTTGGCAGAAGCCAACAAGCGGAATGAGGAGTTAGCAAGGATAGCCGCAGAGGCGCAGGCGGCTCAGCCCCCGCCTCCGCGGGAAAACTAAGCTCCTCCTCCGAGGGACGTACATGTTCCTCCCTGCAGGCCTCGTGGACATCCACGAAAGAATGCTGCCACAAGAAGGCCGGAACAACCTCCGGCACCAGCAAAGCCAGCCGCTCCCTCGAGACCCCAGAGAAGTACCCGAGTTAGGGCTCCGGTTAATCCACCTGCGGGGGTACCTGCGGGAACTGAGAACAACCAAGCCCCTGCAGAGGCTCGAACTCAAGTTCCTGGGAACACACAGAATGCAACCAACCCATCTCGAGCAAACTCTGGACCGTCCAGGCCGTGAAATGGGTGGCAGCCACCGTCACCCATACGGTTCCCTCCATCGCCTATAAGATATCCTTCACCTCATTGCAGGAATGCTCAACCAGTTCGAGATGAGGACAAAATACGTGTGGGGAGGAGACAAGGGAACAGGGAAGCTTTCCGGGAGCAGAGAGGCGCCCTATCTGAAAAAAGTCAAACGTCCCGGTCTCGCACTGCAGAAACGAGGTGGCACGAAAAAGATCCATCTCGAAATAATCATGCGACAAGTCTTACTAGTGACGACTCTGGAGATACCAGATCAGTCAGTATGCATGATCGACGTCAAAAGAATACTAGGAGCCACAGGAATCGCTCCAACTTGCGGGAGCACTTGAATCAGAATCGGGGTAATGCTAACCCGACGAACCAGGACCTGAGGGATCGCTTAAATAGGCGTAAAGACCCCCTGCGGAGGCGCGAACCTGGAATTGTGATCGACAACAACCAATTCCAGACAAGACCCCTCGCGGACCCGGTCCAGGAAAGAATTGATCAACTAGAAAAGGCCTTCAGGCTCTTGAAAAATGAGCAAGGTCAGGGTGGATATGAAGATTCTGACGAGGAGCTTGAATCGTTTGCTCCCCATATTTCCAACACTCTGTTTCCCCAAGGATTTCAGATCCCTCACGTCCCAACGTTTGAGGGAAAGTCTGACCCATACAGCCATTTGAGTACATTCAATACCATAATGAGAGCAAGTAACGTGGGTTACGAGCTCAGATGCATGTTATTTCCAGCATCATTGACGGGACTAGCCAAAAGCTGGTTCAAAAAATATAGAAGACACACAATAACTTCTTGGGATCAGCTGTCTAAAGACTTCAAGAAGCAGTTCAGAGCCATGATGGGGGTTAGATCTGAGACATCAACTCTGACTAACGTTCGGCAGCAGCCAGGCGAGACATTGAAAAGTTACCTTACAAGGTTTAACTTGGACGTTGCCCGAGCTCGAAATGTGGATGACATCGGTCATCTAATGGCTGTCCAAGCTGGAGTAACGCCAGGTAGTGCTCTCTGGGATGACATGCAGAGAAAATCGGTGAGGTCCATAACTGAGTTTAACAAACGAGCACAGAGGTTTGTCAATGTAGAGGAAGCGAGGTCGACACTTAATGTGACTTCCCAGCCCGTAACTACAACGATAAACGTAAACTCTGCCTCAACTTTGACGGACACACCAGCTTCAAAGCCTGCTGCGAAAAACCCTTCCAAGAGAAAAAAGAACGAAGGGAGTAACCCTGAGGCCGAGGGAGGAAAGAAAAAGAAAGGGGAGAGATATTTCTCCGTGTACAGAATGTACACCGAGCTCAACGAGTCTCGGGAGAAAATATACTTGGCTAATGAAAACCAGGTCCCCTTCAGGCGTCCGGACCCAATGAGAAATCAGAAGTCCAAGAGGGACTCCAGCAAATATTTCTGATTTCACAGAGACACCGGGCATACTACTGATGAATGTCGACAGCTGAAAGATGAGATTGAAGGATTGATCTCGAGAGGTTATTTCAGACAATATGTCAAAAACCAGAATACTAAACAGGTGTCTACGAGCCAGAGGGCAGTCGCGCCACAACCCACACAAAACAACTATTCCCGAGCTAGGGAAGAAGATAGGCTCCCTCCAATTGATGTAGAAGACGTGATAACCATCTCGGGAGGGCCTCATCCTGCGGGCATGGGCAGAAATGCCCAAAAAAGATATGTGAACGAGCTAAAGACTGGGGACGGGTCTCCTTATGAACCCGTGCCTAGAGCTCCAAAAAATCAAAAGATTGAATCCCAGCCAATAACCTTCATTGAGGACGACGCGTCCCATGTTCAGTTTCCTCACCATGACCCACTGGTCATCACTCTCTAGCTCGCAAATAAGAGTGTTCACCTGGTTCTCATAGATAATGGATGCTCGGTTAACATTCTTTATAAAACCACCTTGGAGAAAATGGGGCTCACTTTTCGCGACCTGAAAGCATGTGCAACAACACTGTATGGATTTTCTGGAGAAGGGATGGCTTGCTTGGGATCCATCAAACTCCCCGTAACCTTGGGAGACTACCCAGTCTCAACAACCAAGATGATGGAGTTCGTGGTAGTAGACCTACCTTCGACTTACAACGTGCTGCTCGGAAGACCCGCCCTGGTTGGGCTGGGGGCAATCTCGTCTGTAAGGCATCTAGCCGTTAAGTTCCCGACCCCTAGTGGCATCGGGACATTGAAGGGAGACCAGTTGGATGGAAGGGAATGCTACAGCATTTCCTTAAGAGGAAAGAAACAGACAAGCGCACATGCACTTGTCATTGTTCAGAATAAAGATGGGACGGTCTTGGAGATTGATGAAGAAATCGACCCGAGGGTTGAGGAGAAAGTTGATCTCGAACCGTTAGAAGAGCTCGAATAAATCCAGTTCGAAGAGTCCGATCCCTCGAAAAAGGTAAAGGTTGGAAAACACCCCCAGGAAGAAACCAAATAGCAACTAATTTGCTTTTTGAAGAGAAACCAGGGTGTCTTCACATGGTCACATTCGAACATGGTAGGAATAAGTCCGAACGCAGCGAGCCACGCGCTAAATATTGATAAAAGCTTCCCTCCAAAGCAACAAAAGCGAAGACAGCTGGATGACGACAGGAAAAAGGCGCTGAAGGAGGAGGTCGACAGGTTAAAAGCAAACCGGTTCATTAGGGATGCTCTTTACCCTGACTGGGTAGCCAATCCGGTGTTGGTCCCAAAGCCTAATGGGACGTGGCGAACCTGTATTGATTATTCGGACCTCAACAAAGCTTGCTCGAAGGACTGTTTTCCTTTATTGAGGATTGACCAGCTCGTGGATGCCACGGCGGGGCATGGACTGATGTCGTTTATGGATGCCTATTCTGGATATAACCAGATTCCCATGCATGCCCCCGATCAGGAACATACGAGCTTCATAACGGATAAGGGGCTATACTGCTATAATGTCATGCCATTCGGGCTCAAAAATGTTGGGGCCACATACCAGCGGCTCGTGAATATGATGTTTTCGGAGCAAATAGGGAACAACATGGAAGTTTATGTTGATGACATGCTAGTCAAGTCTCAACTTAACGATAACCGTGTTGATGACCTCGAAGAGTGCTTTGGCGTGCTCCGGAAGTATAACATGAAACTAAATCCTCAGAAGTGCTCCTTCGGGGTATCATCAGGAAAATTCCTGGGCTTTATTGTAAACGCTCATGAAATAGAAGCCAACCCAGACAAGATCCAGGCCCTGATCGACATGCCCTCATCTCGAAGACACAAAGATGCCCAAAGTTTGACCGGCAGGATGGCGGCACTAAGTAGGTTTATTTCGAAATCTACAGACCGTTGTCTTCCGTTTTTCAACCATTTGAGGGGAGGCAAGAAATTTGAATGGACGGAGGAGTGCGAGCTGGCCTTCCAGGAGCTTAAAAAGCACCTCGCAGAACCCCCCATCTTATCAAAATCTAATACGGGAGAAGTACTGTACTTATATCTTTCCACCACCGAACACGCAATAAGTGCAGTGCTCGTGCGAGAAGAAGAAAAGGTACAGAGACCCGTATATTACATCAGCAAAAGATTACTGGGGGCAGAGTTGAGATACCCCTTGATGGAGACAGCTCTCAGCTTAATTCATTCATCTCGTAAACTTCGACCCTACTTTCAGGTGCACCCCATCCATGTATTGACTGATCAACCACTTAGGCAAGTCTTGTCTAAACCGGAGGCTTCAGGTCGACTTCTTAAATGGGCGGTTGAACTCGGACAATTCGAGATCACCTACCACCCGAGGACGACCATTAGGGCATAGGCATTGGCAAACTTTATAGTGGAATGTACTGGCATGACCAATGATGAAGTTATAACCCCGGCTCACGAGCTGTGGAAACTTTACGTCGATGGGTCATCTAATGAAAATGGATCGGGCGCAGGGGTCATTTTGATTACTCCCGCAAGAAGAAGATTTCATTCTACCTTAAGATTCGATTTCAATGCATCAAATAACGAGGTCGAATACGAGGCTTTACTGGCGAGACTTCGTATAGCCAAAGAGCTCAAAGCTAAAGCAATACATTGCTACAGCGACTCCCAGCTTGTAGTTAATCAAATCTTGGGAGAATACCAGGCTCGTGGCACAAAAATGGCAGCTTACTTAGAGAAGGCAAAATCCGCATTGAAACATTTCGAGTTTTATGCGATCGAACAGGTTCCCCGAGAGAAAAACTCAAATGCAGATGCCTTAGCTCGGCTCGCTACTTCCGCCGAGAATGATGAACTAAATGTTGTGCCAATAGAACACCTCTCGGCACCTAGCATTAATGAGCCAGAGGAGGAAGACGTGTGTATGATTGAGTCCGAACCTACCTGGATGACCCCGATAGTCGAATATCTCGAGACCGGAGTCCTTCCAAAAGATCGGAACCAGGCTTGAAAGTTAATGTATCAACTTCCCTGTTACACCATTTTGGACGGAAAGCTGTATAGAAGGGGATATTCCATGCCATTACTTCGGTGCGTGACTCCACCCGAAGCCAAGAAGATCATTGAAGAAATTCATGAAGGGTTCTGTGGAGACCATACCGGGGGGCATAGCCTGTCCAAGAAAATCATACGCCAAGGTTATTTCTGGCCTACCATTAAATCGGATTCTTTCGAATACATAAAGAAATGCGATAAATGCCAGAGGTTCGCCACGATTCCTCGAGCTCCACCATCCGAGCTGACCATGATGACTTCCCCATGGCCCTTTGCGGTATGGGGAATCGACCTCATAGGCTCTCTCCCAACTGGCAAGGGTGGTGTGAAGTATGCTATCGTCGCCATAGATTACTTCACAAAGTGGACAGAGGCTGAACCGTTAGCAATAATAACTTCCAAAAAGGTCCTTGACTTCGTGGTAAAAAACATCGTATGCCGATATGGGATGCCGAGGAAAATTGTATCCGACAACGGAACCCAGTTCGATAACAACTTGTTCACCAACTTTTGCGAGAAGAATGGAATAATAAAGAGTTTTTCGTCAGTAGCTCATCCTCAGGCGAATGGCCAGGTCGAAGCTGTAAACAAAACTCTCAAGAGTTCGCTAAAGAAAAAGTTGGAGGAAGCAAAGGGACGATGGCTCGAAGAATTGCCCCAAGTCCTATGGGGATATAGGACTTCAGCTCGAACATCAACGGGACATACCCCGTTCTCTCTAGCATACGGTTGCGAAGCTATGTTGCCTATCGAGGTCGAAATTCCTACAATTCGAACTCACATTTATGACCAAAGCTCGAACCACACTCAGCTCGAAGAAACCTTAGACTTGATCGAAGAAAGAAGAAACGAAGCTCAGCTGAGGAATGCTGCCTACCAGCAACGAGCTACCAGGTACTTCAACAAGAGGGTTCGAGATCGAAAGTTCGGTGTGGGAGAGTTGGTGCTAAGGCGTGTATTTTTGGCAACGGGAGATCCAACAGCTGGCGTGCTCAGGCCAAATTGGGACGGACCCTACCAGATAGAGTCAGTCATCCGCCCCAGTGTCTACAAGCTAGCGAGATTGGATGGGAGCCTGGTACCGCGAGCATGGAATGGCGAACACCTAAGACCTTACTATCAATAGTGTAGGAAGGATGTTGCTTGTAACCATGCTTGTTTATCTGTACTGTTTTGCCTACTTTTGGATTTTGTTAAATAAAGAGTTATTTCGTCTAATATAATTTATTTTTGCAATCTCTCTTAATCTAATAACCTATGGTCACATTCATAGGATATTAAGGGGGCATCATTGGTATATATATAAATACCACCAGCTTGAAAAATAAAGTAACATATATGAAATACATACAAGTGTTTGGAGATAACCAAATGCGCCAGATAAGATAATTTGGATATAACCAATTATAAAAAATGTAAGTGTTTGGATGTAACCAGATGCGGGAGCTCAGATAGTTTGGACGTAACCAAATTATCAAAATATTGAAATATTTGGATATAACCAATATGTGAATTAGACTAAACATATAAGTGCATGGATTTCAAACCAATCACAGCCTTAAAAGGTTTGGAGCAAACCAGCTAAAACTAATTGACAATAAGTTGGAACATAAACCCACTTCGAGTTAAGTCGAGATCGAGGCTGGAATATCTTATAAAAAATAGTTTCGAACTCACAATCTCGGAGAGATAACCAAGGACGAGAAAAAGTAACTAAAAAATAAGGTATAACTAAACCATCTGCATTACACACCATACAAGCACTTTCGGGATCATGGTTAAAGTAATATCCGACCTTGATGAATGACGAGATCGGAAGCGGATAATTCGAGCAAACTGTGCATGAATGCATTGAACTTCGAGCCTAAATCCAAACTATGTTTGTACGAATAAACAAGCACATGTGACTCTTTAATGTAAAGTGTGCAACATATTTCAAATCAAGAAATGTAAAGCATGTATATTAAAAGAAAAGAAAAATAAATTGTATCAGCCCTACGGGCATAAATTAAAACAATTACGAAAATAAGGGGACGCAGCTCTGAGGTGGGTTTCAAGAAGGAGCAGTCTCCTTAGCCTTCTCGGCACCAGCAACGCTAGACTCCCCAGGACAAATAGCATGACTATCCTTCTGAGCAGCCTCCTCAGCTACCTCCCGAGCAGCCTCCTCCGCCTCAAGCCAAGCATTCCACTTATCAAGGAGCTTTGCCTCAAGAGGACCTAGGAAGATGGTATCGAGGTCTTCATTATTGGCCCACATTCTGTACATGGCCAAATCAACCGCCTGGTCTTTTTTCTCTTTGTACTCAGCAAGGAGGCGAGCCTTTTCACTCTCGATTATATCAAAAGTGGCGGCCTTGTCTTCTTCGAGCTTTTTATTGGCCTCCTTGAGCCGGGCGTTCTCCTTCTCAAGCTCCGCGAACTTAGCGTTCTGCTTCTTGAGCTCAGATGTCTTGGCTTTAAGCTCCTCAGCTCCTGTCTCAACTTTTGCCTTTGTCACCTTCAGTTCATCACTCAGTTTGAGCTGATGATCCTTGGCCTCCTGAGTGTAGGATTTGCTTGAATGAACCTCGTTGTTCAAATTATAGTTGAGCTGAGCTGAGCAGAGACAGCAAGAGCCAGACATATAGAGAAATCAACATTAGCATACGGACCATCTATAAATATAGCCAGCAGCAAAAAAAGAAAAATTACCACAGCGATGAGCTCGACACTCTTCTCGTAGAGTGTGTTGCTGTCTCGGGCCTGGGTCATAAATTTCCAGTGAGAAGCATCAAAACTGCTAAAGCTCTGGCCCACTCGGGACAAAACATCTGAGCCTAGTGTGGCCCCATGGGACCCATCAGCGTTGTCAACTACATACTCCTTGACGTGAGTAGAAACTGACAACTTGTGGGTTCGGGAAACAGAGGGTTTTTTGGGAGGAGGACCGAGTGTCGAGTGAACAAGGATGGGAGGATGGATCTCGACCATAGTGGATGTCCCGACCTGCGAAGTCGGTTCCACAGCGGAGCTCGTGGCGGGCGTAGCTGGTGGGGGAGGTGGCGTCTTTTCAGTCCTTTTAAGGACCTTAGCAGGCCGGTCTATTTTTCGTGATCCCCTAGGGCGCTTACTCCTCTTGGCCCCGCCGCTCTCGAGAATACTGTCGAGATCGGAGTCCATCTCACCTGTACAGTGACACCACAGTGTGAGTCATCAAAAAAGAAAGAAAATATATATAAAGTAACTCAACATCACACAAGTATGCAAAGTGATGAAGAGGCGAGTGGAGAGAAACCTAACTGGAACTCTCCTTCGAGCTTGAGCTCGGAGACCATGAAATTCCCCCATCTTCAGAAGAGGCGGGGGGAGTACCTTCCCTAAACATGGACGTCAACCTCGAAAGGTCCCTATAGTCATTGGTCCCGTATTGGACGGATATTCCATTCCATACCTCGTTCAAGCTATACATAGTATCGTATTGCCCGAGCCAGCTATCAAACCTATTAACCCGTTCATCTACCCAAGTCCACACATAAAAGTGGTTCCTATCGTCCTCGCATAACACTAACCTATCGGGTTTGTGTTTTAGTAAGGTGGGGGACCACATTTTCGAGCTTAGGATGACTGTACCTTGATCATCCGAGCCTGAGCTCGAGACTTCATCGTTGGCCTCATTCCCTGATTGTGGGCTCCTCTGGCGAACTGGAGGCGGGGGCCTCACCTCTCTTCTTGGGGGAAGGATGCCTATTGGCAAGGGCACGAGATCCCAGCGATCGTATTTTTTGTTAGACCAGTCCGAGGTGGACTGGCCATCTTCCAAGAGCCCGCAAGCTTAAAGTTTACCTTCATGCAAAAGGTATGAGAGTGATCTCCTGCCATAAGGGAGTTGGAGCAGGGTCTCCCTATGCACCTTCATCTCATTGGAAGGAGTGGGACGATGATAGTTGGCTGGAAAATAAAATACAACTCAACTAAGTGCAAGCCTATAGAAAAAATTTCGAGCACATAGATAAAGGAAGTTGGGGTACTTACGGATCCATCTGAAGGAATAGCATCGTGACGGAGACAGGCCATCCGTCCAGAAGAAGGCCTTCTTAAAATCAGGAGGATGGTTGGGGAGATCCTCAAACATCTTTTTCTCCTTTGGGTAGCTCAAGAGGTAATAGAAGCCATCTCCTCCCCAAGCTCAGGAGGGATTGCTTTTCAAACAAAAGAGATACAAGATCTCTTCTGGCGTGGGTCCTTCCCACTTCAGCTCGTTGTAAATCGACTTCAGGGCAGACATAACCCTATACGAATTGGTGTTGAGCTGGAATGGAGCCAACCCAATGAAGTCCGTGAAGTCCTTGAAGAAAGACTTCAAAGCCAGTAACGCTCCTGCCTTCATATGCTCCTGGCTCCAAGCCGCATACCTCAGCTTGTTATCAGGATTTCCATCTCCTGGGGATTGACAGCTTCGCTCTTGGGAGGTAGGAGCTCGCCACCTTAAGGAGCCTGACAGTCTGAGACCGTGGAAGGCCAGGATATCATTTATCTGACCTAGCGAGGTAACCGAGCTCCAGTAGTGCTCGGCCTCGAAGAACTCCCTCCTCGGCTGCAAGGTAGAGGGCTCCCCCATCAGTGAGAATTGGAGCTCTCCCGGGTTGTACGCGATGGTCACTTCTAGCCTAGGGTCGAGGGGGATCGGCCTGGGCCCTGAATCAGTTTCCGGATAAAGAGCTTCTCGAAGGATTCTCCTCTTCTTTTCCATGACCTCGACGATTTGGCGGCGATAGTGAGCTCAGGTTTCTTCCTGTTCGCGCGCGAGATCGTATTCACGAATCAGACGTTGGTTCCGAGCAAACAACGATTCTGGGCTCGGAGTTTTTGGTGAGTACGGAATTGCCAGCAGCGACCCCCACCGTCTTTCCAGATTCTGTGACATCTAGCGAGAAAGAAAAAATGGTGAGGGCCATGCATGCAAGGAGTTAAGAATAATGAGCTTGGCAAGACAAGCTCGGAAAGTGCTTGGGTACGAAACAAGCTCAATCCTAGAAACCCGATTATGGGTCAGAACGTGTATTCTACGGGAAAACAGAGGGGAGTGGATCTAATTTTTTAGAATCCCAAAATATCAGGGAAAAAGGTGACGGTTATTCAGAAATGGTAGTCTTAGGTATCGTGCATTCTTTAAAACCAAGATTTTGTACCTGATATCTTGGTGTGCAAGATATGTCTTTTAAATTTTGAAAACCCAGAAAAAGAGACCTTGTTTGAGCTTGTTCTACATCAAAACTGGATTTGGAACCAGTGGCTTAAGCCTAGCGTGGAAACTTAAACTTAAATGCCTATCGGTCAGAGCTTCCTAGCATGTCAAACTAAAAAATAAACCAGTACATTCCCAAAAATAAAAGAACAACACAGACAGAAACTGGCATAAAGGAAAATGAAAAGATCATAAGATACTTACACAATGATGGCGATTGCAGAGAAATCGTTGATTGAAGGAGAGGCTGCAGGTATAACCTCACAGTCTCGAACAGGCTGGCGGTCCTTTGTTTCTTTGGCTGGGAGAACATGCAAAAGCAAAAAGCTCTCTGGGGTGGCTTCTGGTTTTGTCTCTTTTCTTTTTTCTCTGATGAGTGTAAAATAAGAGGAAGAAGATGTCCAGGGCTTTAGAAGTAATTTGTGCTTAAAATTATAAATCTATTTTGAAAATGATAGTTTGATTTATTTTAACTATCACTAAAACTTGGGAATCAATATACTAATAAATATTATTAAACTTACATTTTGTGGATTCTAGTATCTTAATAATCTTTTCTTTTAACACTTATTTTCAAATCATTATTGGCTTATTTTTATTCTCTTAAATAGCTTTATTTTTCAATATTTTATTTTATGTTCATAATATTAAAGTTCATCAATCTTTGAAGATAGGTTAGAATTTATTACTTTTGATTTAAAATAGTTTTCTTTTTTTATTTTAGACAACTCCTTTGGGTTCGATCTCGTGCTTACACGAACACTATATTCCATATACGATTCGTGCGCTTGCGAGTATAAATTTTTAAAAAATACCCGTTTTAGGTCCATCACTGAACCTTTCATAAAGAGGCTCCCATTTATTTCCAACCTCAGGCAGCTGCTCTGCAGCTGGCACCAACACAGAAGGTGCCTCTGATACACTGGCCACTGTAGGTGCTTGCTGTTGTCTCAAGAGACGAAGCTCTTCTCCCTATCTCAACATTGTTGCCTGCAAATCGCTAACTATCTGCTGCCAGTTTACAGGAGCTGGCTGTGGAATCTATGACTGGTCATTCTCTTGACCCTGACTATTATTATTTTGGCCTTGATCACTCTGGCCAGCTGAAGTATTTGTCTGCCCTAGATTCATTCTTATTACTGATACCTTGCTGAAACAATGATCAATACGGCCAGTTAGGTAGTAATAACTAAACCTCTTGCCGCCTTACGGTCCAAGAACAAGCAGACAATTATCATATTCCACAGTCATACAATTATACAATTGGATACATGATTATAGCATTTAGCACTTAGCATGTATCACATAATAATCCACAATCAACAATACTAATAAGTATGTTCCAGCAATTTCAGTACTAATTAGCACACGGTTGCTGAGAATATAATATTTCAGGGCGCAGGTTTAACATGGTGTCTCATGCATACAGGTAAATCACATATACTATATTTAAGCAATCATACATATAACTACATAAATAGTTACCAAACCATGAGTTGAGCTTGACTTCAGTGATGTGTGACATGCCCAGCCAGTCTACAGGAACCCTAACCTTGGCATGCTCTGATACCAAGTTGTAACACCTCGATTACCCCAGAATAGTTACGGTGAACGGTGAATCAGAAATTTAACTTGCTACCCGAGTCATTTGGTTAAAAACGTGCTTCTAAGTGTTATTAACAGGCTAAGGTGAAAAACCAATCAAAAGGGAAGGACATAATTTATTTAATACATAAAACTGTTCATGGGCCAATAAAAAACTTTTACAAGTTATTTACATCTCAAAATGGTCATTACTATTTCAAATTTACAAACCCGCCGACCTAAGCGAAAAAAATAGGGTAAATCCCCTAGTTCCTCTAAGAACTCCTTGGTCGTGGTGGTCAAGTGGACGCATATGTACACATCACCATCTAAGCTCTCCACTCAAGGTTGTGTGAGCTTTTCTTTCTCTTTACCTGCACCACATAACACCCATGAGCCAAAGCCCAGTAAGAAAACACAGTAATACATACAGATATTAACAAATGATTATTATTATAATCACACAGAGCTTACAACTCTAAACAGATGAGTGAATATCACTTGAGGTTCTGGTAAACCATACTGAGTGACTGACAAACAAGTCACTAACTTAAATAGATGAGTGATTGCTGGGTAAGTCACTAGCTTAAACAAATGAGTGACTGCTGGGTAAGTCACTAGGGCTCAACACCCACAACCATGTGACTAAATAGTCACTGTGGCTCTAAGTGACTAGCCTTTGGCTAGACAAGCGCTTATAGTATTCATCGAACTTAAGGTCGGTCCGGCATTAACGCTCTTCTGAGTCATTTAATGCAGATGTCGATTAGATCTAATCTTTATTGGCTTGAGTTAAACACGCTAAGGCCGTTCCTGGCTTATAAGTCAACACTATGTGACCAGTGACCAGTGCCCAGTACCACTGCCGAACTTGACTAATAAGTCCCAGCTTCACAGTTGATACTGACACCTTTGCCAAATCTGACTAATTAGTCAGTGCCATGCACAGGTGAGCAAAATTTGCTAAGCATTCAATAATCAATCCATGTCCACATTTATACATTCAACATGCCTCATGAATAACCATGCATGTCACATATGGGGTGCAGTTTTCTTACCTCTGATTCGAGCGAGAATGAATAAAAGAACGACCCTTGAGAACGATCTGACTTTTAGCCCTTTAGCGGTCACCTAGTCATAACCAAATATGGGACACCATCAATAAATTGAACAACAAAGGTTCCCAAACCAAGATCTAGCCTCCGGGACATCAATCCCCACTAAGCCGAGTAGTAGGAACAATCATGAGGCCTAAAACCAAGTTCCTGAGGTCAAAACACTCAAACGAGCTCAAAACTACCCAAGGGCTGCGACCCTAGCACCTTGAGCCGTGGACCCCAGCCACACCAAGAGCAAGGGCCGTGGCGCCCAGCAAGGCCAAAGAGCTCCTCCTGCTTCTTCGAGCTAGGGTCGTGGCGCCCAAGAACAGGGTCACGGCCCCCAACCCAGAACCATCCACAAACTCGGTTTCCATCATCCCAAACCCTCCAAAAACATACCTAAACACTTCCAAATCTACAAATCAAAGTTCCCAAGCTTCCCAATGATCCAAAACTATCAAATCCCGAGGCTCAAACGAACCAAAAACTCAACGATTCACAAAATCTAATTCAAAGCTTAGAAACTCTAAAAACTAAAAACTTAGATTACCTTTGATTGGGTTGTTTCTCGTCAAATCCTTCGATCAAGAAGCTTCTAATCTTTTCTAGGATTGCTATGCCTCGATCCTCGCTTGATTCTGACTCCTAGAACTCGAGATTTTATCGAAAATGCCTCGAACGGTAAAACGAACTAATAAGAAGAGAGAAAAGGTTTTCTAACGTACGGTTCTATCTGATAAGCTACTTCAAGCTTAAGTAACCTTAAATAAAACCTAGTGCTCGTGGTCCCGAAAACACCCCCGGAGTCAAAACTCCTGGAATTCCTGCCTGATCTCAATAATTCCCAATTTATCATCAAATAACATTCTCATTACTCAATATCCCAATAAAAGACCCCATTATGAAAAAACCGCTAATTTATAATATAAGACCGTCTCATGCCGAATAGCTCAAATATATCTCCATAATAATGGGATCTCATCCATAATTCACAATATGCACCAAAATACACAAATATGCCCTCAACGGCCAAATTACCAAAACACCCTAATAATCAAATGTGGACCCACATGCATGCATATAACATCATATTATAATATAATTCACATAACACATGCATATTATCATTTAGTGGCATACTTAAACAGTTATGGCCCTCCCAGCCTACTAATCCAGCCATTAAACCGCATTAGGGATTTCGGGGCATTACACCTGCGCTCCTCCTAATTCATCTAGCAGCTCATCAATGGTAGGAATTGGGAAACAGTCTTTAATAGTAATGGTATTCAATGCTCTATAATCCACACAAAAGCGCCATGACCCATCTTTCTTTTTTACTAACAACACTAGTGAAGAGTAAGGGTTATTACTTGTCTGCACGAACCCATAGTTCATCATTTCTCCCACTAACTGTTCTATGACATCTTTCTAAAAATAAGGGTAACGATAGGGTCTGACCTTGACCAGTTGAGTACCTGGTTGCAAGCAAATTCGGTGATCCGTTCCACGGTGAGGCGGTAAATGGGTCGGTTCAGCAAAGACATCTGAGAATTCTGTAAGTATGCCCTTGGCAGCCATAGGTAAGGTAGCTTCTATTTCTGCCATCTCCAAAACAGTGTTATCCTGTTGTTCACGTTCCGCAGCCAGCATAAACATCTCGTGCACATCACCCTCGAACCATAGAGCTAAGTTGCGTGAAAGATAACTGATGAGTTGCCAAATTCGATGATCCTGCTAATTTAACAACCGCACCTTGCCACTGAAATTCCATTGTTAAGGCTTTGTGATCATGGATGCAAGACCCCAAGGTTTGAAGCCATTGCATTCCCAACACCACGTCGAGACCCCAAATAGGCAGAATATAAAGATCCATAAGAAATTTATGGCCTTGTAACAATAATTCCACTCCTTTGAAAAGTTGCGAACACCAGAGAGAATTCCCATTGCCCATGTATACTTTAAATCGTTTAGTTACCTCACAATTCAGACCCAACCGAGCTACTAAGGCCTCTTGGATGGAATCATTGTTGCTTCTTGTATTAATTAGAACCTCTAGAGGCTCCTTACCGTGGTGTGCCATAATGTGAAATATTCTCGGATTAGTTGAATTAGATAATGAATTCAAACTAACCTCATTTGCTTGTGAGTCATCATGTTTTGCCAATTCCTCTACCCCCGCAGGTGTATCCTCTTCCTCTTCTTCATCTCCCTGAGCACATAAAATGAGTACTCTGTTTTTGCATTTATGACCGAAGCTATATTTCTCATCACAAGTGAAGCACAAACCCTTCTCACGCTTCTCTTTAATCTCAACAGGTGACAACCGTTTAACTGGTAAGGAAGAGTTGCTGGGTTTTTGAAACTTTGAAGCTGCTGTGACATTGGAATTGGACCTAATGGAGACAGAACCTGCTCCATTTTGAGCCACCGGAACTGATGAATTCGAGAACTTAGGTGACCAACCAGAACGCACACTTTCGCCATGAGCATGACCCAACAAATCGTCATTGCGGTCTTCAAATAATTGAGCCTTGGCCATGGCATCTGCCAAATCAACGAGTTTAGCCATTAACAATTCTCTACGTATCTCATTCTTCAAGCCCCACACAAAAAAATTCAGAAAGTATTGTTTCGAAACCCCTGAAATATGTGTCATCAGAGCTTCAAATTCCGCTCTAAAAGTCGACACACGCCCCGTCTGGACAAGCTTAGCAATCCTGCCCAATGGATCATCATAAATCGAGACTCTGAAACGTAACCGTAATGCCCGCAAAAAGGACTCCCAATCCGAAAACCCTCCCCCTTTTTCCATCCATTGAAACCAAGTTGAAGGAGCTCCCTCAAGATGAAATGCTACCATAGCCAATCTAATCTCGGGTAAGACACTGTGCAGGTCAAAGAATTTATTTATTTTGTAAACCCAGTCCTCTACATTCGTTCCGTTAAAACGATGGACCTTCACTCTCATAATTTTGAGAATTGAATTCACATCCCGAGAGTCAATTGTAGCTTTCGGTCGTTGCCCAGTCGGTGAAGCCATGCCACTTCTCGCAGTTCCGTTAACCACTTGCGGTTTCGACGAGGATGATTGCAGTTGGTCCACACGGTCATCTAAACGAGCCACCTGCTCATCTAATCGTGCCGTGAATTAAGCGAATTGCTCCTCTGAGTGTTTCTGGAAATTAGTTTCCAGAGCTTAAATCATGGTGGCGAGTTCCTCGTTCTTCATGCTGGAGATGAAGAGACAATGAAAGCACCAGTGATAGCTCAGTACAAGGGAAATGTATTCTCTGAGTCAATACAAAACTCCAAAAGCAATTAAGCTTAACAATCAACATCCCCTTCATTGAATACAATCTTGCTATTTAAATTAAGCAATTAGGGAAATCACAATAACAGAAAATTAGTTTGCTCCTCCGCTCCTTCTTCAGCGTCTCTCCATTCTAACAAACTCTTGGAGCCAACGAGGTCTCATGCGCACGCGAGTCCCACGCATTCTCACTCTCTCACCATCGTTGGTATGAGAGTTCCTCTCTTCCTTGCTACCTTCGTTGGTTTCACGCAGAGGGTTGGGTTCTTCTCCTTCTGCCGACTCATCAAACCAGCCTTCCATTTTGTCTCGGATCTGATTTAGGTCAAGAGTTATTGGGCCATTCTTTTGGTTTGGGTTTGGGCTAACATAGGCCCCCTTGGATTTTGGCCCTGTATTTTCTACTACTTATTTTGTGACCGAATCATTGTACTTTATTTGTTTGTGGTATTATTATCTTCATCTTGTGTTAGGATACAAGGAAGAAAGAAACCAAGCTCCCAAAAATCCATGGAATTTAAACGCAAAAAAAAAGCTAAAAAAATTAAAATAGAAAAAATTGATTAAACGAATATATGTTTAATTTAAATGCTACATTTTGGATATTTTTTGTGTAAATTTTTTTGTTGGTATTTAAATACTATATTTTAGTAGTTTTGGTATTTTTTTTGCATTAAAAAAAGTTTAGATATTAAAGCACAGTATTTTAAAAACAATAGGTATTTTAGTTGTTATTTATTATATTAAAAAATAAATATATTTTGAATTAAAATAAAATACAAAAAAATATATTTTATACGAGATTTGAATTAAAAAAACCAAACAAAAAATAAACCTAATTTTTTTTAACTTCCCCATCCTATATAATAAAAAAAAACTTAATTTTTAAAAAAAAAAAAAGTGTCCATCTATAATAGAGTATTTAGAAAAAAAATGAAAAAGAACTCAAATAGCCTGGATCTAACCCTATCGCCAACCCACTTCGGCCCCATCGATCATGCTAGCATCGCTGTTGACCAACCTAAATTTGCCCCATCGTTGAACAACCCGTCCATGCAACCCTCGTCTCTTTAGTGTCGATCTAGCATCATCGACTTGTAATAAGAATAAGAAGAAGAGGAGGACGAGGAAAAAGAGGGAAGGTTGACCTGTAGTTCAATTTGTAGTTCAATTTTTAGTTCCTCTTCTGGTTTATAATCATGTTTTAGTTGGTATTATGATTAAAGTTGATGTGTTGTTGATATTTAGTTTTTTTTTTTCCAACATCAACTTATTTTAGAAAATTTGATAAATTTAACTTTTTCATGGAACATCAACTCTTTCTTACTAAATATCTACTGTTTTATTAGAAAAATGGAACATCACTCACATAAGCTAATTTGTTGAAGTATCAACTTTCGGGACCAATTCATAAAATTGGAAAAAAAAAAATAATGATAGTAATTTTTTTTTTAAACAAAGTTATATTTAAAAAAAAAATTAAAATAAGTATGTATAACTGACATAAAAAAAATCCCTTATAAACCCATAAATTATCTCTCATAATTCATCTTATCAAATCTGTTGTTTTCTTCATTCTTTCATTTAGTGTGCCTCTTTACCAAACACACTAAGAGTGAGTTTATTTACACGTAAGAATAATATACAATTAGACTTATTAGATATTAAATTGACATTCAATCGAATTATTAAATTGGAATCAGAATAAATTATTTACTTAATTTGCAGAAATCAGAATCACCAACATTTTTATTGATGTTTACATTACTTTTAAATTGGAATAAATTATTGGCAAATTACAAATTAAAGTCGAAACAATTAACCAATATTTTCAAGTCAATATTTTACATGTTATTCCCAAAAATCATTCACAAATAAATAAATAAAACGTGTAAAAAAATGAACCAATATGCTACACGTGATGCATGAGACATTGGATAAATTATGGGGCCAATTAAATAATGTTTTTACATTGCTTTTTTTTTCAAGCTTTCCCATTCTACCGTCCAGATATTTATTGAGAAACTAAAGCTATCTATCACCTTCATATATTTTTTAAGAATCTTTTTCTAAAATATTTTATGATTTTATTGATGGTGCCGACCAGTTATTTGTTACTATAACAATTTTGTTTATTATTTGTTGGAATGAATAATTGATTTTCGACAATTACCAATGTACTATTATAGAATAGGAGTAGGCTTCTTAAAAAATCAATTTCTAATAATGCATGCATGACATATGTCATTATAAAGTTATCATTGTATTTCTCACTTCTATGACATGCATGCTTAACATATGTCATAAAATTTTTCATTCACAATTTACTATGAAAGTTAAATTTTGAATATCAAAATCGCACAAACATATGTATTACCCTAAAAAAAATGTCACAAACAAACACCACACTTTCTCAATTTCCAATGCAAGATGTAAATTTTGTACTAAGTTTGATACAAATAATGAATCAATACTATATTTTACTCAATATTTATAATTGTGTTTCAATAAACAATATGCAAATTAAAAAAAAAAATCAATAATTCATTTGATATGTATTAATAATATACAAAAAATATATTTTTTCATTTTTTATTATAAAAAAAGAATTCATTAATTATTAATTAATATATTAGTGGTAACATAGTAAATAAAAAAATGACATTTATTATTGTGCTAAATTTGCCCCATGCTATATCTTGTGCCAAGATTGACACAACTTTTAACACGTGCTAAATTTAACATACTTTGTAGCACACCATTGGAGTGATAATTTTGCTAAAATGTGCTAAATATAACAATGCATCACATTTTTTGCACTCCATTGAATGTGCTCTAATATATTATAAATGAATAATGATATGTGCACCCAAAATATACATCTAAACATTATACACAATAATATAGCATTTTAGTCTAGCCAATTACATTTATTAAACTTGTAACATATTATTTTAAAAAAAACAATATCATGTTACTATGTGTAATATTTAGGTACAGATATCGTTACTCAATATAAATATAAGATTTAGATGATAATTTAGTATTTATGAAATTTATTGGTGCATTTACTTTATACACAATTAGAATAATTTATAGTTCGAGTTATTAGAAATCAAATTCATCTCAATTAGATTATTGAATCAAAGTCAAAATAAGTTATTTACATTTTTTTAAGAAATTAGAATCAAACCATATTTTCATTGAATTGTTTACTATATATTGGAATCAAAATAAATTATTAGTAAATTACAAAAATACCCGTAATTAAAGTTATATATGAGACTCAAAAATTAATTTTAAATTCCACTACACTTAAAATATTAATTTATCAAAAATCTTCACATTAGTACCTATAAAATGTCAAAATAGCCATCTCTCATTGTTGGTGTGAAGATCTTCATATTAGGCGAAAACCAACCCAACGGTATAAAGCCATTTTGATGTGAAATCCACATCATTTCTATTCCAACTGCACGAGAAAAGTTAACTCATTTAGTGGGGAATGCTATAGTGTCATCAATGATATTTTCTTTCTTTCAAATTTTATATTAATATTTTATAAATATATATATATATATATTATATGTGGTATAAATTTAGTTAGTGTATATTATATAATTTAATTGTGAACTAAATATACAATTAATATATTTTTAACAAAAATTTAAATATATCATAATTAAATATTTGTATAATTTTTTTTAATTTTAATAAAGATTTATAATATATATTTATAAGAAAATAAAAATTCAAATGCAAATTGATTAAAGAAACATCTAACAAAAAAAAAAAAGAAGCTAAACTTAACCATATATTTCAAAGTTAAAATCAAACACACAAAATATTAAAACGAAATAACATAGTAAAGTAAATAATAATAATATTTTTATTAAAATAATTAATTAGATATAATAATTATTTTGACTTAGTAAAATAATATAATAATGAAGAAAATATCCTATTTTATTCATAAAATAATATAATAATAAAGAATATACTTTTTAATTGGAATTAAAAGATATTTAGTTCTAAAATTCCAACATTTTATTGTTGTTTCAATATCAAAATACATTTCATGATTGAAATGAAAAAAATAGGGATCTTTACAATTATATACCTATAATATAAAATAATTACAAAAATCACATCCAGAATTTTATTTACAAAAATACATTGCCATGTCATCAAAAAATACCGGATTCTAAAAGTAATATACATAAATTTGAAACTTTCCCTAAATTCCAGTTTTTTCATTTTTCTAAGTTTAAAAATGTAATATTTTTGTTACTTAAAATGTTAATAACTTACCAATTAGTTATTTTTTTCATCATTTTTTATACAACTTTTTTTTTCTTCATGGTACGAGGCCCCCTCTCTCTCTCTCCACTATACTTTTTTTTAATCAAGTTCTTACTCTCTTATCTTTAATTTTAAAAATCTTTTACGGCCATGCTGCTAGTCGGTTGGGCTCAAAAGTAGTACCATCACGACCTAATCTTCAAGGTAATTATTTTGATATGTGGGAAACATATGTTTTTTTGGCTGTCGTCGGAGAAGACGACCAGAATAAAAATCAACATTTTATTTTCTTTTTTATATTGCGTTGACCAAAAAGTAACTAAATTTTAAACTTGATCAAAATTTAATATACTAAAAATTGTATTCTTATTTTACATTTAAAAGATACCATATTGTATTCTAAACATCTTAAATTTATTTAAAAATATTCCAAGTAATTTTTTTAAAATAGATTCTTTAGTATATTGTTTGATAACTTTTAAATAGAATATAAAAAAAATTATTGTATAGTATACTAAAAGTAACTTTTAATAATAACCTATATAATAATTTATTATATTTTATTGTAACTCATTAATTTATAAGAAAATAACTAATCGGCAACGTAAAAGTATCTTAAGTAATAAGACATCATAATATAACTTCAAAATGACTAATTAGTGTCTTAAGATAAAAAAGTTTCAAAAAATAAGTATTGGAGGTAATTAAAATGTATATAAAATAATATGCTATAAAAATAAAAAAATTTCATGAAAAAAGTAACTAATTGGTACTTATTAACATTTTAAGTAATTAAAAAATTAATTTTTTAAACCCAGAAAAATTGGATTTTGGGAAAATTTCAAATTCAAGTATATTATTTTTAGAATCTGTTATTTTTTTGATGATGTGACAAAATTATTTTATAAATAAAATTTTGTAAGCTATTTTTATAATTAAATTATAAAAAGCAATAAGAAATATAAATTTCTCAAAACAATATAGTCCTAACAAGATACATTTCATAATTGGAGTTGCCTTATTACCAAGACACCACAGTATATTATTATTATTATTATTGGTGCGATTGGTGTGAATTAAGCCTTTCTCAATAATAAAATGGCCATCAAATGCAAAAGTATAATATATAATATTAAAAATGCAGTGGTGGCTAGTGGGTATAGTTGGGTTTAAGATTGAGGCTGACAATGACAAATTGACAAGTGACAATATTAAGGAGACTTACTTAACAAGCGGTAGCAGTGACTTATCGAAAATCAGCCACATTATAATCTCACATATAAGGCTCAGGCAGAGCAGACCAAGCTTTGTATGTACAAACAACAACCCAGTTCCCGTATTCCATTGTTTGAGCCGAGGAAGCTTATCTTCTTTCTCCACATACCCAACCAAGACCTTTTTGGGGTCCATTTGAAGTGGGATTCCTGCAATTCTCGTCAACATGGCTTGCAGACTCGCAGATTCTATGTTCCTTTTCACGGTGAGCTTTCACATTCCCATAGCTCGGGAGTTTCCAATGCCTTTGTTTTTGGTATAAGGTTTTATTTATTTATTTTGGCTTTGATTTTCAGGGACCCCATCAGAAGCAAATTCGTATTCAAAGAATGGCGGCTCATTATTCACCAGGTGTGTCTTTTACTCTTGTTGTTTTCTTGCCTATTTTACTTGCTGATATATATGAACACATGGGTTCCTCTCGTTGGCTATTTTGGTTTTTGGTTTGAGTTATGAAGGCAATGGGGAATGTATCCTAATGGGCCCTTGGGTTTTCAGTATTTCACTTATTCTTTTATTTCTTTTAGTTGTTGTTATTGACATTCTCTCTGGTTCCTTAGTTTCTTGGCCAATTTGATGTTTGGTTTAAGTCTTAATGTTAATGTAGGTCCATAGGATCATAGCCAAATAGCTTAAAAGCGCTGCACATTTTTCTCCATTCCAGGTTTAAAGGAGGAAATAAATTTTAGTGATCATAAAAGAGAGTTTCTTCTTTTTCAGATAAAGCATCTGACTTGCCATTCAGATGGATTTCTTTTTAAATGGAGTTTGACCCATTCTGGGTTTTAAATTGCAATTTGATAACATTGATTTTAAAGATGTAAATGTAATTTATTCAAATGAAGCACCAAACTTTTCATTTAAGTGGCTTCTTCTTTTATGTGTGATGCTTGGCATATTCCCTAAGTTGGACCATTTTTTGTGTTTGTATAATTATTCTGCAGAGCTCTTGAATTGCAGTCATGCTTTCTATAAACTTTTTTTTTTATTATTATTATTGGACTCGTTTACCATCTAATAGCTCTGTAGATAAATCATTTTCCCAACGATATTGCCACCCTGTGACAATTTCTTGTGATGGGCAGGTACCTCTTTTCTTAAATGGGATGGTCTTCTTCAGAAGGGAATCAAACGACAACAATTTTCATATTCCAAGAGAAGAACTAACTTTGTACAAGCTGTGGCTATCCCAGTTACTCCATCTCCATCTCCATTAGACACTGCTGAGTACAGAGAACAATTAGCAGAAAGCTATGGTTTCAGACAGATTGGAGAACCACTTCCTGACAATGTTACTTTAAAGGATGTTGTTGATACTCTTCCAAAAGAGGTACTTTGTCATGATATGATATCAGTTTTGAAATATAGAGATATATGTTTAATGTTTTTCTTTGTGTCTTTTTTCTTCTGTAAGGTGTTTGAGATTAATGATGCAAAATCTTGGAAGTCAGTTCTAATATCTGTCACTTCTTATGCTTTGGGGCTCGTCATGATTTCAAAATCCCCATGGTATTTACTTCCTCTGGCTTGGGCATGGACAGGGACAGCAGTAACTGGGGTTTGTTCTTAACATTTCTCTGTATTTTATAGATATGTGAAAAGGCTTACTTTTTTCTCTCTTTGATTTATTCAGGTTATTTTAAACGAATCTAACTCCTTGTACATTTTCTCCCCAAACTTTTAGCTTTTTGTTATAGGTCATGATTGCGCACACAAGTCATTTTCAAGAAACAAATTAGTGGAAGACATTGTTGGAACGTTGGCATTTTTGCCGCTTATATACCCATATGAACCATGGCGCTTTAAGCATGAGCGACATCATGCAAAAACAAACATGTGTGTTGAGTTTTTCTTAATGTTTTCTTTATTATCTAAGTATTTATAATTATTTATTCACTCTCATCTGTCTCTGGTTTAGCATCTTCACAAGTTATACGATGAAAATGTTTTCTCTTCACGTGCATGTTTCATGACTAATTAACATTGAGTGCTAAGATTTTGTAATTTTTGCTGCATAGCCTTGAAGGCCTATAAGTTTATGAAATTTAAATGATATGTTTGCTTTTATTACTCCCACTTTGTATTGCTTTATTCTTCTTTGCTCTTGGATGTTAACTTGTAGTTCATCTAAATCTCAGGCTTTTTGAGGATACTGCTTGGCAACCTGTTTGGAAAGAAGAGTTTGATTCATCAACTACTTTGCGCAAGGCAATTATCATTGGATATGGCCCGCTTCGGCCTTGGATGTCAATAGCTCACTGGTAATGCTTATTTGTAATGTTTTGTTTGCTTAAACTGTGGAATTAAGTTTTGGACTTGGTTTTACCAGACATTATTCTTGATACTATTTTGGGTCCAAATAGGTTGGTGTGTCACTTCGATTTGAAGAAGTTCAGATCAAATGAAGTCAAAAGGGTGAAGATAAGTTTGGCTTGTGTATTTGCATTTATGTTCATCGGATGGCCATTTATTATATGGAAGACGGGGATCATTGGATGGGTCAAGTACTGGTTGATGCCATGGCTGGGCTATCACTTTTGGGTATAGCTACTTTCTTGTGTCTTTGAAAAAAGACAAAACATGTAGAAAAGATAAACACCGCATAATTGCCAACACTTGTTATATACCTAACAAAAGTGTGCATGCATTTTAGATTTTTATCTGCACTTCTATTAGTAAACTGTCTTATTTTGAATAATTATTAGTACTTTATTAACATCAAATGTACGTAGGCCCAAATTAGTTGAACATCGAAACTTGCTTAACAAGAAGAATATTTGTTTCGAGTATCTATGCTTGACGTGTGTCCTATACAACAAATTCATCTTGCTATGTTGCAATTATTTCAGAAATCTAATTTTGAAAATGTTACTGCTATAATCATGTTACAAATTGATAGTTTTTTTACTAGTTTATTCTACTGCAGTCCGGCCTTACATTTTTTTTATATCGTAACCTTCTGTAGTTTCTTCCACACGAACCTAGTAGTAGTGTACTAGATTTGCCTGCCCAGTACTTTGACTTCATTCTCTGTTAGTTTCTTGTAGACCAGATGATCTTTACTCAAGTGAATACATTTCAATATCCATGTCTAAAGTTTCAATCTCTTTTTACCCTGTAGATGAGTACTTTCACAATGGTACATCATACAGCTCCCCATATACCATTTAAATCTCCAGATGAGTGGAATGCAGCTCAAGCTCAACTAAATGGAACAGTTCATTGCGATTACCCTCGTTGGTACTCTTTCTGCATCTCTTATTTCTCATTGTTTGTGTTGATATCTTCTTAACTAATTGATGTCGGGAAGTGGATACTCTCCACAATGGGATTGTTTCCTGATCCTTTTCCTTTGGTGCAGGGTTGAGATCCTATGCCATGATATAAATGTCCACATCCCTCACCATATATCTTCAAGGATTCCGAGTTATAACTTGCGCGCAGCTCACAAGTCCATCCAAGATAACTGGGGAAAGGTAATTAAATGCATCATTGGTGATTATGTCCATTGCGAAAACATAACTATGTCCATAGTGTGTTATTATTGGTAGTAATGAAAATATAACTATTTAAGATGATTTGATGTCATTCATTTGGCTCGTCTTTGTATGAATCGCGCAGTATTTAAATGAGGCTACATGGAGCTGGCGTTTAATGAAGACGATAATGACATTGTGTCATGTGTATGATAAGGAGCAAAATTATGTTCCCTTTGATCAACTTGCACCTGAAGACTCTCAACCTGTTGGATTTCTCAAAAAGGTGATGCCTGATTATGCTTGAGTCTCTTGTGTTGCCTAGTGGGGTCACAAACTTTTTCGGCTTAATTCTTATCTCTTATCCTAATCTTTCCTCGTCGAGATAGAGCCGGCATGCTATGAATCACCATTTTGTTCCTTCACGATTTATCCATTTCATTTAACTGTACTTTCGAAAGGGTTTTTTTTTTTTTTATCAAATAGAGGAAATGTTACATTGAAGGAACCTTCCTGGAAGTTAAGGAATAGTTTGGTTGAATGTTATTTTTTGGATTATATAGGAATAACCCTCTTGTTAAAAGTTGAAAGATGCCTTATCTATAAATACAAAAAGTAATCCAGGACTGGGGGATTCTTTTTTGAGTGATGAGAACCTCCTCATTTTTACCATATAAATAAATAATTTTTTTGATTATATTGGAAGAAGAACACTCTTGTTTAAAAGTTTTCAAGGATGCTTGCTTATTTAACAAAAGTATCCTAGACTAGAGGATCCTCGTTGGGTTGTCAGAACCTCCTCATTTTCACCATATTTTAATTCATAACACTCTGGAACCAACTGATCTTCTAAGTTAAACTAAAACCAATATCATAGTAAGCAATGTTGGATTTAAAGTCATCATTGTGAAGAGCATCTTCTGACTTGTCACAAAAAAAATGATAGTGACTTTTTCTTCTTTTGGGTACAGACATAAATCTTGTGTTTGTTATCTAATGCCAGTCTAGTTGGATAAAATCTATCTTTTACCTATAAAAACATGGCTCTTAATATTTTTTTCCGTACAAACATTAACAGAGAACACAGCATATTAATATTAAATTCCCTTATGCAGGGTTTTTGTTAAATTGGTTTTATTTTTTTCACTAGCTATGCTTTTTGCTAAAAAAAACAGGGGACCTCAAAGAGGTTTATTCGATTGAAGTTGAGGGCCTTTTGTACGATTATTAGAGAGGCATATGCGTTTGCATGAGTAAAAGGTCATACATAGCTCTGATATTTAAGATACTCATTATTTATCAGATCAAATCAGAGCTCATCTGAAACTAAAGGCTGCAAAGTACCAACAACTAAGAACTTTATGCAAAGTGATTCATTTCATAATAATATCTCACCCTTCTTAGCAGTTGCAACTGCTCACATGCTCTCTCTCTCTCTCTCATAAAAATAACAGAGAGAGATTAACTTTGGGAAAGCCGAGGTCAAAAGAAGGAAAGTGAACCAGGTTCTCTGAGTTCTGTCCAAAAGTGAAAATATTAAAAGTGCCCTCTATCTCTTATTAGCAAAACAAAGAAAAACAAATGTTCAAAGATGCCACAATTGACCCAAAAAATAAAGGATTCAGCAAGATGAGAACAGAATTTGGAACAATTTTTTTTTCCTCTTTAAGCTGAGTAATAAATTTCTCTTTTTTTTATCAATGGCAAATATCAAAATACAGTCTTTTGACAGTGTAGATGTCTCATTAAGCTACATTACAGTTAAGCCATTGCTTTCACTTTTACTCTCTCTGTTTTGTTATTGAGCAAACCGAACCCCTATACTGTAAAAAGCTCAGAGCTCAAGTATACATATCTTCAAGTATTCTAACCTACAATATGGTAGTATTACTCTAACTTACATGAACCCCAAAAATAAAATATGGCACAACTATGTATGTCAAAGATGAACACAAGTAAAAAAAAACACTCAAAAAATTTTAACCAAAAAAAAACCGAACTTTTTAGGTGAATCATATGACAGGTGGAGGTGGAGTTTCCCATATATCAAACACATTTTCTTCACTGTGGAGAGCAAAGAGCCGATCCCCGCCAATGGAAAAATCACAAATGGAACCTCCATAGCTATTTCTAAGCCTAGAAGTTAAAACCCAGTCAGGTCCACAAAACACTGAGATGCAATCATCCATGGAAGAGAACAGTTGACCTTCATGTAAAGCAAGCTTGGGATAACAAGGCTCATCAGGCATTTTCCCCTTCATTAGCCTACTTCTTGAGCTCCACCTAACACCCCCACCTGAAATTCTCAGATCAATGAAACCCAATTCTTCATACTCATTCACAACACAGACTGAGTTACTCTCCTCCATAGCTATGGCGTCTCTAACTCGCCTTTCGTCTATGGTTAAAGGCGCACCGATATCAGACCAGTTCCAAACCATTCTCTTCTCTCTGAAATCAAGCAAGCTAATGTAACAGTTGTCTTTTCTAGGGAACAAAGTTGCCACAAGCAAACAATTAGTCCCATTTAGCCATTGGAGTTTGTCAGCCTCACCAAGTGACCAACCAGGTGGTTCATAGTAAAAATCAACCTGTTTTCCAGTCACTTGATCCCAAACACCAATCCCATACTCATTGCTTCTTCCTTTACAGCTCGAGTAAATCTTGTAATCAGAACTAAAACTCAGTGGCCCAGCTGTGAAGCTCTTGGTCTGCTCCTCATGTCTGACCTGAAACTTGTACCTAAGCTCACCGCTGGACGAACTAAACAACCCCATTCCCCCATCGCCGCGGCTCGGCCGCTCGCAGACACTGACCACCACATTCTCTGAATCGACCCAACCGACGTCGTTTACTCTTTGGTAATCGAGATTGATTGGAGGGTGTTCTTCCATCATCCAATCATAGACATGAACCATGCTCCCATGAGCCACGCAGCAGCCGCCATCTGGACCGGCCCGAATGGCGGTGCCGTCGCCGGGAGCTTGGCCCGTTACTGACCGGGAAAGGCCTAATCTGTTACCGTCGAATTGGCCCCACTTCGCCAAGCGAACGTGGTCCAAAAGACCGTAGTACAAGGCCTCTCTGTACAGAAGCTTTTCCGGGACGTTGGACGGGAGATAAAGCTCATGTGTTCGGAGAAGATCGAGAAGTACAGAGAAGCAATCAGGGTTCCGATCAAGGAAGTATTCGCCGGAGTTAATGGACTGCTGTTGAAGGTTCCAATTCTCGTCGAACATGGCTCCGAACATGGAATTACGACCCGCGTTGGCTAACGTTGTGGCCGTTGTTTCGAAGATTCTTCCTCCCACGTTGAATCTAACTCTGTCTGTTTGAATTCCCATTGTGGAAAATTTTCCCGGAAAATGAAACTATTTTCCCGGAAAAAAAATTTAAACACCAATAACGAGAAACCAGAATTGGGAATTGAAAAACTCGTTGAAATACCAGAAATGGCAATAGAAAAGGAAGATTACGTCTCAAGAAGCTACATGAATGAGCATTTGAGGTTACCTTGTCAGTAAACAGATGAAGACGAAGAAGAAAAACAGGGGAGGTTTGATTGATCAGTATGAAGAATTTGATCGAGTTCTAAGAAATATAAAGATCTGGGTATTGGAGAGGAGAAGCTAATGGAGATGGGTTTTTAAATTTGTGGGATTTGGTGAAGAAATTGGAGCGGTTGAACTTCAAAAGAATTAAAAATACAATCTTCTCTCTCTCTTTTCTTTACTTTGCTCTCTTCTCCATGTTTTTCTCTCTCTTAGTTTCTTCGCGACTCCCTTTCCTTCCATTTGGAGAGGACATAGTTGGAACTTTATTTCTCTTTTTCACCGCAAATGGAGTCCTCTGCGGTGTGGGTCTACGTTAAGGTGTTGATCCTCCTTAGATCTCCACCGTTGGATTCTTCTGAAAATGATCTTTTATGGAGCTTTGAGATCATCCAACGGTCAGGAGATTGTAGTGTAGGTAGTGCCTTATTAAATTCTTTTTGCTAACTAGATAAGTACAATTCCATGAAGTCAGCTCTCTTTGCCCTATACCTATGGAAAGCGTGTCTTGTGGGAGTGTTTTTAATGTTATTTAGGTTAAAATGTTAAAATCAATCAATAAATAAATACAAAAATTGAATGAAAAAATTGAGACCTTTTTTTATGTCAAGAGAAATGGGTACTATTAATTTTTTTATTTGATTTCCTTAAGTTATGTCACTAATTAGGGGTTCTTGATCTTATTCTTATCCTTACTTTGATCACATCAAATTTATGACCTAACAAATTATTTTGAGGTTGTTTAGACAAGTTATAGAATATTTTAGTCTATCTTCAATTTGATAATAATGTCCAAATGCCCACTGGGAGAAAGAAAATGTCCACAAAAGTGAGGACTTTGGCTTTGGGTAAACTTTGTTAATATTTCTTAGACTTCTTCAAACAATTCGGCTACAATAATAGTTAGGCTTCTTTTATTTAATCTTATATTAAAGTAAATTACTACTCGACAAAGCAAAATAATTTGGTTCAATACTTTAAAACTTAAAATTGAATCTCTTGCTCATTCTAAGACATACAAAATAGATTGTGACTAGTTGTGAGTTGAAGAATACAAGTCCACCATTTGAACAAAAATGTACTTCTCCTCTATATTTAACTTTTAGCCTAACTAACCAAGATTCAACAATTTATTTCCATGCTTGAAGTATTGGAGATGCTAAACTATGGTCATTGGTAAATAAATTTTTATTTTCTCCAATAATAAATATTAACTTTCCATGATTTTTTTTGTATGTTATATCATTAGTAATTAGTGGTAACCAATACAAATATTACTATTGATTACCTATTTTCATAAAAAAAATATATAAAAAAATACAAATATTGCTATTAATATAAATATGAGACATATGTTAATTATTTTTAGATGTATATATTAAAAATAATGTACATTTCGATTGAATAATTACGCATTTGAAGTTTTTTTTACCAAGCATCGCTATAACTTAATAATAAAACATTGTTATTTATTTTGAGTAGAGTACGATTTTAATACAAGCCGTAGTACTTTTATGGTTGAGTCACATTAATTTAAAAATAAAACATTGATTGTACATATTTATATCAATTACTTATAGGAGGATTTTACGGTGCGCTCCAAAAAGCGGCATACCGATACACCTTTTAATATTTTTGGCTTGAGAAGTATTTTTCAGTAATTTTTTTATGCCTATGTACATTGTAGTTATTTGGAACATTCTGCAAAATTTTCAGAAAATTATGAATAATTTACAGTGACGAAATAAGGTTAAAACATGTTACATTTTACGCGCATAAAAAAATAGTCACGTGTTCAAAAAACTATTTAAACTTTATTTTTTACACTATAAATTATTCAGAATTTATCGAAAATTTGCAAGATGCTCTAAATAACTATAACATACACAGCTAAAAAAAATTGCGTCGAAAATACTTCCCGAACCAAAAACTGGAAAGGGGGTGCACCAGTGTGCACCTTTTTGGGGGTACACCGAAGAACTACCATCACTTATATATTTAATTTAGACTTTGGATTTAAATTTTTTGGAACCTATCTAAGTGTTGATGCAACAATTTGGTCTTTCTAAATCGGGAGGTACTTGTCGTCAAACTCTGGTTCTCTGATCTCTCTCCGGCGATGAAGATGACTCCAATGACCGTCGAACTGTCTGAGAGTACTTGCAAGAAAGACACTCCGATGCTTAAGTCAGATTCCAATGTTTTCTCTAAATGAGGTCATGATATTTATAGGGTCAAAAATGAATACTAAGAAGTTATTCGGTTAAGTCTACTTCCTGATTGGTTGAAGGAATAATTGAATTTCCCGCCAGAACACTTTCGGATCTTTTAAGTATGCAGAGGACAGAGGCAAGGCCCGCCTCTAATCCGCGACCTCTGACTCTGACTCCTCTGCCTGGGCTAAAACGCTCCATTTCAACTTACCCAAAACAACAAAGCATTTGGGCTGAATATATTGAGCTCAACACTAAGTAATTATATACATAAAATTATATAATATAGAGAGATGTATATAAATTTATACATAAATGATATTATTATTACTAGAATTGGTTCTTAGTGTCATGGAATAGCAAGAGGTGAAATCAAATAATAATGGTCGTTATTAAGCTTGAGTGTTAGCCCCAGTTCTCAAGATATCTTTGAACCTTAGAATTAGCAGTTTGCTTGTTTAGAGACTTGGCTATGAAGAATGTTTTTATAGGGTTTTGAGTAAAGACTCTAAAGATAAGTATGTACTGTAGAGAGACAATCTAATTATAAAGCTTTAGTTTGAAATTAATAAGGTTGGTGAGCTCTTTTTACGGGCAAACCCAAGTAATTTCTAACTATGAGATTGTTTGTAAGGAGCTACTCATAGCTTTCAATTAGTTGTTTCCTAGGACAGCAAAAGGGTGCTTCCGCACCTTACCAAGGCGAGGGGTGTTAGCTAGCACGTCACCCTATTGTACTTTGACTATAATGGGAGATTGCATGCGATGCTATTTCCCAGGTGTCCTAGATGGGAGCTAGCCTTTAGACCAGTCATAGTGTAATTTCCCAAATTCGCTAAGGCTTAGCGGCTTGATTACTTTGTCAGGAGGGCATAATCAGATTTTTATATATTAATTGGGATTATACATGTGCGATTATATGAATTATATGAGTTATATCATGATATGACAACTTATGCATGTTTAGGTATATTAAATGTGCTTATAGGCTCGATTATGTTAAAATAACATTTTCGTAATTTTTGACCCGTTGAGGGTATATTTGTATTATATATGCTTTATGAGTCAGACCACAGGAGATATATTTGAGATGCATGGCCCGAGGCAATCCTAGTGGGCGAGTTAGCGAAAAAGTCACAACGGGGTCAAATACCTGGCTCGAGGTGAGCCTAAGGGTATTTAGTAATTTGGTGCGTAGTTAGGATTTATCGGATGATGAGTAGTTATTTAGTGATTATTTTGGTATGTAGGGATTAATTGGAATTTATAGGGCTACTTGAGGATAAGCGGGAAATGAGGTACAAAGACGATTTTTCCCTTGAGGGCATTAGAGAGTAAGCTAATCGGCTAGGGGCATTTTAGTCATTTACTGACTAAAGGAAGGAATGACACACTCAGCAAACTTAGAACTCAGTAGAACCAAGAGGAGCCCTTAGAACACTCAACACACTCTTTCTCTCTCTCTCTCTCTCTCTCTCTCTCTCTCTCTCATTTTCTCTCTTCTCCTCTTGATGCCTTGGTGAGCTTTTGATTTTTGGAGAAGGAAAAAAGCTTGAAAAGTGGACTTGTGGCTAGAAGGAAAGCTTATAAGCTTGAGGAAATAGCTGGGAACATTTTCACCAGAGGTAAAATTCGAGTTTTGTTAAGTTTAGTTTTGTTTTTCAAAGTTTTATTGGAATCCTAAGGTTGTGAGATTTTGATTGAGTCCTAAGAGTTGTTTTGATGTTTCTGGCCTGTTGAAATTGTTTCCACGGTCAACTATGAGTAAAAACAAGTGTTGGGTTGATTTTGGGAGGTTGGGAAATTCTTAAAATCACTTCTTCTTTTTTTTTTTCTGAGTTCGCAAGATCGCGTCGCGGTCCTTACAAACTCAGAGGCCAGGGTAGTTCTCAGAAACTGCCATGGCTCTGCGGCGCTTGGTGGGTTGTGCTGCGGCCTGTGTCCAGGAAATTCAAGGTCAGGGCTATCTGATTTGAGGAGGGCCGCAACGCTTTTGAGGGGCGTCGCGACTCAAATTGGAGATATTAGCCAATTAGGGTTTTTAAGCATGGGAACTCAAACCTAAAGGCTCGGCAATGATTCTACTACCCGGTTTAGTAGAATTCGAGGTCCTGAAGGCTAGAAATTTACCCTGAAGCTGTTAAATAGTCTAGTGCTTGATGGTTGTATATTATTCTATTGTGACTAGGTTATACCATTAGGGCTTGGAAGTAGGGATCACACTCAGCGTCGCCATACGTTATCTGATCGGGACTGAAGGTAAGAAAATTGTACCCTGGTTGAAATTGGGGCTCGGACCCCTATTAATGAATATGACTATGACTGTACTTTTGATTATCTGGTTAGACATGCTTGTATATGCTGCATCTGATTGTGTGTTATGCAATCTATATGTTTGATTATATCTAATCTAAAAGCTTGACCTAAGGGAGTCGGGGCCAGCAACAAGCGTGCAGTTTGCAGCTCGGTCTAAGAGAGCCAGGGTCGGCAATAAGATTTGAAAGCTCGGCCTAAGATATTCGGGCCTGAACACCACCTAAATAATTAGAAGTGCATACTACACTTGTCTAACTCATTGACTGTTAAATTGGATTATGTGTTTGTTTGAGCAGACTATTGCTGCTAAGCTTGTTGTTTATATTTTGTTACTTATTGAATTTGTTGATTTAAGTTTTCTTGTTGAGCCTTGGATCACAAGTGCTTTGTGGTGCAGGTAAGGGCAAGGGTAAGCTGGACCAACCATGAGTTGGAGAGCTTTAGGGGCGGTGTGTACATATGAAGCCTACTCGACCGCCACGGTCGGGATTGCTTTGGAGGAACTAGGGTTGAACCCTGTTTTGTCGCTTAGGACGACAAATGTGTATTTTATTTGTCTTTTATCAGTCTTTAACCACTTTTTGGGATCCCGTGTATAAACTAAACACTTTTAATGAGAAATGATTACTTCATTGACCAAAATTTTTAATACCTAATCTTGGTTTAGTTTTAATCACACATTTAAGTCCAAATGACCCGCTTAGCGAGTTAAGCACCATTTTAAACACACAGTGTAAAAGTCTTAGCTAACCAGGGCGTTACACATAGCGTTCCCCTACTCCTAGAGTTACAATCGTACACTTGAAGGCCAACAACTAGCAAACCTAGGGCTAAGGATGCCATCTCGATGCAAGGACCTATAGAGTCTTAAGACAACGCATGACAAACCCTAAGGCCATGAACTCAACGACAAACCCTAAGGCCATGAACTCAATGTTTAAGACAAACAGACTTAGGTGGGGGAAATTTCATTGAAAATGCCCAAAGTTGTACCTAAAATTATGAATATACAGACAAAATCAGGGTGGGTCAAGGCACAAAACATATACTCCAAGCTAAATTATTAATACTAGGTGGAATTTTAACTACTGAAACTCCTGTGTTGGTGATCATCATTTGTATACGGTTTTTATTAGAAAAATTTACATACATCACAAAGTGTTAAGAAAAAACTACAATTATACTGTGAGATAGAGTTTTTTTTTTTTTTCATTTTTACGGTCCATTTTTTTTACACTTATATGAGTTCTTTAACAAGTTGTAGCACCTTCAAACTTCATCTTCTCTGATGAGGCAACAATAGAGAACTGAAAGAGGCATCAACCTTCATAAATGCTTCAATGTCGCTGGCGACATTATAGAACACATAATTGATGAAGGTTCTTTGACATAGTTTTCGACCAGGCTTCAAAGATAGGTGTGCTACCAAAGGATCACAATAGAGGCCACCATTGACGATGTCAACTCAAATGATACCAGAGTCGAAGAGGATGATCTTGGGTTGTCAAGTGGCAACAATAAGAGAATCCTTGGTTGTCGGCATCGAGTGCCTTATCATTTTGCTCTTACTGCCTACCAAGGAAGAAGACGATGAAGTATAATTTAAAAAAAACACACAATGAAGTAAATATTATAATTATATATGTATATTATATGAACCTGGAAAGAAAGTTAATTTTTTGGAGGAAATGGAGGAGTTGTGGGTTCTTTTAAAGTTTGTATATATATACATTATCATATTATTATACATACATGAATGTTTGATACATAATATATATATATATATCAATGCAGGTCTGATATTAGATGTCGAGTAAAACTTAATAAATAATATTTTTAGTTTTTTTTTTCTTTTTTTGGAGATAAATATTTTTATTATATTGCACAATTGGTATTACTTGTTGTACCCTAAAATTAGCACGAGTTCAATTACTCAGCTCGGGTACAGATGATAGATAAATACGTGGAAAAGAGCCAAGTATGATATCTGGTTAACAATGATGTGAGCAGCTCGAGACTCAATTTAGTTCGTACAGGGTATACATATTATTATCAAGCCGTCTCTCAAGATAACAATTGAGTTCGAGACTTATGATGACTAGATCAGACTTTGGGCGTTCTGAGCTTACTAAAAGCTAGGGTTCATATAGTCTTTGAACACGAGCTCGAGTGAGATATTCAGCTCGTGGAAATCTGGACAGAACGCATACAGAAGGATCCCAAGAGATTTGGAGGCTCCTTATACGCTCATTAATGCCTAGGCTGTATCACATATTTATCATTTATTATTCGAGATAGCAGGAGAATATTCCAATATGTTATCAAATCATATCCCAATGTAAATGAGAATAATCTATATTAAATGTATACCTTATTTATTCACGCGGTTACCCAAACCTATCCAGGAGATTCCTCTATAAATATCAGGAATAATTGACAGGAAAATGGACGACCATTTTTGTATTACTAAAACTTTGCAGAAATTGAGAGAAAAAAGCAATAACATTGTCTTGTGGACTAGGTGGATTTTAACTACTGAACCACGTAAAAGTTGTGTGTGTTCAAGAGGGCTTTAATTATTTCATTACGGTTTATAATTTATTATCAATAGTTTTTAGGTCTTTAATGTTTTCAGAGTTACCATTTACGTAAGGCTTATTTATAAAAGTCATTTCAGTTTAATAACAGTTGGATTATTAAATAACCAATTTTATCGTATTTGTTATCACGAGCTCGCGTTGTAAAAGCAACCAAGAAGGTTTATACGTGCTGGTTGCTTAGGGGGCACATTACCGAAGAATTCCTAAGAGAATTTCATCTTACTTGGATAAGGATTAAAAATGTAGAGTTTGGAGATGATTGATTATTCAACGACTTTTTAAAAGCTTGAATTTTCAATAAACCTAATGCGAACTAAGTTTGAGAAACCATTAAAACCCTGGATTCCTAACAGGTATAATTCTATTAAGCTTATATAAAAAAAACACTGGATATAACCAGGTCCGATGCCTGATTCCTAACAGGTATAATGCTATTAAGCTTATATATAATAATAAAAAAAAACCCTGGACATAACCATGTCCGAGGCCTGATTCTTAATAGGTACGGCGTAAATAAGCGAGAAAAATCTTGGATACAACTAAAATATCGATAAAATCTATCTCGATCTAAAAGTCAACCCCTAAGATTTTGAATGTACAAGAATCTAAGGATTCATAAACATGAGAAAATAATAGACTAAGGGAAACACAAATAGATCACAAGTTAGATGTATATTAAAAAATATATCATCATCACGAGGAGGAAAAACCTCGACCTAAGCCCGGAGGCAACTGTTTTGGTCCCAAGGGACTTAGTTACAAAAGTTTAAAATATAATAATGAAAAAAGGGTAAAAATAAAAATCATCGAGGTCCATCAGCTTGCTCTAGAGAAGTCACCTCCTCGCCATCCCCCTCAGCAGCTCCAGAAGCTTCGCCAGTCTCCGATGGTTCCTGTGAGAACTGAATCTTGAACCGAGCAAGATATGGGTCCCACAGCTTGGGCTGCATGAAAGAGAAGTTCCCGTCCTGGTTGAAAACCCAGCAACGGTAAAGCATCTCCTCCATTTGAGTTGATGACTCTACAACTTCCTCCTTGGCCTTAGCCTCGACCTCAATCAGTTTCTTCTTGAGTTCTTCATTTTTGGCCTGAAGCTGATCCATGCGACGACTCGCCTCCACGACCTGATCCTGGGAGGCAGACATGGCGACTTTTGCAGACTGCTCGCCCTCGTGGGAAGAAACCAAGGCAACTTTGGCGACCTGTTCGCCTTCTTGAGTAGCGCCTAGGGCAGCTCGAAGCTCTTTGTCCTTGGTTTTAACTCAAGCAATTCCTCGAAATTGGGCTAGGATAGACTGCAGAAGAATGAAGCAAGTCAAGAATAGTTTATAAAAAAAAACTAAGTAAAGAAAAAGAAAAAGTTAGGAGAGTGAGAGGGACTCACAGTGAGGTTCATCCCCATGGAAGATTCGAGGACGTCCTCAAGAGCCTGCTCCTCTATAGCCCTTAAGTGTTTGGCGTGGGCTTTGTAGGCCTGGCTGACCATGTGACTTGCCGTCTCGTACATAATAACCCAAAAAGCCTTGGGGATATTGTCTAGGTCTAGTGGCTTGACCGGGATCTGGACAGTAGGAGTCTCGATTTGGATCACTTGAGGATTTGAGGGAGGTATGTGTCGAGGAGGAGGAGGAGGAGCTTGTTGAACTGTGACCATTGTTACTGGAGTTGGGGGAAGTTTCTTTTGTGGCTGCTCCCAGATGGAGCTGGCACCCTTGTCTTTAGCAAGAGACTTGGAGGTCCCCTAGTATTCGCAGCTATTTTCTTTGTCACCCTGGGCCTCTTCACCACGGGACTAGGTCCGGTCCCACCAGCCTTAAAAACACCCCTCAAATCCGGGGCTCCTGGCAGCTCCATCTCTTCACCTGAAATAGAGTGAACAGAGGATTCAACTTAAAGAAGTAATTATTCAAAAGTATTATAAACACAAGAAGAAGAGCAAGAACCCTACCCTCTGGGCTAGGGAAGGAATCTATTACGATAAACTCAGGATTATTGACTGGGCTAGGCACAACCTCTAACTCTTAGATTAACGGAGGAAGGGGAGAATATAAGATTATGACCTCCTGGGTCCTAGGGGGCTCAGGTCCTTCCTCGGGGCTAGACTGATCTACGTACTGCCTGAAACCAGGGGCATATGCACCCTGGCGCAGGGAAGGCCATGACCTACGATTTGTCCCAAAATCCTAAAAAATGATGGACCTAAAATGGAGAGTGTTGTCAACTATGATGGTACCTTTGGATTAGCTATGGTCATAGCGTACCACCAAATGATCCACGCACTGGAGGAGGGTTGTGTTTAGGTCTGGGTCAGTGGGGTGACAACTAACGAGCTGGTTTGGGTTGAATCGATCTTATAACTGGCGGCAGCCTGTTCTAACTCTGTGGAAGACTAGACAAGGTCTTGTACTGAACCCCAAGGGTCACAGACCGCTCTGTCCTAGCGAATATAGCTGCACAAAGAACGAACTCAGTCAGAATCCTTAAACAAAAAAATATATAGTTCAAAAGTGATAAAAAGTTCACGTGCTGAATTCATAAAGATAGAAGACTTACGAGGACAGTTGAAGTATCAATGGTCGCAGTTCTTGAACCCATTGGACATAAAGAACAAATCTTTATAGTCATTTGGGTGGCCGGGGAGGTCGATGACAGAGGCAGAGTTGGGGAAACGAGTGAGTTAGTTAAAACCATCACCTCGCCCCTTCTAGCCGGGACTGGCCTTGAGGCAGTATAAGTACATGATATCTGCCGGAGTGTGGATGTAACACCCCAACTCCTGGGACCGTTACGGTGTGCCTTGTAAACAGTGCTAAACTCGCTAATCGAGTCGTTTAGCCAAAATCGTGAACTAAGTATGATTAGCGGTTTAGGGATTAAACATTTTGGTTAAGATGTAACGTTTCACTAGAACGTTTAATTTATACATTGGGATCCCGAAAATATAATTTCAGAGTTTATTACTGTAACGCCCTGGCTACCCCAGAACAGTTACGGTGAACGGTGGACCGGAAATTTGACTCGTTACCTGAGTCCTTTGGTCAAAAACGTGCTCTAAGTGTAATTAACAGGTTAAGGTACAAAACTAATAAAAAGGAAATCGAAATTTTATTACAAACTGCTCTGCAGAGCTAAACAAAACATTTACAAGTGGTTCTCAGTACAAAATGGTCATTACAGGTTTAAATTTACAGTCCCGCCGACCTAAGCGGCAAAAATAGGGTAAACCCCCTAGTTCCTCTGAGAACACCTTGACCGTGGTGGTCAAGCGGCCGCATATGTACACAACATCCCATCAGCTCTCCACTCAAGGTTAGATGAGCTTTTCTTTCCCTTTACCTACACCACATAGCACCCATGAGCCAAAGCCCAGCAAGAAAACATAACACTTCTCATAAACATTATCAAATGATTATCATTATAATCATACTGAACATAAAGCTTTCAATAAGCAAATGAACATCACATGATTTTAGCGGGAGAGTGGCTGCTAGGTAAGCTACTAGCCTCCAAGCTCTCTTTTCTAGCGGGAGAGTGGCTGCTAGGTAAGCCACCAGCCTCCAAGCTCTGTTTGTTCATCGACCCTCAGGGTCGGTCAGGCATTAATGCTCCTTGAGTCATTCAATGCTAATAGTCGATTAGATCTAATCTCTGTTGGCTTGCGTGATTCACTCTAAGGCTGTTCTGACTAATTAATCAGCGTTATGTGACCAGTGTCCAGTATCACTGCCGAACTTGACTAGTAAGTCACAGCTTCACAGCTGATACTAACACCTTTGCCAATTCTGACTGACGAGTCAGTGCAACGTGACCAGTGCCCAGTACCACTGCTGAACCTGACTAATCAGTCACAGTTTCACAGTTGATACTAGCACCTTTGCCAAACCTGACTAATTAGTCAGTGCTATGCACAAGCGAACAACATATGCTAAGCATTCCATGTTCAATCCATGTCCATATTACACAATCAACATGCATTACAAATATCCATGCATGTCACACTTGGGGTGCAGTTTTCTTACCTCCGGTTCGAGCAAGAACAAATAAAAGAGTGACCCTGAGAACGATCAACCTTTTGGTCCTTTAGGGGTTACCTGGTCATAACCAAATTATGGGATTCCATCAATAAAATGAATAATAAAAGGTTCCCAAACCAAAACCTAACCTCCGGGACCTCAAACACTACTCAACCGGGTAGTAGCTTCAATCCCGAGGCCTTAGGCTTGAATCCCCATGCTAAAAAGCTTGCTTTGGCCAAAAATGCCTTAAGGGCCGCGGCCCTCCTTGGCCATGCCGTGGACCGCCCCTCAAACAGAGGCGCCTAAAACCAGCAGCCCCCAAGGGCCGCGGCTCACCCCTGCCATGCCGCGGCGCAACACCCAGTTCAGCCAAAACCCCTGTTTTTCTTCCCTTGCGTTTTCACTTGGAACCAACCCTTCAAACCCAATTTAAACACCACCCAAACCTTTCTCAAACACCCATTTAAACCTCCAAACATCACCCATAACTATCCCTCATCATAACCCAAGTAAAACATCCTAAGAACTCCCCTTGATTCCAACTTTCCATACCAAAATCTAAAGCTGAAAACTATGAATGAAAACAGAGCAAAACCAGTAAAACAATGGATAAAACTCACCTCAAATTCGAAACCAAACCCTCTTCAATGACTGAGCTATGTCTACAACCTCAACCTCCAAGTTCCCTAGCTTAATTCCACACCTTGAGCTCAAAACTCCAAAGAGGAAGAAGAGAGAAATGAACTTACGGGAAGGAGAAGAAGCAGAACTCTATTTTGGTTATGTTTTCTCTACATCCATCTAAACCATATATATCCAAATCCCAAATGACCATTATACCCCTAGGTCTTTAAAGCTTCTAAAACCAACTCAAGGGTAGTTTTGACATTTTCCACCTACACCGTTAATCATAATTAACGCTTCCCTTTTCCCGCTAATCTCAATATTCTCAAACTCCAATATTTCACATCCCGTTACCCTTTAATACCCGGTAACATTCTAATCATTAAAACACCCCGAGACTCACCCCGAGCCCCGAGCTTAAGCCCGTTATGACCAAACCGATAATTAACATTCCTTGATCGTCTCATGCCAAATGGCTCGAAAAAACCCACATCATAATGTGGTCTCAAATTATATCACCAACATGCGAATAAATAATCAATTTACCCTCAACGGGCCAAATTACCATCACACCCCTGTGGATAGAAATATGGACTCACTTGCATGCATTTCACATCATATCATAATATAATCAGCATATACATGCATTTTATCAATTAATAACATAATTAAGCAAGTATGGCCCTCCCGGCCTACTGTTCACGCCGTTAAATACATCGGAGAATTCGGGGCATTACAATTACAGAAAATATTTACAACAGGCCGTTCTAAGCGGCAAAACAGGGTTCAACCCTAGTTCCACTTTAAACCTCGGCCGTGGCGGACGAGCAGCTGCATATGTACACGTCATCACCTAAGCTCTCCAACTCAAGGATGGTCCAGCTTCCTCTTGCCTTTACCTGCACCACGTAGCACCCGTGAGCCGAAGCCCAACAAGAAAACACAATATAACATGATATAATATCAACTAGAACCATAGTAACCATTTGAACCAAGGTCCATCTAGATAGGTGACAATAGCCAAAAGTCACAATAATGAGCATCGCTCCCTCTAGCCACGTGACGATAGGGTCACCATGGCTCAACTGATAAGTGTTCCTTCATAAGCTTGGTTAGGATAGGTGCATGGTGATTAGTCACCAACATAACCCTCCTCACGACTCTAGAGTCGAAACTATGGACAACGTCCCTTAGCCATGTGACAAACGGTCACCGGGGTCATATACCTTGGCTATAGTCATCTGGTCGTAGACCAGGCAAGCGCTTATAGTTCTCATTGACCTTCCGGTCGGTCTAGCATTAATACCCCATATGAGTCATTCAATGCCGACCTCGATTAGATCCAATCTTTAATCAGCCCGACGCTCACAACGCACTGCCATTTCTGACCCTTGGGTCGGTAAAACACGACCAATGCTCAGCCCGTGGTGAACTCAACTAATAAGTCACAGCTTCACAGATGGATCTGACACCATTGTCGATTCTGACTAATAAGTCAGCGCCATACACAGGTAAGCCATGCCACCAAACATATATCACACGTCCAATGTCCATAAACAAGGTATTTAGCATGCTTACTAACAAATACCAGTACAATTAGGACTATGCATTAACACAGAGGCTCAAGCTCTGAACGATATCACATCCAGTATACAAAGCATGTCCTATTCACATGTTTCTTATGCATCATACGCAATATATTCAACCATCCAACATGCACCAATAACAGCCATGCATGTCACGTTTAATTGTCAACCAACATGCATCAAGAATAACCATGCATGTCACACATAATAATCAACCGACATGCATCAATGATAACCACGCATGTCATACTCGGTAATCAACCAACATGCATCATAATAGCCATGCATATCACGTTTACACAGGGTGCAGTTGTCTTACCTCAAAGTCGAGCTAGAATGATTAAAAGAACGACCCTTGAGAACGATAAACTTTTAGTCCTTTAGCGGTCACCTAGTCATAACCAAATATAAGATACCATCAATAAAAATGGTCAACATAAATTCCCAAACCAATATCTAGCCTCCGGGACATCAATCCCCACTTAACCGGGTACTAGGTACAACCCCGAGGCCTATAGCTTGAATCCCCAAGCCTAAAAACATGTTTTTGGTCAAAATGGCCTTAAGGGCCGCGACCCTCCCCTTCTGCGCCGCGGCGCGCCTTCAAACAGAAAGGCTCCCCCCCTGCCAGACGCTAAGGGCCGCGGCGCACCCCTGCTGCGCCGCGGCGCCCAGCCCAGACCAGCTAAGTCAGCCACTCGCACCAGAATCTTAACCCTGTGTTTTCCCTCTCAAACCAGTCCCTCAAACCATCTCTAAACCTCCTCCAAACATATAATTAAACCCCTAGACAACACCCATAACCTCCCCTCATCAAAACCCAATCTTATCATCCATCAAAACCCTTTTGAATCCAAACTTTTAGTAAGAAATCAAAGCTGAAAAACCAAAGAAGAAAACAGAGTATCACCTGAGTTCAAAGGCTAAAACTCACCTCAAACACAGCTTTGAATCCCCTTTGATGATTGCTACAGGTTCCCTAGCTGCCACCTTTAATCCCCTAGCTCAACATCTCCATTTGAGCTCTCAAAATCCAAAGAAAGGTGAGGGAGGAAGCTTGTACGGGATGGAAGGGAGAAAGAGAGGACAGGCTCTGTTTTACTCTGTATTTCCACAGCTTTCTAAAACTTAAAAGCTGATATAAATCCTTAAGGTCAAAAGACCATATTGCCCCTAGGCCAAATAAACCCCCTTAAAGACTTCCAAGGGTAAAATCGTCCTTTCCCGCCTATCTCGTTAATTATAATTAACGCTCTCTAATTCCCGCTATTCTCAATATTCCCAAATACCAATAAATCATATCTCATTACCCTTTAATTCCCGGTAATGCTCTAATCATTAAATTCACCCCGAGACTCACCCCGAGCACCGAACTTAAATCCATTATGACTAGACCGAACACTTACATCTCATGATCGTCTCATGTCGAATAGCTCGAACCAATCCACCTTATAATGTGGCTATATTAAGTAATCACAACCATGCACCCAAAATATACAATTACGCCCACAGTGGCCAAATTACCAAAATACCCTCACAATAATAAATTCTCCCATATGCATGCATTCACCATCATATGATAATATAATTCACGTAAACATGCATATAATCATTAAATACTATAATAAATCAATTATGGCCCTCCCGGCCTCCTAATCAAGATCCTAAACCTTATGAGGAAATTTGGGGCATTACAGTGGACCTCCCACTCGTGCCTCAGAAACAAATATTTTAACCTTGCCAAAAGCTTGTATGAGTTTGGGGGGAGCTGGAATGGAGCCAGTTTGACATAGTTCAGAAAGTCTACAAAATACTGGTCCAATGGGAGGAAGGCACCGACCTTCAAGTGCTCATCACTCCAAGCCCTGTAGTCATCTTGGAGAGGGGCGCAACTCCGCTCTCCCTCTAGCGTAGGTCAGGAAATAAGGCCATCAGCTCCCATCTCTATCCTATGACTCAGCAGGATCTTGTTAACTTTTCCGTGAGTCGTTATCCGGGAGACTATGTGCTCGACCTCGAAGAATGCGTCGGGGTCGACCACGATTTCTCTCTCCACCACAGGACCGAAATGAGGGATGGGAGAGTCAGAGACGACCTGCTTGTCTTTATCTATGTTATAAGCAGAGGAGCTCGCAGCGTTCTTCTTTGCGGGTGCCATGATTCAAATCGCTAGACGACAAAGCGGCCTATTAGTAGGCGACCTACGATAATTTCTAGCTACAGTTGTGGAGGTACGGAAGTCCAAAGGTTTAAGTGGTTTACTTTTGGGATTTGAAAAATTATACGAGCTAAGCCGTGTCCTAGCCTCAACGCGTGGTCCTAGGCCACACACTTCGATTTCTTAAAATTCCCTGATACTTCGGGATTCGCCTGTCAGATCTGTCAGACCCACTACTTTTCTTTTGAAAGCAGTTTAATGCAAAACCGCCTAAGGAAACGTAACCTTTAAGCTACATAGGACCAAACCTAAAACCCCTTCGGCTTCTACACCCCAAATAGGTATTCAAACCGATTTACCATTACAATTTTCTTTGAAAAACCCAGAAAATTTGCCAAGTTTTATGAAAACCTCATTTCTAAATAAGCCTAATATTGTTCATTTAGCCTAAACTGAATCCTATCACCTATTTACAAACAGATGTATCATAAACGACATTGGGCAAATGATATTTTTCACAGTAGAAAAAAAAACTCGCTGGAAAGCAAAGAGTTGAAAAATTCAAACCAGATGAGGAAATAGTTATAGTTGATATGATCGGTTCAGAGAAAGTGTCGATACGTCCACAAAAGATTTCATGAAATCCTTTGAGAATCTGAAAGGCGACGAAGGGTTTTTGGGAGAAGTTGGAGAAGAAAAAGGGAAACTTTGTTTTTTGAGAAGGAAATTTTTTGAATGCAAATGTGGTGAGGGTTCAGGCTTGATCACCCTATGTATACTTAAACTACGAGAATTAATTCGGGGCATCCGATTGGGTTAGCTCAAGATCCAAAGGCCAAGATTAAATGAACCATACGCAGGACAGTTGTCATAGTCCTCGAAACCCGAACGAACACCAATTGCAGGCAGCCACGTGTCCAGTACTTGAGTAGTGGGCAGACACGATTTTACATGGCAGAAGCCTAAAAGCCCCTACTGTGCATGTCAGGAAGTGACTACATCAATACGAGCAAGAGCTTGGGGGGCAAATGTTGTACCCTAAAATTAGCATGAGTTCAATTACTCAGCTCGAGTACGGCTGGCATATAAATATGTGGAAAAATAGCCAAGTAGGATATCTGGTTAATAATGATTTGAGCAGCTCGAGACTCAATTCAGTTCGTACACGGTGTACATGTTATTATCAAACCGCCTCTCAAGATAACAATTGAGTTCGAGACTTATAATGGCTAGAACAGACATTGGACGTTTTGAGCTTACTACTAGGGTTCATATAGTCTTTGAACACGAGCTTGGGTGAGATATTCAACTCGTGAAAACCTGGACAGAATGCATACTGAAGGCACCCAAGAGATTCGGAGGCTCCTTATACGCTCATTAATGCCCGAGCTGTTTCACATATTTATCATTTATTATCCGAGATAGCAAGAGTATATTCCAATCTGTTATCAAATCATATCTCAATATAAATGAGAATAATTTGTATTAAATGTATACCTTATTTATTCACGTGGTTACTTAAACCTATCCAGGAGATTCCTCTAAACATATCAGGATAATGGACAGGGAAAGGGATGACCATTTTTGTATTACTAAAACTCTACAGAAATTGAGAGAAAAAAAACAATAACATTGTCCCGTGAATTAGGTGGATTTTAACTACTGAACCATGTAAAAGTTGTGTGTGTTCGAGGGGGCTTTAATTATTTCATTACGATTTATAATTTAGCACTAATCTACCTATTTGATTTCTTAATCGACTATTGGCGAAAAATCGCGTCAACATTACTAATAATAATACTTTCATGAGGTGTAATAAAATATTTAGAGTGTGTTCTCTCAACTGATAATACTAAAATATGATTTGGTTGATTTTGTTATAGTTTTTGGTAATGTTTTTCTGAATTGATTTTTTAGTTAAAAAAATGATGTTTTTTAGTTTATGTTAGGTTAGTGCAATGAATTGACGTTTAGTTGATTTGCAATTCCTTTTTCAACACTGTCTTGTTGTGAGGTTAATGCCTTGGTGATTTGTAGTTGTTTTTTCGAACCGCACATTACAGTGGATAAATATCTAATTGATTTTCAGTTGATTTTAGGGGTTATGTTCAGTTGTTCTTATGTATATTTTTTTTGTTTATTTTTGATATATTTTAAAATGTAGTGATAAGTTTTTCGAGATAGTTTTTTTTAATGTTTTGTTAATTTATTTTGGGTTGATGCAATGTATTGATTTGCAGTTGTTGTGGGATTGATGTCTCGTTGATTTTGGATTGGTGCAATGTGTTCATGTCGAGTTAATTTGTAATTGTTGTGGGGTTGATGTCTCATTGATTTTGGATTGATGCGATGTGTACATGTCAAGCTGATTTGCAGTTATTGTGGGGTTGATGTCTCGTTGATTTTAAGTTATTTTTTGGACCATAATTTTGTAAATAAAAATTTTAAAAACACTATTTTTGAAAAGTACCAAGTTAGTAAAATTGAAAAAAATAGGGTTGTAAAAATACATAAAAAAATGTGTATTTATGAAGGAAAAAACCCCTTTTTATAAGCCTAATACTCTTTATATTTGAAGTTGATGAAAATTGAGTCAATATTAATTAATAAGTATTTTTTATTTTTAAAGTGAATAAAAAAATCAATTTTTAATTTTTTTTAAACTATGCAAATAATTTTATAAATGTTATTTCTCACGAGTCTTTAAAATAATAATATTTTTTTTAAAAACTTATAATATTTAAAGAATAAATAATATTTAGACCAATGAATATATAACTTTACCGGAGAGTTATATTAAATATTGATTTGAGTAGCTTTGCTGTTAAAAAAATAGTTTAAGTGCAATAGTTTAAATAATTAGGTATTACATTTTATGCAAATTATTACGCACAACAATTTTATTTCCATGGCGTAGAGCATTTTTATAGGAGTGTTGCTATTTGTCACTTTAAAGTGTCCAATACTAAATGAGGTGGTACTCCATGATTGGTTAGCGATACTTGATAAGACTTATGGTTACATAGTTATGTCACTTTCTTGAGGTATTGAGCACTAGTAATGCCCATTAGCAATTCTATTTTTCTAGAGGATTCAAGTGACACCTACCACTCTCGCTAGGTTTCATGCAACTTATTATATGCACAATTAATTTTGTAACCTCACACAAGATTTTGAAGGTGTTAGATTATTTTCATAATTTTATATTTTTATTGATGAAAAATACTTATTATTTAAGTTTAAACTCCTAGAAAAATGGAAGATCTCATCGTCTTCTTAAATTTTAGTCGGAGTTTGTGAGAAACGAATGTGTAGAGCGACATGATGCACCAACTTTATGCTAGGAGATCATGCAAGTCTCCCCCACCACCAAAATCATAAACTCTCACACTTCATCTAATCATGTATTGTCTAACTGAAATCCCAGTAAAGAAAATAGCTCTACCAAAATCATGCAAGTCTCCCTTACCACCAACATCATCACAGCTCACCAAAACCAAATATGGGAAAGAAAGTACACCCCCTACCTATAAATTCAGGAGACTAAAACCATAACTCTCTAATAATCTCTATAATAAATAATACTAAATTCGCTTCACCGCACGTAATAGGAAGTGTGGCAAAAGGAAGGTAAGACTTTTGTGCGATCTTCCAAAACTTTGTTTTGATCAATTTGTAATGTGACCCTGATTTTATGTATTTTCTTCTTGATCATTTTTCAAGGTACTTACAATTAAGACTGAGAAGTCATCATGACAAGGATTAGTTTGGTTGCATGGACTCTCATCTTCTTGGGGCTCGAATTCTTTGGCCATCCAGCCATTGAAGCTGCAAGAGAAGGGAGGGTTTTGAGCAGAGATCACATGAACAATGCTAACGGCTTCAACATGTTACATAATTCGCATGATGATGACGCTGGCAAGGCTAATCGAGGGCTTACGGCTGGTGGTTATGGAGCAGGATCCAGTGGTGGTGGCGGTGGTTTTGGCTCTGGTGGTGGCGGTGGTTTTGGCTCTGGTGGCGGTCCTGGCTTTGGGCCAGGAGAAAAAGGTGGGGGTTTTGGCAATGGAGGTGGTGTTGGGATTGGTGGTCCTGGTTTTGGAGTTGGACCAGGGGGGAGTGGTGGCGTGGGAATTGGAGGAGGAGGTGGTGGGTATGGATCGGGTGGTGGTTTTGGAGGAGGCTATGGTGGAGGATATGGTGGCTCCCTCCCAGGCTATGGTGACGGTCATTCGGAGACTTCCCGTAGTGAGGATCGTGATCATGATGAGACAATGATGCACGCCCGGAAAGACTAATATACAAATATATATAACACTATGCTTGCTACGTTTTAATAGTGGGAGCAAAACCTAAATAAAATGGCGCTAGAGTTTTTAGTCTCTCGTTCGTATGCCATGCCTACCTATAGGTATGTAATGTTGTAATAAATACGAAGTATTGACTCTTCAATTTAAAGCATTGAGCAGTAAATTGTCTCTAGTTATCCAAACTAACAAATATTTAGTGCAAGTCTGATCTAAAAGGAAAAATTTAGCTTTTATTAGCTTTTATATATATAATGAATAGAGTTGGAAAAAAATGACTCTCAAGAAAAATTTAAACATGCAACAATATATAACATAAAGGAGGAGCTACAATATGTACTGGAAGGGAAGCCGGACATTTAAGTAATTGAAACACTTATAAATAATTAGAATGTAGATATCAAATCACATAGGCTAATATAAATTAGAATAAATAATATTTTTGTCCCCTGAATTATTACTGCTGTTAGATTGTGTCCCAGAATTGTTCACGTTGTTAAAAATTATTCCTGAACTATTCCTGTTACTGAGTTGTGAGACTTCTGTTACTTTTCATCCTACATGGCTATAATAGAGTGTCGATTTGACACTTTAGGTACTAACGTGACATTACTACGTCACTGACTCGTGTATAATTAAAATTAAAAAAATAATTTAAAAATTAAAAATCAATTTCACTAAAAAAAATTAATTTAAATTAAATAATTAATTAAAAATCAATTTTCTTAGATATATAGAACACAAGCTAAAGTACCAAATTATGAAAACAATATATAAATAAATAGTAAAAATTCAAAACAAAAATCCACATTGTTCGTCAATCTACATAACACAAGCAAATAACTTAGATCCAAGCAAACCCAATAATCTATTCTCCATCTTCAAGCTCATATTCAAACAAAAAACTCAAATCCAAACTCGGATTCAAGTAAACATAAGAAGCTTGCGACTGGGTGCGGTTGGCGACTAGATGCTTGCGACTAGGTTCGTAGAGGCTTGCGACTGGGTGCGGTATTCACATCTGGGTTCGCAGAGGCTTGCGACTGGGTGCTTCGCATCTGGGGTCGCAGAGGCTTGCGACTGGGTTCTTGCAGCTGGGCTCGAGGACGCGCGCACCTCCAATCATGTGGGTGCCTCGATTGGGCTCGCGCACCTGCGCGAAAGGCTGGCCACGAAGTTGCGGATGGATCTTGGGGTCTCGGAGTTCATGGAGATGGGTTCAAGAGGAGGCTCAAGTTTGGGGAAGGCAACAATTTCTAGGGTGGGCTCTCACGAAGCTTGGGTTCGTGGGGGATAGGCGAGGGGTCCTAGGTATGCTAGGCTTGGAGCTCTGGTGGTTATGGCGATGGAGAATGGTGGTCGGAGGTGGGTATGGCGACTGCTAGGGTTCCAAGGGAGGAAAGAAGATGAGGGAAATAGAAGATGGGAGAGAGAGGAAGGGGTATCGGGCTGGGTAATATTTTTTATTTTTTTTAAAGTGCTCATGGCCAATCTTTTTATTCTCTGTTAGCTACATGAGACATAAAGTAACAGAAGTTTCACAACTCAGTAATATGAATAGTTCGAGAAGAATTTTTAACAATGTGAATAATTCGGAAGGCACAATCAGACAGTGGTAATGATTCGAGAGGCAAAAATATTATTTATTCTATAAATTAATAACAAATTAATGACAAACTATTTCTCCACCATAAAAACACTACCAATTTACTTTCTAGTCCTTGGTTCTATTATACGAAGAAGTGCCATCAAATACCAACACCACCCAATCAATAAATGGCCAAAGATTCATACTTAAACAGTCCAGATAAAAAAATGAAATGCTGAATGAATTTTAACCACAAAATAATAAAATTCCTAATTGCAAGAAAAAAAAGCATACCTAAAAACACTCCAAGTGTCTTTTAAATTTATGTTTTATAAATAAATAGTCTAATGTGTCATAAGTATATGTTACGGATAATATGTCAAGTCCAATCTTAGAACATCACTACATCCATCTATTTCACAACTAATTTACACGTATGAGTAATCTTGGGTGAGGACCACATTTTTGTAAAAGTAAATAATGCAGAAAAAGGGATTTATGAGTCTTTGCTTTTAATTATTGTTTATGTGGAAATCATCAATTCATTCAACTATCTCATCTTGTTGGTATTTTTTTACTATTTACCATCACCGCTGTCTATGATTGCGGGTTAGTTACGGCATATTACATTATCACACACACACACATATTTCTTTACGAACTTCTAAACGTGTGTATCTCAATAATACATTTACTCACATCAACACCACCGTTAATTAAAGAGCACTGAGGTAGTGCTTTACGAGTGATTAACAGTTTTTTTATAATAATTATTAAATTATAATATATAAGATCTGTTATTAAATTGTGCTAATAACGATTACTATTTGATATCTTAAAAATATATAATACTATATGAGATAACACTTATATATTTGATTAGCGATACTTTACTATACTTATTAAATTAAAATTGATAAGATTCGATATTAATTAAATTATACCAATCCCAGAATGACACAATTTTATGATGTTCATTCCATCAATACCCTTAACCGTACTTTAATAATATTATGACATGATGTTGATGTCCTTTAGCAATTCTATTAAGTAAAGCATGCAAACTCCATACTACAATTAATAAAACCCTTATTTATTAGGGTTTATACATTTTTGAATCATGCATTTTTTTTTCGTTATCTGTTTGGATCTTCTGTTTTAAAAATTTTATTTTTGGACCCTATATTTTGTAAAATTGTTCAAATAGATCATTAAACTCAATTTTGATGAAGAAACAATTAAGTATAACAACACAAATTTTAAGTAGAATGATTTTATTTTTGTTATGAATTGTTAGTTTGGTAAATTATTTGTGATTTCAGTTGAGAAAATTTTGATCAAAATCGGGTTTATAATTTTATTTGAACAATTTTACAGAACATAGAATTTAAAAAGTAATTTATCAAAATACATAGTCCAAATAAATAATGGGACAAAACACATATCCAAAAAATATAATTCCTATTTATTATAACTTTACTTAAGCAATTATTATTTTTGTCAACTTCAATAACTAAAACTTATTAGGGCAACATACATTTATGATTATGACTTTACAACATGCATTTAATTTTATATTTTTATAGCACACGTCATATAATTATTGCTCCTCTTCTTAATGATTTAAATTAAAAAATCTATGAACTATGCCACAAGTGCTTATATGAAATTATAGTTTGAGCTCTCTTGAATTCTAATCTATATTGAGTTACTTTTACCGCATATAAATACATAGAAAAATAATAAGAAATTTTTTCCAACGACACAATAAATATATGTGTACATGATATTTAATATTGTAAAATCTACTTAAGGCTATTTAATACATTTCGATATAATATAATAATTAAATTCTGCACACTAAACAAGCTCATATTAATGTGTTGCTATATAGTCAGACCCAATATATGACAAGAAGACAGTAGTTTTCGTGATATTTTTTATTGTTTTTTTTTTTTGCATATTAAATTTTACTAGTTAGAAGCAACGTACAATACACGATTACTTAATTTTACGCTGTAAATATTGTCTATAATTTCAATAAAAACTAGTTCATTATTTAAAAAAATATATAATAAAATGAATTATAGTTCTATAGTATATATAAATATTTATATCAATAATTTTTACATATATGACATATAAACACAACATTAATATAAATATATATTTACATAGTTACATGACATATATATAAACTACAATAATATTTAAAAAGAAATTAATAATAGAAATAAAATAAAAATAGAAAAAGTCATAGTTTAGATAGTAGTATACATACATTAAATATTTTTAGTTTCTAATGTATCTCGCAATGTCATTCGCTGAATTTGATGGAGAAAAAGAGTTCTTAATCACTTGATATAAAGTATCACACAAATTTGTAAGATAAAAAAAATAATATGTATACCTTTATTATTTTTAAATAAATATGATTTAATTATTTAAACTATCATAAAATACTTTTAAAATATCCTATTTTAATTAATTAATTTAATAATTTTTGTTTAAATTATGTTTGTTCTAGTTCTTGAATTTGGCACTTACAATAAGAGATTATATATTATATGTTTAATATATTATTAATATTATACATGGATTTTAAATTTAAGTTTGTTGCTAGTTGATAATAGATTATATTATATTATATGTTTAATATGACATTATTCTAATACGTGAAGTTTAAGTTTAATTAAATTTTATTTAAGTTATATAATTTATGATTTTATTATTTTTAAATAATTATTATTGTAAAATATCTAAAAAAAATATCTTATTTTAATTTGTTTAATTATTTATTTATTTAATTTTATCTAAGTTTAAGTCATGTTTACAATCTATCGTTAAATATAAAAATATACAGTTAAAGTTAAATAAAAAACGGTTAAAACCAATAATTTTTGTTATCTGCACACTTTTTATATAGAAGAGACATATAATAATTATATTTTGCCATTTATTTTATATTTAATTTATATAGTATTATGTCGTTTATATTTATTTTATATTTATATTGTAAAGACTATTATTTATTTTTCCTAAATCCGGATTATATTTATTTTAAATTATCAATAAAGAAGGCAACACTTTTTACAATTTATTATGTTAATTTCTCAACATCTTTATTTTCGACAATTGTCATTAGAATTTAGGGTGTTACACATATCACATAGGTTGTCGTGTCCCACAACACATAAACAGAACAGTGTTGCCGAAAGGAAACATCGTCACATCATTGAAACTGTATTAACATTTCTTGCTAACGCATCTATGCCATTTCTATTCTAGGATGAAGTTGTGCGTACAACAGTATCTCATCAACCGATTACCATCAGTTGTTCTATCAGGCCAAACTCCTTTTTAGGTCTTGTTTCAAAAACCTCCTGATTACAACATGCTTAAGATTTTTGGGCGTTCATGTTTTCCAAGCACAAGACCATACAATACTAACAAGTTAGCTTTTCGTTCAGTAGAATGTATCTTTCTCGGTTACAACCTTAAGCATAAAGGCTATAAATGTCTTGCTCCTAGTGGTCGTATCTACATCTCAAGAGATGTTATCTTCAATGAGTTTTGTTTTCCCTGTGCCACTAACGTCTCATATGTTTCCTTTTCAACACAACATAATATTCCCACAAAGACTTCAAATCGTATTCCAACATTGTCTCATTCGAATCTTAGAATCCATTTTCCTTCTATCCTCGTGTCCATTCCTTCTCAATCAACTCATCAATGCATGTATGTTCCTCCAACTTTGTCTCCCATTTTATCTACTCATGAACTTGTGTCTATCCCTTCTACTTTGTTCCCTACTTTGCCAAATAATGGTCTGTCTAATTCCACTATACCCATGTCACCTTCTCATGAGTTAAATCCTCCACCATCAGCTCCTATGAATATGCTTCCCATGACTACTCGGTCAAAGGTTGGGACATATAAACCAAAAGTTTTTATTTCTTCAAAAGAGCCTATATCAGCCACTGATGCATTACAAGATGCTAATTGGAAAGCTGCCATGGATAAAGAGATTAATGCTCTTATTAGAAATGATACATGGACTCTGGTTGATAGAAATCCTATGGGTTGCAGATGACTTTTTAAGATAAAGGAAAATCCTGATGGTAGTATACTCAAGCACAAAGCTAGACTTGCTGCTCGAGGTTTCAGTCAAAGACATGGTCTAGATTATACATAGACATTTAGCCTATAATTAAGCCTACCATAATCAGAGTTATCATTTCCATAGCTTTGTCCTGAGGTTGGTCTCTCAAGCATTTAGATGTGAATAATGCATTTTTAAATGACATTCTTGAAGATGAAGTTTATATGAGGAAACCTCCTGGCTATCAAGATTCAGTTCAATCACGCAAAGTGTGTAAATTGAAAAAGGCCCTCTATGGTCTCAAACAAGCACCAAGGGCTTGGTTGCAAAGACTACGAGATACTTCACTGACTTTTGGATTTGCTAGGGCACAGTCAAATCATTCATTTTTTGTTAGGATAACTAAGTCTCATATCACCTTCATTCTCATATATGTGGATGACATTTTATTGAATGGCAGTAGCAATTCAGAGATTCAAAAACTTATTGTGCAACTCAATGACTCCTTCTCATAAAAGGATCTTGGTGATGCTACCTATTTCTTTGGAACTGAGCTCACTTATACAAATTATGGGGTTCATTTTTCTCAGTGTAAATGTAGAGCCAAGCTTCAGTATGCTAACTCTCTTCCCACACCAATGACAGAGGGTGAAAAATTGTCTGCAGTGACCCGGTTGAAGATCAAACACTATACCACAATCTTGTGAGCGCTCTGCAATATGCAACAATAACAAGACCAAAAATATCAATTGCAGTCAACAAAATTTCTCAATGCATGCATAATCCTCTTCAGTCTCGTTGGATAATAGTAAAGAGATTGTTGAGATACTTGAAAGGGACATTAAATTTTGGACTGCAAATTCAAAGATGCACTACGTTTAATCTGGTTGGTTTCCATGATGCTGGTTGGGCATCTGATCTAGATGATAGGCGATCTACATCAGGTTATTGTCCCTATCTTGGACCTAATCTTGTTTCTTGATCTTCTAAAAAGCAACAAACAGTCTCAAGATCTAGTATTGAAGTTGAATATTGCAGCTTGGCTAATCTGTTTATTGAAATCACTTGGCTCCAATCACTGCTTTCTGAGTTACATGTTTCGCTTCATAGTCCTCCTACACTATGGTGTGATAATTTCAGCACAATCCTCATGTCGGCTAATCCAATTCAACATGCTCGCACAAAACATGTTGAGTTAGACTTGCATTTTGTTCGAGAAAAGGTGGTCAATAGGCTACTGCAAGTGAAACATGTTCCTTCCTTGGATCAAACATCAGAAATTTTTCCTAAACCTCTATCCCCAACTAGTTTTCTTCATTTGCGGACCAAACCTACAGTGGCTTCCTCACCCACTTCAGTTCGAGGGGGATGTTAGACATATCAGGATATGCTCATTACACTACAAGAAAAAGACTCTACAGCGACAACATGTTGTCGCCAAAATGGCGTCGCTGTAGATCCGTATGTTGATTAGTGTTCAAAAATATCATTTTATTAATCTTAAAGTGTAAAATTAATTAAGTTTTAATTAATATTTTCATGGATTTATTGTTATATATTTTATATTTGAAAATATTAATTTTAATTTAATTTGTGTTTAATTTTCAGGAAATAAAATATATTTTTGACACAAAGAAAAAGAAAGGAGAAAGAAAGAATTAAAATTGAAGAAATCATGAAGAAAATGGCATTTTTGAAGATGAAATGGCCCAAAACTAGGCCCAAAAAGGAGCCCAGCCGCCAGCCAAGCCAGCCAGCCGCCTCTGCCACGTTCTGACGCCGTCTGACACACGCGCCTGCCACCTGACGCCGACAGCTGCCACGACTGATGCCTCCAGCCGCCCAGCCAACCGGAGCATGACACCTGTCCCGTGCGTCAGCCCCTGTCCCCCCACGCTGCAACACGCTAGTCTGGCGCAGCCAATCTGCCACTGCCACGTCGCCTCATGTTCCCATGCGATCAGCCTTTGTCTCCCCACGGCTGAGCACCAATTTCCCCACTTTGCACCTATTTTTCAGCCATTTACCCATTATTTTATACACGATTTTTACACATTTTTTAGCTCTATTTACACTATAAATAGAGGACCAAATGGGGTAAAATTTCATCAGACTGTGTAAGGGAGAATAGAGAGTATTGGAGAGAAAAACACTTATTTTTCATATTTTTCTTTTACATTTTTGCTAGTGAAAACAATGCCTATTTTAGGCTAAATTTTCTTGTGGAAAGGCTAGAGTGGAGTTCATGTGTTACATTATATTTTTAATATATTGATTCTTTATTTTGTTCTTCATTTCTATATATTTGTTACAATTAAATTTATTTTCTTCTAATTTTTGTTCTAAATTTATTATTATCTTTTACATAAGTCTAGTCATGCTCTTCTTATGTAATTTAGGTTTTTAATTTAATTTAGAATATTTGTTATATTACATGCTTTTTACTGCATTCTTCCAATGGTATTTTGTCACTCTAAAGTATATAATATGATAGGTTTTTAAAATTAGAAGTTAGTATAATTTAATTAAAGAACATATTTTAAGGTGAGCTTTATTATATATATTTTCCAACTATAATTAATGGTGTAGAATTATAGTTGAGTATAATGAATCAATTTTATTAAAATATATATATGTTTGCATGAATGAAACTTATGCCTTTCATACTTTCTTTCTGATTCTAATCCCTCGATTTTATTCATTTAATGTTTATATTCTTTTTCAAATTCACATTTTTCCAAAGTTTATTATTTTTAATTTACTAATCTTTCTTTTAATTTTGCACTTTATCTCTCTGTGGATACGACATAGCCCGATTACTACTGCGACCGCTTAGGAATTTATTGGGCGATATCATATGTGTAGCAACCTACAGCGACAACAAAACACATATGTCGCAGTAGTGTTTTACTATAGCGACGACACGTCGGTCGCAGTAGGAAATCTTTTTTTACGGTTGGACTGAGATATTGCGATGACATGTCGTCTCTATACGTGGTTGCAAATTTTAAAAATTTGAATTTAAAAAACTCCTACAACGACGACGTGTGGTTGCTGTAGGTCCGTCAACCGCCCTATCTACAGCGGTTGATTGTGAAAAGTGTGTGGGTTTACATACCTACAGCGACGACGCCGTAGTGTCACGAAATCTCAAATTTTTGTGTTCAGCGAGCACCCTACGACGACGACATGTCGTCGATGTAGGTATATAATTTTTTAAAAAAATTTAATTAATTATATTGATTAAAATTTATTTAATAAAATATAAAATATTAATTAAATAAATAAAACCAATTTATTTAATTAAATAATAAAACTAATTCAACAATATCCATATCTCCAAAATGTAAAAAATAAAATATAAGTAATATTTTCTCCAAAATAAAAAAACAACACAAAATATTAATAAGTTCAAAATAATAATGTAATAAAACTAAATGTCATCAAAATCAATTCCAAAATCATTATCGTTGGGCTGTTGAGGTGGATGTGGTGGATGCTGTTGTGGTGGTTGAAAGTTTTCCATCATAGACTATATTATATTCATGTCCAAGTTGACAGGGTGAAATTGTGGAGCTTGAATGTTCAGATTTGTTGCTTACAAAAATTGTTGCATTTGCTGGAAGTTGTTATTCTGGGTCATAAGGCTTAACTGAAATGTTGAATCATGGATTGGAAAGCCTTAGGTGGTACCATTGGAGGGCTGACTGTGGTGGACAAAAATGGTAATGCCTTTGATTGTGAAGAAGATCTGGTGGCGCTTGAGGCAAATGTACTAGTGCTCTTCAACTTGCGTCCAATACCTCTGTTATGGCCACAATGTTGACCAAGTACCTTTGAGACGACTTGTGTCTCCCGAAGCATTAACATGATTCTTGGCCATTTGTATAAATGCTTGAAAACTATTCCAAAATTCATCAGAGTTACGTCGTCTATTAATTATCCAACTCTTGTTAATCGTCATAACAGATTCAAGTGAAAAATAAATTATCACAATGTGATAATCATAAAAGACTACCTTTATTTGCTACTAATTTTTTTATCACCAAAACACTAATTTTTTCAAGTAAATTGTGAAATCATATGAATAAATTATTAAATTTTATGAATATATATTATTGTTAGTTATGAATGTATTATACAGTTTCATTATATAATCAAATATTTAATTATAATTATTATTATGTTATTTAATAATTATCAAATTTTTAATATAATTTTCACTTTTTATTTTTAAAATATAACAATAAAATTTTATTATTTTAGAATTGTTATTTTAATTTTAACTTAATTTTAAGATTAAATTCAATTTAATTACTTATTTTGTCTACATATATTATCAACTTTTATGAATATATTATAAAATTAATTAAATAAACAAATATATAATTATAAATTTATTAAATTACTATTAAAAATTATTAGTTTAATTTCTACTTATTTTATAAAAAAATATTACTAAATTTTATACTTGTAAAATTATCATTTTAATTTATAATTCATAATTTTTTTAAATTAATTGCTTTAAATTTTATTAATTAAAAATTTTAAACAAACTAACTTTAAAAATATTTTGTAGTGTTTAGTATTTCTAAATCTACAAAAATTTCAGCAGCATAACAACTGTAATCTAGTCTATTCCAAAATTTAAAATCTGCACAAAAATACATAAAATTTAATACAATCATTTGAATTCACAAATAAACAACAAAAATATATTATAAACATATTCTCAAATCGACATATTATTTATCTAACCTAACATATATATAATTCGAAACACAAATTTTATTTAACCTAACATATATACAATTGAAAACAAAAAATTAATCTAACCTAACAATATTTCATAACTTAATATCAAATTAACTATAAAAATAACAAACATAAAAATTTAATTTAAAAACTATTTATGTATACAAATTAACTATCAATATTTATCAATACACTAATAATCACAAAACAAAACAAAAATATTAAAATTGGAAACAACTCCCAAAAGTTAGAGATTATATCCAAACACTCCAATGCAATCTGAAAAGAAAAAAAAACAACAAAAAATTTAACAAATATTTATCAATTAATATACTAATCAATCAAAATTTTTTTTTTACAAACAATACCCAGAGACTCGGGATGATATCAATGAATTGGGCAAAGGCTCGGGATGCTCCAATACAATCTGAAAACAAAAAAAATAAATGAAAAGTTTAACAAACCCATTACAATAACATACAAAATACCACAAATAATCATAAAAAAAACTAAATTTAAAAGAAATAACTACATTATTAGGGTATACAACAACTAATATTAACAATGGAGGGCCAACAATAGCGTCGGAAATCGTTGGCCAGAGCTGGGTGGCGCTGTGCGGAGGAGAAAACAGAGAAAATGCTCTCTGTTTTGAGGAAAAACTGAAGAGAAATGAGGAAGAAAGGCTCTGCTTGGGGGGTTATATCGTTGTGACCTATAGCGACGACATGTCGTCACTATAGGTAATAAATGGTCGTTGCTGATATCAAACGCATTGTTTCACTCAAATGGTGAGACCCTAAATCGATGACATGTCGTCACTATAGGATAATGAATAGTACACAAATCCTCTCATGTGCTACGCGTCTACCCTACAACGATGACATGTCGTCGTTATAAGCAGTGAAATTTGACTTAAATTTTTTAGCGGTTCCCTTTCTCACGTTTTTTGGGCCCCATGTCGTCGCAATAGATTACAAAATAACCGACTAGTGGATTAAATTAGACTCATGTCGTCGCTATAGGGAGTGAAAATAGGCAACCAACTCTTGGCGGTTAAGTTCCCTCCCTATCCTATAGCGACGACATGTCGTCGCTCTAGAATAACATATTTCCCTCCTTTTTTTTTCCACGATGACTCTATAGCAACGACAGGTTGTCGCTATAGGGGGTGCAAATAGGCAACAAACTTTGGGCAGTTGAGTTCCCTCCTTATCCTACAGCGATGACAGGTCGTCGCTATATAGAAACATATTTACCTATTTTTTTCGATGAAGACCCTACAGCGACGACATGTCGTCGCCGTGGAGTCATTTCCCACCCCCTGTTCCATCTGAATTCCTGGTACCCTACATCAACGACGTATTGTCGTTGTAGGGTATCGGGAATTTGGAGGACTTGGTCCCGTGTTGTTGATGAACCTACAACGCTTATTTTTTTTAATAAATTAAGAATTTTTTTTTTCGTGGATTTCGACTAGATACAACGAAGACTTTGGAGTCGTCACAATAGATGTCGTCGCTGTAGAGTTTTTTTCTTGTAGTGTAATTAATTGTAATCGGTTTGTTAGTTCACATTTTGTTGTATTTTGTTTAGAATATAATATTGTTTATTTATTTAAAATTTATATAATAATTCTAAAAACTTAATAAATTTTTTAAATAAAACTAAAGAAAGTTCCACTTAGTATATATGTGGAAAGGGAACTTACATTTTTTTTAAATTAAAAAAAAAAAGATTTTAGAAATTGCTTGCTATAAGGACAAACATCATCAACTATGACAAATACAGAGAAGAAAACAAATGAAAAATCAAGAACAATCATGATCAAAAGTATATAGAAACTTATAAAGCAAGAGAAGTACACACATATTATATATACATATGACAGCTTTAGAATTTGCTTCCTGTTGGGAGAAAGAACTGAGACCACTGTTCTCTCAACTATGAGAATTTGACTATTAAATGTGTTTGAAGCATGTATTATTGGAAACTGATCAGATCAGTAACAAATCATGAGTAATTGAAATATATGAAGACTGTCTATAGTACAACAGAAGAGAAAAAAGCTAAGCTAAGAATTTCTTTAAAAGAGAAAAAAAACAGAAGTTTGATGATTTATGATTAATAATCACTCAAAGAATCTCTCCCCCAAATTAGTGAAAACTGTTCAATTTTTCCAGTTAGTTAGCTTCATGATGACATAATTAATGTACAGAGATTTCTTAAACTCAAAGAGAACTATCTGTTATCATTGCTCTATCCTCTTGTCTTAATCTTCTTTTTGTTGGTCAGAGGCTTGTCAATACATGTCATATCTTACTTACTATGTGCAAAATATATATATATATATATAGTTAATTAAGTGGCAAAGTTTTAAAAAAAGCTAGCCAAGGACAACTAATATGAATTGTCTAATAATAATAAATTTATATTGCATGCAACTGCTTTCTTTAAAGAAGGATAACACTTTTTTGGGGTTTGTTGTTGATTATAAAATTGTTTTGGTTTAATTAAAACACATAAGCTATACATACAATAAAACCCTATATGTATATCCTCACCAAAAAAAAAAAGGTTTGATTTAGTTCTATACTTGGTTTTGGGAGCCGGTGATGAAATTGACTATTGTTTTAGCTCTATTAAATAATTAAAGGGCTAATGCTTATTTTTAAGAAGTATAATAGTGCTATTAAACATATCACAAAATATATTAGAAATTTGGCTCATAAAAAATGTCAAAAGAATATTCGAAGTATGGTTTTCAGCCATTAAGGTTATGGATGTGGAAACAAACGAATGAAACAGAAAACAAGTTGACAATCAAGTTAATTTTTTTATTTTTTCAATACAAAAAAATTATTATTTTTAATGGTCAACGTGTTGAAGCTTGAAATGGTCTTTGCCATGTCCTACACTTCTTGTGTCACATTCAAAATATTAATATTAGTCAACAAGATTAAGTTGGAAAGGTCTTTCCATGTAACTTCTACTTTGCCATGCCCTAGCTAGACTTCTTCAATGCTCCCCCTAACCCCATGCAAACGATAAAATAAGAAAAACAAAATCTATCTCATGCATAATAATAGGTCTATTAAAATTGTCTTATATAGTTTTTTCAACCAAAAAAATAAATTATTATCATTATTGTAGATTCATTATGACATAATTTATTACAAGACTATCCCTTTATGGTTGGCATTTAGATCAAATACTCTAGAACAAAAATTAAGTAGAAAAAAATAACTAGGGTATTTACTTTTTATATATTTTTTATATTTTTAATATAAGGAGAGAGAGAGAGAGATTTCATTTGTGGAGAAGAAACATTCAAGGAAAGAGTAGATAAATGATAACACCTTAATCATAAACGTAAAAAATGCCATAACACAAAATTAAAATAGAAAAGAAATATATATAAATATAAATATAAATATAATATAAAGTATATAACTCATACTATAATATTTCAAACAAATTGAAGTAGTTACATAAATCCTTAGTCGACAGCACGACTTGTCTAGTTTAGTAAGCATCTATTACTATGGTCAAACTTGGGGACACTTCCAGTTTCTCTCGATTAATATCAAATAATTTTAGAGTAATTATAATCAACCTACATTATAAATAAACATATTTATATGTATGATATATTCTCTAGAGTATTATTTGAGTATTTAAAAAAAAAAATTTACAAAAAGAAAAGAAAAATGTACTAGGGTACATAGTCCTACATATTATGGCTTATGCATGGGCCATCTTATCTACTATCTTTATCACTTTTGTTGTTTCTTTTTCTTTTTCACACTATACAGCACCATATTTAAATTATTAACAAAATTTTGCGCACCAAAAAGTTATGTTTTTTTGTTAAAAAAAAACTTAGTTTAGTGTAATTAAGTTAATAATTTTTTTTATGTATATTACTAAAAAATGTTGGATGAAAATTTTAATTTGATTACTCTTTGGAGTCAATTTCAAAGTCACTAATATGTACATGTAGTTTTATGAATGTGAAAAGGTTGGGAGTGAGGGTGACCCAACAGCTTTGCTTTTGACTAGTATTGGCCAATTTGATTTTATGTTCTTATCAATCATTATCAATTTTTGAAGAAATTAATAAAAAGACAATTTTAAAACGAAAAAAATCAACTCTTCTTAATTTGTGGATGGTGATAGAGTACATAGATTTTCTTTGTTTAATGGGCTTGGGCCCAACTTGACATGTAATACCACCCCATTTCACATGCTAAGGTCAGAGACTACTTATTCCTGGTAGGTGGCAACTCTTGTGTATCACTGTCATTTGCATTGGATGGATCAATCATATTTCATATCCCTCAAAATCTCAATTATAAAATCTTTATAAGTTGATAACTATCAGAACTCAGAAGCATGAGGGAGATGTTTATTCTATCTTCAATGACTATAAAGTTTAATGTCATGGATAGAAATAAGAAAAGTTATATAAACTAAAACTAGTACTTGGAAATTGTACTAAGGGCAATGATATATGCACACACAGTTTACACTATAATAATAATACACATAAATATGTAGCAATTTTTTTCATCTAATTACATCAAATTTAAGATGAGTTTTACTAGCTTAAAATGACTTACCACCATAAGTATGTAATGTTTTAGTATAAAGTGTGTACTTGTATTTTTTACTCAAATCATATTAGCTCAATTTTAGGGTTTATAATCATTTAGATGAAGGGGTTGATATGAAAAATGATTAAATGTATTTGTAATGCTTATTACTTTAGAGTATCTCCACATTAGAGTGCAATTTTTTGGAGTAGGAAATGAGTAAGGATTTTAGTGTTTGATGTTTTCTGATGCTGGATTGGGGTGGGAATGGCTCCACTCCATTCTTACTGAAGTTTTTATAATTTCTATACTACATAGTTTAATTAAGTTTTCTATTTTTTAAGTATATAATATTTCATTGTGCTTTTAAGCGTTAATGTGTATGTATATAGTGTTTTTTATATGTAGTTTTACTTTTTTTTTGTTTTAAATGATTTTATTATAATCTATTTATGTATATATAATGGGTCTCATTCTAAGGAGGATTCTCCATTTTACTAGTATCGAGAATTATGCAAAGTAGTAACGGGAATGACTTAAATAGGATGGGGATGGAGGAGACATTTCTCGTTCCATTGCATTCCTATATCCGATGCAATGCATAATTTGAAGTGAAAAAAAAATTATTTTCAATATAATTTTAAAAATTATTCAAAATTTAAAGTATATTTTAAATGCACTAAATTTAATATATCAATAAATAATATACTTTTAATAAATATCCATTACAGTTGACTAGTCAAATAATTTTTATATTTTACTTATTTTTCTATAATTCAATTATTTTAAACAAAAATTTATGTGCATTTATTATTATTTCTTTACAATTTTTACTTTTAAATAGCATTATATATATAGTTTATATGCAGTAAAGCATAATACTAAATTTTATGACAAGTATAATGTTTAATTTTTTTTCTGTGATAAGTTTCACATTCACATTGACTATTGTATTTTAAATAGTGTAAAACTATGTTATATTGTTAAGTTTTAATATTGTAAAAATTGTAGTATTAGAACTTAACAATGCTTCTACCGTACGTCCCTTAATCACTATCCCTATCATATTCATATGTTAGAATAGAAACTTATTGTATTTATCTTGTACAACATTTCTAAATTACTTATAAAGTTTTAGTAACTATTTATTATCACTAATTTATATAAACCATGTTATATATCATAAAATATCCTCTATTTTGATTGGTTGTGATATTTTACATTAGTTTTATTTTTTCATGTTCGCATACGTGGATGAAATAAAAAATAATAAATGATAGGGATTTTTTTTATAAATACAGAAATATAAAACTTTTAAATTATTTTTACGGTGATTTAATAATTAATGCATATATGTATAACCTAAAAAAAATTTAATTAAAAAATACGGTTTCTTTTTCTCAAAGATTGCCTCTGATGACAACCATTGTTAGCAGCAACTTGAGCTTCAATCTTCAATAGCAAATTGCTTCGTCAAATTCAAATCACTATATCAACCAAATTCAAATTGAAATTTAAAAAAAAAATCAACAAAATCTGATATCTAATACCAAACGTGAATCAATTTCTGCAACTATTTTTAGGAACTAGCTTTTTCAATCTTCACAACCTATGGAATGGTTGAAATATACTGTAAAGTTGGTTTGGATGGTTTGCTTTGAGAGGAGGCTCAAGGTGTTGGCTTGGCATTGACCTAAGCAGGTCATTGAGGATTTTTATTTAGCTCTTTCATGATTTTTCTTTTTGGTTTATTCTTGCAAGGAGAATTATGACTAAATTGAACATAAATTGAGTGTTTTGAATTGAAGAAGTTGGGAATTCAAGGTCATTGCTTGCTGAATGCAGTTATTATGTAGAATTTTCCAAAATTTGTGGGCTTTTCTGGTTGCAGATTCAGGCTCTACTACGTTTAGCATATGAATTTATGAGAATTGGGAGGACCAAACAATTCAGCTCAAACTTGTTCAAATATATGAACTTTAACTTGTTCTAATAAATTTCAAAATCCTAACACTTTTGGGGATATTGCATATTCTCATGAAATATTTGATATCTAGTAATAAATATTATGTTCTTTGTTTGCACCTTGTCTCTAATCACGAACTGGCACTGTTGAAAATTTAGTGTTGGAAGGAAGGTTGTATTACAAATTTCATTTCAAAGTTAATGAGTTATAGTGAAAGTAACTTATAACTGCATAGGATATCAAATTCATCAGCAAGTATTCTCACATGTTGCAATCCTAATATACTTGATGCTACTCCAAAGAATAATCTTAATACACAGATGTGAAATTTTAAAATATTTAGTTCCTTTAAGAACAATATGATACTCATTATTAGATCAGATTGTATTTGGATTGGTTTCTATTGTATTTGGATTGTATTTGATGAGTTGCTTTTGCCTTCTCAAGTAGAAAATTTAAAATTTTATTTACTGGTTTAGTGCTGGCGTATGCTGCCATGTAAAGTAGTATATTAGTGGTTATCTCTAATTTAACTTTAAGTAATAACTCTCTTTCTCCTTACAATTTTCTTAAACTACAACATCTTGCTCTTGCAAATTTTTATGGTCCTTGTTTAGTTCAGTAGGTTCATTCTCATACCTTTATTTCTACTTTATCTGAACTTGTAGTATCTCATGCCTCATGTCGAAATGCTCCAAATTGTAGGGTTTTTTAGTTTAGAAATCCTATTAGAGAAACATGACAACTTGACATGTTCTCGTAGCATAAGTTAGCTATAATGCTTCTTCTTTATAAACGTTCTTGGCCATCATCTATCATTACTCAATAAATCTTTGTTGCAAATAATACTCTACAAACCAACTTAATTTTGAATCTCTTGGAGGGAAAAGAAGCTATTGATTTTCCTATATGTATATTATGCTTTTTAGTAACAAGATGTTTCAATAACATGCACGCATATCTAGGATTTCATAGCTTTGATCAATATGAAATAGTGCATGAATAGCGACATATGGAAGCTCACCATCGACTACAATTAGGTCCACAACCACAAGGACCACCAACCATAATGTAGTCTATTAAGACCTCATCTAGATATTAGTGCAAATTACCAAATAAGTAATTTAAAAATTCCACAAGGACCACCAACCATAATGTAATTTACAAATGAGTTTTTTTAAGGTTGCAGAGGTTGCCATGTGTGGCATTAAGCTGCATTGGGATTGCATGAGCTTGCATTTAAGGTTACAGTGGGTTCCATTAGATTTCATTGGCTTGCATTTGCGGTTGCAGTTGGTTGCAATGGCTTGCATTTGAGGTCAGTGGATTCAAGAGTTGCATAGGGATGAAATTAGCATATTAGTTTTTTTAAAGTTACATTGGATTGCATTTGAGATTGTAGTGGGTTGCTTTAGTTATAGTGGGCTTACATTTGGGATTGAAGTGAGCTGCATCAATTGCACAAGGATAAAAATTGCAAATAAGTATTATATATATAGTTGTTTTAGGTTGCATGAAATTGTATTGGACTTGCATTTCAGGTTGCAGTGAGTTTCTTGAGTTGCATGAGAATGAAATTAACATATGCGTTTTGTTAAGTTGCCATTGGTTGCATTGAGTTGCATGAGGTTGCATTTGAGGTTGTAGTGAGTTCATTATTTGAATAAAGATAAAATTTGCAAATGATTTGTTTTTAAAGTTGCTTTAGGTTGTAGATGGTGCAAAGGTTGCCATCCACGTGGGGTTGCATTAGAATTGCATGGTCTTGCATTTGAGGTTGCATTGACTTGTATTTGAGGTTGCATGAGTTGCAAAAAAATGAAATTAACTTATCAGTTTTTAAAAGTTGCATTGGGCTTGCATTTGAGGTTGCTTTAGTTGCATAAGAATGAAATGGGCATATGATTTTTTTAAGTTTTCATTGGTTGCATTGAGTTGCATTAGGTTGCATATGAGTTTCAGATTGGGAATATAAGGTTGCACGAGGTTGTAGTCGGTTGCGTTTGCTTGAATTTGAGGTTGCATGAGTTGTATAAGGATCAAATTAGGATATATATATTTTTTAAAGTTGCATTGGGTTTCTTTTCAGATTGCCGTGGGTTGCTTTAAGCTACATTGGATTTGAATTTCAGGTTGTAGTGTATTGCATTAGTTTCACAAAAATGAAATTTACAAATAAGTTTGTTAAAAGTTTCTTTAGGTTGCATGGAGTTGCACTGGGCTTGTATTTGAGTTTGCAATGAGTTGCTTGAGAATGAAATCAACATATGAGTTTTTTTAAGTTATCATTGGTTGCATTGAGTTACACGAGGTTGCATATGAGTTCTTAGATTGAGAATATTAATTTAAAAATATCAATAATAATTTTTTTTAATAAAAAGAAACAAATTGACCATTACAACAATAAATGAAACCATAAAAACACTATCAAGTAACTTACATTATTCAATACAAAAAACTATTAAAATCAAAGCTAATAACTAGTAATATTCACTAAAACACTACCACTGACATCTTCATTGCTTTTACAGTGCTAACCACATTTTGCATAGCCTCCTCCAATGCTATGTTAGGTGAACTATCCAAAATAGACTCATATTGAATAATTTTTGCAACTTGTGCAACTTCTTTGGCATCATTTTCAACCCCTGTTGCAAAATCTGCAACCTTTGAAATATGAGATGCAAACTCTTTAGAAATATTTGGAACCTTTGGAACTTGAGATGCAACCTTTGTTAGAACATTTGTAACCTCTGTTGCAAAATCTGCAACCTTTCGAACATGTGTTGCAACTTTTATTGCAAAATCTTCAACCTTTGGAACCCGAGGTGCATCATAAACATAAACACATAGAAATAAACAAGATATATATATTTATTTTAAAAAATTGAAAATAACACTAAACATTATCATCTTCATTATGCCCACAACTAGAAAATAAGAGATACCTATTTGAATTAGTATTTCTGTTTCAATATCAAATTGTAAACTATATGATTATACTTTATGGAAAACATGAACATCATAGTTGTGGGTTGTGACTCCATACATGTGCAATAATATGTTTAACAAGAAAATAATTAACCAATGCAAAATAATCATTTTATTAGATAGGCAAAACCCACATTACATGATTATAATAATACAGAAAGACAAACTTAGTTTTAAGCTCACACAAACTCATAACAAATGAAGATAATGTAGAATTCAACAAATTCAACAAGCATCTAAGACCAGCAAAAAAAAAATAGCATTAAAATCTAATACAGGAGACAAAATGTAAACATTCTTAATCTTTTAATATGTTTTAATTACCTTCCAATTATTAATACATACAGGACAATAATGACTCAATTAACATTGGAGTTATAGTTTATATATATATATATATATGACAATCCAAATTCCAAAGTGCATCATTGAGACTTGGTTATATTGGAAACATATGTTCAGTATTTCTTTTCTTTCCGGTGACAAGAGGCTTTCTTCAGTTCTGCCTCTTGTTGGACTCACAATCATTCTGCAAGCCGAACACAACTTAGAGAACAGCTCAAAAACCCCATTGTGCCCAAAATAACTCAAACATTCAACATTTTTTTTTTGAGACAATTCAACAAACATTTGGTGCCAATAATATCAAACCTACACACTAGAATCAAAACATCTAATGGCTTGCTTTAACAAGTAAGTCATAGAACCCCCAAAGTCAGATACTAATGCACATATTTTGAACTCATCTCATGAAGGAAAATTAATAAGATAAACACATGCAATTAGCCCATAATTCCAAATGGCAATAAAAACCAAAAAGTACCTATCTTAGATGTATTCGTCGAGGTGGGTGCCAAAGAGCTCCTGAATCACAGGGTATACCTATCTCAGACGTACTCGTGTGGTGGGTGACAAAGAACTCCTGAGTCATGGGGTCTACCTATCTCTGACGTAAAAGTCGTCGTGGTTGCCGAAGCTCAAAAATGGTGGAGGTCCTCTTCCTGGTTGGTGAAGAGAGTAAGTTTGGGCTTTGAGTGGGTTGTTGTCAAAGAGTTGCAGAATGGTATGAGGGTTGTGTGTGGGTGGTTGTCGAAAGGCTCAATAGTGGTGGGAGTCATCCTGCTGGTTGCCGAAGTTGTGTGGTGATAAATGGGAGAATATGGAGTTTGGGAAAATAGAGAAAAACGTAAAAATGAAATAAAAACTTCTAATATAATATATAAAAAAAGTAATATATAAAAATGGAACAGAAATAAAGAAACTGCAAATTTAGAAAATAATCTATAAATGATCGGATATATGGTAAAATTCCTATATTAATGTTTAATCCATTTATTGTATTATTCTATTATAATTAGTCATTTTATTATATTATTTTATAATAATATGATTATTTTCCTTAATTATTACCTTCCCGACTTGCAATGATAACAAACATATTCTGCCACCCAATCCATAGTCAATAAAAGTTATAATATTGCGTAGACCTTAGAGCATTCCCAATGGGTGCTATACTCTATATTACAATCTACATCACGAAAACATACATTTTTTTAAAATTTACCTTAAATTTTTACATTAGACCATACATTAGCTTCTCTATTTTTTCTCTACATCATTTAAATATTATATATTTTAAAAATATTTTATTTATTTTAAGAAATAAAATAATTAAATATAATAGTATCATACTCATATATATATATATACAAAAGTTTATAAAAAATAATAAAATATTTATAGCTTGATGAATAGTATTTCAGTACATATAGAGAAATACTATTCATTTAGGTAAAAAAAATATAAGTTTACATCACTCATTGGAGGACTATTTAACCATTTTTTCTCTATATTATAAAGAATAAGACATTTTACCTCATCCATTAGGAGTGCTCTTAGTCTAGGGAGCAAGATGTTTTGTCTCCACACTTTATTTATCTAGTTAAATTTTGACAATTTAATTAATATTTTTCATTTTTTTGAAGGAAAGAAATATATCATTCAATTCAAACAATGTTTTAAAAAAAGTAGCAGGTCAGACAAAGCTCAAAGAGCAACACAGATGTCGCAACCAATATATGATAAAACAAGCTGATTACTATGTGGAGCAAATATATCCAAGCATAAAATGATCTCCAACAAGGACAAACAGACTAATCACGAACCCCATATAAACCCACAAGATAGTAGTTTGTCTTTTAAAGATCTTACAATTAAGCGATGATGCTCCAAACTGAATCGACCAAACCACCAAAACGTGAACTAGTGAAGGGAAGGACCATACAAAAATGGCAAAGCACTTAAGTACCCAAGTTATTTTTTTGCCAACGAAAGTACCTTACATCCATGTTTTGTTGCAGCTGTCAGTTCCAAACGTTAAATGTGTTTGTTACATGTTGGTGAAAGTACCAAATTAAATAAATATTTGTGGTGAATGAACCTAATTTAATAGATATGTGCGGTAAGTACCCAAGTTATGAGATATTTGCGGCAAAAGTACCCATGTTATAACCAAATTTGACATCACGTGATTGACTTAGCGGCAAAATAAACAACTGCAACAAAATATGGACTTAAGTGCTACAAACATAATAATTTGAGTACTTTCGTCGCAAATATCTCAAATTAAAAGAAAATATGTCAAATGTGCAACCGTAATAATTACTATTTGCATTCACAAGTCTTTAAAAGACAATTTGTACAAGCATTCTCTTTGAAAAAAAAAGTAAAAAAATTATATATTTAAAGTCCACGTCATGATTTTTTTTATCTGTGTTTATCCAATTAAATTTAACATTTTTATCGGAGAAAATACTAATTTGGCCCATGTGTTTTGTCTGAATACTCGATCGACCCCTATGTTTTGTTAAATGACATTTTAGACCATGTCTTTTGCAAATGGATCAAAATAGTACTCTGAGCCTAATTTTGGTCAAACATTTTTTCAAAATGACCAAAATGCCCTCAAATTTATGATTTAGTGAATTAATTAAATAATTCAAAATATATTTTAAAAAAAAAATCATTAAAATAATATATTAATTAAATTAAAAAAAATTAATTTTAAAAATAAAAAATAAGATATACAAAACAAAATACAAATCTAAACTAAAACCTAAAACTATATCCAATAAAAAAATCAAAATAGTTAAACGTTCTCTTTCTTCTTCCATTTCTTCTTTTTGCAAGTATGGTGGCCATGGATCTCAAACTGGAGAACCCGCTGGAGATGGAGGCCATGGATATGAAGTCGGAGAACTTTCCGGAGATGGATGCCATGGATATAAAGCCGTTGAACTCATCGGAGATGGAAGAAGACACAACTACTCTCCTCATATCAATTCCAAGTCCACGCCCTTCGCATCCGGAACCTGGAGGCGGTAGCATCGGCGGCGTCACCATTTACACATCGTTGAGGGCTCAAAAAACCTTTTCTAAACGTAGATCATAACTCGTTGGAACCATTTAAGGTGGTGGTGTAGCTCACCTCCCCGTGGATTGGTTGGATCGAGGCCTAGAAATCTCAGAAATTTTGAGATTTCGACGAGACTCCTCCCTCTGCTCCAGCAACGATTGGAGCCAATTCATGGCTGGGTTTTCTTCATCTCAACATTATGAGTTCACCTGTACCACCCCCTGGCCGAGATGCTACCAGAGATCATCGAAAAAATGGTGTAGAAGCCATGGCAGTGCACAATTTTAGCAAGCCCGTTGAGGCACAGGGTGGCGTGTCAGGTCGCTAAATCACAGGGGTAGGGGTTTCAAGGGTCGACGCTTCTCATGGTAGCACACGTGGTATCGGACGGTGGCCGAAGATGCCTTGATCAGGGCTGGGCAGAGGCATGCGAGAAGAGAGAGAGAGAGAGAGAGAGAGAGAGAGAGAGAGAAAGAGAGAGTTGGGTGGGGAGAGAGAAAAGGGTTCCAGGTTTTTTATTTATTTATTTTTCAATCTCTTATTATAAAAGAAAAGTCATTTTTATAATGTTTTATAAATTGTTTTTATATATTAGAAAAAATAAAATTCAGTAAAGGAACTAAAAAAACAAAATAAAAAAACAAGAGAATTTTAGTCATATTGAAAAAATGTTTGACCAAATCGGGCTCAGGATATCATATTGTTCCATATATCTATTTTGTCATTTAAAAAAATATAGGGGCACAAGAACCAAAATGATATTTTTCTTTTTTATATTTAAAAAAAACATTTTTAAATTGACCAATCATTCTAATTAGATATTGAATTTAGAACATTCTTATTCAATTAATATCCATTAGCATCTATCATCCAATCTGTTGATCCTCGAATTGGTCAACGACACAGAGTCAGATAAACGATATAGAATGAGATGAAAACAAAGAAGAAATCAAGACGAAAAGGTAAACGACGCAAACAATTTATAGTGGTTCGACCCCAATTAGATGGTAATGACCTACGTCCTCTTAGTGTTCTTATTAATGTAGAATCCCAACACTGTGATCAATGAACTAGGGTTCACGAGTTTCACAAGTTTCAGGATGATTACAATTTTGGTGAATAATAACACTATAATTTTCTCTCAGAATTCAATAGGTTAAAAAAAGTCCCATCCCTTGAGCCCTTTGATTCGTATTTATAAGCTCAAGAAGGTTATATGAGCCAATGGACCTTAATTACAATTACAACTTACGTATTTAGGTAAATAAAGAAATTACAATTAATGCATAATTACAAGATTCCACATCTAAAGGAATTAAATGAATATATGCAACTAGGCTGATCGCACATAAGTATGATGTTTGATAAACCAATAATCTTCTAGTCGATGACCGAGCAGGATACACTTGCTTAAAATAGTCACGTGCCTCCCACGTGTAGACCAATCTTGCCACGTCATTAGGCAGTCCATTTTTGGGTAAACACAATCTAATTACTATTTGGTTTAGAATGTTTTTCTAATCAATTTTTTGAATTTCATTTAATTTTTTAAAAATTCAAATTAAAATAAATAAAAACAAAATAATAAATAATTATAATGTAATACTAAATTTTAATGGGAAATTGATTTTTTTTTCTTCATTTTTACGTCATTTTTTTCCTTTCCATTTTTATAAACTCATTTAGGGTAGGTGACCATTTGATACTCTGTGTTTTTGCAAAGTATCATTTTGGTATCCTATGTTTACAATAATATCCATATGGTACCCTGAATTTTGAAATTCTACATATTTGGTAGGTATCCTATGTTTACAACAATGTCCACATGATACCCTCAATTTTGAAATTCTACATATTTGATACTCTATATTTTGAAATCGTACATATTTGGTACCTTAAACTTAAATTTAATTAATAAAATCTTATCAATTTAATCAAATTGCTCTCAATTATATGAGTTCTAAATTCAAATTTAATTACTTAATTACATATAACTGATGACAGTTTGCCTATATTGATAAAATTTTATTTATCAAATTTGAGTCTAAGGTACCAAATATGTATGATTTTAAAATAAATGATACTATATAAGATTTATTGAAAAAATAAGGTACCAAAACAATACTTTGAAAAAATACAGGGTACCAAATAAGTAAATTCTCATTCATTTATTAAAAATTATGATTTGTATGTTTTTTTTAAAAAAATTATATGATTTCTTCTTCTTTTTCTCTCTCGCATCGTAAAATATTCATATTGTTAAATGAGTGTCTGGATCAATACATGTTAAAGTTCAACACATTTTTTTTTCTCTTTCGAATTTTTGATTGTCTATTAATTTGTTTCCACCTTCTTCCACAAAAAAAGTATTTCAGTCCGACTATCATGTTGTTATCTAAATTTTTACCTATTTATTCATTATTCTTTCAAGATAGATACAAACTCGCGTGAAATAAAGAAAAAATGTAGTTCTTATACTAGAATTAATTACACTCAAGCAGATAAGCCTTATCAGATATGAGTGGCTATTTTTATCTTAGTAAAATTCTATATAAAATAATAATAATAAAACAAAAACAAAAAGAAGAATTTGTGTTGTAATGAATTGGATAACTTTAATAGCCCTTAAATTCTTAATACCAATTATAATAAAGTCCATAAAGTTCACATCTTTATAATTATTCAACATATGAATTGATTTTATAATACAAAAGAGATACATATTATTTCTCATTTGTACTTTTTTTATTGTTGATATTTTGAATTTAATGTTCCTAATCTTAAAATTCAAATGTAACTTGTGACAACTTAAAACTCATATGCTAATGTAATCTTTATGGTTTATGCAATTCATGCACCCACTACACCCTTAAACCAATGCAACACCAAACAACCCCCAAAAGCAACCTAAAGCAACTTCAAAAACTCATTTGCGAATGTCATCCTTATGCAACTCACTGCAATCTCACATGCATACCTAATGCAACATAAAACAACTTTAAAAACTCATTTGAAAATTTCATCCTTATGCTACACATGCAACCTCAAATGTAAGCCCAACACAACCTATTACAACCTAAAACAACTAACTGCAATCTCATATGCAAGAGATCATGTAAGCCAACCCATAACAGCTTATAAACTCTTATGTTAATTTCATTCTCATGCAATCCACTGCAACCTCAAATGAAAGCTCATGCAGCGTAATGAATGTTATATTATTTATTGTATAAAATAATATAATGTTGATTAAATGAGTGTGACAAATAAAATTGGTTTGACAAAACATTATTTTGTCCACTTGTAACATACAAAGGGAAGTTACAAATCTATTTATTGATTTGTAACTCCCAAAATATCACCATAATCAATATGTAAATGAAGTTACATATTCTTGAATTGATTTTCATGTGCTATAATGCTTTATAGCTGTTAGGAATGTTGGGAAGTTTTGACAGCTTATATCTAAAGTTGTTACTTGGGGTTACAAATTAGTATCCTGTCAGTTTCAGTTTGTAGCATTTTTTGATGCTTTGAACGTTGTAACTCCCAAAGTAGCCTCGAAATCACCCCTTTAATTCCATAAACACCAAATTTATCATTGGTAACAAACAAAGAGGTTTGTGGAATTTAAACAAACGGTGATCCAAAACTCTATAAATAGAGACTATTTGGTCACTTGTGAATATTAGTTTTTCATCCATTTTAGCACTTGGATGAAAAACAAAAATGTTTGATAATTCCAGAGAGTTATTTCCTAAACTTGAGTCTCTTAACGATAAAAGGAAATTTCACTATTTATGCATAATAGTGTCTTATATTACTAAATAATACTAACACTATTCATTTTTTCAATTTGGTGCTAAACTTTCACCAAGTACCAAAAATACCCCTCTCATTTTTCCCCTCCCAAAAATTTTCCCCCCACAAACTCTCTCACTCTCTCTCTCGGACCTGAAGAAGAACCCAAACGTAAACCCTGAAAACTCAAACCCCAAATCGATCTCACCCTCTCTCTTTTGCTTCTCCCACCTTGACGACCGTTCATCGACCCTGCCATAGACATTGTAGAGGGAAACCACGACCTCGACATGAGACTAAGTTCGAAACCCACGACGTCGAACCCTCCACAATCCCATCAATTTGAAGGTAAATTCTTGAACCCTCGTAATGATTATTGGTGTTTAAATCATCTTGAATCCAAATCTTTGGAATGGGTATGGCAGTTCTAAGGGCTAGGTTTTTCTTTGGTTTTTCCGACGGGGCTTGTTGGGTTCGATGCAACCTCGATTAGACGAACACATTAGGCTAACATTCTGTTAGATTAGAGCTCGATAGAGATCGATAGGGATTGATTTGAGCTCGATAGGGATCGATTTGGAGCTCGATAGGAATCGATAGAAATTCGAGATAAGCTTGATAGGTGCCATTGATGAATTCTCGATGGGGTATGGTTAGGCTCGATTATAGCTCGATGGTCACTATCGATTGCAGTTCGATGAAAGCTTGATGGGTACATGGTTAGGCTTGATAGGAGGCTTGATGGGGTCTATGGTTAAGAGCTCGATATAAGACCGATAAGACAGTAATTGATTAAGGTTGAAGGGGTTTTGGTTAAGCTCAATAAGCTCGATTGTTCTTATTAAGGAAGATTGGAATTTGTTCTATAAGTTAGCTCGATATGAGCTCGATAATGACTCGATACTAGTACTCGATAAGCTCAATAGCAACTCGATAGAAGCTTAATAACCTTGTTTATTATAGTAGCTTGATGAATTTTTTTTGAATTTTTTCCAGATTTTGTTTGACATATGGTTTTCTTACCAATTTTTTTCATGTGTTGTTGCAGATGCCTAAGTTGCTTGTTCCGTTTAGTGATCACTTTCCTAGTCGCGTCACATATCGGGGTAGTAGCACTTTAAAGGATATTAAGATTAGGTTTGTGTAGCTCAGGCTGAAAGAAATGGCTAAGGAATCCCCTTTCAAGCAGTTTCTTTTTGACTTCAGAGTTAAATTTCTCAGGAGTTTTGGTGCATCAGCTGCTTTTGAGGAAAATTTCTAGTAATAAAGAAGATGAGGTGCATTTCTTTCTGGGGTTAAAGTCTTGTAGATTCGACATCGGGGAGCTTTCCCTGGTGACAGGGTTGAATTTCAGTCGCTTCCCATCACCAGAAGATTTGGACGAGCGTAATCTCAGCGACCGATTGATAAAGGAGTATTTCAATGATGCTGAGAAAGTACAGCTCTCACAGGTGATCAATGCTTTCAAGACTTGTACTGTTGTGGAAGATGTGTACAAACTTGGTATTTATTTGTTGGTTGAGGGTGTTCTAAATTCCATAGAGGGAAAGTTGCATATATGGCGAGATATTCTGAAGATGGTTGAGGACGTAGACTACTTCTTCAGTTATCCATGGGGGAAGTACTCTTATGGGAGAATTTTACAGTCTTGTAAGAAGGACATGCTGAGGCAAAAGGAAAACTATGAGAACAAGAAGGATGCCAAGGTGCAGCAAGAGTCCAAGTACAGTATGTATGGTTATGCCCCGACCTTACAATATTGGGCATATGAGGCTATTCATCAGATTGCGATGGAGTTTGATGTGAGCTTGGGAAACATGGTCCTGATGATGCTTAGTTGGTCGCATCGGAAGAACAAGGATTTCACCAAGTCTGTTCTCTCACCGATGTTATCGAAGAAGAATGTAAGTTATATTTGATTGACATTAAACAATTATTTTTATCTATATGCTTATCTTTTATGATTATTTGAGTTAACCTAATGTTTTATGTTGTTTACAGTTAATCATCCTTTCGATGTTGAAGCCTCGACCAACAAAAAAGGACTTTTATTTATCGTTGACAGAGGGACATCTTCCCCTCTATCCCAGGCTTAGCCAGGATCTCGGGGAGGCTGATGAGGAGGAGGAGGATGCGACTTTTGAGAAAGTCATCGAGATAGTTTCTCAGGCAGCAGAAGCAGCGAAGATATTTGATGATGTTGTCTCGGAGGAGAAGGAGGTTGTAGGTCCCACCACTCCTGTTGCCCCAGCCCAGCCCCTGTGCTAGCCGAGTTGATCGAGTGGTTGGATAGAGTCAAGGGTCGATAGGAGACCCTTCTGAAGAACCAGTCAGTGATCATGGAAACTGTCAGTCAGATCCTGACGTTTATTAAGGAGAGACCGAGGGGCTCCAAGGAAGATTCAGAATCAAAGTCACTGGATATTCCTCTGGGCTATGTTGATGATCCAACCACGCTTCCCACCATCATGGTGACACCTGATGCTGCAAATCCGGGAGTTGCTATTGTCAACCCTGAGGAAGTTGCTGGAGTTCGGTTTCAGAGGACTAGACGCCAAAGACACAAGCCAGATTGGTTTGAGGACTACACTGATCCCACGAGGAAAAGACCTTGCACTGATGCAGCTGCCCCAAAAGAGGAGTCTACATAGGAGGTTACACAGGTGTTGTACTTTCTCAAGAAGCCAGATCACAAACATTATAGGATAGATTGTAAGTGGTTGCTTGAAGACATCCTCAACAAGACCCCGAGGGTTGTGAAGGCTGGGAATCATGGTCCAGCATGGTTTCTAACGTGGAAGACACCCCAGCCATGGCTCAATGATGGGGTAAGCCAGTTATACCTAATGTTAAGAAATTTTGTTTTGTTTTCAATTTTACAAGTTCTATTTTTATTGACTCGATGTGAGCTCGATAGGAGCTCAATGGGGGGTTACATTGGATCGATATGGCTCGATAGTGTCTCGATGAGAGCTCGATGGAAGGGATTATGTTTGATCTTAGCTCGATGGAAGCTCGATAGGAGCTCGATGGGAGGGGGGGGGGTATTGTTGTGAAAATTATATGTGCAAGTGTACACAGTCCAACACAAGTAATATAATGATAAGTGAATCGTCTCCACAAGGATTGGTATTAAAAATTTCAATGTAAACACCAATTAATTACAACTTAGAAATTTAAGAAACTGAATTGAGTGGTTGTTGAAACTAAAATAAAATGAAAGAAATTACAATATGTTTAAAATTAACCACAAGTTCTAGAGAAATAACAGCAAGAAGAATTATCAATGGAAAAATGGGACTTGAATAGCTAAATCCCCCTATGTCAAAAACTGCCCAGAATGCTATAGCATTACATTTAGCAAATCACACTAGAGTTAACTAGAATTCTCAATATGCTCACCTGATTTTTCTAAAACTCGTGAATATAGTTCTACCATCCAATCAAATATATTCCTATATCAAATCAGACTTATGAACACAAATAACTACACCAATTCTCAGAAGTTATGCAAGGTCAGTAAAATACTCCTATTCTACTCACTAAGAACAACCTAACAATGGTTATGCTCTTGCATGATTCAAGTACAAACTACTACATTCAACCTTTCCAGAATTAAATCTAGCTTAATAATCTACCATTGTTGGCTAAACAACAACAAACAATAATCATGAACAACACTTGAATGAACAATGGTGAATTTACGTAAATATGCATTTAAACTTTAATAACTATGACATATGGTTCTTTAACCATTCAAGTCTCAAAAAGCTTAGCTCATAGCTAAATTAGTATCCAAAATCCAACACAGAGAATTGATATCCATGGGTACTAGAGTAGCTAATTAAAATTAGAAAATACAAAATTAAAGAAGAAATATTGGAGACAAATCCAATATTGATGATGTGTGAATCCTCCTTGTCCTTCTTTTTTTTTCTCCTTCAATGGTTGTAGTTCTCTTTTTTCTTCTTTTCGTTCCCTGTACTTTTCTCTATGATCATTCTCCAATGACTGCTACATTACCAGATACGGCTGGTACTCTCATTTTCTCCCCTTAGGCCCACTAATTTGGACCGCCTTTCTATCCAAAACACTCTAGCTGGCTTCACTGCTGGACCTCTGCCACCTTGGCACGAATTAACAGAAAATGACACAGCTGGCTTTAATTTTCCATGCCAGCAAGTGAGCTCCAGCATGAATTTTAGCAATCTGGAAAATTTCAACTTTTGCTTCCAAACCAAACTTCCAATTTTTCTTCTTCAATCCTTCCATGGATAGCTTGATTCCCTTTTTTTCACAGAAAACTAGAACAAGATTAGTTATTTAATTTCAATTTAAACCCAAAACATTGCAAGACTCCAATATTAGATCAACTAATTATAAAGATAGATAACAACTTAAAATTAACAAACAAACACCAAAATCATCACTCTTTTTATGAATAATTAAGTTTAAAAGTCAAATAAATAACTCTATATTTTAGAGTTATCACCTCCCCAAACTTAAGACATTGATCGCCCTCGAGTGATGACTCAAAAAGAAAGAAAGAACAGACACACAACAAAACCGACTCAACAGCAACACACAATTGAGAGGATATGCTTTCTTAGGATTTAGCTTAGCAAAGGAAATGCTCTCAGAAATTTATTAAAATGATGGTGGAATATGATGATGATAGTGATGAGTGTGCCTCTTGCCAATGTTCTGAATCAAATCTCGAGTGCTAATGATGCCACAAATGCATATGTCAAGTGCTCCCACCAATAGAATGTCCATAAACCTTCCCCAAACAATCTTGATTCCCTAGAAAAAAAATTACACCTCGATCCTAAAGCTTAATGCTTGCTTCCATATGTTGACTTAGTGAGACCCTCTCCACTAATGTAGACTAACACTACACCCAAGATCAATATGACTTTAACTAGCTTATAATGTTTGGCTTAGGTTAGGGTAGGATAAAAGGTAGTATCTTTGGCTCACAATACCCTAAACATCTCCATTTATCTAGGATCAATTACAGGCTCACAAACAATTCCCCAAAGATTCACCCACAATATTGACATTTTTATATTTCTCTTGCCATTATTTAATTCCACACAACTAGGAAATAAAGAAAACTTCAACACAACTTCTTCACTTTTTTTTTCAAAGATGCTACACCCCCAAACTTAGTTTCAAAACCTATTATTTTTTTTTTATATATATATATATTTTTTCGAAATTGCTTTCTCTATTTTTTTTTTTCAATGGGGATGCACTCTTTATATTTTGCTTTATACAGATTTTTTAAAAAATTTATTTGACAAAATATATACACAAGGAAAGAGAAATATCACATGAGACTCACTCTCCCCCCCAAACTCAAACCCAACATTGTCCCCAATGTGGCCACTAAGAATAAGAACATGAAATAGCTCACCACAGTAGTTGAAGTGCTCACACTCCCCCCTCACCTACTCTCAAATGTATATCCTAAATAAATTGAGATGGTTAGGGAGGTAAATGAAGGATTAGGTGTTGTAGGGTAGATGATCATGGGTGAAGAAGAAAATAGGCAAATAAGCTCAAAAGGGGTGACTAGGGACAAAAATATAATGGGTTAGTTGGAAAGGCTCAAACGTCCAAAAATGGCCTAAATCATGTCCGTGGTGTAGTGTCATCTAGGATTTCGCCTCAAGGGCCACACTAAGCAATTCTAGAAACTTAAACTTTCACAAGGCATTAACTAGCTCTAGAGGATCAAGAAAATATGGGAGAAGGAAATGCACACAATATTGAAAACAACACAATCAAATCACCTTTCAATATCCTTAACACCAAAGAAAAGCACACAAGATGCAATGACAAAAGGCAATGAGGATGGAGTAAGATGGATGCAAGTGATCATCACTGAGCCCTATGCTAAGCACTACTAAACAAACATAATCCTCTCAATACAACCAAAACATACTGACAGGAACAAAAATAGCAACAACAGAACAAATAAAACAAGACAGAAAACAAAAAAACATAAAACTATTTAACATAAAGTCAAAAGGTAAAAGAACTAAGAAACCCCCTTGAACCTAATCAGACTCCTCAGCAGGATAGTCCATCGCGTTATCTTCAACAGCAGCCCATGGCTCCAAAATTTGCTCGGGGAAGGCAGGAAATGAAGGTGCACTTTTGGGGAGATTCTTCTGAAGTGCTCGATGCATCACCACATCCCGTTGTTGCTCATACGTCCAATAAACATGAAGACGCTCACACAACTGAGTTTGAAGAGCCTCTTGCCTGGCCAACCGGTCTAAAATTGGGTTATTCATAGATGAAGAGGCAGCACCTTATTGAGCACGAGAATCACAAAAACGGATAACACCTTTGTTGGACAGGCGCTCTTCATCCTTCCACATAGGCACACCATCGGCCTTACACACTTGAGTCACTAAAGACGGAAGAAAAATATTCCCACTCGTCCGGTGGGCATAAGAAAATATCTCTTGGGCAAGAATACTACCCACATTAATATACCGGCCAGTGAGAATACAATAGAGCATAATCATGCGCTCCCAGCTAACTGAAGAATCGTGAGATGTGAGCAAGAATCGAGTCTGAACAAACATATACCAACATTTAGCTTGAGGCTGTAAATCAGTGCACTTGAAATGAAATGTCCCAAATGAATCAATACGCCAATCGACCCAAGGTTTAGCAAGCAAAGTCACAATCTCTTGCATTTTCTCCTCAGTGGCACTTGCAATGAGCTGAGAGTATTCGCACTCAACTTCAGTTAACCCAAATAACTGATTAATGGAGGCTCCTGAAAATGGAATGTTAGTTGCACGAACAGTAACAGAATCAGGCCACACTGAGTTGAGGAAATGGGAGTAGAACTCATTGACCACGGGAACCACAGATTCATCGGGGTGCTAGCAAAAAGATTCCCACTTCCTTTCCTTTATATTATCAGCTAGCCAAGATGGAACACCCGTGAATGGAGTCTTTTTAGGCAGAAAACCTCTCTCGGGATAGATATCTTTAAGGCAAATAAAATCGTCAAATTTTTGCCTTGCTGCTGGGGAGGAAAATTGTTCAATGGAACTGAGATCTTTAACACTTTTTTGTTTTTTCTAAGCACTCTTTTTTCTGGGATGAGACATAGGGCAGCAACAAAAACACAACTACGAGTTTCAATAGGAATGCACACACACAATACCAGCCAGACAAAACCCAAGAATTTGCCTCCAAATAATCAATAAGATGCAACAAAAATGCTAGTTGACCCCCAAGCAGAATATCAACCAAAAAAAAAATGTACCCAATTGCCACAGAGAACACAAAACCTGGTTAAGGGAGCCAATAGCTGAGAAATGACCCAAATCGTGAGCTACCTACGCTGGAAGAAAACAGAGCTGGTGAGGTACTGTGTGCGAGACAGAGAGGAGGGAGACTCAGTATGGGATTGAGCTTAGGCACGGCTACGAAAAATGGATGAAACTGGAGAGAAGAAGCAGGGGAAATTACGGCTGGGGTGGATGGAACTCAGGGGACTGGGTGGAAACGAGTGGGGCTGCGCACTTGGGCTTCGTGACTGGGGAAATCATCTCAGCGGGAGATGTGGGGCTTGGATAGGATCTGACAGCGGTGGAAGGTGGGGCTGGGCGAGGTACGGTGTGGGACGGAGATAGGAGAGGCGGAGCAGAGGAAATGTGGCTAGGGTGGGTGATAGCAGTTAAAGAAAAAGGAAGGAATGGGTGAGGGATTATTCTGATTTTTTTTTCTTTTAATGTCTCTTTTCCTTGCTTTTGTTGTTTTGTTTTTGTGTTTATTTTTTTTTCTTCTTTTATTATTATTCACCAGCCGAGCCCAATCCATACAACCCCGAGACCTTGCCAGGTGCTCTGTATTGCCTCAAATTTGTCTATTAAAGAAGCCTGCTTGCTAAATTCCACGCTGTAGCATCCTGGAGCATTTATAACTTGCTTGCCAAAACTGAATTTCTTCCCCAAGCTGAGAAAATCAGTAACTTTCAACCCCAAAACTGCACCAGTGCATCAAAATCAAAATTTACCCTGCCTCCAGTGGACCTAAAAAAAATTAAAAAAAAATACAGCAACACTAAAACAAAAATCAATAACAATAAAGTAAAGAAAATAACATTTGAACTAAGTAATATAAAATATAACTATATGTATATATATATTTATATATATATATATTTTTCTTTTGCTTTTTTATATATATAGGTATATTTACAAAATAACTTGCTTGAATCTCTCTCTCTCTCTTCGGGTCTCCCTTAAAATAACACAAGGAGCATAAGGCAACCCGAAGTACCATCCGCTTCATGCATCCTCCAAAGTAATGGAGGTCTTCGCTCGGTTGACCTCTCCTTCCCAATAGTGCTTCAGTCGTTGGCCATTCACTTTAAACTCGCTACTAGACTGATCTTCCCTTACTTCAACAACCCCATGAGGATACACCTTGATGATTGTGAATGGCCCCGACCACTTAGACTTCAATTTACCAGGAAACAACTTCAGTCATGAGTTAAAGAGCAAAACTCGCTGTCCTTCTTCAAAAAATCGAGGTTGAATCCTCTTATCATGCCATCGCTTAGTCTTTTCCTTATACAACTTGGAATTTTCATAAGAGAACAACCTCATCTCCTCAAGCTCATTCAATTGCAACATGCGAGCTTCCCCAGCAGCTTTGAGATCCATATTAAGCTTCTTAATAACCCAATAAGCCCGATGCTCTAACTCCACAGGCAAGTGACAAGCCTTCCCATAAACCAAGCAGTAAGGGGACATTCCTAATGGTGTTTTAAATGCAGTTCGGTAAGCCCAAAGAGAGTCATCTAATCTTTGAGACCAATCTTTGCGAGATGGAGTAACAACTTTCTCTAGCACACCCTTGATCTCTCTATTGGAAAGCTCAGCTTGACCATTTGTTTGAGGATGGTAGGCAGTAGCGATCTTATGTTTCACACTAGATTTAGCCAACAAGGCTGCAAAAATCTTATTCACAAAGTGGGTGCCCTCATCACTTATAAGACCCCTTGGAGTGCCAAAGCGGGTGAAAACATGCTTATGTAAGAACTTCATGACCACCTTAGAATCATTGGTAGGACTCGCCACTGCTTCAACCCATTTAGAGACATAATCGACTGCCACCAAGATATACAAATTCCCAAATGACGGTGGAAATGGCCCCATGAAGTCAACTCCCCAAACATCGAATAATTCCACACTTCAAGGATGCAATTCAACAACATTTCATTCCTTGCTGAAATATTTTCAACACGTTGGCAGCGATCACATCTTTTAACAAAATCATGAGCATCCTTGAAAATAGAAGGCCAATAGTAACCCGATTGAAAAACTTTAGCTGCTGTCCTTTGCCCACCAAAATGCCCACCATAAGGAGCTAAATGACAATGCTCTAGAATACTTGAAACTTCATCCTCAGGCACACAACGCCTCATGATACAATCTGGAAATTGCTTGTACAAATAGGGCTCATCCCAATAATAAAATCTCACATCATGAAAGAATTTCTTGAGCTGCTGCCTATTCAAATCAGGTGGCTGCAAACCACTCACCAAATAATTGACAAAACCAACATACCATGGTGTAGTGACTTGGTTCACAACTATCAATTGCTCGTCAGGGAATGTCTCTTTGATAGGCCCTTCATCTTGCTTCTTCGTACTGGACTCAAGCCTAGATAAATGGCCAGCCACTTGATTCTCTAGCAATGACGCCAAAAACTTGTAGTGAAAATTATATGTGCAAGTGTACACAGTCCAACACAAGTAATATAATGATAAGTGAATCGTCTCCACAAGGATTGGTATTAAAAATTTCAATGTAAACACCAATTAATTACAACTTAGAAATTTAAGAAACTGAATTGAGTGGTTGTTCAAACTAAAATAAAATAAAAGAAATTACAATATGCTTAAAATTAACCACAAGTTCTAGAGAAATAACAGCAAGAAGAATTATCAATGGAAAAATGGGACTTGAATAGCTAAATCCCCCCATGTCAAAAACTGCCCAGAATGCTATAGCATTACATTTAGAAAATCGTACCAGAGTTAACTAGAATTCTCAATATGCTCACCAGATTTTTCCAAAACTCGTGAATATAGTTCTACCACCCAATCAAATATATTCCTATATCAAATCAGACTTATGAACACAAATAACTACACCAATTCTCAGAAGTTATGCAAGGTCAGAAAAATACTCCTATTCTACTCACTAAGAACAACCTAACAATGGTTATTCTCTTGCATGATTCAAGTACAAACTACTACATTCAACCTTTCCAGAATTAAATCTAGCTTAATAATCTGTCATTGTTGTCCAAACAACAACAAACAATAATCATGAACAACACTTGAATGAACAATGGTGAATTTACGTAAATATGCATTTAAACTGTAATAACTATGACATAGGGTTCTTTAACCATTCAAGTCTCAGAAAGCTTAGCTCATAGCTAAATTAGTATCCAAAATCCAACACAGAGAATTGATATCCATGGGTACTAGAGTAGCTAATTAAAATTAGAAAATACAAAATTAAAGAAGAAATAATGGAGACAAATCCAATATTGATGATGTGTGAATCCTCCTTGTCCTTCTTTTTTTTTTCTCCTTCAATGGTTGTAGTTCTCTTTTTTCTTCTTTTCGTTCCCTATACTTTTCTCTATGATCCCTCTCCAATGGCTACTACACTACTAGATATAGCTGGTACTCTCCTTTTCTCCCAATTAGGGTACACAACATCATGTCCTCCAAATTGGTCAGCCCCTTCATTCTCTGTTCCTTTTCTATCCCGAATCTCCTAGTCAAATTCTTGAAGAAGAAGAACCCATCGAATGAGTCTTGGCTTAGCATCCTTCTTTGCTATAAGATACTTGATTGCGAAATGATATGTGTAAACTACCACTTTAGTCCCCACAAGATAGGCTCTATACTTGTCAAAAGCAAACACAACCGCCAAAAGTTATTTCTCGGTGGTGTTATAGTTCAATTGAGCATCGGCTAGCGTCTTGCTTGCATAATAAATGGAATGAAAGACCTTTTCTTTTCGCTGCCCAAGCACGACACCCACGGTAAAGTCACTCACATCGCACATCAATTCAAAAGGAAGAGACCAATCCGGAGCTACAATGATGGGTGCGGTGATAAGAGCCTTTTTTAAAGTCACAAATTCTTCTTGACACTCCTTAGTGAACTCAAATGCTCGATTTTGCTCAAGTAAGGAACAAAGGGGTGTAGAAATCTTTGAAAAATCTTTTATAAACCTCCTATAGAATCCTGCATGTCCCAAAAAGCTTCTAATCCCCTTGACTATAGTAGGTGGTGGTAATTTTTCAATGACTTCCAACTTTGCTCTATCCACTTCAATTCCCTTGTTAGAAATTTTATGGCCCAAGACAATGCCTTCTTGTACCATAAAATGGTGTTTTTCTCAATTGAGTACCAAGTTGGTTTCTTCACATCTTGCCAAGACTTTCTCCAAGTTATCCAAACAAGTGTCAAATGACTCACCAAATATGGAAAAATCATCCATGAAGACTTCAAGAGACTTTTCCACCATATCTGAAAAAATTGCCATCATACAACGTTGGAAGGTGGCAGGAGCATTGCACAACCCAAATGGCATCCTTCTAAAGGCAAAGGTGCCATAGGGACAAGTGAATGTAGTCTTCTCTTGGTCCTCCAGAGCAATAGAAATCTGATTATAGCCTGAATACCCGTCAAGAAAACAATAAAACTCCTTTCCCGCCAACCGATCAAGCATTTGATCAATGAATGGCAGCGGGAAATGGTCCTTCCGTGTGGCCTTATTCAGCTTTTGATAGTCCATACAAACACGCCACCTAGTCACTGTTCTTGTGGGAATCAACTCATTATTTTCATTAGCCACCACTGTGACTCCACCTTTTTTAGGAACACACTGAATCGGGCTGACCCAAGAACTATCCGAAATTGGGTAAACAATTCCATAATTGAGCCATTTAATTATCTCTTTTCTCACAACTTCCTTCATGATAGGGTTAAGCCTTCGCTGCTGCTCAACAGAATTATTACAGCAATCTTCCAACATAATTTTATGCATACAAAATGAAGGACGTATACCCTTGATATCCGCCATGGTCCAACCAATAGCTCTTGTGTATTTCTTCAACACATCAAGCAACAAACGTTCATATTCAGCTCCTAACACCGTTGAAATAATCACGAGCAAAGTCCCAAATAAGCATACTTCAAGTGACTAGGCAAGGGCTTCAATTCTAACTTTGGTGGCTCTTGAATAGAGGGCTTAGGAGGCTTGAAATTCCCTTCCGACAAGTCTAGGACTCAAAAGGCCTTCAAAATTTGGTAAAGGGCTGCTGTAATTCTACCCATGTAACTTGGGTTTCCTCCTCTTCACTTATGGCTCCAAGATCTTCAAGTGAACTCACCCCCATTCCATCTTTAAAAACTTCTTTGTGGAACTTTTCAGCTACCAGTGACTCAATTACACTCAACCGAGAGCATTCCTCAATCTCATTCAGAAACTTCATAGCATTGAACACATTAAAAGTCACTTGTTGGTCATTCACCCTCATAGTAAGCTCTCCTTTTTGCACATCAATTAAAGTCCTCCCGGTAACTAGAAATGGCCTACCCAAAATAATAGGAACATCTCTATCCGCCTCATAGTCAAGAATTATAAAATCGGCCAGGAAAATGAACTTATCAACTTGCACTAGAACATCTTCAATTTTTCCTTCCAGGTGAGCCATAGAACGATCTGCCAATTGCAAAGTGATGGTTGTTGGCCTTGCTTCTCCAATTCCCAACTTCTTGAAAATAGATATAGGCATTAAGTTAATACTAGCTCCCAAATCACATATAGCTCTACTCACATCTCTTCCACCAATTGAACAAGGAATTGTAAAGCTACCCGGATCCTTCAACTTAGGAGGAATTTTACTCTTCAACATGGCACTACAACCTTCTGTCAAGGCCACCGTTTCAAACTCACCAAGTCTCCTTTTCTTAGTCAAAATGTCCTTAAAAAACTTTACATAATTTGGCATTTGCTCCGAGGCCTCCACTAGTGGTATATTGATATGGAGTTGCTTCAAAACGTCTAAGAACCTTCGGAATTGGCCATCTTGTTGCTATTTTTGAAATCTTTGAGGAAATGGTGGAGGTGGCTTGCTCAAACACTTTTCTGCCGCATATTGCTGAACGGATGCTGTAGCATTCTGGGTAAATTCAGCAGCTGAACTTGCTGACTTTTCACTCTTTTCTTCACCAATTTGGATTGAAGTGGGCTCATTTTTTTCGCTTATCTTTCTCCCCATTTAACTCCAGATTTTCCCATTCCTCAAAGTCACCACTTTGCACTGCTCTTTGCCATCCCTCCTTGGATTTTCGGTGTCACTAGGCAAGGTGCCTTGCGGCCTATTCCTCAATTCAGTAGCCAATTGCCCCATTTGAATCTCAAGGTTTCTCAAGGAGGCTGCTTGGCTCTGAATCACAACATCATTCTTGGCCATATATTCTTTCATTAAACTCTCCAAAGAGCTTGATTGAGATACTTGAGGCGAAGGAGGTTGTTGCACTCTTGGTGGTTGTTGAGAAAACCTCGACGGATATGTTGGCTTGCCTTGCATTGGTGCTCCACTTGAACTAGCTCCTTGACCCCCCCATGAGAAATTAGGATGTTGCCTCCACCCCGGATTGTAAGAGTTTGAATATGGGTTGTTACGGTTGGCATTTTGATTCCCCACATAGCAAACCGAGGCAGGATTTGAAGGACAACTCTCAAAAGTGTGTCCATCTCCACAATAGACACAAGACACATTGGAAGCTTGTCCCATAACAGCTGGTTGTACCATTCCCCCCAAACTCATGTTCTTGAGATGGTTATTCATTGATGAAACTTGAGCGGTCAAAGAGGTCAATGCATCCACTTCATGTACACCCTCTACTTTTTGACTTGTTGAGGCTCTAGCATTGGACCATTGATAATTGTTGTTAGCAATCCTTTCCAAAATCTCATAGGCTTCATTGTAGGACTTAGAGAGAATAGCCCCATTAGCTGAAGCATCCAACACCATGCGAGTGGAAGAATTACGCCCATTATAGAATGTTTCCATTTGTATACAATGCGGAATCCCGTGGTGCGGACACTTCCTCAACAATTCTTTAAATCTCTCCCAAGCTTCACAAAAGGATTCATCTTCTAGCTGCTGTAAAGACATGATTTCATTGCGAAACTTGACATTCTTGGTAGGAGGAAAGTACTTCATCAAGAATTTTTCAGCCAACTCATTCCATGTAGTCACCGAGTTAGGAGGAAGGGTGTTGAGCCAAGCTCTAGCTCGATCCCTCAAAGAGAATGGGAATAGCTTCAACCTTAGGGCCTCTTCACTTACTCCTTGTAGCTTGAAAGAATCGCTCACTTCTGAAAATGAACGAAGGTGGAGATGAGGATCTTCCGTTGGCAGCCCACTAAATTGACCAACCGTTTGGAGCTTTTGGAACATGACTGGCTTTAACTCGAATTGGGCTGCTTGGATATCGGGCCTCACAATGCTCGGATTGAGCTCATTAAACATAGAGGCAGCATAATCCCTTATGGCCCTCTCTCTACCATTGGCCAAGGCAATGGCGTTAGCAATATTATGGGCATCCCCAACCCCTTCAATCTCATCAGCCATATTGAACAATTTTGACCCCTTTGTTCCCTTCTTCTTCTAAAAGTGTGTTCAATTTCGGGGTCAATAGGAGCTAGTTCAAGGTCTTCTTACTCGTTCATGCACTAGAGTATTCCTGAAAATTCACAAAACCGAGCAAACAAGATTAGAACAACACAGAAAAATAAATTGCAAAATAATCGATATTACACAAATTTTTAATTTCAATCCCCGGCAACGGCGCCAAAAACTTGTTGTGAAAATTATATGTGCAAGTGTACACAGTCCAACACAAGTAATATAATGATAAGTGAATCATCTCCACAGGGATTGGTATTAAAAAGTTCAATGTAAACACCAATTAATTACAACTTAGAAATTTAAGAAACTGAATTAAGTGGTTGTTCAAACTAAAATAAAATGAAAGAAATTACAATATGCTTAAAATTAACCACAAGTTCTAGAGAAATAACAGCAAGAAGAATTATCAATGGAGAAATGGGACTTGAATAGCTAAATCCCCCTATGTCAAAAACTGCCCAGAATGCTATAGAATTACATTTAGAAATCGCACTAGAGTTAACTAGAATTCTCAATATGCTCACCAGATTTTTCCAAAACTCATGAATATAGTTCTACCACCCAATCAAATATATTCCTATATCAAATCAGACTTAAGAACACAAATAACAGCACCAATTCTCAGAAGTTATGCAAGGTCAGTAAAATACTCCTATTCTACTCACTAAGAACAACCTAACAATGGTTATGCTCCTGCATGATTCAAGTACAAACTTCTACATTCAACCTTTCCAAAATTAAATCTAGCTTAATAATCTGCCATTGTTGGCCAAACAACAACAAACAATAATCATGAACAACACTTGAATGAACAATGGTAAATTTACGTAAATATGCATTTAAACTTTAATAACTATGACATAGGGTTCTTTAACCATTCAAGTCTCAAAAAGCTTAGCTCATAGCTAAATTAGTATCCAAAATCCAACACAGAGAATTGATATCCATGGGTACTAGAGTAGCTAATTAAAATTAGAAAATACAAAATTAAAGAAGAAATAATGGAGACAAATCCAATATTGATGATGTTTGAATCCTCCTTGTCCTTCTTTTTTTTCTCCTTCAATGGTTATACTTCTCTTTTTTCTTCTTTTCATTCCCTGTACTTTTCTCTATGATCACTCTCCAATGGCTGCTCCACTACCAGATACGGCTGGTACTCTCATTTTCTCCCCTTAGGCCCACTAATTTGGACCACCTTTCTATCCAAAACACTCCAGCTGGCTTCACTGCTGGACCTCTGCCACCTTGGCACGAATTAATAGAAAATGACATAGCTGGCTTTAATTATCCACGCCAGCAAGTGAGCTCTAGCATGCTGCAGCATGAATTTTAGCAATCTGGAAAATTTCAACTTTTTCTTCCAAACCAAACTTCTAATTTTTCTTCTTCAATCCTTCCATGGATAGCTTGATTCCCTTTTTTCACAGAAAACTAGAACAAGATTAGTCATTTAATTTCAATTTAAACCCAAAACATTACAAGACTCCAATATTAGATCAACTAATTATAAAGATAAATAACAACTTAAAATTAACAAACAAACACCAAAATCATCACTCTTTTTATGAATAATTAGGTTTAAAAGTCAAATAAATAACTCTATATTATAGAGTTATCAGGTATATAGGATCGATAGGAACTCGATGGGAGGTATATTGGATAGATAAGGCTCGATGGGAGCTCGATTGGGGGGGGGGGGGTTATATAGGATCAATAGGAGATCGATGGGGGGGGGGGTATATTGGATCAATAGGTCTTGATGGGAGCTTGATAGAAGCTCGATTGGAAGGGTATTGACTACGTATTGTTTACTGTTTGAGGTTAGCTCGATTGGAGCTCGATAGGATCTCAATGAGGGGTATAAGGGCTTGATAGTAGCTCGATATGACTCGATAGTTACATGCTTTAGCTGTTGTATACTGTTTGAAATTAGCTAGATATGGACTTGATTAGCTCGATGTTTATCTCGACATAAGCTCGATAGGGCTTGATTATAACTCAATTTATTCATTTCTGCACTATTTTTCACCCACTTCTGCTGGTCTTTGCTAAGTTTTTATATCATACTCTCTTTGTATCATATTGATGAGGCACAACACATGCTTCCTATGCGTCGCAAGTATTTTCCCACGACATATCGCTAGAATGTTGTTGTGATGAACATTTATTTCTCACAAGTGATACCTGCCCGATATGATCAATACAAGAAAAGTGCTGACAAAACAAAGTACATGTGGGATTCTGACGTTATGTCCATGTTGATCGGCATCAAGCTGCAGTTTCTTGCATCTTGGGGAGGAGTTGAGGATGTATATTGGTGCCAGAACTATGAACAACAACATTGGTTTGCCATTGAGGCTTCTAATTCTAGTTGGGCTCTCACAGTTTATGATTCTGACATCTCGGTGATTAGTGACACAAAGATGGAGGAAATTATGAATTCATGGTGCTTGTTGTTTCCTTCTCTATTGATGTAGAGTAAACCGTTCACTGATAGCTTGATGTTGAAGATTCTTGCAGCAGAAAAGAGGTCGCATCAATTCGTATGGCATCGGAAACAGAAACACAAGCTCACTCAGTCAAAGAGAAGGTTAAAAACATCATCTTTATAATATATTTGTTTCTAAGTAAAATTATAGTATTGTACACTTAATGTTTATATATTTTTTTATAGTGGAGATTGTGGTGTGTATGTTGTCAAGCATATTGAGAATCTCATTGTCAGCCTTTCATTGGAAACCATCTACGATGAAAATATAGAGGTGTTCAGGAACAAGTGGACAACAGACTTGTGGTATCAAAATTTGTTACCTTGATGATTGTATATATACAGGGTCTTTACATGTGCAATTTTTTTTTGGGTTTGGTTGTTCACATTTATTTGTAACTTTCATATGGCTTTTATCGAGCTATATCGAACAATATTGAACTATTATCGAACAATATCGAATTAATATCGAGCTTTAATCTAGCAATATTATTTTCATATCCATTATCTAGCTGTTATCGAACTAATATCGAGCCATATCGAACCATTATTGAACTAATATCGAGCTATAATCGAGCAATATCATTTTCATCATCATTATTGAGTTGTTATCGAACCTTTATCGAGCAATCATCGAGCTAAGATTTGAAGTCAGTTTCGAAGCTAAGTTAACAACCATATCATTGAGTTCATATCGAGCTAATATCGAGTTCATGTCGTGCTACAATCGAGCTCATTGGGTTTACATCAAGCCTAACATAACTTTTAAAAAAATATTAGAAAAAAGAAAGGAAAACAAGCTAATTATTAATACAAAAAATCCAAATGGGAAAAAAAGTTTATAGCCTAGCTTTACATGTAGCCTTGTTGTGGCCAAGACCACCACACATACTACACTTGCGCTCTTTGTGAATGATTTTGCCATTCAATATGGAGTGTGGTTTGTCTTCCTTCTTCCCACATTTTTCTTCTTCGCCCGACCAACTGGCTGTTTCTCAACGGGAACCATAACTTGCATTTTCTCTATGTTCTAGGGAACTTCCCAATCTTCCTCGTTGCCAGTTGGGTAGATTTTTCTTTGTAAGACTCCCTCCACATCTTAGTAGTATAATATGGGGAACACAATGAGTAAATGTTGACACCACGCAGGATGGCTGCAGCCACACCACGAACACAAGGGTAACCTATTATTTGAAACATGCCACATGAGCATGATTTGGTCATCAAATTCACCTCACCATCACCTTCTAAGTCTACCATATGAAATTCAAACTGTCCAAGAGGGTGGACTTTTGAAGTAACTTGCATCATATGCAATGCCTGAGACATCTTTCTCATGTATTGTTGCTAATTTGGATGTGTACTTCTCTACCTCCTCTCGGCGCCCAGCAAATCATGATTGAATTGTGAAACGAATGAATTCCACAAAAGTAGTGACTGGGAAGGTTCTTGCATCTTTAGTTTTGTTGTTGAAGCTTTCAACGTAATTGCTTGTCATTACATTGTATCAATTTCTAGGAATGTAAGCACTAGTCCACTTATCGAAGCCAATATCTTCGAGATATTGAGCTATGGCATGGTCCATTTGCTTTATATTGTTGAAGAACCAGTGAAATTTTGACTTCCGAAATGCATATGTCGCATTCCACATCTCCATGTGACAGTGATCAGTCTTGAACTTAGCGATTACATTCATACTTAAGTGATGGTAGCATGCACCGTGGTAGGCATCAGGGAAGACCAACTCAAGAGCATGTATAATGCTAGCATGCCTGTCTGATACAAAAGTCAAAATATCAACAACTCCAATGGCTTCCTTCAATTTCATCATGAAATACTTCCAAGAATTATGATTCTCACTTTCCACATTCGAGAATGCAATTGGATAAATGTGGTTATTCGCATCCAATGCAACAACACACATCTTATGGCCACCATACCTTGACTTCAAGAAAGTGTCGTCCACACATTTACCAGGACGACATGATGTAAATCCCCTTCTACAAACTCAAAAAGAGAAGAAACAGTAAAGAAAGCGGCCATCCTCTATGACAAAATCAGTTATTGTACCTATATTCTTTTGTTGCGGCATGTACAATTAAGAAGTGTAGAGTCCAAGAACTTTACTTAGCTAGTTAGATAGTAGTAATAATAGTAATTATAGTAGTATTTTTATGACTGTGGATTTTGGTTCAGACCGGGATTTAATTGGACACTCGTAGTAACACTTGTAGATTTTCTAAGTTTAACCTATAGTTTGAGAATATTAATTTTAACCTAAGGTTTGATTAATATGACTGATATTGATGGTGATATTTATTATATTATAAGGTTTAGATAGACCCAATAAGATAGTAACACTTTTCATATGTATGTTTAATGATAATTAAGTATTTTTGAGGAATAAGTTTATTAAGATTAATATTTGAATATCCTAGGGTCTGTTAGCAACTTTGAAATTGTTAGAGGACTTAGTCAAGGCTGTTTACTCAATTCAAATTAAGCTGAAAATGTGCAATTTTGTGTTTAAATATTCAGCGTATGCCGATATATTGCAGCTATAGGGGGCGATATATCGCAATATGGGGATACGAAAAACACGTAACTTTGCACGATCACCTCGACAAGCCTCGGGCATACTGGCCCAGGCGATATATCGCCTACTAGGGGCGATATATCAGCTCCTTTGATGGATTTTTGAATGTTTTTGAAAACGTTCTCATTTTAATCTTTAACCTCTTGATAAGTCCAGCATCTTTCTGACCGAGTCTTCAGCCTCTGCTGAATGATAATTCTAATATTTTTCACTTAAAAAACCATTATTTTATTCAAGTTAAATGAAGATATTTTCATTCTTGAACTCTATAAATAGGACCTAGTACCTAGCCATTTATTCATTCATCAAGCTAAGTTCAGAGGCTGCAAGCTGCTAGGTTATTTTTGAGTGCTTAAACACTTGGGTTGGGGATTATAAGCTTACCAAACACATGGGAAGTAAGGTTTATAGCACATTTTGTTTCAAGGTTTAGATCGGTCATAGAAGCAATCAAGGTATTCCAAACTCTAGTTCATTTTGGTATTGTTTTCCTTAAGTTCTTATAGTTTTCTACTCAACATCCTAACTTTATTCTTTATTCGTGGTTAGGAAATATAAGATCTTGAACATAAGGTTCTTGGTAAGTATATTTCTGATGGTATAGTTCTTTCATTATTTTCATCCCTTTTTCTTTAGTATACTCACCCTTTCATTGATGGTTTTTAGGAGTGTTCCAAAGTCCCAATCCTATTCTCATATCCCGGTATTTTTTGTAAGGAAAATAGGATAGGATATTATATGTTATCTTATGATTTATGTGTTATGTTATGTATGTTGTAGGCTTGGGCATATGACTTGTATAACTAACAAGCCCCAATAAATTTATGGGCATATGACTTGCTTAGCTAGCAAGCCCCACAAATCTAATGGGCATATGACTTGTTTAGTTTACGAGCCCCAAGTAATAATGGCCATTATAGTATGTGTGACATATGTTATGATATGCTTTATTATATGTTGCGTTATGAATTTTATGTATATGGTTTACATGTTAGGTTTTCCTTGCTAGGAATTAGGCTCACTCCTTTATGTTTATATGTGCAGGAAAATAGCTTTGGTGGTGGGAGAAGCTTGGGGATGTGTATTGAGGCGGGATAGAATCGATGGACCGAGCGTTCGATTCGAGGATGAAGTCTCTTTAATTATGGTTTTCTATGTATTTTTCCGCAATTGGTTGTAATAAGTTTTAATTAAGTTTTCATTATGTCAAAGTTCTGTTATGTTTTTATTTTAAAAACAATGGGATCCCATATCCTACTTTAAATTTTATGTAGTTTAACATTTGTTTTACAAGTTTTAATGAAGTTATGATTATTTCGCTTGTAAGTTTTATTAAAAATTAGTGTCTATGTATAATTGTCATTAATGGTCCAAAGTCTAGAGTATTTGGGTCATTACAGATGGTATCAGAGCAACGGTTCATTCGCATGAAGTCCTCCTCGATACTCACACTCAAAGCTCCGAATCTGACCGCCAAGTAAGTATTTAAATTATAGTTATTATGCTTATATGTATAGCTAACGATTTTAGCATTTATATTTTTAGTTAAGTATGAACGGAGCATTAACCTATGAGGATATCCGAGCCATTAAGGCTTTAAAGAGAATAAGAAAACCAAGAAACACCATAGGAACACTAGAGAGAATCACTTGGAGACTGCTTTTGTTCCACAGAGAAATAGGTCACCTTTAAGAGTCTAAGCAAATCATGATGAGAGCAACGGAACAATACGTTTTAGTAATTAGACTATATAGAGATTTTCATCCCGTAATTGCAGCCTTAGAGGAGATATGGGAAACAATGGATGATGAAGATGAACTGCCAGCAGCAATGCGATATTACTTTCTCTTAGTTAGGTTCACTGAAAAATCAGAATTTCAGTTTACAAATAAGCAAAAACATAGGATTTTTACGAACCTTCCTCGAGGACACTTTGAGGCACATGATAATGAAGACTATGAAGAGTTAGATGACAATATGCTAGATGAAGGATCGGATGTAGAAGATCCTGATTTTTAGAATAGTTAATTTTATTGTTTGTTTTATGGTTGTAATTAGTGAAAAACTCTTTTCCAAATTAATATCATGTTATTTTGTTATCATGTATGAGTTTGATTTTTTATTTCAATCATAATAAATAATAAATAAAATAAATAATGACTAAAGTTCGGTGAGGGTGGATACAAATCAATGAACCAAGTTTCTATATTCAGAGTTAGGGGGCCATGGTAGTGGGAACGATTTTACTGATCCCAGCCCTCCCTCAATATGATTAACTTTGGAACAAAGATGAGTTTCGAGCCTGAGAATTAAGTCATATAGGATGATAGAAACATACTTATAAAATAAAGATGGTTTGTTTTTCTAAGTATAGAAACCCATTCTAATAATAAAGAAGACTTATATAATTTTCATAAGAAGTCATAATCAATAGGTCTGAGATATGTTTGTTTTAGAATAAGTTTTTCCTTAGAGCCTATTAGGTAAAGTTCTAACATGTTTCTTTCAACTGTTAGAACTCTGCTGCGATGTCGCTCCGAAGATCTACGCGCACCAACAGAAGTGCCTCCAACGCTGCTCCAGCCGCAACGCGTCGGCACCGCCAGCTGACAACACTGCGGAGATCACCAGACTGCGACAGCAAGTCGAGGAACTTTTATAGTAACAGCAACAACGGGCTCAGCCTCAACCTCCACCGCAGCCGCAACCACAGCAAATGGCCTCAACACCCCAACAAGTTGGTCCATATGGGGGATGGCCAGTGGCAAACTATGCGCCGTATCCAATACATCACATTGAGCCAGTTTATGAGAGAATCCGCAAGCAGCACACTCCAAGCTTCGAAGGGACTACATACCCCTTTGAGGCTGAAGAGTGGCTAAGGAATGTGGTGCCAATTCTGACGCACGTGAATCTCAGTAATGCAGACCGTATATCCTGCATCTCGTCATTACTCAAGAAGGATGCTAGGATATGGTGAGACTTGGTCCAGAAATCGCATGATATTGCAACCATGACATGGACTCGATTTGTGGAGCTGTTCCACAAGAAGTATTACAATTTGGTTGTACTCACTTCAAGAGTTGAGGAGTTCACCAACTTAAAGCAAGGTAGTTTATCAGTGGCAGAGTATGCTCGTCAGTTCGACCGCCTAGCAAAGTTCGCATCTGAGATGGTTCCAACTGATTTTCTGAGGGTGAACAAGTTTGTTAGAGGACTTCGACCTAAGATCGAGCTGGGGTTAAGTTAGCAAACCCAGGAAATACTACGTATGCCGACGTTCTAGAAATGACAATAGAATTAGAGAGGTTGTAGGCTAATGTAAGTAAAGAGGAAGCTAGTAAGCCTGAGCCTAGACAGCAGGGTCAACATCAGATTAGTCGGAACTACAACAATAATAGCAACAATCAGTCCGGCAACAACAGTAACAGTCAGAAGAGAAGGCATCTTGATAACAAGCAATCTGACAGCGATAAGAGGGCATAGACAAATAATGGAGGAAATAGGCTGGGTTATGTGGAATACCCACCATGTGCTAAGTGTCAGAAGAAACATCCTGGAGAATGCCGCGCAAACACCAAGGAATGTTTTAACTGTGGTCAGGAAGGACACCGTAAAATAGATTGTCCTCTGCGCAAGCCAGAAGGGAAGAAGGACGACAAGATGGTTCCTGCTAGGGTTTTTGCCTTAACCCACGGAGAGGCTGATGCTAGAAATAAGGTGGTAACAGGTCAGGTTTCTATCCTCAATAACATATGCTCTGTATTATTTGATTTGGGAGCCACTCATTCGTATATCTCATTAGGAATGATAGAAAAACTAGGCAAACCTTGTGAAAGATTTAGAACTAGGTTTGTAACCGAGTTGCCTTCGGGCAAAGTAGTTCTATCATCACGGATAGTACGAGGCGTATCGATCAAGATTGAGGATGTAGAACTAGAAGGAGACCTGATAGAATTGGTGATCAAGGAATTTGACGTAATACTAGGTATGGACTGGCTAGCGCGACATGGCGCAACCATCGACTGTAAACACAAGAAGGTGATGTTCGAGACTCCTGACGGCCAGAAATTATGCTTCATGGGACAAGCTTCAGGATTACGCACCCCGTTAGTATCATCTCTCAAAGCTCAAAGAATGATGGCAAAGGATGTCAAGCGTTCTTAGCCAGCATCACAGATGTGGTAAAGGAGACACCACTTAAGGTTGGAGACATCCGTATCATAAGAGAATTTCCAGAGGTATTTCCCGATGACTTGCCAGGATTGCCGCCGACTTGGGAAATTGACTTCACGATAGAATTAGTACCGGGCACCGAGCCTATTTCCAAGGCACCGTATCGGATGGCACCTACGGAACTCAAGGAGTTAAAGACGCAACTACAAGAACTCCTAGACTTGGGTTTTATTAGGCCGAGCCATTCGCCATGGGGAGCCCCGGTGCTATTCATGAAGAAAAAGGACGGAAGCATGCAGATGTGTATAGACTATCGCGAGCTGAACAAAGTAACGATTAAGAATAAGTACCCGCTACCCCGGATCGACGACTTGTTTGATCAACTCCGAGGCGCGACTGTATTCTCAAAGATTGATTTACGATCCGGGTATCATCAGCTCAAGGTAACGGGAGAAGATATTCCTAAGACAGCCTTTAGAACTCGTTATGGACATTACGAGTTCTTGGTTATGTCCTTTGGTCTTACCAATGCACCAGCCGCGTTTATGGACTTGATGAATAGGGTATTCAAAGACTACTTAGATAAATTCATCGTAGTGTTCATCGACGACATCTTAGTATACTCTAAGGATGAAGTAGAGCACGAGGAACATTTGAGGTTGATTTTGTCACGACTGAAGGAGCATAAACTCTACGCCAAATTCAAGAAATGCGAGTTCTGGCTTTCACAAGAGGCGTTCCTCGGGCACATTATATCAAAAGATGGAGTTGCAGTAGACCCATCAAAGGTAGAGGCCGTGAAGGATTGGCCAAGACCAAAGAACGCATCTGAAGTAAGAAGCTTTCTAGGGTTAACAGGTTATTATAGGAGGTTCATAGAGGGCTTTTCTAAGATAGCCACTCCGCTCACCAACCTTACCCAGAAACAACAAAGATTCAACTGGAATGATAGATGTGAAGAAAGCTTCCAGTTGCTTAAGGATAAGCTTTGCTCAGCACCAGTACTCTATGTACCGACACCCAACGATAAGTTCGTAGTCTACTGCGATGCATCAAAGCAACGGTTGGGTTGCGTCCTGATGCATAATGATAAGGTAATAGCCTACGCCTCATGACAGTTGAAGGAGTACGAGCAGTGCTATCCAACTCACGATATGGAGTTGGCAGCAGTGGTCTTTGAGTTGAAAATCTGGCGCCATTATCTTTACGGAGAACGGTGCGAGATTTATACGGACCACAAAAGTTTAAAGTACTTCTTTACTCAGAAGGAGCTCAACATGAGGCAGCGCAGGCAATTAGAATTAGTGAAGGATTACAACAGCGAAATCCTATACCACCTGGGAAAAGCAAACGTAGTTGCCGATGCGCTTAGCAGGAAAAGTTATGGAAGTTTAGCAGCTTTAACCGGAATAGAAAAGCCGCTACAGCAGGAGCTGATCAGTGCCGGAATAGAAGTAGTTATCAGCAATCTGGCTAACTTGTCTATTCGGTCGAATCTGCTAGAAGACATACGGATTGGTCAGGGACATGACAACACACTAGCAGCACATATGGATGCAGTCAGAGAAGGCAAGGCTACAGATTTCTCAATATCTAGTTAAGGTTTATTGAGATATAAGGATCGGGTATGCATGACAAATGATCAAAAGATTAAGAGGATGATTCTAGAAGAAGCGCACAGTACCCCGTACTCAGTTCACCCAGGGTCTACCAAGATGACTCATGACATCAAGGTAATCTATTGGTGGCAAGGGATGAAGAAGGACATAGCAGAGTTTGTGTCTAAGTGTCTTGTATGCCAGCAAGTGAAAGCAGAGCATCAGCGGCCTGCAGGCTTATTGCAACCGCTTAGCGTACCAGAATGGAAGTGGGATGATATAGCTATGGACTTCATGACAGGTTGCCAAGGAAGAATAAGCAGCATGATTCCGCTTGGATAGTAATAGATAGACTAACCAAGTCGGCTCATTTCCTGCATGTTAAGACTTCATACACGGCAGACCAATATGCAAACATCTACGTCCAAGAGATAGTACGATTGCATGGAATCCCCAAGACAATAGTGTCGGATAGTGGATCGGTGTTTACATCGAGGTTTTGGGGTAGTTTACAGCAAACTATGGGTACTAAGTTAAGTCTTAGTACGACTTTTCATCCTCAGACAGACGGGCAGTCTGAGCATACGATTCAGATTTTAGAGGATATGCTACTCGCGTGTGTACTTGATTTCAGAGGATCATTGAATAAGTACTTGCCGCTGATAGAGTTCTCCTACAACAATAACTGCCAGTCAACGATCAGGATGGCACCTTATGAATTGCTTTATGGAAGGAGGTGTCGATCACCGTTGCATTGGGACGAGGTAGGAGAAAGGCAGCTTCTAGGTCCCGAAGCTGTTAGACAAGCTCAAGAAGCAATAGCGCTTATTAGACAACGTATGCTTGCTGCTCAAAGCCATCAGAAAAGCTATGCGGATGCCAAGCATCGCGATGTGGAATTCGAAGTCGGAGATAAAGTCTTCTTGAAGATACCTCCTATGAAAGGTGTAAACCGGTTTGGGAAGAAAGGCAAGATTAGTCCCCGATTTATAAGTCCTTTTGAGATATTGGACAAAGTGGGAGCAGTTGCGTATAGACTAGCTCTACCGCCAGCACTAGCAGATAGTCACAACGTGTTCCACATCTCGATGCTACGCAAGTATGTGTCAGAACCATCTCACGTCCTCAAGTATGATACGATAGCCCTCCAGAAAGACTTGAGTTATGAGGAATGACCGGTTAGCATCCTGGATAAGGGTGAAAAGGTTACAGTCCAAGAGCATTCCTATAGTCAAAGTCCTATGGAGTAATTGTTCTGAACGAGAGGCAACGTGGGAGTTGGAGGAGGACATGCAAGGTCGGTATCCAGAGTTATTTGGTAAGTAAATTTCGAGGACGAAATTCTTTTTAGTAGGGGAGAATTGTAGAGTCCAAGAACTTTACTTAGCTAGTTAGATAGTAGTAATAATAGTAATTGTAGTATTATTTTTATGACTGTGGATTTTAGTTCAGACCGGGATTTAATTGGACACTCGTAGTAACACTTGTAGATTTTATAAGTTTAACCTATAGTTTAAGAATATTAATTTTAACCTAAGGTTTGATTAATATGACTAATATTGATGGTGATATTTATTATATTATAAGGTTTATATAGACCCAATAAGATAGTAACACTTGTCATATGTATGTTTAATGATAATTAAGTATTTTTGAGGAATAAGTTTATTAAGATTAATATTTGAATATCCTAGGGTCTGTCAGCAGCTTTGAAATCGTTAGAGGACTTAGTCAAGGCTGTTTACTCAATTCAAATTAAGCTGAAAATGTGCAATTTCGTGTTTAAATATTTAGCGTATGCCGATATATTGCAGCTATAGGGGGCGATATATCGCAATACGGGGATACAAAAAACACGTAACTTTGCACGATCACCTCGACGAGCCTCGGGCATACTGGCCCAAGCGATATATCGCCGACTAGGGGCGATATATCAGCTCCTTTGATGGATTTTTGAATGTTTTTGAAAACGTTCTCATTTTAATCTTTAACCTCTTGATAAGTCCAACATCTTTCTGACCAAGTCTTCAGCCTCTGCTAAACGATAATTCTAATATTTTTCACTTAAAAAGCCATTATTTTATTCAAGTTAAATGAAGATATTTTCATTCTTGAACTCTATAAATAGGACCTAGTACCTAGCCATTTATTCATTCATCAAGCTAAGTTCAGAGGCTGCAAGTTGCTAGGTTATTTTTGAGTGCTTAAACACTTGGGTTGGGGATTATAAGCTTAATCATTATAAGCTTACCAAACACTTGGGAAGTAAGGTTTATAGCACATTTTGTTTCAAGGTTTAGATCGGTCATAGAAGCAATCAAGGTATTCCAAACTCTAGTTCATTTTGGTATTGTTTTCCTTAAGTTCTTATAGTTTTCTACTCAACATCCTAACTTTATTCTTTATTCGTGGTTAGGAAATCTAAGAGCTTGAACATAAGGTTCTTGGTAAGTATATTTCTGATGGTATAGTTCTTTCATTATTTTCATCCCTTTTTCTTTAGTATACTCACCCTTTCATTGATGGTTTTTAGGAGTGTTCCAAAGTCCCAATCCTATTCTCATATCCCGATATTTTTTGTAAGGAAAATAGGATAGGATAATATATGTTATCTTATGATTTATGTGTTATGTTAACCCTTAACCACTTAGACTTGCCTTTGAACGATTTTGACCGAGTTCTGGGCGTCAGTTGAACGAAAATTCAAATCTTTTTCATTTTATAATCATTTATTTATTCAAATTAAAAGGGTTAGTTTCACCCCTTGAACTCTATAAATAGGACCTAGTGCTCAGCCATTTTCTTCATTCTTCAAGCATTTGATCAGAGCCTCCAAGGTGCTAGTGTGACTATAGAGAGATACACTTGGGTTTTGGGTTAAAGCTTTATCATTCTAAGCTCTTATAAACACTTGGGAAGTGAGAAATAGTGTGATTTCAGTATTGAGGTTTAGACCAATCGATAAGGTCATTCAAGGTATTTCTATTCCTAAGTTCAGTTCTATATGGTTCTTTAGTTTTCTTTATTCAGATCCTAACTCTTGTTTATGATTCTTAATTAGGCATTTAAGTTCTTGAAACTTAAGGTTCTTCTTTGTCAGTTTCTTCTTGATGGTTTAGTTCTCATTTCATCTTTATTCTTTAGAGATTCTCACCATTTTTACTATTGGTTTATAGGAGTTTCTAATCCCAGTCTTGTTCCCAAATATCTTGACTTTTGGTAAGAAAAATAGGATAGCTTTTATGTGCTTATATGCTATGATATGTATATGTATGATATGTTTTTAGTCACTTGGGCCTATGACTTGCTTAGATAGCAAGCTCCATGATTATTTATCATTTCATGGGTTAGAGTTATGATTTACCTACCTCGACTAGTAGAGGACCTAGATGGGTTATCATATATTACCATGTGATCTACCTACCTCGATTAGTAGACAGATGACCTAGATGGTTTATCACATGCCATGTTAATGAGTTAATGGCCATTAATATTGTTGTCCTATATGATATATGTTTCTTTTATAGTCATATGTTTTCTAGTATATGTTTATAATATAGTTTTATGCTTATGATTTATGTGTTAATAGATTTTCCTTGCTGGGCATTAGGCTCACTCCTTTATTTTTAGTGCGATGCAGGAAAATGATTATGGAGGCAGAAGGATTCTTGATAGCTTGGCTTGTGTGTTAAGGATGAATGGATTCAATGTATTGCGTGTTGATCGAGGACGACGTTATTTATTTTATGTCTTTTAAATTATGTTTTGCTGTAATTCTGCTATTAGTATTTAAAGTTATGTTTTATGTTTTATTAAACAATGGGTAGCCATACCATATTTTACATCTTATTTTGTAACTTGCACAATATTTATTTTGGGGTTTTAATAAAGTTATGATTAATTTATTATGTATGTTTTCTAAAAAATAGTAGCTATGTCTAGTAGTTTTAATGTGATCGCAAAAATGTAACACGCAAGTATACGTGGTCTAATCAAGTAATATATGATAAGTTAAGTGTCGATCCCACGAATACTGATATTAATCACCAACAATTAATTCCTAATTCTAATTGATTTGCTTAATAATTTCAGATTACAATTAAAATACTTACTACTAAAAAATTAGGAAACTACTAACACTTAAATAAATGCAGTAATAAGAGCAAAAGTTAGGGCTTTAGTTTCATCAACTTTCCACTTATGATTTCTACTCAATTCTCAAGATTTCTTAATTCTGTTGTGGTAGCAGATTATAATTATATATTATAGTCTTGTTAGGATCTATAATTCTCAACAATATACTATTCCTACATCTCTGTGGTAAATCAATATATTGCAGGCTTTAAGCACATAATCCCTAAACTACACAACTCATAAAAGTACTTTCGTCTAACATGAAATTGTGATTATTTATCTCTAGCATAATTATCCTTTTCTTTTCAGAGTTTAGGTTAAAATCATATGGACATGTAAATGACGATCAAACATTCACAAGCATTAAGTGTACGATAAATAATCCACAGCAGAAGAAAGAAATTCAGAAAAATTTCATTAAGAAATCATAGTTTCAAGAAGAATCCACTAAAACCCTAATAACAAGATTAGTTCAAAGCAGACATAATGACATCAACCAAATTAAATATAAACAATAACATCAGTAGAGAGATTACAGAAGAGAAGAAGAATTCAAACTTTTAGATCTTCAATGTTTTTCTTCTGCCTCCAAAGACTTATCTCTCTCTAATTCTGCATAATCCCTAAAATTAACTCTAAAAACGTATTTAAACCAAAACCCTAAAAAAAAAACTAACAAATTCGAAAATTCACGTGCAGCCATACGCGCCGCGGCGCTAGCATCCAAGCGCCGCGGCGCGTGTCAATGCTTCAGCGCATCCTCTCTGACTTCAGCAAGCGCCTCGGCGCGTCCCCCAGGCGCCGCGGCCCTTCAAAATTCCAGAATTTAGGCAACTTTCTGTTTCTCCCTTGCGCCGCAGCTCTCCATTCAAGCGCCGCGGCCCCTAAAATTCTTCCAAAATCTCGATTCCAAACTGCAAATCTACCAATTATCTCCGCGAATGAGTCTTCAGCTTCCTTCTTATCAACTTTTAGCACAAATTGCTCAATTTCAACTGAAAACCTACCAAAACAAGCATAATACCGCAACACACTCCACCAAAAATAACTCAAACTGATCCTAAACACTTGTTAAAACTATGCTAAAAACAGACTCATCAAATTCCCCCAAACTTGACTTTTACTCGTCCTCGAGTAAACCAAAACAAACACAACACAAACAAACAAATACTCACACATTTTTGAATCAAGCCAACAACAATACTAAGCCTCAAGCTATGACAAATAACTTACTTATATAATCTTCAAAGAACTCAACTCAAAATCCAGAATTTCAGTTGAAACAATTATTCCATTCAATCAAACAACAAAAATAATAGCTCTCAAAATCATGATTAACAAATAATATGTAATGGAATTCCTTTATGCTCACTGAGTTTCCATTCCAATCCATAACCAAATAAAATCCCATAAGCTTGCTATACTTGCTAATCTCCACTAATGTAGACAAAACATGCTAAAAAATCAGTAGGTCTTTTTAAGTTTATAACTGAATGGCTTAGGCAAAGGTGGATGAGAAAGTCATTTAAGCTCAACATATACCATGAACACTAACCAACCAACGCTACATTAAATACAAATCACAAATCCAATCCCACTGTTCCCAATATCTTATCATTTTGAGAGAACTTACATAACAAAGATTTTTTTTTTTTTTTCTTATATTTAACATTACACTCCCCCAAACTTATTCCTTGATAATACTATTTGGAGTGTAATGTTATCTCATCATTGAAATATATCTTTCTTTTTTTTTTCTCCTTTCTTTTTTTTTTTTTTTAAAAAATTCTCTCAAAATGTATTTTTTTTTTCATTGTTAACAACCCTCGCCATACATAACCCCCCATTACAAATCAATCCCAATTATCATTCATATGTTCATGGTATACACAAGGGAAAGACAAAATAATAGTTAGGTTTTCAATTAATTAGCTCAAAGAAAATGTCAATCAATAAAAGGTCACTTCAGGCTCAACAATGGGTAACTAAGGATTAAACATATCAGGGTTGGCTAGAATGGCTCAAACGGTCCAAAAAAATTGCCTAAATCATTTTTCCAAGAATGCATGACCTAAGATTTCGCCTCAAAAAGCAAGCAAACAAGTTCTAGGATAAACCAATCCAATCTTCCTTTCCTATTTCAAACTTAGCAAGCATAAATTTTATTCTGTCACATACAATTTATTAAAATCATGATTAAGCTCTCAATTATTTAAGTGTTTGATAAAACTAGAACAAAATATTCAACCAAGCACACGGATTTGTTTAGCTTTATTCCCATTCAATTTACACAGTTCATCATTCAATCATAGTATCATTGGTTAATCATTGGTAACTTGATTCAACTCACACCCTAAACAAAACATGACTAACACGATTAAAACCAAAACAAAACTACACAAAAACCAAAACAACACAAACACGACACAGACAACAATAAATCTCTTCCCCCAAACTTAACCGAAACATTGTCCCCAATGTTTGCAAAAAAAAAAAAAAAAAAAAAAAGTGTAAGGAAAAGAGACTTACCATAAAAATTTAAAATGGTGGAGGCGGCGGTGGCGGTGGATACAGTAAAAACGGAGATGGAACAGGAAATGGAGCCACATCTTCCTCGTTTCGGATAGACCACCGATTGACCAAAGCATTTAGCTGGTCCACGTGAGCAATTTGATACTCACTGTGCTGCGCCATGTATTGCTGCATATGTTGCTGCTGTGCAATCTGATAGTTGTTCTGCTGAACCAAATACTGAAACTGATTCTGTATCAGATGCATGTAAGGATCAAAATTACTCGTCGCAGGTTGAATAGGCGGCTGTTCAACCGGTACTTCTTGCGCAAACTCCTCCGGAATTGTACCCTCCATACCCGCTTCATTATCCTCTTCGTCAACTTCATCTACTCGGGGCCGTTTATCAATAGCACGCTGCCGAGGTGGTGGTGCTTCTAAGGTCGGTAGTTCATACCCCATCACCCTATTTGCAGAAATTGCCGACATGGGTTTCCGAACTACATCACTTCCAAACATAACCACTCCATAAGTTCGGCATAAATCAGTGATTAAGGAAGCATGACTTAATCCTCCCATAGTGGTCAACATACTGATATCCTTCATACTCTTCCGAATCACTCGGCCTACATCAATTTTCATACCAGTCATAATGGCATAAACCAACAACAGCCTCTCCTTGTTGATATCTGACATGTGAGTTGTCGGCATTAGCCTTGCACTCACAAAATGCACCCAAGCCCGCGCCACATGATTTAATTGATAGCGCCACAGGTATTTTGGCACACCACCAACAACAGTAAACTGAGCTCCCGGTAAACTCAACGTTTCCGCCACACGGACCCAATCAATATCATCTCCATGAGCCCATTGATGATATTCATCATCCTCCCGTTCATATGTCGGCATATCATATAATTCAGCAATAGTATCTATACCAACCGGAACTTGAACACCTCTAACAAATACGTCTACATTCTTCATCTTCAAATAGTTTGCATAAAATTCCAAAACCACTGACAAATTGGCATGGCTAACATCCTCTGAAGCAAACATAGCCCAACCCCTTCTTTGAATTTCCCCCCTAATTTCTTCATAAGTTGAGAGTTCATTTGGTGATTCCGTATACTCAAAACCCCGCTCACTGATGACCTTCCTCTTACGAATCCTTGTATAACGCTCAAAAGCGGCTTTACTTACGAATTTGGTAACATCATAATCTGGGGGTGGTTCGGGTTCCTTAGTAGTGGATGGCCTAGACGAAGATGGTCTATTGGTGTTCCTAGAAGAGGATGCCCTAGAGGGGTTTCTCTTAGGTCCCATAATATGCTATGAAAATTTGGACAGCACCTCCCCTGTTTTTGCAATATTTCCCAATTCCAAATAACTTTCAAACAGATTCAAATCAATGCACCACCAAACTACACAATCCCCACTATACTCTTCAATCAAAAATCCCTTCTTTCCCTTCTTTATAAAGAAATTACCAACAAAAATCTGAATATTGGGAGAAACACTTACTTGACAGTGATAATCTCCTCTTGAACTCTCCAATTGCACCAAATAAGCATGAAATCACCACTCCAATTGATAGAAATTGAAAAATTAGGGCTTGAAGAAAATTTGGGGGTTTAGGGATTTCAGATTATGAAGTGAGAAGGAGAAGACATATGTGGATTCAAGAGATAATAAGGGGAAATGGGAAAAATTTCTGGGTAGAATGAAGAAATTTAGAGAGAAAATGAGTAGAAAGGAGTTGTGGAATTTTTTCAAAATGAGGAGAATGGAAAAAAAATAAGAGGGAAACCTCTTTTAATTTTCGGAACCGCGTGCGCGCCGCGGCGCGCACCTCCAAGCGCTGCGGCGCGCACGCCTTCTGGACTCTCTGGAATTCGCCAAGCGCCGCGCCCGTTCCCATAGGCGCCGCGGCGCTCTCCTCAGAACTGAGCCCCCCTTCTCTGACTTCGTCAAGGGCCGCGGCTCTTGTTGCAGGCGCCGTGGCCCTCACTCCAAAGTCCTAAATCTTAAAAAAAAAAAAAAATTTATTTTTTTATTATTTTTCTAATTTATTTTTTATAGTTTTCACGATTTCCACGGTTCTATTACATTAAAAGGAAAACTAAAAACTAAACAAAATAATAACTACAACCACAACTAAACTAAAAATTGTTCATACTTTTTACATACTAACTGAACTAAAAATTAAAAACAAACATAGGAATGCCTCCTATGAGCGCTGTCGTTAACGTCATTTAGCCGGACGCTGCTTTAGTCTTCAGATCAAATCAATTCCAACTCGACCACGGTCCTACATGTCTCCACCGGTCCCTCCAAGTAATGCTTCAATCTCTGTCCGTTCACCTTAAAATCTCCCGTCTTTTCACTATGAACTTGTACTGCGCCATAAGGAAGTGAAAATACTACCGTATACGGTCCAGACCATCTTGACTTCAATTTTCCAGGAAAAAGTTTAAGCCTAGAATTAAAAAGTAAAACTTTATCCCCTGGTTGAAAATCTTTCCTCAATATTTTCTTATCATGAAAAGCCTTCGATTTCTCCTTATATATCTTCGCATTCTCATAGGCTTCATTTCAGAATTCCTCCAGTTCATTTAACTCTATAAGCCTATTCTGCCCCGCCATGAAGAGATCAACATTCAACTTTTTCACAGCCCAAAAGGCTCTATGCTCCAATTCCACCGGTAGATGACAAGCCTTACCAAACACCGATCGATATGGTGACATTCCAATCGGAGTTTTAAATGCCGTGCGATAAGCCCAAAGTGAATCATCGAGCTTCTTCGACCAATCCTTCCTCGAAGTATTTACTGTCTTTTCCAAGATACCCTTTATTTCTCTATTCGATACTTCAGCTTGGCCATTTGCAATTGGGTGATAAAATAATGCCTTGCGATGATGAACACCATAACGAGCACAAAGAGCGGTGAACCACTTATTGCAAAAATGACTTCCCCGATCACTAATAATAGCTCTTGGAGTACCAAATCGAGTGAAGATATTTTTATGAAGGAATTTAATAGCTTCCTTCCCATCACAAGTAGGAGTTGCTGCAGCTTCTACCCATTTAGAAACATAATCTACCGCAAGCAAAATATACTTGTTATTATACGATGATGGGAAAGGACCCATAAATTCGATCCCCCATACGTCAAATAGCTCGACTTCCAAAATACCGGTCATCGGCATTTGATCTCTTCTCGATATGTTCCCAGTTCGTTGACAACGGTCACAACTTTTGACAAAATCATTAGCATCCTTAAATAATGTAGGCCAGTAAAACCCACTTTGCAAAACTTTCGCAGCTGTTCTTGTTCCTCCAAAATGACCACCGCAATGCAAACTATGACAGTGAGTTAAGATTGACAACATCTCCTCCTCAGGAACACATCTACGAATAACTTGATCCGGGCAATGCTTGTACAGAATAGGCTCCTCCCAATAATAATGCTTCATCTCCGAATAAAACTTTTTTAATTGTTGCCTTGTCATTTCAGGGGGTATAACCTTGGCAGCCAAATAATTTACATAGTCCGCAAACCATGGAACCTCCTTACCAACATTCACTTCGAACAATTGCTCATCCGGAAAAGCATCATTAATCTGAACTTCTTTATTAAGAGAATTTACCCCCACTTCTAAACGAGACAGATGATCAGCCACCAAGTTCTCAGTCCCCTTCTTATCCTTAATTTCCACATCAAATTCTTGTAAGAGAAAAATCCACCGAATAAGACGAGGCTTGGAATCTTTCTTAGTCATGAGATACTTTATTGCCGAATGATCTGTATAGACTACCACCTTGTTTCCAATCAAATATGGACGGAACTTGTCGAAGGCATAAACTATGGCTAGAAGTTCTTTTTCCGTTGTTGCATAATTCAGTTGAGCATCATTTAAAGTCCGACTAGCATAGTATATAGTTCGAAATACCTTATCCACTCGCTGCCCAAGAACTGATCCAACCGCATAATCACTTGCATCGCACATAAGCTCAAATGGAAGTTCCCAATTAGGAGTACATATTATCGGCGCTGAAATGAGCTTCTCCTTGAGAGTCTTGAAAGTAGCCAAACAATCATCATTAAAATCAAACGGAACCCCATTCATCAACAAGTTAGACAGTGACTTTGAGATCTTAGAGAAGTCTTTGATAAATCTTCGATAAAATCCGGCATGGCCCAAGAAACTCCTCACTCCTTTAACTGAAATTGGCGATGGTAAATTCTCTATGGTAGAAATCTTAGCACGATCCACTTCAATTCCTTTCTTAGAAATTTTGTGCCCCAATACAATGCCTTCACTAACCATAAAGTGGCACTTTTCCCAATTAAGCACCAAATGCGACTCCTCACACCTTCTCAACACCATCTCCAAATTCATCAAACACATGTCAAAAGAGGACCCATAAACCGAAAAATCATCCATAAAAATTTCAATCCCTTTTTCAACCATGTTAGAGAATATTGCCATCATGCACCGTTGAAACGTGGCTAGTGCATTACACAACCCGAATGGCATCCTCCGAAAAGCAAAATTCCCATAAGGACACGCAAAAGTTGTCTTTTCTTGGTCCTCCGGTACAATTACGATCTGGTGATAGCCCGAGTACCCATCTAAAAAACAATAGTAATTATGCCCCGCCAATCTATCCAACATTTGATCAATGAAAGGCAAAGGAAAATGATCTTTCCTCGTTGCCTTATTCAACTTCCGATAATCAATACATATCCTCCACCCCGTCACTGTCCTAGTTGGAATCAATTCATTGCTTGCATTCTTTATCACCGTCATACCCCCTTTTTTCGGTACCACTTGCACTGGGCTTACCCAAGCACTATCAGAAATTGGGTAAATCACCCCAGCATCCAACCACTTCAAAATCTCTTTCCTCACCACTTCTTTCATTGTTGGATTAAGCCTTCTTTGAGCGTCGATATTCGGTTTCGCCTCATCTTTCATCAGAATTCTATGCATGACTGTTGATGGACTAATTCCTCTTATATCAGCCAAAGTCCACCCTATAGCAGTTTTATGAGCCCGTAACACCCTCAACAATTTCTCCTCCTCTACCTCCGAAAGAAATGATGAGACTATAACTGGAAGAGTCTCTTTCTCCCCAAGATAAGCATAACGAAGGTGGTCTGGTAAAACCTTTAACTCTAAAACAGGTGGCTTCTGAATCGATGGTAATGGTCTGTCTGGTCCTGCCCCCAACTCTTCAAATTTCTTATGTTTCCAAGGCTCAGCTGATTTTATCCAATTTAAGTAACTCATCACCTCTTCATTCTCCTCACCATCTACATCATCAACTGTGAGACTCAACTCAAGAGGATCCTCCCTTAATGTTTTCCTTTCCACTACTTCTTCGACCACATCAACAGAGAAACAACTATCACTTGTTTTAGGATAAGTCATAGCCTGAAACACATTAAATACTACTTCCTCCCCTTGAACTCTCAGCTTCAACTCTCCCCTTTTCACATCAATCAATGCTTGCCCAGTTGCTAAAAATGGTCACCCCAAAATAATTGGAACATTCTCATCCTCCTCCATATCAAGTACTATAAAATCAGCCGGAAAAATAAACTTATCCACCTTTACCAACACATCTTCTATAATACCACAAGGATGCTTCACAGATCTATCAGCCAGCTGTAATGTTACTGTAGTTGGCCTAGCTTCCCCCAAACCAAGCCTTCGGAATACAGACAAAGGCATTAAATTAATACTCGCCCCCAAATCACATAAAGCATGCTTACATTCGAACTCCCCAATAGTGCATGGAATGGTAAAACTCCCAGGATCTCTCAACTTTTGAGGAAGCTTCCGTTGCAAAATTGCGCTGCATTCTTCTGTTAATGCCACTGTTTCATAATCACCCATTTTTCTCTTATTCGAGAGAATCTCCTTCATGAACTTTACATAGCTTGGCATTTGTTCTAATGCTTCCGCAAATTGTATATTTATGTGTAACTTCTTGAACACCTCTAAAAACTTTGCAAACTGCTTATCCAAATTATGCTTGCGAAGTCTTTGTGGATATGGAACTCTAACATGATGCTCAATAGTTACAGGTGGGGTCTCCTCTTCTTCCTTAAGGTCTTCAGTAACCTTCTTATCATCCAACTTCTTCTCTCCTTCAACTGACTGACTTTTCTTTGGCCCTTCATATTTCGCTCCACTCCTCAAGGTAATAGCTTGGCACTGTTCTTTAGGATTAACTTCTGTAGTGCTAGGCAAATTTCCTTGAGCTCTATTAGTCATTAAAGTAGCCAATTGCCCTATTTGAGTCTCCAAACTTCTTATGGATGCCCTAGTCTCGGTCATGAATTGGTTAAGCACATCAGGTTGGGATTCAGCTGGTTTCATTGGCATGGGTGGAGGTGGTCTATTTTGTGGTTGATAGTAGCCCGGTGGAGTATTTTGGTGTGCATATTGTTGTGGATAGGGTGGCCTATTTTGGGTAGGTATATAAGGTGGCTGAGGTTGAGGATAAGGTTGGAGAGTGTTTTGGTTGTTAGACCAGGAAAAATTGGGATGGTTCTTCCAAGCTGGGTTGTAAGTCATGGAATTGGGATTGTTAGGCTGTCTTGGGTAGTTTCCTATGGCTTGAACTTCTTCCATGGGCATATTATTCATGTCTGTAGCAGGGCATTGGTTTGGTTGATGGGCTGTACCACACACTTCACATGAGTTTTGAACTTGCATAGCTTGAGAGGGTAGGGTAGTCTTTTGCAATTGCTTCGTCAAAGCTGCTACTTGAGCGGTAAGCATGGTTATGGCATCCACTTCCATCATTCCAGCCACCTTCTTTGGCTGCCCCCTTTCATTTGGCCATTGGTAATTGTTCATCGCCATCTCCTCTAATAGCTCATATGCCTCATTAGCACTTTTGCTCATAAAAGCACCTCCCGCCGCAGCATCTATAATTGTTCTTGTCGTCCCATTCAAACCATTATAAAAATTATGCACCAACATCCACTTTTCTATTCCATGGTGCGGACACTTCCTTAGCAACTCCTTAAAGCTCTCCCAAGAATCATACAATGACTCTCCATCAAACTGATAAAAATTATTAATCTCACCCCTTAACTTTGCAGCCTTCGCTGGAGGAAAGAACTTGGCAAGGAATTTCTGAGCTAACTCCTCCCATGTAGTGATCGAATTCGCTTGTAAGGAAATCAACCAACTTTTCGCCCTATCCCTCAATGAAAATGGGAATAGCCTCAGTCTTATAGCATCATCACTCACCCCATTCATCCTGAACGTAGCACATAACTCCAGGAAATTAGCTATGTGTAAATTAGGGTCCTCCGTCGGCATACCTCAAAACTGAACAGTTGTTTGAACCATCTGAAAAATGGCTGGCTTAATCTCAAAGTTGTTTGCAGCAATGGTTGGAGGTCTGATGCATGAATGCACTCCTGTAATAGTAGGAAGTACATAATCTCTCAGTGTTCGTGCTCCTTACTCCCTTGGACCCTCAGTAGCCCCTTGACCATTATTAGCACCATTTCCCAGATTATCAGCCATGGTGAATTCCAATTTCCTTTTTATTTTCCGGTTCTGCCTGCACGTTCTTTCAATTTCCCGGTCTATTGGTATAACCTGTTTTTGTCTATTACTTCGCATATACCAACTAGTCCTGAAACACAAGAGAACCTTGATTCGGATTAAATGTAAAAAAAATCAATTTAGAACAAAAATTAACTTATTGGTATTAATAAAAACAGTCCCCGGCAACGGCGCCAAAAACTTGATCGCAAAAATGTAACACGCAAGTATATGTGGTCTAATCAAGTAATATATGATAAGTTAAGTGTCGATCCCACGAAGAATGATATTAATCACCAACAATTAATTCCTAATTCTAATTGATTTGCTTAATAATTTCAGATTACAATTAAAATACTTACTACTAAAAAATTAGGAAACTACTAACACTTAAATAAATGCAGTAATAAGAGTTGATTTAATTTAATAGATGCAAAAGTTAGGGCTTTAGTTTCATCAATTTTCCACTTATGATTTCTACTCAATTCTCAAGATTTCTTAATTCTGTTGTGGTAGCAGATTATAATTATATATTATAGTCTTGTTAGGATCTATAATTCTCAACAATATACTATTCCTACATCTCTGTGGTAAATCAATATATTGCAGGCTTTAAGCACATAATCCCTAAACTACACAACTCATAAAAGTACTTTCGTCTAACATGAAATTGTGATTATTTATCTCTAGCATAATTATCCTTTTCTTTTCAGAGTTTAGGTTAAAATCATATGGACATGTAAATGACGATCAAACATTCACAAGCATTAAGTGTACGATAAATAATCCACAGCAGAAGAAAGAAATTTAGAAAAATTTCATTAAGAAATCATAGTTTCAAGAAGAATCCACTAAAACCCTAATAACAAGATTAGTTCAAAGCAGACATAATGACATCAACCAAATTAAATATAAACAATAACATCAGTAGAGAGATTACAGAAGAGAAGAAGAATTCAAACTTTTAGATCTTCAATGTTTTTCTTCTGCCTCCAAAGACTTATCTCTCTCTAATTCTGCATAATCCCTAAAATTAACTCTAAAAACGTATTTAAACCAAAACCCTAAAAAAAAACTAACAAATTCGAAAATTCACGTGCAGCCATACGCGCCGCGGCGCTAGCATCCAAGCGCCGCGGCGCGTCCCCCAGGCGCTGCGACCCTTCAAAATTCCAGAATTTAGGCAACTTTCTGTTTCTCCCTTGCGCCGCAGCTCTCCATTCAAGCGCCGCGGCCCCTAAAATTCTTCCAAAATCTCGATTCCAAACTGCAAATCTACCAATTATCTCCGCGAATGAGTCTTCAGCTTCCTTCTTATCAACTTTTAGCACAAATTGCTCAATTTCAACTGATTTTCCAGTCATTTGTCAAACTTCACGATTTCCTCTCCTATTTCCTGAAAACCTACCAAAACAAGCATAATACCGCAACACACTCCACCAAAAATAACTCAAACTGATCCTAAACACATGTTAAAACTATGCTAAAAACAGACTCATCATAATGGTCCAAGGTCTTAGAAATAGTTGGGTCATTACATAGAGAGAAGATAGAGGAAGAGAATGTTTTAGGATTCTTGATATAATGGGAGGGGTATTTTGGGTATGAGAGGAATGTTTAACATCAAATTGAAAAGATTAATAGTGCTAGGGGGAATAAGCTTTTGGACAAAGGTTTCAAACTTTGTTCAAGTTTAGTGATCTCCACTACTCTTCACTTAAGGTTGTGTAAGTAAGAGAGTTTTTCCTTCTTAATTCTTGTTATTTTATTTGTAATTTTTGCTTTGATTTTGTTATCATCTTCTCCTCTTATTCTATATTGTCTATATTTATTTGTATTTTAAGCATAGTATTGTAATTTAATTTTAACAATCACCATGTCTAATTGTATTTCTTTTCTAGAGTTGTAATATTGGGTTATATTATATTCCATTGAAATATAATATTATCTAACAGTGCAACCCATGATAACTTAAAAGTTTATATGCTAACTTGTTCCTTATGTAATCGACTGGAACCTTGAATGCAAAATATGGCATGTTAAGCAATTATAGCCACCTCATTATGGAAATTAATAATCTTTTTGCAACCTGAAACAACATGTCCATCCTTATTAATATGTTTAAACAACTAAGTCAATATGGAAAGCAACCAAAAATAACATGTAAAGCAACACAACTTGTTAAACAACCCATAAGTATCTTTATGCAATCCAATGTTTATGCTTATATACATAACTCATGTAATGTTAGAGATAAATATATTGTTCCACTGGAAATAACAAAATCTACTACAACTCTAAGCAAAAGAATACAAATGACAAGATGATTATTAAATAAGTTTACAACTCTATCGTAAAAATATAAGTAAATATAGAAATAAGAAGATGAAGAGAATAAAATAAATAACAACTCTATGACAAAAGTTACAAATAAACTAGAAGTAGTAGAACAAAATATGTAGAAGAAGGTACAACTCTATAGCAAAAAGATACAACTAAATATGAAGAGGAAATAGAAGAAAGAGACAAAAGAACAATAGAAGAATAATAAAGAACAAGAACAAGAAATAAAGCTCTCTCACTCACACAACCAAAGTGAAGAGCATTGGGGATCACCAACTTGAACAAGGTTTACATCCTTTGTCCAAAAGCTTATTTTCCCCTATCTCAAGCACTAAGGAAACTCTCACAAATTTGAAATAGCTCTCTGGAATAAACAAGCTTCTAGGTGAATTTCTCACCAGGTGCTCTTGGGGATAGAAATGGTGTAACGCCCTACTTCCTTAGAGCCATTACTAAGTGAGTTTAAAATGTGCCATTAGCTCACTAATCGAGGTTTTAGGTTAAAAGTGTAGCTAAATTGGAATAAAAATTCATTTAAAGACATTTAATGTAAAAATACGGTCATTCATTAAAATCGTAAAGGATCCCAAGATACTTTTTAGAAAATACTTTACATCTCAAAATACTTTTAAGGTCGACTTAAGCGACAATTCTATACCAATACATTACATCTTCCTAAAATAACCCTGGCCGTGGCAGCCAGGTAGGCCGAACATGTACCCATCGCCCCACGCTCTCCATACTCATGGTTGGTCAACCTTCCCTTTGCCCTTACCTGCACCATAGAGCACCCATGAGCCGAAGCCCAGCAAGAAAACTCCACACAAAACAAATAACATACGCATATCTATCAGCAACATATAACAAAGCAGCCAGTAGGTTAAACACATAGTGGCCATGCCGTCCCAAGTGCTTTACCAGGTTCTGAGTTCGCGGTTTTCATCGAGAGGATGTCTCCAGCAACTTGGGAGGGTCTCGCCCTAACGGCCTGCACTTCACGTGCTCAACATCTATCCCGACCCCTTGCTGTGCTTGGCTTTGCACTCCGTGTGCTCAACGCCGTTCTCGGCCCCTTGCCGTACTCGGCTTCTTTTCGTTCCCAACCTTCACCGTTCATTCACAAATATGCACTACAGAGCATAATATCAAAAAATATTCACACATGTTCTAAACATAAACAATAGGGCTATGCCCTGTCATTCAATCACAAAGGGCCATGCCCTGCGATACAAACAATAGAGCCACACCCTGCTCTATGGGTACAACAGTTTTCTTACCCGTGTCCCAAGCTATCTGAGCATTGTAATCCCGAGCACAGTCCATTCACACGAGCCTCGCTGATAATCTCAAATGTGTAGAACAACCTCCAACTCCCTTGGATTCAATCCCTGGCCTGATTTCTCCCACTTTGATCCACAAATTCAGAAGTCCTTTCTTGGTTTCTAACTTCCTCTAGAGCTTCCAAGAGACCCAAGGACAATGCCAAAGTAAGAAGAAAACATGGGACACCCTCTCCAGCCTAAGTCTATCTATTATTAAGGTCAATTACCACTTTTCCCCTCCTTCTAATTAAACTCCTACACTAACCTCAAGGGAAATTTCGTCATTTGCCTTGTCTTGCTAATTCCTCGAGTGTACCTAAAAATCCGCATTTAATCCTGACATATCCAAATCATCACTATACCACTACTCCTTATTCAATAAATTCTAAACAAATATTACGTTCCTAAAATACCCCTAGGCTCCTCCTAAGCTGGGTATTTGACCCCATTGTGACTTTCTAGCTAAACTACTCCCTAGGACCGTCTCAGTTTGTGCATCACAAATATATCACCACTCACACGTGGTATCAATCCCAATATACACAAATACTGCATTTATGCCCTCAACGAGCTAAACTACAAATATGCCCCTAATAGCCAAATGGGGCCCACATGCATATTTAATCCACCTAAGCATGCATTTCTAATCACATAATTATCAAATTCACATATTAATGTAATTGTTATGATTGGTCACTAAATGAGGTTCACACTTAAAGCTAACAGAATAAACTAACTATTTGTTATGACAGTTAGTGCCGTGTACCCTTTGTGTAAAGCTATATATAACTAGTTCTTTTTGTAATCTAGGTACCAGTTTAGAGTGAGAATCATTTTGAGTGTATTAGTAAGCAAAAGAAAGAGTGAGAAGGAGGGTTGTACTGGCATGGTATGTCTCTAATCACCATAGCCATAAGTGAGATCAACTGTAACTAAAAGCAAGGCTTCTCTGAGTGTGAGTCCGAGTACTCTTGTCCAAATTGATTGTAATCCTCTTCAGTTTTCTCAATAAAGATTCTAAGCCATTGGGGCTGTTATAACCGAGGAGTAGGCAGGTGATGTGATTCATCATTCTGTTCGAACCTCATAATCTTTAGTGTCCTATTTTATTTTATTTTATTTTATTTCAATTGTTTAATTCAGTTCATCAATTAGTGTTTTAACTTGTCATCTAATCATTGCATTGTCTTGTTTTAATTCTGTTCTTGACCGAGGTATCATTCACAATAATTGGCATCAAGAGCCAGGTTCGAGGGCTATCAAGAACATATTAAAGGCTTCAAGAAGATCAAGATTTGATTTGCAATGGCTTCCACAAGTTTTGAAGTTGACAAATTTAATGGAGCAAACGATTTTGGTCTATGGAGGATCAAAATGAAAGCATTCCTTGTGCATTAAGGGATATCAGAAGCAATAGATCGAGAAGAACTCAAAACTCTTGGAGATAACAAAAAGAAACAAAAGGAGATTCAAACAAAGGCACACAGTGCCATATTACTGAGCTTAGGAGATGAAGTACTCAGGGAAGTTTTAGATGAGGAAACAGCTGTAGGTTTGTGGGAGAAGTTGGCTTCAATTTACCTAAAAAAGTCCTTAGCCAACAAACTCTATCTGAAAAAGAAACTATACACGCTAAGAATGGATGAATCAAAGGATCTAAGAAAGCATCTTGATGAGTTCAACAAAATCATCTTAGATCTAAGTAATATAGGAAACAAGATTGAAGATGAGGACCAAGGTATCCTACTTCTGAGTTCTTTACCAAAATGTTATGAACATTTTGTGGACCCGAAAAGAGACTTTGACCATGATAGAGGTCAAAGCTGCTTTGAACTCTAAGGAAATTCAAAAGAAGAATGAAGGAAAGTCAGATGGTTATGGAGAAGGTTTGTTTGTGCGTGGTAGACCAGAAACAAGGGACAACAGAGGTGGATAGCACAGGATAAATCACAAAGGCAATCAGTACAAAGGCTCAAGCCACACTCACAAACCAAGATCGAAATCAAGAACTGGTAAACAATGTTATTATTGTAAGAAAGAAGGATACTACAGGGATGAATGTAAATCACTTAATGCCAAGTTACTCAGAGATAAAGAGAAAGAAAGAGGTGATGTTGGTGTTGCCTCTGATGGTTATGAATCCGCAGATGTCCTAGTGGTTTCTAGTCAAGAATCAGGTGACTCTTGGATACTTGACTCAGGGTGCTCATTCCATATGACACCAAGGAAGGAGTTGTTCAGTAGTTTCAAGAAAATTGATGGTGGTACAGTTCTACTAGGTGACAACAAAGCCTGCAAAGTCGATGGCATTGGAACTGTAATCATCAAAATGCATGATGATCAAATTAGAACCATCCAAGATGTCAGGTATGTTCCTGAACTAAAAAGAAATTTGCTTTCAATAGGGGAACTTGCTGAGAAGGTTTGTACCATTAAGATTGACAGTTCACTAAAAGTTTTGAAAGGGTCTCTAGTTGTTATGAAGGGTGAACTGAGAAATGGTATTTACCATCTAAAAGGTAAAACCATTGTTGGGAAAAGTGACATGGTGGTTAAGAAATGAGATATGGATAGCACAAAACTGTGGCATTTGAGATTAGGACATGTCAGTGAAAGAGGCATGTACGAATTGGAGAAGCAGGGCATACTTAAAGGAAAACTAGGTGACAAATTGGAATTATGTGATGATTGTGTATACGAAATTTGCTGCAATGTAAAATTTACTCCAAGAAAACATACAACAGAAGGAAAATTAGACTACATACACTCTGATCTATGGGGAGCATCGAGAACAAAAACATTAGGAGGAGCCAGCTACTTTATGAGTATAGTAGATGACTATACTAGAAAGGTTTGGGTGTTTCTACTCAAAAAAAAAAAAATCAAGCTTTTGAAACTTTTATTACATGGAAAAAAGCAAATAGAAAACCAAACAGGCAGGAAGATAAAGAAGCTAAGAACTGATAATTGGTTTGTAGAGTCCAAGAACTTTACTTAGCTAAGATAGATAGTAGTATTATAGTATTTATAGCATTATCTTTGTAACTGTGGATTTTTGGTTCAGACCGGGATTTATTTGGACACTCATAGTAGTACTTGTAGATTTTCTAAGTTTAACCTATAGTTTAAGAATATTGATGTTAACCTAAGGTTTGATTAATATGACTGATATTAAGGATAATATATATTATACTATAAGGTTTAGATAACAACCAATAGGATTTTAAGCACATGTTATGTATGGATGATTAAGGATTAAGTATTTTGAGGATTAAATTTAATAAGGGTAAAGTTTGAATGCTCTAAGGTCAGTCAGCAGCTTTGAATACGTTTAAGGGCTTAGTCAAGGCTGTTTACTCCATTCAAACTTAGCTAAAATTGTGTAATTTCGTGTTTAAATAATCAGCGTGTGCTTATATATCGCAGCTATAGGGGGCGATATATCGCAGCACGTAGATACGGAAAACACGAAATGATGCACGACTGCCTCGGGCATACTGGCCCAGGCGATATATCGCCTACAGGGGGCGATATATCGCCCCTCTCAGCTTATTTTGAAAGTTTTTGAATTCTTTTTCCATTCAGCCTTTCAACCTCTTGATAAGTCCATCACCTTTTTGAACGAGTCTTCAGCCTCTGCTGAACGATTATTCAAATTATTTTCACCTAAAAATCCATTATTTTTATTCAAGTGAAATTAAGATCCTTTCATTCCTAAACTCTATAAATAGGACCTAGTACCCAGCCATTATTCAACTTTTACTCTAAGTTCAGAGGCTGCAAGTTGCTAGGTGAGTGTGAGAGTGTAAACACTTGGGTGGGGAAATCATAAGCTTATCAAATACTTGGGGAAGTAAGGTTTCATAGTATTTCGGTTCGAGGTTTAGATTGGTCTACAAGTCTTCAAGGTATTTCTACACCTTAGTTCATTGGTGTTATTTTACTTTAAGTTCTCATAATCTTCTACCAGCCTTCTAACCTTATTCTTATTTTGGTTAGGAAATCTAAGAACTTGCACATAAGTTTTTGGTAAGTATGTTTCTCAAAGGTTTAGTCCTTCCATTCCTTTCATTTGGATTTTTCTTCTATAGACTCGCCCTTTCATAATGGTTAATAGGAGTGTTCCAAAGTCCCACCTCTGTCCTCCTATCTCGGTAATTTTGGTAAGGAAAATAGGATAGAAATTCATATGTTATATGTTTTACATGTTATCTTATGTTTCTTATGTTATGATAAGTGTTATGATATGTATGTTTGTAGGCTTGGGCATATGACCCATATGACTAACAAGACCCCAAATAGATTATGGGCATATGACCTACTTAGCTAGTAGGACCCCACTAATCTCATGGGCATATGACTTGTTTAGTCTATGGGACCCCAAGTAATAATGGCCATTATAGTATGTGTATGATATAAGTATAATGTTATGTTATGTTTTTATGTTTCTTATGAAATTTATGTATGTGAACTATGTGTTAGATTTTCCTTGCTGGGCATTAGGCTCATTCCTTTTTGTTTATATGTGCAGGAAAATAGCTATAGTGGCGGTAAGGTTCGTGGATGCTTGGGGAATGTGTATCGGTGGTGAATGGATTCAAGGAGTCGAGAGTTCGATTTTCGAGGATGTAGTTTTGTTTTATGGTTTTACATGTATTTTTCCGCACTTTCTATGTAACTCCTTTTATTTTAAATTATGTTTTGTTTTTAAGACAATGGGATCCCATATCCTAATTGATATTTTATGAAAGTAACTTTTATTTCTACAAGTTTCTAACAAAGTTATGGTATTTTCGCAAATGTAAGTTTTATTAAGGATTTGTATGTATAGTTTCGTTAATGGTCCAAAAGTCTAGAGTAGGTGGGTCATTACAGGGTTAGAATTATGTTCAGATGAGTTTACCAAGGGATTGATAGACACAAGACAGTAGTAAAGAATCCTCAGCAAAATAGCCTTGCAGAAAGGATGAATAGAGCCCTATTAGAGAGGGTAAGGTGCATGCTTAAGGGAGCAGGTCTTGAGAAATTTTTTTGGGGTGAAGCCTTAAAAACAACATGCTATCTTGTTAACAGGTGTCCATCTACTGCACTAAAGTTTAAAACTCCACAAGAATGTTGGACAGGTCACATTCCAACTGTTGAACACGTCATGGTCTTCGGGTGCACAACTTTTGCACATAAAAGACAAGGCAAACTTGAACCAAGGGCACTCAAGTGCTTATTCTTAGGGTACCCTGAAGGGGTTAAGGGGTACAAGTTATGGTGTTTGGAAGATGGTTACAAAATGTGTATCATTAGTAGGGATGTGGTCTTTAAGGAACATGAAATGGCCATGAAAACTACTGTCACTAATGACAAACAGGAAACTCAAAGTGAAAGGGGAATTCACTTACAAATAGACAAAGAAGATCAAGTGAGTATTGATCAAATGGATGCTCAGACCAGTGATAACTCTACAAAATAGAGTTATTTTACCATATTTTATATGCTAATTGTTGCTTAGTTCTTGAGTTTTTAATTAACTTATTAAGTTTTTATGTAATTTTTAATTTATTAGTCTTATTGTAGTTTTCTAGATTTTTATATGTTTTTATAGATATTTTATTATAATATGTTGTAGTTTAATTATTTGAAATTTGTGTTGTTAGATTATAAGTTAAAAAATGTGATTTTATTGAACTTAATTGCAAAAGTAAATTAAATTTCAATTAGTATTTTCATGGACTTAATGTGAGTTATTTTATAATTGAAAATATTTGATTCTAATTTAATATTTACTTATTTTAGAGGATGTACTTTGCAATTTTTTATGCTTGAAAAAGAAGAGAAAAGGAAATAAAAGTGGCATTTTTGTGGAAAAAGCAAAGAAATTTTGGCATTTTTCAAAGGGCCAATGCCTCAGCCCAAGCCCATGTTCAACCTCCCCTTCCTGCCTCCAGCCGTGGCCATCAACGTCCAAGCACCAACCCATGCAGATTCATCACCACCTGAAGCTCCAGCAAGGCCAGCCGTGGCCCAATTCGCCAGCCAAGCCCAAAGCCCACTCGCCCAGCCTCCTGGGCCTGCTAGCTGCTCCACCATTCGGCCCAGCACTTCCCAGCTGACTGCCACCAGCACCAGCCACCATCAGCCACCTCTTGAGCCCATCAATTTGCATATTGTCCCCTTGTCCAAAATGCCAAATTTTTACCTACTTTTCTTCACATTTTCACGAAAACATCATCATTACACCCTATAATTTACCTCTACATACCATATTTATTTAATTTAATTAATTTAATCAATTTAAGTTGATTATTTTAATGTTATCATTTTGGCTATAAATATGGACTTTCAAGACCATTTTAGGGTGCTTAATTTTGGCTACCATTTTCTTTTCTCCCATTTTCTCTCCACCATTCTCTCTTCCATTTTGGTTATTTCAAGAGCATTTTCAAGTATGTATTTCATTTATTTTGTAATTTCTACTCTAGTTATGTGCTTCTAATCTTTTTCATAAGATTATTAAGATCATGATGAAGCAACTTGTAACTAGGTAATATTTATGTTGTATGTTGATTTCCCTTGTAATGCAACAAAGTTTATGGATTTTTCTTCTTCATATATGTCTTTCATCTTTAATATCTCATATTTTGGATTGTTAGATAATATTTACACTTTGTTCTTCATTAGTGCAAAAACATAATATTCTTTGTGTAAGATGTGTCATTAAATTGTACACATCCATGCTTAGAAAAAAAATATTATGTTTTGCCTTATAAATAATGTTCATTGATTTATTTGTTATTTCATTAGATTGATTTACACTAAATGCTTTGAAATTATAATTTTGAAAAGTGAAGAAAAATCCTATCTTCTTAGAAGTAATTTGTGCTTAAAATTGTAAATCTATTTGGAAAATGATAGTTTGAATTATTTTAACTATCACTAAAACTTGGGAATCAATATACTAATAAATATTATTAAACTTACATTTTGTGGATTCTAGTATCTTAATAATCTTTTCTTTTAACACTTATTTTCAAATCATTATTGGTTTATTTTTATTCTCTTAAATAGCTTTATTTTTCAATCTTTTATTTTATGTTCATAATATTAAAACCCATAAATCTTTGAAGCTAGGTTAGAATTTATTACTTTTGATTTAAAATAGTTTTCTTTTTTATTTTAGACAACTCCTTTGAGTTCGATCTCGTGCTTACACGAACACTATATTCCATATACGATTCGTGCGCTTGCGAGTATAAATTTTTAAAACATACCCATTTTGGGTCCATCAACCAGTACAAAAGGAGAAAATGAAATAGAAGATGAAGAAGAATCTGCAACTACAAACATTCAAGACTATCAGCTTGTAAGGGACAAAGAAAGAAGAGAAAATAGATCCCCAGAAAGACTTTATTTTGCAGACTGCACTGCTTTTGCATTAGCTTCAGTAGAAAAAGTAGAAAATTGTAACGACCCAAATTTACTAATAAGGCTTAAGGGCCTTGATTAGAATGTCGGGAGGGCATAAGGGTATAGTTGTAATTTTGGCACGTTGAGGGCATAAATGTAAACATTTGTGATAAATTGTTGAGACCACATTATTATGTGGATATATTCGCAGCTTGTGACTCGAGGCGATCCTAGTGGGCGGTTTAGCAGAAAAGTCACGGCGAAGATTTATACCCGGCTCATGGGAGTCCGGGGGTATTTCTAGGGATTTGGGAAGTATGCTGGAGATTATTTGATATTGAGGAAAATAATTGGTGATTAGTTAGGTGACGGGATGTAAGCGATTAATACTAGAGATATACGAGGATTTAACGGGAATTGGGAGTAATGACCAAAATGCCCTTAGAATGATTTAAAGGCTTAGGGTTTATGGGAGGGCAAATTGGTCATTTGGTTTAAAATCAGGGATAAGTATTACTCAACCTTTATGCACTTAGTGGAATGTTTAGAAACTAAAGGAAGCTGAAAATGAAAAGAAAAGAAGAAGGAGGGAAGGAAAGAAAAACAGAACACTTGGAGCTAACCCTTCTCTCTCACTCGGTTGGCTAATCTTCTTCATTTCTTGAGGATTTTCTGGAGCTGTAACTCAGGGAGATCTTGGGCTAGAGCTTGGAGTTAGGGTGTTTGATTTAGCTTGAGGATTAGCAAAGGTTACTCACCCAATTGAGGTAAGTTTCAAGGTTTTCTTTAGTTTCTGGTTTTGATGGTTAAATGGTTTTCTAAGCTGAGTTTTGATGGGAATTCTAGGGAGTTAAGGCAGAGGATTTGAGGAGTTGAAAGCTGAGGAGGTGAGGAAGATAACCTAGGTCAAAATTCTCCATTGAAGGTATGAAATTTTGGCTTTAAAGTTCTGAAGTATCTGATGTTCTGTTGAGTTTTTGAGTTTCAAGATCAATCATGGTGGTTTCTTTATTTTGGGGTGCATGTGGTTGAGTTTTGTATGGTTGGGTCATATGGGGTGAGTTATAGATGTTGGTAGGCTTGTTTTGGGGTATGGTTGAGGTTTTGATGAGTTTTGGAGAGGTTTGGTTCGAGGAAAATCGAAGGAAGAATTTTGGGGTTTGGCTGTGCTGTGACTAGCGATGTAGCGCTAGTCATTGGGCACTACAGTGCTAGGCCTTGTGGTCAGAGAGCTTTTTGGCTCTGTTTGTAGCGCTATAGCGCCCTCTTTATGGCGATGTAGCACTACCCTATTTCCAGAAGGGGTTTCTTGAGTTATTTCCTAGGGTTTTTGCCCGAGGGCTCGGGGTTTGATTCCACTACCCCGTTTGGTGGAATTAGGGCTTCCCGAGGGTAGTTTTTTTGAATTAAAGTTTGGTATGGTTCTAATTTGTGGTTGTGACTAGGTGTACGCTAGGGCTCGGAAGGGATCGTGCTTGAGGGTCAGTTTCATTGATTAAAGCTAGAAAACTGCACCCGGTTATGTGATTATGTTGGGACTAAGAGCTCCCTATATCTGTATGATGTCATAGATGGTATTATGCCATGGGACTGGTGATTGTTTACCGAGTTTTTCGGAAACGAATACAAACATAATAATAAAAAGATGAGAACTGTAGAAGTGCTGAAATGTAACTAAACAAACAGTGTTTTTACGTGGTTCAGGCGTTAACAAGCCCTAGTCCACGAGTCGATGTTATTATACTTGGAAAAGGTTACAGTAAGATGGCTGGTGTACAAGAACTTCACACACTCATAGTGTTTCTCTCGGGTTCTCTTGAAGAAGATGAAGCTAGAGAGATTTTAGTAGAGTTCTTGCTATGTGATTTGTTGGCCGTCCCTCTTCTTGTAAAATGAAGGGGTCTTTATAGCTAGGGTTTTGGATTAGGGTTTTTCTCTACGTACATGAGTCTTAATTACACCAGCCATAAATAGGGGATACAATTACTGTAGTAGCATGGCTACAAGACTCTATGTGGGTATATTTACGTGAAAGTATGGGGAACACACAAAGTCAGCCGTCTTTTCCAAGTTGTCAGCGGAACAGTAGGCGAAAAGGTACCCTTAGGCGTGCTGGGATGTGTGCGGCTTTGACCTGACGGGCGTGTCAGGCGGGATCCTGTGTCAGGTGGATATCATTCCAAATACGCCTCCTCCATGACTCGACCGCTTGGTTTTGTTCCGTGCGAGGCACGGAACTGTTTCCGCGGAGACCACTCGAAGAGCTTCTCCTGGAAGGGGCTTCCCCGAAGGATACCCCTTCGGGAGTCCGGGAGAGTTGACGAGTTTTCCGTGTCGTGTTTTCTTGGAAGAGTAATCCGGACACTAAACGGGAGAGGCGAAGCCTTTCTGTCCATCCGCGAGCTCTGGTCACCTACCGTGAAAGACATTGGTAATTCATCTTCCCCGAGGATGTCGATCTAACTGCTATCCGGAAATCTGGATAACATTTACCCCCCAAGGTCACGGAGCTTTGAGAGATCCGGGAGCTTGTACAGTCCTCCGGGTATTTCGGTTTCTTAGATTAGGCGAGGGGCCACCTTCTGTGTTCCCGAAAGGGTTCCTTTTTCCCGCCTGAGTGTTAGTATGAAAAAGAAAGGGAATTTCTTCTGTTTGAACTCGAGTACTCAAGTGCGGCAAGGGCCACGCGTCATGCTGAGAATGGTTCTGCGACCAAGACGTGTGCGTGAGGCGACTGGTTGAGTATGCGTGCGTCAGTCATCTGAGTAATGATTTGACGGTTTTTAATGGTACTCCGGGCCCGAGGTGGTATAATGATAGGAAATAAATACTTTATTCCCATCCGAGGAGTCATAAATAGGATCGTCGCTTCATCTCCAGCCGTTGGATCTGATGCACACGGAATGGGAAGATCGGGACCGTCCATTTTAGGAATTCGAAACGACTTCTTCCCTGCTATAAAAACGAGGGAACGGACCTTTCTTCTTCTTTACGCTTTCAAATTCTCTATCTTTCGGATTTTCAGATTTCCAAACCTTCGAACCCTCAGGCTTCCAAGCTTTCATTCCTTCGAACTTGCCACTTCTTTTGGCAAGGGATCTAGAAACTTTTCTTTTGGTTTGGCAGTGGGTTTATTCGCCGAAGTTCAGGGTTTGAATCGCCGTTCGTCTTTGCAGCTTTTACTCCTCGCGATCGTGCTGTGCAGTGATCCGGTTACTCCTTCAACCTCCAACTACCCGAATATCAGTAAGTATTTCTACTTTGCTCTTTCCTCCCAAACCTTAGGTTGTTGGTAGTTGTTAGAGTTGGGGTTTCTGCCATTTTCTCTTATGTGCATGCGTGAATAGGGCTTTGGTAGGCATGTGATTGATGTGAGTCGATAAGTAGCCTTTTTTGCATGCTTTGACGATTTGCGTTTGGAAAGTCGTTCTTTGTTTTGCCGTTTTAGGGCATAAGCATGAACGCCTTTAGGGTGTCTTTCTCTGGAAAAACACTTCTTTTGGTGGGCTTAGGCTCAGAGTTTGAGTCTGGTTCTTTGCTGCCCTTCGGGTGGCATGGTGCCAATCCCTCGGTAAGCTCGGTGGGAGCCTCTCCAACTAGTTTTCGGGGAGGGTCTCCCCGACGCCTTTGATACCACTAGGGTATGACAAAGGCGCTGACTGCTTAGAGTGTTTTCTTCTTTCTTTCTTTTGTCCAGTGATGAACATCTCAAAGGAACAACTCCTCGCTGTGGTGGAGGCTGATTCTGCCCAGGAGAAGGGTTCCCCTGTCGCTGGCGCAAAGGGGAAAGGAAAGGCAAAAGTGGTCGCGGCTAGCCCACCGACTTTCAATAGTTCAATCTTGGAGATGGACCAGAAGCCGAACCTTTTCAGGAATTATGGCATGCTGGAGCTGTATTCCTCCGAGGCAGGCCTGAAGAACATCCCAGGTCTGATGTGGCACCGTCTGTCGGTGCTGGGCGAGTCGGCTAGCCAGAGTCACGAGGGCTTTGGTGCCTGGAGCTGGGCACACATAGTGTGTGGGGCGCACTTGCCCCTAAGAAGTTACTTTGCCAATTTCTGTGTGAAGGCGGGGATTGCCCCCTTCCAGTTGATTCCTCCCAGCTACAAGCTCCTAGCGGGGTGGTTCATCTTTTGCAAGTCCCGGAAACTGGAAGCTCCTACCCCGGAGGAGGTGCTGTACTTCTACGAGTTGAAGTCTCAGCCTATGAGGGGTCATTCAGACAAGGTGGGGTTTTACAGGATGGAAAGGCACCCGGACGTGATGTGCCCCACCTGTCATACCGCGAGGGTTCCAGACCTCCGGGAGTACTGGTTCCTGACGACTGGCTTCCCGCTGAAGAGGGTGCCAGCCCTATCTTTGGACTTCAAAATCCCTGGTAAGTGCTCCTTCCTCTCCTTTTCAACTTTGTTTCTTTGCGTTTGATTTGCCTTTTGGGAGGATCTTTAATGCTTGTATTTGAATTTTGCAGAAGTCGTTCCGTGGACACCTCGCTGTGCGGAGATGATAAGGAGGTCCAAGTTCTATGAAGGGCTTTCTGAGGAAGAGTTGAAAGTGGAGGGACTTGTGACCTCCGAATCTTTGAGGGAGTATGGGCTACTCGCCTCTTTCCAAAACATCGAGCCCGTGAGTGGCAGGGGGCAAAGTCAGGTGTCTGCCGACATCCGGGAGCAGATTGCCCTGGACCTATCCAAGGTGATCAACCAAGCAGCCCGGGACGAGAATACTTTATCTCCTAGTTGGGCGGAGAGGTTCCCCGACCCCCAGCCGGAGGAGGAGGAGATCGAGGCCCGCCACGCCGCGGCTTACCCTAACGAAGGGGCTCCGGGGGCTAGTACCTCCGGGAGAGGTAAGACTAGTTTTCGATTGATCCACACCCTCAGCCTGTCTGAGGTTTCCCGGACCTCTCAGATGGGGTTTGATCCCCGTTTCCTTAGGCTAGATCCGCGTAGGATACCCTTCGACAGATATTGCGATAAGGTAGATGAACTTCTCGGGTGTCTGAGTGACGGTAGTCTGCCAGAAGGTGTCATCATGGTTGACCCTTCTTCCCTCAGCATGTCATTCCCGGACTTCAAGGAGTACGGGAGCTTCCTGGAGCAGGAAGCGGTGTTTTGTTTTGCTCGGGGAAGGCCATCCACGTTTCTCGTGCATGGTCGTCCCTTTCAAACTTTTCTTTTTCTTGTTTCTTGTTCTCTGCTGGCCGACTTGCTTGTGCTTTTATGTCTTGTCTTCCACTTATCTTTTTTTTTTCATTGCTTGTTGGTTCGTTAACCTTGCTTTGTGTGTTTCTTGCAGAGTATCCAGAAGCCAAGATGTTGGGGAGAGTTACTTTGCTCATTAAGAAGGCTGCCACCAGCCAAGACCCGTCCATGGGGAAAGGACGGAAGTCCAAGGCTGGTAGGGGGGGTAAAGCTGCCACCCCCAAGAAGACAAGTGGCGAGGCGCAAGCGTCTCCGGAGGTAGAGAAATTTCCTGCTGACGGGCCTTCCGAGACTATGATGGTCTCGAGTAGCAGCAGCGACGGGGAAGGGCTTGTGTTCCCCGTGAAGACAACTGGGGTGAACAAGCGTCCCGGAGAAGATGCTGAGGGTGCTAACAAGAAACGCCTTAGACACTCTTCTCCTGGTCGAAGGCAACAACAACAGCAACGACAGCAACCACAACTACAACAACAGCAGCAACAAGAACAACAGAGACGATCACCAACGCCACAGCGGCAGCAACAACAACATCCAAACCAGCAGCAGCAACAAGGGCAATTACTTCCGCTGCCGCAGCAGCAAAAGCAACAGACCGGGGCCTTAATACCCCGGCTTCCTCCTCCTCCGGCCCAAAAGGGGTCCACCCTTTCGGGGTCTCCTTCTTCTCAGCCAACAAACCTTCCTCTGCCTGGCTTGAAGTTCCACTTCCCTCGGAAGCCAACCAGTTTCCCCGCTGCCCTCCTGGAGGGTGTAAGACGGGCCGATAGTTTTTTGAAGAGGCGGTTAGAGGCGGAGAAGGCTGTTGCTCAGGGAAGGGCAGATAACTTGTCTGCCATGAAGAGAGCTGAGCTGGCCGAGGGGGTGAGATCCCTTCACCCGGCCGGAGCGGTTTTGGATGGCCCAGCCTTGGAGAAGAGGCTGGTGCCTAGGCTCGGATGTGCATTGGCGCCGTTCGGAGCTGAGATGATGGAGGACATGGCCCTGAGCTTGTGCGAGCTCAATTTTGAGAAATGGGCCATCAGTAGCAGTAAGGATCCGCTGTTGCTGACACACGCTGTGAAGCAGCAACTGTCCAGGGTAGGCCGTCAGTTGCGTTTTGGGATCACTTGTCTTAGCACATTTGGTTCTGCTTAACTCATTCTGTTATCTTTCCTTGCAGGCCTCTATGATCGCGGAACGCTCGTTCCGGGAGGTTGGTGCAGTTCTGGTTCAGCTGGAGGAGAGCCAGCTGGCTCGCCAGGCCTTAGAGGCGGAGAAGCAGAAACTGACCCAACAGGCCTTGGAGGCTTCGGAGAAGATTGATCAGGTCCGGCGCATGGCTGAGGAAGAGGCGGACAAGAAATATCTTGCCAAATACCAAGAGTACCGGGCCAAGGCAGAGAATGAGTTCAGACAGCGGTCGGATGAGATGAAGGCCGAAAACTCCAAGCTCCGGGAAGAGCTGTCCCAAGCCAGGGTGGAGAAGGATACTTTGGAAGCCCGCTTGCAAGCGAAAAATGATCTCGTCCTTAAGCAGCAAGGGGAATATTCCACTCTTCAGAATAAGCTGCACGAGGAGGAGCAACTTCACAAGAGGAGCAGGGATCTCGTGTCTATGCTGGAGTTGGGGATCGCTGAGAAGGATAAAGAGATCGGAGCCTTGCAATTCACTGCCAGGGGGCATGTGACCGAGAAGCAATCCGTGCTGAACCAAAACAAGGAGCAGCGCAAGGAGATTGATTCTCTTAAGGGAGAGCGGGATGCCTCCAAGGCCGAAATGGAAAAATTGAGGGCTCAACTAACTGTCGCAGAGGCACAGCTGGCAACCTCCGAGGCGGAGCGCTTGAAGGAGAAGGAGGATGCTGAGGTGATACTGAACAGGACGATTAATATATCGCATGTGGTCCTCATGCATCAACTCTGGAAAGTGAACCCGGAGGTATTAGGCTATCTGGGAGATGATGCCGAAGCCATGAGGGAGAAGCTACTCATGTGGGATCAAGGCCCAGAGGCGTACGTCCAAACTTACAACATTGACGAACGTGCTGGAGCCCCTGAGGTGGGAGATCCCGGAGAGGCGGGGACCTCTGAACCTTCCCGTGACAAAGTTCCGCCTTCCAATGAGCCGACTCCGCCAGCCTCAGTTGAAGCCGATGCCCCCGAAGCCGCGGTTGTGGAAGCTGCAGCTACCCCCAATGCTTGAAGGGGTTTTATCTTTAATTATTTTTCATTTTGAGTTTTTCATTGCGGACATATTTGCCATAATTATAGCATTCTCCTTTCTTTTCTGCCGAGTTCTTTATTTATCTTTGCGCTTAGAGTAGACTTTTATACGGTAGAAACTGTTGTAGGGGCGCATGAGGTTTTGGTTCCAACGGCCAAAACCTATGCACTTCCCACTTGAAGCTCTAACGGATGATGTCTTTTCCCACGTAGTTTCTAGGTTACGAAGGTTTCCTGGTTCCAACGGTCAGGCTCCTTTCACCGTATTTTAGCTTTCCTAAGGCAAATAGCCAATCCCGGGACTTGTAGTTATACTGTTCGCTGGGATTGCTACGGTGAGCCGTTCCATGGTTTGGAACGGGAGTTCTTTTGGTGAGCGTCGCTAGACTTAAGGTTAGATCTTTGCGAAGAAAAACTAACTGTTGTTGCGAACCTCATGGTGGCTGACTTCAGGGACCTGGCATGGAGCCCTGCGAGGCAAGGCTCGTTGCTGTCGGGGAAATCGCCACGCCCACCAGGTGTGATCCCGGAGCAGGGGCTTTGCGAAGCAAGGCCTGCTGTGAGTGGGGGATCGACCATGTCTGCTCCTGGAGCTGAAACTTGCAATGGCCGAGGAGCTCGCCATGCATTATTTTGTGAGATCTGGAGCTGGAGCCTGCGAAGCAAGGCTTACAACGGTCGCGGATCTTGCCATCTTTCGCCTTGCGGGACCCGGAGCTGGAGCTTGCGAAGCAGAGCTTTACAGCGATCACGGATCTTTCCATCTTTCGCCTTGCTGGACCCGGAGCTGGAGCTTGCGAAGCAAAGCTCTACAACGATCGCGGATCTTGCCATCTTTCGCCTTGCGGGACCCGGAGCTGGAGCTTGCGAAGCAAAGCTCTACAGCGATCGCGGATCTTGCCATCTTTCGCCTTGCGGGAGCTGGAGCTGGAGCTGGAGCTTGCGAAGCAAAGCTCTACAGCGATCGCGGAGTATTCTGCAAAGGACTTGTCAGGGAGTTGGGGGTGTTTTGGCGTAGCTCTATGAACGTGCCTCAACCCCCAGTCCTGTCCATCGCTGGGCTACACAGGAGATAATTTTCATGATACATAATGGCAGGCATTTCCATGGCAATTTTCACATAAGCACATAATGCACATATGACACGTAATGCAAGCATGTTCATGGCAACAAATAAACCTAAGCTTAACAATTTAAACATTTCAAACAATTTAAAATTTTCAAACACAATGCTAGCAGGGGTCATCTTAATATCTCCCCAAGGGCATCAGCTCCAGAGCGCCATCCGTTTCGCGTTCCCAGCATCCAACAACGAGGCAGAACACGAAGCCATGTTAGCTGGATTACGACTGGCCAGAGAAGTCGGAGCCCAAAAAATCGAAGTATACAGCAACTCCCTACTTGTGGTAAACCAAATATCCGGGGAATACCAGACGAAAGGCGAAAAAATGGCTGCCTACGTGTCTCTCTCCCGCGGCCTACTGCAGCATTTCAAAGGCTACCAAATCCGCCAGGTCCCCCGGGACCAGAACTCACTCGTGGACACGCTGGCCAATCTCGCAACAGACCCGGAGATTGAACAGTATGGTCTGGTGCCCATCGGGCACTTAGAAGCACCCACTACCGAGACACAGAGGGTAAATGCCATCATCGACCATTCCCATTCCTGGATAGGGCCCATCCTCAGATTTCTCACCACCGGAGAGCTCCCCACTGATAAAGCTGACGCAAGAAAGCTCCAGTATCAAGCTCCCCGATACGTGGTTATGGATGGAAAGCTTTACCGCAGGGGGTTGTCCATACCCTTCCTTAGGTGTGTTGCCGGAACCGAAGTCAGCGCCATCATCCATGAGGTTCACGGAGGCTTCTGTGGCGACCATACCTCCGGGCCGAGCCTCTCCAAAAAGATCCTTCGACAAGGATACTTCTGGCCCACCATGAAGAAGGATTGTGTGGATTATGTCAGAAGGTGTGAGCAGTGCCAGAGGTATGCCAAGGTTCCGCGAGCGCCGCCTACAGAAATTACCTTAATGACCAGCCCCTGGCCGTTCGCCGTTTGGGGCATTGACCTAGTAGGTTCCCTCCCAACTGGAAAGGGTGGAGTGAAGTATGCCATAGTCGCGGTAGACTACTTCACCAAATGGGCTGAGGCTGAACCTATGAACACGGTCACATCTAAAAAAGCACTGGACTTTGTCGTCAGGAATATAGTGTGTCGTTTTGGGCTTCCACGAAAAATTATGTCCGACAACGGGAAGCAATTTGATAGTGAACACTTCACGAACTTCTGTGCTTCGCATGGAATTATCAAAAGCTTTTTCACAGTCGCCAGACCCCAGGCTAATGGGCAAGTGGAGGCTGTAAACAAAATATTAAAGACCACGTTGAAGAAAAAACTCCAAGCCTGCAAGGCTCACTGGCCAGAAGAACTTCCGCGAGTACTTTGGGCCTATCGCACAACAGAGAGAACTTCGACGGGGCACACGCCTTATTCCATGACCTTCGGTTGCGAGGCCGTCATCCCAGTAGAAACTATGATCCCCTCTCACAGGCAGGATACCTACGACCCTACCCGGAACCACGCCCTTCTCCAGGAGTCCCTGGACATGATCGAAGAGCTCCGGGAGCAGTCGCAGGTCCAACTAAAAATGTACCAAGGCAAGATAGCCCGACACTTTAATACGAGAGTCAAGAGCCGTACATTCGAAGTTGGGGATCTTGTCCTACGGAGAGTATTTCCTGCTACGCAGGATCCGGGAGTGGGAGTCCTCGGACCCAACTGGGAAGGCCCCTACGAAGTCCAAGAAAAAGTGGGCCATGGGACGTATCAGTTAAAGAGACTCGACGGATCTAAAGTCCCACGCGCCTGGAACGTGGAGCACCTCCGCCGTTACTACCAGTAGGCCCCGGACCATCTAGTCGGAAGTCCTTGATGAAATTAGCAAAAGTGAAAAATGTGGAAATAATCCTCCCTGTTGTAAAACCCACGCCTAGCAGGCTAATGTAATGAAACACGGAGAGATTCACTCCGCTTTTACTGCACTTTTTATCCCTGTGTTCAAAGCTGCGTTTTAACAAGTGACCACGCGGTCCAGAGACGTCCGGACCCCACGCTCACTTGGGGGGGTATACATGGCTAAGGCATAGCCATACGCCCCTTGAACAAAACGTACACAGAACACCCCTTATGGCACTGCTCACACCTTCTGTAGGCGGCGCTCGCGGAACCTTGGCGTACCTCTGGCACTGCTCACACCTTCTGACATAATCCACACAATCCTTCTTCATGGTGGGCCAGAAGTATCCTTGTCGAAGGATCTTTTTGGAGAGGCTCGGCCCGGAGGTATGGTCGCCACAGAAGCCTCCGTGAACCTCATGGATGATGGCGCTGACTTCGGTTCCGGCAACACACCTAAGGAAGGGTATGGACAACCCCCTGCGGTAAAGCTTTCCATCCATAACCACGTATCGGGGAGCTTGATACTGGAGCTTTCTTGCGTCAGCTTTATCAGTGGGGAGCTCTCCGGTGGTGAGAAATCTGAGGATGGGCCCTATCCAGGAATGGGAATGGTCGATGATGGCATTTACCCTCTGTGTCTCGGTAGTGGGTGCTTCTAAGTGCCCGATGGGCACCAGACCATACTGTTCAATCTCCGGGTCTGTTGCGAGATTGGCCAGCGTGTCCGCGAGTGAGTTCTGGTCCCGGGGGACCTGGCGGATTTGGTAGCCTTTGAAATGCTGCAGTAGGCCGCGGGAGAGAGACACGTAGGCAGCCATTTTTTCGCCTTTCGTCTGGTATTCCCCGGATATTTGGTTTACCACAAGTAGGGAGTCGCTGTATACTTCGATTTTTTGGGCTCCGACTTCTCTGGCCAGTCGTAATCCAGCTAACATGGCTTCGTGTTCTGCCTCGTTGTTGGATGCTGGGAACGCGAAACGGATGGCGCTCTGGAGCTGATGCCCTTGGGGAGATATTAAGATGACCCCTGCTCCAGCTCCTTTTTCATTTGAGGCTCCGTCTACATAGACCTTCCATGTGGGAAGTTCCGGGACAGGATCTTCCGGGAGGTCGTTCATTCCCGAGCATTCCACAATAAAGTCCGCGAGAGCTTGACCCTTTATGGAAACACGTGGTTGGTAGTGGACGTCGAACTGGCTCAGTTCCATGGCCCACTTAAGCAATCTGCCAGAAGACTCGGGCTTCTGCAAGACTTGTCGGAGAGGGTGGTTGGTGAGTACTTTGATGGTGTGCGCCTGGAAATATGGCCTTAGCTTCCGCGAAGCAATTAGCAAGCAGAGGGAGAGTTTTTCGATCATTGAATACCTGGACTCGGCATCCAGTAACCTCTTGCTTACGTAATACACAGGGAGCTGGATACGGCCATCTTCCCGGACGAGAGCGGCACTCACCGCGTGCTCTGTCACAGCTAAGTATAATAACAACGCCTCTCCTTCGACAGGTTTTGACAGAATGGGAGCTCGGGTTAAATGTTCCTTGAGGTGTTGGAAGGCTGCTTCGCATTCGGGGGCCCACTCGAACTTCTTGTTTCCTCGCAACACGTTGAAGAAGGGGATACACTTGTCAGTGGCCTTGGATACAAAGCGGCTGAGAGCAGCTATCCTTCCGGTAACACTCTGGACATCCTTATGCTTCCGGGGGGAAGGCATATCTATGAACACCTTAATTTTCTCAGGGTTGGCTTCCACTCCGCGGGAGCTGACAATGAAACCGAGGAACTTCCTAGACGAGACCCCGAAAGTACATTTCTTTGGATTCAGTTTCATTCCGTACTTTCAGATCACGGCGAAAGCTTCCTCAAGGTCGTCACTGTGGTCCCCGGAGGTCTTGGACTTTACCAACATGTCGTCCACGTACACCTCCATGTTCCTCCCCAGCTGGTCCTTGAACATCCTATTTACTAGGCGTTGGTACGTCGCCCCAGCATTCTTCAAACCGAAAGGCATGACCACGTAACAGTAGACACCTTTGTCCGTGAGGAAGCTGGTGTGTTCCTGGTCCGCGACATGCATCTTGATCTGGTTGTATCTGGAGTACGCATCCATGAAGGATAAGAGTTCGTACCCGGAAGTAGCGTCTACCATCTGATCGATTCGCGGAAGAGGGAAACAATCTTTCGGGCAGGCCTTGTTTAGGTCCGTGAAGTCAATGCACATTCTCCAGGACCCATCGGGTTTCGGGACCAGAACTGGGTTGGCCAACCACACGGGATAGTGTGACTCCTGGAGAAAGCCTATGGACATCAACTCGTCCACTTCAGCTTTGACGTCTTCGGCCCTCACTGGGTCTAACGGCCTCCTCTTTTGGAAAACCGGAGTTGCAGATGGGTCTATGTTGAGTGCGTGGCACGCAACATTAGGATTAATCCCCGTCATATCAGCGTGGCACCATGCCAGGATATCCTGATTATTCTTCACAGTGGCCACGATCTTATCTCGAATGGCCGACGGCAGGTTTTTCCCCACCTGAATGACTTTGGTGGGATCTCCCGGGTTGAGGATCACCTCTTCGACTTCCTCCATCGGCTCTATCGCTTTCTCGATTCCCACTCTTGGGTCGAGTTCGTCAAAGCATGCCCCTTGAGCACCCCCAGTCTCTGGTAACTCTTCCGTCAAAGGAATGGCAGCAACCGTCTCCTGGACCGTGTAAACGGATCAGACGGAGATGTTATAACAGCTTCGTGCACTTCGTTGGTCTCCTCGGAGGGTGCCAATACGCCCATCGTCGCACGGAAACTTTAAGCACAAGTGACGTATCGAGGTTATGGCTCCACAATCTATTAGGACCGGTCGGCCTAGGATGGCATTATACGCCGTGGGGCAGTCGACCACCACGAATGTGCAGTGCTTGAAGGCACAAGCGTCGCTTTCTCCCCTGAGGGTGACTGGAAGTTGAATTTTGCCTAATGGCATGAGTGCATCCCCATTGAACCCTTGAAGCTGGATGGGGCATGGGGTCAGGTCTGTCTCGGTTAATCCGATCGCGTGGAAAGCCGCTTTGAAGAGGATGTTTACGGAGCTTCCGTTGTCGACCAAGATCCGTGAGACCTTCTTATTGGAAATTTGGGCTTCCACCACGAGGGGATCGTTGTGGGGGAAGTGCACATGTCGAGCATCGTCCTCCGTGAAGGTGATGGGAAGGTCCATCATTCGGGGACGTTGAGCAGGTGATTGAACCAAGGCGCACATCTCCCCGGTGTGTTCTAACTCCCTCAAGTACCTCTTCTGGGAGTTGCGGGTGCTTCCGGCAAGGTGCGGTCCTCCGGAAATGGTGGCTACGTGTCCGTCAATGGGTGGCGGAGCAAGGCCGGGCGGATATGGGTTGCCCGGTCCTGAAGCCAACAAGGCAATGGGTGCCGGAGCGGTTGGAGCAGGAAGCGCTGGGAACTGAGACCCGGGAGCTTGGGGGTGACCGGCTCCAGGAGCGCTTGCGGTCCCCCTCTGTCCCGGGGAATATGCAGCTCCGGGAACTACCCCCTGTCCGGGATAGATAATGGGTATCCTCACCCACTGACCGAGGTGTCCCGCTCTTGCCAAGGACTCGATCTCATCCTTCAGCTGAAGGCACTCGTTCGTGGTGTGCCCCACGTCTCCGTGGAACTCACACCTCTTATTGGAGTCTCGCGGACGCCTTCCTCCGTGAGACACTTTCGGGGGCTTCCTGTAGTTGACCATATTATAGGTCGCCCGATAGACATTCTCTCGCGAGTCTATCAAACTGGTATATTCCGCGAACTTGGGCTCATAGTCCTTCCGGGGTTTCTTTGAATGGTCTCCCCGGTTGGAGTTTCTTCCGCTTCGTTTACTCCGTGATTGGCTCAAGTTACGTTCTGGGCCTTCCGCTTGCGGTTGCGACGGTCCGGGAGCGATACTACATCCGGTTTTTACAGCTCCGTACCCAGAGAAATGGGTTTGACTTGGCGTTTGAGCAGACGCGGAAGGCCCATACACGCTTGGAGTGAACTGGGCTCCTGGAAGCGTAAGGGCTGGTGCGGGAGCTTGCGAAGCAAAGCTCGGCGCAGTCACGGAAGGCGTCGGAGCTGGGGGAACTCCAAAGGCCTGCTGGTAGGCATCCTCAAGGTTGATGATTCCCTGAGCTTTTGACATGAATTCGGACAGCGTTTCTGCCCGTCTCCTTTGCATTTCTCCCCATAGCAGGGAGTCGACAGTAAGGCCCGATTGAAGGGCGATAAGCTTCATGTCGTCGCTGACCTTGGTCTTTGCAGCAGCTTCCATCATTCTCTGAATGAAAGCTTTGAGGTTCTCATGGGGTAGCTGCTTGATGTTGGTTAAGGAACCAACCTCCATGTCGTGGTCTCGGGCAGCAATGAACTGCCTCCTGAATGCAGACTGTAGCTCCTTCCAACTGTGGATGGATCCGGGAGCTAACCGTTTCCACCAGTCCTCCGCGGACTTGGTAAGGGTGAGTGAGCAGCACATGCATTTGGCGTCCTCATTGACGCGCGCCACTTGCATCATTTTGTTGTATTTAGCTAGATGGGTGCGCGGGTCTGTCCTCCCCTCATATAAATCTATGTGAGGCATCTTGAAGTTATCTGGGAGGGACGTTTCCGCGATCCTCCGAATACATGGTTCCGGGTCTTCCTCCTCAGAGTCTGACAAGGCCCCACTTTGCTTCCGGACCAGCTTGGTCAAGGCAGCAATCTGTTCCTCGAGCCTCTTTGTATCACTCTCCGGGAGGTCACGTCCCCGGAGCTTGTCATTAATATGATTTCGGAGGTCAGCTTCGCGAGGCCGGGCCTTTTCTCCTTTGGCCTTTTCATACTTGGCCTCCAACTTTCTTCTTAGATCCACCGTGGACCAGCTATCTTCGGAGTGCGAGTTCGCAGCCCGACCGTCCTGGTTGACGGAATCACTGGGGCGGTTTTTCCTTCCCCTAGGCCTGGGTGCCTTAGCACCGGGCCCTTTAGGCACAGAGTGCCCCCTTGGGGCTGAAGGACGTCTGGGCTTAGGAGCGCCAGAGACCTTCTGCGCGCGGGGGGGTGGGGGGGGCAGTCAGCCTGGTGATTCACTCCTTTAGGAGGTGCAGGGGCGTCAGCGCGCACAGGCTCTCCAACTTTTTCTTTGCCCTTGTTAGGGGCGGCTTTGGATGGTCCAGCAGCGGCTGGATCCGGCATGGGGGCATCAGCACCACCTAGAACAGAGGCATCCTCGTCCGAGTCGCCTAGATCTCCGAACTTACTTTGGAGGCGCTCCATCATGCGTTACATTTTTTCGGAGACGCGCTCCTGCTCATCAAGCTTGGCCTTAGTGGCCACCAGTTCTTCGGCTACTTGGACCAGTTCTGGGTCCTTCTCATAGTAGCAGCCGTCTTTGTAGTAACCGTCTTGGACATACTCCTCTTCGTCTTCTAAGTATGTCGTATCTTCAGTACTGACCCGATCCTGGCGTGACGTCGGGTCTTCACCTTAGTAGTCCAAGGGTTCGTTTTGTACCGCATCTTCCATCACGGTATCGGGGTTGACCGTAGCATTTTTGTCAACAGCGGATTTTCTCGTAGTCACCATCTTTTAGCACGGAGCGAATACAAAAAATGCATACAGAAAAAGAGCTGACTAATAACTTCCTACAGCTCTCATTGAAAGCACCAAAATGTTTACCGAGTTTTTCGGAAACGAATACAAACAGAATAATAAAAAGATGAGAACTGTAGAAGTGCTGAAATGTAACTAAACAAATAGTGTTTTTACGTGGTTCAGGCGTTAACAAGCCCTAGTCCACGAGTCGATGTTATTATACTTGGAAAAGGTTACAGTAAGATGGCTGGTTTACAAGAACTTCACACACTCACAGTGTTTCTCTCGGGTTCTCTTGAAGAAGATGAAGCTAGAGAGATTTTAGTAGAGTTCTTGCTATGTGATTTGTTGGCCGTCCCTCTTCTTGTAAAATGAAGGGGTCTTTATGGCTAGGGTTTTGGATTAGGGTTTTTCTCTACGTACATGAGTCTTAATTACACCAGCCATAAATAGGGGATACAATTACTGTAGTAGCATGGCTACAAGACTCTATGTGGGTATATTTACGTGAAAGTATGGGGAACACACAAAGTCAGCCGTCTTTTCCAAGTTGTCAGCGGAACAGTAGGCGAAAAGGTACCCTTAGGCGTGCTGGGATGTGTGTGGCTTTGACCTGACGGGCGTGTCAGGCGGGATCCTGTGTCAGGTGGATATCATTCCAAATACGCCTCCTCCATGACTCGACCGCTTGGTTTTGTTCCGTGCGAGGCACGAAACTGTTTCCGCGGAGACCACTCGAAGAGCTTCTCCTGGAAGGGGCTTCCCCGAAGGATACCCCTTCGGGAGTCCGGGATAGTTGACGAGTTTTCCGTGTCGTGTTTGCTTGGAAGAGTAATCCGGACACTAAACGGGAGAGGCGAAGCCTTTCTGTCCATCCGCGAGCTCTGGTCACCTACCGTGAAAGACATTGGTAATTCATCTTCCCCGAGGATGTCGATCTAACTGCTATCCGGAAATCTGGATAACAGTGATAAACGGCCTAAGAGTGCCGGAATCAATATTTGCGCACAGGGCGCGACTCAGCCGCTAGTAGCTGAGGATAGCTTGATATTCACTGAGCTCGGTTTAAGCGGCCTAGAGTCAGTGGGATAAATAGGGGTGCGACCTAAGGGCGTCAACCCAGGTTATTATATGTTAATTGGTTGTTAATGCTAATTGATAAGCTTGGTATGCTGAATGCCTGATTATATGGATGTTTTGGACTGTTGAGTATATGATTACACTGTATAAATTACCTCATTGTTTGATTGATGATTATGCTCTGTTACTGTGTTTCCTTGCTGGGCCTTGGCTCACGGGGTGCTACGTGGTGCAGGTAAAGGCAAGGGTAAAGTGGACCAGTCCTAAGTGGGAGAGCTTTGAGGTTGAATGTACATAGTCAGGCGATCGGTCGCCACGACCGAGGAGTTGTACAAGATGGGAAAAGCCTAAATGTCTGTTTTGCCCTTAGAGTGGCTAGTAGCTGTACTTTTATCTTGAAATTTTGTAAACTATCTTTTAACGTTATTACTTTTGGGATCCCATGTAAAAGAATGTTTGATTATATGAAATGTAGCTTTTGTAACCAAAATCTTTTAACCCTAGTTCAACTATAGTTTCAATAACACATTTCTAACTAAATGACTTGATTTGCAAGTCTTACACCTTTATAAACACACAGTGTAACAGTCTTGGCTATCCAATGCGTTACAAAAATTCTGAGTCGAATTCCTATGAGGAAGTTGTGAATAGCAAAGATGGCAAGAAATTGTTGAAAGCTATAGATGAAGAAATAAATTCCCTGAAGAAAAACAATACCTGGAAAGTTGTGACAAGACCACCTGGACAAAAGTTTATAGGGTGCAAATGGATTTTCAAAATAAAGGAAGGAATGCTAGGTGAGAAAATAAGGTATAAGGCCATACTTGTGGCTAAAGGATTCAATCAAAGAGAGGGTATAGATTTCAATGACATTTTCTCCCCAGTTTTCAAACATACCTCAATTAGAATCATGATGGCCAAGGTTGCACAATTTGACTTAGAAATGGATCAAATGGATGTTAAGACAACCTTTCTCCATGGAAGACTTGAAGAAAAAATCTACATGGAGGAACCAGATGGATGCAAGAGTCACAATTCAAATCAGGTATGTCTATTACAAAAATCACTTTATGGGCTAAAGCAAGCTCCGAGACAGTGGAATATGAGGTTTCATGAGTTTATGACTGACATAGGTTTCACAAGAAGTGATTATGACCGTTGTGTGTATTATAATGATGAACCAATTTGGTTATTATTATATGTGGATGATATACTCATCATAGGGAAGAAAAGGCAAGCAATAGACAAATTAAAGATGCAACTAAGCTCAAAATTTGAGATGAAAAATCTCGGGGAGGCAAAGAGATTACTTGGGATAGACATTAAGAGGGAAAGACCAGAAAGGATATCACTTTCCCAAAGAGATTACATACAGAAAGTAATTGATAAATTCTGTATGAGTGAAGCTAAACCAGTCACCACACCTTTGGCTTAACATTTCAAGTTGTCTCAGACTCAAGCACCTAAAACAGAAGAATAGAAGAACTACATGGATACAGTGTCTTATGCATCTTGTGTTGGGAGTCTAATGTACTGTATGGTATGTACAAGGCCTGATTTGGCCTATGCCTTCATCATGGTAAGCAGATTTATATCTGACCCAGGGAAAGAACACTGGTCTGCAATAAAGTGGATACTAAGGTATCTAAAGGGTACAATAGATATGGGACTTGTTTACAACAACAAAATGGGAAATGAGACTGAAGTAAATGGCTATGTTGACTTCGACTATGTAGGAAGCATAAACACTAGGAGATCAATAACAGGTTATGCATTTACTGTCCAAGGTGGATGTGTTAGCTGGAAATCCAATCTTCAAATGGTGGTTGCTCTGTCATCAACAGAGGCAAAATTTATGGCTGCCACATAAGCCATAAAAGAAGCAATCTGGCTCAAAGGATTCACCAAGGAGTTGGGTTTCAAATAAGACGATATTACTGTACACTGTGACAACCAAAGTGCTTTGCACTTAAAGAGAAACCCAATGTTTCATTAAAGATCAAAACATATAGATATCAAACTACATTTCATTAGATATGTTATTGCAAGGAAGGAAGTATGTGTCAAAAAGATTGGAACAAAGGAAAACCCAGCAGACATGATGACCAAATATGTAAGTTAGGCCAAGTTTAGACTTTGTCTAAACTTGCTAAACATTCTCAGCTACTGATCAGTAGGCAAGACCAGTTCAGTCCCAGTTCATATGGCCTAAACCTCATTCAATGACCAAGGTGAATGATTGTTATGATTGGTCACTAAATGAGGTTTACACTTAAAGCTAACAGAATAAACTAACTATATGTTATGACAGTTAGTGTCGTGTACCCTTTGTGTAAAGCTATATATAACTAGTTCTTTTTGTAATCTAGGTGCCAGTTTTGAGTGAGAATCATTTTGAGTGTATTAGTAAGCAAAAGAAAGAGTCAGAAGGAGGGTTGTACTGGCATGGTGTGTGTCTGATCACCAAAGCCACAAGTGAGATCAACTGTAACTAGAAGCATGGCTTCTCTGAGTGTGAGTCCGAGTACTCTTCTCCAAATTGATTGTAATCCTCTTCAGTTAGCTTAATAAAGATTCTAAGCCATTGGGGCTGTTCTGGCCGAGGAGTAGGCAGGTGATGTGATTCATCATTTAGTTCGAACCTCGTAATCTTTGGTGTCCTATTTTATTTTATTTGATTTCAATTGTTTAATCCAGTTCATCAATTAGTATTTTAACTTGTCATCTAATCATTGCATTGTCTTGTTTTAATCCTGTTCTTGATCGAGGTATCATTCACAACAGTAATTAAATCAATTATTGCCCTCCAGGCACGCTAATCAAGGCCTTAAGCCTTATTAGCAAATTTGGGACGCTACAAATGGTGTGTCTTACAAGTGAACAATAGGCTCATATTTATATAAATTGAGACACTCTTTGAATTTCAAATTCCACCAACTCCCATGGTTGTTATTGTAGGAACTTGGAATTTAAGTCTAGATGTACACTCCCTATTATTTTCCAAAAACATAAAAGAAACATAGAATAACATGGTATATATATGAACATTAGATTCATAAATTAAAACAAACACAAAGATGTAGAAACTTATGAATACGTAGCAGAACAATGACTCCTTCCTTTAGATTCTCTAACCTTTGATTCTTAGTGGAAGCAAGGTATTACCAAGAATCTAAACCGCATAGATTGTGCAAAAGTCTTCCAAGAATATCTCTAAATCAAGTCTAACAAAGGGTGGGCAAGTTCTCAACACATGAGATAGAATTAGAGATGGAAGAACAAGAGAACGAGCGACCAAGAAATGATTAGACTGTATAGATTTTCACTTACCCAATGAATCAATTGAAACTCTCCTACTAAAAGCCCAAGACATCACATTCCTTATATAGGCAAATTAATCGACTTTATTTAAATTCATTAAAATAACAAAAAAAAAATCAAAGCCTTGAGCTCCCACAAATGGACTTGGGCCTAATCTCTTTGTTTTGGATTTAAATCCAAATTGGGCCTGAATTCAAAATCTTTTTATTAATTAAATAAATAATTAAATCACTATTCAAATTAACTAATTAAAATTTGAAACTTGATTTAATATTATTTATTTATATTGACACCAATTTATCAATATTAATAAATTTTCCCAAATATTCTCTTTTATTCCCAAATTCTTTTTACATGTAAATATCACTAAATTAACCTAGTTAATTTGATATTTCTAATTCATAATGAAATCAATTTTTTCGGACTATTAAACTCTATTTGATAAGAGACGACATGGGGACCATGGATCCATGAACCCAAGCTACAATAAATTTTCATGAGTTTATTTATTAAATAAATTATCTCACATTTTATTAATTCTTCATGACTCCACTATAAATTCAGAATTGAACTCTTGAATTCATAGAACGTCTTTTCCAAACCACAAATACTTTATCCATTGTTATAATCATTATAGTCAGTCAATCCTTTGTTAATGACTTACTAACGAGCTGGGTACAAATTATACCATTTTACTACTCATTTGTATTTTATCCTTAACTCCCACTAAGTCCCTTGTAAATTATAAATCTGTGAACTTAATCACATATATGAGCGCTCAATCATTTACCCTTTTAGTCTAAGCTATTTAGGAAGTCATATTTTCACCTCTCATACAAAAGCTATAGATTTCATATCTATGTTTAATACTCTCACTCAATTACACTACTAAACCTCCGAGATGTAAGTATGAACTAGATCATAGGTTAAGCTGGTAACGAGCAAGTCAAATATAATTAGCAGAATATTTTCACTAAGAATTAAGATCAACTTGACCTATGGTCAATGTTGTGACATTGATTAGATTCGATAACAACGATACTTATTTATTTATCAATAATCAATATCGTTCCTTGTAACGACCCAAAATCACTAATAAGGCTTAAGGGCCTTGATTAGTGTGCAGGGAGGGCACGATTGGTTTATGTGTGAATTAAGTAGTTAAATGCATGATTCTGTGATAAGCATGCTTGTATGGTTATATGAATGTGTATGTGAAATGCATGTCTACGAGTATTAGTATGCATGTAAGCCCCGTTTAGCTTAAAGGGGTATATTTGTAAATTTAGCCCATTGAGGGCGTAAATGTAATTATATGTTATAATTGTGAGGACCACATTATTATGTGGGTAAATCTGCAGCATGTGACTTGAGGCGATCCTAGGGAGCTAGTTAGTGGGAAAGTCACAATGGGACCTAATACTTGACTTGGGGAAAGTCAAGGGGTATTTCGGGTATTAGATGATTATTTGGGTTATTGAGTTATGGAAATAAATAATTGGAGATATATTTGAGGTTAGGAAGCTTAGGTGGGAATACTGGGGAATTTTACCATTTTGCCCTCGAGGACGTTTCCGGTACCCCGAGCCTTGGAATTGACTTAATTGCTTAAGGATAGACTAAGTAAAATTTAGAAAATGGTAGAACAAAAGCCAAACCAACCCTTCCCTCTCTCTCTCTTTCTCTCTCAAGGAAAACTACAAAAAATTAAGGGAACTTGGTTGGAACTCAGAGAATTGGAGCTGTGATTTTGGAGATTAGCTCAAGGATTATCTAAGGATTCAATCAAGAGTTAAGGTAAGCCATACGTTTTATGCATGGTGGTTAAATTCTGTGATTATGGCTGAGTTTTAAAGTGTGTATGGGGTTTGGCTTAAAAGGTTGAATTTAGGCAGAAAGCTTGGGAGTTAGCTTAGTGAGTGTTTGGAGGATTGATTCTTTAGTGAAGGTAAGCTCTAATTTATGATATAGTGTTTGAATTCTGGGTTTTTCTGACTGGTTTTGGTGTTCTTGAGTATGTGGGTTTCAGAAATTAAAATGGTGTTTTGATGAGTTTTTAGATTAGGTTTCTGCTGGCTTATGCTTCTGAAATCATGCAAGAATGTTTGTGATAATTGGAGTATATTATTGGGATGGTTATGAGTGGTTTTGAGTGAGGTTTGAGAATTAAAAATGGTGGTTTTTTTGGGTTTGAAGGGGTCGGCCTGCGACATAGTTCTTGGTGTGTCGCGGCCCTCTGAAGCTGATGAGTGCTGGAGATGGAGGGCGGGCCGCAGCGTGGGGTATGTAGGGTCGCGGTCCGTGTCAGTTTCTAGGCGAGGCTGAGCCTCTGGTTGGGGCCATGCCACGGAATAGGGAGCTTGAGTCACGTCCCTTAAGGACATTTGTGTTTTTGGGTTTTTTTAAGCATGGGAACCTAACCTAGGGTGCTCGGGATCGATCCCACTACCGTGTTTGGTGGGATTCGATGTCCCGAAGGCTAGAACTTTACCTGAAAACCTTTTTACAATTATTAATGGTATCCCTTATCTTGGTTGTGACTAGGTACTAAGCTAGGACTCGGGAAACAGATCGTGCTCAAGAGGCATCTCTCATAATCAGTACATTTAGACATTAAAGGTAAGAAAACTACACCCGGTTGTGAATTTATTGTTAGAAAAATATGTATTTTGCCTCAATGGAAATAATAATAAATTACAACTCTATAAAATATATTACAAATAAATAATGATTAATTAAAAAGAGTTACAACTCTATAACTGAAAATTACAAATAAACAAAGAAAATGAAGAAGATGATGAAGAATAAGAGAATAGTAAAATACAACTCTAAGCAAAAGGTTACAAATAAAGTAAAGTGTTTGAAACAAAAGAAAAGAAAAGATTACAACTCTTGAACAAGAAATACAAGTAAATAGAGAAGAACAATACAAAGATGAAAAGCAATACAATGAAAGAAAGGAACAAGAAACAAAAGATAAACAACTCTCACTCACACTACCAAAGTGAAGAGTGTTGGGGATCACCAACTTGAACAAGGTTTGAAACCTTTGTCCAAAAGCTTATTTCCCCCTAACTCAAGCACTAAAGGATCTCTCACAGATTATAGGAAATGATTTCTTGAATTATCAAGCCTCAAGGTATTTCTAGCCAAGTGCTCTAATGGGTAGAAATGTTGTATCTTACAAGTGAGCTATAGGCTCCTATTTATAGAGTTTAGAGACACCCGTTGAATTTCAAATTCCACCAACCCCCATGGCTGTTACCAATGTTTAATTGGATTAATATGAATTTAAAAATGAGATTTGGGAGTTATTTGGGTTTTTTGAACCGTTCAACAAAGATTGAAAAACCTGAAAAAATGGTAAGTTTTTAGCCTGTGGCCGCGGCCAGAGACATTAGTGGCCGCGGCCACTAGCCTCTGTCCCACAGGCCGCGGCCACCAACATTCAGTGGCCGCGGCCACCGACCATTTTCAGCACTAAAAAATGTGCTGTTTTCCCAAACGGTTCCAAACCCTCCCAAATGATTTTGTAACTCCCAAAACACATTATTGGGGTTAAAATCATATCTCTAACAGCCATATCACATATCGCTTTATGAAATTCATCTCAATATTGTGTAACAACAAATTTACACAATAAAGGGTAATATTTGGAAGTTACAAATTTGTAACACCAAATATGTTACATTATTTGGATATATCTCACATATCTAAATATTGTAACTCTCTATTATATGTTACAATATGTGACATTTATAATGGGACTAAGGGTTCCCTGTTTTGTATGCTTTATAAAGGATGGTATTATGCCATGTGAATAATAAACAAACGGCCTAAGTGTGCTAGAGTTTACATTGGCGCACAGGGCGCGGCTTAGCTACTAGTAGCTCAGGACAGCTTATTATGCACTAAACTCGGTTTAAGCGAACCGGAATCAGTGGGGTAAACAAAGGGTGTGACCTAAGGGTGTCGACCCTGATTTTTATGTGATTTGATTATTATTATTGATTGATGGATTTGTCATGCTGAATAGCTGAGTGTTGGTTAATTGATTCTCTGGTTATGTCTATGGACTATGTGATTAATGTGGTATGCTAAGTGTATGAACATGCTTTAAGGATTATTCAATTATTATCATTGTTTGTACTATAACGATATGTTTTCTTGCTGGGCCTTGGCTCACGAGTGCTACATGGTGCAGGTAAACGCAAGGGCAAGCTTGATCGGCCCTGAATTGGAGAGCTCTGGATGTAGAATGTACATGATCAGCTGCTCGGTTGCCACGGTTGAGGAGGAGACAGGAACAGGAGGACCATAAATGTCTCTTTTGCCCTTAGAGTGGCTAGTGGTTGTTTGTACTCTGGAAATTTTGTAAGCTGACTTTCAAACACTGTTTCTTTTGGGATCCCTTGTTCAAAATGTTTAATTATACGAAATGTATCTTTTATGACCAAAACCCTTTTAACCCTAGATCATTAATGGTTTTATGGACACGTTTTTAACTAAATGACTTGATTAGCAAGTCTTGCACCTTTATAAATACACAGTGTAGCGGTCTTGGCTATCCAGGGCGTTATAGTCCTAGTCCAATGTACCCATATACATCCGATCTTATCTACTTGGTCAATGCCTTAAATAAGACATCACACCCTGAATATGCAAGTAGATCATATCGTAGATTAACATATCAGTGAAAATCCAATGCACTGGCTTAATCTTAGGACTCGTTATTTTGAAGATATAATTACAATTATAATCCATTGTGACCTAGTCCTTATAATTGCAACTATTTATATATTCGGGATTTTATAAATGTTTGTATTATTCCAATATTCATGTAGTAAAACAAGCAAGCAACATGGTTGTCAAACTAAATGACTTCTACTTCTTTTATTGACAATATAAAATCGTGTTACATCTCCGACATGGTTTTATAAGGGCATAAAACCCAACAAACTCCCACTTGTCCTTTTAAAACAAATAGGGCATGTTTCTCAAAACCATTCATTCCACATGGTTCAAAATTATGCTTGTTGTGGAAATTATGTACTACGCAAGTATATGTAATCGTAACAAGTAATAAAGTGATAAATCAAGTATCGTTCCCATGAAGACTGTTATTAACTACCAAAAATTAATCTTTAATTATAATTGATTCGACAAATAATGAATTCAGAATTTATAAAACTAAAGGAATACAAAAATAAAACGATAAAATAGAACAATAGAAAACTCACTACTAAATATTAATTCAATGGAATAAGAATTAGGGTTATTAACTTCATCAACTATCCACTTATGCTTCTCTAATATATATTTAAGAATTCCTAGCTCTATTGTGATAGTGGATTACAATTGTAAATTATATTCTTACTAGGACTTATAATCCTCTACAATAAACAATCTCCTACATCTCCGTGGTAAACTAACATATTGTAGGCATTAAACATGTAATCCCTAAGCTACACAAATCATACAGGTACTCTCGTCCAATATAAATCTATGATTATTTATTATCCTTCACTTCTCATGTCTCGGTTTAAAATCATATAAATCATGTGAGTGGTGATCAAGCATTAAACACAAGTCAAACAATTCACAATATTGATAGGGAATTCATAAAACTTCATTAGATAATCATAAGGTTTCAAGAAGAATCTATTATCATCCTAAATAAGAAATTAGTTCATGCTAAACATAATCAAATCCATCAAACTAAATATTAAAATTACTACAAGAGAAAGTAAAAGAGGAAGAAGAAAAAGAATGATAGATCTAGTTGATCTCCAAGTTTTTGCCTCCACCGAGTATTTCCTTCAATCTCTTCTTAGGGTTTTTTTTTTCTTTTCAAAATCATCATAATATTGCATAAATAATAGTCTGTGCTTTGAACGTGAAATTCCACTTTTGCCCTTCCTTAAAATGTCATAATCTGCACATTGGCTGCCTCAGGCGCCGCAACCCGTAAGTGTGCTCCACGACCCGTGTCCTCGATGGCACAAATCAATGGTCTCTGACTTAAGCAGCATTGTAGCCCTACTATTCCTGCGTCGCAACTCTAATTCCTCAAGTAATACCACCACGACTCCAAAAGGTTGCGCTGAGACCCTCGTTTTCCCAAAATCTTCAACTCTCCGTTTCATCGTAGCGACGCGACTCTAATGTCCGATTTTTGCCAATTTACTTCTTTTCAGGGCCAAACACGGTATTTTCATCAATTCTTCCATAAATCCTAAAATTTTAAAAAAACAAAGGCAACAAAAGCGTCATACTGCACAAACATAACTAAATAAGCTTGAAAATTCCGTAAAACAACTCTCTAAAACACCATAAAACTACTCTATCAATGCTCCATGCTTATATCTTTGTAAAGGGATATGAAAGATTTCCTTCCAATGTTATCTTCATCAAATTCACATCACGCCTTCACCACACATCCCCGATATTGTAGTACTCTCTCTCTATATGCTTCGTTATTTTGTGACTTCAAGGTTCTTTCGAATTCGCTACTGCCTCATTATTATCACCAGACAAAATGAGTGGTTTATCCATTTTTTGGAATAAAGCCAAGATCCATATAGAACTTCCTCAGCCGGAGTATATCCTTAGCCACCATAAACGCAGCTATATACTCAGCCTCCAAGGTGGAATCTGAAATGGCAGATAGCCTAACACTTCACCAAATCACAGCTACTGAGATGGCAGATGTAACGCCCTACTAATCCAGGAATCGTTACACTGTGTATTTGAAATTGTGCTTAACTTGCTAAGCGAGTGATTTGAACTTAAACATGTAATTAAAACTAAACAAAGGTTAGGTATTGAAAATTTTGGTCAAATAAGTAATCATTTTCCATTAAAAGAGTTTAGTTTATACACGGGATCCCAAAAAAGTGTTTACAGGCTGATAAAAGGCAAACAAAATACAAATTAGCCATCCTAAGCCATAAAACAGGGTTCAACCCTAGTTCCTCCCAAGAAATTTCGATCGTGGCGGTCGAGCAGGCTGGATATGTACACACTGCCCTTGAAGCTCTCCAACTCATGGCTGGTCCAGCTTACCTTTGCCCTTACCTGCACCATAGAGCACCACTGAGCCAATGCTTGGCAAGAGAACCTCACATGGCATAACCATAGTCAAAATATTCAAAAGCAGTAAACACATGCTTCACAGATATCAGATACATTCATTTAAATCATACAACCTGTAAACACATTCTACAACTACAAAAGAATACTATCTTAATCATATAATCAATTACATGGCCAGAAAAATAGCCCTGTCGAGCGACCAATCAAGCGAGGTACATACTCAGGCACTCAGCTCATGATTCATGTCAGACAAGTGGGGATCGCACCCTCAAATTAAACTTTCCCTTAGACCTACGTTCCAGATGATTTTCTGAGCAACCCAACCAAGCAAGATGCATACTCAGGCACTCTGCTCTCGGTTCATTCTAAGTGATTAGGGACTACACCCTCAAACTGAACTCTCATTCACAACCTACATTCCACAGGCTTTTCCGATCAGCCCCACGCTCAATGCGATGGCCGTCCAGCCCCATGTTCCGCATTGTAGCGTCCCAAATTTGCTAATAAGGCTTAAGGCCTTGATTAGCGTTCTGGGAGAGCAATAATTGATTTAATTATGATAATATGTGAATTAAATGATTTTGTGATTAGAAATGCATGTGTTAGGTGAATTAAATATGCATGTGGGCCCTATCTCGTTATTAGGGGCATATTTGTGATTTTAGCCCGTTGAGGGCATAAATGTGATATATGTGTATATTTTGATTGATACCATGAGTGAGTGGTGATATATCTTTGATGCATGATCTGAGACGGTCTCAGGTATCAGTTTAGTTAAATAGTCTCAACGGGGTCGAATACTCGGCTCGAGAGGAGCCTAGGGATATTTTAGGAATATGGTATGTGTTCTGGAATTACTGGGTAACAGGTAGTAATTTAGTAATTATTTGGGCATGTCAGGATTAAGTGGGGATTTATAGGAACACTCGAGGATTTAGCGGGATGTGGCAATTGACGGGATTGCCCTTGGTGACACTAAGGGATTAAGATGGACTTGGGGGTAATTTGTACTTTTAGCTAGGAGATAAACTCAAACTTATCTCAGATTCTAGAACATAGTTAGAAAGAAACAGAAGGAAGAAACACCAAAATCTCATCCTTGCTCTCTCTCGGCTCCTTTTCCTCTTCTTGAAGACTTAGGCAATTTTGGAGAATTCTGGTGGTGAGGCTCTCAATCTAAAGCTGGGAACTTGGGGAAGATAAACTAAAGGTGTTGGAAAGCTAGTCTAAGGTCGGAATCTTCTCTGAGGTAATGTTACTCTCATGTTTTTTTGATAAATTTTGTTGAGAAGCTTAGTTAAGTGCTAGACTTAAGATTGAATTTGGTCTGAATTGGGGTGGGTTAGCGAGCTTTATGGAGTACTAGCACTGCTTAAAGTGGAGTAGAGTGATTGTGGGGCTCAACTATGACTTTGGGGTATGTTTAGATTGAAATTTAGGGAGGTTAGCTCATAAAAATGCATGGGATTTATGGGTTTAGAGGCTCGATTCGCGGCCTTGTTCTTCATGCATCGCATCCCGCTTGAACGAAGAGGCTTGGGGGCCTCAGAAATTTGCCCAGGCGCCGCTGCGCAGGGTCTGGAGCGCTGCAGCCTGTGTCCTTCAACAGAGAGGGGTTTTGCCTCTGAATTGAGCGTGCCGCGACCCTTAAGGGGTTGTGCCACGGCTCAAATGTAAATAATGGTTGTTTGAGGGTTTTAAGCTCGAGAACCCAAATGTTAAGGCTTGGGAAGGGTTTTACTACCCGGTTTAGTAGAATCCAAGGTCCTGGAGGTTAGATTAATATTCCAAAGTTATTTATTGGTTTAAGACCTGATGGAGGATTATTATGTATGTGTTGTGACTAGGTTTTCAACGAGGCTCGGATTAAGGGACTGTGCTCGTGATCGCATTGGTTTATCAGCTCGGGACACAGGTAAGAAAACTGTTGTACTTGTAGAGCAGGGCATGGCTCTATTGTTTGTATTAAAGGGTGTGACCCTAATGTTTATGTTTAATATGCATTTAAATATATGTGAATATTATGTATGTTTGTGAATGAACGACGAGGGTCGAGAATGGCAAGGGCCAGGAACGGAGAAGGCCGATATCGGAAAGAAGCCGGGTATGACAAGGGGTTAGGATCAGCGTTGAGCACGCTGAGTGCAGGCCGCTAGGGTGAGACCCTCTTAGGGTGTTGTATCCACCCGCTTAGTGAAGACTGCGAACCCAGGGCCTGGTAAAGCGCCTGGGACGGTGTAGGCCGCTTTGTGTTTAGCCTGTTGGTTGTTTTTCTATATACTATTGAATGTTATGTTATATGTTATATGTTGAGTTTTCTTGCTGGGCTTCGGCTCACGAGTGCTCTATGGTGCAGGTAGGGGCAAAGAAGAAAGGTCGACCAACCATGAGTACGGAGAGCATGGAGCGACAAGTACATGTTCGGCCTACCTGGCTGTCATGGCCAGGGTTATTTTGGAGAATGTACTTTATTGAACTGTTTTGTTGCATAGGTCGACCCTAATTGTATTTTTGAGTTGTGATGTATTTTCTAAACAATATTTTGGGATCCCAATTGTAAAACTTTTTATAATTTCAATGAATGTCCAAATTTTTATAATTATTGTCATTAAACGAGTTTAACTTTAGTTTAGTCACACTTTTAACCTGAAACCTCGATTAGCGAGCTAATGAAACATTTTTAACTCACTTGGTAACGACTCTAAGGAAGTAGGACGTTACACACATGATGGTCGAGTATCAGTCATACCATACATTCACAAGTAGTTCAAGGCTTATAAGCATACCAACCAATAGCTTTATATGCATATACCATTTTTCTTACCTCAGGTCCTAAGAAATGAGGCGAGGTGACCCTGAGCCTAGCGGTGAACCTAGTCACAACCATAAACAGTACCCCCGTTAAGATCTGACTCCATAAATTACATTGGGACTAATCCCATGCTCTCAGGACATCCATTTCCACAAACACAAGATGGTGGAACCATCCCACGAGCCCCCAGGCCAATGCCCTAAAAATTAAAGAAAAAGTGCCCTAAAAATTCCATGGCGTCGCGACAAGCCGAGAAAAGAGCCTCTCCAAAAACAGGTTCAGCGTTGCACCGCTGCAGCACGAACCCAAACATTTATGGATTTTTCTATGACTTTCTCCAACCAAAACTACCCTAATCGATCCCACATTTGTTCTAGCCTCAAAGAAAACATTCAAAATAGATATACCACTTCATATACGTCCTTAAACACATAGTAAATGTTGGGTTTTATGCCCTCATAAAACCAAGACAGACATGTAACATGATTTTATATTGTCAATAAAAGAAGTAGAAATTATTTAGTTTGACAACCATGTTGATTGCTTATTTCATTACATGATTATTGGAAATAATACAAACATTTATAAAATCCCGAACATATAAATAATTACAATTATAGTGAGTAGGTCACAGTGGATTATAATTGTAATTATATCTTCAAAAGAACGAGTCCTAAGATTAAGTCAGTGCATTGGATTTTCACAGATCTGGTAATCTACGATATGATCTACTTACACATTCGGGGTGAGATGTCTTATCTGAAGCATTGACCAAGTAGATAGGATCAGATGTATATGGGTACATTGGACTAGGACTGATATTGATTATTGATAGATAAATAAGTATAGCTGTTATCGAATCTAATCAATGTCACAACGTTGACCATAGGTCAAGTTGATTTTAATTATGAGTGATAATATTATGCTAATTATATTATTTAAATATTTTGACTTGTTCATTACCAGCTTATCCTACGGTCTAGCCCATACTTACATCTTGAGTGGGAGTATTAATCATAGATATGAAATCTATAACTTCTGTATGGGAGGTGAAAAGATAACTTTCTTAATAGCTTAGTCTAAAAGGAAAATGATTGAGCGCTCATATTTGTGCATAAGTTCACATATTTACCATTTACAAGGGACTTAGTGGGAGTTAAGGATAAAATACAAATGAGGGGTAAAATGGTAATTTGCACCCGGCTCATTAGTAAGTCATCGATAGAGGATTGACTGACTGTAACGGTTATAACAATGGATAACACATTTGTGGTTTGGAAAATACGTTCTATGAATTCAAGAGTTCAATTCCGATCAATAATGGAGTCATGAGGAATTAATAAATTGTGAGATAATTTATTTAATAAATAAACTCACGTGAATTTATTGTAGATTGTGTTCATGGATCCATGGTCCCCATGTCTTCCCTTATCAAATCAAGTTTAATAGTTTCAAACAATTGATTTAATTATCAATTAGAAATATCACTAAATTTACCTAGTCAAATTAATTATATTGATTCATTGGTTTCAATATAATTAAATAATACTAAATCAAGTTTCAAATTATAATTAGATAATTTGAATAAGGATTTATTTATTTAATTAATTAAAAGATAAATAAATAAAAAGATTTTGAATTTAGGCCCAATTGTGATTTAAATTGAAAACAAAGAGATTGAGCCGAAGTCCATTTGTGGAAGCCCAAGGCTTTGATTTTTTATTTTTTATTTTAATTAATTTAAATTTAAATAAAGCTCATTAAGTTGCCTATATAAGGAATGTGATGTCTAGGGTTTTCATAAGTAAATAAGTGAGTCTTATTTGATTCATTGGGTAAGTGAAAACCTAGACAGTCTAATCCTTTCTTGGCCACCCACTCTCTTCTTCTTCTTTTCAAGATCTCCATCTCATGTGTTGAGAACCCACCCACACTAGTTCTAGGTTGATCAAAAGGCTTGGTGAGGAAGACTATGTTGCTGATTTAGTTCATTCTCTTGATAATACTCTTATACAGAAAGGAATCAAGGGTTACAGAGATTGAAGGAAGGAGTTGTTACAGTTCCGCTGCATATTCGTAAGTTTCTACATCTTTCGGTTTATGTTAATTTATGAATGTGACGTTCATTTGTATGTCATGTTATTCTATTTTTCTATTATGTTTTTAGAAAAATAATAGGAAGTATGCATCTAGATTTAAATTCCAAGATCCTACAATTGTCCTTAGAGCCTAGGTTGCCTAGAGTAAATTTTTTGAATGCATTATTATGTTTATGAACTTTGACGTGCTTAGAAAATTGGATGGTTGCATATTCTAGAAGCATGTTTAGTTATTTTATATTTTTGCCAAAAAAAATTAATTGTTTTGGTCTTTTTTATTTTTTATGTGTGTTTTATTAATTGTATAAAATCCATAAAAACTATTAGAAACAAGTTTGGATTGATTTTTAACACAAAAAATTCAAAAATTTACGTTTTAAAGCATTTTTGGGCGATTTGGCAATCTGCGCGGGCGTGGCGCGCGCGCATGGTGTTGGCCAAGTGAAAAAATATTTTTTTTGGAAAACATTAATTTGGAAATTTGATATTTTTTTTGGGAAACTGATATTTTAAAAAAAAAATTAAATATCAAATTATTTATGGTTGATAAATTAATTATCATTTTTTTTAGTTATCTTATTTTGTGGGATATTTTCTAAATTTAATTAGTTAATTGAATTTTTTCTGATAAATTCTTGTATTTAATTAATTATTTTAAAATAGATAAATTCTTAATTATTGTTGGTTAGTTAGAATTTATTTTTTATTTTTGGCAAAATTGTTTATTTTTCAAATAAATGTCATAAATAAGTAACATGCCATATAGAATGATATGAAGGCCCATTAAGATTTTTTTATTTTTTTGCATTTGAGCTTTAAATAAGAGTATAATGATGGCCAAATTTTGTTTGAAAAATGTGGAAAAAATCAAATAAATTTCATAAATGTTGGGTTTTATTTGGGCCCAATTCAACATGTAAAGTTTAAATTCTTCTCTTGTGGGTCGTTCTACTTGTGAATGTCCATTTGTTTTGCATTACTAAATTGAATAACAATTAATAAAACGAAGGTTCAAAATCTTGTCTTTTTGAGCTTTGTATGGATGCTAGGGAGCATTATTAGTGGGTCCGACATACTGAGCCTAGCTCTCCTTCATGCAAGCTCGGATTCTTAATGCCTATTTACCTAAGTTGGACTTAATTGTATTAGGTTAATCTTTTTAGTTTGACCTAATAATTGATTAGAAACAAATTAATTCTAATTTTTTGGAATATGGGTAATTTTAGAATTAATGGGAAAATTATAAACTATGGTTTATTAATTATTTTAATAATTTTACAAACTTGAGTTGGTTTATTGATTATTTTAATAATTTGTCAAACCTAAGTTGGTTTATTGATTATTTTAATAATTTGGAAAGCCTAAGTTGGTTTATTGATTATTTTAATAATTTGGCAAACCTAAGTTGATTTATTGATTATTTTAATAATTTTGCAAATCTAAGTTGGTAATTTTCAAAAGAATAAAATACTAGAAAAATGAAATAATGAGTTTTTAAAATCTGAATTCGATCTCCATCGTTGATTTAACAAGGTTAGAGTTCAATGGGGCCTCATGGCATTTTGATTTCGTCTCCCTACGGGAGGTGTTCACTGGACTTCTTAACATGGTTAAATTTCTTAGGATAGATGGTTACCGAGGACATTCAATAGACTTATCCCTACAGTGACCATATGAATTAAGTCTATAATAATCGAAACTGTGGGTTAAACTCATAAAGTAAGAAATATTTGTTACTCTCGCCTACCTAGACACATGAGTTTTCGTTACTTTGTTCTGGTGGATGGGTAGTTAATAAAAGTCTAGGACGTTTTATTAATTGAGATGTTTCTCTATTTAACTAAGTGAATATTTGTGACTCTCCTACCAGAACACATGGGTTCATGGCTAAAAAAAGTACCTAAGAAATTGAAGATAAGTATTTTAGAATTTTGCTTATCTCAAACCATTTTGTATGTTATGCTATTTCTAAAATTTTGATGAATAAATGTGTAACGTCCCAATTTCCATAATAAGGCTTAGTGCCTTGATTAGGGAGCTAGGAGGGCAATAATTGAATTATTATGTGATTACATGCATGATTATATGAATTATGTGAGTTATATTATGTTGACGGTGAAATCTCGTCAACGAAATTTGATCTAAAATTCAAAGGTAACGATGGAGATATTTATATCAGAACTTAGAATGAACTTATGAAAAGATAAACACCTCGGAACAATGGAGTGAGCCTTTGTATATTTCTTAATAGCTTGAGTGTACAATGAATTTTCCAACCCCTTTGTTGGAGGGGTGGAAGTCTATTTATATTGGAGCTTTAATGGCTCCTGGTACATTGTGGTCCTAGGGGACAAGATTGTACATAGGTACATTGCCAGGGTTGTGGCACAGGTCGTAGTGGTGTTGGAAGAGTGGTGGTCTGCTCTAGTACGTGTCATGGATCTGCAAAAGTACTCCTGTCTTGGTACCATGTTATGCCTCCACTACTTGTCGGGTACATACCTCATAAACGCGCTGAGGGATTCCTGACCATGTACCATTCCTGTACTGCCACTACTTGTCTGGCATGGACACTGTATCCGTACTCTGACTCTTCTTGGTCTGTAGGCTCACTCCGTATCTCTTTTGACTTCATGTCGAATCGTTGTGAGGCTCTTTTTGACTTTACATCTCATGGGACACATAGGGAGAGTTGTGCCCCATTGGTGGCGCTTTCCTCAGGAAGAGAGGTAAGGCCTCTTCAATGGGGCCTACTGCGTGTGCAGTGAGGCATGATGCCTACATATGAGATTAGGATCTCACCTTGCGAGACCATCGATTTGCAGCCTTCATGCGCGAGGCTTTTGGTGCGAGGCCATAGGGTGCTTGGCGCGAGACCCCTGCTGCGAGGCTCTTGGTGCGAGGCCAACGTGTGCTTGACTCGAGACCCATGCCAGGAGGCCTTTGGTGCGTGGCCGAGGGGTGCTTGGCGCGAGACCCATGCCGAGGTCGAAGGGTGCTTGGCATGAGACCCATGCCGCGACGCCCTAGGTGCGTGGCTGAGGGATGCTTGGCTCAAGACCCATGCCGCGAGGCCCTAGGTGCGTGGCCGAGGGGTGCTTGGCACGAGACCCATGCCGCAAGGCCCTAGGTGCATGGGCGAGGGGTGCTTGGCGCGAGACCCATGCTGTGGCTGCGTGAGGTGCAAGGCCATGGGTGCGCATGCGTGTGATGCACCTGGGCGAGGCCCTTATGCACGCGAGACGGTACCTGGGCGAGGAGGAGGTCACGACTGGGTGAGGCACGAGGCCATGGGTGTACCTATGCGAGATGCACTTGGGCGAGGCCCTTAAGCGCGCGAGACGGTACCTGCGCGAAGAGGAGGCCGCAGCTGCGTGAGGCGCGAGGCCATGGGTGCGCCTGCACGAGATGCACCTGGGCGAGGCCCTTAGGTGCACGAAAGGTACCTGGGCGAGGAGGAGGCCGCGGCTGCGTGAGGCTCGAGACCATGGGTGTGCCTGTGCGAGATGCACCTGGGCGAGGCCCTTAGGCGCACTAGACGGTACCTGGGCGAGGAAGAGGTCATGACTGTGTGAGGCGCGAGGCCACAAGAACCCCTACGTGAGATGCACCTGGGCGATGCCCCTAGGCGCGCGAGATGGCTTCGTGAGGCATGGTGCAACATGTGCATATGTGCGAGATGGGAATGTCTAGGATGTAGCCAATATCGTGAGGATCGAAGGTTCCATCATTTGACTCGTGGCCTCTTGGGAATACCTCGGGGGTGTGTTACGTTTTCTCTTGGCTTCCACAGGGGTCATTTTGCACAATGCGGCTCATCCCCATTTTATGCCTTAGGCTCTAGGCTAGCCCGATCTCTAGAACTTAGCTTGTGCTACTCGTTGGGTCACTTCTTTCATGTTCGCAGACCCTTATTCATCTTAACGCGGGATCGTGTATTTATTTATTTATTTTTTTAATGTGGATTTTTGATATCCACACTTGCCCCCCAGTCTATAGGGAGGTCTTTAGGCGTTCCTGTAGACTCTTTTGTTTCTTTTTATTTTACATTTTTTTTGTATTCATCATTCTCGAGGTCCTTTGGAACCCACGCGAAAGGGGGTTCGATAGGTCTATCTTTGGTACACCTTGATTGTATCTATAAGGATATATTGACCACTTGGGTTTTAGTCATCCTTTTATATACTTTTGCGCGCGCTTATTATTTCTTGCGAGAAGCATCCTTCTCGTCATTAGGCATATTACTATTTTTGCAAGCATCTTCTTTGAGACCCTTTATGCAAGCGTCTTCTTTGAAACCATTTTTGCAAGCATCTTCTTTGAGACCCTTTTTGGGAAGCGTCTACTTTGAGACCCTTTTTGCGAGCGTCTACTTTGAGACCCTTTTTGCGAGCGTCTACTTTGAGACCTTTTTTGCGAGCGTCTACTTTGAGACCTTTTTTGCAAGCGTCTACTTTGAGTCTCTTTTTTGCAAGCGTCTACTTTGAGACCATTTTTGCAAGCATCTTCTTTGAGACCCTTTTTGGAAGAATCTACTTTGAGACCCTTTTTTTTTTTTTTGCAAGCGTCTACTTTGAGACCCTTTTTGCAATTTTTGAGGTGATCTCCCCTGGGTCGGGACCTGTAGGGCTAGATGGTCCTCGTCCAATTTTAAACTTGGTCAGCGACCCCTCTAGCACGACGTTCTCTTCTATATGGAATCTTCAGACGTATTGGTAGTAGGGCAACTGGAGGAGGGTTCGCCTCCTTCAATATGTGAGTTCTTATGGCCCTCTTCCACACGTATGTACTTATGTGCTCTTTCGAAGAAATCATCTAAATTCGAAACTTCTCTTTTGAGCATGTTACCCCATAACTTGCTTCTTGGACGAACTCCGGCTGTAATAGCCATCTTGAGCCCCGCTTTGGTTAAAATTCCCACCTTTGTTGCTTCCATATTGAACCTATGGATGTAGTTCTTCAGACTTTCATTTTTGCCTTGCTTTACGTTAGCGAGGCTGGTAATTGGCATAACGTAATCACAGACTGCATGGTGCTGCTGAAGAAATTCGCCAGAGAATTGCTACCATGATTTGATTGTTCATGGACTTAGCCTCTCGAACCACTTGTACACAACACCTTTAAGCGTAACAACAAAGAAATGACATTTTGCTATGTTGTTGACCTCTCTTAACCTCATCAATGTATTAAAGTAGTCTAAGTGATACTTCGGGTCTGTAGTACCCTCGTATGGAGTCATGTGAGACTCTCTGAAGTTGGCGGGGATTTGCTCAGCTTGGATCTCCCTTGTGAAGGGAGAATCATGGTCAAATTCTTCATCTTCACTGTGCCCCCAAGTGCGGTGATAATCTTGCCTTGTGGGTGCTGCATTTTGATGTCCAGTTCCCTCCTTTTTTTGCTTAAGGAGTCTTGCGGGTTCTCAGACTGGTCCCTTGCCTTGGTTGTGCTCCTCAGGGGAGCCGCGGGGGGTGCGTTTCTTACTCCTGACCTCTTCCCATGGAGCTTTTCTCTTAGGCCAGGGGGCGCCTCTTTTGAGGTGACTTCTGCTTCGTTCCTACGGCCATCATCTTCCCTCCACCTTTGCTCCTAGGGGAATTTCATCGGTTTAGACACCTCATGGTACTTTGTCTGAGGAGTTTTACGGGTTGAAAGTCAGAATCTCCCATCGTCTATGGGGACAGTGTTTTCCCCTATTTCACGTTCCTTCTTATTATGCTTAGGAAGGGGTATGCTCGACTTTCCTTGCAGTAGGTCGTTTAAGACCTCCTGCATGTTCTCTATCGTGGTTTCCAGCCTTCGAGTCATTTTATGTAACTCATGAATCTCATCCTTGTAGAAGCGAGTCCTTGAGCTGGAACATATTGAGCGTATCCTGAGACCTTTGCCTGGTCCGTGCGTCGATGGAGCTGAGTCTTGGTGGCCTGAGCGTGGTGCCACTGGGGGCCGGTGAAGTGGATGCACTAGTGGCTCTGGATGACCTCCGTCGGGCGGGATAGCTGAGGACAATGCTTCCTTCTCCTCCCTTGGGGGAAGAGGTTCCTCCGGCCTACCTCCATCCTTAGGCGGAGGGGGGTCTTTCTTGGAAGCCCTCCGCTCTACTCCATCCCATCGAACCTCATCATCTTATAGTTGTCGTAGGCGTTGTGAACGCCTTAGCATCTTTCTTTGGTTGAAGTGATGAAAGAACATTGGATTGATGCTTGTTCTTCCCACAGACGGCACCAAACTGTTGACTGTGAAATATCGTCAATGAAATTTGATCGGAAAACTCAAAGGTAAGGATGGAGATATTTATATCAGAACTTAGAATGAACTTATGAAAAGATAAACATCGAGCAACAATGGAGTGAGCCTTTGTATATTTCTTAATAGCTTGAGTGTACAATGAATTTTCCAACCCCTTTGTTGGAGGGGTGGAAGTCTATTTATATTGGAGCTTTAATGGCTCCTGGTACATCGTGGTCCCAGGGGACAAGATTGTACATAGGTACATTGCCAGGGTTGTGGCACAGGTCGTAGTGGTGTTGGAAGAGTGGTGGTCTGCTCTAGTACGTGTCATGGATCTGCAAAAGTACTCCTGTCTTGGTACCATGTTATGCCTCCACTACTTGTCGGGTACGGACCTCATAAACGCGCTGAGGGAGTCCTGACCATGTACCATTCCTGTACTGCCACTACTTGTCTGGCATGGACACCGTATCCGTACTCTGACTCTTCTTGGTCTGTAGGCTCACTCTGTATCTCTTCTGACTTCATGTCGAATCGTTGTGAGGCTCTTTTTGACTTTACATCTCATGGGACACATAGGGAGAGTTGTGCCCCATTGGTGGCGCTTTCCTCAGGAAGAGAGGTAAGGCCTCTTCAATGGGGCCTACTGTGTGTGCAGTGAGGCATGATGCCTACATATGAGAATAGGGTCTCACCTTGCGAGGCCATCAATTTGCAGCCTTCATGCACGAGGCCTTTGGTGCGAGGCCATGGGGTGCTTGGCGCGAGACCCCTACTGCGAGGCTCTTGGTGCGAGGCCAACGTGTGCTTGACTCGAGACCCATGCCAGGAGGCCTTTGGTGCGTGGCCGAGGGGTTCTTGGCGCGAGACCCATGCCATGGTCAATGGGTGCTTGGCATGAGACCCATGCTGCGAGGCCCTAGGTGCGTGGCTGAGGGGTGCTTGGCTCAAGACCCATGCCGCAAGGCCCTGGGTGTGTGGCCAAGGGATGCTTGGCACGAGACCCATGCCGCAAGGCCCTAGGTGCGTGGGCGAGGGGTGCTTGGCGTGAGACCCATGCTGCGGCGTCGTGAGGTGCGAGGCCATGAGTGTGCTTGCATGTGATGCACCTGGGCGAGGCCCTTATCACGCGAGATGGTACCTGGGTGAGGAGGAGCCAGTGGCTGTGTGAGGCGCGAGGCCATGGGTGCGCCTGCGCGAGATGCACCGGGGCGAGGCTCTTAGGCGTGCGAGACGGTACCTAGGCGAGGAGGAGGTCACAGCTGCGTGAGGCGCAAGGCCATGGGTGCGCCTGCGCGAGATGCACCTGGGCGAGGCCCTTAGGCGCGTAAGACGGTACCTGGGCGAGGAGGAGGCCGCGACTGCGTGATGCTCGAGACCATGGGTGTGCCTGCGCGAGATGCACCTGGGTGAGGCCCTCAGGCGCGCGAGAGGGTACCTGGGCGAGGAAGAGGCCGCGGCTGTGTGAGGCACGAGGCCACAAGAACGCATACGCGAGACGCACCTAGGCGACGCCCGTAGGCACGCGAGACTGCTTCGCGAGGCGTGGTGCAACATGTACATATGTGCAAGATGTGCATGTCTAGGATGTAGCCAATATCGTGAGGATCAAAGGTTCCATCATTTGACCCGTGGCCTCTTGGGACTACCTCGGCGGTGTGTTACGTTTTCTCTTGGCTTCCACAAGGGTCATTTTGCACAATGCGGCTCATCCCCATTTTAGGCCTTAGGCTCTAGGCTAGCCCGATCTCTAGAACTTAGCTTGTGCTGCTCGTTGGGTCACTTCTTTCATGTTCACAGACCCTTACTCATCGTAACGCTAGATCATGTATTTATTTTTATTTTTTTTAATGTGGATTTTTGATATCCACATATTATAATATGACTATATTTGTATGTTTAGGTGTATTAAGCATGCATGTGGGCTCGTTTCTTATTAGAAGGGCATTTTCATAATTTTGGATCGTTGATGACATATTTGTATATGTATGTGCATATTGATTGAGACCACATTGTTATGCAGACATATTTTGGTTTTTTGGAATGAGGCGATGCTAGCGAGCAATGTAGCGGTTTAGTCAAAACGGGGCAAAATACCCGGCTCGGGGGTAAGCCTAGGGATATTTTGGTAATTTAGTATATTACTGGGTATTATTGCGTAATGGGAATTCATTTGGTGATTATTTTGGGATATTGGAATTAATTTGGAAATTATGAGGTAATTTGAAGATTAGTGAGAAATGGTGGTTGTTGACCGCGTTTTTGGCCAACGACGTGAGAACGTCAAAAATGACAAAACCTTCAAGAAAATTTAAACGACACAGACAGACGGTTTAATAAAGAAAGTAAATAACACACACAATTTTTATAGTGGTTCAGCCCTAATATGTTGGTAATAGCCTAATCCACTTAGAGATATGATTATTTATCTACACTCAAGATCAGATGAACCTGTGTCAACTGAGTTTCTTCAGTGTAAATTCTCAGAATACAAAAGAGTTCTCTCAATAAAAAACACTCTCTCTCTATAAAATTCAGATCAGAACTCCAAATTTCCAAAAGTCCTTTTCTCATCCCATTAGCCATATATTTATAGGCTTAGGATTATACTCCTGCTCTCCCCTAGAATCGAGATATTTCATTATATTTATTATATTTAAATTACAAAGATATTAAAAATTTAACAGAACACCCAATTTGTGGGAAGAATGAGAGATTCCCGCGTATGCCGAGACCGATTCCTGTTAAAGCCGTTTCTGGGAATCTTGACGTAGTCTGTTCTACCTGGTTTATGAATATCACCTTCTGGTCGGCCATACCTCTACTGGACAGTCACGCACTTGGCTGGTAGGACACGCACTCCTCTGGTCTAACATGACACTCTGGTCTAGCATGCCATATCTTTGATCTAACATGGCATACTGGTCTAGCATGCCATATCTCTGATCTAACATGGCATACTGGTCTAGCATGCCATATCTCTGATCTAACATGGCACACTGGTCTAGCATGCCATATTTCTGATCTAACATGGCACACTGGTCTAACATGGCATATCTGGGCTACTTCTAAGCAAGTCACCCATCCATTCCTTGTCAGTTGTCATTCCTATTGCCGCATCATCAATTTCAAATTTTGGGGATAACATTTGCCCCCCAAAGTTTATTATATGATGTCTCAAATAATAAACTTTCTTTATAGCTGACGTACTATATATATAAAAATTGTTCATCTCCCGCCATGCAGCAGACCACAACTTCCCAGACCACGATCACTGCAAAAAACTGTCCATAATCGCGGGGAGAAAAAATATCCCAGGAATTCCAAGGGTCCAAAAATAAGTGGTAACTCCCACTTTTTTTTTCTTTAAATAGGTCCCTACACTTAATACCCACACACATAAGAAAGTTAGAGTTCAAAAACCCTCCATCTTCTTTTCCTTCTTTCTTTGGTCAAAACTCCTAGAGTTTTTCCTTCTCTTGGCCGAAATTTCAAGGTCTTCAAGGTGAATCTCTCCATTTCTTCAAGCACTTCTCCAAGCAAATCAAGGGCTCTTCAAAGCTGGGTAAGCCTTCTCTTCCATCTTTACTCGTGTTCTTTTTTTTTCAAAACTTCATAAATAACTTGTTATGGCCGAAACTTCATAGGGGATTTTTCCTTGAATTTGCTCATGAATCTTAGAAATATAATGTGTTTGATGGCTGTTTTGATGATGTTTGTACTATTGGTAACCCCACATTAGCTTCAATTTCATGAGAATTTCAAGAAAAATAGGTCAATTTAACATAAATCATGATTATGGGTTTTTGGGTTTTTGATGGTATATGTGGCTTCAAGAACATTGAAAAACTTTTCAATTTCCCCTTTTTGATCTTGTAGTAGTGTGCCTTGGATGAGAAAACATGTTAGTGTTAGGGATTTTAGGCTCTTGCTTTTTTCGGTATAAATTTATGGTGAGATTTGGGTATGGCCGATTGGGCATTGTGTTTTTTCTTTGTATACATGTGGTCCGATCGGACCACATACAAATTTTTTGGGCCAATAAGTGTCCATCTCCTCAGACGCACGGTGTCCGATCGGATCTCCTCGAACGTTGGCACTAGCTCCTCGGGTGCACTCGGCTCAGATGCAGACGGATGGGCATGGTCCGCTCGGACCAGGCTTTTCGTCACTCCTCGGATGCATGGTGTCCGATCGGAGCTCCTTGGATGGCTTGCTTGGACGCCTCTCGTCGAACACACGGTGTCCAACCGGACACGCACACTGCCTTGGGTGCACTAGGCTGAGGTGTACATGGCTACGCACATAGGCACGCACACGCCCAGCCATGCTTGGATGCCTCTCATCGAACACTCGGTGTCCGACCGGACACGCAAACTGCCTTGGGTGCACTAGGCTGAGGTGTACATGGCTACGCACATAGGCACGCACACGCCCAGCCACGCTTGGATGCCTCTCATCGAACACTTGGTTCACCGCTCAACCTACAAAACTTAAACCCAGGATGTTCGACAAACACATCCAAGCTTTGGGTTTGAGTGGGGTGAATGTGATATGCCCGCAGCCCTACTGGAGAGCCAACATTCCTGACGGACCATACTGTGCCTGGTCTAGGCACCATATCTATGCAGGAGCGACACTCCCACTACACGCCTATTTCCGGTCTATAGCGGATTATTTCAATGTCTCCCCTTTCCAGATCGCACCGAATGGGATCCAGGCGTTGTCCGAACTGTATATTCTTTACTTTTTGCAAGGTTGGGATGAGCCCACTCCTCATGAGGTACATTATTTGTTCGACGTCAGGACTAACCCCAGCCACAAGAACACGGGTTTTTTTCACCTCTTTCACAGGCAAAAGGGGATTAGATACCTTTGTGGTATCGCACACAAGTCGAACCCCGGGAGATACTACTCAGAGTATTTTCTCACCTCACATATCAAAGCCAACAACTTGGCTTTTACACATGCGGGATGTTCAAGCGAGCAAAGGCGCTGGCTAACATGAGTATCGAGGAGAAAGACGTGAAAATTTTGGTCACTGTAGACAACCTTCAGATGGTGGGCTTGATACCGTGTAACCAAAATATCACGGTGGAGAGTACCACTGGGGAGAACAACACGACTGATCAGTCCAATGCAGGCACTGAGGTGGTGACTGACCAATTTTCTCCCAGGCCATCTCCGCTTTCCCATAGACCTGGTGATCTTGTCATTAGGGAGCCTCAGCCTGGGCTTCAGCACAGATCTGCTATTCCCGCTCAGTCCGGGAAAGGAAAGGCCGTCCAGAATGAGAGAGACCTCAGCCCATCTTCTGACGACGAGGATGACTTCCTCGATCAGATTCTCAACTCAGGTCTGGTAGTCATAGGAATATGTTTAATAACTTGGTGATTTGGGACTAATAAAACTGTAGTAGTAACTTACTTATCTACATTTTATTATATTTATTTTTCTAACAATTTTGTGTTTTCCTCTTTTGCAGATCCAGAGATGTTCAGGCACTGCATCGTTCCTCCTGTCCCAAAGAGGAAATCTGGTGAAGGAAGTGGCTCCACTCCCCCGAGCAAGGTCCCGAGGACAGTGCCACCGAGCCAAGGGAGATAACCTGAGGGGTCAGTCACGATCCCACAGTTGACCCCTTCTTCGCTTCCTCCATCAGCGAGCTTAACTCCCCCTCATCCGTCCGGCCCGAGAGAGGTACTCCGTACTGCTAGCACCAAACTTAGGGGGGCAGTTGATCAGTCCCTCCACGATGCTTCAACAATTCAAGGCTTTGAATCCTTCCCTCGGCTCAGTGTTGTTGTTGTCTTAGAGAAAGGGATTGCTCAGTTGACAAATGTAAGTGCTCTACCACAAGATAGATTGTTACTTACGTTCATGCTTTATTGTAACTTTTTTTTTTCATGCAGATGCTCATGACCATCTGTCATGCCCAGCAGTGATCAGTCGACTACAAGGAGTTGATCAAGGTCCTAAATGATCAACTCTTGGAGGCTCAAGCAAAAACGGACGCTCTTCAATCCAAGCTGGAGCGGGCAGAGAAGACTGTAACTGAGCAAAAGGAGTCTCTCAAGGGGTTGGCTGATGGGAATGATCAGTTAAGCCAAGCCAACAAGTCCTTGACCGATCGGCTAGACAAACTGACTCGTGAGAACGAGGGGTTAGCTCGCGAGAACGAGGGACTAATTAGCGAGAATGAAGAGCTTAAGGATCTAACCCGCTACAAGGAGACTTGCTTCAACTGCTTTTATCAGGTGTGGAAGCTAAATAAACCCCTCAAGCTCGACTTCCTCACCGATGAGATTAAGGCAAGGAGCTCACCAGATGTGAGGCCAGGGCTGCTGAGGAAGCTGCTAATCCTACCGCCCCTACACCTGCCCCCTCTGCACTGTCATTTCGAGTGAGAGGAGCAGTTGATGCCGAGGAGGGGGTTGATCAGCCTACCAGAGTAGCCGACCAGTGATCCCTTGTTCTACCAGAGAAGCTTCTGCACGACCAGTTGTAGTCCTACTAGTCTTTTATCATAGTTTGTTTTGTTTTTTATACTTTTGCTCGTATGATTGAGTTGTTTAGCACTTGCACTTTACTTTTCTTTTTTAACTAGCTTGAAACATTTAAGTGTTTTTACACTTAAGACATTACAAGTTTATTGTGAATAGTAAAGTCTCTATATGCCCTTAACTTTCACATGAGTATTTAGTTTTCTAACTTAGAAATTCTAAACATTTCATAAGTCCATACTAAATATACTTCCTCACGCTCTTATTGCTCTAACATTTTATAAGCATAACGTTTATTATCACATGAATATCTGCCTCTAACTTACAATTTTAAAAATTCCAAGTTACTTAAGCTTTGTCAAACAAGTTAGCTTAATGGCCTTTTTAGACTTCCAAATTTACAAGTCAGCCTAAAAATAGGATATCTTTGCTCGTGCTCTTATTACCTGTGTTGAAGTGCACGCCAGTATTCCTTATGTGCACGCCAGTATACTCTATGTGCACGCTAGTATACTGTTGGAGTGCACGCCAGTATGCCTTATGTGCACGCTAGTATACTCTATGTGCCCCCTAAGTGATTGAGGGTTGAAAAATCCTTGATCACTTGCTACTTGACCGAATTTGTCCAAGAAGTGACTACTCGTGAAACACATAGAATATACAAACATATTTCAGCAGTTGACCACTACAAAAACATGCAACTATTTAAATGTTGGTTATTCATCTCATGGATACCGACCAGCTGAACACTGTCCGGTATATATGTATATTTATTTTTAGAAGACATGTTTTGTTTAAATCGTAATGACAGTTGAACACTGCCAAGCGAGAATAATCAACACATATGCAAAATTTGTAGCAAGATTCGACCACGCTGCGCATGATCTCTTTTATTACTCGTAATAATAAATGACAAAACGTGTCTAACAACGAGTTTCAAACAAAATAACATTGTTCAAAATAACATGACTGGTTAGCAAATAGTCAACTCACAAACAAAAAAATTAAATAACAAGTTAAGCACTTGATACAAAGCTACTACTCTGTAAGCAGTATTCATTGATAATATTTCCTCAAGTGCTCGCCATTCCAGTAATTCCTGATCAGCTCTCCATTTAACCGAGCAAGCTTATAGGTACCGGGTGGCAAGACTTGCTCAATTTGATATGGTCCTTTCCAGTTTGGTCCTAGCATGCCAGCTGTAGGATCTCTAAAAAACACCTTTCTGAGGACTAAATCTCCGACCTGGAACTTTCGATCTTGGACTTTGGAATTGAAGTAGCGCGCCAATTTTTGCTGGTGAGCCGCAACTCTCAGGTTTGCCTCCTCTCTTCTCTCCTCGAGGAAGTCCAAAGATTCTGCTAGCAATTGATGATTCTCCTCCTAGTTGTACATGGTCCTTCGATGAGATGGTGGGTCTATCTCCACGGGTAACATGGCTTCATACCCATATGCTAAGGAAAATGGGGTATGTCCAGTTGTTGTCCGGGCAGTAGTCCTATATGACCAAAGGACTTCTGGTAATTCTTCCGGCCAAGCACCCTTAGCTTGTTCCAGGCGCTTTTTCAGAGTGTCCTTCAGTGTTTTGTTTACGGCTTCAACCTGCCCATTGGCTTGTGGATGGGCTACCGAGGAGAAACTCTTTGTGATGCCATGCCGAGTGAAAAAATCAGTAAATATGTCGCTGTCAAATTGGGTGTCGTTGTCAGACACTATCTTTTTAGGCAGACCATAGCGACATATTACGTTGTTAACTACAAAGTCCAACACTTTCTTCGATGTGATCGTGGCTAATGGTTCGGCTTCAGTCCACTTAGTGAAATAATCTACTGCAACCACTGCAAACTGCACTCCTCCTTTCCCTTTGGGCAATTTCTCGATCAGATCAATGCCCCACACTACAAAAGGCCATGGACTCTACATTTACTTCAAGTCATTTGGGGGCGCTCTGGGCACTTTAGAAAATCTTTGGCATTTGTCACACCTCTTCACATATTCCATAGAGTCCTCGTTCATTGTAGGCCAGAAAAATCCTTGCCGCAAGATCTTTTTAGATAGACTCTGCCCCCCAGCATGATCTCCACAGAACTCTTCATGCACTTCAGCTAATAAATTTTTTGACTGGTCGGGTGTTATGCACCTGAGTAGAGGTAGGGAATACCCTCTTCTATACAACACTCCATCCATCATGGTGTACCTAGCAGCTTGCCTCATAATCTTCCTTGCTTCATTACGATCATCTTGGAGGGTTCCTTGCTCAAGATAAGCAATGATGGGAGTAATCCAGGTGTCAGCTATCGTGATCGGCATGGCCTCTTGTTCATCAATGCTCGGCTCTGCCAAGTATTCCACCGGTACTATATTTAGAGTTTCGGCATCTTTTGCACTAGCTAGCTTTGCTAGAGCATCTGCATTAGAGTTCTGCTCTCGCGGTACTAACTTGATGGTATACTCCTCGAACTATGCTAGCAGATCTTTGGTCTTATTTAAGTATGCCACCATGTGTAGGCCCCTTTCCTGGTATTCCCCCAAGACTTGGTAGACCACCAATTGAGAATCGTTGTTTACTTCCACCGATCGGGCACGCACACCTCTAGCCAGTCGCAAACCTGCTAGGAGGGCTTCATACTCCGCCTCATTATTAGAAGCATTGAATCCGAATCTCAGTGCACAATGAATTCGGTGCTTCTCTGGTGTGACCAATATAATTCCAGCTCCTGAATGATGCTCATTTGATGACCCATCAACGAAAAGTTGCCAAGTAGGAAGTTCATCTTTCTGCCCAGTGACACGCTCTTGCTGGTCGGGCACATCAGCGATCCCAGTACATTCAGCTATGAAATCTGCCAAAGCTTGACCCTTAATAGCAGATCTCAGCTGGTACTTGATTTCAAATTGGCCTAACTCAACTACCCATTTAAGTAGCCGACCCGACGACTCTGGCTTCTGCAAGACTTGGCGTAGAGGCTGGTCAGTAAGGACTTTAATGGGGTGTGCTTGGAAGTATGGCCGCAATTTTCGTGATGCAAGTACTAAGCAATAAGGCAACTTCTCAATCACGGGATACCAGGACTCTACTCCTATCAAGCGCTTGCTAACATAGTACACCGGGTGCTGCACTCTATCTTCTTCTCGTACTAAGGCAGCACTAACAGCATGCTCTATGACTGCTAGGTACAAAAAGAGGTCTTCTCCATCAACGGGCTTAGAAAGAACAGGAGGTTGGGCTAAATGTTCCTTTATTGCTTGGAAAGCTTGCTCACATTCTGCCGTCCACTCAAACTTCTTGCCCTCTCTAAGCAGGTTAAAAAATGGGACACATTTGTTCGTTGATTTAGAAACGAATCTGCTTAGAGCTGCAATCCGCCCAGTTAAGCTTTGTACATCCTTTATTCTAGATGGAGACTTCATTTCTATGAGAGCCTTTATCTTTTCTGGGTTTGCCTCTATTCCTCGGGAGTTCACAATAAACCCAAGAAATTTTCCAGAACCCACTCCAAATGAGCACTTGAGGGGGTTTAACTTCATGATGTACCTTCTCAGTATTGCAAAGCACTCCTCCAAGTCTCGCACATGCCCTTCAGCTTCCTTTGATTTCACTAGCATATCATCTACGTATACCTCCATGTTTTTTCCTATTAAGTCACGGAACATACCATTGACCAAACGCTGGTAGGTAGCTCCTGCATTCTTCAGTCCAAAGGGCATGACCTTATAGCAGTATAGCCCTATATCTGTCCGAAAGCTGGTATGCTCTTCATCAAGAGGATGCATGCTGATCTAATTGTACCCCGAATATTCATCCATGAAGGACAATGTTTCATGACTAGAGGTTGCATCTACCAACTGGTCTATTCTTGGTAAAGGAAAGCAATCCTTTGGGCATGCTTTGTTCAGATCAGTAAAATCTACACAAGTCCTCCATTTTCCATTGGGTTTGGGCACCAACACTGGGTTTGAAACCCAGGCAGGGTAATATGCTTCCCTTATAAACCCATTCTCCTTTAGTCGCTCTACCTCATCCTTAAGAGCTTTTGCTCGATCTTTGTCAAGCAATCTCCTCTTCTGCTGCACTGTTGGATGGCTTTCATCCACGTTGAGCACGTGGCTGATCACAGTTGGTGAGATACCCACCATATCCTTGTGAGACCAGGCAAAGACAACCTGATTCCTTCGCAAGAATTCTATCAACTGTGCTCTCAACTCTGCTTTCAACTTTTTTCCAATTTTGACCCCTCTCGTCGGGTCATTATCATCTATAAGGACCTCCTCTAACTCCTCGGACGGTCCCACATCACTTTCATAATCCCCAAAGCGAGGATCAAAGTCCCTTCCCTCGCTTTGGGCAACGCCCTATTTGGTGACTTCATCACCGGATGGGGTTTTCTGCTCTTTTAAACCAAGAGTGCTCTCTTGACCAAACTCCTCTAACATCTCTTCCTGATCGGTTACAACTGCAAAACTTCGGTCGACATCCATCTCGTCCACCTCCTCTCTCTCAACACATACAATCATGTTGCTCTCCTTGGCCCCCTTCCTTGCCTTAGCTACCGAGGCATTATAGCACTCCCTAGCCTCCCTCTAGTCTCCTTGGACATAGCCTATTCCAGCACTGGTCGGGAACTTCATGGAAAGGTGCCAGATTGTAACTACCGCATGTAAGTTTGTGAGCAGTGGTCGACCAATAACCACATTTTAGGCAGACGGGCAGTCAACAATGAAAAACTCAGTCATTAATGTTTCATGTTTGGGAGCCTCCCCCGTCGTGACGGGTAACTTGATTGTTCCAGCTGGTGGCAATCCTTCTCCAGTAAACCCATAAATGACTTGAGAGCACGGCTTCAAGTCATTGATAGATAGCTTCATCCTCTCGAAGGATGACTTATAAATAATGTTCACAGAGCTCCCTGTATCGACCAGACATCTCTTCACTTTCATATTGGCAATTTGGACTGTCACAACAAGAGGGTCATTGTGAGGATACCTCACGTGTCAAGCATCTTCTTCATTGAAAGTGAGGGACTCACTTTCGTATCTTGGGTTCTTTGGTGGTCGCTCCTCCACTGTCATAATTTCGGAGGTGGATGCTGCATCCAACTCATGACGAAGGGTGCGAGCATACCTCTCCCTCACCTTATTGCTATCTCCGGCAAGATGTGGTCCTCCACATATAGTATCTAGTGTGAAGTCCACAGGTTCAGGTTGCAAAGGTGGGGATCGTTGTCACTTGAACCCAGGATTGTTGTTACTCCCCTCTCCTTGGGACTTCTCTGCTCGATACTTTTTTAGCTTCCCCGACCGGAGGAGAAACTCTATCTCATCTTTGAGATGATTACACTCATTCGTGTGGTGACCATAGTCTCCATGGAAGCGACAGAACTTGTTCATATCTCTCTTACTCATCTCCTTCTTGATAGGTGGGGGGTAAGAGACCTCTTGATGACTGGCCAAATAGATCTCTGCTCGGCTCGCCGAAAGAGTGGTGTAGTAGGTGAATCGAGGTTCATACTTAGTTGGCTTGTCGTTTGGTCCCGACTTAGCCTTCTTCTCATTATGGCGGTCAGACCCGTTATTCCCACGTTTCTTACCACCACTTTGATCATTTCCACCATTCTTGGGGGGATCAGTTGATCCACTCGGGTTGTTCAGGCCCTTCTCTCCCTTCTCAATTGCATCATCCAACTTCATGTATTTGTTCACCCGGTCCAAAAATTGTTGTAATGTTTTGGGTTGCGATGTATGCTGTCCCATAAAGGGCTCCAATAGATAATGCCGAAAAAGATTGCCACCATCTTCCCCTCATCTCCTACTGCAGTAGCTCGGTTAGCTTCTCTCCTGAACCTTTGTATGTAGTTCTTGAGAGACTCATCTTTCCCTTGCTTTATATCTGCCAAGTGATTGGCATAAACAGGAGGTGTTCGAGCAGCACTAAACTGCCTGCAAAACTCTTTTCTAAAACTTTCCCAAGAAGTGATGGAGTTAGGCTTGAACTTCCAATACCACTCTTGGGCAATGTCGGACAATGTGGTGGGGAAGACTCTGCAGCGATAGTCATCACTCACCCCGAGCAGCTCCATCTGATCTTCGAACTTTCCAACATGCCTAATTGAGTTTGCCTTTTCTGTATAAACTGGCAGTACCGGTGCTTTGTATTTTGTTGGTGGTTGAGCTGCTCTAATTCGAGCACAAAAAGGACTGCCACTCCTGTGGTCTACTGGATCAATCACGGCTAGTCGTTTTGACAGACTCTGAACTGCTGTTGTCAAAGCATCAAGCTGGGCTTGGATGCCTGGGGCCACTGCTAGGGACTCATTTTCGGGACCGCCTGGTCAGGTGTTCCTATCCGGCAAACCAACATAAAGTATTTCTACTCGACTGGTAGGACGGATTGGCTCTTGCCCTTCGACCGGGACGGTCCTTCTTCTATCAGCAATGACGTCCCTCAGATCCTTCTGAGTAGTGTGCTTTCCCAACCGATCAAACACCGTACTCCGAGTCTTCTCAGAAGGTTTGCTGGGTGGAACATGCTCCTTGCCACTACGCTGGTTGAGATGCAGTGGTGGCCTTCCTATCTGAGTTGGGCGATCTTCTCCTCCTCGATGGATATAATTATTCTTCTCTTTTGAATGATCAGTGTGATGACTGTCAGCTCCATCACGCCCATGCCCATCTTCGAAGTGGGAAGTCTCATTGCCTCGAGGAGCTCTATTATGTTCCTGCACAGGAGGTGTTTTCTTGCTGCCTGACTTGTGACTTCCTGATCTGGAAGTCTCTGATCGGTGGCTCCTTGAGGTGGTTTTGGAGTTCCCCCTTTGAGTTGAGGCATTGTGCGATCGGACTCCATCTTCCTCACGACCAGGTGGGTTATTACCACCTTTGCCTGGTCTATCAGTTTTCTTACGACCAGCTTCTGTGGTCCTTGCTCCTGGGGTGGCTGCCATTCCAGGTGCAGCCTGGGCATTGGTCCAGGTCAGCAGCGTAGCTGCCTCCAGAGCGAGTGCAGCTTCGCGATGTTTCCTGTCGACCTCCTCCTGTTGTCGACGGACGTCCTCACTCCTGGCGTCCATTTCCTGTTTTTGCTGCTCGAATGCGACATTCTGCCTAGCCATTTCCTCAGCGAACGCCTTCTGCCTGGCGCTGAACTGGGCCATCTCCTCCTGGAAGGCGCTCATGGCTTCCTGGAGCTCTTCAAATTCTGGAGCAACGTCCTCGAGCATGACTCTAGGCTCAGTTTCACGATCTTGAAGGCTAGGACCTTCTGATCTAGCAAGCTCTTTAGAGGAGCCCATCTTCTTGGAGGTTGCATTGGTGTTCTTAGGCGCTATATCACTCCAGGGACCGTCTGTTTTTCTCTTCAGGCTCTCAATGAAAGCACCAAAATGTTGACCGCGTTTTTGGCCAACGACGTGAGAACGTCAAAAACGACAAAACCTTCAAGAAAATTTAAACGACACAGACAGTTTAATAAAGAAAGTAAATAACACACACAATTTTTATAGTGGTTCAGCCCCAATATGTTGGTAATAGCCTAATCCACTTAGAGATATGATTATTTATCTACACTCAAGATCAGATGAACCTGTGTCAACTGAGTTTCTTCAGTGTAAATTCTCAGAATACAAAAGAGTTCTCTCAATAAAAAACACTCTCTCTCTATAAAATTCAGATTAGAACTCCAAATTTCCAAAAGTCCTTTTCTCATCCCATTAACCATATATTTATAGGCTTAGGATTATACACCTGCTCTCCCCTAGAATCGGGATATTTCATTATATTTATTATATATAAATTACAAAGATATTCAAAATTTAACAGAACACCCAATTTGTGGGAAGAATGAGAGATTCCCGCGTATGCCAAGACCGATTCTTGTTGAAGCCATTTCTGGGAATCTTGACGTAGTCTGTTCTACCTGGTTGATGAATATCACCTTCTGGTCGGCCATACCTCTACCGGACAGTCACACACTTGGCTGGTAGGACACGCACTCCTCTGGTCTAACATGGCACTCTGGTCTAACATGGCACTCTGGTCTAGCATGCCATATCTCTGATCTAACATGGCATACTGGTCTAGCATGCCATATCTTTGATCTAACATGGCACACTGGTCTAACATGCCATATTTCTGATCTAACATGGCAAACTGGTCTAACATGGCATATCTGGGCTACTTCTAAGCAAGTCACCCATCCATTCCTTGCCAGTTGTCATTCCTATTGCCACATCATCATTTTCAAATTTTGGGGATAACAGTGGCAAAATACCATTTTGCCCTTGAGGGCATTAAATGACTTAAGTTTAAGGAAGGGTAGTTTGGTCTTTCTGAGTTTTGGGGAGACATAACTGAGTGGAAACTCTCATAAATAGGTAGAAACACTTAGCAAGCTCTCACACAAACTCTCTCTCTCTCTCTCTCTCTCTCTCTCTCTCTCTCTCATATCCCTTGGGGAGTTTTTGAATTTTGAGGAGGAAAAGCTCAAAAATTGGAAGATTGGAGCTAGGATTTGAGCTAAGGGCCAGCGTAGGTGTAGTGTCCCAAATTTACTAGTAAGGCTTGGTGCCTTGCTTAGCGTGCCGAGAGGACAATAATTGCTTTAATTGCGTTTTTAGGTGAATTAATTATGATATATGTGCATCATTATGTGATTGCTTGAGTTGTATTAAAATATGACGAGATATGTATGTTTAGGTGTATTTAATATGCATGTGGGCCCGTTCTTGTTCATAAGGGCATATTTGTAATTTTGGCCAGTGAAGGGCATATATGTAATTATGTATGCATTGTGAGTAAGACCACAGTATTGTGGATATATATTTGCGATATTGGGCTCGAGGCGGTCCTAGTGAGTGGATTAGCAGAATAGTCACAATGGGGTCCAATACCCAGCTCGGGGCGAGCCTAGGGGTATTTTGGGAACTTAGCATGTATTCGGGATTTACCGAGTGACGGGTAGTAATTTAGCGGTTATTTGGGTATGCCAGGATTAATTGGGGATTTATAGGACTACTCGAGGAATTAGCGGGAATGTGGCAAAAGATGAATTTTCCCTTGGAGGTATTAAAGGGTTAGGAATTGATCTAGGGGCATGTTGGTCTTTTAGTGCAAAAGATAGACTTGATTAGGCTAGACTTCAATACAACACTTAGGAAACGAAAGAGAAACACTCCCAGTTTTTTCTTTCTTTCTCTCTCTCGTGTACCTCTCTCTCTCTCTCTAAGCCTTTGGGAGATTTTGGGTTTTGAGGAGGAAGCTCTGAATTTGGGGCTGGGAATTGAGGAATCATGCTTGGAGCAAGTGTGGAGTTAGCTCAGGGTCGAAATTATCTCTAAGGTGAGGTTTAAAATCTGATATTATTATGGATTCCCTGATTAATATTGATTTTAACTGAGTTTTTTTATGTTAGCCTTGGTTGTTAAGTTGGGATAGGATTTTGGTTAAGTTTTCCAGTTTATATATTGCTCTAAGTGTAGTGAAGATGTTTTAGGGCTTAATTCTGACCTCAAAGCATGTTTTGAATGACTTTTGATGAAATTGAATCTTGAAAACGCAAAGGAATTCTGGGTTTTGGAGCTCGATCCACGGCGCTGTTCTTCAGGCGTCGTGGCCCATGTGCGTGGAATGGGCTTGGCGATTCTCTGAAATTGCCTAGGCGCCGCGACGCAGGTTGGGGTGCGCCACGACCCGCGTTCCCTAGGAGAGAGCCTTGGGCTCTCGAACTTGTAGCTCGCCGCAGCCCTATGGGCTGGGCCGCGACTCTAATTAAGGAAAATGGTCAAAATAGATTTTTAAGGTCGGGAACCCAAACTTAAGGGCTCGGGAGGGATTCTACTACCCGATTCAGTAGAATTCGAGGTCTCGAAGGCTAGTATATTATACCAAAGTTTTTAATTGGTTTAGGGTTGATTGTTATTTATTATTATTACGTTGTGACTAGGTTTTACCACTAAGGCTCGGGATTAAGGATCGTGCTTGGGATCGCCCTATTCTGTCAACTCGAGACTCATGTAAGAAAATTGTTTGTGCCCGTAGAGCAAGGCATGGCCCAATTTTTTGTACTTAGTGTTATATGTGAATGTCTGTAATTATTATGCCATGTATGTATGTTGAGACTAATCGGCAAAGGCCGGGATCGGCAAGGGCCAAGATTGATAAGGGTCGGAATAGGCGTTAAGTATGCTGAATGCAGGCCCCCATGGCATGGCCATCTAGGGTGTTGTGTTCACCTTCTCGGTTAGGACCATGAACTCAGTGCCTTGTAATGCACCCTGATAGGCTCAGGCCACTGTTGTGAATTTTCTATTATGTTTGCATTTAGTTATGCATTTACTGAAATGAATTGTTATGTGCTATGTTTGTGGAGTTTTCTTACTGGGCCTTAGCTCACGGGTGCTCTACGGTGCATGTAAGGGCAAGGGAAAGACCAACCAAGCATGAGTTGGAGGACATGGAGTGGTGCGTACATGTTTGGCCTACCTAGCCACCACGGCTGGGATAATTTTGAGAAACATTGTGCAAACGACCAATTTTGTCGCCTAGGCCGAATGTATAATAACTTTTGAGTTGTAATTATGTTTTAAACAATGTTTTGGGATCCCAATGTAACACTTTTATGATCTTAATGAATATCCAAACCTTTTCTATTAAGATTTCATTAAATGAGTCTTCACTTTAATTTAATCACACATTTTGGTCTGAAATCTCGATTAGCGAGTTAATGGATCGTTTTAAAATCACATGGTAATGATTCTAGGGTAGTAGGTGTTACATTAGAGTTGCAGCTTAACATATTAAGGTAAGAATTCTCCTTGTTTTCTGTAAATTTCTTATGTTCTTGAGGTGTTATTGGGCTTTGAAGCTCAAGATTTGGGTTTTTAGTTTTAGTGGGAGCTTAGGTGAGTTTTTGGTGTCCCTGTGTTTCTTAGGTTGATTTATATTGGCTTTGGAACTCACTTCTAGTTGGGGTTGGCATTTGGTGTGGATTTTGATGGTTTGAACTCAGAGAAAACGCAGGTGGAAACCCAGAAATTTTTCGGTTCGCATGGTAGCCCCCATTCCCTTGTGTTGGGCGCCCTTGCGTTATGTAAGGGAGGGCTGGGGACACTCTGTTCGGGTTTGGGCGCCCCTGCGCTATGCAGGGGATGTTATGGGGGGCTCTCTGATTGTGTTGGCACCCTTGCCCTATGCCAACTTCAGCAAGCCCCATTTTTAGAGCTTGGGAAGAATTTGAGGGTTCGGGGGATGGTTCCACCACCTCGTTAAGTGGGAATGGAAGTCCCGAGAGCACGGGATTGGTCCCAAAGTTTGTTTTTGGGATTGAATCTTATTGTGACTAGGTTACCGCTAGGGCTTGGGGCAGGATCGTGCTCAAGGGTCATTTTATCTATTCGATGCTTGGACCAGAGGTAAAAAAACTGCACCCAATATGTGATATATGTGATTAGGGCTTGGCCCAGTTGTTAAATATAGATTTGGATTAGGGCTTGGGCCCCTGCTAATGTGCATGATTATGAGTATGCCTATGATTGTTGATTAAGCATGCTTGAATGCTCTGTATCTGGATAATTTTTAAATGGTGTATGCTTATGTGCATTATCTTATTGAAAAGTATTGACTTATAAGTTAAGGGTGGCAGTAGCGCACTGAGCGTTGGTCGAAAGCATTGGCATATAAGTCAAGAGCGGCAATAATGCGCTGAGCGATGGTCGATATGGTTAAGCCTAATCAGGAGCGTGAGATACGCTTGTCTGACCCAATGATCGTTGGAAAACCAAAGCGCTAGGTACGTTGGGCCAACTCCAAGGCTGGTTATACATAGGATAAGGTAATGGGCCCCATGGTGACTCCATAGTCCCATATCCTAGGGCATTGGGCCCCAGTATGACTTATTGGTCAAGTATTTAGGGCAACTGGCCTCGATGTGATGCTCCAATCACTTATCTGAATAGAATGCATGCACGAGTATGGCTATTACTACTAGGCATGCTTATTACGATTCTGTTATATGTCATTAAATGCATATGAGCATGTTTAAGTTTTCTTGCTGATCCTTGGCTCACGAGTGCTATGTGGTGGAGGTAAGGGGAAAGGGAAGCCGGACCAGCCATGAGTTGGAGAGCTTTGGTGGCAACATGTACATATGCGGCTACTCGACCATCACGACCGGGGTTCTTAGAGGGACTAGGGATGAACCCTATTTTGTTACTTAGGCTGGCTTACGTTGTAATTGCCCTTTTGGAACTTTAAATGACTTTGTAAATGTTTATTTTGGGATCCCATGTACGAACTTAATGTTTTAATGAAATGACTATTCCTTTTGTCCAATTTTTTTTTACCCTAAGTCATTAATCAAGTTTGGTTACACGTTTATGGCCAAATGACTTGTATAGCGAGTCTAGCACTGTAACGTCCAAATTTCCCTAATAAGGCTTAGTGCCTTGATTAAGGGGCCAGTAGGGCAATAATTGATTTAATTGTATTATTATGTGATAATATGCATGATTATATGAATTATGTGAGTTATATTATAATATGACTATAGTTGCATGTTTAGGTGTATTAAGCATGCTTGTGGGACCGTTTCTTATTAGAAGGGCATTTTTTTTTAATTTTGACCTGTTGAGGGCATATTTGAATATATATTGTAATGACCCAAAATTACTAATAAGGCTTAAGGGCCTTGATTAGTGTGCCGTGAGGGCATAATTGGAAGTTATGTGAATTAATGGTGAGAATGCATGATTATGTGAATGCATGCTTATGAGTATTGGATAAGCATGTGGGCCCTGTTTGGCTTGTAAGGGCATAATTGTAATTTTGGCCCGTTAGGGCATAAATGTGATTATTTATGATAAACTGTTGAGACCACATTATTATGTGGATATATTTATATTTGCAGCATTCGACACGAGGCGATCCTAGGGAGCAAGTAGTGGGAAAGTCACAACGGGACCCGATACTTGACTCGAGGCGAGTCAAGGGGGTATTTTGGGTATTAGACAGTTATTTGGGCTATCGGGTTATGGAAATAAATAATTGGAGATATATTTGAGGTTAGGAAGCCTAGGTGGGAATATTGGGGAAATTTATCATTTTGCCCTCGTGGACGTTTTGGTACCCCGAGCCTAGGGATTAACTTAAGTAACTAAGGATAGATAAAACAAAGTTAGGAAAATAATAGAAACACCTGAACCGACCTTTCCCTCTTCTCTCATCTCTCTCTCTCAAGGAAATCAGTGAAATCAAGGGAGTATTGGCTGGAAACTCAGAGATTTGAGTTGGAAGCTTTGGGGATTAGCTCAGTTTAGCTAAGGAATTCAACAGGAGTTGAGGTAAGGCTTGAATTACAGTTTTGGTCATTTGATTATGTAGATTTGGGCTGAGTTCTAAGTATTTTGGGTTCTTGATTTTGAAGATTAAATTGGGGCTAAGGCTTGGGAATTAACTCAACAACTAGTTGGTGGACTTGCTCTTCAATAAACGTAAGCCTTTAATAATGATTTAGCATCTGAATTTTTAGGAATGACTGCATGTTCTAAGGATTTTTTGAGCTTATGGGTTTCAAGATTAAAATATTATTTTGATGAGTTTCTAGACTAGGTTTTTGTTGGGTTATGTTGCTAAAAACATGTTAGAATGTTTGTGGTAATTGGATTGTATCATTAGGATGAATTTGGATGGATTTGAGTGAGGTTTGAGAGTTAAAAATGGTGGATTTTCTGGGTTCGAAGGGGTCGTGCCACGGCTCAGTTCTTGGAGTGTCGCGGCCCTTCGAAGCAGATTTGTGCTAGGAAGAAGGGCAGGCCGTGGCATGGGAAGCTTAGGGCCGCAACCTGTGTCTGCTGTCTGGGGAGGCTAGGCCTCTAGTTGGGGCGGGTCATGGCTCTTAAGGGAAATTTTGGCCTTGGGGAGGTTTTAGGTGCGGGGACCTAACCTTGGGTGCTCGGGATCGATTCCAGTATCGTGTTTGGTGGAATTTGATGCCCCGAAGGTTAGAACTCTATCCGAAAACCCTTATACAATTATTGATGGAATCCTTTATCGAGGTTGTGACTAGGTGTACGCTTGGGCTCGGGGCAGGATCGTGCTCAGGGGTCGTCTTTCTTAATCAAAGCACTTGGAATTAAAGGTAAGAAAACTGCACCCGATTATCTGGTTAGGTTGGGACTAAGTGTTCCCTATATTTGTATGCATTGTTATATGATTGTGATAAACCATGTGAATATGTTGGGACTAAGAGCTCCCTATAATTGTATGAATGTCATGAGGTGGTATTATGCCATGGAGACATGTGATAAACGGCCTAAGAGTGCCGGAACCAATACTTGCGCACAGGGCACGGCTCAGCCACTGGTAGCTGAGGACAGCTTAATAGTCACCGAGCTCGGTTTAAGTGGGCCGGAGTCAATGGGGGTAAACATTAGGCTTGGCCTAAGCGAGCCAAAGACAGTGGATTAAATAGAGGGTGTAGCCTACGGGCGTCGACCCTAGTTATTGCTTGACATGTATACTATCGTTAATTTGATGTATATGATATGTTGAATATCTGGAACTAGACCATTGGTTGTTGACTGATGCCCGAGATTGTATGAATGTTATGGCTTGCTTGGTAATTGATTAGTGTCTTGTAAATCATTTGGTTATGCTCTATGAACTACGTGGTTATTGATATTTATTGTGCTATGATATTATGTTTTCTTGCTGGGCCTCGGCTCACGGGTGCTACGTGGTGCAGGTAAAGGCAAGGGTAAGATGGTTCAACCATGGGTTGGAGAGCTCTGGGGGAGAGGTGTACATTGTCAGCTGCTCGGCCGCCACAGTCGAGGGATTGTACAGGGACGGAAACCTAAAACATGTATTTTTCCATTAGAGTGGCTTAATTATTTATAAGATTTGGAAATTCTGTAATTATATTATTTAAACCCTGATTTGGGATCCCATGTACCAAACATTTATTTTAATGAAAATTGTTTGTTTATAACCAAAATCTTTTAAACCTAATCTGTTTGTGTCGTTAGATTCACATTTTTATTTAAATGACTTGATTAGCAAGTCTCACACTATTTCAAACACACAGTATAACAGTCTTAGTTATCCAGGGCGTTACATATATATATATAGATATGCATCATATGTTGAGACCACATTATTATGTGGATATATATATTTGGGTTATTCCGCACGAGACGATCTTAGGGAGCAAGTTAGCGATTTAGTCATAACGAGGTCAAATACCCAGCTCAGGGTGAGCCTAGGGGTATTTTGGTAATTTATTACATTACCGGGGTTTACCGGTAATGGGAAATTATCTAGTGACTATTACAGGATATGAGAGATAACAAGAATTTGTGAGACGTTAGTTATGATTAACGGGGAAAAGTGGCAAAAGACGGATTTGCCCTTGTGAGCATTAGAGAGTATCTATTGGGCTAAGGGACAATTTGGTCTTTTCAAGCCAAGTAAGTAACTTAGTTAGTTGGGAACTTCTCAGAACACTAAGGAAATCAAAAGAAACTCTCAGTAGCACTTCACACGCTCTCTCTCTCGATTCTCTCTCTACCTCTTGGAGCTTTGGAGGAGTTGGATCATTTTTTAAGGGAGTTAGCTTGGAAATTGAGGCTGCAAGCTGGGGACTTGGTTAGGAGCAACTTAAAGCTTGAATTACACAATTGAGTTAAGGTTATGCTCTGTTGTATGATGAATTATTGCAGTGATTTAAGTTTTGGCAGAGTTTTAAACTAGTGGTTAGGTTTTGATTTGGGTTAGAGATTGGGTTTGGTTTTTGAGCTATTTTTACCGCTTATGATATGTTGTTTAGGCTTTTAGACTCATTTGGGACCTTGGTGCAAGTTTGGGTTGAGATTTTGGAGTACTGGCTTGGGGAAAAATGGTGGAAAAAAACCCAATTTTTCTAGGTTCGCGTTAGGGCGCCGCGACACTGTTCTTCCAACCTGCGGCGCTGGGATGTTCCAGGGTAAGGGGTCCTGGCTGGGTGCCGCGGCGCCTGTATGGCTGTGCCGTGACTCTAAGCCATTTTCAGAGGCCTTAATTTGTATTTTTAGGGTATAGGCTCAGGGCTTAGGGGACAATTTCACCACCCCTTGTGGGGGAATTGAAGGTCCTGAGAGCACGGGATTGGTCCAGGGGTTAATTTATGGAATCAAATAGTAATGAGAACGTTATTTGAGGGTTGTGACTAGGTTACCGCTAAGGCTCGGGAGAGGATCGTTATCAGGAGTCGTGCTTGCTTGCCTAATTACTTACACTTGGAGCAAAGGTAAGAAAACTGCACCCAATACGTGATGTACGTGATTAAGGCTTGGCCCGGTTGTTGAATATAGATTTGATTAGGGCTTGGGCCCCTGTAAATGTGCATAATTATGATTATGCTTGTGATTGTTTGACTAAACATGTTGAATGCTCTATATATGGATAATTGCTAAATAATGTATGCATGTTTGCATTATCAGGTTGTGAAAGCATTGACTTATGAGTCAAGGGCGGCAATAGTGTTCTGAGCCCTGGTCGTTGTGATTAGGCCTAATCAGGAGCACATTATACGCTTGTCCAACCCAATGGTCGTGGAAAATTAAGCACCAGGTACGTTGGGCCAACTCTAAGGCTGGTTATATAGAGGATAGGGAAATGGGCCCCTGGGTGACTTATTAGTCCCATATCCTAGGGCATGGCCCCGGTGTGACTTATTAGTCATGTAGTTAGGACAGCGGACCCCTGTGTGACAATATAGTCACTTATTTGCATAGAACACATGCATGAGTAGGATTATTACTGCTAGGCATGCTTATTATGATTCTATGATATATTATTGATGGTTTATGAGCATGTTTAAGTTTTCTTGCTGAGCGTTGGCTCACATGTGCTATGTGGTGCAGGTAAGGGGAAAAGGAAGCTGGACCAGCCATGAGTTGGAGAGCTTCAGTGGCAACGTGTACATATGCGGTTGCTCGACCACCACGGTCGGGGTTTCTCAAAGGAACTAGGGTTAAATCCTATTTTGCCGCTTATGTCAAGTGTTTGTAATTTTTGAGTTGTAATTACCCTTTTGGAATTGTAAACAACTTTGTAAACATTTATTATGAGATCCCATGTACAAACTTAATGTTTTAACGAAATAACTATTCCTTTTAACCAAAAAAATTTACCCTAAACCGTTAATCACGTTTAGTTGCACGTTTATGGCCAAATGGCTCAATTAGCATCCCTAGCACTATTTAAAATACATAGTGTAACAGTCTCGGCTATCCAGGGCATTACAAGCACTATTTAAAATACACAATGTAACAATCTTGGCTATCCAGTGCATACAAAATGTTTGTCAAGTAATGCATTAATTTCTACTTAGTTTATAATCGTAGCTCTAGCCTTCCCACCCCATACTTTCTCTAATATGTAAAAGGTTACTCTATGGTGAGAACCTCATGAAATGTTTGTCCAACAACAACATGGCGTTGATTATGGACAACATCGAGTTTGTGATAATCAAAGATATTCCTATTTTTCCTATGCAACAATCACCAAATCCTTCAATGAGGATTATTGATGGTGGTTTGAGCAAAGGAAAGAAGGCTAATACTACTAAACAAGCTCAAGGAGAAGCTGCCTTAAGCTTCTTCTTCGAAGAGTAAATAAGGAAGAAATTCAAACAAAAAGAACAAGAAGTCCACTAGCAAGGCACCAAATGCTGCAAAGCATCTTGGAGCAAGACCTGATTATAAGTACACAAAAATGGGAGTGTTTCCAACTGCAAGGAGACTGGGAATTGATACAAGATTGCCCAGTACTAAAGGCATATGGAACCCAAGATAATGATATTTATCTTGGATGCATGTGATTTTGGAGGATGATTATCCGATTTTAGATCGTTGAATCAGGATCTACTAAACATGCATGCACTTTTTTTTTTCAACTTTTTAGTATTGGGAAAGTTGTGAAGGATGAAAAGCTAAAGCTTGGAATCCGACAAGGGTTGTCATATTAGCAAGGAAAAAGGATAAGCTTGAATGAATTTTGGAAATAAATATATTATTTTAAGACAATGTTTATTTTATTCCGATTTTCAGTGGAGATTTTAATTTTAGATTTCCTTATTATATCAACAACAATTTATAGTTACTTTCACAAATAATAAAATCCTATTTGTTTAAATGGATGTGAACTATGGAGTGGATGTATGGAAAAAGAGCAATACCTATTGCAACCAAACGAACCCTATGTACTAAATAATGAGTTGTTTAAGATTGCTAGACCTAGGACCGTTAAACAACAAAAGGTCAATAACGTTAGAAACGACGTACCTTTGACATCTTCGCTTTGATCATATTTTCTATGATATGATTCAAAGACTAACAAAGGCTGGGCCTTTGAGGGAACTCACCTAGGGTGACCTACCTGTTTGTGAATCTAGTCTCGAGGGAAAAATGACAAAGTGTCCATTCTCTGTTATAGGAGATATGGCCAAAGAACCACTAGGGATAGTATATTCAGATGTCTGGGGACAAATGAATGTTCAAGCGATGGGTGGTTATGAGTATTTCGTCACCTTCATTGACGATTGCTCTAAAGACTCATGTAAGTACCTAAAGCATAGGAATTATGTGAAATTTGTTAAGAAGTTCAAAGAATTCATTCTATGGCTTTAAAACCAAATTAGGTAAAACGTTAAAGATCTTGAGATCTGATTAGGGTGGAGGATATTTGGATAATCAAAACTAAGATAATTGAATTCTACTTGGAAAATTTTCTAAAGAAACTTCCCCAGGGATTGTGCCATAGAAGGTGTTTTTGAGCGGCATGAATCATGCGTTTATGAAAATGTGTGTTCGATGATAAGCTATTCAACTCTACTGACTTCTTACCCAGATTTTTTTTGGAGACATACTTCCTAGACTGCATATGACATTTTTTTAAATGTTGTGTGGTCTCAAAGTTGTCTCCAAGACACCACTAGAATTATGGAATGGTCGTGAACCTAGTTTATGTCATTATGGAATTTGGGTGTGTTCTGCTCATGTCCTGAGGAAAAAGGTAGGAAAGTTAGAACAACAAACTGAGGTTTGCTTGTTTGTTAGCTATCCTAAAGGTACCCAAGATGGTCTATTTTATGGTCCAGTAGACAAAAAAGTGTTTGGATTTACAAACGCTACTTTTCTGGATAACGACTTCATAATGAATTTCAAGCCTTGTAGCAAAATAGTATTAGATGAAAAATGATAAACTATTGTTCCATGTCAGAAAGTTATTGTGCGTCGTTTTAGTGGGAAGGTTTCTCGGTACCTGATACCTATGAGGTGGAGATAGTGAAACCCACAAGCTGGGTGGGGACACAAGTAACAATGATCTATTGGCATTTAAACAGACAATGGGTAGGTCTGAAAGGGATCTTTGGCTCGAAGCCAAGTACCAAGAAATTGAGTCTAAGTACTCTAAATTTTTCTAAGATCTTGTAGATGCGCCATTGGACTTTAGGCCCTTGGGGTGCAAGTGGATCTACTCGTGGCAAAGAGAGAAAGTTGACTTAGAGAAAACTTTTTCTCTGTTAGCCATGATAAAATTCATTTAGTATACTCTTATCCATAGCCACAACTCTTGACTAAGAGATAAGGAAAATGGACATCAAAGAAGCATTTTTAATTGCTATCTTGATAATACTATCAACATGGATCAATTAGAAGGATTTAAAGTAGTTGGACAAGAAAGTCGACAAGCTGAGTAGGTTAATCTATGGACCTAAAAAAGCTTCGCGCTCCTAGAACTTAAGGTTTAATGGAAACATTAAGACCTATGGTTTTGAACAAAATGTAGTTGAGCCTTGTGTTTAACCAACTCAAGGAAAAAGACATTGTGGTGTTCTTAATCCTTTATGTAGATGATATCTTACTCATTGGAAATGAACAATAGATAGCGATTAGTATCTTAGACCGACTAGAGACTATATGTTAGTATATTCGGGTGGATCTTTAAACCTGTTAGGCTACACAAATTCAGATTTTAGACTGATGTTGATAACTGGAAGTCTACTTCTGAAAAATATGTTTACTCTTGGGGGTGGAGCTATGATTTGGAGAAGCGATAGGTTGTCTGCTATCTCAGTACCTTTTATTTGGAGAAGCGATAGGCTATCTGCCATTTCAGTTTCCACCTTGGAGGCTGAGTCATAGTTGCGTCTGTGGCAGCGAACAAAATAGTCAAGCTGAGGAACTTCTATTGACAACTGTGTTGCTTTCTTTTTTTTATTACATGATTATTGGAAATAATACAAACATTTATAAAATCTCGAACATATAAATAATTACAATTATAGTGACTAGGTCACAGTGCATTATAATTGTAATTATATCTTCAAAATAAAGAGTCCTAAGATTAACTCAGTGCATGGATTTTCACTGATATGGTAATCTACGATATGATCCACTTACACATTCGGGGTGCGATGTCTTATCCAAGGCATTGACCAAGTAGATAAGATCGAATGTATATGGGTACATTGGACTAGGACCGATATTGATTATTGATATATAAATAAGTATCGTTGCCATCGAATCTAATCAATGTCACAACGTTGATCATATGTCAAGTTGATCTTAATTATGAGTGATACTATTCTGGTAATTATATTATTTAAATCTTTTGACTTGTTCGTTACCAGCTTACCCTACGACCTAGCCCATACTTACATCGTGGAGATTTAGTAGTGTAATTGAGTGAGAGTATTAATCATAGATATGAAATCTATAGCTTCTGTATGAGAGGTGAAAATATGACTTCCTTAATAGCTTAGTCTAAAAGGGTAAATGATTGAGCGCTCGTATCTGTGATTAAGTTCACATATTTACCATTTACAAGGGACTTAGTGGAAGTTAAGATTAAAATACAAATGAGGAGTAAAACGGTAATTTGCACCCAGCCCATTAGTAAGTCATCGATAGAGGATTGACTGACTGTAACGGTTATAACGTTGGATAACGTATATGTTTTATGAATTCAAGGGTTCAATTTTGAATTTATAGTGGAGTCATGAGGAATTAAAAAAATTGTGAGATAATTTATTTAATAAATAAAATCGTGTGACTTTATTGTAGCTTGTGTTCATGAATCCATGGTCCCCATGTTGTCTCTTATCAAATCAAGTTTAATAGTCTCAAACAATTGATTTAATTATCAATTTCAAATATCAAATTGACTAGGTCAATTTAGTGATATTTACATATAATAAGAATTTGGTGATAAAAGAGAATTGTTGGGAAATTTTATTAATATTGATAAATTGGTGTCAATATAAATAAATATTATTAAATCAAGTTTCAAATTATAATTAATTAAAAGATAAATAAATAACAAGATTTTGAATTTAGATCCAATTGAGATTTAAATTCAAAACAAAGAGATTGGGCCTAAGTCCATTTGTGCGAGCCTAATGCTTTGATTTTTATTTATTATTTTAATTAATTTAAATAAAGCCCATTAAGTTGCCTATATCAGGAATGTGATGTCTAGAGTTTCATAAGTAAATAAGTGAGTCTTAGTTGATTCATTGGGTAAGTGAAAACCTAGACAGTCTAATCTTTTCTTGGCTGCTAATTCTCTTATTCTTCCCTCTCTAATTCTATCCCATGTGTTGAGAACTTGCTCACTCTTTGTTAGACTTGATTTAGAGATAGGCTTGGAAGACTTTGGCACTATCTAAGCAGTTTAGATTACCTTGCTACCACCAGGAATCAAAGGTTAAAGAATCTAAAGGAAGGATTCATTGTTCCATTGTGTATTCGTAAGTTTCTACATCTTTGTGTTTATGTTATTTTACGAATATGATGTTCATGTGTATGTCATGTTATTCTATGTTTCTATTATATTTTTAGAAAAATAATAGGGAGCATGCATCTTGATTTAAATTCCAAGATCCTACAGAAACAACACAATTTCACCCAAGAACTCTATTGGAAATTTTAGGGTTCTAAACCCATCTCTTTCCCAATTCGAGATTCAACACCAAATCTGAATACCCAGCTGCAAATCAAACCTCCCAAATAATTAAAAACTGACTCCTAACATCATTACACCCAATCAAATGACTTAGAGCTTATAAATTCAAAAATTACACCAATTCACCAAACTTCCATTCAAGAACACTAAGAACTCAAGAATTGCTGGAGAAATTCTTACCTCAATTTCCAAATTCGAAAATCCAGGGAAGAAGATGGCTAAACCAGTTGCAATATTCACTTCTCCAGCTCTTGACTCTCCATTCCAAGTCTCCAAATCCAAGTGCAAGCCTACCTAAATCCCTTTTGCTTCAAAACCCCACTGTGAAGGTAATAAAGAGATAGAGGGAGAGAGAGAGAGAGGTGTAACGTGAAAGCCCCATACATTTCAGCACTTGGCTCCTTTGGCTTATTCTAGTGTTTAAAAGATCATTTTTCCCTTAGCCCATCCAAATGCCCTTGTCCAATCCAATGGTATTTTGGTCTTTTATCCAAAATTCTCGTTAATCCTCAAATTTTACCATGAATTCCAAATTAAATTCATTAAACCCAAACACTCACCAAATTGATTTTTATTAACCAATAAACCCAAGTAATTTATCAAAATACCTTTAAGCTCATCCTGAGCCGGGTATTTAACCCTGTTGCGACTTTTTCGCTAAATTGCTCACAAGGATTGCCTCATGCCGAATAACTCAAATATATCCACATAATAATGTGGTCTCAATGATGAGGCACATAATATTACAAATATACCCCCAGTAGATCAAAATTACAAAAATGCCCCTTTATAATAGAAACGGGCCTATAAGCATATTTAATACACTTAAACATGCATATACAGTCATATTATAATATAACTCATATAATTTCACATAATCACATTCGCATTCAATAATATCACATATAATTCCAATTATGCCATTCTGGCACCCAAATCAAGGTACTAGGCCTTATTAGGAATTTTGGGAAGTTACAATAGACAACCTATCGCTTCTCTAAATCATTGCTCCACCCCCAAGAGTAAAAACCTTTTTAGGAGTAGACTTCCTGTCATCAACATCTATCTATGTTGGGGGAGAGTGAGATAACACCACCTTTAAATTTAGAATCTACACAAAATTTGGATTGACAGTGTCTAAATAAAGATTGAGAAAGATTACGCAAACACAAGTTGGTAAATGATCTTCTTCAACCTTGATGAACCTTGAAAACCATTGTAGAACCACCACATTGAGCAAATCCTTAGAACATAAGAAAAACACAATTCCAAGGCTTATACATGTTTCTTAACGATATCCTACTACTCTATTTCCTATCCACCATTGATGATTGAAGCCTTTTCTAGGAGGAAATGAGGATTGAGATTGAACAAGCCTGAAACTCACAAAGTCAAGCACTTTCTTTATGAGTTCTTGGAGAAAACTTGAGATTCTTGGAGCTAGAGAGAGAGGTTAGAGAAAGATTGGAAATAGTGATCAAGTCTTCCAAAACTCTATTTTGACCCTTATATAGAGTAGGCATCATCATTAGGTCTAACCAACAAAATTAGACTTGTAAAATGTGTTTCCAGCATACATGTGATGTATCACCTACCAGGCGATATGTCGCTTACATGCAGGCGATGCATCGCCTACTAGGGTTTCAAAAAACCCTAAGCATCAAGCGGTGCTTTGCCACTTGGGTGGCGACGCATCACCACCCCCTCTAATTTTGGACCCCTGCAAAGGTCCTAAAATTGCTCCAAATGCTACCAAACTTTTTGGACACCCTTAGATACCTTCATGCTCCACTTGAACCCAAAAACACATTTTAAAGTGCCTACAATTGAAATTCAAATTTCACATCTTCACTATGTGAAATTCACTAAGTGTTTATTCCTTGCTTATATTTTAACACTTTTCTTTTTATATTTAACCAATCATAACATTCCCCAACTTTGTTGAATATAAGCCTCATTCTCTAGCGTAAAAATAGTTTTGGTGCATAAAATATAGTATCTTTCAGTTTGAACTTTACCTTAGTGAAAATACCACAAAGTCCTATCGAAATCATTAGTTAGTTAAGAGCCTGAACCAAGTATTCCATAGGATAAAACCAGTGATACCTGACACACCTCCACCACATCTTTTATTTTCCCACTTTCTCGCTTAGCATTATCATGGCCATGTGCTCATCTCTTCATGAAATTTTCGGGGAGAAACTCCAACTCCCATGAGAGGTGGCACCTCCTCTAAGTACACATAGGTGAAGTTCTTACATCATGTTTGCTACCTTTATAGATGCTTGTTACACTGAACTGAACTTCATTAAAAGCCCTAGGCTTAATCCTAACTCGGTAGCAACCAACACTAACTATCTTGGATGGAACTCACCATAAGTTTTAGTGTTGAAACTATTCACTTATCAATGACTTGTTCTTACCCATTGAACTATTTCCCTTGATTTTTATAATTTGGGAGTTGGGTTTCCATCATTGGTGAATCTATTATTCTAGGAATTTCAATCTCATCCGTTTTGAAGTGGAACTTACTAATCACTTCGCAAGAGGTTTTTGTAAATGGATTCGCTAAGTTCTCACTTGTCTTTATATATGAGATCGATATGATTCCTCCTCGAATAAATAGTGTCACATATTCATGTCTTAGACTTATATGTATAAACTTCCCATTATATATATGCCTTTATAGGCTCTAGGTAATGTGGCTTGTTTATCACCATTTGGGTATTCCTCATGAAATCCCTAATCCACTTGGCCTCTTTACCATTTGTCGCTAGAGCTATAAACTCATTATCCATGGTTTAGTGAAATATATGTTTGTTTCTTTGGGCCCTAAGAAACTGGTCCTCTTTTGAGCATAAACACCCAACCACTTGTGGAGATATTATCTCCTACACTTGATATCCAACTCGCATCGGAATATCCTTCAAGTATCTTTGGGAACTTTGAATATTAAAGGCCTAGTTGTTTGGTCCTTTTAAGGTACCCTAGAACTTTCTCAATCACTTTCCAATGTTCCATACTTGGATGCTAGTAAACCTACTTAGTTTACTAACCACTCCACCATTGTTCTTTTCAAGCTTTATGCTTGAATGAAATGGTGTATTTGTCTCTTTGATTTTGAGATTACTAAACTTGTCAAGCTCACTTTCTCAACAAAGTGAGCTTGACTTAAGGCATAACCCCCACTATTTATTCTCACTTTTATACCAAAGAAGGTATCGACCTCTCAAAGGTCCTTCATCTAGAAAGTGGAAGATAAAAACCTCTTCGTTTATATTATGCCTCTCATCTCATTACTCAAAATCAACCATCATCAATATATAGACAGACCAAGATGATATATCTGTAATGTCTCAAATTCTCTTAAGGCTTAGTGTCTTGATTAGGGGGGCAGGAGGGCAATAATTGAATTAATTATGTGTGTATGTGATATTACGTGCATTTTTATGGTTATATGCATGATTATATGAATTATGTGAGTTATATTATGATATGACTATTATAGCATGTTTAGGTGTATTAAGCATGCATGTGGTCCCGTTTCTTATTAGAAGGGTATTTTCGTAATTTTAACCCATTGAGGGTATATTTGTAAATATATGTGTTTTAGGATTGAGACCACATTATTATGTGGATATATTTGAGTTATTCGGCACAAGGCAATCCTAGTGAGAAAGTTAGCAGTTTAGTTACAACAGGGTCAAATACCCGGCTCGGGGGGTGAGCCTATGGTTATTTTGGTAATTTAGTACATTACTAGGATTTATCAGGTAATGGGTAGTTATTTGGTGACTACCTTAGAAATTATGGGTGTTAATTGAGATTTGCGAGAAATGGTGGCAAAAGACGATCTCGCCCTTGGGGGCATTAAAGAGCAATTGATTTGACCAAAGGGTAGTTTGGTCTTGTCCAAGCCAAAGAGTGACTTAAGCGTATTAGAGGCTCTCAGAAGTAGCCAGATTACATAACACTAAACACTCAACAGCTCTCCCATTTTCTCTCTCTCGTTTTCTCTCCCTCCCTCTTAATGGGTTGAGTTCTTTTAATTTTTGGAGAAGTAAAATCTTGGGAAACTAAAAGAGTTTGGAGCTAGGAATTTAGTTAAGGTGCAACTTAGAGGTCAAATTACTTAGGTGAGGTAAAGTTCTAAACCCTGTTTTGATGAAATTCTTGCTTAGTTGTAGAGTGTTCTTGAGTTTTGAACTCAAGGATTGAATTTTGAGTTATGGTGAGGTTTTGGTTTGGTTTATGGGTTTTATATGTTGTCTATGATGTGTAATTGAGAGTCCTAGGCATAATTGGGAATTTGGTACAACTTTGGGGTGATTTTGGAGACTTTTGGCTCGGAGGAATTTGTTGGATAACAGGATTCGCAGGGTTGTATCGCGGGCTGTTCTTGGAGGTCCGCGGCTCGCATGAACTGAGGGGCATTGGGGTTCTTCTGAACCACCATAACTCCATGATGCCTGGTGGACTGTGCCGCGGTGCATGTCCAGCGAAAACAGGGCCAGGGCTCTCTGCTTTGGGGCGTGTCGTGGCCCTTCATGGGTGTGTCGCGACTCTAATAGGAAAGATTAGCCAAATGAGGTTTCGAGTTGCGAGGACTCAAACCTAAGGGCTCGGGAAGGATTCTACTACCCGATTTGGTAGAATTTGAGGTCCCAGAGGCTAGGACTCGGTTCAGAAGCCTTTATCTACTCGATATTGATGGAAATCCTCTATTATTGTTGTGACTAGTGTACTGCTAGGGCTCAGAAGGGGATCGTGCTCGAGGGTCATTTCTATTTAGCCAGTGCTTGGACTAAAGGTAAGAAAATTGCACCCTGGGTTATGATTAGGTCTCAGGCCCCTGTGAATGAGCATGATAATGATTATGTCTATGATTATTTGATTAAGCATGTTTGAATGCTCTATATCTAGATAATTGTTAAATGATTTATGCTTGTGTGTATAATTTGATTGAAAAGGCTTGACTTATATATCAAGGGCGGCAATAGAGCATTGACGACCGGCCGAAAGGCTTGACTTATAAGTCAAGGGCGAAAATAGCGCACTGAGCATTGGCTGATATGGTTAGGCCTATCCAGGAGCGTGGTATACGCTAGACCGACACTATGGTCGCTTATACAATAAAGTGCCAGGTACGCTTGGCCAGCCAAAAGGCTTGTTATATAGATGATAGGGCAATGAGCCCCCGTGTGACCCCATAGTCACTTATGCGAATTGAATGCATGCATGAGTAGGGTTATTACTGGTAGGCATGCTAATTATGATTATGTGATATGTTATTAACTACTTATGAGCATGTTTAAGTTTTCTTGCTAAGCCTTGGCTCACGGGTGCTATGTGGTGCAGGTAAGGGAAAAGAGAAGTTGGACCAGCCGTGAATTGGAGAGCTTTGGTGGCGGCGGTACATATGTAGCTTGCTCGAACACCACAGTTAGGGATTCACAAAGGAAATAGGGTCGAACCCTAATTTTTCTTCTTAGGCCGACTTGTATTGTAATTGCCCTTTTGAACTGTAAATGACCATTTAAATGTTTATTTTGGGATCCCATAAATGAACTTAAGCATTTTAATGAAATGATCATTCTTTTTGACCAAATTTTTTAACCCTAATCCATTAATCACTTTTAGTTACACGTTTATGGCCAAATGACTTGATTAGCAAGTCTAGCACTATATAAAGTACACAGTGTAACAGTCTTGGCTATCAGGGCGTTACAATAGCCATCACAAGTCTTAGAGTATAAACATTTGTCATTTATTGTGTCTACACCCATCCAAGACAATAGCTTTATCAAACTTCTCACGCCATTGTTTCAGTGCTTGTTTTAAACCATATAATGAATTAACAAACCTACACACTCCATGTTCATTTCTCCTTAGAACAAAAGCCTTTGGTTGTTCCATCTAAATCTCCTCATCGAGATCTCCATTTACGAATGTCATTTGGACATCCATTTGATGAATGTAAAGGTTATATATTGACGATAGGGCAAAAAAAAAACTCTTTTTGTGGTTGTCCTAGCAACCGGTGCACACATGTCAAAATAATCGATTCATTCATTTTGTTTAAACCCTTTAGCTACTCATCTAGCTTTGAAGGTTTGTATGTGCCATCGGTGTGGTATTTCCTCCGAAATGTCCACTTGCACCCAATTGGTTTTGAACCTTGAGGAAGGTCTACCAATTCCCATGTGTGGTTTGACATAATTGAATCCATCTCATCATTTATTGCCTCCTTCCAAAAGGCGGAGTCTCTTGAAGAAATTGCTTCTTGGAATGTTTTGGGATCATCCTCAACTTGAAGAGCCATAGGAAATTTCCATGTAACTTCTTTAAGTCTACTGTAGAGTATCTCTACTTGAGAATATTTCTCAATTGACCCCAACTCTTTAAGCCTTTGGCTTCTCCGAGGAAATATTGGTTGCTCATCAACCTTTGCATCTTTCTCTTTAAGAGGTTCTCCAACACTTGTCGGTTCTTGAGAGTTGCTATCACAATATAACATATTCTCAAAGAACTTCACTTCTCTTAATTAAATTATCACTTTAGACTCCAAGTCTAATAGCCTATAGACCTTCATGTTTGAGGCATAGCCAATAAATGCACACTTAACAGTCATTGGACCCAACTTGGTCCTTTTAGGCTCCATGCTCTTGCAATAAGTAATACACTCCTATACTTTAAGATATCCTAGTTTAGGCTTCTTTCCTCTCCATAACTCATATGATGATACATTTTTCTTTTTCATAGGAATTCGATTCAATATATGACATGCAACAAGCAAAGATTCACCCCACAAATTATAGCACAATTTAGCATGTAAAAACATATATTTAATCATCTCAAGATAAGTCATATTCTTTCTTCGAGCTATTTCATTTTGTTGTGGAGTTTATGGTGTAGCATTCATGTATAATGCAATGCCATATTTTTCACAAAACACATTAAAATCATTTGAAAAGTATTCACCACATCTATCACTTCTAAGAGTCTTTATTTTCCTTTCCAAATGATTTTCTACTTCAGCTTTATAGATTTTAGATACATTAAATGTCTCATCCTTACTCTTAAGCAAATACACATAAGTATACCTAGAGCAATCATATATAAAATTCATGAAGTATTAATTTCCTCCTCTAGTCAACATGATATTCAATTCACATAAATCGCTATGTATCTAGCAAGTTTGAACATATATCAACACTTGGAAAATGTTTCTTTACCCTTTTAGATTTAATACATAATTTCTTTGTAATCTCATTTATTATAAATAAAATAATAGAAATCAATTTTGACTTGGTCAATCACTTTGCTCACATGTTTTTATTTTCATGATTATTTGTTTAATATAAACTTCTATTAAATACCGAGCATATAGCTAATCATATGTATAGTGACGTAATCACAGTGGAATATAAATATGATTATATGTTCAAAAATAAGTTAGTACTAAGATTAGTTAGTGCTCAGGATTTGCACTGACTTGCCAATCTATAATATGATCTATTTACACATTGTAGTGTTATGTTCCTTCCAGAACATTAGCAAAGTAGATATGATAATATGCATTTATTAGATCGGATTGGACTGATATTAACAGCAGATATGATAAGTAAACATACCATTATTATCTATTCTAGTCATATCATATAGTTGACCATAGGTCAATTCAATCTCAATTTTGAGTGGTTAGTATTCTAACTGATTGTATTATTTGAGTTTTTTGACTTGTTCGTTACCAGCTTACCCTATGAACTAGCCTGTACTTACATCTTGGGAACTCGGTAGTATAATTGAGTGGGAGTGTTAATCATAGAAATGAATATCATAGCTTTAGATGAAGAAGTAAAATGATGGTTTCCTTTTAGTTTGGCTCACTTAATTGATTTAATTATCAATTAGAATTATCAAAGTTGACCAAGTCCATTTTGGATAGTTCACATAGTTATGGAATTTAGAGAAGAAAAGAGATTTTAGGGTAGATTTATTAATTATGATAAATTAGTGTCTAAATTAATAAATAAGTTTAAATCAAGGTTCAAATTATAAATAATTAATTTAATAAAGAATTTAAATAATTAATCAATAGAAAATAGTATGGGTCTTGATTTTAAGTCCAACAAGCTTATAATTAAATGGGAAATTTCACGGGCCTAAAGCCCATGATAATTTCGACCTAATGGCAGATATTACCTATTATTTTATTGATTCTTAATTAAAATAAGTTACCTGATTGAGCCTATAAAATGAATGCTAAGTGAGAGTTGAAAAAGGAGAACAAAAGATCTAGTTTTGATGTTTTAGGGTTTTAGACTCTCTCTATAACAAAAGTCATTTTCTAAGTCGATTTATTATATTCTGTTCTTCTTCTCTTTGTATCTATCTCATGTGTTGAGAATTACCCACTCTAGTCTAGGTGATTCTAAGGATAATTTGGAAGACTATGAAGAAATTTGAAGATCGGGTCAGTTTCTTGGTGATACCCTGCGACATAAAGGATACAAGGGTTAGAAAATTGAAGGAGAGACTTATTTATTCCACTGCACATAATGTAAGTGTTCTTATCATTATCTCTATTTAAATTCAATTATAGAAACATGTTCAAGGTTTTCTTATATTGATTTTTTTAATATATGATTTACATGAAAATAAATAAGATCTTGTACAAGTTTTCCCAACATTAGTATCTTAACTTTCTTTTGCAATGATCTCATCATCAATTGCATTGTCACATTCACATTCTCTTAAGGTTGCATTAGTCTCATCACTACATGCATCAACCATGTCAATTCTCTTTAGGGTTATCATACATTCCTCATTGAATGCATTATTCTAAATTCGGGTTACAATGCATTTCTCATTAAATTTAATCAAAGCCACAAAGATCTCATCATCAATTAGAGTGACCAAATTAAATTCATTTAAAAGTGCAATGATCTCAACATCAATTGCCATAACTCTAATCTTATTATGGTTAATTTGACAATTACCGTATCTCACATGATGATCAATAACTTTACAAACAAAACAAGTATAACAATAACCCTTGAATTTTTATTAACATTCACCATTGTACTCTTCACATAAACAATAATCTCAAACTCACAAAAATATGGCAGCAAAACACATTTAATTCAAATTCTTGAAATCTACACATTTAGAAATAAGAAATATGATGATACAAATCTCCTTAAGTATGTAATCCCATTGTGCTGTCTCATCCTTTGTTGTTGAAGACTTTGAATCCATATCCACATTCATGTAGAACGTTTCCAAATAGAACTTTCTTTGATCTTTCATGGTTATTTGTTCAACACAAACCAAATTCCCTCGTTGTTGATTATGCAAAACTCAAAATGAAAGTAATTAGAACAAGATATTCTTCCATGATATGCTATCTCAAAAAATAGAGCATTAGATTGTTGGGGGAAAGTGAAATAACACCACCTCTAAATTTAGAATCTACATGAAAATGGGATTGACGGAGACTAAATAAAGATTGAGAAATAATATGCAAACCCAAGTTGGTAAATGATCTTATTCAACCTTGATGTGAAAACCCTTATAGAACCACCACTTTGAGCAAATCCTTAGAACAAAAGTAAAACACAATTCCAAGGCTTATACATGTTTCTTAACGTCGTCCTAATACTCTATTTCCTAGCCACCATTGATGCTTGAGGCATTTTTCTGGGAGGGAATGAGGATTGGGATTGAACAAGCCTTAAACTCACAAAGTCAAGCACTTTCTTTATGAGTTCTTGGAAAAAGCTTGAGAGAGAGAGGTTAGAGAGAGATTGGAGAGAGTGATCAAGTCTTCCAAAACTCTATTTTGACCCTTATATAGAGTAGGCACCGTCATTAGGTCTAACCAATGGGATTAGACTCGTAAAACATGTCATTTAGAGCAATTTACATAACTTGTATGGAATCCAGTAGGCGACGTGTCGAATGCATACAGGCGATGTATCGCCTACCAGACAATACATCGCCTACAAGCGTGCGATGCATCGCCTACTAGGATTTCAAAAAACCCTAAGCATCAGGCGATGCTATGCCACTTGGGTGGCGATGCATCGCCACCCCCTCTGACTTTGGACCCCTCTAAAGGTACTAAAATTGCTCCAAATGCTACCAAATTTTTTGTAGACCCTTAGATACCTCCATGCATCACTTTGGACCCAAAAACACATTTTAAAGTGCCTACAATTGAAATCCAAATTTCACATCTTCATTATGTGAAATTCACTGCATGTTTATACCTTGCTTGTATTTTAACACTTATTTTTTGTATTTAACCAATCATAACAATCTAAATTCTGAAAATGTGTAGCCTAAGAGGTTCAAAGATCCACCCCAATAGACTAACATATAGTCTTTAGTCCACCTAAGATATCGATCGCTATCTAATGTTCATTTCCAAGGTTTCATTGGCACTTGCTCACCACTCTTACTGCATAACGGATCTCCGGTCACATCACACAACATAGCATGCATTATACTTCTAATTGCAAATGCATATGGAATTCATTTCATCTTTTCTTTCTCTTGAGGAGGCTATGGAGATTGCTTCTTAGAATAATAAATTCCATGTCAAGACGCTAAACATTCTTTCTCATAAATTGTTACAGAGGAACGCCTAAGCACCTCACCTAAGTAGGTCGCTTGAGTTAGAGCCAAAATTTAGTTCTTTCTATCCCTGATGATCTGGATACCAAGAACACGACTTGCTACAACAAAATCTGGAATTTCATTTCCAGCCAGTTTTTTATGTCGGATAATTTCTTGACATTGCTCCCAATGAGTAAGATATCGTCTACATAAAGGATTAAGAACACCAAAATGTGTTTTTCCTTAAGTTGGTTAAACACAAGGCTCAACTACATTTTGTTCAAAACCATAGGTCTTAATGTTTCCATTAAACCTTATGTTCCAGGAGCGTGAAGCTTGCTTAAATCCATAGATTGACCTACTCAGCTTGCTCACTTTCTTGTCCAGCTACTTTAAATCCTTCTGTTGATCCATGTTAATGGTCTCATCAAGATAGCCATTAAAACTTATTATTTGATGTTCTTTTGTCTTATCTCTTAATCAAGAGTTATGGCTATGGATAAGAGTATACTAAATGAATTTTAACATGGCTACCAGTGAAAAAGTTTTTTCTAAGTCAACTTTCTCTCTCTACCACGAGTCAAGCCTTGAATGTCTCGACCTTTCCAACAACTATCTTCTTCTTATAGATCCATTTTCACCCCATGGGAGTAAATTCCCATGGTGCATATACAAGATCTCAAACAAATTTAGAGTACTTATACTCAATTTTCTGGTAGTTGGCTTCGAGCCAAAGATCCCTTTCAGACATACCCATCGCCTATTTAAAGGCCAACTGGTCATTGTTACTTGTGTCCCCAACCAGCTTGTGGGTCTCCCTATCCATCTCATAGGTACCGGGTTCCGAGAAACCCTCCCACTACGACGAGGCACCGTGACTTTCTGACTTGGATTAGTGGTTTCTAAATCTACCTTGTTTTCATTGACTTGTAATGGTGAGGATGGAACAATAGTTTATCGTTTTTCATCTAATACTAGTTTGCTACGACCCTCGAAATTCATTATGTTGTCATTATCCAAAAAAGTAGCGTTTGTAGGGCCAAACACTTTCTTGTCTACTGGACTATAAAACAGACCACCCTAAGTACCTTTAGGATAGCCAACAAACAAGCAAACCTCAGTTCATTGTTCTAGCTTTCCTACCTTGTTCCTCAGGACATGAGCAGGAAACCGCTAAATTCCATAACGATGTAAACTAGGTTTATGACCATTCCATAATTCTAGTGGTGTCTTGGAGACATCTTTGAGAAGACACAATATTTTAAAAATGTCATAGTATGTCTCTAGAAAAGATCTAGGTAAGAAGTTGGTACATCGCAATGATCTTGGTTCTGATTATCCAAATATTCTCCACCCCAATCTGATCGCAAGATCTTTAGAATTTTACCTTATTTGGTTTAAAAGCCATAGCAATGAATTCTTTGAACTTCTTAACAAGTTCTAAGAGTTCCTATGCTTTAGTTACTTACATGATTCTCTAGAGCAATCATCAATCAAGGTGACGAAATACTCATAACCACCCCTCGCTTGAACATTCATTTGTCCCTAGACATCTGAATATACTCGCCCTAGTGGTTCTTTGGTCCTTTCTCCTACCACAGAGAATGGACGCATTGTAATTTTGCCCTCAAGACTAGATTTACAAACAGGTAGGTCACCCTAGGTGAGTTCCCTCAAAGTCCCAACCTTTGTTAGTCTTTGAATCCTATCATAGCAAATATGACCAAAGCGAAGAAGTCAAAGGTACGTCATTTCTAACATTATTGACCTTTTATCGTTTAACGGTCCTAGGTCTAGCTATCTTAAACAACTCATTATTTAGTACATAGGGTTCGTTTGGTTGCAATAGGTATAGCTCTTTTTCCATACATTTACCCCACAATTCACACTCATTTAAAGAAATAGGATTTTATTACTTGTGAAAGTAACTACAAATTGTTGTTGATGTAATAATGAAAACTGAAATTTAAAATTTCCATTGAAAATTTGAATAAAATAAACATTGGCTTAAAATAATATATTTATTTCCAAAATTCATTCAAGTTTATCATTTTTCCTTGTCTGATACGAACAACCCTTGTCGAATTCCAAGCTTTAGCTTTTCATCCTTCACGGCTTTCCTAATGCTAAAAAGTGTTAAAAAAAAAAAAAGTACATGCATGTTTAGTAGATCCTGATTCAATGATTAAAAACCGAAGAATCATCCTCTAAAATCACATGCCTCCAAGACAAATATTTTATTATCTTGGGTTCCATATGCCTTGAGTACCGGGCAATCTTTTCCCGATTCCCAGTCTCCTTGCAGTTGGAAACACTCCTCTTTAGTGTACTTATAATCAGGCCTTGCTCCAAGATACTTTGCAGCATTTGGTGCCTTGCCAGTGGTCTTTTTGTTCTTTTTGTTTGAATTTCTTCCTCATTTGCTTTTCAAAAAAGAAGTTTAAGGCAGCTTCCCCTTGAGCATGTTTGGTAGTATTAGTGTTCTTTCCTTTGCTAGGTCCACCATCAACAATCCTCTTTGAAGGATTTGGTGATCGTTGCATAGGAAAAAAATAGAAACATCTTTGATTATCACAAACTCAATGTTGGACAAACATTTCGTGAGGTTCTCACCATAGAGTAACTTTTAGAGATTAGAGAGTGTATGGGGTATGAAGCTTAGTGCTACGATTATCAACTAAGTAGAAATTAGCACATTGCTTGACAAACATTTATTCATTAAATTTTTAGAAATAGCAAAACATTCAAAAAAAATTGAAATAAGCAAAATACTAAAATTCTTATCTTTTATTTCTTAGGTACTTTAATTAGCCATGAACTCATGTGTCCTAGTAGGCGATAGTCACAAATATTCACTTAGTTAAATAGAGAAACATCTCAATTAAAAGAAAGTCCTAGACTTTTATTAACTACCTATCCATCTTATCAAAGTAACGAAAACACATGTGTCCCGGTAGGCGAGAGCCACAAATATTTCTCACTTTATGAGTTTAACCCATGGTTTCGATTATTATAGACTTAATTCTTATAGTCACCTAGGGATGAGTCTATAGAAGGTCCATCTATAACCATCTATCCTAAGAAATTTAACCATTTTAAGAAGTCCAGTGAACATCTTCCGTAGGGAGACGAAATCAAAGCTCCATGAGGTCCCACTGAACTCTAACATTGTTAAATCAACGGTGGAGATCAAATTCAAATTTTAAAAACTCATTATTAAATCTTTTATTATTTATTCTTTTGAAAACTATCAACTTAGGTTTACCAGATTATTAAAATAATTAATAAACCAATTTAGGTTTGCCAAATTATTAAAATAATTAATCAAACAACTTAGGTTTGCCAAATTATTAAGATAATGAATAAACCATGGTTTATAATTTTCCCATTAATTTTAAAATTACCCATTGAAAATTAATCCAAAAAATATAGAATTAATTTGTTTCTAATCAACTACTAGGTCCAACTAAAAATGTTAACCTAACACATTTAAGTCTAACTTAGGTAAATGAGCCTTAAAAATTTGAGCTTGCATGGAGGAGAGTTGGGTTCAGTATGTCGGACCCACTACTAAGGCTCCATAACTTCCATACAAAGCTAAAAAAGAAAGGAATTTGAAACTTCGAATTATCAATTGTTATTCAATTGATTAGGCTCAATTTAGTAATGCAAAGCAAATGGGTCTTCACAAGTGGAACCACCCATAAGAGAGAATTTAAACTTTATATGTTCAATTGTGCCCAAATGAAACCTAACATTTTATGAAAGTTTTATTTTAGTTTTTCCACATTTTAAAAAAAAAAATGGGTCATCATTATACTTATATTTAAAGTCCAAATTAATGATATATGACACATGTTAACAATTTGATGAGCCTATCATATCAATCTATATGGCATGTTACTCATTTATGACAATTCTTTCCAAAATAAACAATTTTGCCAAAAAAAAATCATAACTAACCAACAACAATTAGGAATTTATCAATTTAAATATAAGAATTTATCACAAAAAAATCAATTAATTAGTTAAATGTAAACTTGCTTGTTAAGTTTAGAAAATATCTCATAAAATAAGGAAACTAAAAAAATAATAATTAATTTATTAACCATAAATATTTTGAAATTTTTTTTTTAAAATATCAATTTTCAAAATTTATGGTTTCCCAAAAACAAATAATTAATTTTTATTTTTCAGCATCATGCTCGCGCGCCTAGCATGCACACGCATGTGCCAAATCGCCAAAAATCACAAAATTTTGACTTTTTGTGCCAAAAATCATTCCAAACTTGTTTCTAATAATTTTTAGGGATTTTATACAATTAATAAAACACACATTAAAATTTAAAAGCACCAAAAAATTCAATTTTTACTCAAAAACACATCAAAGTTAAACATGCTTCTAGGACATGCAACCATCCAATTTTCAAAACATGTCAAGGTTCATAAACATAATCATGCATTCAAAACATCTAGATCTAGGCAACCTACGCTCTAAGGCCAATTGTAGGATCTTGGAATTTAAATCTAGATGCATGTTCCCTATTCTGTTTCCAAAAATATAATAGAAACATAGAATAGCATGATATATATATGTGAACATCAGATTCATAAATTAAAACAAGCACAAAGATGTAGATACTTACGAATACACAGCGAAACAATGACTCATTCCTTTAGATTCTCTAACCATTGATTCTTAGTGGTAGCAAGGTATTGCCAAGAATCTAAACCGCTTAGATAAGCCAAAGTCTTCCAAGCCTATCTCTAAATCAAGTCTAACAAAGAGTGGGAAAGTTCTCAACACATGAGATAGAATTAGAAAAGGAAGAACAAGAGAATGAGTGCCCAAGAAAGGATTAGGATGTTTATGTTTTCACTTACCCAATGAATCATCTGAGACTCTCTTGCTAAAAACCCTAGACATCATTTTCCTTATATAAACAACTTAATGGGCTTTATTTAAATTTAAATTAATTAAAATAATAAACAAAATGTAAAACGCCCTAATCTAGTACGTTGCAAAATATTTGCATACTCATAAGTTTATAGATGAAAAGCCACTTATTATAGAAATTCCAGTGGGGCCTTGCTAAAACATGCAAGTTGGGCCCAATAGTTTTAAAAGGAAAAATAATAGTTTTCATGCAACGTTTTAAAAATAATTAAAGTTCAAGTCCCATTGATAAGTTCTGCAAGTTAAAAATAAACATAATATTATTCTGTAGAATACGACATTTAAACTGATCGTTTCTCGTCCATAGGATGCCCCCACGCCATACACACCTTGACGATAGAACTCCCAACATCACCACGCGTGCCAAAGAGAAATTCTATTTGCTACCTGGAAAGGAAGGTAAGGGGTGAGCTAAAAACCCAATAAGGAAGTACAAATAATACACAAGTAAAACACAACAAAACATATTCATATTCATACATCGTCATACATCATAAGCGTTATTATCGTAACCATCACCATCATTCACATAAACATAATAATCATAACACAAACATCATATACATAGTCATCATAAACATAACATCAAAACATAAACATCATATACATAGTCATCATATCTTTGTGAACATGGCCCGCTAATTTGTCCATGTCATATCTTGAGGTAAACAAGATCTCTGGTCCTTGAATAACCTCGGCGCATCCGCCCTATGAGTTACGTCTTCATATCCTTAGTAACTCGGGTTACATCTTCACATCCTTAGTAACTCCTTTGTTGTGTCGTATTCATCATGCTAAGAACCATTACATATCATACAACATTCAAATCACATACAATCCAATCATATCAATACAAAGGAAATTTCATGATTCATCAACATCATCACAAAATAGCATTTCATACTTAATATCTGTTACACCCAGATTTTGAGAACAGAGGTTATGACCTCAAAAACTGGACTCGTCAAGTGTGAGCTCGAAATGTATGAAATGCATTGTATGGTCCAGCTGTAAGATCTCCGAAGTAAAATGATGACCTCGAAGATGTGTAACCTCGGGATGCTTTTTGAGTTCGAAATGACATGACGTCGGGATACATTTGTTATCAATTGTCTTCAGATTAAACAGTCCGAGCTTGGGAAGTGCAGGCTCGAGTGTTATAGCTTCGATAGTGACAATCTACTCCGAGCATGTCCTGAAGTAGGGTGGCAAGCGCGTAGCAGTACCATAAGTCTTGACAGCCACGAGGCTGATTACTGATCTTGAAAACCCGATGAGTCGCCTGGGATAACTCGTTACATATGAACACATTTATTGTTGTATAATCCCAACATTTAAGGGATATTATTTAGTCTGTTATCTGTTCCCGATTCTTATGGGATGTTTCCATATATGTAGGAGATATTGTATTTAATGTCATTATTTAAATTGATATACAGAATATCTTCCCGAAATATGTGGGGATGAACTCTGTAACCTCCCCTATAAATAGAGGAGGAATGACCACTTGTAAAGGATTGATTTCTTTTAGGTTGGAGAATAATTTCTGGGTAATTCATCTCTGAAGAATTTCCAAAAGTCTTCAAGCCTTAATAACATAGACTCGTGGACTAGGCAGAGTTAACTGCTGAACCACGTAAAAACACTCTCGTATTTCTTCATTATTCATTCTCTTCATAGTCACATTGTTTAATTACTCTACGATTTAAGTTGATGAAAAACGGCGTCAAAAGTTTGGAGCTTTCATTGAGAGCATTAAGCAGTACATATGTGAGCTTATTCAGTCGAAGAAGCCTCCCTGAATCAACTATGGCCACGAATGATCCCAATATTCATGAGGAGGAAATCCTAGAGGAAGTTGGCTATCCCTGACGCCCTGGGAAGCAACTGATGATGAATTCGGACCCAGAAGAGAGGAGTGGATCCTCTGACTCTCGAGGACCACCTATACCACCGGCCCCCATGGACGACGAGGACATGTACTACAAACCTGAGCGATATGTCCCTACTATGGAGCTTGAAAATTGTCAACTGCGAAAGCAGTTGGCGGAGGCCAAGAAACATAACGAGGAACTGGCCAGATTGGTTGCTGAGGCGCAGGCGGCTCAGCCCCTGCCTCCGCCTAAGGCCCAAGCTCCACCTCTGCGAGATGTTCATGTTCCACCATGTAGGCCTTGTGGGCGATCTCACAAAAATGTTGCCACACGAAGAACGGAGCAACCTTCGCCACCAGCAGAACAGCCTTCTCCCTCAAGGCCCCGGAGAAATACCCGGGCTGGAGCTCCTATCAACTCAACTGCTGAGGTACCAGCCGAGACTGGGAATAACTGATCCCCCGTGGCGGCTCGGACCCAAAATCCTGGTAACACACAGAACGTTCCTGAACCAGCACAGGCAAACTTGAGACCTTCTAGGCCCAGTAATGGATGGCAACCATCGTCACCCATAAGGCACCCACCATCGCCGATAAGATATCCCTCACCGCCTCGAAGAAACACGCAACCGACTCAGGGTGATAGGGAAAGGCGAGCTAGGCAAAAACATGGGAATGAGGAGACTGCTAGAGAACGTAGAGGCGCCCAGCCTACGAGAAGCCAAATGTCTCGGTCTCACACTATTGAGACGAGACAACCATAAACGAACCCATCTCGAAACAACCGCGCAGCGAACCGTACCAGCGAAGGCTCAGTAGACACCAGATCGGTCAGTATGTATTATTGGGGACACAGAAATACTGGGAATCGAAGGGATCACCCAGACTTACGGGAACACTTGAACCAGAATCAGGGTAATGATGTAATGACCCACTAATCTAGACTATTTGGACCATTAACGAAACTATACATAAAACTTACATTTTTATGAAAATACCATAATTTTATTGAGTAACTTGTAAAAATAAGAGTTACTTACAAATAAACAGAATACTAAGAAGGATTTGGGATCCCATTGTCTTTAAAAACAAAACATGATTTAAATGAAAAGAATTACATAAGAAAATGCGGAAAATACATATAAAACCATAAAAATTAAAATGAGACTACATCCTTGAATCAAATAACGCTCGGCCCCTTGACTCCATTCACCATCGATACACATCCTCTAAGCGTCACGATTCTTTCCGCCTCTAAAGCTTATTTCCTGCACATAAACAGAAAGGAATGAGCCTAATGCCCAGCAAGGAAAAATCTAACACATAGTCATACAAATCAATTTCATAATAACTTAAAGACATATCATAACACATAATACACTTATTATAATGGTCATTATTACTTGGGGTCCCATAGACTAAACAAGCTTATGCCCATGAGATTAGTGGGGTCCTACCAGCTAAATAGGCATATGCCCACAATCTTTTTGGGGTCTTGTTAGTCAAATAGGGCATAAGCCCAAGCCTACAAACAAACACATTTATAACATATCATAACATAACACATAAGATAACATAAACATAAACATATAGATTCTAGCCTATTTTCCTTACCAAAGTTACCGGGATATAATGGACTGAGTTGGAACTTTTTGGAACACTCCTAAAACCATAATGAACAAGAGTGAGTTGAAAGAAGGAAAGAGATGAAAAGGAAATGAGAAGACTAAACCATTTGAGAGACATGCTTACCGAAACTTATGTGCTCAAGAACTTAGATTCCCTAACCAAAATAGAGATTAAGGTTAGAGATTGAGTAGAAGACTATGAGAAAGAAAATAACATAATACAGAAATGAACTAGAGTTTTGGTTACCTCAAAGACTTGCAAGATCAATCTAACCACAACCGAAAGACTAACGAACCTCACTTCCCAAAGTGTTTGATAAGCTTATGATTTTCCCAAACCAGGTGTTTAAACTCTCACACTCACTTAACACTAGCAGCTTCTGAACTTAGAGTAAAAGGTGAAGAAATGGATGGGTACTAGGTCCTATTTATAGAGTTTGGGAATGAAAGTATCTTGATTTTACTTGAATAAAAATAATGGATTTTTAGGTGAAAATCATTTGAATAATCGTTCAGCAGAGGCTGAAGACTCGTTCAAAAGATGTTGGACTTTTGAAGAAGTTTGAATGGCTGAAAGGAAAAGAATTCAAAAGAGTTTGAATTCATGCTGGAGGAGGCGATATATCGCCCCCTGTAGGCGATATATCGCCTGGGCCAGTATGCCTGAGGCGACCGTGCATCGTTTTGTGTTTTCCGTATCTACGTGCTGCGACATATCGCCCCCTATAGCTGCGATATATCGGCATACGCTGAATATTTAAACATGAAATTACACATTTTTAGCTAAGTTTGAATGGAGTAAACAGCCTTGACTAAGCCCTCAACGTGTTCAAAGTTGTTGACTGACCCTATAACATTCAAACTTTACTCCTTATTAAATTAAATCCTCAAAAATCTTTAATCCTTAATCACCATTCATAACATGTGCTTAAAATCCTATTGGTTGATGTCTAAACCTTATAATATAATAAATATAATCCTTAATATTAGTCACATTAATCAAACCTTAGGTTATACTTAATATTCTTAAACTATAGATTAAACTTAGAAAATCTATAAGTACTACTATGAGTGTCCAAATAATTCCCGGTCTGAACCAAAAATCCACAGTTACAAACATACTATAATACTACTAAATAACTAGCTAAGTAAAGTTCTTGGACTCTACAAATGATAACCCCTCGAACCCAGACCTGAGAGATCACCTAAATGGGCGAAGGATCCCATGCAGAGGCGTGAAGCTGGAATTGTGATCAATGATAACCAATTTCAGGTCAGACCCCCCGTGGATCCAGTCCAAGAAAGGATTGATCAACTGGAAAGAGCATTCAGGCTCTTACAAAATGAACGAGGTCGGGATCGGGACGAAGAGTTTGACGAGGAACTCAAACCCTTCGCCCCCCATATTTCCAGCACCCCGTTTCCCCAAGGATTTTGGATTCCTCATGTCCCACCGTTTGATGGGAATTCTGATCCATACAGTCACTTAAGTACGTTTAATACCATTATGAGAGCGAGTAATGTGGGCTACGAGCTCAGATGCATGCTGTTTCCAGCTTCGCTCATAGGACCAGCAAAAACTTGGTTCAAAAAATATAAAAGGCATTTGATTGATTCTTGGGATCAATTATCTAGAGATTTCAAGAAGCAATTCAGAGCCATGATTGGAATAAGGCTCGATGTGTTTGGCTTGACCAATGTTTGACAACAGCCGAACGAAACATTGAAAAGTTACCTTACAAGGTTCAATTTGGAAGTCGCCCGAGCCCGGGATGTAGATGACAGCGATCATCTGATGGTTGTCCAAGCTGGGGTAATGCCTGGAAGCCCCCTCTGGGAAGATATGCAGAAAAAGCCTGTGAGGTCCATAACCGAGTTCAATCGATGAGCTCAAAGGTTTGTCAATGTAGAGGAGGCAAGGTCAGCACTGAATATGGCCTCCCAGCCCATAACCACAACAACAAACATAAACTCTGCCTCGACCTCGGTGGACCCATCGACCTCAAAGCCCTCTGCAGACAACCCTTCCAAAAGAAAGAAGACTGAAGGGAGTAACCCTGAGGTGGAAGGGAAAAAGAAGAAGAAAGGGGGAAGATATTTCTGTGTGTACAAAGTGTATACCGAGCTGAATGAGTCTTGGGAGAATATCTACCTGGCTAATGAAAACCAGGTCCCTTTCAGGCATCCGGACCCCATGAGGAACCAGAAAGCAAAGAGAGATTCTAGTAAATACTGCAGATTCCATAGGGATATTGGACATACAATCGATGAATGCAAGCAACTAAAAGACGAGATAGAAGGCCTGATCTTGAGAGGATATTTCAGGCAATATATAAGAAACCAAAATCCCAATCAGGCTTCTACCAGTCAGAGGGCAGCTGCACCACCACCTGCCCAAAACAATAACTCCCGAGCAAGGGAGGAAGAGAGACCCCCTCCGATTGATGGAGACGATGTTGTAACCATCTCAGGGGGACCTCATCTCATAGGATCAGGCAGGAACTCCCAAAAAAGATACGTGAATGAGCTGAAAACTGGTGACGGGTCCCCTTACGAACCGGAACCCAAGGCTCCGAAACACCAGAGGGTTGAATCTCAACCTATAACTTTTACTGAGGATGACGCATCTCACGTGCAGTTTACTCACAATGACCCGCTGTTCATCACTCTTCAGCTAGCGAATAAGAGGGTTCACCTAGTCCTGGTTAATAACAAGAGCTCAGTGAATATCCTCTATAATGCCACCTTAGAAAAGATGGGACTCGCGCTTCGTGACCTAAAGGCCTGTGCAATGACATTGTACGGCTTTTCAGGAGAAGGGATTGCCTGTATGGGATCCATCGAACTCCCTGTGACCTTGGGAGACTTCCCGGTCTCAACAACCAAGATGATGGAATTCGTAGTAGTGGATCTACCATCGGCCTACAACGTGCTGCTCAGGAGACCTGCCCTGGTAGGGCTGGGGGCAGTTCCGTCTGTGAGGCACTTGGCCATCAAATTCCTGACTTTTAGTGGCATCAGGACACTGAAGGGAGACCAGCTAGCAGGGAGGAAATGCTATAGCATTTCCATTAGCGGAAAGAAACAGACAAGCGCACAAACACTTGTCATAGTTCAGAATAAGGACGGAACAATCTTCGAGATAGACGAAGAAATTGATCTGAGAATAGAGGAAAGAACTGACCTCGAGCCATTAGAAGAGCTCGAAGAGGTTAGGCTCGAAGAAGTAGACCCCTCGAAGACAGTGAAGGTATGGAAAAACCTTCTAGAATAAACAAAATAGCAATTAATTTGCTTTTTGAAAGAGAACCAGGATGTTTTTACATGGTCACATTCGGATATGGTAGGGATAAATCTGAATGTGGTAAGCCACACTCTAAATACTGACAAAAGCTTTCCCCCGAAGCAGCAAAAGCGAAGACTCTTGGATGACCACAGGAAGAAGGCCCTAAAAGAAGAGGTCGACAGGTTAAAGGCTAACCGATTCATTCGAGATGCCTTCTACCCCGATTGGATCACCAACCCGGTACTAGTCTCGAAACCTAATGGGACATGGTGGACCTGGATTGATTACTCTGACCTCAATAAGGCCTGTCCAAAGGATTGCTTCCCCTACCTCAAATCGACCAGCTCATAGATGCAACAGCTGGGCATGGACTTATGTCATTCATGGACGCTTATTCTGGATATAACCAGATCTCCATGCATGCCCCTGACCAAGAGCATACCATTTTTGTGACTGACAAAGGACTGTATTGCTACAATGTCATGTCGTTTGGACTGAAGAATGCTGGAGTCACATACCAACGGCTCATAAACATGATGTTCTCCGAGCAGATAGGTAATAGCATGGAAGTTTATGTTGATGATATGTTGGTTAAATCTAAACATAAAAGTAACCATGTGGACGACCTTGAAGAGTGCTTTGCTGTGTTACGGAGGTACAACATGAAGCTCAACCCCCAGAAGTGCTCTTTTGGAGTATCTTCAGGAAAGTTCCAAGGCTTCATTGTAAACGCCCGGGGAATAGAAGCTAATACGGACAAGATCCAGGCTTTAATTGATATGCCCTCACCTCGAAAGCATAAGGATGTCCAAAGTTTGTCTGGACAGATGGCGGCACTAAGTAGGTTTATCTCGAAATCTACAGACCGTTGTCTTCCATTTTTCAACCTTTTGAGGGGAGGCAAAAAATTCAAGTGGATAGAAGAATGCAAGTTAGCTTTTCAAGAACTCAAGAAGCACCTCGCGGAACCCCCCATCTTGTCGAAACCCATCACGAGGGAAGTTTTGTACCTATATCTTGCTACGACCGAGCACGCCATTAGCGGCGTGCTCGTCCGAGAAGAACAGAAGGTGCAGAAGCCCATATACTATGTCAGCAAAAGGTTACTGGGGGCAGAGTCGAGATACCGCTTAATGGAGAAGCTGGCACTCAGCCTAATTCACTCATCTCGAAAGCTTCGACCCTATTTCCAGGTGCATCCCATCCATGTGTTGACTGATCAACCACTAAGACAAGTCTTGTCCAAGCCAGAAGCCTCAGGCCGATTATTAAAATGGGTCGTCAAACTCAGACAATTCGAGATTACCTACCATCCGAGGACAACCATAAGAGGACAGGCCCTGGCAGACTTCATAGTGGAATGCACTGGAGTGACCAATGATGAAGTTATAACCCCAACCCGCGAGCTGTGGAAACTTTATGTTGACAGGTCTTCCAATGAAAATGGGTCAGGGCAGGAATAATACTGATCACCCCAACAGGAAGTCAATTTCATTCCGCTTTGAGATTTGACTTCGAAGCGTCAAACAATGAGGCTGAATACGAAGCTCTACTAGCAGGACTTCAAATAGCTAAGGAACTCAAGGCTAAGGCGATACATTGCTATAGTGACTCCTAGTAGGTGGTCAACCAAATCTTAGGGGAATACCAGGCCCACAGGATAAGAAAGGTTGCATATTTAGAAAATGTGAAGGAAGCCCTTGAGCAATTCAAATTTTACATGATAGAACAAGTTCCCCGAGAGCGAAATTCGAATGCAGACGCTTTCGCCAGGCTCGCCACATCCACTGAGGTTGATGAACTGAATGTTGTGCCAATCAAACATTAATCGACACCCAGTATAACCGAGCCTGAACAGGAAGATGTATGCATGATAAACTCTGAGCTGACCTGGATGACCCTGATAATTGAGTACCTTGAGACCAGCATTCTCCCAGAAGAGCGGACCAAGGCTCAAAAGTTGATGTATTAGATCCCCAGGTATACCATTGTGGAAGGAAGGCTATATAGAAGAGGATACTCTATGCCATTACTCAGATGTGTGACTCCACCCGAGGCTAAGAAGATCATGGAAGAAATTCATGAAGGATTTTGTGGAGACCACACTGGGGGGCATAGCCTATCCAAGAAAATCATACGCCAAGGATACTTCTGGCCTACCATCAAAGCAGATTCGTTTGATTACGTCAAGAAATGCGACAAGTGTCAATGATTCGCCACGATCCCTCGAGTTCCACCTTCCAAGCTAACTATGATGACCTCCCCATGGCCATTTGCAGTCTGGGGAATTGACCTCATAGGCTCGCTGCCATCTAGCAAAGGCGAAGTCAAATACGCAGTAGTCACAGTAGATTACTTTACGAAGTGGACTGAGGCCGAGCCTCTAGCAACAATTACCTCAAAAAAAGTCTTGGACTTTGTGGTAAAGAACATCATATGCCGATATGGGATGCCAAGGAAGATTGCATCCGATAACGGCACTCAATTAGATAGTGACCTGTTTACCAACTTTTGCGAGAAAAATGGGATAATAAAGAGCTTCTCCTCTGTGGCCCATCCCCAAGCGAATGGCCAATTCGAAACTGTAAACGAAACCCTAAAAAGTTCTCTGAATAAAAAGTTGGAAGAAGCAAAAGGAAAATGGCCCGAAGAATTGCCCCAAGTTTTGTGGGCATATAGAACCACAGCTCGTACTTCAACGGGACATACCCCCTTTTCTCTGGCATATGGATGCGAGGCTATGTTGTGAATCAAGGTCGAAATACCCACAATTTGTGCCCACGCTTATGACCAAGCCTAGAACCAATCCCAGATCGAAGTAAGTCTGGACCTGATTGAAGAAAGAAGGGACGAGGCTCAGCTAAAAAATGCTGCATACCAACAGCGAGCTGCCCGGTATTTCAATAAAAGAGTTCGAGATAGAAAATTCGGTGTGGGAGATTTGGTGCTGAGGCGTGTATTCTTGGCAATAAGAGACCCAGCTACTGGTGTGCTCAGGCCCAATTGGGAAGGCCCTTATCAGATCGAATCAATTATCTGACATGGCGTCTACAAGTTGGCAAGATTGAATGGGAGTTTGGTACCACGAGCATGGAATGGCGAACATCTACGACCTTACTATCAATAGTGTAGGAATGATGTCACCTGTAACCATACTTGTTTATATGTACTATGTTCCTAATTAATAAATTATTCAAATAAAGTTCGAGTTCGTTTCAATATGCTATATTTTTTGCAAACTCTCTTAATTTAATAACCTATGGTCACACTCATAGGATATTAAGGGGGCATTAGTGGTACATAAACCATCAACTTGAAAAAATGAAATAGCATAAATTATTAAACATAAAGTATTTGGACATAACCAAATACGCGAGCTAAGATAGTTTGGAAATAACCAAATTAGTAAAAATAAAGTGTTTGGATGTAACCAAATATGTGAGCTAAGATAGTTTGGAAATAACCAAATTTTTAAAAATAAAGTGTTTGGATGTAACCAAATACGCGAGCTAAGATAGTTTGGAAATAACCAAATTATTAAAAATAAAGTGTTTGGATATAACCAAATACGCGAGCTAAGGTGTTTTGGATATAACCAAATTATGGAAAAATAAGTGTTTGGATGTAACCAAATACGCGATTAGATATAACTAGATCAAGAATATAAGTGTATGGATTACAAACCAAACACGACCTGAATAGGTTTGGAACGAACCAACTAAAACTAATCGACAGTAAGTTGGAATACAACCGACTTCAAACTAAGTCGAGATCGAGGCTGGAATATCCTGCGAAAGGGTAGTTTCGACCTTATAACCTTGGGGAGCTACCCAAGGACGAGGAAGAGTAACTAAAAAAGCAAGATATAACTAAACCACTTACGTTACACACCATAGAAGTACTTTCAGGTACGTGATAAAAGTAGCTTTCGACCTTGACAAATAACGAGATCAGATGTGGATATATTGTGCAAACTATGCATGAATCCATTGAAGCTCGAGCTTAAAAATCCACCGCGTGTTTGTATGAATAAACAGACATAAGGAAACTTTAATATAAATTGCGTGAATTATTTCGACCTAAGAAATGTAAAGCAAAAATATTAAAGTAAAGTCAAATATGGTATCATAAATATCATAAGAAAATAGCTCTTTCATGAGCTAGAAATTGTCTTAGTCCCAAGGGCATAAAAAGCAGAAGATAAAAAACTATTACAAAAAAAAAAAATTGAAGGGATGCAGCCCCGCGTGTTGGCTCTCTCTGCCTCCTCCCGAGCAGCCTCCTCCTCATCGAGCCGAGCTTGCCACTTGGCCACTAGTTCTTCCTCGAAAGAGCCTAAGAAGCTGGTATCGAGATCGGCCTTACTGGCCCAGATCCTATACATGGCCAGGTCGACCGCCCGATCCTTCTTATCCTTAAACTCTGAAAAGAGACAAGCCTTTTCGCCCTCCATAATCTCGAAAATGGTAGCCTTCTCCTCCTCAAGCTTGGCATTGATCTTCTCAAGCTCCGCGACCCGGGCATTCACCTTCTCAAGCTCGGCGAGCTGGGCATTCACCTTCTCGAGTTCAGTTGTCTTGGCCTTTAGTTGTTCAGCTTCAGTCTTCATCTTTGCCTTTGTGGCCTTGAGCTCATCACTAAGCTTGAGTTGGAGATCCTTCGACTCATGAGCATAAGACATGCTCGAATGGACCTCATTGTTCAACTTATAATTAAGTTGAGCACAGACAGCAAGAGTCTGACACACAAAGAAATTAAATTAGAACATGAACTAAGTAAAAATACAACTAGCAACGAGATGAGGATGGTTACCGCAGCAGTAAGCTCGATACTCTTCTCATAAAGAGTGTTGCAGTCTCGAGCATTGTTTAAGAACTACCAATGAGGGGCGTCAAAGCTAACAAAACTTTGGCCCACTCGAGAAAGAATGTCTGAACCAAGTGTAGCCCCATGGGATCCGGCTGCATTGTCGATTACATACTCATCGACGTGAGTAGAAATCGACAGCATATGCGTTTTGGAGGCCGAAGGCTTTTTCGGAGGTGGACCAAGCGCGGAGTGAACCAGGGTCAAAGGAGGCACAGAAGGAACGACCGTAGAGGACTCCTTGACCTGAGGAGTCAGATCCATAGCTGGGCTCGTAACAGCTAGAGCTGGTGGAGGAGGTGTCTTCTCGGTCCTCTTAAGGACCTTAGCAGGACGGTCTGATTTTCGCGACCCCCTCGGGCGCTTACTCCTCTAGGCTCCCTCGCCATAGTGTCATACTTCCCGAGCCAACTATCGAACCTATGAACCCTCTCATCTACCCAAGACCGTACATAAAAATGGTCCCTATCATCTTCACACAACACTAATCTATCGAGCCTATGCTTAAGTAGTGAGGGAGACCACAAATCTAAGCTAAGAATGACCGTACCTCTGTCACCCGAGCTCGAGCTTGAGGCTTCATCGTTAGCCCCGTTCCCCGATTGCAGGCTCCTGTGACATCGAGCTGGGGATGGGGTTTAGCATTTCGCCTCAGAGAGAGGCTTCCGGTTAGGAGAGGCACGAGTTCCCACTGGGTATATTTTTTGTTGGACCAGTCAAATGTGGATTAATCCTTCTCCAGGAGGTCGCAAGCTCGGAGCTTGTCTTCATGGAGGAGATAGGAGAGGGACCTCCTGCCGTAGGGAAGTCAGAGCAAAGCCTCCTTGTGATCTTTCATCTCCTTGGAGGGGGTGGGACGATGGTAGTTGGCTGGAAAAATGAACATATTATGACTAAGCGCGAGCTCAAACAAAACTCGAGCACAGAAAAGAAGGAACTAGTTAGGGACTTACGAATTCGCTTGAACGAGTAGTGTCTAGAGGGAGCCAAGCCATCCGTCCAAAAGAAAGCCTTATTGAAGTTTGGGGGATGGTTGGGAAGATCCTCAAAGATTTTCTTCTCTTTGGGATAGCTTGAGAGGTAGTAGAAGCCATCCCCTCCCCGAGCTCGGGAGGGATTGCTTTTCAAACAAAAAAGATATAGGATCTCCTTTGGCGAAGAACCTTCCCACTTTAGCTCGTGGTAAAGAGACCTCAGGGCAGACAAAACCCTGTACGAGTTGGTGTTGAGCTGGAAAGGGGCGAGCCCAACAAAATCCGTAAAATTTTTGAAAAAGGACTTTAAGGGCAATATCTCCTCTGCCTTCATATGTTCCTGGCTCCAAGTTGCGTATCTTAGCTTGCAGTCAGGATTCCCATCTCCCGGGGCGTTGCAACTTCGCTCGTAGGAGGCTAGAGCTTGACACCTCAGTGAGCCCGACAGTCCGATATTGTGGAGGGCCAAAATGTCAGAGATCTGCCCTAATGAAGAGATCGAGCTCCAATAATGCTCGGCCTCAAAAAATTCCCTCTTCAAAGTGGGGATGGAGTTTGGTTGTAAGGTCGAAGGTTCCCCCATCAGTAAGAATTGGAGATCACCTGGCCTAAAGGCAAGTATCACTTTGAGCATAGAGTCGAATGGAATCGGTCTAGGCTCGGGATCCAGATCTGGGTAGATGGCGACCCTTAGTTTTTTCCTTTTTCCTTCTTCGACCTCGTCTATCTGACGTCGAAAATAATCTCAGATGTCTTCTTGCTCACACCTTAGTTCGTGCTCCTGAATCAAACGCTGGTTCCGAGTAAAAGGGGACTCAGGGCTCAGAGTTACTGATGAATAAGGAATCGCGAACTTTGACCCCCACCACTTTCCCAAGTTCTGCGGCATCTAGCAAGAGAGCAAAAGGGTGAGGGCCAAGCGAACAAGAAATAATAAAAAATTGAGATGAACTAAGCTCGAATGATCGAGGCTACAAGGAAAACTCGATCCAAAGGACAAGGCCAGTCTTAAAGCATGTATTCCACTAAAAGAAAGGAAGGTGGATTTATTTTTGAAGATCCCGATATTTCAGGGAAAAAGTTGGCGGTTACCTAAAGAGTGGAACTTTTGGGAAACGTGCATTTTACAAAACCCTAATTTTATACCCGATGTCGTAATGTACAAGATATGCCATTCAAAATTCAAAAAATTCAGTAAAAGAACCATATCTAGGTCTTCTACGCATGAACTGAGTTAGGAACCCATGATATCAGACCTTAAGACTAGTATGTATTGAAGCATTCTAATGTGCAAAACTAGCAAGGGAACTAATAGTGCAATAATATAAACATGCATGACAAAAATACGGGCATACAAAGTTATGAACAGAAACTTACACAATGCGATCGATGGAAAAAGAGAGATCGATGATTGAATAAGTGGTTGCAAGAACGATCTCATGGAGTCGAAGAGGTGGACGTTGCTCTGTTTTCGTGGCTTGGAGAACATGCAAGAACTGGGCAATATTCTTTGGTTTTTTCTTCTTTTCTCTCTGCAAAGGCTTGAACGTGAAGATAAAATGGGGACAACGAATAGAGTCCTATTTATAAACCCATGGGAGTGTAAAAGGCCAGGTTAATCTGGGCCATTGGCCAGATTCTGTATTAGATCAAATGGCCAGGGACCTGTGAGTTAATAGTACCATAAAGAATGGCAGGTGGATAGACGTGGGCAGGTTTCCAAGGTACTCAAGTACTTTGAGTGATCAATACCCGTTTGAAGCGTGTCCACACTTGAGTACTTCTGATGGTACAGTTTCCAAGAGGAGCAGTTCAAAAGTTTCCTTCTCATAGGATTCGAATTAATACTTTTGAGGGGGCAAACTGTTACACCTAGATTTCGAGACCAAAGGTTATGACCTAGAAAACTGGACTCGTCAAGTGTGAGCTCGAAATGTATAAAATGCATTGTATGGTCCAGCTGTAAGATCTCCAAAGTAAAATGATGACCTCAAAGATGTGTAACCTCGGGATGCTTTCTGAGTTCGAAATGACATGACGTCGGGATACATCCGTTATCGATTGTCTTCGGATTAAACAGTCCGAGCTTGGGAAGTGCAGGCTCGAGTGTGATAGCTTCGATAGTGACAATCTACTCCGAGCATGTCCTGAAGTAGGGTGGCAAGCGCGTAGCAGTACCATAAGTCTTGACAGCCACAAGGCTGATTACTGATCTTGAAAACCCGATGAGTCGCCTGGGATAACTCGTTACATATGAACACATTTATTGTTGTATAATCCCAACATTTAAGGGATATTATTTAGTCTGTTATCTGTTCCCGATTCTTATGGGATGTTTCCATATATGTAGGAGATATTGTATTTAATGTCATTATTTAAATTGATATACAGAATATCTTCCCGAAATATGTGGGAATGAACTCTGTAACCTCCCCTATAAATAGAGGAGGAATGACCACTTGTAAAGGATCGATTTCTTTTGGGCTGGAGAATAATTTCTAGGTAATTCATCTCTGAAGAATTTCCAGAAGTCTTTAAGCCTTAATAACATAGACTCGTGGACTAGGCAGAGTTAACTGCTGAATCACGTAAAATCCCTCTTGTATTTCTTCATTATTCATTCGCTTCATAGTCACGTTGTTTAATTGTTCTACGATTTAAGTTGCGAAAAACGCGTCAACAATATCGCAAAATGTATCATCGTACATAGCATTCTATTCATACAAGCCAATCTTACCGTTCACAACATAAATAAACAAAATTCTGTCTAACTTCCTTACCTCAAGTCCAAGCAAAGCAAAACGGACAAAATTTACAACGAGCCTATACCATAATCAAATAACATCATTTAGCATCACATAAGACTTTCTTGTGCCCAACTCATATATCCCATGTGTGCATGGGCCATGCACACATGGTGAAAACTACTCATAATTTCAAAATAGGCATAATTACACATAAAATCACCAAAAGAACAATGCAAATTATACCTATGTTACATGCATGGTTTTTAAATAAAAATCATACGGTTGAATATTAGACACATTTTTTAACGTAAAAGTGAAACTGCATGTGACATGCATACATGGGAACATTGTTAAAAAGTGGTGTTAAAAACAATAATTCCTACGCGCTTATTTCTATCGTTTTAAAATAATGATTTAGTAACACACTTTTATTACCATTATTTATCTCCTTAAAATTTCTAAGTTGATTAAACCTCTAAAACATTATTTTTATTTCATAAAAATAATTTATTTAGTCTATTTATTATTGTTAAATCACATAGAAATAATAAATGCTAGAAATTATTTAAAATACTTATAATTAGCATGTTTCCTTAGAAAATAACAATTTAATCCAATTTAATAAAATTACAAACTTGGCGTGAGAAAAGTATAATTTTTAGGTGTGGAAAAATATATTTTACTTGTATCATTTTAAGACTTAATTTTAAGTAGAATAAATTTATAAGTGATAATCCAATAATTATTTTTAAAATATTTTAACTAAACTTTCAGCCACTATTTAATTTATTTAAAAATCACAAGTGAATTAATCTCAATTTTTTTTTCTTAATTAAAACAAAGAAAAATCATATCCATTAAAATGAACACTCATGGTTATATTAAAAATACCATTTTTATTATTTTCATAGTTTAGGGTATTAATTTATTTGAACATTACACACAAAATTCCTTTTATTTAAAAATACAACTTCTAATTTTTACTAAAATTCCAGCAACAATATATACCCTCAAAATCACCATTTTTTATTTTTAAAAACTCATATTTTCTCTAAAAATATAAAAAAAAAAAACTGTAAGTATTTACTTGAGTGAAAATATCATTTTAATGTATATTAAAATATCCATTTAATTTCTTAAAACATCATAGCACTTGCAAAAATTATTTTAGCATGCAAAAATATTATTTTCATCATATTCTAAATCATTTAAACACCCAAAACCAGCAAGCTTAACAAATCCAAAATCCATCTTTTACATCATGCTTCACAAAATTAATACAAAATCATACATGTTTAATTAACAAAAATTTAGGCACAAACCCTAGCATGTTTCTATCACCCAAAGGAAAACAAATCTAACATATACCGATTTAAAATCTTACAAACAACCTATCATGTTTCTAGGATCACAATTAACATTAAAACATATAAGGAAAACAAGCATGCTTGAACACCACCCCTAGGCCGAAACACAGTTAAGATTCACAACAAAATATATCACAAAAGTTCTCATAAACATATCCATCAACTTTCATGGACTCAAACTAGAAATCCAAATTATTTATCCTGCCAAATTTTACATAGGATCCTAGAACATGAATCTAATGTAAAAACACAATAAAAATAACAAAATATAAAGGGAGGGTTCCTAGACATCACTACAAGAAAATGGGGTCTTTACCTACCAATTGTAAGTGTAGATAAAACTAGCACAATGGTGGGTAATATGGTTTACCTACCAATATTGAATTGGTAGAGACTGGTAGGTAAAGGTTAGTGGGGAAAGAGTTTTTACCTACACTCATTAATACTGGTAGGTAAAAGAATCAGTGGACCCCACTAAGTTATAAATCAATTGATGAGTCAGATGATGTGTCATCCTACGTGTCTGCTGACATGGTTTCCATAGTAGCATACACGTGGCATACGTCAATGCCGCCACTTGGCATCTTGTGATTGCTCCACGTGTCAAACAATAATTTGTCCCTTTTTATCGGTTATGTGGCACTAAATGATTGGTCCACGTGGCATGTTGTGGTATACCTATTTTTGCCTACACTTATTTATTGGTAAGTAGAGATTTTTAGATAGGTAGTTTTAATTATATATTTAAATTAAATTAATATAAATAATAAATGAAAGTAATTAATTTTAAAAATATTTAATATTTTTTCTCAAATAAATTATTTAACATTAATAATAAAATAAACAAACATATATTATAAAATATTCATTGTTTAACGATGAGTGTTAAACTAATAACATTTCATAAAAAAATATCAAGTATATTACAAGTCATTACAAACTCAATAATGTCATTTTATTGATATTCTTCACTTTGGGATTATTGCACGAGAGGCTCCTTTTTCTCTAACTGAACTTGTGAATGTCGATGATGACTTTGGGAGGTGGACAATGGCTTTTGAAACATGCAACCTTGTACAACTAATGATAAACTTAAAATATATATATATTCTAATTATTTAAACTTTATTGTTCTTCAAAATTAATACAATGTTACATCATAATCTCAATTATTACATTATTACATCATAATTTTAATTATTACAAATAAAATATCCCCACTTTATTCATCACAAGGATTTTATAATTTTTATAATAGACCGATTATTAAGGGCATTTATATGACTTGATATACCAGCATATATATAAATATGAGCACAAGAAGTCACATCATCACCAACATAATAATCACTATTTTCTAACATCATAGGCCAAAAAAGAAAAAAGGCAAGCATAAAACCAAGGAAAGCTTCATTTCTTTGGAATACAAAACACGACTGAGGCAAAAAATACTCAGTTGTTGAACATCAATGACCAAAATCTAATTTTTAACTTCAGCATTGAAAAATTCTAGAAAGGCAGTAATAATCACAATGGTAAAGTTTACAAATTAATTCAAACATGAAACCAAAAAACAAAACTTGAAACCAAATGACATTTCCTTAGAACATAAATCATGATAGCCAAAAATTACTCATTCTTGAACATAAAAAAAAAAAAGGATGGAATATGAGATAATGATGTATTCAGCAGACATTGTACAGTTAAAATAATGCAGTAAAACAATGCCAAAGTCTTTAAACAAAAACACAACTCCAAAAAAATATATTGTATTAGAACAATGAAACTCAAAGCCTAAGAACTATGAAACAAAATAAAGCACATTAAGACAATGAAACACATACACTGTATTAAAACAATGAAATTCAAAGACTTGGCATAAATAGACAAAACAGATATTCCCAAAACCATAAATCTAAGTCATATACTAAATACACACTGCAAATAACAATCAAAAGGCCACAGAACAATGCATCATCATCAAACAAAAAACAAAACTTCACAACTCAAACCCTAAGAACTATGAAACTAATAAAGATTAAGACAGTGAAACACCCTTAAAGACTGAACAAAAACACAACTCAAAAACAATGAAACGCAAAGCAGTCAAAAGACAAATTCCCGAAACCATAAATCTAAGTCAAGTAAATACAAATTAATCCTTGAAAAGGCCTCAAAACAATTCATCATCATTAATCCTTCAGAACAGTGGGGATTTAATCAAAACGAATCATAACAGTATACCTCAAAGCCAACCAGCCAACAATGAAACTCAAAGCCACCAAACCACCAAGCCAACAATCTGAAACTCACAAAGCCAGAGCCCAATGTATCAAAAATTTCATACCACCCGAGCAAGAAAATAGAACAGCAATCACAATATGGTACCTCTGTCAAAACAAAATCACAATCACAATATGTGCCCCTGCCAAAGTGTTAAAACCCATTAGTTTTCAATTAATTAAACAACATAGAAAGTATAGAAATTAGGGATTAAATAGAGATTATTCATACCTGCAAAAAATAATTGAAATCGGGTAGCTATTTCAGGGGTTGAGACAAAGATTCAAAAATTCAAACATGGAGGCAGCGGTTCAAAGATGGAGAAGACTGCAGGGGCTGAGACAACTTAGCAACCGAGGCAACTATTCAGATTTCGAGGCGGCGGCTGAGCAATCATCGACATGGGTGGTGTGGCAGGTGCGGTGAAGAGAGTGGTGTGGCTGAGGAGAGGAGGGAGTACTCATGCAGCTGAGGGAGGGAGTTCTCGTGTGGCTGAGGAGAGGAGGAGAGGAGGGAGTACTCGTGCGGCTGAGTGAGGGAGTTCTCGTGCGGCTGAGGAGAGGAGGAGAGGAAGGAGTAACGCTTGGGTTTGCCTGGGTTTGAGGGAGAACAAGAACACAGAGGTGCGGCTGGGTTTGAGAGAGAAGAGCAGAGTGAGGTTAGGGTTCGGAGAAGGGGTTAAGTGAGGAGGGATTTGAGAGATAAGTTTATATTAAGTTTTGCTTTAAAATATTATATTTAAGTTAAGTTTTAATGTTTTTGTAAATTGTGATATAATGATATGTGAATTGACACAAGGACACATCAACACTTATTTTAATAAAAGTTAAAAATTAAAATAAAATTGGAGGGAAAAAAAGGCTCCAAATGCTGAATTTTTTCCCTCCAATATATATATATGTAGGTAAACATTTTTCCTACCAATTTTTATTGACAGCTAAACATAAATTTAAAATATTATAACATTTTTTCAATTTTTACCTACTAATAGTTCATACCATTAAATATTGGTAGGTAAAATTAACATTTACATACCAATAAATATAGGTAGGTAAGAAATTGGTAGGTAAATGGCGAATTTCTTGTAGTGCATGCATAAGCCGAAACCCACATACACCCAAACATAAAATATCATCATACTTAGCAAATCAAAATCAAATCCCTTCATGCATTAAACCACAAACTCATCATCATATTTAGTAGTTCACAAACTAAAAACCTTGCATGCTTTTACACAACACCTTAAAATAAACCATAGCATCATATTATAGGGAGAAAACATAGGCGTCACAACATCAATTATTTCCATGCTTCTTACAACAAACCAGCTCACCCAAAATCAACAAGAAACAAATCATTATACCATCATCTCATGTAAATCAAGAATACAAAAAAAAAAAGGCTAAGGGTTCATTAGCTCTCTTAATTGTAAAATCAAGAACACCCAAGTGACCAATACTCAACTATATCACCCCTTGTTCAAGCCTAGGGTTTTTCGAAAACCCACATGAAGAGAAGAAGAAAACCAACAACACAAACAAACTCTAATCAAAATACTAGAATCAAAAGAAGGGAAATTATAAAACATAAATATAAAGAGGCATACCCTAGGATTGATCCCTTCTTCTTCTTCTTTTTCTCCTTCTTCTCCTCTTTCTCTCCTTCTCTCTCTAGAACACATCTCTCTCCCTCTCTCTCTCCCTCTCTCTAGGCCGACGGCATTAATGGAGCATAATGACTTTCTTTCTTTTTCCTCCCCTCATTATTCTAATCTACCCATAATAGCCTAAGGAAAATAATTGGTAAGTTTCCCCTTTTTTATTATTTTCTTTTAATTTTTATTTTATTTTATTTTAATTGGTATGAAATAAAGATGACAACATCTCTTCCATTTTTCACTAAAATTCACCCAAATAAAATATGAATGAAATCCCCCTTTCCCACTATGCTCACACGTCCAAGCCCATTTCCCTTTCTTTTTTTTTTCAATTTAAATAATTAAGTAAATCTAATAAAAGGAAATTATAAAGTGTGTAGAAAATTCTACACAAGTGCATCGTGCAACCATGCACATGCACACACTCAATAACTAGGGTGCATCACTACCTACCGTGCACCTTAGTGTATTCAACCAAAACTCAATTATTCACATATTAAAATAAACAGATAAATAACAATCAACAATTTAATTCACAAAATTATACCAAACAATTCTAACAATTAATTTAAACAAATAAATAAAATAATTCACAACACATAACAATTAAATAAAATAAAGCACAAAATTTAAATAAAAAAAATTTGGTGCGCTACACAAAAAATCAAAGCCTTGGGCTCCCAGAAATGGACTTGGGTCCAATCTCTTTGTTTTAAATTTAAATCCCAATTGGGCCTAAATTCAAAATCTTTTTATTTATTTATTTTTTTTTTTAATTAATTAATTAAATAATAAATCCTTATTCAAATTAACTAATTATAATTTGAAACTTGATTTAATATTGTTTATTTATATTGACACAAATTTATCAATATTAATAAATTTGCCCAAAGATTCTCTTTTATTCCTAAATTCTTATTACATGTAAATATCACTAAATTCTTAGATGCTACGTCATCAAGTCCTAAATTTGGTTAAACATTTTCCACCCAAGTTTATCCTGGTGAGACCAGCATTGGATAAACTTGCATGCTACGATTAGGATGGTGTTTCTTCCGCGTATCTTTTAAAGTCTTACTAACAACTTCTAATTGTCCATTAGCATGGGGATGAGTAACTGTTGAAAAACTTTTTATGATACCATGTCGTGCACAAAAGTTTGTAAATAATTCACTGCCAAAGTGAGTACCATTATCTGAAACAATCTTTTTTGGTAGTCTATATCTGGTGATGATATTTTTATCCACGAAGTTGAGCAGTTTCTTCGAAGTAATAGTTACTAGTGGTTCCACTTTGATCCATTTAGTGAAGTAGTCAACTGCAACAACCGCAAACTTAACTCCTCCTTTTCCTGTATGTAGTTGTCCGATTAGGTCTATTCCCTTTACAACAAAGGGCTAGGGACTTTGCATTTATTTGAGTTCATTAGGAGCTGCTCGAGGTATTTTGGAGAATCTCTGAAACTTGTCATATTTTCATACATATTCCATAGAGTATTCATTCATTGTTGGCAAGAAATACTCTTGTCTTGATATCTTCTTAGCTAGACTCTGCCCCATGCGTGATTGCCACAGAACCCTTCATGCACTTTAATCGTTAGCAGCTCTGCTTCTACTCTAATAACACATCGAAGTAAAGGCATTAAATATCCTCTTCTATACATTACCCCGTCAACGATTACATACCTAGCAGCTTGCCTGGATATTTTTTCGAGCTTCATTTCTGTCTTAAGGAAAAATTCCTTCCTCCAAATACGTTGCAATTGGAGTAATCCAAGGTATAGACTATAACCCAAATGGAATCATGTTGACCAACAGTCCTGGGTAACCCCACCATGAAATCCATCGTGATGTCCTCCCACTTCCACTCTGGGATATCCAGAGGCTACAATAACCCTGCCGGCCTCTGATGCTCAGCCTTGACCTGCTAACATGTCAAGCACTTAGCCACATATTCCACTACATCCCTCTTCATCCGGTCACCAATACAATGATCTCACATCTTGATACATCTTCGTGGTGCCTGGATGCAAAGAGTAAGGTGTAGTATGAGATTCATCCAAAATCTCTCGCCTCATAGCAGTGTCTAACAGAACATATATCCGCCTCTTCTACAGCAGCAAGCCTAAATCACACACTGTGTAATCTCTGGATGCTCTAGCCAAAACAACCTCTCTGATCTTGATCAGTTGTGGATCACTCAACTGACCCTCCTTGATTCTCTCCAACAGTGTAGACTGTGTAGCGTAATATTGACCAACTGGCCCACCAGCAACTCTATACCAACTCTGGTCATATCTTCAGCTAACTCTCTTGCTATCAGCCTCGCACTATAAATCTGTCCTGGACCCTTTCGGCTTAAAGCATCAGCTACCACGTTGGCTTTTCCTGGATGATACAGAATCTCACAATCATAATCTTTTACTAACTCCAGCCAACGCCTTTGTCTCATATTCAAATCTTTCTGCGTGAAGAAGTATTTCAGGCTCTTGTGGTCTGTATAGATCTCACACTTCTCCCCATAAAGATAATGCCTCCATATCTTTAAAGCAAAAACCACAGCCTCCAACTCCAAATCATGAGTAGGATATCTCTTTTCATACTCCTTCAGCTGACGTGAAGCATAAGCAATTACTTTCTCTGACTGCATCAGAACATAGCCCAAACCCAGATGAGAAACATCGCAATAAATCACAAACTTATCCTGATTTGTTGGAAAACTCAGAACTGGAGTTGTAATCAACCTCTACTTCAGTTCCTGGAAGCTGTTCTCACACTTGTCTGACCACACAAATTTCTGACTTTTGCGTGCCAGCTCAGCCAATGAAGTAGCAATCTTTGAGAACCCTTCCACGAAACGCCTATAATAACCTGCCAATCTAAGGAAACTTCTAACCTCAGAAGCATTCTTTGGCCTTGGGCAATCTCTAACTGCCTCAATCTTTGCTGGATCTACCTTAATCCCCTCCTTACTGACAATGTGCCCAAGAAAAGATACCTGAGATAACCGGAATTCACATTTCTTGAATTTTGCAAACAGTCTGTGTTCCCTCAGTCTCTGTAGAACCAACCTCAAATACTGCTCATGCTCTGACTCTGATTGAGAATAAACCTGGATATCATCGATGAAGACGACCACAAACTGATCCAGATAATCCTTGAACACTCTGGTCATCAGGTCCATAAAAGCAGCAGGGGCATTAGTCAATCCAAAACACATGACTAAGAACTCATAATGCACATACCTGGTACGAAAAGCAGTCTTCGGTATATCTCCCTCCTTGAGCCTCAACTGATGATAACCAGAATGAAGGTCGATCTTTGAGAATACCTTCTTACCTTGCAACTGATCAAACAGATCATCTATCCTTGGAAAAGGATACGTGTTCTTGATTGTTAGCTTATTCAGTTCTCTGTAATCAATACACATCCTCAGAGAACCATCCTTCTTTTTCACAAATAGAATCGGCGCTCCCCAAGGTAAGAAACTAAGTCTGATAAAACCCAAATCCAACAGCTCTTGCAACTGTACTTTCAATTCTTTCAACTCAGCTGGGGCCATTCTGTAAGGTGATCTAAACACTAGCTCCATCCCTGGTGCCAGTTCTATCACGAACTCAATCTCTCTGTGTGGTGGCAACCCTGGAAAATCTTTTGGAAACACATATAGGAATTCACAAACTAATCTGGTCTCACTGGCATGACCTGAGTGGTTTCAACCACACTGGCTAGGAATCCAATGCAACCTCCTTGCAGAAGATCTCTAGCCCTCAAAACATAAATCATAGGTATGCGAGGTCCATGCACAGTACCAACAAACACAAAAGGATCCTCACCTTCAGGCTCAAAGGTGACCATCTTTCTTCTGCAATTAATGGTTGCCTCGTACTTCACCAACTAATCCATACCCAATATCATATCGAAGTCAGTCATAACCAACTCTACCAAATCCACTGACAACTCTCTGCCCTCCACTGTCACTGGCAAAGATCTGACCCATCTCATGAATACCACTAATTCCTCAGTGGGTAACAAAGTTCCAAACCCCACAGCATAAAAATCACAAGGTCTACACAATCTATCAATAATTCTACTAGCAACAAAAGAATGTGTAGCACCAGAATCAATCAATACATTATAAGGTGTTCCAACACTAAGAAGCTGGCTTGTAACTACTGACGGAGAAGCCTCAGCTTCTGCTTGTATCAATGCGAACACTCGAGTTGGGGCCAAGCTGTCTGCTTTCTTGAGTTCTTCTCTTCTTTCCTTAGGGCAATCCTTCTTAAAGACCCACTACTCCACATGAAAAGCAAGCCCTTGTCCTACACTCTCCCAAATGATAGGATAAGACTTCCAGGCTTCACTACCACCTGGACAACCCATTGAAACTCCACGGCGCCGCCTATCAGGGCCTGGAACTGGGAAGATGTTAGGAACCTTCCTCTTCTGATCACTGGGGCCTCCACCCCTACCAGAACCCATAAATGGAGAACCTGTTCTCCTGAACTCTTTTCTGGCTACATTCTCTCACCAGATCTTGCTCTCTGCACTCTCAGCTTTGAGTGCCTTCTCGACCACCTGTGCATAGGTAGTAACCCCTGCCATAGTGGTAATTCGCACATCTTGGGCTAATCTAGGTTGTAGCCCCTAGAGAAATCTCTCCCTCCTGCTCCCATCAGTGGGCACCAACTCCATGGAAAACTTTGCCAAACGATCAAAATTCAGAGCATACTCAGTCACTGACAAACCTCCCTAAAGTAACCTGATAAACTCATCAGCTTTTGCCACTCTGATGGCATCGTTATAATATTTCTCATTGAACAGAGTGAAACTCTTCCCAACTCAGGGCATTAATGTTTCTAGCCTGGGTTATAACTACCACCAAATTCGGGCATCCTCCTGAAACATATATGTGGCACACGCCACCCTCTCATTACCAGCCACCCTCATGAAGTCCAGGATGGTGGTAATCATGCTCATCCACTACTCTACTTTTGCAGGATCTGCACTGCCCTCAAATACTGAAGGTTGTTGTTTCCTGAACCTTTCATAGAGAGGCTCCCACTTGTTACCAACCTCTGGAAGCTGCCCCGTTGCTGGCATTGATACAGGAGGTACCTCAGACACACTGGCCACTGCAAGAACTTGTTGTTGTCTCAAGAGGCGGAGTTCTTCTCCCTGCCTCAATACTGTAGCCTGTAGCTCATTAAACAACTGCTGCCAGTTTGCAGGAGCTGGCTATGGAATCTGTCCTTGGTCATTCTCTTGACCCTGATTATTATTATTCAGGCCTTGATCACTCTAACCAGCCGAAATATCTGTCTATCCTGGATTCATTCTTATCAACTTATACATTATTGAAACAATAGTCAATACGGCCAGTTAGGTAGTGATAACTAAACCTCTTGCCGCCTCACGGTCCAAGACCAAGCAGATAATTATCATATTCCACAGTCATACAAATATAAAAATAGATACATGATTATAGCATTTCGCACTTAGCATGTATCACATAATAATTCCCAATCAACAATACTAATAAGTATGTTCCAAGAATTTCAGTACTATTTAGCACACAGTTGCTGAAGATGTAGTATTCAGGGCATAGTCTTAGCAAATAGGTAAAGCATTTATACTATATTTAAGCAGTCATACATATAACTACATAAATATTTACCAAACCATGAGTCGAGCTTGACTTCGGTGGTGAGTGTACATGCCCAACTAGTCTACAGGAACCCTAACCTTAGCACACTCTGATACCAAGTTGTAACGCCCTGGTTACCCCAAGATAGTTACGGTGAACTTTGAACTGTGAATTTAACTCGTTAACCGAGTTCTTTGGTTAAAAACGTGCTTCTAGGTGTTATTAATAGGTTAAGGTGGAAAACCGACCAAAAGGAAATTATATATTTTATTTAAAACATAGAACTGTTCATGGGCCCATAAAAACATTTACAAGTTATTTACAATGCAAAATGGTCATTACTGTATAAAATTTACAACCCGCCGATCTAAGCGGCAAAAATAGGGTAAACCCCCTAGTTCCTCTGAGAACTCCTTGGCCGTGGTGGTCAAGCGGTCGCATATGTACACATCTCCACCTAAGCCCTCCACTCAAGGCTGGGTGAGATTTCCTTTCCCTTTACCTGCACCACATAGCACCCATGAGCCAAAGCCCAACAAGAAAACTCAATACAGCATGAATATAATATCAACAATTATCATAATAAGTATTCAGGACTTTTAGTCCAAAATAAAGGAGTGTCAATTGGAAAAGTCACTAAAGTGGGTTTTGTTCCCATTAGCCATGTGACGATAGGGTCACATGGGCTTTACAAATAAGTGATCCTTTCACTAGCTTATCAAGATAGGTGTTCGATGAACTAGTCACCAATATAACCTACTGCATGACCATAGAGTCACAACCATGGGATTCCGCTCCCTAGCCACGTGACAAACAATCACCTAGGCCTTAGGCCCTGGCTCTGAGTAACTAGCCTTAGACTAGTCAAGCGCTTATAATTTTCATCGATCTTAGGGTCGGTCCAGCATTAATGCTCCTAGAGTCATTCAACGCTGATATTGATTAGATCTAATCTTTTATCGACTCTGCGTTCAAGATGCTTATGACGTTCCTAACTCCCAGGTCAATAATACGCGACCAATGTCGATTCTGAATAGTCGGTGCCACACACAAGTAAGCAAGATTTGCTAAGCATTTAATATGCAATCAATGTGCACATTTAATAACCAACATGCCTCAACAACAACCACGCATGTCATATATACAGGGTGCAGTTTTCTTACCTCTGATTCGAGCGAGAATGAGTAAAAGAACGACCCTTGAGAACGATCTGACTTTTAGTCCTTTAGCAATCACCTAGTCATAACCTCTGGGATTCCATCAATAAAATCATTATTAAAAGGTTCTGGGACCAAGTCCTAACCTCCGGGATGTCAAATTCTACTAAACCGGGTAGTAGGTTTGATCCCGAGCCCTTAGGTTTGAGTTTCTATCACTCAAAACCCATTTTGGCCAAATTCCCATTTTGAGCTGCGGCCCCAAGCACTTGAGCCGCAACCCCACCCAAATCAGGGGCCCAAAACCCTCTCTAACAACATTAGAGCCACAACTCTAATAGCCCATCAGAACCAACTTATCCTTCACACAGCTTAAGCTGCAGCGCCCAAGAACAGAGCTACAGCTCAACCTGGAACCCAGATTTTTCCCCTTTTTTTCTCAACCCAAACACAACCAAACCTTCCTCAAATCAATCCCAAAATCAACACCAATCATCACCACAACACAACCAACATTCCAACAACAAAACCTAAGCTTTGAACCACTTGAAACCACACCAAATACACAATTCTATAATCAAAACTCTCAAGCTTTCAACCAAACCAAAAACAGAGTATAGCTAAAGTTCATGGGTTAATTCTTACCTCAAACTGGATTTGAGTCCTCTTCAATGGATGAACTAAGGCTCTAAGCTCCAAACTTTAAATTCCTAGCTTGTTTCTTAAAATTGGGCTTAAAAAATCCAAAGAGAAAATGAAAGAAAAGATGCACGGGAGAAGGAAACCAGCAACTCTGTTTTTTATTAAGCTAATGGCCTTCTACAACTTACTAAGGTCATACATATCCCTTGCCAAATGACCACATTTCCCTCTAGTCATTTAAAGGTTTCTAAAGACTCTCAAGGGTAAAATCATCTTTTCCTGCCTATTTCGTTAATCATAATTAACACCTCCAATTCCCGCTATTCTCGATATTCTCAAATACCAATAATTCTTATCCCGTTACCCTATAATTCCTGGCAATGCTCTAATCACCAAAATATCCCGAGACTCACCCCGAGCCTCGAACTTAATCTTGTTATGACTAAACCACTAATTTGTATTCAAAGATCGTCTCATGCCGAACAGCTCGAACAAATCCATGTTATAATGTGGCCTTAACAATATATCACCGACATGCATACAAATATACACTTACACCCTCAACGGGCCAAATTACCAAAATACCTCTGTAATGAAATGTGAACTCACATGCATGCATTTAACATTATATTATAATATAACTCACATAAGCATGCATATAATAGTTTAATGGCATAATAAAACAATTATGGCCCTCCCGGCCTACGAATCCAAGCATTAAACCACATTAGTGATTTTGGGGCATTACAGTGAGTCACTGCAGATCTTTATTGATAGGGCTTTGTCGACTCTAACAAATCATAAATCGGGGAGCAGGGCTTCATACTCTACTTCATTGTTTGAGGCATTAAATCCAACCCTTAGGGCATAATGAATGTGAGGCCCTTTAAGTGTGATTAAATTATTCCAGCTCCAGAGTTGTATTCATTGAGGACCCAACTACATACAACTTCCATGTTGGTAAGGTCTCTCCATTTTCTTCTGGTAATACTTGTTGCTCAGCAATGAAGTCTGTCAATGCTTGTCCCTTGATAGAAGTCCGTGGCTGGTATGAGATCTCTTATTGCCCTAGCTCTACTGCCCATTTGAGTAGTCGAGCTGGTGCCTCTGGCTTTTGTAACGCTTGCCTGAAGGGCTAGCTAGTTAGGATAGGGATTGGGTGAGCTTGAAAGTATGGCCTCAATTTCCTTGTTGCAAGTAGCAGACAGTACGCCAATTTTTTTATCAAGGGGTATCTTGTTTCTACCCCTATCAGCCTTTTGCTGATTTAATATACTGGATGTTGGACTTTCTCTGCTTCTCTGATAAGTATTGCATTAACAGCATGTTCAATAACTAATAAATACAAATAGAGAGTCTCCCCATCAATTAGCTTGGACAAGATTGGTGGCTGCGCTAGGTGCTTGGGAAGCCTTCTCTTATTCTTATGTCCATTCAAACTTGTTATTTCCCCTTACCAAGTTAAAAAATGGGACACATATATAAGTTGACTTTGAGATGAATCTGCATAGGGCCGCAATTCGTCCAATAAGGCTTTGTACTTATTTTATCTTGGTTTGGGATTTCATGTCAATCAAAGCTTTGAACTTTTATGGATTAGCTTCTATACCTCTTGAATTGACGATGAAACCAAGAAACTTGTCAAAGTCTACCGCAAATGAGCACTTTACGGGTTAAGCTTCATATTATAATGCTTCAAAACAGTAAAACATTCTGGTAGATCTTCAATGTGCCCTCATACCTTTTTTGATTTGACCAACATATCATTAACACAAACCTCCATGTTATTACCTATTAGGTTTTTAAACATCATGTTTACCAGCCATTGATACATCGTACCAACATTTTTAAGTCCAAATGGCATTACTTTGTAGCAAGACAATCCTATGTCAGTTCTATGCTCTTCATCGGGAGGGTGCATGCTGATTTAATTGTACCCTGAGTAGTCATCCATAAACGTAAGAACTTTGTGCCCTACAGTAGCATTGGCCAGCTGGTCAATTCAAGGTAAAGGAAAGCAGTCATTGGGGCATACTTTGTTCAGATCTGTGAAGTCAGCGCAGGTCCTCCATTTTCCATTGGGCTTTGGCACTAGAACAGGGTTTGAAATCCACTCCGGGTAAAAGGCTTCTCTTATGAACTCATTCTCCTTTAGCCTCTCAACTTCTTCTTTTAAGGCTTTTGACATTTCTTTGTTGATGTTCAAGGCATGGCTGATCATAGTAGGGCTAATGTCCACCATGTCCTTGTGTGACCAGGCGAACACGTCTTGGTTCTTTCAAAAAACTTATAAGTTCAGACTTGAATTCCACCTCTAAGTTCTTTTCCAAGTTTAACTGTCTTAGTTGGTTTGTTTCTTGTCGAGTGGAACTTCCTCTAAGTCTTAAATTATTTTTTCATGTTTTGGAAAAACAACAAGGAAGCAAACCTCGACTATCTTCCTACCAACCTCCGCGATAAAAAAATTGCCAAATGCGCTGCTCGTGATAGGAGGAGGAGCTTACTACTGCGTCCCTAGGGTACCCTGGTCTAGAGATTTCCCTAAATCCTGACGGTGACTAGGGTCAAGATCAGATCAAGGATGACGTAGTCAACCAGTGAGGTGATAGTTCCTTTATCATTTTTGTATATTTTAGACACCCATGCTATAAGGTTCGTGATGCAAAGACAATAGCTGACTAAGCAGCATTTAATCTCAGGTATAATTGTAATATTTTTCTTACATTACATACAATATGTTGCTCGTCAATTTGACTAGATACAATAATTAATTGCTATATATGTTTTCTTAGGTATAACATTTTCATGTCATACTTGTCATTTTTTGCTCTTTAGTGTTTGAACAAATAAAAGAAGCATCAGTACTTTATAAATTTTGAATTTTTTTCTAAGTACTACTTAGTTGTGCTTTTTACTCTTTTGCTTACGTTATGGCGGGGTATACCCTATGTGCCCCCCAAGTGATCAAGGAGGTAAGTTCTTGGTCACTTGCAAAATAACCAAAGCCTGTTCGAACTTAACCCAGTTGTTCGGAACATATCACATAGAATATATACAAAAACAGTGGAACCACACATGTTAAGCAATACTTGTGATGATATTGAATGTACTAGCACACTCCGTTACACTATGTATTTATAAAGGTGCAGGACTTGCTAATCAAGTCTTTTAGTTGAAAACGTTTCACTAAAACATTAATGAACTAGGGTTAAAAAGGTTTTGGTCATAAAATATATTTGATATAATTAAACATTTTGTACAAGGGATCCCAAAAGAAACAACGTTTGAAAGTCAGTTTACAAAATTTCATGGTATAAACAACTACTAGCCACTCTAAGGGAAAAACAGACATTTATGGTCCTCCTGTTCCTGTCTCTCCCTCAACCGTGGCGGCCGAGCAGCTAGTCATGTACATTCTACTTTCAGAGCTCTCTAAATCAGGGCTGATCAAGCTTACCCTTGCCTTTATCTGCACCACGTAGCACCCGTGAGCCAAGGCCCAGTAAGAAAACATAACATCAAAGCACAAACATTGATAATAATCATATAACTCTTAAAGCATATGCATACACTTAGCAATCCATAATAATCACATAACTCAAGGACACAACCATGAATCCACAAGCTAATACCCAGCTATTCAGCACGTCATATTCAACATTTAACAATGATAACCAGATCACACAATAATCAGGGCTGACGCCCTTAGGTTGTACCCTCTGTTTACCCCACTGACTCCAGTTTGCTTAAACTGAGCTCAGTGAATATTAAGTTGTCCTCAGCTACCAGTGGTTGAGTCGCGCCCTGTGCGCCAATCTAAACTCTGGCACTCTTAGGTCGCTGGTTTAATATTCTCATGGCATAATACCAACTTTCATAATGCATACAAGAATAGGGAACCCTTAGTCCCATCATAAATTCACGACCGAGTGCAATTCTCTTACCTGTGTCCCGAGCTTCTTAAGCACCGAAATCCCGAGCGCGAACCCGAGCCTCGTCGAAAACCTAGTCACAACACCTACATTGCACTCTCATTACTAACCAATTCATAATCATCTCCCGAAACCAATCCCTAGCTCTCGGGGCCTCCCGTTTCCCCAAACAAGGTAGCGAAAGCGTCCCCCGAGCCCCCTGAGCCAAAACCCTAAAAACTCAATTTTCCCCTTTCCTGAAACTGGCCCAGCGCCACGGCACAGCCCTATAGGGGTCGCGACACCCAGAATAGTCCCCATCTCCTGATTCAACCTGGCGCCGCGGCACGGAAGAACAGGGCCGCGACACTCATACGCGAACCCAGAAAACTGGGTTTTTCCCAACATTTTTCCCGAGCCAAAACTCTTCCAAATCAATACCAAGGTACAGTCCCAATTCAACCTAAAACCCCAAATAAACAATATGACAACTCAGAAATAACAACAAGCCCAAACATACAATCAAACCCAAGAATCACCTAGTGGTTTAAAACTCCACAAACTTAAACCATACTTTATAAAATTTAAACCACCTTTCAGAAATCTTATACCACGCCAGCAAATAAGCTTCAGAGATAAACGAAATTCTTACCTCAAACAGGGACTCAACCTTGAGCCACCTCCAAATCCAATTCCAAGCTTAATTCCCTTAATTCTCAAGCTGAACCTCACAATCACTAAGCCACACGTCCAGTTTTCAGCACTCAACCCAAATTCTCTAAAACATGCAAGGAGACTCAAAAGAGAGGATGAAGCCTTACCTCTGAATTATTCTTGGCCTATGCTTGACTCTAGCTGCCCCAATCTCAGCTCTGAATTCCTTCCTTGATCTTAAGGAAAACTAGCTCCTCCTCTCTTTCTAGCTTCTTGGTTCCCTCTAAACTTCCAGCAAAACTCTATAATAAGGCCTAAGTGTAGAAAAAGCGTAAATGACTTCCTCGCAGCCAAGGTTATCCTCTCCTAAAGCCAAATTACCTATTTGCCCTTTCCCTTAATAAAATCCTTATACAACCTCAAGGGCAATTCCATCATTTCACCCAAATCCTGCTAAGTCCTCAAGTATTCCTATAAATCCACATTTAATCCCCACATACCAAATTATTAACAAGCTACTAACCCTTACTCAACAATTCCCAAACACATTATAATATTCCCAAAATACCCCTAAGCTCCTCCCGAGCCAGGTATTTGACCCCGTTGTGACTTTTTAGCTAAACGACTCCCTAGGACCGTCTCGGGTGGTGCATCACAATTATATCACCACTCACACGTGGTATCAATCACAGTATATACAAATATCACATTTATGCCCTCAACGGGCTAAACTTACAAATATGCCCCTAGCAACCAAATGGGGCCCACATGCATTTCATATAATCATACAAGCATGCTTAACACATAATCATGCATTACACTACTTAATTCACACATAAACTAATTGTGCCCTCCCGGCACACTAATCAAGGCCCTTAAGCCTTATTAGTGATTTTTGGGTCGTTACAGAAAAAATCGTGTTTATACAAGCAATCAAAAATTGGTATTGGCCTTATAAATAACTGATCATTTTAAAATGAGCAAATCGTGCCTTTTGATCAATTAATCATAAAAATAATTGGTCGATATAAAATTGGACAATCATGTCTTTCGACCAATTTATTAAATATCTGGTCGTTTTGATGTGGGCAAAATCGTGTCAAATGACCAAAAAACAAAAATAACGAATATAGATAACTAATTGCTTACCAATTGGGCAAAACGTGCCTTACAATTAGTAATAAAATAAAAATAAAATATTGGTTGTTATAAATGGACAAGTCGTGCCTGAAAACCAACATTACAAAGTCTAGACCATAAAAAAAAAAAGTAACTAGTTGTTTGAAAATGGGCAAATCGTGCCTTACAATCAGTAAACCCGGATAAGAGAAAAGTAGTGGGTCGCATGAAGATTGGCAAAAACGTGCCTTACAACTAGCACATTTTAGAAAATAAAAATGACTATCGATTATTCAATGGGAAAAATGTGCCTTGCAACAAAAATATTCATGAAATAAATAAATTACCGGTCGTTTACAAAATGGGCAAAACATGCCTTACAACCAATAAATACAATAAAAATGGATGTTCATAGAAAAATTGGAAAATCGTGCCTTAGGACCAGCCTTGCATTAACTCATAATAAATGGGGCAATTTGGCACTTGAGTTGTTTATGTATATCTGACCGACTTTGATTAGGCTGGTGCATCAGGAGTTCCTGCAACAGCTGGATTTTGTTCAACAGGTCGTTGAATATATCTTCTCATGGCCTGATGGTTTTGACAAATGAGAACCTCGATTTCGTTTTTAAGTTGGTTACACTCATTAGTGTCATGCCCATAATTGTGATGGAATGTGTGAACACCAAAAACTATTTCTTTGTAAAACGTCGCTCAATCCATAATTATTAGAAAAATACAATTTTAGAGAAAATGTTCTGTGGGGCATTATCAAAACATGCAATTTGGGCCCAATAGTTTAAAATAAAAATATAGCGTCTTTATGCAATCTTGGAAATAAAATAAAAATGTAAGTCCCACTATGACGTAATGAAAACATAAACCATAACATAAAAGTTCATAATCTTTCTTGGCGTTCAATTGGATCGTTAATCGCTCATGGACACCCCATATCATACATGCCTAGACATCATAACTCCCCACATCACAGTGCGTGCCAAGAAGAAACCCTACTGCCTACCTAAAAGGGGGAAAGTAAGGGAGTGAGCTAAAAGCCTAGTAAGGAAGTACAAACAAAAATTCAATAATTAACAAGAAACACAAAACAATCTACGTACATATCGTAAACTCATGGCATATCATAATAAATCATAATCATATCATATTCATGTCGTAATCATAAGACTTCGTGAACATAAGCATAATCATACATCATGTGATCATGGCACCCTTATTGTCCATGTCACATCATGAGGTAACCAGCAAAAGCATAAACAGGTAAAACCTCCTCTATAAGGTAAATAAGAACTCTAGTCCTCGAATAACCTCAGCACGTCTGCCCTATGAGTTACGTCATATCCTTAGTAACCCCTTTGTTGTGTCGCATTCAGCATGTTAACAACCTACTACTTTTCATACAACATACAAGCAAATACACAACAACTCATATCATAACATAGAAGCTCATACTTTTCATAACACATTAGTTTACCATAGCTCATACTTTTCATAACACAATAGCTTACCACAACTCATACTTTTCATAGCCCAACAACTCTTGCAACATAATAGTTCATACTTTTCATATCGTAATTCATAGAAAATTCTAGCTAACTTCCTTACCTCAAATCCAAGCAAAATAAAGTGCAGAGTACTTCACAACGAGCCTAGAATCACAATCAAACATTCGTCTTAAAATCATGTAAGTTTACACATGTCCAACATACATACCCCAAATGTGCATGGGTCATGCACACGTGGCACATGTTGCACCACACTATAAACATTCAAAAATTTCACATAAAATCATAAAAGAATAATCTTAAGTCTACTAGTGAATCCTCAATGTTTGCAAAACAAGAATCATGCCCTTAATCAAATGGTGTGTATTTGAACGTAAAACTAAATTTGTATGCGACATGCATACGTGAGAAAATCTTTAAAAAGTGCATGGAAGTTGGTAGATTTTAGCCTCTTTAATTCTTAGAAATCACGTAAGATTTTATTAAACAAATATCTTACCAACTTTATTTATATCGCAAGGCTAAACTAAAATCGTACATAAAATATACCTAAAAAATCATTTTATTTTTAATTGTCATTTTCTAAATATTAATCTCATTTACTATTCTTAACTTACATAAAATATTCACTCTATTTCTTTTTCTCACAAAATAATTAATTAAACAAAATTAATTAATAGTCAATAATTTAACATAATTATTTAAGATAAAACAAATTGGCACTCATTCCCTTTGCCAAATAGATAAGTAAAATAATTACATCTTTAACTTTGTAGAAAAATAAAAATGATGTCTCAAGATTACCACATTTTCATAAATATCACAATTTAATTAAGTTGGAAAAGTTTCTTCATGCCATCTTTTACTTAAATAAAAATACTTACTCTCATAAAAATAATGTTACTTGATTAATTATTTTACAAATAAAACTGCATTATTTTAATTAAAATATTTCATATTTAAAAGTATAAAAATTACATTTTTTTTAATGTATATAGTCTAGGGTTTAATTTATTTGAGCACATGCTTTACATATTTTATTTAAAAGACATTTTCTCTCAATAAACTAGAAATTCCAGCAAGCATTTTATTTGTTTAAAATCACATAATGGGACTAAAAATATATTTTCTTCTAGAAGATTTTTTTAAAAAATTGCATGTGTTTAATTAAATAAAAATCCCATTAAAATGTCTTTTGTTTATGTAAGTTCTAAAATGAAATTTTTTTACATAACTTGTGCATTTTAAAAATTATTGGTTAATTATCAAAATAAATATGAGAAAAATACATCATGCAATATTTATCTAAAAACCATCATCTAGCATGTTTCTACAACTCACGCATCCCAAGAAAGAAATTCTAAGATAATCTAGACAATTAAATTTGTGGTATGCTTCTAAGATCAAAAATAAATAAAACATGTTACAAGGAACTCTATACCGAAACCTATAGCATATTTCTACTCCTTATTATTTCTGAAACCCAAAGCAAATCGTAGCATATTTCTAAGATCACAAGTGACAACAAGATAGGAAGATAATTAAAACCAAACATGCTAAAAGAAAATAGATCCTAACATGTTTCTATTTTCAAGACAATGAACATACATAAAAACAATATTTGTGCTAAACATAAGAACCCTAGATTACCAAAAATGTAAGCACAACACATATAAAACCCTAGCATGCAATAATCTATTAATACATCATAACCAAATAACCAATTCCACAAGCATATTTATCAAATCAAAAGATTCAATAACAAGAGCCCAAAACATGCACTAGGTCGAATATACACCATAAAAACAACCCTTCAAGTTTTCCAAAATCAACATATCACATATATCATAATCATGTCTTTTCACAACAAAAATCATCAAGACATAACAAGAATTAAAATAAAAACAACAACAACAACAACAAAACCAACAACAACAAGGCTAGAGATTCCATATCAATCCATATTTAAAAACCATAAACCATGATCAACACCAAATTAAACAAAATAAGAGAGAATCCATTACCTCTCCTGATTGTGGAATCAAGAATACCCTAGCAAAAAGAAACCTTGGCACCTATAGGAATTTTGAAACCACCAAAGACAAGAAAAAAAAACAACAACAAGAAAACTTAGCAACAAGAATGTGAAGAGATGGATTAAAGGATTCAATACTAGAGAAATCTAGAACACAAATCTAGATTGAAACCTCATCTTCCTTCTTCTTCTTTCCTTACCCACGGCCCACTCTCTCTCTTTCTTTCTCTCTATTCTGTGCCTTACTTTCTCTCTCTATGCCAAGCTCTCTCTCCCCCCTTCTTCTCCTCTACGTCGCCAGTCACACATGAGTCCCCAAGGCTCATGTTCTTTTCTTTTTATATTCCCAAGTGGCCTAACCCTAACCTTCTAATGTGAATGGGTAACTTTCCCAATTTCATTTCCCATAATTTTTGCCTATAATCAATTTACAAGAAAAAGAATAAATCAAAGGAAAATATGACATAAATAAATAATGAAACACAACCTATGTTCTTCCACTCTCTCTACATGCCTACATCCCCCTCTCCTCTCTTCTTATTTGTTTCTCATTTCTCTAGTATGAACACTAACATTCTATAACATTCTTTCTTTACTCCTCCCATTATTTCCTTTTCTTTTTATTCTTAATTAATTAAATAAAATAAAAGAAAGACAAAAAAATCTAAAAATAATGCATGGGAAATAACCATTTCATGCTCATCACGCAACCATGCACATGCACACACACAAGTGCTAGGGTGTACTTCTACTAACCATGCACCTTGGTCCACACAACCAAAACTCAAGAACTCACATTCACAATTAATTAAATAAATTAATTAACAAATGAAATCACACATTTTCTACCAAACAAATTTCAAATACAATTAACACTTAACAATTATAAATGTAAATAAAGCACAAAATTAAATACAAAAATTTGGTGCGCTACATGGAAACAACAAAACTTGTTGGTGTCTCTCTTGCTTATATCCTTCTTGATGGGATTTGGTTTCCTATAGGGCACTTCATAGTGTGTAGCTTGAAAGACTTCTACTTGTGACCCTAAGATTGTAGAGTAGGTGGTAAAATGAGGAATGTATTCTCATGGCTTATCATTGGTCTTTGCCCATTTATTGTCATTGTTATTGCCACTACTATAATTGTTATTTTGTTTGTCACTGTTCTAGTTATTCTTGTTATCATTACCATTGGTTATCTGGTTCTGGTTAGCTGCTCCAGTGTTTTTGGCTGGTGTAGCACTGGTTTCTGCTTGGTTGGCTTGATCAGCTTTTCGTATAGCTTCTTCCAGTTTTATAAACTCTCCTACTCGATCTAGGAACATTCTTGTTGAGTTACAAGTTTTCTTATAAGGTCGGTCCATAAAGGACCTTTAACTTGGATCTCAGCCATGATGACCATCAACTTTCCATCATCGCTAACTGTTTTGAATTTAGCAGCCTCTTGCATAAAATGCTACACATAATTCTTGAGGGGCTCATTGGGTCCTTACTTAATGTCAACAAGGTCATTGAGCTCGGCTGGTAGAATATGAACAGCAAAGAATTGTGAGTAAAAGAGTCTCACCAATGCATCCTAGGAATTAATGGCGTCAGGCTCTAGTTTAAAGAACCATTGTTGTGTAGAGTCGGCAAAGGTAGCAAGAATGATCCTGCCGCAGACATCATCTCTTACTCCTTGAAGATTCATCTATATTTTGAAGTTATTCGCATGTGACATGGGATTTTCTTTTCTAGTGTACATCTTCTAAGTTTGCTTCTTGAATTTGGAAGGGATTGTAAGTGTGTTGATTCGATTGGATAAAGGAGATCATTTCCTTCTCTCTAATTCGATATCAGTTAATTTCGGAGCAATCAAGTCCCGAGCCATCTGAGCGAGGGCATCAAATTGTGCTTGAATAGTTGGAGCAACTACTGGCACAACTGTTGGTGCAATGATTGGGAGTGTTGCAGCTACTCCTTTTGGTGTTGGTGGGATTACTAGTGCAATGGGTCCCATAGCATTAGACCCATTGCCTTCCTGAAGCTGGTCAAGGACTCTCGCAAGTCGTGACCCTTATTTCCAAGTCTATTAAAGACACTGCCTCTTCTAGGCTGCCTCCCAACATTCTGGTTGTCTGCTCGAGGAGAACCAGGAGGTGATCTTAGTGGAAAATTTGTTGGCTCTTGTTGCCTTGGTCGGAAAAACGGTCCTTCAGGCTCCAAATTTTCCCTAGCATGGACGTTTTGAGGCCTAGGTGACCTTGGCGGAACAAATTGTCCTATTAAATGCCTATCATTATGACGATCGTCATAATATTGATTGTTATGGGGTTGGTAGTACCGACTATCCCCTTCATCTTAATCATAGCCATCCTGGGAGGATGTTTAATTGTTGCTACTGGCTTCTCGGTCATTCCTTCATCTATTTCTTCTTGGACGATGACCATGATTGCATCCAGCTGGTCATTCATTCTTTGGTTGTCGGAACTGCTGACCAGGTCCTCGATTTTTTGGATTAGGAGGTTGTCCTCCCCTTGAGGCTACATGCCTCGGTGGCCTGTTAGTAGGCCTTCCTTCTCCAGAAACTTGTCTACTACAACCTTGACCTTGGCCATGATTAGGTAGCATTTGATCATCCTGATAGAGTTGATGGTGTAATCCTAGTTGAGCTCCCATGTATGAGTGATGACTTCGAGTTTGCCTAGGGGGAACCACTTGGTCTCGGGACCTCGATAATTGAGTAGGCTCTGGGGCTCGACCCACTGGCCTCTCAACTTCTGGATTTTCTTGGCCAGTATTCTCTTGCTAAGGATTTAGTGGTCGAGTTCTTGTAGCTTGAGTCTATAGCAAGATAGCTTCTAGCAACCTTGCTAATTCATTATTGTGTTGGCCAACTTCTTCTTAACAAGCTTCAAGGACTCGCTGTCATTGATCCATCCAAGACTAAAGTATTTTCTTTGCTTATTGAGGACTTCTACTATAACCTCTTGAGTTGCTTCCTGGATCTCATGCATGGCAATGAATTGTTCTTGCTTCTGCCTCACGACCCCTTTCAGCTGTTCAAGGTCGGGGTGCAAATCTTATCCTAAATCCACATGGGGCTCATCATGCCCAAATGTGGTTGGTGGAGGCAGGTTTCAAGGAGGAGGAATTTGACGAGCGGGGTACAAAGGACGGATCTAACTACTTGAGGGGCGATCAGGATGTCCAGTGTTAGGGTTCCCCTCTTGTGGCTCTTGAATCTGGCTTCTAGTAGTGATATCCATTATTTCATATGGATCTAAGAAAGTAGGATCTTGGATTTTTAGCTCTCAATGAAAGCATCAAAATGTTGACTAGCGTTTTGGTCAACGACACTAAGTCTATTTATACGAGGGAATAAGAATAAATGAATTGAAATCGAGTAAACAACACAAAGAACTTTATAGTGGTTTGGCCCCAAGAGTTGGTAATAACCTACGTCCACTTCCACTTGTATTTATCAATGAATTCTCAAGCTCAAGATCAGAAAGAAACAAGGTTCAACTAAGTTTCTTAAGCCGAGAAAAGAATACAATTCGAAGGGTTTTGTATGTAAAGTGCATATAAAATAAATCTCTGGCCTTTTCTCCTGTAATTTTCACCTAGGGTTAATAATTGAATGAAATCCCTATTTATAGGGAGTCTTATTGGGATTTGGGCCCTTACAAATGAATCTAGGCTCTACACATGTAGGTGTGAAATATGTACATTCAGTTACAATTCAAATCACACAAGAATAATACTATTTAAATATCATTTACATAAATATATTGGTATTCCTTGGTATCTCGTGAAATCTGGATCTTCAGGAAAAAGTGTCCTACTTGATGTACTCTGAGAAGCTTCATGGAATGGTACTAGCCTGGTCCATTATCGAGCATGTTACTTGAACTTTGCTAAATAAGCTTCTATATTCTAATGTAGTCCTCTCAAGCAGCTACTCCTTCCGACCATCTCTTTGAATTTAATCATGTGTAATGCGACATGTCTCTTTTTTCGTTGCCACATCATCAATTCCAAAATTGGGTTAAACAAGGACTATGTTTCTCTCTCAGTTTTGCCAATGAAAAGAGTAAACGGTTTGAGAAGAAAGGGAAGCTGAGTCTTAGGTTTGTTGGACCTTTCGAGATCCTGGAACGGGTTAGGTATTAGTTTCCCTAGCATTGGCATGGATTCACAGGGTGTTTAATGCCTCGAAGCTAAGAAAATATGTATCAGATACTGCACATGTAATTCATTGTGAGACCCTAGAATTATATCGGGATTTATCTTATGAAGAGAAACCAGTTCAGATTTTGGATAGGAAGGACAAAGTCCTACGGAACAAGACTATTCCTTTGGTTAAAGTATTATGGAGGAACAACAAGGTAGAAAAAGCAACTTGGGAGTTAGAGTCGGATATGCGAGATCAGTATCCTGAGTTGTTCAGGTAAATTTCAAGGACGAAATTTCTATTAGAAAGGGATAGTTGTAGCGTCCTGAAATTTCTAATAGAATTAAGTAATTTGATTAGCGTTCCAGGAGGGCACGTGGGGTAATTATGTGTGAATTAATTGATTTATGTGATTATATGATTGAATATACATGATTATGTGTATTAAATGCGTTTAAAGACCTGCTTTTGTTAAAAATGGGAATTTTTGTAATCTTTTCCCAATTAGGGTATATATGTAATTTTTATGTGTTATGTGCTTGGGACCACATTATTATGTGGATATTCGGCTTAAGTGGATCCATTCGAGCAAGTTTAGCTGAAAAGTCACAATAGGGATAAACACCTGATAGAGGGTGAGCCAAGGGGTATTTTGGGAATTATTGGTAAATAAAATAATTGGGGGAAATTATTGTGTTCAGTGGATTAAATGATTAATTTGGAGATTAGCAGTGTAATTGAGTTTTTTAGCCAAATGACCAAAGTGCCCTTAGGGTTAATTTTGAGGTTAATTAATGTGAGGGGCAAATTGGTTTTTTGGCCATGGTATTAGACAAAAATTTTCTAAGTTTGATTGGGGCTTTCCCTTCACGTGTTTCTCTCTATCTTTCTTTCAAGTGGTTCCCTTCAAGTTCACGAAAGACACAAACCACCATAGCTTTGTCCAAGGTCTTAAATTCAGGAGTTTCCAGGGGAATTGAAGTGGTCAGAGGAATTTGGGGCTACCAAGGTTCCCTACAACCAGCTAAGGATTCGAAATGTTAGGATTTATGCCCTAAAAGCATGTAAAGATATTTTATTGATTTAAATAAAAGTACAATTTTATTATATTTGAATGTTATAATTATTGTTTGAATAAATTATATGAATATCAAGAAATTATATTTTCATTTATAAGGATATGATCTTGTATTAGTACGAGAGAATTAATATCATATACAATGAATAAAATAGTCAGTAACATATTAAGGTAAGGAATCTTTAATGAATGGTTACTAGTATTGTTTGCTAAGAATAAGGGATGCAAGTAAACTAGATTCAGATTACTGATGTGGATAGACATCTTGGTAAAGGTACTGTATATAATAGAGATTATATATGACAGGAGCAATATAAATTAACTATCTTTACAAACTTACTGTTTGCCGTAAAGATTTAATTCTTATCATAATAGATGATCATTTGTAGATTAGTCTAAATCCTGAGTAGTCATGAACTCTTATTTGTGCTTATTGGATCTTTTGATTCACTCGTTAAGGTTTCTTAGTATAATGAGGCTAGTGAATTTTGTTTTGGAGATTAAATATCATGAATGTCTAGGAACATGATGTAAAATATTGGAATTCATACTTTCCTAACAAATCGAATATTGGTTCCTTTAAGGGTTAATTTTTGAAGTGAATAGTTATTAAGATCAAATCTATAACTTGATTACAAATTAATTGTTCGATAGTGAATTAATGATACTTAAGGAACAATAGGTAATAAAAAGGGTTAAATGGTAATTTTGACCAGCTCTAATTAACGAACCAATAATTTGAGGACAAAACTACATTTATTGATTATATCGATGGACTACAAAGAAAACTCTGTAAATATAATTCTATAAATACTTAGAGTGCAATTCCATATTTATAGTGGAGTAATCATTAAGTTAATAATAAATAAGATTATTATAGTAAAGAGTTTGATTAATAATATGCTTTATTTGATCTTCGCATTGCAGGTCCATGGTCTCCAGGTCACCTCTGTCTTACATTGTTAAGGGTAAGGATGTCAAAAGGAAGATTTGTAGAGAGAATGACTAAATTGCAAAGAAAATAAGTTTTCAGGGCAAGGGAATAATTATGGGCAATTGGTTAATTGTGAATTAATTAATTATTTAACTATAAAGTTTTTATTTTGAAAATTTTTATGTTAAAATAAATATTAATCACGTTTGGATTAATATAGAGAGATTTTATTTATTATCTTATTATAAGATATTTATTTATTTAAAACTGATACTTTGAGATAAAATTAATTTTTAATTAACTGATATTTATTTTGGGATAAATATATTATCTTAAATATTAATTAAACATACAAATGAGAAAATCAGGGATAGCCAAATAGTGGCACCACTTTCAAGGATATCATATCCATGAGATTTGAATTTTGAATTTCAAATTAATTTTTTTATTTAATTATTCTTTTTAAAAATGGTTTAAATTAAATAATTAAAATAGATGTAACTGATCAGTATTATTTATATAAAATAAATATTAATTAAATTAGTTAATTATCTTTATTAATCTGAAAAGAAGCGATATTTTTGAAAAGTTTAGAAGTTGATAATTTTGATTGTCGAACTCTCTCTATGAAAAGAAACGATAGAATTTCCTAAACCTGAAATTCTAGAAATTTCTATAGCCTCATTCTTCTCAATCCTCTCTAGATCTCATGTGTTGAGTACATCTAGAGAGTCTAAATCAACATATGAATCCTACGTGCTCACACATTTTCTTATGTGTTTGAGGATTAGCTTTGAAGGCTAAGGTGTGAGCTTTCAAAAATGATAGGAAGATTATCAATTTATACAAAAAGATTCTAGGACACTTGATAGGCTACTAGAGGTAATCTCTTATCTATTTATGTGTCATTTAATATATTTATATGTATGATCCTTGCTGGTATTAATAATTTCTTTAAAATATCTTATTCCATTGTGTATTCTTATAGTTCTCATTTAATAGCAACAATTGGTACCAGATCAGTCTACATATATATATATATATTAAATGTTGTGTGGGTTTCTTGCATTTTTTATATGTATGTTGATATGTATATTGAATGAATTGATGTGTTTTTGAATGTATGGTTGAATGATGGATCGTTAATTATATGGTGCTATTGAGTTAGGAATTTTAATTTTATTTTTTCTAGATCTTTTGTAAGTCATAAAGGGCATATGAATTTTGTAATTTTATCTTTTGAAATTTCAATTAAAAAATTATGGACACAAGAAGAAAGGGACCAGAGGCGTGCCCCTTGGAGGCACATGGCCAGAGCCCCTCGGCCACAAGCTAGCCGCACGCGAACACCAGGCGAGCCCAAGCTCCTTACGCGCCCAGCCACACCGGCTCACGGGCCCACACCCCGCACCCTTGCACAACCGAGCCCTCGACCCCAGCCACCCCTGCGCACGCGAGCCTCTGCGCCAGCCACCTCTGCCGCACTCGAGCCCCATGGCTCACATTGTTGTTGCCGGCCCTAGATCTCTAGGACACCATTCTTGGTGTCCAATCAAGATTCTATTTTTGCGCTAAAATATATGTTATTTAATTAATTTTAAATTGTTTGAATTTATAAAGATAATTATCTTATTTTATTTTTGTTAGAAAAATAAAATATCTTTTAGTTGATTTAGATCTTATCTTAAGTTTAAATAATTACTTGATTTTGATTCTTTTAATTATTTAAATTCAATTAAACTAAAAAGATGACAAAAAATGTTATTTAATTAAAAGTTAGTTTTAATTAAATAAATTAATTAGAAAATTAGTTTCTAATTAATTATTTGGGCCTAATAAATTCCTAAGAATTATAAAGATGTGTCAATATGAGAAGAAAAACATTCTTGAAGTCTTGCAAACAACTAAAGGCTATTTTATAATTTTAATTTCTATTTTTTCAAAGGGTTGTAAATTTAGAAATATCCAATAGTACTCGATTCGCCATTTATTCTATTTATTTAAATAAATGTTAACTAATGTTTGGCTGATAACATGATCATGCATTACTCATTTACATGCCATTCATGAAACCCCACACATTTTTGATTAATCATGCATTTTTTAGAAACATGATTATCTATGATTGTCCTAAGTGTTTATATGAATTGTTTTGGAGAAATCAATTGCATGTAAACTTCTAAGTCTTAAATTAGTTAAATCCATGTAAATCACACCATAATAAAGGGAATAGTATTTATAGGCATTTAAGATAACAAACTTTATTTGAAAAAAGTGTTTTAGTAAAGTGAGATGAATGTAATGGGTAATTATCTAGATCACATTAATTGTAAAAACATGCTCTTTTCTAATTAAATATATTTTGTAATTAATTACATTAATAGGGTTTTAATAAACTAGATAAATAATTTATAATTAATTGATTAGTTTCAATAAACACATTTATTCTAAAATAGTAAGTGGGAGAAGGGTGAACATCTCAATGTGACCTGTGGTCTCCATATTAGTACAACACCATGAAATATGAATAGGGCATCGAGGCGGCTTTGTTTCTGTCCCCCTAAGAAAGGTTTATAGACATATTAATACCAAGTTTGGCTTCTTACGAAGATAGGAAAGAGTGATGTATTTTAGGCTTGACAGACCCTAAGGCAACGCTCTCTAAGTTAAGTCATGAATTCGGAAATAATGGGTTACACTTACAAAGATGCAATTAAGCTTTTGCGGTGGATAATTGTATCTTGACCAAACCAGTAGTACTTTATATTTAAAAGAGAAAATAGGAGTTATTTTAAGTTTTAAATAATAAAGATAAGATTGTCTTATAAGCTATCTGAATTTAACATGACCAGCCCTAAGGCGACACTTTATGTAATGCTCTGCTAATTAGGGCCTGTTACCATATGTGTTTAAATTAGTGCAAGTGTAATGCCCCATGTCACTATGGCTGCTTCCTGGAATGACGACTGGCCCTACAAACCAACACGAGACTTTCCAGCGTGCTTTGTCTTCACTCGCACGCTACCTGCGAAAACTTCTGAGGAGGTCACCCATCATCAGATTGCTCCAGGTCAAGCACACTTAACTTTGGAGTTCTCAAGTGATGGGCTACCGAAAAGAAGATGCATCTTGTTGGCATAGGTAGTACCCATCAATCCACTTAAGCCCTTTTCACTGTGTAGTCACATACCTACACAGTCTTAGAATCATCACACTTGACCTTCCCCAAGCAGTGTGGTATTGCACAGCATTACCCAGTCTTTCCCCTTACAGATCACGGGATTCTGACTGTCACAATCACCCCTCCTTACGGGCCCGACGTCCCCGTCGGCCACACTTACGGCTGGGTCAAGGCTCTGATACCATTTGTAACACCCCATGTCAATATGGATGCTTCCTGGAATGATGACTGGCCCTACAAACCAACATGAGTCTTTCCAGCGTGCTTTGTCCTCACTCGCACGCTTCCTGGGAAAACTTCCGAGGAGGTCACCCATCATCAGATTGCTCCAGGTCAAGCACGCTTAACTTTGGAGTTCTCAAGTGATGAGCTACCAAAAATAAGATGCATCTTGTTGGCATAGGTAGTACCTATCAATCCATTTAAACCCTCTTCAACTATGTAGTCTCATACCTACACAGTCTTAGAATCATCACACTTGACTTTCCCCAGGTGGTGTAGGACTGCACAGCTTTACCCGGTCTTTCCCCTTACGGATCACGGGATTTTGTAACGCACTAAACTCCAGGGATCGTTACGGTGTGCATTTTAAACAGTGCTAAACTCGCTCATTGAGTCATTTGACCATAATCGTGTAACTAAGCATGATTAGCAGTTTAGGGTTAAAAGTTTTGTTTAAAATATACGTTTCACTAAAACGTTTACAGTATACATTGGGATCCCAAAAATAAAATTTAAAGGTTAATTACAAAAAAATATTTACAACCAGCCGACCTAAGCGGAAAAATAGGGTTTAACCCTAGTTCCTCTTTCAACCCTAGGTTGTGGCAGTCGAGCAGCCGCATATGTACACATCGTCACCTAAGCTCTCCAACTTAAGGTTGGTCCAGCTTTCTTTTACCTTTACCTGCACCACGAAGCACCCGTGAGCCGAATCCCAGCAAGAAAACTCAATATGCTCATGAACAGTAATAACATGTTACAAAATCATATCAGGCATGCCTAGCAATAATAGCCCTATTCAAGCATGCAAATATGTTCAGATAGTGATGATTGTGGGCCATGCCCTCCTGAACGGATGACTATCAAGTTAATCATATTCAGATGAGTGATTTGACACTTGAGGTTCTGTTAACCATGATGGGGCATGTAGCCCTAATCAGATGAGTGATTGAGAAGTAAGCCACTAATATGGGTTCTGCACCCTCAGATGAGTGACTGATGAGCAAGTCATTAACTTAAACCAAATGAGTGACTAATGAGTGAGTCACTACATGGGCTAAGCACCCATAGCCATGTGACGATGCAATCACCTGGGCCTTCTGGCCCTGGCTCTAAGTGACTAGCCATAGGCTAGATAAGCGCTTTTAGTTTTCATCGAACTTGAGGTCGGTCCGGCATTAATGCTCATGATGAGTCATTCAATGCTGATGTTGATTAGATCTAATCTTTTCGGCTTGCGTTAAACACGCTAAGAACATTCTTGACTCTTAAGCCAATACCATACGACCAGTGCTCAGTACTACTGCCAAACTTGACTAGTGAGTCACAACTTCACAGTTAATACTAACACCATTGCCAATTTCTGACTAGTGAGTCAATGCCACACACAAGTAAGCAATGCAACCAGGCATATATCATGTGTCAAATATCCAAATGTAGGGCATTCATCATGCTTACTTAACAGTCACTAGCATAATTATGATCATGCACAAACACAGAGACTCAAGCTCTAATCAATCTCATATTCAACATTCATGGCATGCCCTAATCACATGCTTCTCATGCATCACATACTGGGTGCAGTTTTCTTACCTCTGGTTCAAGCGAGAAATAACAATTGAATGACCCTTGAGAACGATCAATCCTTTTGGTTCCTTAGTGGTCACCTAGTCATAACCAAATATGGAATCCAATTAATGAAAATAAACCATAAAAGGTTCTTGACCTAAACCTCACTCCCGGGACCCCGAATTGTACCCAAATGGTGAGTAGATTCGATCCCAAGCCTTAGGAATTGAAACCCTGAGCCAAAAACCCTCAAAAGTGCCTAAAACAGGAATCTAGAAAAGCCAGATAGCGTTGTAGCACTACCCCCCCCCCCCCCTAGCGCCCTAGTGCCCTTGGCAGAGTGAAACACCCCTGACTAGCGTTGTAGCGCCCATGGATAGGCGTTGTAGCACTACAACCAAAGTTTTCAACCCTGATTTTTCCCTCCTTCGACTCCTCCATTTCCAACCTTCAAAACCAGCTTCCAAACCTCATTCAAACTCCAAGATGAACCCAAAAACCATATACACGAGTCCTAATCATCATAACCCAAGCAATCATAGCCAAAAACTCCTATCAATTCTCATTATCCAACTCAAAAATCCAACTGAAACTCAATAAGAAAAATAGAGCAAGAACAAGAGTTTTAATGGCTAGAAACTTACCTCAATCTCATAATCACACCCTCTTCAATGGTATAACATAACCCTAGATCATCAAAGTTTGGTTCCCTAGCTTGGTTCCTCAAAAAGAGCTTCAAAATTCAAAGGAAAATGAAGAAGAAAATGATGAACGGATGAAGAGGAAGAAGGTGAAGGAGATGCTCTATTTTCTACAAATTCTACAGCCTTCTAATGGCTAAATATAACCTTAGGGTGAAAAGACCATATTGCCCCTAAGCCTAATTAAAACCCTAAATAGCCACCAAGGGCAAAACTGTCCTTTCGCCCCTATCTCGTTAATCATAATTAACATTCTCCAATTCCCGTTATTCTCAATATTCTCAAATGCTAATAAATCATATCCCATTACCCTTTAATTCCCGGTAATGTTCTAATCCTCAAATCACCCCGAGACTCACCTCAACCCCTGAAATTAACCCCGTTATGACTAGACCGAAAACTTGCATTTTGAGATCGTCTCATGCCGAATGGCTCGAAAAAATCCACATATAATGTGGTATTATTCAAAATTCATCAACATGCATGAAAATACACAATTACACCCTCAATGGGCAAAATTACCAAAATGCCCTTATAATTAAAAATGGAGCCATATGCATGCATTTATCATCATATTATAATATAATTCACATAAACATGCATATAATAATTTAATGGCATAATAAATCAATTATGGCCCTCCCGGCCTCCTAATCAAGGTCCTAAACCTTATTAGGGATTTTGGAGTATTACAACTATCCCCTCCTTACAGAAATTTCGTCCTCGAAATTTATTTGAACTACCCGGAATAAGAATTTCGCACAACTGATTTATGTAATCTCTTTTAATTACAATTATGTTATGTTTTGATTTTAAAACAATGGGATCCCATATCCTAACTTAAATTTTATGTAAGTTTAACCTTTATTTTTACAAGTTTTTAATAAAGTTATGATCTTTTCACTTGTAAGTTCTATTAAGGATTAGGGTCTATGTGTAGTTTTCATTAATGGTCCAAAGTCTAGAGTAGTTAGGTCATTACAAACCACTTCATCAGTTTTGGCAATTTCTAGGGATACACCTAATTTGGGCCGAGCACCACCTTGGCATGGGCCGAGTAGCCCTTGGCATAGGCCGAGCATTCCATAGGCCAAGCACCTCCTGCTTCTCCTTGTGCAATTTCCAAACCCATAATTAGGGCTAGGTTGACCACTTTAGGGGATTATGGGTCGAGTAGTCCCTTTCCTTCCCTTAGGCGATTTTCAGGGATAGAATTAGAGCTAGGCCGACAACCTTAGGGGCTCATGGGCCTAGGACCTCCTTGCCTTAAACAAATTTCAGGGATTCCGGGTGGTCGGCCTAAGCATAAGATGGCCACCTGGAATCCCAAAAAATATTCTGGAGAATTGAATGGTCCTTAGGCACCTTTCTGAAGCTTACTTCTTTAGGGTGGTTGGCCCATGCTTAAGCTCACTGGACCGATCCCCTGTCTTGTTCTTGATTCCCTTGTTTTGACTTTTTAGTTCGTGAACTTGCCCCTAGCTGTTGGCTTTATTATGCTCATTGACTAATTTTAATCTTTATTTTTTCTCTGTTGCAGATGTCCAACTCTTCTTCATCAGACAAGTCAGTAGGTGAGCGTAATCCTCAAGAGTTTTTGGAAAGATTGAAAAGGATTCTTCCTTGTTCCACTTTATTTATACTTATTCAGTGAGGAAGATTTCTTAACAAGGTACTGTCCAATGGCGAGAGTGAAATAGATAACTCGGCAACCCTCTGAAGATGATCCTCAGATTGCCAGGCATATTACTCATGGCTCCTTGCTGGGCTATTCTCAAATTACCTCTCATCACAGTATGCCCCGCGGTTCCCAAGGCACTCAAAGCACACCTCAGCGGAGACATTCTTCTCAGCGGGATAGGTTAGGACAACGAGAACCACTGCAACGCCCTTCGCACCGAGATACTAGTCGAGTTCCCCATCGATCTTCTTCTCGGTAAGATTGCATCGAGGGCTCACGTCGCCACACTGCTCATCCTTAGAAGCATCCCAATCACAGGTTCTGTCCCAAAGTAGTTCGCCCTCCTTCCAAGAGCAAAACAATCTCGCCAGCTGAGCAGCAGAAGAAGAGACAACAAAAGGAGTTCTATTCGTCAGATTCTGGGGCTACCTTCGCCAGTGAGATCATATGGAAACCGGTTGAGAAGCCTCGCCCTACTAATTATGAGGTTGTTTGGTTCAAGGGGGCTGCCTCTGACATGACTGGGGAGAAGGTAAAGAATTTGAGGAAGACTTTTGACCTCTCCGGGGTTTCCATCATTATTGCTGGTCCAAATGACAGAGTTGAGGATCCCCCTTTGGGTATGTGCGCTTGGACATGCTTCGCCATTAGGTCTAGGGCTCTACTTCCTCTTCATCCATACTTCCGAAGTGTAGCAAACTACTTTGGTATTAGTCCTTCTCAATTGGCTCCTAATGTGATCTTGGCCTTGTTTGCATTGTACATCATCTATCACCGCAAACAGTGGGCTACCCCAGTGCCTCACGAGATCCACTATCTATTTGACCTGAAGACAAACCCTTCTCAGCGCAACTCGGGATATTTCCATTTCCACCATTATATGAGTGAGGGTACTAACACCTTTTTGGAAGAGATCTCTGGAAATATCAAGGCATTTAGATATGCCGATAACTATATATTTACCAAGGATGCAGAGGCAACTTCTCCAAGTTTAAGCATGTTGGGCCCTTTTATAGACCACTCCCGACCCAGGGCATGATCGTTAGGGCCAACGCACTGATTGCCATGACTCCTGAGGAAAAGAATGTCAAGATCCTCGTTACACCAGAGGACCTTAGGAAGGTAGGGCTGTTTTCTCCTACCATATCAGATGTTTCGGATGATGATGGTTCCGAGCCCGTGATAGCCATAGACTCCCCGAGACCCATTCATGTCGAGGAGGTGTCCTCTTAGCCAGTATTAGTCGTACATGAGGGTGATGAGGTGGGTGCATCTATTGTGTATTCATCGCTTGCTTCTGACGACTTTGATGAGGCTGCATTCGAACTTGAATCACATTTAGAAGGTTTAACACTTTATCACTTTTATTTTGTAGTTCATCGGTACTTACTATCCTTCTAATGTTTGATCCCTTTTTGCAGGCTCAGACATGTTTGGTTTTGTCCATACCTAGCAGAGGTCGACTCCCGCCGAGGCCAATCCTTCTATTCGAGCAGCAAAAAGGGCCAGGGTCCAAGCTGAGTCGGCCATGGAAGTTCCTCTTGAGGTGTCTCCTCCGACTCCTTTGGCGTCTAGCTATGTTGCAGAGGTTGAGCCATCTTTGTCTACACCATTTCCTTCCAGTGTCAATGATGCGGGTGCCTCTTGCTCTGCGCCTGCCCCTTTATCTGAGCCACATCAGTCTGCTATACGGAACTTAAGCGCCCTCATGGACCGAGCATCGCATCTGGAGCAAACAACAATAGCCTTTAATGGGATCAAGAATGATGACCTGAACACCATTCTTACGAAGTCAATCTTAGACATTCAGAGTGTGAGTTCTTTACCATTCCTTTCTTGTCTATTTAGCTTGTGTTTTTCCATTTATCTAACACTTGTATGTTTTTTGTAGGCATTGATGTTGGTCTCTCATGTTCATGATCGGTCTGTAGAGTGTACTTCTACGCTCTCCAACCTTCGCTCTAAGCTTGAAGCCGTCCGCCAAGAGGTACTGGACCTTAGGCGCATTCTCGACTCTAGGGATGCTGATATTGCCTCAAAGGATGAAGAGATCAACACCCTTCGTAGTACAGTGGAGCTCAAACAGAAAGAAGTGATCGAGTTGACTTCCAAGATAACCCAGATGGAGAGGGAACTTGCTGATCGACTCCAACAATGTGAAACTGAGAAAGAGAAGCTGATTGCCGACATGGACCAATTGCGGAAGGATTTTCTTGTCGAGAAGGAGAAAGAGATTAAAGTTGCTCAGGACAAGGCTCGAGGGGAGTATTCAGAGATAACCTTCTCTTGCTTCTACTTGATCTGGAAGTCCAACAAAGATCTGAACTTGGATTTCCTTCCTGAGAAGACGCGAGCGAAGGAGCTTAGGAAATGTCCGGCTCGTGAGGCTGTCGAGGCTCAGAGTAGTCTTTCAGAAGATATACCTCGCCCTAGTTAGTCTTCTTGGTGTTTTATTATGTTTTTCCTCTCATGCCATTGGTGGGGCACCTTGTACTTGACAGTATTTACATATGACATTTTATGCCTTTTTGTTATGAGTACTCAGTGTATTGATTGAAAATTTTTATTTCCAATGCATTACTAAGTATATCAACTCACAACCCTCATTGGTTCAGGTATCAGTATACTCTGAACACATGTATTTGCGTGCCATACTAACCTTGCTCTTTTACATTTTTCATGCCAATAACCACGGTAATGTGAGTACTATTGTAACATCCCAAATTTCCTAATGTGGCTTAGTGCCTAGATTAGGGGGCCGGGAGGCAATAATTGAGTTATTATGTGAATTATATTATAATATAATTATGTTAGCATGTTAGAGATATTAAATATGTGTATGTGGGCCCGTTTCTTATAAGAAGGGTACTTTAGTAATTAGACCCGTTCGGGGAATAAATGCAAATATGTGTTTATGTGATTGAGACCACATTATTATGTGGATATATTTGAGTTACTCGACGAGTGGCGATCCCGATGAGCAAGTTAGCGAAAAAGTCACAATGGGGTCTTAGTACCTGGCTCGGGGTGAGCTTAGGGGTATTTTAGTAACTTAGTACATTACCATGGATTATTGGGTAATGGGAATTTATTGGTAACCATGTGAGAATATTGGAAGTAGCGGGAACTATAGGATGCGGATTGTGGATAGCGGGATTTAAGGCAAAGGACAAAATTGCCCTTGTGAGCACTTGTTGAATAGGCTAAGGGCAAGGGGCAATTTAGTCATAACCACTTAGTTTAGGATATAGATGGCTGGGTAATTATCTGAGGGTTGGAGAATTAAAGGAAAAAATGCAGCAGCCCTCCCTTTCTCTCTCACGTTCTACATCCTCTCTCTTGGAGCTTTGGTGATTTTGACTAACTTGAAGGATTTTGCTTGGAGGGAAGGCTTGAAACCAGGGAATTGTTGGGAGTTATTACCACTGGAGTCATATAGCTGAGGTTTTCGCTAAGGGCTTAAATCGGGGATCGTACTCAGAGGGTCGTCGCTAATAACCTGCATACGGATTGAAGGTAAGAAAACTGCACATGTTATGTGAATGCATGATTAGAGCTTAGTTAAGGTGATGAACATAATTATAATTATGTTTGGGAATATCTGATTAGGTATACTGTAACGTGCATAATTATGATTATGCTTATGACTGCTGTGTGGACGTATTATAATGCATTGTGTGATTATTGATAGGTATGCTATATGAAACATGTGACTGTCTGTTATGACTGTGAAGCTTGGTTTATAAACTAAACGATTATTAGGATGTTAAGTGGGGATCAACTTATAAGTTGAGAATATATTGAACTCTGGGAGACTCGCCTTATAAGTTGAGAGTCCCAAAGCTTAAACTTATAAGTTGGAGGCACGTGGTGGCTTGACTTATAAGTCAAGGGCTTAAAGAACTTAGTTTATAAGCTAATATTGGCATAATGCACGTGGAGTGCAGGTCACCATGGCTGGGCCACCCGAGGAGTGCGACATGCGCTTGACTGGCTCGGATCCCAACAACTTGAAAGAAAATGCAACATGCACTTGTGTGACTGTATGGTCTCCAGTTTTGTTTGATGAATGCATCAGTTTCAGTTATTACTGCTTGATAATCGTTTTATTCTGTAAGATGTTGAATATGTTTTCTTGCTGAGTCTTCTGGCTCATAGGTGCTTTGTGGTGCAGGTAAAGGTAAAGAGAAGCTCAACCAGCCATGAGTTGGAAGGCATTAGCAGTGGTATGTACATATGCAGTCCCCTTGACCACCACGGCCGAGATGCTTAGGGGAACTAGGGTCAAACCCAGCTTTTGCCGCCTAGGTCGGCTTATCGTGTAACCTAAGATTTGTAATTGAATTTTAAACTGATGTTTTTGGGATCCCATGTAAAGAACATGTTTTTAACTTAATGAAAATGTTTATGAGTTAACCAAAAGTTTTAATACCTAAACCTTTAGTGGCATAATCACTTGTTTAGTCCAAATGACTTGTTTAGCAAGTCCAGCACTGGTTTTAAACACACTTGGTAATGGACCCTAATTAGCAGGGCGTTACAACTATAGTACTTCACCAAGTACCATGAACAAAATGGTTAGGTCGACCACCCCATGGGTGATAGGCCGACCACCCTATAAGGGACATGGCTAGGAGTCTCCATAGCAATGCCTTTTTGTTTTTGTTTTTTGCACTTTTGGAACATATGTAGAACAAATGTCCTAGAAAAACTTGAGCTTGCTTAGTACTTAAGGTCACGCCCTCATTGCTCGTGTATAATCCGATCGGTATTAACTATATGCCCCCCAAGTGATCATGGGTTTAAAAGCCTTGGTCACTTGCTACTTGACCATGTCTTGCTTCGAGCATTTAGACACATAGTACTGTCCTTTTCATCCAATGATGCAAGCAGCAAATGCTTGTCCCTCATTGGTAGTCGGGTGATGGTTTCATACTCAGTAGTAATGATACCTATACACAGATGCAGATTGTGTAGCAAGTGTCGATCACAATCTACGCAATCTCTCGTGTACTCATTATAATGATTGTAGATAGAAATGTCTAAGTTGGACCAATCGGGTCTAGATGGGCTAATCAAGCCTGTAACGAGTCTTAAATCAAATTATCGATCGGTCCCTCAAGGACCAGATTCGATTATGATTCGATAATGGCGACTGGTCCTCGGACCAGTCTCTTTTGTTGATCGTATAGGTCGATAGGTTCCTCAAGAACCAAGATCGAACGTGATCAAATAGTTGGCGACATGGTCCTCGGACCAGTCTCTTATTTGGATCTTACGGGTCGATAGGTCCCTCAAGGACTAGAATCAAACATGATCCAATGTTTGGGTGAAAAGTTCCTAGGACCTATTTCTTGTGTGGATCTTATGGGCCGATAGGTTCCTCAAGGACCAGAATCGAACATGATCAAATAAGTTTGTGACAAGGTCCTAAGACCTGTCTCTCGTATGGATCTTATGGGCCGATAGGTCCCTCAAGGACCATAATCGAACATGATCTAATAAGTTGGCGACAAGGTCCTAAAACCTGTCTCTCATATGGATCTTATGGGTCGATAGGTCCCTCAAGGACCAGAATCGAACATGATCAAATGTTTTGGCGCCAAGGTCCTAAGACCTGTCTCTCATATGGATCTTATGGGCCGATAGGTCCCTCAAGGACCAGAATCGAACATGATCCAATGTTTGGGTGACAAGGTCCTAGGACCTATCTCTCGTATGGATCTTATGGGTCGATGGGTCCCTCAAGGACCAAGATCGAACATGATTCGATGGGGTTGACAGGTTTAAAGGACAAGTCCCTTTTCGAAAGAAATTTAAAGAACTATAGAAACTTTAGAAATTAAATTCATTCATTGAATCACAATTACATAGATAATTTGTAAATACTACATTTGCAAATTAAAACTTGTGTTGTTGCTGATCAGTCTTCACTGATAATACCGACGGAGGTGTTCACCATTCCGGTAGTTTTTTATTAGTTCTCCATTCAATCGAGCTATCTTGTACGTCCCTGGTGGGATCACCTCATCCACAAGGTATGGCCCTTCCCAGGTCCTAGTACCCCTGCCGTAGTGTCCTTAGTGTTCAGGAACACCCTCCCGGGTACTAAGTCCCCAACCTGAAATTTTTTATCTTTTACTTTGTAGTTGAAGTATCTGGCCACTTTTTGTTGATGTGTTGCTACTCTAAGACTTGCCTTTTCTCGTCTTTCTTCGATTAAATCAAGTGACTCTTCTATTAGTTGATGGTTCCTCCCCTGATCATATGTCTCTCATCTATGCGATGGGGCAGTGAGTTCAACTGGCAACATGGCTTCAAATCCAAATGCCAAAGAGAATGGCGTATGTCCTGTCGTCGTTCGCGCCGTCATTCGATGTGACCATAGGACCTCAGGAAGTAATTCTGGCCAGGCTCCTTTGGCTTGTTCAAGGCATTTCTTTAGAGTGTCTTTGATAGTCTTGTTCACTACTTATACTTGGCCATTAGCTTGGGGGTGTGCAACCGAGGAAAAGTTATTTGTGATTCCATGCCCTGTACAAAATTCAGTGAACATAGCACTGTCGAATTGAGTCCCATTGTCCGAGACTATCCTCCTCGGTAGGCCAAATCGACATATGATATTTGTTAGAGAATATATTTTATTGCTCAATGGAAAAGTGGAAAAGCCAAAATACAACTCTATGCAAAGAATACAATGGACAAGATGATAGATAAATAGGTTTAAAACTCAATGACCAACAATACAAGTAAATTGTAGAAAAGAGAGAAAGAAGAGAATTATTAGAACTAAAACTCTAAAACAAGAGATATCAATAAATATGTAAATAGAAATAGAAGAAGAGGATTACAAACTCAAAACAATAATAATACAAGAAGAACAACTGAATGAAAAGATCAATGAAAAACACAAACTCACACTCAACCAAAGTGTAGAGTAATGGGAATCACCAACTTGAACAAGGTTCAAAACCTTTTTCCAAAAGCTTATTTCCCCCTATTCTCTAAGCCCTAAGGGATCTCTCAAGGAAATAGCTCTCTGGAATAATCAAGCCTCAAGGTGTATTTTTCAGCCAAGTGCTTTTTGGATGAAAAATGGTGTGTCTTACAAGTGAGCATTAGGCTCCTATTTATAGAGTTTGAGATACCCTTTGGATTTCAAATTCCACCAACCCCCATGGCTGTTACCAATGTTTAATTGGATTAATATGGAATTAAAATTAAGATTTGGGAGTTATTTGGGTTTTTGGAACCGTTCAACACATTTGGAAAAAACTGAAAAATTGGCCTGAAATGCACCTGTGACCGCGGCCACTGCTCTCTGTCCCCTAGGCCGCGGCCACCATCATTCAGTGGCCGCGGCCACAGCCCATTTTCAGCACTTGAAAATGTGTTGTTTTTCCAAACAGTTCCAAATCCTCCCAAATGATTTTGTAACTAGGGTTAAAAACATGTCTCCAACAGCCATATTTCATTATGGCTTTATGAAATCCAATCTCAAATATGTAACATATAATATACACATTATTGGGTAATATTTGGGAGTTACAAATTTGTAACTGATTTTGTAACTCCAAAATATGTCACATTTGGGCACACACATGTGTCCAATTTTGTGACTCTCAATAATATGTTACAAGGTGTGACAAATCACATTTTGTCACATTATTTAATCTAATATTATATTATATGAAATAATATAACAATATTCTTCACCACAAAGTCTAGGACTTTCTTCGAGGTTATGGTGGCGAGCGGTTCTGCTTCGGCCCATTTGGTGAAGTAGTCCACAGCTACAACAACAAATTGGACTCTTCCCCTTCCCTTGGGTAGCTTTTCGATTAGGTCGATCCCCCATACAGCGAAAGGCCAAGGGCTCTGCATCTGTGTTAATTCGTTAGGTATCGCTCGGGGTATCTTGGAGAACATCTGACACTTGTGGCATCTTCTAACATACTCCATCGAGTCTTCATTCATCGTCGGCCAAAAGTATCCTTGCCTTAGGATTTTCTTCGATAGGATCTGCCCCCCAACGTGATCTCCACAAAACCCTTCATGTACCTCAATCATTAACAACTTTGATTGGTCTGATGTAATGCACCTTAGCAGTGGTAGGGAGTACCCTCGTCGATACAATACCCCTTCGACTATCATATATCGTGCAGCTTGTCTCACCAACTTCATTGCTTTGTTCTGATCGTTGGGTACTACTCTTGGTTGAGATAGTTAATAATAAGGGTCATCCATGTATCTCCAAACTCAATAAGAAGTGCCTCCTGCTCGATTATGCTTCTATCTGCCAAGTATTCGACGGGAACAACATTTAAGGTGTCTGCGTCTTTAGCACTGGCAAGTTTGGCTAAGGCATTGGCATTGGCGTTCTGCTTTCTTGGGACTTGTGTAATTGAGTATCTCTTGAACTGTGCCAACAAGTCATTCACCTTGTTCAGGTACTGCACCATTCTAAGTCCCTTGGCTTGATACTCCCCGAACACTTGGTACACCATTATCTGGGAATCGCTGAATATCTCCAGGGACTGTGCATGTACATCCCGAGATAAGCGTAATCCAGCTAATAATGCCTCGTACTCGGCCTCGTTGTTTGAAGCATTGAATCCAAATCTGAGAGCGTAATGGATTCGATGATTCTCCGGAGTGATCAGTATGATTCCTGCGCCTGAGTTGTGTTCATTGGATGCTCCCTCAACATATAGCTTCCATACAGGAGTATCTCCTTCCTTCTCGGTATCTCCACTTTCTGATTGGTCGGAAGGGTCTTCAAGGTTGGTGCCTTCAACTATGAAGTCAACCAATGCTTGTCCTTTTATCGCCATCCTCGAATGATAAGTGATATCAAATTGTCCTAGTTCCACTGCCCACTTGAGTAATCATCCCAAGGCCACTAGTTTCTGAAGAACCTGTCTCAGCGGTTGATCGGTACAGACTCGGATCGAGTGAGCTTGGAAATATGGACGCAGCTTTTAAGAGGCGATTACTAAATAGTAGGCTAGTTTCTCAAGAGGGGGATACCTAGACTCCACACGTACTAACCTTTTACTAATATAGTATACAGGGTGTTGTACCTTGTTCTCTTCCTTTATCAAAGCAACACTGATTGCATGCTCGGTGATTGCCAAATAGATGAATAATACTTCACCATTTATTGGCTTCCCTTGGACGGGAGGTTAGGCGAGGTGTTCCTTCAGAGCTTGGAAAGCCTCCTCACACTCCTCGGTCCATTGGATCTTCTTGCTGCCCCTCAGTAAGTTAAAGAAAGGGACACACTTTTCCGTAGACTTTGATATGAACCTACTGAGGGCAGCTACTCTCCCGGTTAAGCTTTGCACTTCTTTGATTGTGGTAGGTGACTTCATGTCGATCAATGCTTTGATCTTCTCGGGGTTAGCCTCAATTCCACATGAATTGACTATATATTCGAGAAACTTACCAAAAACAACTCCAAACGAGCACTTGAGAGGGTTCAGTTTCATGTTATACTTTATAAGTATTGCAAAGCATTCCTCCAAGTCTTGAACATGCCCTCCAGCTTCTTTGGACTTGACCAACATGTCATCGATGTATACCTCCATATTTTTGCTGATCAAGTCTCAGAACATGCCATTCACTAAACGCTGGTAGGTGGCTCCTGCATTCTTCAAGCCGAATGGCATCACCTTATAATAGTACAATCCATTGTTTGTTCAGAAGCAGGTATGTTCCTCATCGGGAGGGTGCATACTTATTTGATTATACCCAGAATATGCATCCATGAATGAGAGGATTTCATGTCCTGCTGTTGCATCGACCAGTTGGTCTATTCTGGGTAATGGGAAGCAGTCTTTGGGGCAGGCCTTGTTCAGATCTGTGAAGTCCACGTAGGTCCTCCACTTCCCTTTTGGTTTTGGGACCAACACGGGGTTTGACACCAAATCAGGGTAGTAGGCCTCCCTTATAAAACTGTTTTCCCTGAGCCGCTCGACCTCATCCTTCAGGGCTTGAGATCGGTCTTTGTCAAGCAGTCTCTTTTTTTTGTTGCACTGGTGGGTAGTTCCTGTCTATATTGAGGACATGACTTATGACGGATGGAGAAATTCCAACCATGTCCTTATGTGACCAGGCAAAGACGTCCTGGTTTTTCTTCAAAAATTCCACCAATCGTGCTTTAATTTCCATTTTTAACTCCTTCCGGACTTTGATTATTCTAGTTTGGTTCTCCTCATCTAGCAGGACTTTGTCAAGATCTTCGACTGGTCCTACCCCCATGACGTCATCCCCAAAGCGAGGATTGATCTTGTTTCCCTCGCTTTGGGAAACTTGCTATAATAACAAATCTTCGTTAAAAGGAGCACTTGGCTCTAGTAGAATGTTTCTTTCAACGTCAACTTCCATGTTGACAACCTCATTAGTTCCTTCACTTTCTTCGTAGCAGGTTACTATCATGTTGTTTACGCATGGTCCTTTCTTTGCCTTGACCACTGATGCATTATATCATTCTCGTGCCTCCCTTTGGTTACCCTGTACTCATCCTTGTCATGCACTGGTGGGGAACTTCAAAGATAGATGCCAGATAGATACTGATGCGTGTAGTGCCATCAGGAGGGGTCTCTTGAGTACTACATTGTAGGCCGATGAGCAGTCTACCACTAGGAACTCTGTCATCACAGTCTCGTGCCTAGGGGAATCCCCCACTGTGATCGGTAGTTTGATAGTCCCTGCTGGTGCTAGGTGTCACGGGCTGACATTTTGACAGAGGAAATGCCCTTGTAGCACCTTAACTCCTCTGAGCCAAGGTCAGCCTTCCAACCATTTGAATAACAATGGACACATTTTTCGCGCGACCGTGTGCCTCTACACACTTCCATCTCTCGAACAACTCTTGATGAGTCATGCTCTCAAGTCTATGAGTGCAACCATGCATCAAGGCTATCTAGCCAAGACACTCACACTGTCCATAGGTTCTCACTATGGCAAGGAAAATCCCAACACCGATGCTCACCCAGACATTCACAAGCCAAGGTAGCATGTGTGGCCAAGAGCCAACACTAAGCTGACGTGCCAACACCTTTCATCATGCCCCATTCGATACTATCCGATTAGCTCACGTCACAGACTAAGGACTCCCATACGTCCATGGTCTAATCATCAAGGCACCGTGCCTTCACACATGTTGGCAGGCCCTCAAGACTAGCTGCCAGACTAGTAGCACACACTGGACCTCTGTCCTACTCAAGCATAGTGCACCCTCCAACGCTTGCATGCTACCAAGTCCCACGAATTACTTCCCGTGCCATCTCGTGTCAAGACTCATGGCCATGGCGCACCATGATGTCTCTTGGAGGTTTAGGAAACGTTCCATGCAAGCGGCATCCCAGGAAGCCAAGGAAACCGTACCCATAAACCTCTGGCAGCACACTTCGACGCACTACCGAGGCGGCCCGGTAATGTCCATGAGTACTCCTACTCATGGAGACATATGAGTCCCCTCGTGGTCCTCATATGTCCGCCCTACTAGTCCTCCCAACTATTAGTAGCTCACTTGACGCACCTGCGCCAGGGGGTGGTGGAGAGCTGACACCAGGTGCTCCCCTTACAAAGAGCCTTCTGAGCTTTTAGCCTTCTACCAGGAACATATATGATTTTTGCTTGGGAGACATATTTGGCTCTCAGCTTGCCAATTCTCTAAATCTCCCAAATACGATCATACCATTGCGTTCATTGACCCTTCAATATGGAACCTACCAAGTCCCGTCCATTTCCGGGCAATATTGAAGATATTTACGAAAATGCCACTGCCGTACAAACTAGGCATCAGCATGCTCACCAGCCTGCACCCTCACGTGCGCATCTAACTAAGCACCATCCTAGCTTGTAACATGCCTTCAAGGTCGGCATGTTACACTAGGCATTCTCCTATGAACCCATATATCACTTAGGAACACGGTGTCAGGTCCTTGACCGTGAGTTTCATCTTCTCGATAAATGATTTGTAAATGATATCTACCGAGCTTCCCGTATCCACCAAGCATCTTCTCGCTCAGGCATTGGTGATTTGAATGGTAAGTACTAGAGGGTCATTTTGGGGGTACCTCATGTGTCTAGCGTCATCTTCTGTAAAAGTGAGAGTTTCACTTTCATACTTTGGATTCTTTGGAGACCGCTCCTCGACTGCCATACACTAGGAAGACTCCCCTACCTCATGCCTGAGGGTCCTTGCACATCATTCACGAGAATTGTTAATGTTGCCTACTATGTGGGGTCCTCCACATATGGTATCGAGTGTGAAGTCTATAGCTACAAGCTCAAGTGGTGGACTCCTCTGCCTTCAAAATTCTGGATTCCTGCTTGGGGTCTCGGTCTTGCCTCGGTACCTCGAGAGATTTCCTGATCGGAGAAGAAACTCATTTTCATCCTTCAATTGTTTGCACTCGTTTGTGTCGTGCCCATAATCATTATGGAAACGACAAAACTTATTCTTGACCTTCTTTCCTTCTAAGTGCAAGGGGGGTGGCTTTTGGTATGGTACATCCTGGTATGTTGCCAAGTAAATCTCAGCCATTGATGTTGTCAAGATGGTATAATTGGTGAACCTGGGCTGGTAGGGTTGATGCTTAGCTTGTTTGTCGATGGGTGCCGACTTAGCTTTCTTCTCTCCACCCTACTCGGCCCCTGAGGTATTCCTCTTCTTATCGTTGCCCCCACTGTCGCCCTGAGGGTTTGCACCATTTTTATCCGTCTTGACAGTGGTCGGATGGTTTATGCCTTTTTCTTCCTTCATGATAGCATCATCTAGCTTCATGTATTTGTCGGCTCAGTCTAGGAACTCTTACAAGGTGTTGATAGGGTTCTTGTGTATACTATCCCACAAGGGACTACGATAAATTATTCCTGCCAAGATGGCAACGAAATTTCCTTCATCTCCTACCGTGGTCGCTCAATTTGCCTCTCTCATGAATCTTTGAATGTAGTCTTTCAGGGATTTGTCTTTCCCTTGCTTGATGTCAGCTAACTAATTGGCATAAACTGGTTGAATCCGCCCGGCACTAAAGACCTTGCAGAATTCCTTCCTAAATTGTTCCCAGGAAGTGATGGATCCAGGTTTGAACTTCCAATACCATTCCTGAGCTGAGTCAGAGGGAGTGGTAGGGAATACCCTACACCTATAATCATGTTCCACACCGAGTAACTCCATCTGATCCTCGAACTTCCCAATATGTCGTACTGGGTCCTCTTTCCCAGTGTATGTAGGAAGTTTTGGGGTCTTGTATTTTAGTGGTGGTTGGACATCTTGGATCTTGGCATTGAAAGGGTTGCCACTTCTATGAGCCAACTCGATATCTGAAGGTTTCTTTGTTAGACCCTGAACAGCCATAACGAGTGCATCTATCTGAGCCTGCACTGCTGGTGGGATCGCTGCTCTAGGTGGGGTGGATATCCCTGGTACCTCCTCCTGAGCACTCGTCCTCTTGTTGATGACCTCCCTCAAATCCTGAGGTCGTGAATCTTTCCCCAGCCTATCAAACACAGTACTTGTGTTATTCATCGGTTCCTTTCATTTGCGAGATTGAGGGTGTGCGGGCGATAGGTCCGCCTTGCCCCTGTCGGTGCGACCCTACGCCCGAGCCTCTCCTCCTACATGACTTTGAGATTTGGAGCAGCTATTTCCATTCCTGTCACGTCTTTCAGATGTTTGACCCTCATCTCCGGCGTTGTTTCATCGGTCCCCTTGTGAGGGGGCCTTCGGGTTGGTAATACTCCTACTCCTAGATGGAGTGTTATTCTTCTTAGTCATGTAGGAGGCAGTCTTGGACTCTGCCTCTTCATCTTGGGAAAGTGGTTCTGAGTAGGGGTGCACACAGGACCCGCAAAACCCGAAAACCCGCAAAACCCGCCCGACCCGAACCCCGAAAACCCAATTTTTCGAAAAACCCGTCAATTTCGGGCTTAACTCGACCCGAGCCCGAAACATATCAGGTCGGGTTCGGGTTTAAAAATTCGCCACCTTCGGGTTCGGGTGTAACCCGAAACCCGAACTAAATTTTTTTAAAAAAAAAACCCACAAATCTGAATAAGTCTCTCTCTCTCTCGTCTCAGATAACCCACCCTAAAAACTAAAATTACTTTGGTTTGTCTTCTTCTCCTTCAGGCCCCTTATCCTTACTCACGCACGGTGCCGACCGGACCGACCGAGAGCCTCCCTCGGCAGAGCCAAGCCACCACCCACCCACCCACCCGCACGGCCAGCCACCATCAGATCGCCTCCCTCCCTCTCTCTCACTCACGTGACACGCCTCGCCATCACCTCCACCACAGATCGCCTCCCTCCGCCTCCCTGTTCTTCTGTTCTTCTTTCGTTCTTCTTTCTTCTTTCTGTTAAGTTATATATATATATTAATAGATATATATTGAGATAAACATTAATAGATATATATAAATTCAGACATATTAATATATATATTCAAAAAGATTAACCTTAATATACATATATAATATATATGTTCGTAAAAACGTTTAAGTATATTGTATATTGTGTTTGTTGCAGCCAACCCGAATGAAACCCGAACCCGAGTGCAATCCGAAACCCGAAACCCGAAACCCGAAAAAATCCGAAAAAATCAACGTTAGCTCGGGCTAATTGAGTAGCCGCCTCTAAGGCCACAGCGGCCTCCTGGTGCCTCTGATCAGCCTCCTACTCCCTCTAGATCTCCTCTGGACCTGCTCATTGATCTCCCATCGTTGCCGTTCCATAGTCGCCCTCTGAATGGCAATTTCTGCAGCAAAGGCCTCCTGCCTCGCCAGAAATTGCGCCATCTCCTCCTGGTGAGCGTTCTATGGATCTTCTGCATCAGGTTGATCTCCAACCTCCACCTGAGGTTCGCTAACGGGATCTATGGGATCTTGGGTGGTGGAGTCCCTAGGAGTAGTCTTCTTGGTCTGACTGGGTTTTGGAGGCATCGTAAAAATGACGAAAGTGTGTTTCTTGATTTCGTACTCTCAATGAAAGCACCAAAATGTTGACCTGTGAAATTGGCCAACGGCCGTATGTACAATATACGATACATTTTAAACGGAATAAGTAATATAAATGACAAAATACGATTATCTTAAGTAAACAAACAGAAATTTATAGTGGTTCAGCCCTGTTCTGATGAACAGTAATAACCTAATCCACTTAGTCTTTAGTATTGAGTTACTCGAAAATTAAAAGTATGAACTCCATAATTCACTTCTCACTCGGATTTTTCTCCCAAAAAATTCTAGAAAAAGAGAAAAAGCTCTTTTTATATAAAGCCCTGGGTCCTTTATTTATAGTACCCAGGGGCTGTTACACGATCAGTAATACAAGAGATCGTGGTTTGGTATACGATCATGGTGAGTAGAGGTACATGTACACCTTCCAATGATTATGAGATCGTGGGTCTTCTCTTGTATCTATAGATCGTGGTGGATAATGCACGATAGAAACCTCTGGGAAAGGCTAAGTCTCTATTGGTATGTCAGACTTAGGTTCTAGGCCCGATGACCAAAGCTTGGGTGCTGGACCTGTGACCTTCTGGGTGCTAGGCCTGTTGATTTCAGTTTGAACGAGAGGAATTACGTCTCGGTGAAGTGTACTTGAGGGTTTACGCCGACCACCCCAGGGTAGGGTCAGGCCGACCACCCCTAGGGGTACAGGGCCTGCTTGGGCCGACCACCCCTAGGGGGTATTGGCTTGGCCGATTTTCCTATAGGTCCTGGACCTATCCTTTTTGCTTGTCGGTCTTTTCTCAATATTTTGTCGTTTTTCCCTGATTTGTGATGTCACGTGTCACATTCTCATTCGCCACGTTATCCTCGTATTTTTTAGGGATAACAAAAATAAACTATTTCAAAATGACAGACTTCAATTTGTTTTGAAAATAAACAAAATAAATTTCTAAACTAATATTTTCTTTTATTCAATCGTCTTCATCATTTCTTATTCGCTTTGGTTTCAATGCAATTACTCTTTTTCTCAAAAGATTTCTACATCCCTGAAGACAAGAACAAATAAAAAATAATATTAGTGACATAATTTTGAATCAATCATTCAAAATATTAAAGAAGAGTTTTTGAGTAAATCGAATTTACCCCGTATTTAAAAAATTGAGCATGTGCCAAAGCATCACTCTTTCTCATGACCCACATCTCGTATGAAGTTTCAATAACCATATATCTTTCTTTAATGTCGCCATGAATGGTCGATAACATGCATTGACGTGCTAGGTGATTCAATCTCATCCATTCACCATATTTTTCACTTCATCAAAGCTGGATGAAAAGCTTGGAACCTCTGGAGGTAGATCATAGATTGCTCCATACAAATTTTGTGTTCCAAAGACAATGTGAATCCCTTCATATCATCTTCTTATTCGGTTAAGACTAAATGAAATCTTTTCCAAAAGTTTATCAATGAGGTGTGTGTGAATTCTCAAGTTTTCAAGTTCTTAATCGGGATTAAGAGAATTAACCATTATTGCTGGAAATATATAAATAAAATATAATTAATTAAAACATATAATAAATACCAGATTTTATTTAGAAAAGTAAACATGATGCATGAATGCAACATATAAAAACACGCAAAAATTATATACTAATCCACGATAAATTAATTTAAAATTAATGGACCAGCCTTGGGGTATGTCAGACTAATTCCAAATTAATTTTGAGACAAATCTCGATTTCATAAGTGAAAACTTAAAAACACATTTTTCTCTTTTGACTTATGAACTATCGCTAGTTTGGTCAAGATGCACTAGTTGTGCTCAAAAGCCTAGATACACCTTCGGAGTGTAACCCATTATTTTCAATTAATGACTTAACTCAAGAGTATTTCTTAGGGTCAGTCAAACTTGAAATACATCACTAATTATATTCTCATAATTAGTGAAAAATCACTCTATTGTTTTTCTTCTTCTTATTACATAATATATATATGTATAGAGATTATATATTACCTTATTATTCCTAATCATTATAGTAATATATTGATAATATCATAATGATGGTAGGAATTGATTTAGATAAATATCTAACTTACCAATTTTGAAAATATCTATTTTCAAATTATTAATTAATTAAGTAATAAAATAAAAACAATACTGATACTTTATTAGTATATTGCTACACGCATGGCACAATCCCTCGACTGTGTCATGCATGTATAGCAGTATTTATTTTTAGGGATATTGCATTTTTATTTTATTTATTTATTTATTTAAAATCAATCATTCCACAAAATATGGTATTATCTTTTTAAGGAAAAGATCACAATCATATTTCAAAATTTAAATTTTAAATTCAAAATTCAAATTGATGATCATCATTATCATCATATTTTTAAAAATCAATAAATCAAAAACTATTTTGACTTACCAATTTTATTTTTTCTCACTCAAATAAAATAATTAATTTCAAAATTTTATTTATTTATATATATATTTTGAAATTATATATTTAAATTAATAAACATATTTTCAAATTTTTAATAATTAATTAAAAATTAATTATTCAACCTCAATTATCATATAATAGTATATTTGACCCGAAGAATAAAACTCTTCTCAAATTTCCAAATTACAGATTTACCATTGTATCAACTCTTACATTGATATGGTGTTGATAGAGCCACCCTGGGGACCTATGAACCTATAATATCAAGCTCCAATAAATATTATATTATTAATCAAAGTTCTTTGATTAAATAATCATATTTATTAATCTCATGATTACTCCACTATAAATATGAGATTAAACTCTTGATAACTATAGACATATATATAGAGTACTTTATTAAAGAATAAAGTGTCTATTGATATAATTATTACATACAACGTTAATCCTCGATTAATGGTTCATAATTAAAAGGGAATAAAATTACCGTTTTACCCTTTTTACTATATCTTGTTCCTAGTGTACCAATGACTTACTAGTGAAGGTTGTGTCACAACAAGTTTGCGACGTGAGTGCTCATAACCTTTTTAGTTCCAAAAGTCAACCCAATAGGGAACCCTTATTCGATCTATAAGAAGGTATAGATTCCATATCTGTTAAACTATGTCCCCAGCCATATATATCATTTAGCCCCCAAAACAATTGTTCTTAGCCTGATCATTCTGACAAACTTTAACACATGAATCAAAGGATCAGATGACATATATAGGAGTTCATAGTAATATCAGGATTAAGATCATCGTGTATACGATCATTGTTTGACGTGTTTGATTAAAATATGAAACGATGTTTAAACAAGTATTAACAAATCACATTTGGTCCAGTTCTATATATCACTATATATAAAGTCATTCACTAAAGTGTCCTACTACACTAGTGACCCGGATCTAGGTCACTTGTATTCATAATACTAGCGAATCGTACTAGCAGTAATTAATCTAAAGATTCCATAACTTTATTTTACTGCGAACTATTTCATGTTTATTATCTTAATCTCGATCCTCTCATACCAATATGAGATTAAGACCACATAGATAAAATTTGGAATTTTATGATATTAACTTAATATTATCAACATAATATCAGACATATTCTATATATATATATAATAATTCAATTCAATTATTTATTTCATTTAAAACATTTGTCAACTACAATTGATTTAAGGGCGTTATTCCCAACACTCGGGACCTTGCTGGTTGAGTACGTTCTGGGACTTGACCAGCTGGCCTTTGTACCTCAGCATTTGTTCGGCCAGTATTCACAAGCTAAGGGTTTATTGGTCGAGGTCTTACAGCTTGAGTTTGTTGCAAGACAACCACTAGCAGCCTTGTAGCTTCAGTATTACGACGGTCAGGTTCCTCTTAATGAACTTCAAGAGCTCGCTACCATTGAGCTATCCAAGACTGAAATTCTTGCCTTTGCTTGTTCAGGGATTCAGCTACAGCTTCTTGGGCTGCCGCCTGATTCTCATGCATGGCAACAAACTGCTCTTGCATTTGTTTCATGACTTCTTTCAGCTATTCAATATTGGGGTTGAGGTTTTCCCCTAATCCACGTGGGGCTCATCACACCCAAATGCTCCTCGTGGAGGAACCTGCTTGTAACACCCATCATTTTCATAATACATTTTTTTTATTATAAATCAGAGTTTCAATACATAAAATGTACAAATTTACAAATTTAAGAAATAGTAATGGAAAAATAGTGTTTAAAAATGATTTTATGTTATTAACAAGATTAAAGAGAGAGAGAAACTTGAGTAGTCAAGTATTGGACCCAAATGTCATATAATTTTAATTGGGGATTTTTATAAAATTAAGAAAGTTTTGTTAAATGGCTTATTTGAAAAGAATTTTAATATTTTGGGGTCCAAATGTAATTTAAAAAAAAGGCTTCAGCCCTATTTACCCTTAGTGTCTCTCTCTCCTCAAAAATTTTCTTTTCTTTCTCTCTCATTCTCTTCCTCTTTCTTTCTCTCTCTTTTTCCTCTTTGTGTGCTACTGTTGTCGATGACGAAAGACCACTTTCCGGCCGCCACATATAGCCACGCGTCGGACCGTTGGATTCAGAGGCCTCTGAACTATCGACCACGCGGGAATCTAGAGCTCACTCACCGATTAAGCACCTCAATCGGTCGATTTAAGTTCGGCCATCGCGCGACTTCAAGCACCTCAACCTGATTCTCATGTATGGCAACAAACTGCTCTTGCATTTGTCCCATGACTTCTTTCAGCTGTCCAATATTGGGGTTGAGGTTTTCCCCTAATCCACGTGGGGCTCATGTAATGCCCCGGATTCCCCATTATGGTTAATGGCTGGATTAATAGGCCGGGAGGGCCATAATTGTTTAAGTATGCCATTTAATGTGTTTATGCATGTTTATGAGAATTATATTATAATATAATGTTAATTGTATGCATGTCGGTGATATATGTTGAGACCACATTATGATGTGGGTTTGTTCGAGCTATTCGACATGAGACGATCGTAGAATATTGATTAGCAGTTTAGTCACAACAGGTTTAAGTGTCGGGACTTGGGTTGAGTCTCGGGGTGATTTTGATGATTAGAGCGTTACCAGGAGATAAAGGGTAACAGGTTGTGAATTATTGGTATTTGAGAACATTGGGAATAGCGGGAATTGGAGAGCGTTAATTGTGATTAACGAGTTAGGAGGAAAGTACCAAATATGCCCTTGGGAGCCTTTAGAAAGTATTAATTGACCTAGGGGTAAAATGGACATTTCACCCCTAGGATAGATATAACTCTTGATGGCTGAAGAAAGTAGTGGAAAAATAGAGTGTGCAAAGAGTTCTCCCATACCTTCTTCTCCTCACTGTTCTTTGTGGTTTTTGAACCAATTTTGAGGATTTAAGCTTGGGAAGCAAGCCTTGGGAGTTTGGGAGTGTGTTCCACCATTGAAGAGCATCCTAGGCCATGCTTTGGGTAAGTTTCTAACCATGTTTTGCTCTGGTTTGCCCTGTTTTGGTTTTATTTTGCAGCTGAGATTTCTAGGATGAATTCATGGTTTTGTTGGGAGTTTTGGCTAGGGTTCCCATGCTTGTGATGTTTGGGGTGTGTTAGGATGGTTTTTGGGTTCATTTGGCATCAAGAATAGGATTTGGAAGCTTGGAAATCGAGTTAGAATCGAAGGAGTTGAAGAAGGTCGGTTCAGGGGTGTTTGGGCCTGGAGGTAGCGCTACAGCGCCCACCCTAGGGCGCTATAGCGCTCCTCAGGAGGCTTTCTGGCACTTGGGAGGTTCTGAGTAGAGCGCTGTGGCGCTAGGGGTTGAGCACTGTAGCGCTACCCTGTTCCTTCCAAACCCCGTTTTGAGTGTTTTTGAGGGTTTTTGACTTGGGGTTTCAATCCTTAAGGCCCGGGATCGAATCTACTCACCGTGTGGGCATGTTTCGGGGTCCCCAGGGTGGCGCTTAGGTTAAGACCCTATTATTGTGGATTCTCATTAATGGTGGTTATAATTGGTTGTGATTAGGTAACCGCTAAGGAACTAAAAGATCGATCGTTCTCAGCGGTCATCCTTATCATACTTCTCACTCGAACCTAAGGTAAGAAAACTGCACCCTGTGTATATGTGACATGCATGGCTATTATGATGCATGTTGGTTGATTACTGAGTATGACATGCGTGGCTGTTATTGATGCATGTCGGTTGATTATTATGTGTGACATGCATGGCTATTCTCGGTGCATGATGGTTGACTATTAAACGTGACATGCATGGCTGTTGTTGGTGCATGTTGGATTGTTGAATATATTGCATATGATGCATAAGAAACATGTGATTAGGACATGCTTTGTATACTGAGTGTGATATCGTTCAGAGCTTGAGCCTCTGTGTTAATGCATAGTCTTAGTTGTACTAATATCTGTTAAGTAAGCATGCTGGATACCTTGTTTATGGATATTGGACATGTGATATATGTTTGGTGGCATGGCTTACTTGTGTATGGCGCTGACTTATTAGTCAGAATCGACAATGATGTCAGATCCGTCTGTGAAGCTGTGACTTATTAGTTAAGTTCACCACGGGCTGAGCACTGGTCGTGTTTTACCGACCCAAGGGTCAGAGGTGGCAGTGCGTTGTGAACGCCGGGCCAAATAAAGATTAGATCTAATCGAGGTCGGCATTGAATGACTCATATGGGGTATTAATGTTGGACCGACCGGAAGGTCAATGAGAACTATAAGCGCTTGCCTGGTCTAAGACCAGATGGTTTCAACCAAGGTATATGACCCCGGTGACCGTTTGTCACATGGCTAAGGGACGTTGTCCATAGTTTCGACTCTAAAGTCGTGAGGAAGGTTATGTTGGTGACTAATCACTTTGCACCTGTCCTAATCAAACTTAAGAAAGAATCACTTATCGATTAAGCCATGCTGACCCTATCGTCACATGGCTAGAGGGAGCGATGCTCATTATTGTGACTTTTGGCTATTGCCACCTATTGGCTTGGACTGACAGTCCCGAATGGTTATTATGATCGTTGTTGATATTATATCACGCTCTATTGTGTTTTCTTGCTGGGCTTTGGCTCACGGGTGCTACGTGGTGCAGGTAAAGGCAAGAGGAAGCTGGACCATCCTTGAGTTGAAGAGCTTAGGTGATGACGTGTACATATGCAGCTGCTCGTCCGCCACGGCCGAGGTTTAAAGTGGAACTAGGGTTGAACCCTGTTTTGCCGCTTAGAACGGCCTGTCGTAAATGTTTTCTGTAATAGACTCTGAAACTTTATTTTCGGGATCCCAATATATATATTAAACGTTCTAGTGAAACGTTACATCTTAACCAAAGTTTTTAATCCCTAAACCGCTAATCATACTTAGTTCACGATTTTGGCCAAATGACTCGGTTAGCGAGTTCAGCACTATTTACAAGGCACACTGTAACGGTCCCTGGGGTTTGGGGCGTTACAGCTCATCGCACCCAAATGCTCCTCATGGAGGAACCTGCTTGTGTAACGCCCTGGCTACCCCAGAACAGTTACGGTGAACGGTGGACCGGAAATTTGACTCATTGCCTGAGTCCTTTGGTCAAAAACATGCTCTAAGTGTAATTAACAGGATAAGGTATAAAACCAATAAAAAGGAAATGGAGATTTTATTACAAACTGCTCTGCAGAGCTAAACAAAACATTAACAAGTTGTTCTCAGTACAAAATGGTCTCTACTGTTTTAAATTTACAATCCCACCGACCTAAGCGGCAAAAATAGGGTAAACCCCCTAGTTCCTCTGAGAACACCATGACCGTGGCGGTCAAGCGGCCGCATATGTACACACCACCACATCAGCTCTCCACTCAAGGCTAGGTGAGCTTTTCTTTCCCTTTACCTGCACCACATAGCACCCATGAGCCAAGGCCCAGCAAGAAAACATAACACTTTATATAAACATTATCAAATGATTATCGTTATAATCACACTGAGCATAAAGCTTTCAAACCAATGGGTAAACACCACATGAGGTTCCGTTAAACCACACTGAGTGACTGCCATGCAAGTCACTAAATCAAATGGGAGAGTGGCTGCTGAGTAAGCCACTAGCCTCCAAGCGCTTATTTCATTCATCGACCCTCGGGGTCGGTTTGGCATTAATGCTCTTTGAGTCATTCAATGCTAATAATCGATTAGATCAAATCTTACTGACTTGCGTGACACACGCCAAAGCCGTCCTGACTAATAAGTCAGCTCATCGTGACCAATGCCCAATACCACTGCCGAACCTGACTAATAAGTCACAGCTTCACAGTGATACTAGCACCCTTGTCAAACCTGACTAATAAGTCAGTGCCAAGCACAAATGAGCAACATATGCTAAGCATCCCATAAACAATCCATGTCCATATTCTCACATTCAACATGCCTCAGAAATATCCATGCATGTCACAATTGGGGTGCAGTTTTCTTACCTCTGGTCCGAGCAAGAACAAATAAAAGAATGACCCTGAGAACGATCAACCTTTTGGTCCTTTAGCGGTTACCTCAAACTTAGTATTGAACCCTCTCCAATGGCTGAACTATGTCTACAACCTCAACCTCCAAGTTTCCTAGCTTAATTCCACACCTTGAGCTCAAAACTCCAAAGAAGAGAACTATGGAGAAGATTGTACGGGAAGGAGAAGATGAAGCAAACTCTGTTTTTGATTCTATTTCACAGCCATCCATACATCATATATATCCATAACACAAAAGACCATTATACCCCTAGGTATAATAAAGCTCCTAAAGTCAACTCAAGGGCAATTTTGACATTTTCCACCTACACCGTTAATGATAATTAACGCTTCCCAATTCCTGCTAATCTCAAAATTCTCAAACACCAATATTTCACATCCGGTTACCCTTTAATGCCCAGTAACACTCTAATCATTAAAACACCCCGAGACTCACCCCGAGCCCCGAGCTTAAGCCTGTTATGACCAAACCGACATTTCACATTTCCTTGATCATCTCATGCCAAATGGCTCGAACAAACCCACATCATAATGTGGTCTCAATTTATATCACCAACATGCGTTAAAATAACCAATTTACCCTCAACGGGCCAAATTACTATCACACCCCAGTATAAAGAAATATGGACTCACATGCATGCATTTCACATCATATCATAATATAATCAATACATACATGCATTTTATCAATTAATAACATAATTAAGCAAGTACGGCCCTCCCGGCCTACTGTTCACGCCACTAAATACATCGGAGAATTCGGGGCATTACAGCTTGTAACATCCATCATTTTCATAATACATTTTTTTATTATAAATCAGAGTTTCAAAACATAAAATGTACAAGTTTACAAATTTAAGAGATAGTAATGGAAAAATAGTGTTTAAAATATGATTTTATGTTATTAACAAGATTAATGAGAGAGAGAAACTTGAGTAGTCAAATATTGGACCCAAATGTCATATAATTTTAATTGGGGATTTTTATAAAATTAAGAAAGTTTTGTTAAAGGGCTTATTTGAAAAGAATTTTAATATTTTGGGGTCAAAATGTAATTTCAAAAAAAAGGCTTCAGTCTTATTTACCCGTAGCCTCTCTCTCTCCTCAAAAATTTTCTTTTCTTTCTCTCTCATTCTCTTCCTCTTTCTTTCTCTCTCTTTTTCCTCTTTGTGTGCTACTGTTGCTGACGACGAACGACCACTTTTAGGCCACCACGTATAGCCACGTGCTGGACCGTTGGATTTAGAGGCCTTCGAACTATCGACCGCGCAGGAATCTAGAGCTCACTCGCCGATTAACCACCTCAACCGATTGATTTAAGTTCGGCCACCGCGCGACTTCAAAGTTGCGATTCGGCCACCTCGGACATCTGTTTGCCACCATCGCGTTCCTCGTGTTGTGGGCTTCAAAACCCAATAACTTGTTCCCACATCTACCATAGTTGGGTGATGGGCCCACCACGAGCCACCGCGATCCACCGTAGACCGATGGTCACAACTTAGTTTTGAGGTTCCGAAGTTCGTTTTGAGTTTCAGAAAATCATCGTTTGGCTTGTTGTGAAACCCGATTATTGTGGTATAATTTCTTTGACCTATATTGTGATTAATTAGAATAATTGTTATTATGTGTATTTATAGTATATATTTATATATTCTTGATGTACTGAATATTTTCTATAATTATACTGGTTGTCTGGGATTATATGTATTTTTTATACAGGCTTTGATTTTGGGTTTGTCCATTTTATAGTCGTTGTGCTGCCCAATTTTATAGAAAATAATAGACAATTAATAAATTTTAAAAAGATATATTTAATTGATTTTCTATTAATATGGAAATTATTATGATTAATAATTTTAATTATGGTTGTTATTATTTTGTTAAGTAAATTAAGAATATAGTTTCATGTATATATATATATGAAAGGTGTGATTTATAGTAAACTTATTATTTAACAATTGTTATTGTATATTAATATTTTCGTAAATATTTGAATATTAAAATAATATCAAATATTAGTTTCTTATAGTTATTGATATTTGTAAGACCAGTGAATTTTGGAGAACGTATATTTATTATATCACTGGAACTAATATTATGAGTAATTAATAATAATATTATTATCATTATATCAATTATTACAATTTTATGTTAAAAATATGATTTCTTTTATAAAATGACTATTTAAATATATACATTCACATACGTATTGCTATTGAGGTATTTTGTTATCAATATTGAAATAAGTTTATTTATAGACGAAAATTATTATTATTATTAATGTATCATACAAGTACATTATATTATGAGCAAGGTTTAAAACAGTGTTTTGTAAAGAGGATTATGATGCATGAAGAGTATTAGCATTATGATGATGATAATTATTATTATCATTTATGTGGTTTCTGGTATTGTTAGTATACATTATTAATAGTGTATATTTATGATTTTGATAGAATTTAATAAATGATGTACCTTGAATAGGATCTGTATGGATTGGATTTATTAACTCTTGGTGAACAGTGTTAAAATAAGCTAAGGACCTAAGGTAAGTAAATTTCACATTTTGTGCTTAAGTGTAATATGCATAACTACATTGATTGTGTATGTTTGTTGTGTTAAGTATGAGATGATGAAGCATATGATGAGTATGTGATGAATGGTTATATGAGTTGTGTGTGGTATGTACATCATAATGGATTATATGATATATAATAGATGAATTTCGTGATATGTGAAAGTTGTCTTAATTAGTTAAGTTTGATATGAGTTATGTGCAAGTATGTGTTCTCATGTGGATGAATATGTGGACTACCTTCTATGTTCATGATTTTGTTACATATTATGATATAGGAAGCCTTTATGTTTTTAGGTTGGAAACCTTAAACCTGAACCATAGCTCTACGTTAAGGTATAACAATGCCACCAACCTAAAGTTTCTTATATTATGACTAAAGATGTTTTTGAGTTGTATGAGATGTGATATAGTACCTTGACTAAATTTCATCACACGTGAATCATGAACATGAACATTGGCATTTCAACATCAGCATGTATGCATGGCATGTTCAGTTATATGGTGCATTATTATGTGATATAAGACCATGCACAAAAATATGAGAAAAGTTTTGAAATGCCTTGAAAAGTGTTATGTAAATTTAAATATTTTAATGACAATAAGGCTTAAGCAATGTGATAATAAGATGTTGAAAAGGGTGCCACTATTTCGAGGAAGCAATTAAGCAAGTTCAGTAAAGAAGACGGAGGTCTATAAGACTTATAGTGGCTGCCCACTAGTGTGGGCTAGGTCAAAGTTGACCATTCAGATATGTTTGCCATGTTCCCGTCTTTCTCCTCCATTTATATGTGTAATAAGTATGACAGCTATGACAACGATGAAATGAGTAATACGATGAGCCCAGCTGCGATGATGGCTAGCCGGAGGAGAACCCATGAGATTTTATATTATATGTGTAACAAGCCCTGCAGGCTTTGGCTAAATCGAACAGTGTGGACATAAGATAATGGGCCCACAATGTGAAAGTACAAAGAGAAAAAGTACAAAAGTAATGTTTGAAAGTTCTTGATCAATAAATGAAATGTATAAGTATTATAAGTCAGCATATGAGTATAGGTGCACTTCAAACTCACAACATTCATGTGTATGTGTATGCATGAGATTTACTTACTGAGTGTTAGCTCATTATGTTATTTTCCAACATTTTTCCAGGTGTGGCTTTAGATGTTGAGCAACTTGTGGAGCACGGACTCAGTAGCAATACAATAGTGGTTTAGGGTTTTTCATATTGCTACATCAAATTTAAAGTATTCATACGTGTAATAATTTCTATTAATAAGTTTATATAAAGGTCTTAAATTTTTCTGTGTTTCTTAGTATCATTTTATTTAATTCATTTGGTCAAGTGCCTAACATACTCGTAAACTCTGGAATTACGAGTATGTGGCAGACGTACCCTACCTTAGGGACGTCACACTGCTGATCTGGGTGCAGATGAGGAATTTAACTACTCGAAGGCCGGTCATATGGTTCCAGTGGTAGGGTTTCCCCCTTGTGGTTCCTGGCGTTGGCTTCTAGTAGTGATAGCCATTGATTTAGATAGATTTGGTAGACTGTGATCTTGGATTTCAACTCTCAATGTAAGCACAAAAATGTTGACCTGCGTTTTGGTCAACAACACTGAGTCAATATGAATGACAGTAAATAATTTGAAGAGTTAAAATCAAGTAAAACGAGACAAGGAATTTATAGTGGTTCAGCCCCAAGAGTTGGTAATGACCTACGTCCACTTGCACTTATATTAATCAAGAAACTCTCAGATGCAAGATCAAGAAGAACAAGGTTCAATTGAGTTTCCTAAGCCTAAGAGAAAATACAATCAATAGGGATTTCGTATGCAAAGTGTGCTTCATAAAATAATGACTATGAGAGATCTCTATTTATAGAGCTCTTAATGGGCTACGGGCCCACAAAATGATCTAGGCCTTACATGTGTAGTGTGGGATTGTTACAATTGATTGCATATTCAAAATATAACAAAAAATGCATTCAAATATCAGTTACATAAATAACTCGTGAAATCCAAATCATTTTGGTTGAATGACTTGTCCATCGAGCAGGTCTCCCTTCGAACAGCTCCATAAGGTGGTTGTGCCTTTGACCAACATGCTTCCATTTAAACTATAAACTTTGTGGCCTTCAACCTCTGTAAAGCACATTGCTCCATTCATGCTAATGAAGCCTATTCGAGCAGTCCTTTGTCTCGACCAGCTCTTGGAAATCTTAATGTTATGTTGCCACGTGTCCTCTTCAAACACCACGTCACCATGTCCAATTTTGGGTTAGACGGACAATGAGTCAAATTGAACAACAGTAAATAATTTAAAAAGCTAAAATCAAGTAAAATGACATAAGGGATTTATAGTGGCTTGACCCTAAGAGTTGGTAATGACCTACGTCCACTTGCACTTTTATTAATCAAGAATGTCTCATACTCAAGATCAAGAAGAACAAGGTTCAACTGAGTTTCCTATGCCTAAGAGAAAATACAATTCGATAGAGATTTTGTATGTGAAGTGCACATAGGAGAATAATGACTGTGAGAGACCTCTATTTATGTTGTCTCTTAGTGGGTCATGGGCCTAACAAAATGACCTAGGCCCTACATGGGTAGTGGGTCATGGGCCTTACACTACTGCTCGAGTAAGGTAAACTAAAAAACCTACATATACACTTAGCTACTAGTGAAGTTATAATGTAATTATTACTTGGAATGTTCCCCTCGTCATTGCTTGAAGAAAAAAAGATGTTGAAGAGATCTTCATCATCGACCAGCACCTGTTTCTCCTTCCCTTTAGCTTAGAGAGGTTCCGAAGCTCTAGCTCAATGGAGCATCTTCCTGTTTTCCAATGCTTATTCATGTTGTTCTTCTCCTCGTGGGAGTAAGGGTAGCCTAGGGCTGCTCGTTATGCCCCATCTCCTCACTGGCTTCTTGCTTGGCAGCTCTTCCACCAATCGCGCTTTCGGTGGTGGCATCCTTGGTAGTTGTGGGGCTCGAGTAGGCCAACCAACCTAAGGTTGACATTATTCACTAACAACCGACATTTTTTCCTGTCGTGCATAAGGCTGTCTAGCAAAGCTGCTTAAGTGAGCATGCCTGAAGTAGGAGGAGGTCGTTCCCATGGGCCTAGAACAATGAAGGCATAATAACTAAGTGACACACTTATAAAAGGAAGGATAAAGTAAAAAAGAAGAGAAAAACAAGGAATGGCTCGTTACCTCCTTGCTGGAAGGAAAGATTCTCTGCTACCAAGTCATTCGTTAGAAAGTATTCCTTAAAGTAGGCACCCACATTGCTCCTAAATGTGAGCTTAGTAAGGAACACTTGGCTCAAGTCCTTGCTCGTGTCCCTGTGGCAGAAATAAAAAAATCCAGTGCCATGTTGACCTAGATTGTACTTGAGATCGAATAGATAATGGACCTCGTGGGGAGTTGGCAGAGGTAGTATAGGGTATATAATGTTGAAAGCATCAAGTATCCGTTTGGAGTAATTTGGAAAGGGACAATACCCAAGTACTCATATACACCCCTAAAGTACTCGTGGATAGGCAATGTGGTACTGACCTGGATATGAAATCGCGACCAGGCACTAAAGGCTTCACCAGGCAAGTTAGCGTGCTAGTCTACCCAAGGAGCCACCATGTTAATCCCCTGGATGTCGTACTTATCGGGGTAACCTTCAATAGCACTGCTCGAAAGAATGCTAGCTGGGACAACATGCCATGCCACATTTTTCTTCTTCTGAGGCTTGAACTTTGCTAGGAGTTTAAGGGTATTTGTCACCTCTACAACTGGTGCAGCCACTGGATGCTGCTCGTTTTGCCTTTGTTGCTGGGCATTATTCCCACTAGTCGCTTGCCTTGCGACTTAAAGATCTGCATCTGTTCATTCCATATCTGGAGAATAGAAAGCAACAGTTACAACCTCTTCAACTATTGAACTCCTGCTCATTTCCCTCCCACTAGTCAGGATTCCGACTTGGAGAGTGTCAACAGAGTCAGGGTGGACAACATAGGTCCAATATTTTGGAAGGAATTTCCTTGTTCCTTGGTGCAACTCATCAACCTTACGATGATATACCTAGTCGGGGACAAATTGAAAGTCATATTTATAGGAGTACTCACCATTTTGAACAAAAGTTTCAAGAGTATTGCAGCTGAGATCGATGTCTGGTCGATTCTAATCCACATCATCAATAAGCATTTAAAGAAGGTCAAAGTTAATTGAATAATCACTTCCCAAGTGATCATGATCTGGTAACAAGAAAATGGGAAGTGAAATATTTTACCAGCATATGTGTGCCTAAACAGAGTGTGCATCTCGAATAAACACGATTTTTATTTGACCAGGTGTAAAGATGGATCCAAAAGGCAGTTGAATTTTTTTTCATACTTTTTCACTTCCACTATTTTTCTAGAAATTATAAATTGAAATTTTATTTGATTCTATGAATTTTCCTAGCATCAAACATACAATCAAGCACACCCGAAGCCTAGAGTCCATTTTCCTACTCCCCAAACACTTATTTTCCCAGAAAATCATTTATTTTCCAAGAAAAAACTCAAAGTTCTCTCGGTTTGCTCAAGAACACCAAGAACCCAAAAGTGAAAAATTCAAAATTATCACAGATTTTGCAGAATATTACAGCGAAAAAATTATGAGAATGTGGTAAAAAAACTTACTTGAATGATGATCTTGAAGAAAAATCCGAGGAAAATCGAATTGAAGCTTCAGAGATTTGGGAATAAGAACTTCTAGTTTGAGAGTTTTTAAAAGATAAAGAGTTTGAGGAATTTGAAGAAGGTGAAAAGAAAAGGGAAAAGGCAAGCTATATATAGTCCCTGTCCGCATGTGAGCACCTGGCGTCATCAAAGAAAAACTCATCGTGGATTTTTGAGATGATGTGACATCAGTTGCATGGAGAATTGAACCATTGCCTCTTTTTGTTAAAAGGAAATTATCATTGCTGCCTAAACGTGGTGTCAGTCTGCCTTGAAAACCTAAAACAGTCGTTTGGTTTATCAAAAAGTATCATCATTACTTGTAAAAAGTGGTACTTCATTTTTTGATGTGTCAGAATGTGAAAGGGCACCAACCTAGTCGAGGCATGCACGTTTATCTAGTGCTGGTCACACTAAGATAAACTTGGGGGGAAATGTTTAACCCAAATTTGGACACGATGATGTGGCGTTTGAAGAGGACATGTGGCACTAGAAATCATTAAAATTCCCAAGAACTGGCCAAGATGAATGGGTTGCTCGAGTGTGTTCAATCAACACGAATGAAGCTATTTCCTTTGTAAAGATTGAAGCTATTCAAAGTTTGATGCTCAAATAGAAATGAGCTGGTCGAAGATACAATATCCTTACAAGGCTACTCGGAGAGGCCTTCTAATCAAAAGACATGCCAGAGTAACAAGATTGATCTGAATATCACGAGATATTATTTACGTAACTGATATTTGAATGTATTTTTGTATTATTTTAAATATGTAATAAGTTGTAACAATCTCACACTACACGTGGACCTAGATCATTTTGTAAAGCCCATAGCCCACTAAGAGACTCTATAAATAAAGATCTCTCACAATTATTATTTTTCTATGCGCACTTTACATACAAAATCTGTATCGAATTGTATTCTATCTTAGGCTTAGGAAACTCAGTTGAACCTTGTTCTTCTTGATCTTGAGTTTGAGACCTTCTTGATTAATAAAAGTGCAAGTGGGCGTAGGTCATTACCAACTCTTAGGGCTGAACCACTATAAATTTCTTGTGTTGTTTTACTTGATTTTAACTCTTTAAATTATTTACTATTGTTCAATTTGACTTAGTGTCGACCACAATGCTGGTCAACACTATTAATATTCCTTGTGACATCCTTACCCTTGACAGTGTAGGACAAAGGCGACCCCGGGACCATGGACCTGTAATACGAAGCTCCAATAAACCAAATTGTCAATTATAGGGGTGCACACAGGTCAGATTTTTGGGTTACGAGTTCGGGTTTTACAGGTTTCGGGTTTTATTCAAGTTCGGTTTCAGGTTTGATTCGGGTTGGGCTGGGCCATTTGTGTTTTGGTCTAAAAAGCCAAATTTTGCACAAATACCATTTTTTTACACTTTTTGTCAAGAATACCATTTTTTTGGATTTTGGGTTGGGCTGGGCCAATTGGGTTTTGGGCCGAAAAGCCAAATTTTGCAAAAATACCATTTTTTACACTTTTTTTCAAAAATACCATTTTTTTTAATTTCAGGTTTGAACCCGAGTTTTAACAAATTTCAAACCCAAACCCGACAGGGTCGGGTTCGGGTCGGATTTAACCCGAATCCGACAGGTTTTCCCAAAAAATGGGTTTTCGGGTTGCGGGTCGAGCGGGTTTGCGGGTTTTTCGGGTCAAATGTTCACCCCTAGTCAATTAAACTCTTTAATTCAATAATCTTATTTATTAATTCCATTATTACTCCACTATAAATATGGAATTACACTCTAAGTATTTATAGAATTATATTTACAGAGTTTTCTCTTGAAGTCCGTTGATATAATCAATAAATGTAGTTATGTCCTCCATTTATTGGTTAGCTAATCATAGCTTGTCAAAATTACTGTTTTACCCTTCTAATTACCTCTTGTTCCTTAAGTACCATTAATTCACTGACGAATAACTAATCTATAATCAAATTATAGATTTGAGCTAAATATTCAGTCCCAAAATGAACCCTTAAGGGAACCAATATTTGTTCCGTTAGGAAAGTATTGATTCCATTATTGTAAAATCATGTTCCCAGCCATTCATGATATTGAATCTCCAAAATAAAAGTTACTAGCCTCATTATATTAAGAGATATTAATGAATGAATCAAAAGATCCAATAAGCATGATTTAGGCTGATCTACAAATGATCATCTATTATGATATGAATTAAATCTTTATGGCAAATAGTAAGTTTATAAAAATAATTAATTCATATCGGTCTTGTCATATATATACAACACATATACCAAGATGTCTATCCACATTAGTAATCTGAATCTAGAGTACTTGCATCTTGTATGCTTAGTGAATCGTTTCACAACTATTCATTAAAAAAATTCATTACTTTAATACGTTGCAGACTATTTTATTCAATATATATGATCTTAATTCTCATGTACTAATACAAGATCATATTCTCATAAATGAATATGAAATTTTATGATTTTTATACAAATTATTCAAACAATAATTATAACATTTAAATATAATAAAATTGTACTTTTATTTAAATCAATAAAATATATTTTTACATGCTTTTAGGGCATAAAACATAACAATCACTGACTTGCCCTCAAAGTAAGTGAGACATCTCTCTCAATCTCATATTGCGAACATAACCCAAAAATGACTTTGCAGGAAGTGTCTTGATGAATAAGTCTGCCAAGTTTTGTTCCGACGCTATCTTCATAATTGTCATATCACCTCGGTGCACAATTTCTCTAACCATATGGTATTTCCTTTCTATATACTTTATATTCTTATGGCTTCTAGGTTCTTTAGAGTTAGCTACTGCTCCATTGTTGTCAATATACAGGATTATTGGCTTCTCCATATCTGGAACTACTTCCAGATCAATGTAGAACTTCCTAAGCCAAACCGCTTCCTTAGATAATTCACAAGCCGCTATATACTCGACTTCCATGGTTGAATCTGCAATGCTGGATTGTTTAATACTTTTCTAGACTACAACTCATCCACCAAGACTAAACAATGACCCAGACGTCAAGTTAAGATTGTCTTTGTCTTATTGGAAATCAAAATCAGTGTATCCAGTAGGGTTTAACTCACCCCTGAATATACAAGCATATAATCTCTCGTTCTCTGAAGATACTTGAGAATGTGCTTTACTGCAATCAAGTGATCCAAACCAGGGTTTGATTGATAACGACTTGCAATTCCCACTGCATAGCATATGTCAGCCCTAGTACACAACATAGCATACATAAGACTCCTAACTGCTGAGGCATAGGGATACTTTCTCATGTCCTCTTCTTCCTTCGGTGTCTTTGGACATTGCTCTTTGGAAAGAGTAATTGCAAGTCTGTTCGGTAACTGACCTTTCTTGGAATTCTCCATTTAGAACATTTCAAGCACCTTATCTATATAATTAGCTTGACAAAGTGCCAACAACTTGTTCGTCATATCTTTTAGGATTTGGATTCCCATAACATAGCTCGTTTTGCCCAAATCTTTCATTTGGAACTTTTCAACTAACCACTTATTCACGTTTGAGAGTGTCTCTACATCATTTCCAATGAGAAGAATGTCATCCATGTAAAGAACTAAGAAAACCGCCACTTTACCTTTGACATATTTATATACACATGCTTCATCGATATTTTGTTCGAAGACATATGTTTTAATTGTCTCATCAAAGGTGATGTTACAAGATCTAGATGCTTGCTTCAATCCATGAAGATATGGCATAGGTTTTTATTAAGTTTAGTTGTTTAAGTTTTACGTCGTCTTTGTCATATTCCCCAAGTTTTTAAGGTTTATTGTGTAATTCAATATATTTTTATATTAAATAATTCATTTTTATTTTAATTTATTGTTTATGTAAAATAATTTATTTACCCAGTGTGAGATATCACATTGTTCGAGGAATTTAGGTTAAATAATGGGTTACCATTATCATCAAGGGTAATTGACATATGTGTTTAATTTATTTGTAATCTATTACCTATATTAATACAAAACTGGGTATCCAGTTACCGAGCAATTTAAAACTAAGAAAATTGTAACAAGTTACTTTGGCACATATATTTAATTTATGAGTAACTAGTTACCTATATTACTGCAAATATGGGTAATTGGTTATGATGCAATCTAACACTAAAAAAAATATGGACTAAATGCATTGAATCTAAAACTCAAAAAATCAATTTGTATGCACCATAAACCATAAATGAACCATCCATTTAAACAGGTTAAAAAAAGTACAACTCTAATTTGTACCAACTAGAGTGAAAAAAAAAATTGAACCAAAATTGGAGAGAATGATGGCCCTAGGTTGGAGGATGAGCTTGAAAGACTGACAAGCAAAAGAGTGGCCATTTTTGTTAGGGCATAGCATAAAAGCGACTTGTCGTTATTGCTTCTTTAGGAGATAATGATCAACATATTAGAAAAGGAGAATGGCATATCAATATAGTGTAATATATATTATTTATTTTACATGTTTCATATGATTTTGTAGCATATTAGTAACTTAAGATTTTTAATTTTATTTTGGACATATTTAATACTTTGAGTTATTAATATAGTATAATATATATTAATTTTAGGTATTCTACTATTGTTTATTTTAGTTTTAAATAAATTGATATCCATGGAAATTCCCTGCCCCATCGAGGATTCTCGCCCCACCCTCGGCGAAGAATATGCGGGGATGGGGCGGAGAGCGCACCCCTTGTTTCCATCCTTAGTGGTGGTTGTTGACGTGCCTCGTGAAGGCGAGTGGATTATCGATGACGATCAAGATTTAATTAGAATTGTCGATGAATGGCTCAATCTTTTGGGCTAAAACAACGAAGTCTCTAAAGCTGTTGAGATGAACTTTTTTCAAATGTGACTATAAGTTTATTTATGAGTTATAAATTCTCATATTTTGAAGGAAAAATATATCTTACATATTTTTTTGGGAATAATTTATTTTATCATTTCATTTAGAGTGTGTTTGGAAAGCCACCCTCTAATTGAAATTGAGTGTAGTTTGGAATAATTACTCAAATTGGCGTGTTTGTCTAATCATATAATTACATAGTAACTATGTAATTTGAGGTAATTGAGAGGTCACAATTACACTCTCTAATTCTCATAGCCCTCGTGAGAATCTGGTGTAATTACACTGTGCAATTACTAATTACTATCAATTTTACATAGTATTTATTACATAATATTATTTTTCTTTGCAATTATTAATTGTTTTGCCAAATATGACAATATAATTTCATAAGTAATTACCACTTGACATCTAAATACACATTATATTTTAAATATAGTGTAATTACTCCACTCTAGTAATTACACGTTGTTTCCAAACACACTCTTAAGGGTGCATTTGGAAAGCCACCCTATCATTGGAATTTGGTGTAATTCGGAGTAATTACTTAATTTTGTGTATTTGTCTGACCATGTAATTAAACATTAACTATATAATTGAAGATAATTGAGGAGTCTCAATTATACTCTCCAATTCTCATAGCTCCCCATGAGAATTGAGTAATTAATATCAATTTTAAGGGTTTGTTTATAGGAATTCAGTGTAATTCAGACTAATTACTTGATTTGACGTATTTGTTTGACTATGTAATTACATATTAACTATGTAATTTGAGGTTATTGAGGGGTCCCAATTACATTCTCTAATTCTCATAGCACAAAAGAGATTGAGTGTAATTACACTGTGTAATTATCAATTAATATCAATTTTAAATAATATTTATTATATAATATTAATTTTCTGTGTAATAACTAACTGTTTTGTCAAACATGATAATATGAATTCATAAGTAATTATCATTTGACATCCAAACACACTTTGCATTTTAAAATATAGTGTAATACTCATATATGTAATTACTACCTTAATTACATAACCTAGTAATTACAAAATTATTTCCAAATACAACCTAAATAGTATGGGAAATTTGAGTTTTTATACTTAATAAGGGGTTATAAATAAAAAAAATGCTAGGTACTGAAATCATTTAAAAAAAATGCTAATTCTTTTGACAATACCCAAAATACCCCGCTCATAATTTTTCTCATCCTTTCCTCTTCCCTCTTCCCTCTCTCTCCCTCAACACATTCCTCTCAACTCCCTCTCTAGAAAAAAAATTCATGGGTAAGATAAAATATCATAGAAATCAATGTAATGGCAAGTATTCCTCACTTAGGACACTAAAATATTATATTTCGAACAGATCTGGGCATGATTTTTGGGTTTTTATTGCGATTTTTTTTCAGATTTGAAACTTTGAAATCTGCAGAAAATCAACGTAGTTTGATGGTGCTCGATGCTAACTCGATGGGGCCTTCAAAATCAAGATTTTCATGAAAAAAAATGATGTTGCTCGATGGTGGTTCGATGGAGATTCAATGGTGTTCAATGCGATTCTTGCAAGATACGTAATTTTTCATTCGGGTGTCCGTTTGGGGTGAATTTTTTTTTTTGGGTATTTTTTCAAGATCTACACGTTTGAGATGTATATATACACATTTCGAAAATGTAAATCTTGAAAAAAATGACAAATGCAAAACATACCTCATGTTCAAGATATGCTTTGGTATGTTTTCAAGTTCTAAACTTTGAAAATGTGTATGTGAACATCTAAAACGTATAGATCTCAAAAAAATATCCAAAACAAAAAAAAAATCATCCCAAACGGACACCCGAGTGAAAAATTATGTCTCTTACAAGAATTGCATTGAACCACCATCGAGCAACCATCGAACCACCATCGAGAAATCTCGATTTTTTCATGAAAATATTGATTTTGAAGGCCCCATCGAGCTGGTATCGAGTACCTTCGAGTAATAATCGAGCAAAGTTAATTTTCTACATATTTCAGAGTTTCAAATATGAAAAATAACTCAAAAATCATGCCCAACTCGATGGTTGCTCAATGGTGTTCGATGCTACCTCGATGGGGCCTTCAAAATCAATATTTTCATGAAAAAATCGACGTTGCTCGATGGTGGTTCGATGGTTGCTCGATGTTGGTTCGATGCAATTCTTGTAAGAGACATAATTTTTTACTCGGGTGTCCGTTTGAGATGATTTATTTTTTTGATTTTGGGTATTTTTTGAGATCTACACGTTTTAGATATTCACATACACATTTTCAAAGTTTAGAACTTGAAAACATACCAAAACATATCTTGAACATGAGGTATGTTTTACATTTGTCATTTTTTTCAAGATTTACATTTCTCAAATGTGTATATATACATCTCAAACGTGTAGATCTTGAAAAAATACCCAAAGTAGAAAAAAATACCCCAAACGGACACCCGAGTGAAAAATTACGTATCTTGCAAGAATCGCATCGAACACCATCGAACCTCCATCGAACCACCATCGATTTTTTCATGAAAATCTTGATTTTGAAGGCCCCATCGAGCTGGCATCGAGCACCATCGAACCACGTCGATTTTCTGCAGATTTCAAAGTTTCATATTTGAAAAAAAATCACAAAAAAAACTCAAAAATCATACCCAGATCTATTCGAAATGCAGTATTTTAGTGTCCTAAGTAAGAAATACTTGCTATTACATTGAGTTATCTTATATTTTACCTTACATATGAATTTTTTTTCTAGAGAGAGAGTTGAGAGGAATGGGTTGAGGGAGAGAGAGGGAAGAGAGAAGAGAAAGTTGATAGAAAAAATTATGAGAGGAGTATTTTGGGTATTGTCAAAAGATTTGACATTTTTTTGAAATGATTAGAAATGCTAGCATTTTTTTGATTTAGTATCTCATTAAGCATAAAAACTCAAATTTCCTAATAGTATTTACTACATAATTTTATTTTGTGATTACTAGCTGTTTTGCCAAACATGGCAATAAAAATAAGTAATTACCATTTGTATTCTAAATACAACTTGTATTTTAAAATATAATATAATTACTTATATATATATATATATGTAATTATACCGTCGTTTCAAGCACAACTAAATTGTGTGAAAAATTCTCAAATTTATGAAAAAATTCCAAATAAATATATATTTTCTCCGTAATTTAGTATATTTGAGCCCACTTTCCAACTTATTTTTTCTTTGACTTAAATATGAATTTTTCTAGTTACTCGCCCGGACGAAGCCGCGTTAAAAAAAAATCAGAAAAACACAAAACGAACATGGGTAGCAACTGGGAAAAATATAGCCAATAAGAATATTCCACGTTAGCTAACTCTTGGACTCAATTGTGATCTGAACCTAATTAATCAGTCACCAAGTTCAAATAATTTCCACTTTACAACGTGGCATCGTTCAATTGGTTTTTCGTTACCACCTAGCCGCAGAGAATATCTATCCGCAACTACGAAGCCGACACGTGGAATAAGGATTCGGTGTTTCGCACCCCACTATAGTTAAGATGTACCTAAAACTTAGGTAGTGATGCATGTAGGGTTTAATACTGTCTTCTCCTACCCTCACCGCTCTCTCTTTCGCAGAAGCTTGAAACGCTCTCTGCTTCTTCGTCTTAGTCTTTCTCTTCGTTCGAGACCCAATAAGACCCAATTGCGGAATTCTAAGGTTCAGTGGATTTAGGGTTTTTCTTCTGGCCAAAAAAAGAGCCCCAAAGAAAGCTGTTTTTGGGTTCAAATATGGCGGAGAGTTTGATACAGGTTGAGGAGCCACAAACCCGTTCTGATGGGATTTTGAAATGTAAGCTTGATTTATCGAAAGGATCTTCTTCTTCTTCTTCTCTGTTCCAGAGAAGAATCAAGTTCCATCCAGCGAGGAAGCCCTTCAAGGGATTTCGTAATGGTGGTGGCGATTTTCGAATGGAGACTCTAAACCCCAGTAGCTCGGATTCAACCCGACCGGGATCGGTAAAAGTTGGCAAGAAAAGTGATGGGTCTGAGATTTTGGAAAATGGGTTGGATCCAGAGCTCAGTTTTGGAATTACCTTTAGGAGGATTGTAAGTTGTTCTAGACTTCTAGTGTCTTGTTGCTATGCTGTTTTTTTTGGTATGGTTTCAGGTTTTGAAGATTGTGTCTTTCCTTTTGGTTTTGATGGCTCTAATTGATTTGGTTTTTACTATCAATTTTTACGATTCATATGATTTTGGTGAGAGCCTTGGCTTAATTGGTTCCAATTTGTATTAGCTGGAGGACTCTTAAGTTATTAGAACTCTGTCCAGCTCTCTTAAAATTTGGAACTAGTTTCAATTTTTTTATTTTTCAAACTTAATGTTTTATTCTTTCTGCTTTTTAATCAATTTCAGCTATTTTCAAGGCTTTTTCGTGTTTCAGCTGAACTTTTTTTTTAGTTTTTTTGGTATTGATTTTTTTTTACTCGTTTTGTTTTACTCAATTGATCTGTTTAGTTCTGTTATGTAATGTAATGTTATTTTGGCCCCAAATGCTCTGCCATTATACAATAAATTTATGGGGGACACCATGTTAAACATCTGCCACTGCCATATATGAGTCTTTTTTCCCTCGCTGGAAGAATTTGTATAGCACAGCATAACTGTGTGGATGGATTCAGGGTGCTGGTTTAGAAAATCTCGGGAACACTTGCTTTCTCAACTCGGTACTGCAGTGTCTGACATATACCGAGCCTTTAGCGGCATACCTGCAAAGTGGCAAGCATCAAAACTCTTGTGAGTGATTCTTCTCCATCAATGCTTATTATCTTCATTGGAGAGAATACTTAAACAGTTTCTCCATTAAATGCTTATGTGATTGGTATTTGCCTAGGCAAATATTTATTTTGGGAACTCTGAACAATGTTACAGCTGACCATGGAGTAGAATTCAGTTAATGTTATGATTCATATTCTGACTTAAAGGTGAAAGTCCCTTAAGCATAAGAATGGATGGACCTTATAAAGGAAGTAGTGAACCATTACGAGAAATATTACTGTCGATCCAACTTCCAAAGTTGATTCCAGGATTTTTTTTTACTTCAAATTGTGTGTACGCTTGCATATTTGCTGAACTCTATACTCAATTTAGTTTCTAATTTGGTTTGTTTATTTGTGAAGGCCATATTGCTGGTTTTTGTGCTTTATGTGCTATCCAGAAACATGTTAGTCGCGCTCTGCAATCAACTGGAAGAAGTTTAGCTCCTAAGGATCTTGTCTCAAACTTGAGGTGTATCCTTGTTTATTTATTCAGTAGATTCTTCCCTTTATTAGCTTCTTTTCTATTCTAAGCCAAAGATAATAGTTATTTAAGAGATAATAATTCTTATCTTCAGTAGGTTAGGCTGTCTCATTTTGGCCCCTTTTCCTTTTCAATTTTGTTTTAGTTTTGTAGCTGTGATAAATAAATTCATTCTAATGTTATTCTATTTACATAGTGATGAAACTCTTCATGACATTAAGGCCATGTTTGGCTGAGCTTTTGCTTTTCAGTAAGTTCTTCATGAGAAAGCTGCTAAAGCTGGCTTCTGTTAAAAGAGAAAAAACTGAAATTCAGTGTTTACCCAATCGGCAGCAAAAGTGCTTTTGGAGCTTCAGAAGCCCAAAATCAGCTTTTAAAAGCCAAGCCAACTAGGGCCTAAGTCTCTAGTAAATATATCTTATTTCTTGTAGATTTCGTGGACATCAAAATCTTGCACTCCTTTTGGCCCCGTTTTTCTTGGCTTAGTTTCTGAAACACGTTGATTTCATATTACTTGGAATTTGTGATCCTTGACCTCCCAATTAGGCATATCTCGAAATTTCCGTAATTGTAGGCAGGAGGATGCACATGAGTACATGGTGAACTTGTTAGAATCCATGCATAAATGTTGCTTACCTTCTGGAGTCCCAAGTGAGTCCCCGAGTGCTTACGAGAAGAGTTTGGTACACAAGATCTTTGGTGGTAGCCTCAGAAGTCAGGTAGTTATCTGTACTTCCTGGTTTAAATTTTTTGAAAGTTTGTAATTGGACAATGCTTATTTTGGAGCTAGTTTAGACTTTTGAAGACACGAGTTCTGTGCTGTTTGGAAAAATGATTAAAGACCCTCTTTAATGTTTAGGTAATGAAAATTGTCCTTCTAAGTTTGAAATTTAATGGTCGTTTTATTTCTTCAGGTCAAGTGTTTGCAGTGCTCTTTTTGCTCTAACAAATTTGATCCTTTTTTGGATCTAAGTCTTGAAATAGTCAAGGCAGACTCCTTGCATAAAGCACTCTTGAACTTCACTGCCGCTGAACAACTAGATGGAGGAGAAAGGCAATATCAGTGCCAGCAATGCAAGCAGAAAGTTAGGGCTCTTAAACGGCTCACAGTTCACAAGCCACCAAATGTCCTTACCATTCATTTAAAACGATTTCGTGCACATGATCCTGGTCAAAAGATTGATAAGAAAGTTACTTTTGGTCCGACATTAGATTTAAAATCATTTGTCAGTGGTTCCTATGTAAGTAATCTTTTATTTAATTTTGTATGGACTCTATGTTTATTCTGAATTTGTAGGTTTACAAGTCATCTGCTCAAAAATTTGATAGTATATTCTAAATGCATTTATTGACCTTTTTATATTTCAAGCCATTTTTAGAATGTTGCTGTTAACTTTAAACCCCTGCTCTGCTCTCGGTTCTGAGGAATTGTTGGTTTTTACTTTGCTTGTACTTGAATAACCCTTCAAAGTAGTGTCACATTTTAGCCATTTAAAATTGAGGACATGTTAGTGAGGATTCAAAAGTTTGCAAAGAGGCTTGTTACAATTCCCTGAAATGAGAGAAAGTGGGGTGAATGACATCAAAGATAGGTTGAAAATAAAGTCACATTTGAGCAATTTGAAATTGAATGCTAATCCAGTAAATATTGCTTTGGGTCAAATGATGCCTCTGTCTCCCCTGATCTTTTTTGCTAGATTTTAACCTCAATTCAGTCAAATTTAGTTACAGCATTTCATTTATATGTTCATTGTGTGAGCTTTAGAATTTCTAATTTTCTATCGCCACACAAATATTTTTAAAAATATTTAAATTAGATACTGACAATATCTAGATGAGAAAAAGAACAAATGGTGGCACTAGGGCCATTGTTAAGTTTCACCGCTGTCTAGACTGGGTATGTGTATAGTTATGCTGTTCCATGCTTTCTTTAACTGCCCTTTGGTGCTTTATAATATGCTATAACTTCTAAGATGGGGTTTCTAGTCTATTTTACTGTTTATTTCTTGTGCTTTGCAGGAAGGAGATCTGAAATATACACTCTATGGTGTTTTAGTTCATTACGGATGGAGCACCCACTCAGGTCACTATTACTCCTATGTCCGCACGTCAAGTGGGATGTGGTATTCTCTTGATGACAGCCGGGTATGATAGACGAAAGAACAATATAATATATACTAGTTAAAAAATTTAGAGTTTGTGTGATAGTTGAATCGAATGTACTTTCTTAAGAGTTTATATGAATCTTCCTAAAGTTAGTACTGTAGAACTTCACTGTTTTGCTTGTGTAATCATTGATGTGATCTGTAACCGGGATAGCATGGGAATCTGAGGAAATTATACATAGTGCCATATTGTTTTGGAATTATTGGGAGTATTATTTGGCTCATTATCATTATTTTTATCATTTCTAGTTTCCTAATGAAGTTTCCAATCAATTTATTAAAGTATTGCTTCTCTTAAAAGGGTGGGCTTTTTATACTTTGAAGAGTTAGAAAGGAACGAGTTTAATTCATTTTCAATTTATATGACATGTGGCAAATTAGCTTATGTTTTATTTTTTGATATAACAGGTTGTCCAAGTTAGCGAGAAGACAGTCCTAGAACAAAAAGCTTACATGTTGTTTTATGTGCGCGATAGAAAGAATGTAATTCCAAGAAAACCTGTGGATCTTTCTCAGAAAGAGAATACTAAAGCAAATGAAAATAGAACTAAAATTTGTGCAAATTCTAACCAAGTCTTAACAAGACCCGTTCAATATGGATCGAATGGAGTAACCTCTTCTGCTCCTGTGACACGAAAAGATGCATTAAATGTTGGTCGACTAAAGATCTCCCATTCAAATGAAACGCTGGATCAGCCCAAGCCAGAACCATCACAAACTACATCTCTAGTAAAGGATCCAATGGAAATGCTCCCTCTTCTGCCTGAAAATTCGGAACAATGCTTGAAAACTGATACACCAAGTGAAAATGGTGATGCTTCTAAGCTTGAAACTGGTACTTCAACAGTGGCTACTAATACTAATGGCTTTAATGAAGAAGGAAGTTTAACTAAAAACTCTAGCGTTTCAGTTGTCACATCTGCCAACATAGAGGACATTCAAAACTCTGCACCCACTACTGACCATAATACTAACAAGACTTCCCAGAAGGTAAAAGGGTGTTCGATTCTCTTATTTCATCTTACTGCTTTTTCATTGTTACCTAGATTGTAACTCCCTTTTGCGTGCATCAGGATATACCTACTTTGCATGTGGAGGAGTCAAGAGTGGCTTCGCTTAAAGTGCCCATTGGTTTACCAGACCAACCAAACTGCGAAAAAAGTTTGGTATGCCTTCAATTTGTTCTCTAGAGTCTGTTTATCAGATTAGTTATTTCTTCACTCAAATTCTGGTCATTTATAAAATGTCATTTCTTCTCAGATTGGAAATATTACAAACTGTAATGGTGCTGAAAATTTGTTGGATAAGAAGGCTGGTTATTCTGGTCCAGATTCCATCCTTGATGAGTCGGTAAAATCATCTGGCCCATCAAATGTAACAAGTGGATCTTTAAAAGGGGAAGCTTCTGATAAGTCTCATAAAAAATTAAAGAAGAAACTTTTAAGGCGTCAAGTTCCAAACATGAGTTTTCGCTCAAGCATGTTTTTGAGGGCATCATTGGCTGTACGGAAGAAAAAGAAACACAAAAAGAGTAAGCTCATGGCCTCGGATAGCAAGAATCGTAGCAAGGAGCTTATAACGAACAAAAATTGCTTCCCATCAGATTTGGGGCCATCTACATCTGAGAAAACCCCTACTTCTCCAAGAAAAAAAGCCAAATCTGGTGCTAGAAAAGAAGCAATTGGTACTGCTACTACTAAAGATGGAAATTCTTGTGGTGATTCCTTGAAAAAAGCTGTAGATGGGGAACTCACAAAGAGAATTGGTCAAAATTGCTCTGTTCTAGCTACAGATGAGCAATTGCAGAGTGATTCTGGCTTGTCATTGAACCAGACCTCAAGGGAAACTGCCAGCTGTGAAAGAGAGAAGGTGCAAAATGGCTGGATGGATGTGCTTACCCGTGGTCTTTCGGAGACAGTTGGTAAGTGGTTTCTTGAAGATGATTTCTCTTTCAGCCACATTGTCCATTTGTTAATAATCGTTGCATACAAATCACCATTTTTGTATCATTCATATGTACCAGATGCACTTGCAGTACTTTTTCTATTCCATCTCATTACTTCTTTTTGGCTTGTGAGGTGTTTTATATCTGAATCAATCCCCCGCTGGATTATGCAAAACAAAATTTTTAGAGATCCAACTTGGATTGACTATCATTTTTATCCTTGTTATTTTCTGATTGCAAAATTGCAGAAATTTGTACATTTTAGAAATTGTCTATTTAGTCAATTCAGTGATGCATTGATCAATATAACCCCGGGCTAAGTTTTTATCATCTTCGCTGACTAGGGTTTTCATTGTGTGATTTATCTAAATAATTTTTGGCTGCTTATTGACTTGTATTTCTGATGCAGTTGCACGTTGGGATGGAATAGAAGTGCCTCCTCAGGCAGTAGACTCTACTGCTGCTGGCAATGTCAACATTGGTTATGTAGCAGATGAATGGTGAGTTGGAACTTAAAATGTGGCTCATCTTGTTCTTTTTCATAAGCAATTTAAGAAAAGATGAGATATTAGATACTTTAAGGTGTTATTCAAATTATCTATCCTAATTGTTATCCATTTGGAATAAGATAACAAACACTTTTCTTCTTATAGGGACGAAGAGTATGACCGGGGAAAGAGAAAGAAGGTAAGGCAATCTCAGCATGAATTCGGTGGAGAGAATCCTTTCCAACAAATTGCAAGCAAGAAAACAAACTTCAAGAAGGCAAAGATGGATAGGTTCAGATCTGGAAACCAGCCACTGAGGATATGATATCGTGGTACGTAGAACCATGACCACATTTTTTGACATATTTCTTGATAGAAACTCTTGCTTTTGTTGATCTGAAATTGTGAGAGATAGACTTGAGTGTTGGAATTCCTTAACTTTGATTATTGGAGAGAGGAGTGTTGGGTTGGGATTCTATATACTTATTTTGGTGGGGAAAGGTTTTTCATGTAGAAAATTGTACTAAGCTTAAGGATCATCGCTTATCTAAGAGATGAACTGAACTCATTTAATCTGGGTCAGTAATGTGTACTTTGAACTACTGAAAAGAGGACTCTGTTTATGTGGTACTTCTCTTTTAGTTCAAGAAAATTTTGGTTCTGAATAGAAAGGTGAATATCACATTCTTCAATTGATGTAACAAACCTTGTATAACATTTATCATATTTTTTTTTCTTTTGGTGAAGTTACATACATTTTGATATAAATGATTCTAGTGTTTCTTATGCTATCAAGTAGAGGTGGGTTGGCTGGTTTGAAATTTATCACAGTGGACTCTGTCATGTTTTGACACTATTTGGATGCATGTGATACAAGTTAGAATTTTATAGCTATTGGCCCTACTCTTGAGTATTTGCTTTGTTTCTTCTTCTACAACCAAGCAAAGCCAAGCGTACTTTCCTTATTTGAAATAACAAATATTAATAATAATGGGTTTCGTTAGTGTAGTGACCAACTAGGATCTAGCACAGTAGTAGTAAAGTGAAATTCTTAACCGTGCCTTTAATTTGTTTTCATTAACTGCTTGCACCTACTTACCTCGTTAACATTTCAAGTAAAGTCAAAATCAAGTTCAAACACATTGAAGATCAAAGATTAACATTTCAAGTATATAATACTATAAGTTAAATATTTTGTAATAAAATCATTATCTAACAATATATGAAATTGTTTAAAAAGTGCGGAAAATTAATTATGCAATGCAGTGTGGAATTGGATTGAATATTTTCGTATTAAGTATTTTTTTTTCTTTTTTAAAAAGTAGTGTTGTGTAATCGTGATTCGTGAGAGTGGCAATTTGAGTCAAATATAATTCCCACTTATTTATTTTGTATTACTATTAATGGGTATACATTGTAATACATATGATCTCCAATTTTATCTACAACAACTCTTTCAAGTTTGACATAAATCTACGTGAACATTTTTTTTTATGATGTTTTGATTATGTATTGTTATAGATTATTACTCTGCCTTGTCTCTCTCTTAGTTTTATGCTTGTATGTTGTCCTGTTTGTGTTATCTTCTTTGGTTTTGGGTCTTTTGAAATTAGACATAGATGTATCTTTGGTATTTGGTCTTTTGGAACGCCCTGTTTGGGGCGTTCAACCAACAAAAAAAAAGAAGATAAATTTGCAATGTTGTCGACTTATTCTTGGTACAACTTTGGGGAAATGGGTATTGAACCTCTTCACAATGAGGAGGGACACGAGCACCACCAATGTCGATGGACCAACAACACCACCCGACAAATGGGCTCGATTCAAACCCACACCCTTGGTTATAAAGCAAAATGGTGGCCAACCACTTCTTAGCACTAGCGGTATATAGGCTTAGTTAAATTTCAGTGATTAATTAATTTTTTTTGTAAAATATTTATGAGAAAATTACAGATTTTTAATAGTGTGCAAAAATATGGTTTTTTTTTCTTCAAAAAAAGTTAATCTATGACTTTTTTTAAGAATTTTCACTTTTATGGGTTTATTTTCCCATATTTTTGTATAAAAGTTGGTTTATACCATAGTTTTACTCTTAATCAAATTTGGAAGGGTATGCTTGTAATTTGATTTTTTAGGTTATTTGTTTTTTTATATTGTTTTTATATTACTAATTTTATATTAAATTTTTCTTTGGTTGTTTTGCAAATTTTTTTTTGTAATATGAATTGTTTTTAAAATTATTATTTATTTATTATAAACATGTTTTTTTTAAGATTGTACGTTTTTTTTTCAAATCTTGTGTAGGGTAACCAGCTACTTGATTGATCTTAAAAAAAAATCCTAGAGTTAGGTTAAATAACATGCACCAGGAGGGATAACTAGTTATCGTGAGATGAGTAACTTTCTGTCATAAGAGGGGTAACCAGTTACCTAAGATGGGTGACGAGTTACCCATATTAAATATGAAAAGAAACATCAAATTTGAAGGAAAAAATGGAAGAACACTTCATTAAAAAAAGGAAGAAGAAGTAACTATGATTTTAGTAACATAACTAACTAGTTACCATAAAGAAACCATAAATATACACACACCAGAACGTGAAAGTAACCAGTTACCCTCAGAAATATACACACAAAGAATGTGAAGGTAACCAGTTACCTATTCACGTTTGCATATTTTTATCAGTTTTCTTTCCAAATTTTGGTATTCCTATAAGTGTTACAGTAAAAAAGAAAATGCTAAAAAAATTGATTTGATTTTTTTTTTAACATATAGTGGAAAAAACTATAAAAAAAATTACAATAATAAAAGATAATAAATAAAAAAAATAGTAGAATAATTATGTAATGTTAAAATATATGTGTGAAAAAAAAGAAAAAAAAAAGAAATAGAATGAGAAAAGAATAAGTACAAAAATGAAAAAAAAAACAAAAGAAATGATAAATGAAAAAAAAAATAGATGAATAAATAAGAATGAAATGAAGAAAAATAATGGAAAAATGAAAAGAAAAAAATATATGAATGGAAAAATTGGTAGAAAAAAAAGAAAAAAAATGGAAGAAGAAAAAAAAAAGAAAAAAAAGTTCATATGTGTGAAAAAAGAAAAAAATGGAAGGAGAAAATAATAAATACAAAAATAGAATGAAAAAAAACTGAAAAAATATGAAAAAAAAAACAAAACAATACAAATGAAAGAAAAAAAAAAATGAATAAAAATGAAAAAAAGAAGAAGAAGAATGAAAAAATGGAAAGAGAAAAAGATGAAGGAAAAAATTAGTAGAAAATAAAAAGGGAAAAATGGAAGAAAAAACAAGTACGGAAAAAAAAAAAAGAAAAAATAATAAAAAAAATGATGGAAAAAAATAAAAATAAAATTACCTTCAAAATAAAAGAAAATATAACTATGATAAAAAAAATGTGACATTTCCATATTTTAGTTAGCTACTAATTGTATTTCCCATACTTTAACTTTTTCACTAATAAATTTCCCATACAAATTAAGAAAAGTATAACTCTCATATTTTTGCATATTTGATTGTATAAAAGCCATATTTTTAAAAAATTCCCAATATTTATATCATAAAAATAAAATATACTTTTTTTTTATATATAAAATATTGTTTTTTATCATTTTCATGCAGATTAAATAAAAGGCATAAACTTTATGAGCTAACTTAATTATAAATTAGAACTACTTAATAAAACATAAATAACTTATCATTACATTGGTTGTATATTTTATAACATATTAAATATAGATGAATTTTTGATATGATTATAATCGTGAATGAAATGACTTGCAAATTTTTTTATCTATTCGTGCTTAATTTGTTTTGACTTAAAAAATTGAGTATTGTTGTAGGGCACCATATAATGGTTAATACTATTTGATGCGACATACGATAATTTGTTCAATTTAATGAATTATGTAAGACTTGAAATTAAATTGCCCCAATTATTATATGTCTCATTGTCATCTATATTTTTTTTTTTCTATATGAATTATAATTTATAAAAAAATCTTGGCAAGAATTCAATTTCACATCCCATAGTAATATTCTAAAAGATAATATAAATCATGTAACCACATGCATGACATGTGATGGTGAATATCATTTTGTTACTTCTTTTATTTAAAATTGCTTAATTTTTTCATCATCTCATTTTTCAGAACTTGCAACATTAAAAGAAATTTAGGTTAGTCATCATACTATTGAAACATTTGTCCATGCACACACATTATTCTTCTTCTTATATCTTGCTTATCGGTACAACTAGCGATCATGGAGTAATCTATAGTAACTTCCGATCGGTTATTTTTTTCATCCCTAATTAATAGAAGACTTTTGTAGATGGATTTTTTTTACATCCCTAATTAATAGAAGACTTTTGTAGATGGATTTTTTTTTTTTTTTTTTTGTCGAAAAGGACAGCTGATTCCAAAACACGAGAACATGAAGTTTCACAGTAATGGTTTCCGTCAATCTTTGGCCTCTAATATCTAATGTTTGTAATTTGACCCCAAAAAATCTGGAGAAGAAGAAAAAAACCAAAATTTTATATTTGTACACTCAACTATTTATTTTTGGTGGGACAGTTTTGGAAGTAGAAAAAAAAAGAGTGATATGGATTATGGATTATGGACCACAGGCTTTGTCTGAACATTAAATGTTGGGTTGTACGAATCTTGGCCCACAATTGGTCTTCCCATTACTTGGGCCTATAAATCACTCAATCTTCAATAGTAGAAGCCGTAAGTTCAGATAAATTACACATTTTACTGTTTTGTAGTCTTTATTACAAATTAATGTGCACTCTTTTTGTTTTTTTAGTTTTAATTTTTTTTTATGGTTTTATGTCCTTTTTTTTATACATATTTACTTTTTTAAGGGTTTTATTTTTACTTTAATTGGGAGTAATTTATCTTTATCTTTACTCAATTTTGATTTTGATTTGATATTATATGTATTTTTGTTAAGATTCTGGCTGATCATATATATATATATATATTTTAATAAAAATGAAATAATTCTTACCCTAAAAAAAAGAAGAGTTAAAGAACTAATCTTCAATTAAAGTTTCTAAATAATACAATTTTTTCAATTAAATTTCTAAATTTTGGTTTACTATGTCAAGTATGCAATTTAAGTCCAACTCTTTGGATCATTAAAAATATTTCAGTCAAACAATGTTTCAAATCATAGACTATTAGGTTCTTCCCATTCTCAAAAAATAAAAAATAAATTGAAAACAAAATAAAATTAGGTTGCTTTCAATAACATGTTTATAAATTAATTGGTGACAATCCAATTCCATTTATTAAATGGCAGGGAACTAAAACTTTCATGGTTTTATTTTTATTTTATATACACATACATATATTCTTAAAAAAAAATTGACAAATGCTTTGCAAATCTAGTCAATATCAACCAAACTAGTTGTTTACCACAATCATTTTTTTCTTTTATTTTTTCAATGACAACTTTTTCCTAATTTGCGGAACAAATTATACATTATTTAAAGAATGATTTGACTGTGATAATATAGAAAAAGACTAAAAAAAAAAGAAGAAAAAATAAATGCATATATTATTCTAATTTAATCAAGTATATAGAGTAACTATCTTTATTCTTTAGTCCGCATATAATCTTTATCCTTTTTCAATTTTTTTAATAAATAAACAAAGAAACAACCAAAAAAAGATTAAGTTACTTAAAAATACAAAAAAAATTATATATATATATACAAAATATTTCTCAATGTTACAGCTATAGATTAGTACTAATAATCATGATGACGTGGCAGATTAGTACTAATAATCATGATGACGTGGTAACATAGTAATTTAGTATAGCAAGTTATTAACAAGTAAATATTTTTTTATTTTACATTAATTTTGAATTTAATTAATTTTTTTTACCATAATTAATGTTATTTCCAACGAAAACACATTAGCTATATTTAGAAATTAACATGCATTTGAAAAATAAAAAGTTTATAATATTCTATTTTCATAATAAATATACGTTTTTCATCAGGTAATCTTTCTAAAAATTTGAAAAAATCAAAATTTATTTTTAGAAATATTAATTAATAACTATAAATATGCATTATTGATCTTAATCTAATGATCAACATTAAAACAACTATTTATGGGTTATAATAATTAAAATGCACCTATATATATAATTTAAAAAACACTTTTATAAGAATATAGTGCATATATATTCACGTCTTTTTTTGGAATTTTATTGTACACACCTTTTCTTTCCTTCATCTTTCTGACCTAATGATAATAATAATAATAATAATAATAATAATAATAATAATAATAATAATAATAATAATTTGGAGTAGATTTTTATTGAAGAATAAGTTTAATAATAAGATGTTTATGAACAATAAGTAAAGTAGAAGATTTGTAATAATTAATAGTGAGATATAATATATATATATATATGGAATGGGATTGAGTGGTTATTACTCCTTATAGTCTCCACAGTTCTCAATCAATTAATGGCAAAGCAAATCATCAATAATAATGCTTCTTTCTTCTTCTTCCAAACTTGCTTTGCGAAGCTCTCTTTTGGCTTTGGCTTTAGCTTTGGCATTGGCTATGACTCATTACTATTTTGCCAAAAACCATCTTCATTCTTTTTCCTATGCATGTGCAAACAACATACTTTTGTTTTTTCTTTTTTAAAAAATGCCATTTTTATATGGAAAACTTCACCATGAATTTGAAGTTAGAATAGCTCTTAAATTGATAATTTTTATTGAATATTTTAATGGTATATGATATATGTATATGTTGTTGTACTTATTTTTATTAGAATAAGATTTTTTTTAATTGCATACAAGTCCGGACAAATGGAAACCTTCTTTCCAAATGGGGTTAGAAAGAAGAGAAGTTTGAAGGAATCTTATTAGTGGAAGTGAAAGGTACAAACAAATGTTTTTTAACTTTGAGGACACACCCAACTTATGCCCTTTGGAAGAGGGCAATTCAAATTTTATTAACTTTTTTTATTCTAAAAAAAATGTAAATAAAACTTATGCCTTTCGGAAGAGGGCAGCTCAAATTTTATTATAAAAAAAATATATTAATTACCATGTGATATTAGTAATTAAATGTTAGGAGTGCTTGGTGAAATAATATTTTTTAAGTCATTTTATATAATAATTTTAATATATATAGTTGTTTGAAAGATAACAAGAGAATATTAAGAATGCTATTTTGCAAGAAATATATATAGAAGAGTTTTCAATAGTTACGTTACCATGATGTTTACATTTTAGTAACTTTTTATAGAAGATTTTAATAAAACATCAATATATAAATTTTCATTTTAAAATTTTAATTTTAGAACTAAAATAAATTTCTAAATATAAAATTAATTTGGTTATTTATTTATAATCAATATGTGATTGTAACATAAAAATACACAATTGATTTATTGATGTTTTTATAAGTAAAATCTCTAAATTATTTTATTTTTAACACTTTAGTTCTAATTTAAATATTAAAAAAGTTATTTTTTAAAAAAAATTATCTTCGTGTATATGCTATATAATTTTCTTTTTAATAAGAATTCAAAAATCTCTTTTCGTTTGTAGCAATTTTTGAATATATTATTTCACAAAACAAACACATTAGTCAATATTAATCGTTAATGGTGCTATATTAAAAAATCGTATAACAATCTATCCATTTGATAACTTGCAATACCATCACCAACTATGAAATCTATATACACAGATAATATTTTACTTTGAAAAAAATAATGTTTTTGTTGCATAGATTATTAATTATTATATTTCTAATATTAAAATTTAAATAAATAATAACATGTAAATAATTTGTTAAGAATTTATATTTTAAAATTATTATGTTAAAGAACTCAGGTATAAAAATAATTATGAATCGTAATTGAAAAAATAATTTGATACTTCAGTTAAAAATAATTAATTTTTAGAACAATTTAATGATTATAATAATTTTTTTTTTACATAAGATAAAATTTAATTAACATTCTTTTTAAGGAAATAATTTATTTTGAATAAATATTATTATTTTTCTAGTTAATCACAATCATTCAAACGCCCCATGTCACTATGGCTGCTTCCTAGAATGACGACTGACCCTACAAACCAACACGAGTCTTTCTAGCGTGCTTTGTCCTCACTCGCACATTTTTTCCCAGAAGGTCACCCATCTTGAGATTACTCCAGGTCAAGCACGCTTAACTTTGGAGCTCTCAAGTGATGGGCTAACGAAAAGAAGATGCATCTTGTTGATATAGGTAATACTCATCAATCTATTTAAGCCATCTTCAACTGTGTAGTCCCATACCTACATAGTCTTAGAATCATTACACTTGACCTTCCCCAGGCGGTGTGGGATTGCACAGCTTTACCCGGTTTTTCCCCTTACGGATCACGGGATTCTAACTGTCACATACATCTTCGTGGGCGATGGAAAATCGGTGGAAGTGGAAGCAATTGGGCATTTTAGATTGTTGTTAGGAACTGTTTTTATTTTGATTTGAAATACACTTTTGTTGTACCGTCTTTTACACATAATTTAGTTTCAGTTTCTTTGTTGGACAAATTTGGATATTGTTGTTTTTTTGGAAACAATCAGTTTAGTTTTTCTTTATATTCAAATGTTGTTGGAACTGGTTACTTGAATGCTTATGACAACATTTATTTGCTACAAATAGTTGTATCCTATAATGAAACCTTGCATGTGGAATCACGTGGTACCAAACGCAAATTAAATAAAGAAAATTCAGCGTCACTATGGCATAAACAATTAGGTCATATCTCAAAAGGTAGAATTGAGCGTCTTGTGTCTGATGACATTTTAGAGTCTCTTGACTTCACAGACTTTGATGTTTGTGTAGACTACATCAAGGGAAAACAAACCAAAACCAAGAGATTAGGTGCCAACAGAGCTTCATGTGTCTTAGAATTGATTCATACAAATATTTGTGGGTCATTCCCTACGACATCTTGGAATGGTCAACAATATTTTATATCATTCATAGATGATTACTCACGTTATGGGTACCTATATCTAATTCATGAAAAATCTCAGCCTGTGGACATGTTCAAAGCTTATAAAGCTGAAGTTGAGAATCAACTCAACAAAAGGATTAAAAACGTTAGATTTGATCGTGGTGGTGAGTACTATGGTAGATTCGATGGCTCAGGTGAACAACGTCCAGGACCGTTTGCTAAATTTTTAGAGGAATGTGGTATTGTCCCATAGTACACCATGTCAGGCTCACCTAGCATGAATGGTGTTGCTGAAAGACGGAATAGGACTCTTAAGGATATAGTAAGGAGCATGATTGCTCATTCTACCTTACTTGAGTCCCTCTGGGGAGAGGCATTAAAGATAACAACTTACATTCTGAATAGAGTACCAACTAAAGCAGTTGCAAAAACACCTTATGAGCTCTGGATAGGTCGAAAGCCTAGTCTAAAACACTTTCACATTTGGGGATGTCCAACTGAGGCAAGGCCTTATAAGCCACATGAAAATAAATTGGACTCCAAAACAGTGAGCAACTACTTTATTGGTTATTCTGAGCGATCTAGGGGTTATAAGTTTTATGATCCCACAATAAGAAATATTTTGAGACGGGAACTGCAACATTTTTTTAGGATGTTGAGTTTGGGGGGAGAAATAAGGTAAGAGATATTGTTTTTGAGGAGGAATTGAATTCAAACCCAATTTCTATTATCACTTTTGACAATATTCAGGTTCCTACACCTATCATTCATCAAGAAGTGAATCAAGAACCTCAACAAGGCAATGTTGAACAACCCCCTATTCCAAATGAGGCAATTTTCCCAGAAGAACAAACTCAACAACCTCAAGAACTAGTGTCATTAAGGAGGTCCACAAGAGAGAGGAGAAGTGCTATTTCAGATGATTATATTATATTTCTCCAAGAAACATGAGGATGACAATGGAATGATGAAAGATGACCCAATCAACTTTCATCAGGCCATGAAAAGTTCTAACTCTCAAAAGTGGATGGATGCCATGAATGAGGAGTACAAGTCCATGCAAGACAATAAAGTTTGGGAACTTGTCCTATTACCAGAAGGTGCAAAACCAATTGGTTGTAAATGGATATTTAAAACCAAGAGGGATGCAAAGGGTAATATGGAGAGGTATAAGACACGTCTTGTAGCGAAAGGCTATACTAAAAAAGAAGGCATCAATTTTACAGAGAATTTCTCTCCAGTTTCATCAAAAGACTCTTTTAGGACAATTATGGCACTTGTTGCTCATCTTGATCTTGAGTTACATCAGATGGATGCTAAGATAACGTTTCTTAATGACAACATTGATGAGACAATTTATATAGTGCAACCAGAAAACTTTGTGTTGGGAGACCCAAAGAATATGGTTTGCAAACTCACTAAATCCATCTATGGACTCAAGCAAGCTTCTCGTCAATGGCACAACAAGTTTCATCAAGTAATTATCTCATTCAGTTTTGAGATGAATGTTGTTAATGATTGTGTGTATAACAAGTTCAGTGGGAGTACGCAGATATTCCTGGTTCTATATGTCGATGACATATTGCTTGCCATTAACGATATAGGCTTATTGCACAAAACCAAGAGTTTTTTATCTAAACATTTTGAGATGAAAGATCTTGGTGATGCCTCTTTTGTATTAGGAATTTAGATACATCAAGACCGTTCTCGGGATATTCTTGGATTATCACAAAAGGGCTATATCAATAAAGTGCTCAAAATATTTGGCATGCAAAATTGTAGACCAGGAGATACCACTGTTGCAAAAGGAGATAAATTCAGTCTTAGTTAGTGCCCTAAAAGTAACCTTGAAATTCAAGAAATGCAAAAGATTCCCTATGCATCACCTGTTGGGAGTCCAATGTATGCTTAGGTATGTACGCGTCCGGATATTGCATTTATTGTTGGCATGTTAGGCAGATATTTGAGTAACCCTGGTATGGACCATTGGATAGCAGCCAAGAGGGTTATAAGATATCTTCAGAGAACAAAAGATTATACACTCACATATAGAAAATTAGATCATTTGGAGGTCGTAGGGTATTCTGATTCCGATTTTGTTGGGTGCTAAGATAGCAGAAAATCTACATCAGGCTATATTTATTTGTTAGCTGGAGGAGCGATATCCTGGAAAAGTGTCAAACAAACACTCGTAGCTTCTTCTACTATGGCAGCAGAATTTGTAGCATGCTATGAGGCATCAAATCATGGAATATGGCTGCGTAACTTTTTCACTGGGCTGCGCATTTTGGAGAATGTTGAAAGACCACTCAAGTTATTTTGTGACAATAAGTCAGCAGTGCTATATTCCAACAACAACAGGAGCTCATCAAAGTCAAAGTGATTAGTGTTCAAAAATATCATTTTATTAGTCTTAAAGTATAAAATTAATTAGGTTTTAATTAATATTTTCATGGATTTATTGTCATATATTTTATATTTGAAAATATTAATTTTAATTTAATTTGTGGTTAATTTTTAGGAAATAAATGTATTTTGACACAAAGAAAAAGAAAGAAGAAAGAAATAATTAAAATTGAAGAAATCATGAAGAAAATGACATTTTTGACAAAATTAGGCCCAAAACGACCCAGGCCCAAAGTCTTCATTAACCTGCAGCCGAGCCGAGCCAAGCCAAGCCGGAGCCGCCTGACATGCGCCTGCCACACCTGACATGCACCTGCCACACCGCCTGCCAAGCCAACCAGGAGACGCCACCTGTCCCACTAGCCTGATTGCTGTCTCCCACGCGCCTGACACACTCCACTGCCGAGCCAATCGGTGTGTGACACGTGGCCAGCGTGTCTCCTTTATTGTAGCACTTGTCTCCTACTTGTCCCACTTTGCACTAATTTTGCAGCCATTTTTCCCACTCTTTAGTACACGTTTTTAACACATTTTGAGTCATATTTCCACTATAAATGGAGAGCCAAATGTACATAAAAATCATCCGATTGTGGAATTAAGGTAGAGAGTATAATTAGAGAGAAAAATATTATTTTTCCTATTTTTCTTTCATTTCTTTGAGTGAAAACAATGCCTATTTTAGGCTAAATTCTCTTGTGGAAAGACTAGAGTAAAGTTCATGTTTCACATTATATTTTTAATATATTGATTCTTTATTTTGTTCTTCATTTCTATATCTTTGTTACAATTAAATTTATTTTCTTCTAATTTTTATTCTAAATTTATTAGTGTCTTTTACATAAGTCTAGTCATGCTCTTCTTATGTAATTTAGACTCTTGATTTAATGTAGGATATTTTTTATATTATATGTTTTTTACTGCATTCTACCATTGATATTTTGTTGCTCTAAGGTATATAATATGATAGGTTTTTAAAATTAGAAGTTAGTATAATTTAATTAAGAACATATTTTAAGGTGAGCTTTATTATATATATTTTCCAACTATAATTAGTGGTGTAGAATTATAGTTGAGTAGAATGAATCAATTTTATTAAAATATATATATGTTTGCACGGATGAAACCTATGCCTTCCCTATTTTCTCTTTGATTCTAAATTCCTCAAATTTGTTTATTTAGCATTTTAAAAAATATATATTCTTTTTCAAAGTTACATTATTTCAAAGTTTATTATTTCTAATTTACTAATCTTTCTTTTTTGTATTTTATCTCTCTTTGGATACAACATAGCCCGATTACTACTGCGACCGCTTATGAGTTTATTTGGTTATATCAATTTTTGGCGCCGTTGCCGGGAGATAATTCTACAATTAAAGGTTCGCATAGTAAATTATTATTTTTTTCTATTTAAAAAAAAGTAGTATAAGTTTTTGTTTATTTCTCTTTTATTTTATTTTTCCTTAGTAATTTATTTATTTTTTGTTATTGTTTTATTTTATTTATTTTACTTTTAGGTTTAGAATTTTATTTTCTAGATTTAAGTTTTTTTTTTCTTTTCCAAAAAAAGCATAAAATTAAAAAAAAAACAAAGTATTGAGAACATTTGTGTAATTTTGGAAATTATTAAAAACCAAACTTATTCTGTCTTAGAAAAATTGGTTCTTAAATAAGGTCTGTGTTAGCGTTACGCTTCAACCTTTTCAAAGAACCTCGGGGAGTTCTAGAAAAGCTCTTGAGCCTAAAGTGGTACCTTGGAAGTCTTCCTGTAATCCCCATTTCCTGCCTTGGGCCCGGGACAGTAGTCCAGGCCCACAGTCTGGGCAATTGGATTTGGGCCCAGCCCAGGCCCGCTTAGCAGGGGAATGACCGGGAACGACGACCCAAGTGTGGGTCCAGACCCGGACGGTGTCTAGGAAAGATGATCCAGGACGATCGTCCGGGAGACGTATAGCCAGTTGGGGTTACGGTCGAGGTGTACGCGAAATGGTCCCGGAGCCTGGTAAACGGTCCGGGCCTGCGGTAAACGAAGAGGGACAGAGGTAAACGAACCCGGGTCAAGTCCTCCAGGTTGGCAAGAAAAGGCATTCGTGACCCTGAAGCCGCCCTATGACGCATGGGGGCTGTCCCCATTTTTCACCTGCGGAAAAGGCATCTTGGGATTGCACGCCGCTGGTTCAGACCTGTGCTGCCAGTACACTGACTGGTTTTGTCCCCTGAATCTGCCTTGTAACTCGGAATGCCCAGACCAAAAGCCCCATTTTTTCGGGTGAAATATAGGCCTTGGGCTGTCCCAGTGGGCTTCTGTCATTCTTAGTCTTTTGTATTTTTATCCTTTGTATTGGGCTTCCGACAGAGAAGCCAAGGGTATCTATATCCTTGATGGGCCCGGGTCATGCCCGACCCAAGCCCAGTGTTCCTGTGAGCCTATAAATACAGGTGACAGAGCACTGAAAAAAGGACCTTTCTTTGACTTGTATACAGTTACTCTGTCAAAACATAGAGAGAAACTCCATTGTAAAAGACTTTCCAAGCTCTAAAACGCCCCAACCACGTAAAAATCTTGTTTATATCTTCTAAATTCCATATCATTAATCTCACTTACTTTTCGTTAATATAGTTTCCGAAAATCTCGGTAAACACTTCTCAATTGCCCCGAGAACATTTTTGGTGTATACTTATTACACTATTACACACTTGCGCTTATAATCTTAAAAAAAAAATATTTATGCCACGAAATAGAGACACACTAGGGAGATTCGTGAGACAACAAGTAGAAGCTTTAGAAAATTCTCGTAGTTCGTCGTTTTCTTCCATTCATTCAAATTCTCCCGATTCACTAAGACTTCCTGAACCACCCACGATGGCTCATCAAGATGAAGTCCAACCAAGAACACTAAGGATTATTTATATCCTACGCGTACAGCCACACCTTCATGCATAATGGATCCCAACAATATGCCAAATTTCGATTTCAAACCCGACATGATTAACCTCTTACCAACCTTCCATGGGTTGGAAAATGAGAGTCTGTACATGTATATACGGAAATTCGAAGAGGTGGTGGCTACATTCAACAACCGAGTTGATGTCACCAACATTGTGAGATTGAAATTTTTTCCTTTCTCTCTCAAAGACAAAGCAAAAAGCTGGTTGTATTCCTTAAGTCCTAGATCTATTGGAACATGGGATGAAATGACAAAAGCATTCTTTGCCAAATATTTTCCACCCCATAAGACTAGCAGCCTTAAGAGGAAAATCTCTACTTCATCCAGAAAGACCATGAAACTTTCCATCAAGTCTGGGAGAGGTTTAGAGATTTGATAAATCAATGCCCATATCATGGATATGAAAGCTGGCGTCTGATGAGCTATTTCTATGAAGGTCTCACAACCGGACAAAGATAATTCGTACAAATGATGTGCAATGGAGAATTCCTTCAAAAAGATCCCAATGAAGCTTTCGAGTACCTCGACGATCTCGCTGAAAAGTCCTACACATGGAATGGACCGAGTCCTATGGACAAGCCACGGTCAACTGGAATCTACCAATTAAGGGAAGATGACAACGTCAAAAGCCAAATTGAATCATTGAGACAACAATTCGAGGCTTTCAAATCTCAAGAAGGTAGAGGAATCCACATGGCTGCAAAGGTAGAGACACGAGATCCATGCTTCATCTGTGGAGGGGTGGAACATCAACTGCAAGAGTGCCCAACTCTTGGTGAGCTAAGAGGAGGAAATGAGGAACAATGCAATGCTTTAGGGGATTACAAGATGCCTTATAACCCTTTCTCAAACACTTACAATCCCGGTTGGCACAACCATCCAAATTTCAGCTGAAAGGATTCAAACCAAACATCTGGGAGCCAATGGAGGCCTGAGCAGCAACAACTACCAAAAGCATACATTGCTCCTCAAAATATCATGCAGTCAAGTAATTCTCTTGAGAATACTTTTCAAATGCTTACGCAAACACAAATAGCCTCAACTCAAGAACTCAAATCTTGTTTCACACAAATGATAGAGGAAATGAAAGACATAAAAATCCAAATGACGAAGCTAAACACTACTTTGGAAATTCAAGAGCATGGTAGACTTCCCGCTCAACCTCTAATCCATCAAAAAGGGCAACACATGGCACAAACCTCCTCCTATCCATATACAAATTTCAAAGAGGTTAATGCCATCTCTACTCGAAGTGGTCAAAGTACGATTTCACCGTTAACTAAGACAATGAGTACGTCAATGCCCGCTCCAGATGATGATGTGCCAATAAGCATTCCAGTAAAGGCACCCTTTCCTCAAGCTTTGAAATCCACCAGAAAGGTACTGGAAAATCATGGTGAAATCCTAGACCTTTTAACACAAGTGAAGATCAACTTGCCATTGTTGCATGTGATCAAACAAGTGCTGACTTATGCCAAGGTTATCAAGGATTTGTGCACCGTTAAAAGAAAGCACCATGTCAAGAAAACTGCATTCTTGGCAGAACAAGCTAGCGCGGTAATTGACTGCAAGACATCGCCTAAGTACAAAGATCCTGGCTGTTCCACCATCTCCTGCCAAATTGGGGAACAGGAATTTGGTCAAGCCCTTCTAGACTTAGGAGCAAGTGTAAATATCATGCCATATTTAATATACTTGCAATTAGGTCTAGGAGAACTCAAGCCCACATCTGTGGTGCTACAACTGGCCGATCGATCAGTTAAGAAACCTCGGGGAATAGTAGAAGACGTTTTGATTCAAATTGAAAAATTTATTACCCTGTTAATTTTCTCATCTTGGATACTCAATCTGGAGTGAGTATAGAGTCCAAAATTCCCATCATTCTCGGTAGACCTTTCCTTGCAACAACAAATTCACTCATTAACTGTAGGAATGGTCTCATGAAAATCTCTTTCGGGAACATGACTCTAGAAGTGAATGTTTTCCACATCGGCAAACAACTACTTGATAACGATGAGTGTTTCCAATCATATATGATCGATACACTTATTTCGGAAGAGGTCGAAGCGAAATACACATCTAATCATTTTAATCACCTCTTCCAAATTTCAGAAATTTTTGAGCCTGATGAGTGTAAAATAAACCCTGAAATTTTCAAACACTCACAGGCTAGAAGAACCATGTTTTGGAATCCAATCTTTGAGGAACTCCCTCAAGATCGAGAAACACCAAAACCCTCCATTGAACAAGCTCCTCAACCAAAGTTGGTACAACTTCCTGAGGGTCCTAAGCATGTTTTCCTTGGAACTAACAACACTTTTCCTGTCATAATATCCTCCAAGATCAATGCCACACAAGAACGCCAACTCATCAATGTGTTGCAAGAACAAAGAGATGCATTAGGATGGACGATAGCTAACATCAAAGGTATTAGTCCTTTAATTTTCTCCCATCACATTCAATTGGAAGACAGGGCTATACCACATCATGACCCTCAAAGAAGATTGAACCCAACGATGAAGGAATTAGTTAAGACTGAAGTCTTGAAACTTCTTGATTCTGGCATAATCTATCATGTTGCTGGCAGTAAATGGGTCAGCCCAACTCAGGTTGTTCCCAAGAAATCAGGGGTAACAGTGGTACAAAATGAAAAAGGGAACTTGTGCCTACCAAGGTCACAACTGGGTGGCGCATGTGCATTGATTATAGAAAATCAAATGCAGCCACCCGCAAAGACCATTTTCCACTTCCATTCATCGATCAAATATTGGAATGTGTGGCGGATCATCCTTTCTATAGTTTTCTCGATGGTTATTCAGGGTATAACCAAATCAAGATTGCATTAGAAGATCAGGATAAGACCACATTCACTTGTCCTTTTGGTACTTTTGCCTTCTGGCGTATGCCATTTGGCCTGTGCAATGCTCCAGCCACTTTCCAGCGATGCATGATGAGCATATTTAGTGATATGATCGAGAAATGTATGGAAGTATTCATGGATGATTTGACAGTCTTTGGAGAATCTTTTGAATCAAGCCTTCTCAATTTAGAATATGTGCTTAAACGTTGCAAAGAGAAAGGCTTGGAACTCAACTGGGAAAAATGTCATTTCATGGTGCCATCAGGCATAGTCTTGGGGCATGTCGTGTCGGAACGAGGAATTGAGGTCAATCAATCAAAGATTGAACTCATATCAAAGCTGCCCACCCTCAAGACTGTTAAATACATTCAATCTTTTCTTGGGCATGCAGGATTCTATAGGAGGTTCATACAAAATTGCTCGACAATTGCTCGCCCCTTGTCAAAACTCCTAGGAAAAGATGTTGTGTTCAATTGGACACCTGAGTGTGAGGAATCGTTCTGAATGGTCATTGTAAAACTCACTTTCGCCCCTATCATTCAGCCACCAGATTGGAACTTACCGTTTGAAGTCATGTGTGATGCTAGAAATTATGTTATAGGGGTCGTCTTAGGTCAAAGAAGGGAAGGGAAGCCCTTCGTTGTCTATTACGCAAGTAGAACTCTTAACAGTGCTCAGATGAACTATTCCACTACTGAAAAAGAGTTACTTGCTGTAGTATTCGCACTTGACAAGTTTTGTTCCTACCTAATTGATTCACCTATCACAATATTTACGGACCATTCCGCCTTAAAATACCTCCTTTCCAAAAATAATGCTAAGGCGCGTTTAATCAGGTGGATCCTTCTGCTACAAGAATTTGATCTGACCATAAAGGACAAGAAATGAGTTGAAAACGTGGTAGCAGACCACTTATCTCATCTTGAATTTTCTGATTCCGCTGATGGCCCAACCATTCGAGATGACTTCCCTGATGAACATCTCTTCGCAGTCACTAAGTTGCCATGGTACGCTCATATTGTTAATTACATAGTAACTGGCAAACTTCCAACTGCATGGAGTGCACAAGATAAACATAAATTTTTGGTCGAGGCTCGTAACTTCTATTGGGACGATCCATATCTTTTCAAGTATTTCCCCGACCAAATTATGAGACGTTGCATTCCAGATGATGAAATTTTTAGTGTCCTGAACTTTTGTCATAATGAAGCTTGTGGTGGTCATTTTTCTATGAAAAAGACTACTGCAAAAATCTTACAATGTGGTATTTATTGGCCCACTTTGTTCAAAGACACTAACAATTTCTGTCGATCATGTGAAAGGTGTTAGAAATTAGGTGCTCTGTCCCGGCGAAATATGATGCCATTAAACCCAATTCTTGTAATAGAAATATTCGATTGTTGGGGGATAGACTTTATGGGACCATTTCCACCTTCTTCTGGATACCTTTACATTCCCCTTGCCATAGACTATGTCTCATAATGGGTGGAAGCTGTGCCTTGTCGAAATAATGATAACACAACTATTGTGAAATTCTTAAAGGAAAATGTGTTATCTAGGTTTGGCACACCACGCGCTATCATAAGTGATCAATGCACCCATTTTCGCAACTATTCTTTTGAGACCTTAATGCAAAAATATGGTGTAATTCATAAGGTTGCATTGCCTTATCACCCACAGAAAAATGGCCAAGCTGAGTTAGTCAACCGAGAAATTAAGCAAATCTTAGAAAAAACGGTTAATCTTGACCGCAAAGATTGGTCCTCATGACTTCTCGATGCTCTTTGGGCATATCGCACTGCTTACAAAACTCAGCTTGGTATGTCTCCTTATAGGCTAGTCTATGGTAAAGCCTGCCACCTTCCTGTTGAGCTGGAACACAAAGCTTATTGGGTAGTTAAAAGCCTGAATTTTGATCTCAAGGTGGCAGGACTCAATCATAAGCTTCAATTGTCAGAAATTGAAGAGTTAAGGAACGATGCTTATGACAATTCAAGGATCTACAATGCTAAAATGAAAGTGGCCTATGACAGGCAGATCCTAAGAAAAGAATTTGATCCAAACCAACGAATGCATCTTTATGACTCTCGTCTGCATATCCACCCTGGCAAGCTGAGATCAAGGTAGACTGCCCCATATGTTGTGAAATTCGTCTTTCCCAATGGTGTTGTTGAGGTCACAGACCCAACTGTTGGGAGAGAATTCAAAGTAAATGGCCAGCAACTGAAACACTACATAGAGAGGGTGACCCAGCCTGAAGAAGTCACTCTCGTGGAACCATTTTACCAAGTCTGAGTAGTGTTCCAAATTGTTTGTACATAGGTTTGTTTTCTGTTTATTTCCCTTTTGTCATTTTATTTTATTTGTTATCATTTTGTGTTTTCAGTTTTTCATGTTTTAGAGAATCAATATTCGCTCTATCACTCGATGCTCGCTATCCAGGTGTTCTCTTTCCCTACTCTTTTACATTTATTATATATTGAGACATTGAGGAAACTGTCAGATTTTGGTTGGGGGTGGTGAGCATATTCATGCACGTATGTTGATTTTTGTCATATTAATATTTTCACGGTCAAATTTTTTTTAAAATTACTTATTTATTCTTGCAAAATGTTACTTTTGAGTCAATTTTTGTTATATGTATTACTAAGAGTTTCTCTAGAGTTACCTAATGCACATGCCAAACGTTGTGGTAAGATGGTTGTTAGCACATATTTGCTTAGGAATTTTCCATGTTTAAGAATTCATTTTTTCTATGAGAGGTGAGACTTGAGAAAACAACTAATTTGATTCTTAGAAATGGTTATAATTATTTGGACAAGGTATTGTGGTATGAATGAATGATGTTTTAGGGATAATATTTTCTATAGAAAAATCTTACTAGAGAGCCTTTTATTATGTTCTTCATAAAAAAAAAAAAGAGACGAAAAAAAAAGAAAAAAATATATATAAAAAAGAAGAAAAATACAAGAGTAATAGTTTTATCATTTTCAATTATGTTGTCTCTTGTGTTAAAAAAAAGTGTGTTTATTAATATCATATTTTATTTTATGACTCTTAGAATAAATGTAAAGATTGTCTATTTAACTTAGAATTCCTGAAAAACTGGTTTTGTGGTACTCTTTATGGTGGTTGTCCAAATAATTTATTTCCTATCTTCGTTTCAATGATTATTTAAAAGTTTGTCCTAAATATATATCCATTTGATGGGTGCTTACTTCTTTATTTCCAACTCCATGAGCGAAACCCTTAACTTTAAATATTTTCAATTACATGAGAGGTTAATGGAGTTGAGACTTTTACTTGGCATAATTTCGAAGGCTTTATGTGCTATGGTTTGCGGTAAGAAGGTTCAAGTTTGGTGCACACACTCACAACTCAAAATTTATTCAAATTAATTTTGATAACTCTTGTTGACTTGTCACTAACATTTTGTGTTAATACTTAAGTTCTTTTATAATTTTTGACCTGAAATATATCATGTTGACATTTCTAATTGCGCTTGAATTGCTAGCGACTAGCAATAAGCTGGTTGGAGGTTGTGATTAGTGTTCAAAAGTATCATTTTATTAGTCTTCAAGTTTAAAATTAATTAAGTTTTAATTAATATTTTCTTAGATTTATTGTCATATATTTTATATTTGAAAATATTAATTTTAATTTAATTTGTGGTTAATTTTCAGGAAATAAAATATATTTTGACACAAAGAAATAGAAAGAAGAAAGAAAGAATTAAAATTAAAGAAATCATGAAGAAAATGACATTTTTGACAAAATTAGGCCCAAAACGGCCTAGGCCCAAAGTCTTCAACAACTTGCAGCCCAACCGAGCCGGAGTCGCCTAACATGCACCTGCCACGCCTGCCACACCTAACATGCGCCTGCCAAGCCAACCAGGAGACGCCACATGTCCCACTAGCCTGACTGCTATCTCCCACGCGCCTGACGCACTCCACTGCCGAGCCAATCGGTGCGTGACACGTGGCCAGCATGTCTCCTTTATTGCTGCACTTGTCTCCCACTTGTCCCACTTTGCACTAATTTTGCAGCCATTTTTCCCACTCTTTAGTACATGATTTTAACACATTTTGGGTCATATTTCCACTATAAATAGAGAGCCAAATGTAGGAAAAAATCATCAGATTGTAGAATTAAGGTAGAGAGTATAATTAGAGAGAAAAATATTATTTTTCCTATTTTTCTTTCATTTCTTTTACATTTCTTTGAGTGAAAACAATGCCTATTTTAGGCTAAATTCTCTTGTGGAAAGGCTAGAGTGAAGTTCATGTTTCACATTATATTTTTAATATATTGATTCTTTATTTTGTTCTTCATTTCTATATCTTTGTTACAATTAAATTTATGTTCTTCTAATTTTTATTCTAAATTTATTAGTGTCTTTTACATTAGTCTAGTCATGCTCTTCTTATGTAATTTAGGCTCTTGATTTAATGTAGGATATTTGTTATATTATATGCTTTTTACTGTATTTTGTCATTGGTATTTTGTTGCTCTAAGGTATATAATATGATAGGTTCTTAAAATTAGAAGTTAGTATAATTTAATTAGGAACATATTTTAAGGTGAGTTTTATTATATATATTTTCCAACTATAATTAATGGTGTAGAATTATAGTTGAGTAGAATGAATCAATTTTATTAATATATATATATATATATTTGCATGAATGAAACTTATGTCTTCCATATTTTCTCTCTGATTCTAAATTCCTCAATTTTGTTTATTTAGCGTTTTAAAAAAAATATTATTTTTCAAAGTTACATTATTTCAAAGTTTATTATTTCTAATTTACTAATCTTTCTTTTTTGTATTTTACCTCTCTGTGGATACGACATAGCCCGATTACTACTGCGACCGCTTAGGATTTTATTGGGCGATATCACAAAGCATATTGACATAAAGTTCCTAGTTGTGAAAGAAAGAGTGTAGAGTGGACAAATATCCATAGAGCACATTGGGACAAACTCCAAGATAGCAGATCCACTCACAAAGGGATTACCACCCAAGGTCTTTCATGAGCACACTACTCATATGGGTGTTGTATCGTTTAAAGATATTATGATTTAGTGGGAGTTTGTATTGTTTAAAGATATCATGATTTAGTGTGAAAGAAAGAGTGTAGAGTGGACAAATATCCATAGAGCACATTGGGACAAACTCCAAGATAGCGGATCCACTCACAAAGGGATTACCACCCAAGGTCTTTCATGAGCACACTGCTCATATGGGTGTTGTATCGTTTAAAGATATCATGATTTAGTGGGAGTTTGTATTGTTTAAAGATATCATGATTTAGTGGGAGTTTGTATTGTTTAAAGATATCATGATTTATTTGCTTTATGTTTGTTTGAGACATTTATGTATTTGGTTTATTCTGATCAGAATGAAGTATTCAGTTTATTCACTATGTTTTGTCATGTTTGATTTTGACCTCATTTTAGTTGGGAAATTTGATAAATCATGCTTATATTAGCTTAATAATTAAAATTTGAACCAAAGTTAACCACCATATGATACCAATGCTCATCTTTCATTTAATACCAAAAATACCCCTCTCATATCACATTTCCTCTCTATTCTCCTTCTTCCTCTCTACCTCTCTTCACCATACATTCTCTCTCACTCTCTCTTCACCATACGTTTTACACACAAGATTTTCATACTAAAATCTTGCAAGAAAGATACACATTCGGACATTGTGGATTGTTTGAGGAGAAACACCAAGCTTTGTGTTATTTTTGCTCATAGTGAAAAGATTAAATGGGTAAGTGATTTACTTTGATTCTTGTTGTTGTTGGTTGTTTTTATGATTTAGAATGCTGTTTAGATGTTGGATCTGTAGTTTGTTGGTATTTTTTGCTGTTTTTTGGGTGAAAATCGTGTTCTGTGAAAATCTGCGTTTTTTTTTGGTTCCCTGAGTTCTTTCTAAATGCCCGATAATGTCCGATAGAGGCTCGATTCGGGCAAGATAGTTGTTGAGTTTCAAGGTTAGGGATGAAGTTCCGATGGCAACCCGATGGTTGCCCGATAGTTTTGGTTAACCGATGGTCATAAAGGTCCGATGGCTACCCGATGGTTGCCCGATTATTATTTTGAATCTATACGCCCTTTAAGTACGATAATGGATCGATAATAGTCCGATATATGCCTGATATTTGTTTTTAAGCTACTGCGGACCTAATAGTACGATGGTACACGATGGTACCCGATACTTGCCCGATATTAGTTGTTTTAAGTGATAAAAAACATAAATAAAACTTTGCCCGATACCGCCCGATACTGGTACGATGCTAAAAATACCGAACTAAAATTCGACATTTTATTGCCATTTACTGATTTTTTTTTCTTTGTACATGATAGGGTCAAATTTGTTCGCGTACTTGATGTATAATGGTGTTTAGGAGCGTGAAGGTAGAGATTGTGTTTTTAATGGAGCCGAAAATTTAACGTTCGAGTTGGAGAAGGACATAACTTACTCACAACTTGTTGAACTTTTGTACTCAGAGCTGGAGGTTGACAAAGTGCAGTATGACCTGAAATTAGAAGTGAATTATAAGTACATGAAAGGGTTAATGTATCGGCCTAAACTTATAAGGAATGACAAGGGTGTAAGCTTATATTTTTCAATGCTTTTGAAGAAGCCAGATGAATTTGTTCCCCTTTTTGTGACTTTGGTGGAAAAGAATATCATTGTTGATCGTAATTGTAGCACCCACATTATTTTAATATATATAGCCAATAATCACATGATTGCATTGCATTACATATCATACAATATGTATAATTTGAGCATATGCATATTCTTATAAGTGTTCTCATGTATAAGTATAAAAGTTGTGTATGTGATGTCTATATGTATGCTCAATATTATTAACCTTGTGGCATTTGAGTTGTCTTTTATGGGTGTTTGATGTGCTCAAGATATAAGAAAGTATGAAAAATATGGACAAGGCATGGAATTAAGTGATGAAAGTGAGATATAGAAGGCAAAATAGGTTAAGTAGTGAAAAATAGTACAATGTTGATTACTAGTATTTCGGTGTAAAATTGAGTATTTATGGATTTACCAAATGTAATCGAGGTATGATTAAGGTCTCATTGATGATGTAAAAATGGTTTTAGAACCATTAGATCAATTCTTGATGGGAGGTATACATAATCAGTGGTATTGATGCAAAGTCAAAACGAGCTTAGCATAAGTGCGCTACGCTCGATCGGGTAAGCATAACTATTGGGTATGGAGTCATATGGACCTAAGGTTTGGTGTGAGTGTTTTACACACAAGGATAATAGGCCTAGCAGATGATTAAGTCGAAATTATTGAAGTGATAAGGTTTTCATAAGTCAAAAGGTGAAATGATGAGATGAAAGGTGTCAACTTTTGACAATAAGGCTAAATCATTGAAAATAAGGAATTTTCATCAACCTTATCACTTTGCACGACCATTATTCTGAAAAACAGAGAGAAAAGAAAACCAAAAACCATTTCTTGGCTGGTTTGAAGAAATTCTAAGGAGATCCAAGTGAAATCAAAGCCAAAGAAGTAGATTAAGCTTAGTTCTAGCCTTTTTATGGTAAGTTCTTGTACTTGGAAGTTAAACTATGTTTTTGAATTTTTCTGAAAGCTTATATATGGTGTTTTATCCTTTTTAAGATATTTCTTGGGGTTTCCAAGTGGTTTGAGGTTTAGAAAAGCTTGAAGAGATTGTCTTCGCCGAAAAGTTGCTCGGTAAGTGAAATTTTGTGTTTTATGAGGTTTTTGGGGTTCTTGGAGTACAAGATGATTTTTGGTTATTTGATTGAGTTTATAAGAGAGTATATATGTTTATAAAGGTTTTAATAGATGTGGAGACTCATTTAATTTGGATGATGATCTAGGAGATAAGAATTTTATCAAAATCGGTATATGATAACTTTATGATGAATCATGTTGGTATTTGGGATATATGGTTATGGAAGGTTAATTGATGTTGATTATTGGTGGATTTTGATATTTGAGGATAGCTAAAATTAAGGGGAAACTCTGTCAAAATTTCCCCAAATGTCTAAGATAAATCTAATGCTCGATCTAGGTGGTTTAAGGCGTTTTAGGCATGTTTTGGGTATGAAAGTTGATATGATGTTTTATGGGTATTTTTAAATGATATTTCAATGTCTTAATGCCTTCATTGTGATGAGAAATCCATGCCATTGTCAGGATAAGCATATCAACACCTAAGACATCACTTGTTACACGGTGAAATATATTGTGGACAAAAGGTAAGTAAAGTACTCAACTGCAACACAAGAATTATGTGTTATGTGAAAGTATGCATTATATGAATATTTTGTGAGTAAGTGGTATTAACATACAGTGACACGTCATCATAAATTTGTATGCATGGCATAATAGTGATATGGTAAATTATTATATGATATAAGACCATGCATGATATTATGATGATTAATTATATGATGCCTTTGCAAGTTTTGTGCAACATAAAAGAAAGTTGTAATAAGAAGTTTTAAGTTCAGTGCCACTGTTTTGAAAAGGCAAATGAAAGTGTTAATAAGTGTAAACGGAGGCCTATAGTAGGCTTATAGTGGCTGCCCAATAATTTGGGCTAGGTTTAGTGAACCAATTATATTGTTTGCCATATTTCCGTTTTTATTTCTCCTCCATATGAGTTATTGTTATATGTATTGACACCACAGTGTGTGGCCGCCTTAACTCTTGAGCCTGACGGGGCAACGATGGAATAAGGTTTTTAATGTGCCCTACTGTGGTGATGGCTAGCCGGAGGAGAACCCATGGGATTTTGTATTATATGTGTAACAAGCCCTGCAGGCATTGACCAATTCAAACAGTGTGCACAATATTAAGGGGCCCAAAATTTAAAAAGAAGTTGTATATGTCCATTGATATTGGGTAATCATTAGCATTGCATGCATTACTTTGCTTACTGAGCTTTAGGCTCACAGTTGTCTTGTGTTGCAGGTAGAGAAAGAAATATGTGAATGATATGAGGAGAACTGAAGCATGGTCCTGACCCTGATTTGTACATATGAACACATCGACCTTTTTGTGGGTTATTTCAGTTATCAGTGAGATGTTTGTAATAAAGTGTGAAGTTATGTTTTGAAAATAAATTGGGTTATTTAATACTTATGTATAATATGTTTGAGACACACTTTATGTTTAATGTAAATAATGTGAAATAAGTTTTCAAGTTTTTTAAAAAAAAAAAAAAAAAAATGTCCAGACTTCCGCAGAAATAAATTATGATATAGTTTTAAAACGTAACACCTCAAATATGGTTTTTAACTAAAATAAGTGAGGGTGTTACAAGTTGGTATCAGAGCGCCATGGTTAAAATGTTCTTGTAGACTGTTCATATGTACACATTGAGGAAAGGATAATGCTCAGTTCATCTGTAAGTTTTATGTGTGCATTTATTATGTGTTGGTTGCATGCATCATGTGCTTTATTGGCTAAATGACATAAGTTATGGACATTTTGTCTTAAAAGATATATAATAACACAGATGGATCATGAACATGGAATGGGGGCTACTGAAGGCTCTTGCAGCAATAAATATGAACAAGAAATGGCTCAACTTCGAGCGGTGGTGAATAGACAGGCTGAACAAATTGAGAAGTTGTTAGCAGAACAACGACAAAGGCAAGCACCAACACCACCTACTGAAACTCCAACACCTCCACAAGCTCCACCTCCACAAGCTCCACCTGCAGTGCACCCCATGGAACCATTATATGAACGGTTCCGAAAACAACGCCCACCAGTATTTGAAGGTAGCACTGACCCACTTGACGCACAAGACTGGAAGAGTTCTTTAGAAGACATCTTTGAGTTCATGCAACTAAGTGACAGGGAAAAAGTTTCTTGTGCTGCACATACACTTAAAAAGGATGCTAAGATCTGGTGGGAAGTGGTTAAGCAGACTAGAGAAGTGAATCAGATGACTTGGGCAGAATTTGAACTGGTCTTCAATGAGAAGTTTTATAATGAAGCTGTGTTGACTGCCAAAGTAAGTGAGTTCACTAGATTGCAACAGGGGAATCTATCAGTGGCTGAGTACGCCAGGACATTTGACCGGTTAGCCAAGTTTGCACCAGACTTGGTTAACACTGAAACTAGTAGAGTGAATCGCTTCCTGGAGGGTCTACAACCAGAATTGGCTAGAGATGTAGATATGGGACGTACAGGGCCTCTTTCTTATGCTCAGGCTGTGGAGAAAGCTTTGAGAGCTGAACACAGAGAAGAAAAAATAACAAAAGCTAAAGCTGCTACTAGCATGCCTCGTAGAGACACTCCATTCAACAAAGAACAAAGCCGCTTTCACAATGACAACAAAAGAGGGGCCCAGAATTTCCAATTTAGACAAGGGCAGAATAAGAAATTTAAAGGAGGTCAGCAAAACAGGCAACCTGGATTCCAACAAATGCCACGATGTCAAACTTGTGGAAAGAATCATTTCGGGGAGTGCAGGCTTCTAACTAAGAGCTGCTTCAAATGTGGCAAGGGGGATCATTTTATCAAAGATTGTCCATTGATGAAGAACCAACAAATGAAGGATGAACCTCAGAGGACAAATGCTAGGGTGTTCACGATTACTCAGGCTGATGCTGATACCAACAACTCTGTTGTGTCAGGTGATATTTTTGCATCTGGTATTCTCACTCATGCATTAATAGATTCAGGTGCCACACATTCATTTGCATCATTGACATATGTAAAAAGGTTGGGTAGATCGTGTGAAAAATTGTCAGAAGTTTTTAGTACAATGTTACCATCTGGAGAGATTCTGTATTCTACTCATTGGTTGAGGGGGGTTCCTATTTGCATTGATGGTAGGGAATTATATGCTGATCTAATAATGTTAGAGATGGCCGATTATGAGGTGATTTTGGGTATGGATTGGCTTTCAAAGTATAATGCCACTATTGATTGTAGAAGGAAAACAGTGATATTTAAGCCTTCAGAGGAAGATGAGTTTATGTTTACTGGAGCGACATCAAAAAGTTGCATTCCATTAATTTCTGCTATGAAGGCCAGGCGACTGCTGGAAAGTGGATGTGTGGGTTATCTCGCCAGTGTGGTTGACACGTATAAGGAGCAAAAGTTAAAACCGGAAGATGTACCGGTAGTTAGAGATTTCTTAGAAGTATTTCCAGAAGATTTACCGGGATTGCCTCCAGACAGAGAAATTAAATTTGTGATTGAGCTACTTCCTGGTACAGCCCCTGTGTCCAAGGCACCTTATAGAATGGCACCAGCAGAACTAAATGAATTAAAGATACAGTTGCAAGAACTCATGGATAAAAAGTTTATCAGGCCTAGTTTTTCACCATGGGGAGCTCCAGTGCTATTTGTGAAGAAAAAGGATGGGACAATGCGAATGTGTATTGATTATAGAGAATTGAACAAGTTGACAATCAAGAATAAGTATCCACTTCCTAGAATTGATGATCTTTTTGATCAATTACAAGGAAGAGGAGTGTTTTCAAAGATTGATTTGAGATCTGGGTATCATCAATTAAAGATTAGAGAAGAGGATGTACCAAAGACCGCATTTCGAACTCGGTATGGCCATTATGAGTTCCTTGTGATGCCATTTGGATTAACTAATGCTCCAGCTGCATTCATGGACTTGATGAACAGGGTGTTTAAGGACTACCTTGATAAGTTTGTAATAGTGTTTATTGATGATATCTTGGTGTATTCTCGATCCCAAGAAGAACATGAGGAACATTTGAGGTTGACGTTGGAGAAATTAAAAGAAAAACAACTCTATGCCAAATTTAAGAAATGTGAATTTTGGCTAGAGAAGGTGGCATTTTTGGGCCATATAGTCTCAAAAGATGGTATTGCGGTGGATCCATCAAAGATTGAAGCTGTTAGTAAGTGGAATAGACCAACAAATGTTTCAGAAGTAAGGAGTTTTCTGGGATTAGCAGGCTATTACCGAAGATTTGTTGAAGGATTTTCCAAGATAGCAATGCCATTGACACAACTCACGAGGAAGAATCATAAGTTTGAATGGACTGAAGCTTGTGAGAAAAGTTTTCAAGATTTGAAGCAAAGATTGGTTTCTGCTCCAGTACTTACTATTCCATCTGGATCAGGAGGACTTGTGATTTATAGTGACGCTTCAAAGCAAGGTTTAGGGTGTGTGTTGATGCAGAATGGCAAAGTCATAGCTTATGCTTCTAGACAATTGAAGGACTATGAACAGAAGTATCCAACACATGATCTGGAGTTGGCAGCAGTTGTTTTTGCACTAAAGATTTGGAGACATTATCTGTATGGTGAGAAGTGCGAAATATATACCGATCATAAAAGTCTCAAGTATTTCTTCACTCAGAAGGAATTAAATATGAGACAAAGGAGATGGTTGGAGCTAGTGAAGGATTATGACTGTCAAATACTTTATCATCCTGGAAAAGCGAATGTAGTTGCAGACGCACTGAGTAGAAAGTCTCATGGTAATGTGTCATTTTTGAGGAAACTGACAAGACCACTTCAGGAGGACATGTGCAGAGCGGAGATTGAGGTGATCACAGGAAGATTATCAGTGATGACTATTCAGTCTACCTTGTTAGAGAGAATCAAACAAGGTCAATGTGAGGATCCTTACTTGGTGGAACAAAAAGGTGAATTGGAAAGTGGGAAGGTCAATGAGTTTAGTGTGTCATGTAATGGGATGCTAAAGTTCAAGGAAAGAGTTTGTGTCCCTAATAATGAGGAGTTGAAGAGAGAAATCCTTACCGAAGCTCACAATACCTTGTATTCAGTGCATCCGGGGACGACCAAGATGTTTAATGACTTGAAAAGACACTACTGGTGGCCCAACATGAGAAAGGATGTGGTCGAGTTTGTAGCCAAGTGTTTAACCTGTCAACAAGTGAAAGCTGAACATCAGAAACCTGCTGGTTTACTACAACCAATACGGATACCAGAGTGGAAATGGGAAGAGATTACTATGGATTTTGTTGTTGGATTGCCAAAGACTTCTAAACAACATGATGCTATCTGGGTTATAGTAGACCGATATACAAAATCAGCACACTTTCTTCCGGTACGCATGACTTATACTATGGATCAGTGGGCTGAATTATATGTTCAAGAGATTGTTAGACTTCATGGAGTGCCAGTATCTATAATTTCAGACCGGGATGCTCGATTTACTTCATTGTTTTGGGAAAGTTTGCAGAGAGCATTGGGCACAAAATTGAAGTTTACTACGGCATATCACCCCCAATCTGATGGACAATCTGAAAGGACCATTCAAACTCTTGAAGATATGCTTCGAGCTTGTGTCCTAGATTTTCAAGGATCATGGGAGAAGTATTTGTGTCTGATAGAGTTTTCTTATAACAATAGCTTTCATGCAACGATTGGTGTAGCACCGTATGAAATGTTATATGGCAGAAAATGCAGATCACCAATTCATTGGGATGAAATGGGAGAAAGAAAGTATCTTGGTCCAGATCTGGTCAGAAGGACAACTGAAGCAGTGGAGAAGATAAGAAAAAGAATGTTAACTGCTCAGAGTAGGCAAAAGAGTTACGCTGATCGAAAGCGAAGAGATGTGGAGTTCAACATTGGGGACAAGGTATTTCTGAAAATTGCCCCTATGAAAGGAGCAATGAGGTTTGGAAAGAAAGGGAAGTTAAGCCCAAGATTTATTGGACCTTTTGAAGTATTGGAAAAGGTGGGAAAGGTAGCCTATAGACTGGCATTACCGCCATCACTGTCAAATGTCCACGATGTTTTTCATGTCTCATTATTGAGAAAATACGTGCCAGATCCTTCACATGTGCTAAACTACGAGCCAATAGAAGTTGAACAAGACCTAACATATGAAGAAAAACCAGTGAAAATTCTTGACAGAAAAGAGAAAGAGTTGAGAAATAAGAAAATTTCACTGGTTAAGGTCTTGTGGAGAAGTTCAAACATTGAGGAAATGACATGGGAACGGGAAGATGAAATGAGATCTAAATACCCAGAGCTATTTGGGTAAGAGAAATTTCGAGGACGAAATTTTTATAAGGTGTAGAGGATTGTAGCACCCACATTATTTTGATATATATATAGCCAATAATCACATGATTGCATTGCATTACATATCATACAATATGTATAATTTGAGCATATGCATATTCTTATAAGTGTTCTCATGTATAAGTATAAAAGTTGTGTATGTGATGTCTATATGTATGCTCAATATTATTAACCTTGTGGCATTTGAGTTGTCTTTTATGGGTGTTTGATGTGCTCAAGATATAAGAAAGTATGAAAAATATGGACAAGGCATGGAATTAAGTGATGAAAGTGAGATATAGAAGGCAAAATAGGTTAAGTAGTGAAAAATAGTACAATGTTGATTACTAGTATTTCGGTGTAAAATTGAGTATTTATGGATTTACCAAATGTAATCGAGGTATGATTAAGGTCTCATTGATGATGTAAAAATGGTTTTAGAACCATTAGATCAATTCTTGATGGGAGGTATACATAATCAGTGGTATTGATGCAAAGTCAAAACGAGCTTAGCATAAGTGCGCTACGCTCGATCGGGTAAGCATAACTATTGGGTATGGAGTCATATGGACCTAAGGTTTGGTGTGAGTGTTTTACACACAAGGATAATAGGCCTAGCAGATGATTAAGTCGAAATTATTGAAGTGATAAGGTTTTCATAAGTCAAAAGGTGAAATGATGAGATGAAAGGTGTCAACTTTTGACAATAAGGCTAAATCATTGAAAATAAGGAATTTTCATCAACCTTATCACTTTGCACGACCATTATTCTGAAAAACAGAGAGAAAAGAAAACCAAAAACCATTTCTTGGCTGGTTTGAAGAAATTCTAAGGAGATCCAAGTGAAATCAAAGCCAAAGAAGTAGATTAAGCTTAGTTCTAGCCTTTTTATGGTAAGTTCTTGTACTTGGAAGTTAAACTATGTTTTTGAATTTTTCTGAAAGCTTATATATGGTGTTTTATCCTTTTTAAGATATTTCTTGGGGTTTCCAAGTGGTTTGAGGTTTAGAAAAGCTTGAAGAGATTGTCTTCGCCGAAAAGTTGCTCGGTAAGTGAAATTTTGTGTTTTATGAGGTTTTTGGGGTTCTTGGAGTACAAGATGATTTTTGGTTATTTGATTGAGTTTATAAGAGAGTATATATGTTTATAAAGGTTTTAATAGATGTGGAGACTCATTTAATTTGGATGATGATCTAGGAGATAAGAATTTTATCAAAATCGGTATATGATAACTTTATGATGAATCATGTTGGTATTTGGGATATATGGTTATGGAAGGTTAATTGATGTTGATTATTGGTGGATTTTGATATTTGAGGATAGCTAAAATTAAGGGGAAACTCTGTCAAAATTTCCCCAAATGTCTAAGATAAATCTAATGCTCGATCTAGGTGGTTTAAGGCGTTTTAGGCATGTTTTGGGTATGAAAGTTGATATGATGTTTTATGGGTATTTTTAAATGATATTTCAATGTCTTAATGCCTTCATTGTGATGAGAAATCCATGCCATTGTCAGGATAAGCATATCAACACCTAAGACATCACTTGTTACACGGTGAAATATATTGTGGACAAAAGGTAAGTAAAGTACTCAACTGCAACACAAGAATTATGTGTTATGTGAAAGTATGCATTATATGAATATTTTGTGAGTAAGTGGTATTAACATACAGTGACACGTCATCATAAATTTGTATGCATGGCATAATAGTGATATGGTAAATTATTATATGATATAAGACCATGCATGATATTATGATGATTAATTATATGATGCCTTTGCAAGTTTTGTGCAACATAAAAGAAAGTTGTAATAAGAAGTTTTAAGTTCAGTGCCACTGTTTTGAAAAGGCAAATGAAAGTGTTAATAAGTGTAAACGGAGGCCTATAGTAGGCTTATAGTGGCTGCCCAATAATTTGGGCTAGGTTTAGTGAACCAATTATATTGTTTGCCATATTTCCGTTTTTATTTCTCCTCCATATGAGTTATTGTTATATGTATTGACACCACAGTGTGTGGCCGCCTTAACTCTTGAGCCTGACGGGGCAACGATGGAATAAGGTTTTTAATGTGCCCTACTGTGGTGATGGCTAGCCGGAGGAGAACCCATGGGATTTTGTATTATATGTGTAACAAGCCCTGCAGGCATTGACCAATTCAAACAGTGTGCACAATATTAAGGGGCCCAAAATTTAAAAAGAAGTTGTATATGTCCATTGATATTGGGTAATCATTAGCATTGCATGCATTACTTTGCTTACTGAGCTTTAGGCTCACAGTTGTCTTGTGTTGCAGGTAGAGAAAGAAATATGTGAATGATATGAGGAGAACTGAAGCATGGTCCTGACCCTGATTTGTACATATGAACACATCGACCTTTTTGTGGGTTATTTCAGTTATCAGTGAGATGTTTGTAATAAAGTGTGAAGTTATGTTTTGAAAATAAATTGGGTTATTTAATACTTATGTATAATATGTTTGAGACACACTTTATGTTTAATGTAAATAATGTGAAATAAGTTTTCAAGTTTTTTTTTAAAAAAAAAAAAAAAATGTCCAGACTTCCGCAGAAATAAATTATGATATAGTTTTAAAACGTAACACCTCAAATATGGTTTTTAACTAAAATAAGTGAGGGTGTTACAGTAATCCTCCACCAAGTATCGTTAAGGATACTCGTAGTGAGGTTGGGACTTATGTTCCAGAAACAAATCTGGAGGTGCTGGTAGCCACTGCTGTACCTGAATCAAACCCTTTCATACCGACAGTTGATCATGTAGCACAGATGCCATTTCATGATGATTTTCCTGATTGTCCTGACCCTGAAGATGATTTTGAGGGCAATGACGATTTTCCTGATTATCCTAAACCTGATGCTGATTTTGATTGCAATGATGATGTAAGAGACAACCAAGATACAGAGGTCCGTTCTTAAGCTTTGAGCCTGAGTCCACTGTCGTACCAAATACCGAGGCAAACAACATGTAGAAGTAGACCCCGTAGAGAAGATCGCCAAACACCTGGTACTAGTAGTAGTCGTCCAGACGGAACAAATGATGCTAGAGAATTTAGTGATCCACTCTCTTCTTCGACATATTATAGTAAATTCAAAGCTCAGATGTTTACAAGAGAAGACATTGAGGATAATAGTCACTATATATCTATGGGTGGCACATCGGGCGGGGAGATTAATTTAGGAAAGTTTTTCAGAGACAAGGAACATTTAAAGAAGGTTGCTGGCTTGTTTGCAATGAAGAAGGGATTCGACTTTATAGTTAAGAAGTCTGGTACTGATGTTTGGTACATTACATGCAAGGATCCTGATTGTGGGTGGAGGTTAAGAGGGAAGAAGAAGCAACTTTCTAACATGTTTGAGGTGACAGCATTTGAAAATGTACACACATGTTCCCTCGATGTTCGAAAAAAAGATAACCGTCAAGCATCACCTTTGGTAGTTTCCGAACTGATCAAGGATAAATTCTCAGTTAACAGTTCAGATTATTTAGCCTCCAAAATAAGAGAAGATATGAAGAATTCTTTCGGGATCGAAATGAGTTATGAGAAGGCTTGGAGATGCAGAGAGAAGGCACTCCACATAGTTAGGAGTACGCCTGAAGCTTCATATTCGAAGTTACCTGGGTACTTGCACATGCTGCAGTTGAACAATCCCGATTCCATTACTGATTTCAAGGTAGACGAGGGTCGCTTCAAGTATTGCTTTTTTTCTCTGGGTGCTTGTAGGCGGGGATTCAAGTTTTGTCGACCTGTTATATGTATTGATGGGTCCTTCTTGAAAACTAGGTATGGTAGCCAAATGTTGTGTGCCATGGCATTGGATTCAAACAGCCACATATTTCCGATTACTTTCGCAATAGTTGACAGTGAGAACCACGACTCTTGGACCTATTTCATGAGGAAGTTGAAACAAGCGATTGGTGATGTTGAGAACTTAGCATTCGTATCGGATAGGCATCAAAGCATTGTTCATGTTTTGGAACTTGTCTTCCCTGATGCACCCCACGGTGCATGCTACCACCACATTATTATGAACGTGGCTAGCAAGTTCAAGACTGATTGCTTCACGGATCATATTTACAGTTGTGCATACTCGTATAAGAAGACAGATTTTGAAAGAGAATTTGAGAAGATAAAAGCAATGGATGTTCGAGTTGCACTATATCTTGAGGGCATTGGATTTGAAAGATGGGTTCGTGCGTACTTTCCAGGGGACCGTTACAATGTAATGACAAGTAATTGGGCTGAAAGTTTTAACAGCAAAACTAAGGACACAAGAGCCTTCCCGATCACTGCTTTTGTTGAATTCATCAGGTTTACTATTCAAACATGGTTTGCTACTCGAAAGGAAAACGCTGAAAAGTGTAGCACGACTCTATCACCAGTTATGGAGGGGGACTTGTCATGTCAATTTGAGAAATATCGGTTCTTAAGCATCGACAGAGCTGGACCTTATACATTTAATGTCCACCCCGGAGGAACAGTTCAGAGCGGTGGTATAGTTGATTTGGAGGCACGAACATGCAGTTGCGGCCTATTCCAAATCATGAAGATTCCTTGTCCACATGCACGTGCTGCTGCTCAGGAACGAAATATTAGCATGTACGCATTGTGCTCTCAATATTACACAAGAGAGTGTTGGAAGAGCACATATGAGGGGACAATTATGCCAGTTGGTGATGAGGATGATTGGGAATTGCCTGAAGACATTAAGAACATCCAAGTTGGAGTACCGATTGAGAAGAAACCTGTAGGCCGACCGAAGAAGCAAAAGGTCGGACGAATTAGGAAAAATCGATATCCTTCTAATGGAGACAAGGTTGTGATACAACGATGTTGTAGCAAGTGTGGTGGTAAAGGGCACAACAAAGCGTCTTGCAAGTACCGAGGTTAAATTGTTTCGTTTGTATTTTAGATGACCTATTATGTTTTATTTCTGCTTGAACTAGTAATATTTGTTATGTGCTGGATTTTGCAGGTTTTTTTCTGTTTTTTTCTCCATTATGAAACTCTTATGTAATAATCCAGTGTTGGTCCGATCGTGCACGATGCCGGTACGACAATGCACGATATCGTTTGTTGTATGATTATTTAAATGTATCTTAAAATATGGTACGTTGTTGCTCGATGTTGTACTATAGTTAATGTACGACATTAGGGTACGATAATGTACAATATTGGTCCGATAGTGGTACGATGGTATGGTTTCAGTACATTTTCGTGAAATTTGTGAGACATGTGAGGGTACGATAGAGTACGATAGTGATCGATGATAGTACGATTGCAAAGATTAAACACATTAAAATGTAGTAATTATAAAAAGAGCAATAAAAAAAATTATACAATTCAAAAAAATTAAGACCGTTCAACATAAGTTTTGGTAGAATAAGTCTACACACCACCTTTGCCTAAAAATTTTCATATTATTGTCAGTTACATTATCAAATGGTAGTTGTAGAAGGTTATGTTCAATATGCTCAATTACGTAACATCCGCAATCGCCACTGCATTAGAAAATAAATAATAATTTAATAAAGTTTTGTAATTAAGAAATAATAATTAATATGTGATATTTAATAAAGTTCACCTGGGTTTTGTTTGCGGTACGAATTCACGTGGAGTGAGTTTCCAATCGAAGGGTCTGACCTGGTTCTTTGATGCTGTCAACTGAGGCGCGAGTATAACGTCATGGTTCTCAAATAAACCGGACTGTCGCAAGACCGACGGGAAAATGGTACACCAGTCAACCATCAAACTGATCAAATCGTTTTCGAAAATTGATCCAATACTGGAGTCAAAGATGTTGAACATCCACCCATTCAGGTCTGCCTCTACAGCTACCCAATGCAATTGGTCTTTCAAGAAGAGGGCAAAATAAATGAACTCCTTGTTCTGCCAACTCGGTAAGAACTGGACTACATCACCCCTAACCAGGTCCAATATACTGTCATCCCAACTAAAGCTAGAGTAGTCAGAACTTGGAAAAGCGTCCCACCGAGCCTTCAATGATTCGGGAAAAATTGTAGGCATAACAACACAGTTCTGAGGGTACACGTCAGGATAAACTTCTAGACGCCTCCTCATGAGATGGAATGCTGCATCTAAATGCTACATTAAAGGAAAATTAAGTCAGTAACCACATTATCGTACCAAAATAAATAAACAAAAAACTATCAGACATGAATATAGTAAATATCGTACCCCTATCGTACCATAATCGTACCCCAATCGTACATGAATATAGTAACTAAATAACAATAAAACCTTCTATCGTACTCCTGTCGTGTTAATGTCGTACCATCATCGTACCTTTATGGCAAAAACTACAGTATTATACACCATCGTACCCACTAGCGTCCCACTGTTGTACCATCATCATACCATTGACAAAGTAAGTTAACAATTTGAAACTAACTATTATCGTACTACCATCGTACCTATATCGTCCCACTACAAATTCTAAAATTACGATGTTAATAGTAACTACTTAACAAATTATATCGTACCCCTATCGTGCTAATGTCGTACCACCATCCTACCATGGACAATATAAACAGTTTATAATTTGACACTTATAATTATCGTACTACCATCGTACACCAATCGTACCTATATCGTACCACTACATATAGAAACATTTAAATAAATTTTCAACATTCTTTAATTATGAAGTTATAGAAAACTTACAGAGTCAGAAAGCCATGTCCTCGGAGTATGCAGTTTCAGGAACCAAGCAGCATCGTGTGTCCCTGAGAAGCATTCCCTCAGATATTTATTCCCAATGGTGCCAAGCAATCACTTGTGAAAGGTCATAAGTAATTTACCATCATCAACCCTTAATGGATCCACATTCACTGCTGTCTTCGATTTCTTATTCCTTTTCTTCATTGCAGTGTACTCATCAAACCACCTAGGCCTCTTTCTTTCTCTCCTCTTCTCCGGTGCTGGTGGAGCTATGTCTAAGAATTGTACTTCAGAATCTTCAGTATCTCCGATTACAGTAATTTGCATATCCTCTGGTGTGCGAAAAATGTGATCATCTACATCATCAGGTCTGTAATCGTTAGGGAGAATGTCTTCATCTACAAGAGACTGAGGGCCTTCTTCAGTGGACTGAGGGTGTGGATCTGGAGCTGGCCTACTAAGATCTTCCATCATTGTCATCAGCTTCTGCAATTGACCCAAGATCTCGGACTGACCTTTAATAAGGGCACTTTGTTGCCCTTCAACCTTTTCCAACCTGGCCAAAATCATAGAGTAGCCTGGTTGCTCATCTTGGGAGGAGGTGCTAACATGAGGTGCTGATGGGGGAACCTCAGGTGCTGGAGGTGGTGAAACCTCCTTAAAAATATTTGTTGCTTCTGCTTGCTCAGCTAACTTTTCAGCAAGCTTTTCAGCCTGGCTCTGTAAGGCTTCCTGTGCAGGCTGTCCATCGGCACCCACCTCTAGTTCCTCTAACCCTATGTCCACATACAATGGGGCTTCATTGTCTGTAAGGGTCCTCACATACTGTTCTTCAGTACGTCGGGCACACAGGTAGGGGTATACTGTCAACTGCCACAAAAAACAATGAATATTTAGATTGGAAAGTAAAACAATATAAAAAATAAGTAATTGTCATCGGTGAACAATGGTAACCTATCGTACCCCAATCGTACCACAATCTTACCTCAATTGTACCATATCATACCCATATCATGCAATTATCGTACCTCAATCGTACCATATCGTACCCATATCATGCAATTATCGTACCCATATCCTACCCATAACATAACAATATCGTACCCGTAAGTGACAATTACTTGCTAACTATCGTACCATCATCGTACAACATCGTACCAATATCGTACCTCTACAACTACATTAATAAAGAATACATATCGTACCCCAATCGGACCATCATCGTACAAAATCGTACCCCTTAGCCAGTTTTCAAACAGTTGATAAAAAACCACAAAATAACCCCACAATCGTACTCAAATCGTACACTATCGTATTCCAATCGTGCAGTACCCATAGAATTGCATATCTAGAAAAAAATATAGAACATTCAAAATATTTAAAAAGTAAAGTAAAAGCTCACCTTTTTGGCAAACAATTTAATAAGTTGCTCTTTGTGTATCTCTACTTTCTCCTTGCTCTGCCAGTTGATCATTCTTGGAATGCCTTGGCCCAATCTCACAGCATAATCCTGACCCAACTCAATGATGGATTCAAAAGCCCAATACTGCAATGCTGCAGCATACCCATAAATAGAGTACTTTGCCTCCTTCTGAGTCTTTCCTTTCTCAATCTTCTTCTGTAAATGCTTCTTCATTTCTACAAAGTCTTTTTGACAAGTTTGTAACAACTTCTGGTATGATATCTTCCCCCATGGGTACTGGAAAAAGAAGTCAACGTCATCTACCATCTTCAGCATGTCAGTCCAAACCATCAACTTCTTCTCACGACCTTTCAAAACACCCTCTACTAATAAACACAAACCCATCTTCTACACATCATCAACTTTTGACAACTCTCAAAAGTTCTGCGCAGTTGCCCTATGCTCACTAGGGAATGACCATTGAAGTACTCAAGAATCAACCGATCCGAAGTGGTCTTCGCTTTAATCTCAGCTTCAGACGGTCCGGCCTCAAAATTTAAACCAGTAACTAAAGCGAACTCCAATTGGCTAAATCTACATAGTTTTTTCCCAATATAAAACTGGACTTCGTCAGTCTTTTCTCCTCTGAATTTGTGCAACAACAGCTGATGGACTAAGGCACCAGAAAAATTTAATGGTTCCGCCATGAAGAACTGTTTGAAAGGGGATTCCTTCACCCTATCCAATAAACCACACTGTATAAATTTTGCTTTAATCTTTGGAAAGTACCAACTGCCGCGCCAAGTAATACGTCCTGTAAAATGTTCTTCTACTGGAACTATCAGTTGTGGAGGTCTTAAATTCTGCATAAAACAAATAAATACCCAATTAAATTGAATAACAAAAAAAAACATCAAATTTTATATTTTGCAATCAACTATCGAGCAACTATCGGACACTATCGCACCATATCGGACATCACTGAAAAAAAAATAAAAACAGGAACTATAACATTATCGTGCACCATCGTACACTATCGCACCATATCGGACACCACTAAAAAAAAATAAAAACAGGAACTATAACATTATCCTGCACCATCGTACCTCACATCGCACACCATCGGAATATAACAACACAACAATTTGTTCCCAATATCGGGCACACATCGTACCCAATATCGTACCCTATCGTACCTTCATCTTCAACCTCAAGTTATGAAAAAACACAAAACTATCGTACCAATGTCGAACCACTATCGTACCCCTATCGTACAGTCATCTTCAACCTGAAGTTATGAGAAAATACAAACACTATCATACCCCTATCGACCCACTATCGTACCTCTCAAAAAACCCAAAAAAAAATTCAAAATTTTGCGGTTTATCAGATTTCACACCGTCAAATTCAACAATACATACTATAACATTTTGCAATGGAAAAGAAATTGAAAAAAACACATACCCTAGACATTTTTGCGTAATGGGGTGTCGGTTTTTCTTCGGGGTCTGAGTTTTTCTTCGTCTCCGGTGGTGGTTGGGGTTTGGGTGAGTGTCGGGGTTTGGGTGAGGCTTGGTCTCCGGTGGTCTAGGTTTTCCTTCGTCGGGTGGTGGGGGTTTTTCTGACCGTCGGGTGAGGGACAGTGATGCGTCGAGTGAGGGTGGGTGAGGGAGAGAGATGCATCGGGTGAGGGTAGTTATGGTTGCTCGATGGTTTTGTGGGAGTGAAGAGTTTTGGCAGAGAGAGGGAACGGAAAATGGCAGGGGAAAAGTTACAGTTTTTATTTATGTTTTTTATCACTATCGTGTACCATTGTACTATCGGGCAAGTATCGGGTACCATCGTACTATTAGGTCCGCAGTAACTTAATAACAACAATCGAGCATATATCGGACTACTATCGATCCATTATCGTACTTAAAGGGTGTATAGATTCAAAATAATAATCGGGCAACCATCGGGTAGCCATCGAACCTTTATGACCATCGGGTAACCAAAACTATCGGGCAACTATCGGGTTGCCATCGGACCTTCATCCCTAACCTTGAAACTCAACAACTATCGTGCCCAAATCAGGCCTCTATCGGGCATTTAGAAAAAAACTCAAGGAACAAAAAAAAAACGTAGATTTTCACAAAACACGATTTTCACCCAAAAAACAGCAAAAAATACCAACAAACTACAGATCCAACATCTAAACAGCATTCTAAATCATAAAAACAACCAACAACAACAAGAATTAAAGAAAATCACTTACCCATGTGTATCTTTCTTGCAAGATTTTAGAGAGGAAATGTATGAGATTTTGTTATGGAGGGGTATTTTTGGTATTAAATGAAAGATGGGCATTTGTATCATATGGTGGTTAACTTTGGTTCAAATTTTAATTATTAAGCTAATGTAAGCATGTTTTATCAAATTTCCCTTTTAGTTTAAGGAGGACCAGTTGGAAATAGGCATGCTTGGTTCACATTGCATGTTATTTCCATGCTACGCGTCCATGATTGATCTATGTCATTTGACCATATATGTATATGTGACAATTGATGGGTTTAGTCATGATCAATATGACAAAGACTGCTTTGATCCTATATAGATATGGTTGATGGACGAGATTGTTAAAGAATACCTTTTATTTGTAATAGCAAATTTCGAGCTCATAAAGTTGTACATTTATAAGGTAACATATGTTGCCCAAGTGGGAGATTGTTGGATTAAAATCCTATTATGGGCACACATGTATTAATGTATTATGCTATTATAAAGTTTGATACAAAATAAAATGACCAATTATGTTATAAGTATCATGAAGTATTAATATGTTATGGAATAAATGTGTAGAAACCATAAGTCATATTTATAATTTGATGATGGGCCAAATTATAAATATAAAAAATTATTATTATTAATATCAGATAATATATACGGTTGTAGTCCCCAAGAAACAGTACGACTTTTATTCTCTCATTTCCCATTACAGAGAAATACACAAAGAGAAATTGATTTCTTGGAAGATCACAACTCTCTCTGTATCATCTCTAACAATAGCTTCAGGTTAGTGCTTCCGTTCTTGTGTTCATCTTCTTCTTTAATTTAGCAAATGATTTATAGAAACATGTTTAAGGGTTTATCATTTATGCACTTTTAGTAACATGATTAAGATGTTGAATACTAATATTTATGTGTGTTGCTTAAGTGTATTTTTATAATCCTAACAATAAATTGATGTAACCATTAAATACTAACCCTTATATATATAAATATTGACAAGTGATATTTATAAAATATACACTTTAACCCATTATACTTAAAAGTTATATAGATCCATCTTATCTTACTGTATAAGAGACTTTTATGGTTAGATACACTATTGAGAATGAGAATATAATCATTCTCGATATTATAATCAATCACATATTAAAGTCCCATGCATATACAATAAAATTGTATTAAAACACAGTTTGAAAGAAAAAAAAAATACCCCTCAATTATGTATAGGATATATATATATATAAATATAATCTCACAATAAATAAATAAAATAAAATAAAATGCCCTCATGTGCCCTACAATTCTTACATGGGCTGCATGCCCATACTAGCAGAACAAGTTAATCATTCATATACTAACCATCATTATACATGCACACCTATACTATATATAAATTTATTTATATATATTTTTATTTTAGAGGGAGAGTAAAGATAAAGGATTTTTTTGGAAGAAATCTAAACTCAATGATTAAGACCATAAGAGTAGCCAAGTTGATATCATGGTATGAACTTAATTGATCATCAACTGTATTATCTTATACATGCACATAATGATAAGACAAGCACTAAACTTTTCCAACAAGAAATAAAAGGACAAACATTACACTTAAAAAAAAAAAGAATTTTTATTATATTGATTGGAGATTTATATATGACCCACAAACTAAATGGTCCAGATTGTTGATTCTAGATTAATTAATGAAAAGGGCCTCCTTAGTCTTTAGTCTCTTGAGTGTAGGTGTAAGTTGTAGTAGCCCCCATTGTCCCACCACATGAAGGAAAAAATAATCAAACTTCTTTTTCATGAGAAAAATATATATATATATATAAATTAATATCAAGAAAATTAAATGGGGTAGGAGAACACATTTTTCATGGATTAAAGTCAACAAAATACCACTTTCATGCCAACACTACTAGCCTAATTAATTGAAATTTCCACTATATTGGTAGACTCTAGTTAAACAAACTCCATAAAATGACTGTTAACATGAGAGAAAAAAGAGGGTTCTTGAAACACAAGTTTGAATGCAATCTATTCTTTTCAATATATTCAAGACATTTTTTCTTTATTTGCCTTAGATATGAGAGTGCTTTCCTAAGTGGGGAAGTCCAAAAAGAACTTGTTGGTTTTGCCTAAACTAAGTGTTATTGTGTTATAGTTGTGTATATTATATTTAAAGGTATTACAAACGCCATTTTATTCGGACAAAAGATATTACATCATTGTTTTGTATTGATGTATATATCTATATATATATATTAATTATAGATGTGAGATTAACGGAAATTGTTAATTTATGTTAGATTTAATATTTATTTTATTGTTTTCTAGCACTGTAAGTTTTAAAATTATCTAAATAAGAAAAATAAATAAAACAATGATAAAATCATCTAAATAAGATAAATAAAATGAAAAAATAATAATAAACGAGCCATAATAATTTCTCATCACATATTTTAAAATTTCATATTAAAGTATTTAAATTACTCTATCAACTGTATTTTTAAAACTATAATTGAAAAATATTTATGTGTCTAAATTTATTTTTTTCTTTCTTTTATTAATTATTTATTTTATCATTTAATGTATTTTATTTATCCAAACATATATGTAATAGTGATATAAGACATAAATACACATATTTATTATTTTGTCGTTTAGTATTTTTTTTATGAGAAATTATTTATTTTAATTGTTCTAGCCATTAATTAAATAATATATATTTATATATAATTTTTCGTTCGCTTTAATTTTTTTTAAATTAAATAATTAAAATTTGATCAAATAAATTTTTTAGATTCATAATTTTAATTTAGAATTTTTAAATATTTTATTATATTGAATATTTTTTCTTAAAAAAAATTAAAAAAATATATTTAATTTTAAAATTAGAATCACCGTATATAATATATAAATCAAAACATAACAAATACCTAAATTATTATGAACACAAAATTTCAAATTAATAAACAACATCAAATAATTTACTTTAAAACTATAATGCATTATATTTTTATATGTAAAAAAGTATGTGTTTTTAATGAATTATTGATTTATCTATTTTTACAAAAAATACAAATTTTAAACTATAAACAATGTTTTGGCTTAATTCTTTATAATATGTTTATGCATTCATTTATAATATATGACTCTTTATTTATTTAAAATTTAAATGACAATTAAAAAATATAATAAAAATAAATTAATATATTTTTTAAATAAAATTAAATAAATGTGTATTGCACAATCACTTGCAACAAGTGATTTCATTTTAGGGCATCCATAATAATTCTTCATCACGAGTCATAAAATACGTATCCTATCAAAAACAAAAAGTATGTTATTCTACTGTTCACTTTTATAAATATGTAATTTTTTTTTTGTAGGATTGATTTTTAATTTGTCATGAACGAAGAAATATAATGGTTTCATTTTTTTGTTATTAGGTACTTGAAATTTACAAAAATTAGCTATTAAATCTTTACATGGATATATGTTAAGGAGCAATTGTGCCAACTTATAATATTTTATTTTAAATGAAATCTATATTAAGTATTATTAGGACTACCACGATTTCTTTTTTAAAGATCTACAAACATATGCTATTTGATATAATGTACAAATTTAAAAATGAACACACCATCAAATCTCTACAAACTAATACAGTAAATTAATAAAAAAAAAATTAAATTATGAAGTTCTTTTTCCCCTTTAACATTGCATACGTTATCTTGCAATATGAGAAAATTACATCAGAAGTTTTTAGACCAAAATAAATAAATAAACAAACTCCAATAAATCATCAATTTTAGAAAACCAAGTAATATATTGGAGTAATTTTTTTTTTTTAAAAAAAAAGCTTCCTAAGCGAATTTCATAGACATAAATAAATATATATATATTTATAGAAATAATTTTGATACATAAGAATCTTATTATTTTATACATTTAAGGATTTTTTTTTAATTTATCTAAATTAGAAAACATGTATATTTAGTAACTTCTTTAAATTATTTTCTTCATTTTTTTAAAAATTTTCCATATATATATTTTATGTAACAATGAATAGCATGATAAGATTTACTTGGGGGGTCCTATAAAGCAGTGTCTAAATGAGAATAACATGATATGTATTAAACGTTTATATTTACATTAAGTTAAATTAAAGAATATTATTATACTTTCCTTAATTTTAATTCCTATAATTATTAACCAATGTCATACATATATATTTATAGAAATAACTTTGATACACAAGAATATTATTATTTTATATATTTAACGATTTTTTTTAAAATTTATCTAAATTAGAAAACAATTATATTTACATTAAGTAACTACCATAAATAATTTTCTCCATCATTTTTAAAGTTTCCCATTTATATATATGTTTCATATAACCCTGAATATCATGATAAGATTTACTTGGGGTCTTATAAAGTTGTCTCTAAATGAGAATAACATGATATGTATTAATATACAAAACTATATAATATATGCTCAATAGAACGGCAATCCACGAGTGATGCTTGTGTTGTGAGACATTTACAGGTGTTTTCATGTGTTTCTTCCAATCCAAGCTATGCCATGCAACCTAATGTTGTAACTCAGAGGCTGTAGCATTCAATTTCACAAACTTGAAATTCAATTCTTCAAAAATGAAATAATAAAGGTTATCAACTCTTTCATTTTTTTAATAAAATTATAGAAATTAAGGACAGTATAATTATTTTTTTAATATCCAAGTTGCACCACTGTCACTTGTTAATAATTATAACAAAAAGAAGGAGAACATTATACAAACAATAATTCTGTAAATTTATTATAAAAATACTTTCGGTTACTTACCTTAGTGAAAAAGCTTGAAAGTGCTTTACCAGTCTTAAATTATAATATTTTAAGCATAAGAAAAAAATCCCTATAAATCTGGCATTGAATAAGAAATAAAGTAATCTATCAAAGTTTTTCTAATATAAACAAAGTTTTTCTAATATAAACAACAGTATCATATTCACATTTGATACTAAAGGATTGCATAGCTTTTCTTAAAAAAAGAAGTATTTTTCAAAAAGAAAAAAGGCAGCTAAAACAACAATTTTTTTTAGAGGCATGCAAAATGAATAAATAAATACATTTATAATTACTTCTACTCAAATCTTATACAGTGTGGTTTATGTCACATTATATTGTACATGTTTAAAACCATTCAAATATTACTATTTATCTTCCCCTAAAAAAAACTATTTTTAATATTATTATTATTTTTAAAATGGCATTAAAGAAAGAGTAGGAGGAGGATCAATGATGAACAACGCTCAATGAAGAATCATTGAATTCCCACCAATAAAGCTTTGATAAATTCACCAACCCAAATAGCTATTCTATATTTGATATTAATTCCTTCTCATGACATTAATGGAGCCCAACCTCTGACCACCATTATTTCTATGCTCTCAGCTCTCTTCTGCTCTGTCCTTCTTTCCTTCCCAATATAAAACCACCTTTCTATGTTTTGTTTCTTTCTCCTTTTTACACCCCTCTTCTCCCCAGACCTTAAAAAAACCTTCTTGGTTTCATTAAAAAAATCTTTGTTTTTTTTTTCTCTTTTACATAAAAAAAATGCTGTAAAAACTTGAACTTTACATGTTCTATGGTCAGAGACTTAGAGAGACTCAAAGACAAAAGTGCCTTCCACCTTTGGCTGTTTGTTTCTGTTGGCTTTTCTCTTCGTGAACCTGCAAACCAGACAAGGTGAGATCACATTCTTTCTTAAAGCCCCCACACAGATGCTCCATACTCCTCAAAATCTCACTTGTTATCCAAATAAGTAGTATTACTTTGCTCAGTTTTAGCCTAAAGTGAACATCTTTCGGTAGCCAAGCTCAGTTTTACACTTGGTGGTGTTGATTTAATGGAGTTGCAGAAGCTGTGAAAGTGTTTTCTAAGGTAGACCCAGAAACCATTTATGGCAATATCATGGTTTAGTTAAAAATATTCAAAGAGAAGCTTCTGGGTTTACTTTGTCTCACTCAAAAAAAAAAAATCTATATTTTTTTTTTCTTCCAAAAATGGGTTCTTGTTTATTTGGTTTGATACTTGTTACGGCATTGTTCATGGAGCCTTTGTCTTGTCAACAACAACAACAAGAACCCAATTCAGATGGGTACTTTGTCTCTGAGTTCTTGAAGAAGATGGGCTCAGATTCTTCCTCATTTTCTCGAAGCTACAACTTCTCTGTACCTGTTTGTAAATGGCCAGGAGTGTTCTGCGATGCTAAAGAAGAACATGTTATTGAGTTAGTAGCTTCTGGTTTGGGTCTCTCTGGTTCTATACCAGATACCACTATTGGAAAGCTGACCAAGCTTCAGACATTGGACCTTAGCAACAACAAAATTACCGGCATGCCTGCAGATTTATGGAGTTTAGGCTTTCTCAAAAGCCTCAATCTCTCTTCTAACCAGATTTCTGGTTTACTGCCTAACGACATTGGCAACTTTGGTCTTTTGGAAAGCTTTGATATTTCAAGTAATGACTTCTCTGGTAATATTCCTGAAACTATAGGCTCCCTTCTTAGTCTGAGGAGCCTTAAACTCAACCGGAATGGGTTCGACCAGAATATTCCATCTGGGATTCTGAAATGTCAATCACTGGTTCTAATTGATCTTTCATCAAATCGGCTAAGTGGGTCTCTTCCAGATGGTTTTGGTGCTGCATTTCCCAAGCTCAAAAGCTTGAATCTTGCAGGGAATGAGATTCGAGGCCGAGAGACTGATTTTCTGGAGCTGAAATCCATCACTACTCTTAATGTTTCCAGCAACCTATTTCAAGGTCCAGCCTTGGGGATGTTTAAGGAGCTAGTAGAAGTGATTGACTTGAGCAGGAACCGGTTCCAAGGTCACATTTCCCAGGTACAATTCAATACTAGCTATAACTGGTCACGTTTAGTTTATCTAGACTTGTCTGAGAATGAGATCAGTGGAGATTTTTTACATGATTTTGGTCAAGCACAAAATCTCAAACACCTCAATTTAGCTCACAACAGATTTGCTAAGCAGAAGTTCCCAAATATTAAAATGCTTTTGGGACTAGAATATCTAAATTTGTCTAGAACTAGTCTCATTGGTGAAGTTCCTAGTGAAATCTCACAGTTGAGTCATTTGAATACACTTGATCTTTCTGAAAACCATCTTGTTGGTCATATCCCATTTCTGACTGTAAAGAAGCTCCAGATTCTTGATGTCTCACAAAACAATTTGACTGGAGACATTCCAGTTTATCTTTTAAAGAAACTCCTTTGGATGGAAAAGTTCAACTTTTCCTACAATAACTTGACACTTTGTGCTTCTGAAATTCCCCTTGAGACTCTTAAAACAGCCTTCATTGGGTCATTGAACAGCTGCCCCATTGCTGCAAACCCGGCCCTTTTCAAGAAAAGATCAGCTTCCAACCGACATGGTCTAAAGCTAGCCCTGGCTTTGGCTCTCTCCATGGTATGCTTGCTTGCAGGGTTGCTTTTTCTAGCAGTTGGTTGCAGGAGGAGAAATAGATTGTGGGCAGTCAAGCAATCTTCTTATAAAGAAGAACAAACTATTTCAGGCCCCTTTTCATTCCAGACCGATTCTACGACATGGGTGGCTGATGTTAAGCAAGCAACATCTGTTCCAGTAGTAATTTTTGAGAAGCCATTGTTGAATATCACATTTGCAGACCTCTTATCTGCAACCTCAAACTTTGACCGAGGTACCCTTTTGGCTGAAGGTAAATTTGGGCCAGTATACAGAGGATTCTTACCTGGTGGAATACATGTAGCAGTAAAAGTTCTTGTCCATGGCTCTACATTGACAGACCAAGAGGCTGCAAGGGAGCTTGAGTATCTTGGCCGAATCAAACACCTAAATCTTGTTCCACTTACTGGATATTGCTTAGCTGGGGATCAGAGACTTGCTATTTATGAATACATGGAGAATGGGAACTTGCAGAATTTGCTTCATGATTTGCCACTTGGGGTTCAAACAACAGAAGACTGGAGCACGGATACATGGGAAGAAGATGAGAATACTGGGATCCAAAATGTTGGCTCTGAAGGGTTGCTAACTACATGGAGATTTCGCCATAAAATCGCACTTGGCACGGCACGAGCATTGGCATTTCTTCACCATGGCTGCTTTCCTTCAATCATTCATAGAGATGTTAAAGCTAGCAGTGTTTATCTAGACTACAACTTGGAGCCTAGATTATCTGATTTCGGATTGGCTAAGATTTTTGGAAACGGTTTGGATGAGGAGCTCGCCTGCGGATCACCAGGGTATGTGCCTCCAGAGTTTTCTAAGCCAGACATTGATTCACCAACATCAAAATCAGATGTCTATTGCTTTGGTGTTGTGCTTTTTGAGTTGCTAACTGGGAAAAAGCCAATTGAAGATGACTATCCAGAAGAAAAGGAAGCGAATTTGGTTGGTTGGGTTAGAGGATTGGTCAGAAAAAACAATGCTTCAAGAGCCATTGATCCAAAAATTCGTGATACAGGACCAGAAGAGCAAATGGTGGAAGCCCTCAAGATTGGCTATCTGTGCACTGCCGATCTTCCTTCAAAGAGACCAAGTATGCAACAAATTGTTGGACTTCTTAAAGATATTGAATCAAGTGGTAATAATAATCAATGAGCAAAATGAGTAGAGAAGGAGGGGAATCAATCAATACACTTTGGAGATTCTTGTCTTATTTTTCAGTTCTTTGTTTCTTTCTCATTTTCAATCTTGCCCTCTCTGATATGCCACAAGGGAAAATGTACAGCAGTCCTGTAACCTCTGTTTTGGACATGGTGCCTTTCTTTTTGGCCAACTTCTTTTTGGCTCTAATTTATATACACAGAATTTTGTTCCTTGAAAGATTATATTATTTGCATTATCCTAGTATTTATTTGGTTCAATAATTTATACATGTAAAAGCTTAAAAAAAATAAGTTCAAATATGTATTATTTCACCTTGTTTAAATGAACTTAGTTCTACTCACCTAACTTTTGGTATGTCTACCAAAAATCAAGGAATAAAGAGCTTCTCTTGGGAAAATCTCCATTATGATGCCACTTGTTGTTAACCCATAATCCTTACATATTTGTCCTCACTTTTCATAACCAAAATTCTAATCTACACAACAAGTCTATACTCTATGGTCTACATGGAGCCATATTCTTTAACCAATCTTCCATTATACACTATTTAAACCTTTTCAAACTTAAAAACTAACTACCCAGTTTTAAATTCATAATAAGAGTCACTCACTCTAAAAAGAAGTCTAGAAGATGTTGACTTATCCCACCACATTTTCCTTGTTATTATTATTTTTTTTTAAAAAGAGTAACTTTACATGTGACATGAGACTACACAAAATTGTATGTTGTCATTTCAGTACAGATGAATTCAAGTAGCTTTCCATGTCTTTTACCATGGGAGCAAAAGTTACAACACTTTTTCACCAATGGCAATGTTCTTTAATTTTTAATTATGTTGTCACACATATGAATTATTTACTTTATTTTATTCGTATGTGACATGGAACGTGATCATGTGGACCCTCCTTGGTTTAGAGAGGTTTCTTTGTATAGTATAAGGCCTTGAATAAATGAGTTCATCCAAGTCTAGGCATGCTTCTGTGACCTCTATTCATTCATTTCCTTTGGTGGACCACTTATTAGCTTTTGGTTACTACGTATGAACTTTGTGGTTGTGCATTTAATCTACTAACCAATGCACCTACTTTACACTTTTTAGACTCTTTCAGTATGCCTAATCGGCTCCATATTTACATCTCAAATGGAAAATTTCAGGGTATATGCCCTCTAAAATGGTGAAATTTAAATAAAATGCTTCCATAACTTACTATCTAAAAAATATGACATTCCAATATTTTTGTCCAAAATACCCTTGGCATAAACCATTCTCCATCTCTCTCTAACTTGGACGTCTCTCTCTCGCACCCTCTCTTTCTCTCTCACTCGGTCATCTCTCTCTCTCTCGCTCTCTCTTACAGATCCCTCTCTCTCTCGCTCACGCATTTTCTCATCACAAACTGAGGACCACTCCGCCGTTGACCACCATCATCTCTGTCCACGGTAAGGTATTTTTTTAAAATAAAAATTGAACCGTGACTTGCATTAAGTTGAATATGGTATAATGTAGTTATGAAATTTAAAGATTTTACTCTCTATTTTGCAAAAACATTGCTTGAAAATGAGTTTGATTCTATCTGCATTGTTTTGAAAGAATGAGTTTTATTTCTCTGAAATTTTGTGTTCAGTCAATGTTTATTCGATGTCATTTCGATGCTTAATGGTGATTCGATGACATTAAATTTATGTGTGTATTTTTGAATATGTTCAATCTTGGTTAATCAATGCTGAATTATTGCTTAATCGATGCAAAATCAATGCATCTATAAATATAGATGATGTTAAATCGATATGGTTGCGATGCTTGCTTAGTTTCAATTTTCATATGATAAAATCGATGTTATTTCGATGTTATATGTTTGATTGATGCCATATCGATGCTAAATCGATGCCATTTCGATGCTAATTCGATGATATCAATTTGTTATCTGTTAAAACGTTATTCAATGCTATTTTGATGAGATATCAATATTTGCTTTATTGTAGTTAATATCAATAACGGTGACTTTTCGATGATATTTTGATACATATGCGATGCTAATTAAATATTTAGATTTGTTGATTGCTGCGATGCTATATCGATGCACTGTTTTTTTTTTTTTTTTTGTAATTTGACTTAATTTTTTTTTTTTATATATATATTTTGTAGATGCCACCCAAACGTATCCTGCCACTTGAGATCCCCATTGAGGATTACATTGGTCGTCTCACCTATAGGGGTTCCGAGAGGCTAACTAAATTGAAGAAAATGGTTGAGGAGCATGGATTGTTGGAGAGGGTGAAGGAGTTTGTTTTTGGACCATTTCACAGCCCCTAATTTTACGTTCTCTGGGGCAATGGTGCACACTATACTTTTATTGAAGGTCAAGTCTCCGGGGCAATGGTGCACACAGATTGTGGTGTATTCATGATCAAGCACTTGGATTTTGTTCTTAAAGACATTCTCCTATCACAAGCGATTGATGACCACATTCAGTACTCTAGGGATAAATTATGCGTAGATATTTTTTTTTATGAGAATGTGTATCTGTGAACTTTCAATACTATTAGAACACTAATTTTGATTTCTGCATCGCATTGTATATAAACAATACAAAATCAATGTTATACCGATGGTATGTCGATGCTAACAATGTGTAACCAAACTGTATTATATAATACACGATGAAAATGCGATGAAGAATTGATGTCACTGCAATGCTTTTGACTTAAACACTTGAATTTATACCTGCAAATGAATCTATGCTACTTTGATGGAGGATCGATGGTATATCGATTATAAAAGATGTAAATAATATATTCAACACTAATGGGATGCCATTTCGATGATAAATCAATGCAGAATCGATGCTAATTCAATGATGATTCCATTTCCAAACATAGATATAATAAATTTGATGCTATCGATGGCAATTCGACGCAATGTCGAGAATTCAATGGTAAAAGACATGAAAAGAGGACTATCACACGATGCTATGTCGATTTACAATTGTTGCTTCCCAACATTTAAAATAACAAACTCCAATTTGATAATAATTCAATGCCATTTCGATGCTAAATCGATGGCATACATGTTGCAAATTTACATTTAAAAAATTATAAGTCTTGAAGGCATTTTTATATGACAAATTATTAGTCTAACAAAGTCCATCATTACACAAATTAAAAGTTTAACAAAGTCCATTAGGCAATATCGATGCTGCTGGTTGGTAATTATACGCAATCCATTTTCGATGCTAATTCGATGTCATTTTGATGTTGAAACACACCAACATATATGGCATCATCATACCATCGATATTGCATCGCAAATAATTCCCAAATTCTATTCTCGTCTCAGCATCGAAATTACATTGCAGGAGCATTGATGTGGCATTGCTTCTAGAGGCTGTCTAGCACGCTTACGTAATTGCATCGCATTTTCATTGATTTGGCATCGTTATACATACATATTTCCAGATCTGTCAGATTCGAAGATTAAATAAAAAATGCAGAAAAAAATACCACACACTAGAACAGTTCGAAACTAGTATCTAACTATGCCATTTCATATTCATAAGTAGATAGAAGGAGAGGATACTTACTCATGAATTTTTGTCTTAAAAAACGCCAAGAATGAAAATTTCTTCACAATAAATGAAACTTTCAGATCTGAGCAAAACACAAATGGCCATTTTGTTCAGTATATTTCGACTATTTCAAGTTGGGTTGCTGCAATTTTTACAATGTAAGGTGCGTGAATGGATGGAGAAGGAGAGAGAGAGAGAGAGAGAGAGAGAGAGAGAGAGAGAGAGAGAGAGAGAGAGAGAGAGAGAGAGAGAGAGAGAGAGAGAGAGAGAGAGAGAAGGAAATGTGTTAGATGTTAAAATCTGAGAATTTTATATGAAAAGGGTATTTTTGTCCAAAACATGGTTGGGGGTACATTAATGGGATGAGTGTTTATGTTGGCATATTAAAAAATTTCCCAATGTTATGATGCATATAGCTTGAAATTTTGATTTGATTGAAGGGTTTATTTTATGTTCTTACAATTTTGGCAACCGAAACTAAGACATGTTATTTTTGTTCCTATTTGACAATCATAAGATTAATTGTGGAATTTTTAAAATATAATATTGTTGTCTGTGTTTTCACCAAAAGACACGTGGTAGTCATTAGAGGAGTAATTAAGCTCCTCGAGTGCTAGTGAGGTTTTGTACTATGATCTGGCCAGATGTGGATGTCTCTGAGTGAGGCCATGCCCCGAGGTCTGTCCTCGAGGTGCGGATGTCTCCAAGCGAGGCCACGTCCCGTGACCCGTTTCCAAGGCGTGGATGTCTCTAAGTAAGGTCATGCCCCAAGGACCATTCAGGTGGTCCTCTCGCTTTCTTCATTCGCCAATCCCCCAGGTCTAGGATTCTTGTCCTCAGACATGGAGTAGGTGTCAGGTATCAATCGCCGCAACTGTGGCCCACCAGAAGTTCGTCTGGAAACTTTTGGTGAGCTTCGAGTAGTGGTGTCGAGATCGTATACTCAACAATCGACATTTCCCACAACACCGCCTGACATGGGCGAATGTGCGCCGTATCCTGACACGGTCAGATACCTGTTCCCCGTAAGGTTGGTAGACAACTTTCTGCAAATGGTCCTATGTAATCTGCATGGTCACATGGTCTTTATTAGAGCATCCCTTGTAATTGATTAGTAGTTTAATCCCCAAATAATGAGGAATGTTATATTAATTTTCCATTAAGGGCATTAATGACCCAGGCCTCTATAAATAGGGTTGGGGTATCTCCTTGTAAAAGGTTTAGATTTTTGGCTAGTTAAGCATTGTAAACTCAGAGCAATATATATGTTGCCTGAGACTTCATTGAAGCTTGCTCAAACAAGCTTCAAACTCACTAATACAAAAGAATCGTGGACTGGGGCTCTTTTATAGCCTGAACCATGTAAAACCTCTGTATTATTTTCATCTAATTTTTGTCAAGTTCTTAGATTAGGTTGATGATGAAAAAAGTAGTCAACATTTTGGTGCTTTCATTGAGAGCCTAAAAAAAGCTTGAAGAAAATGACCATGGTGACCACTAGATGGAACGCAGTAGATGATGAGGCTCCTCCCACCGGAGCTGAGGGAGGAGAAACAAGTCGTCCACCTCCACAAGACCTCTCGAAGATGGTCTAGGAGGATTACGATGAGAGCGTTAAATACGACGGCATAGACGACGGTGGCGATGACAAATATTATGAAGAGGATTATCCTCAACCTATGGACATGGAGGACCCACCACAGGTGGTGGTGCTTCATGACCAGGTAGCTACCCAGTAGCAAAAACTCGATGCCTAGGAGGGAAATATTGCCTCTTTACAAGAGATGATTAATGCAATGAGGGCCACTCTGGCAGCCCAAGGGCTACGAGTGGACCCACATGGAAAAGTATCATTTAGGCAGCCAGCTGGTGTGCCACCCATGCACCCAGCTGGACTGCCACTTGTTAACGCAGCAGGTGTGCCTCCCGAGCACCTAGCTGATGTGTCGCAAGATCCGCTAGCTGGTGTGCTACCTACGCACCCAGCTGAAGCTGGAGCCCCACCTGCACCACAAGAGCGTGGCAAAGACGAAATCAATGACCTGCTCCAGGTTAAAAAAAGGTCGTCGAGCCCCCGAACAGAATAAGACTCCGAGGCTAGTGAGCAAGAGTAAAGGGAAAGGTGCCCGAGGACATCGTCAAGCTGGCAGCGCCCGTGGAGCCGAAGTCGTTCTGCCTAGGCGCGCCAAGATGAACCGCGATGGGCCTGGAGGTGGTGTCCCCCCCAGCACCTCTCCAGTCTTGTAGAATTCCTGGCTAAGGGGCCAACTGGAGGAAAGTCTCTGTTAACCGAGAGCAAGTCTTCAGCATCTCGGTCAATAACATAAACATTGAGTTCAACGGAGAGACTGAAGTAGGATATCTTGAGGATGGGGGTTGCCACCAAGGTTAACCAGACCTCCGAGATGGCTTAAATGCTCGTAGGGGTATAGTAGCTCCTGGGAGCAGCCTCAGGGGAAGAGATCAGCCAAATCTCTGGGACAATCTTAATGCCCGAAAAAGAGAACACTTGGCACATAGTGCCAATCAAGACCGCAACCCTCTCTGCGTGGAACTTGAGAGATTAAAAAATATTATGCTAAAGATGGCCCAAAGACAAGGCCATGAATACGACTCAGAGGATGAGGATGGGGAGTCGTGTGCTCCCCACATAGTGGAAGCCCCGTTATCCTAAGGCTTCAAGATGCCAGTCATCATATCTTATTATGACAACATGGATCCCATCGACTATTTGTCGAAGTTCAATTGATTAATGTCGGTGCATCGTGTCTCCGAGTATGCGAAGTGCCACGTGCTCCTGTTGACCTTGACGAGACCAGTGGATGAGTGGTTCAAGAAGCACAAAATGGGGTCCATTCATTCCTAGAACCAGCTGTCATCCTCATTCCGAAGATAGTTTATGGCGGCTAGGAAGGTGAGCTTTGAGGTCAACGCCTTGGCCAACATAAAACAAGGACCCCTCAAAATCCTCAAGGCCTACTTCAAGTGCTTCAAGGAAGAATCCCCTAGGACTAAGAGAGTCGATGACGACCAGTAGTTGATGGCCTTGCAGGCAGGCATCTGTGCAGGGTCTCCATTGTGGGATGCCTGTTGGGGTTTTATGCCCTAATTAAAACCCAATTTCTTTGTAATCTCATTTATTATCAATAAAATACTAGAAATCAATTTTTGACTTGGTCAATCACTTTGCTCACATGTTTTATTTTCATGATTATTTGTTTAATATAAACTTCTATTAAATCCCGAGCATATAGCTAATCGTATCTATAGTGACGTAATCACAGTGGAATATAAATATGATTATATGTTCAAACATAAGTTAGTCCTAAGATTAGTCAGTGCACATGATTTACACTGACTTGTCAATCTATGATATGATCTACTTACACATTGTAATGTTATGTTCTTTCCAGAACATTAGCAAAGTAGATAAGATCAGATGTATTTGTTACAACGGACTGGACTGATATTGACAGTAGATAGGATAAGTAAACATACTGTTATTATCTATTCTAGTCATATCATATAGTTGACCATAGGTCAATTCAATCTCAATTCTGAGTGGTTAGATTCTAACTGATTGTATTATTTGAGTTCTTTGACTTGTTCGTTACCAGCTTACCCTACGGACTAGCCCATACTTACATCTTGGGAGCTCGATAGTATAATTGAGTGGGAGTGTTAATCATAGATATGAACATTTATAACTTCTGATGAAGAACTAAAATGAAGGTTTCCTTTTAGTTTGGTTCAAGGTGCTAAATGATAGAGATCTTACTTCAGTAATTAATATTAGTTTACTGACATATAATTTGCAAGGAACTAAGTGTTTTAAGGATAAAATACAATGAGGGGTTGTAACGCCCCATGTCACTATGACTGCTTCCTGGAATGACGAATGACCCTGCAAACTAACACGAGTCTTTCCAGCGTGCTTTGTCCTCACTTGCATGCTTCTTGGTAAAACTTCCCCAGAGGTCACCCATCATGAGACTACTCCAGGTCAAGCACGCTTAACTTTAGAGTTCTCAAGTGATGTGCTACCGAAAAAAGATGCATCTTGTTGGCATAGGTAGTACCCATCAATCCATATAAGCCCCCTTCAACTGTGTAGTCCCATACCTACACAGTCTTAGAATCATTACACTTGACCTTCCCCAGGCGATGTGGGATTGCACAGCTTTTACTCGGTCTTTCCCCCTGCGGATCACGGGATTCTGACTGTCACAGGGGTAAAATAGTATTTTAGTCTCATCTCATTATAGACCGTCTATAAAGGATTGAGTGATAATTATGGTTGTAACAATGGATAATTAATAACATATCTAAATTTGTTATAGAGCATTCTATGAATTCAAGAGTGCAATTATGAGTCTTTAGTGGAGTCACGAAGAATTAATAAGTTAGTAAATTTATTTGTTAAATTTATGATAACTTATTGGAGCTTGATTTCATAGGTCCATGGTCCCCACTGTACCTTGGATAAAATCATCTGGATAGTCTCAATTAATTGATTTAATTATCAATTAGAATTATCAAAGTTGACCAGGTCAATTTTGGATAGTTTCACAGAGTTTTACAATTTAGAGAAGAAAATATATTTTAGGGTAGATTTATTAATTACGACAAATTGGTGTCTAAATTAATAAATAATTTTAAATAAATGTTCAAATTATAAATAATTAATTTGATAAAGGATTTGAATAATTATTTAATTTATTAATCAATAGAAAATAATACAGGCCTTGATTTTAAGTCCAACGGGCTTATAATTAAATGAGAAATTTCACGGGCCTAAAGCCCATGATAATTTCGACCTAATGGCTGATATTATATATTATTTTATTGATTTTTTAATAAAAATAAATGACCTAATTGAGCCTATAAAATGAATGCTAAGTGAGAGTTGAAATTAGATTATTGAAAGACTATCTGACAAAAGATTAGAAGATCTATTCTTCATGCTCTAGGTTTTATATTCTCTCTACAACATAAGTCATTTTATAAGCCTCGATATTCTCTTCTATTCTTCTTCTCTTTGTATCTATCTCATGTGTTGAGAATTTCCCACTCTAGTCTAGGTGATTCTAAGGATACTTTGGAAGGATGTGAAGAAATTTGAAGATCGGTTCAGTTTCTTGGTGATACCCTGTGAGAGAAAGGATTCAAGGGTTAGAGAAACTGAATGAATGACTAATACATTTCGCTGCGTATAATGTAAGTGTTCTTATCATTATCTCTATTTAAATTCAATTGTAGAAACATGTTCTAGGTCGTCTTATATTAATGTGTTTAATATATGATTTACATGAAAATAATTAAGATCATGTATAAGTTTTCCTAACAATGCCCTCTAGCGGAGGGGATGCCGCAAGCTCGATGACTTCATTCATCGAGTATAAGAATATATAAACTGGGAGGATGCCCAGAATGGAGTGTTTGGCGGACCCGTTGCTTTCCTGGCTCCGTTGACTCCGAGCCCCGTAGCTCTAGGGACCCAGTACCCACCTTACACTCATGTCCAACAAAGTGTGGTGAGCGCCCCACAGTTTAGCCCATCTATCCAGTCAGTTGGTTTTAGTGCCATGCCTCGTGCTGGCTTCAATGCCACTCCGGCGGTATATGGATTCGCGCCCACTAGGAACAGTGCTTTTCAGCCTGCATTCAGTGCTAGAACTGTGACTCCAGCGCAGTCAGCTGCACCTAGCAGGATCCCCAGTGGAAATAGGCTCGGGGCAAAGGCAAGGGCAAAAAACCCATGGGAGCTGGAGCAGCTTCAGCAGGACAAGGAGCGACCCCCGAGAAGAAGTATGTCTCACATTCCTCAGAGTATATGGACCTGGTGGACTCTTGGGAGAACACTTTCTTGGCCACGGAACAACACGTCCACAACTAGAAATCGCAACCCATCTAGAGGGACAGGGAGAGGAGAGATTCCAACAAATTTTGTCGGTTCCATAATGATGTGGGGCACCACACCAACAAGTGTCAAAAACTCAAGGATGAGATTGAGAATCTCATCAAGCTAGGGTATTTTCACCAGTATGCTCGGGGTGGAGCATGCCCAGATTAGGCCCCAGCCGCAGGAGTGCCTCCACAGCAGGCAGCTCCGCAGGCTCTGGGCGCAGCACCAGCAGCCCTACAACAGGTAGTCCACGAGCCTCCCCCAGTGACTGAGACAGTGGGAACTATCTTTGGAGGACCCCACTTTGGGGGCACCTCCCAGAGTTCACATAATAGATATGTGCGAGCCCTAAATCACGACAACGAGATACTGACATTAACTCAATTGCTAGCACTGATGCCTAGGATGATTGACCAAGTCATCACATTCTTCGAGGAAGATGCTTGGAGGGTCCATTTTCTCCACCACGATCCTTTTAGTGGTCGAGAGTCAGATTTCCAACATTATGGTGGCTTGGATCCTGGTGGACAATGAAAATTTTGTGAAAATCTGTTTAAGTCTGCCTACGAGAAGATTGGCCTGACCATGAGTGACTTGTCCCCATGCACTTTGACTCTATACGGGTTCTCGGGGGAAGGTCTCATTCCGATGGGGTAAATCAAGCTGCTCGTGACGCTTGGAGAAGTTCCTCGTCAAGCCTTCAAGTACTACACCTTCGTTTTTGTGGACTGCTCCTCAGTGTATAAGGCCATCTTGGGGCGTCCTAAAGTTCACCACGGAGGCGAGAATCAACACCGTCCACGAAGACCTGAAGGAGGCCAGGCAGTGCTACAACATGTGCCTCAAGCAATCATTGATGGTGATTGAGGCAACAGCCCCCGAGCAACCTCCTCTCGAGGAGGAGGAGGTACAAGCTATTCAAGCAGAAAAACCCGATGAGTTAGACCCCAGGGTTCAAAAAGAGAGGGTTGTTGAACCCATGGAGAAATTCGAGGAGGTAATTCTTGACGCCTCCCTCCTCGACAGGAAAACCAAGGTCGGAAAAAACCTCAAGGCGGATGTAACGTTCCAAATTACCTAATAAGGCTTAGGGCCTTGATTAAGGGGCCAGGATGGAAAATTATGGAAAATTATGTGTTTATGTGATATATATGTGTATCATTATATGATTATGTGAGTTATATTATAATATGACTTGATATGCATGTTTAGGTGTATTAAATATGCATGTGGGCCCGTTTTTTATTAAAAGGGAAATTTTTCGTAATTTGGCCTGTTATGGGTATATTTGCCATATATGTGATATATGTGTGAGACCACATCATTATGTGGATATATTTGGGTTACTCGGCACGAGGCGATCATAGGGAGCAAGCTAGTGAGAAAGTCACAACGGGGTCAAATATCGAGCTCGGGTTGAGCCTAGGGGTAATTTAGTGACTTATTACATTACTGGGATTGATCGGGTAATGGGAAATTATTTGGTAATTATTTGAGGGTATTGGAAGTAACAAGAATTATAAGGCGTTAGTTATGAGTAACGAGATGTGTGGCAAAAGACAAATTTGCCCTTGGGGGCACTTGAGGATTAAGATAGACTTAAGGGGTAATTTGGACTTTTGGCTAAGGGATATACATGGTTTAGGATGCTGAGACTCTAGAAGGAAACAGAAGGAAAAGAACACAACAAGAACTCTCATCTCTCTCTCATTCGGCTCTCTCTCCCTCTCTATGGTCCTTGAAGATTTTGATGAAACCTTGAGGATTTTAGGCTAAAAAACTGGTGGATTGGACTTGCTGTGCTAGGGGATTAGCTCAAGACTGAACATATCTCAGAGGTAGGGGCCTGAGCTTAATCCATTATGTATATTTTGCTGAACTTTGCTGGAATTATAGGTTTGCATGTGAAATGGCTTCTAAGATTGATTTTGGGTGTTTGATGAGTGTATGGAGTTGTGTTGTGGATTTGTTGTGATGTTTAGGCTATAAGGATAAGAATTCTAGGCTTAATTCTGAGTTTGGCTAGTGTTTGGGGTATGAATTATGGGTTTAGGCTCGAGGAAAAACACAGAAAATAGCTAGAATTTCTGGATTTGGGGGCTCGGGCTGCGACCCTATTCTTCAGGCGCCGCGGCCCGCGTGCTCGAAGAGGTTGGAGAAGCCTTTGGTTTGCCTAGGCGTCATGTCCGTTGAGGAGCGCGCCACAGTCTGTGTCCTCCAGTAGGGAGGGCCTCGCCTCTAACCAAGTAGCGGGCCGCGACCTTAAATAGAAAGAAAATGGGAATTAAGGTTTTAAGGCTTGGGAACTCGAATGTTAAGGCTCAGGAAGAATTGTACTACGTGGTTTAGTGGAATTCAAGGTCTCGAAGGATAGATTAATATTCCGAAGTTATTTATTGGTTTAGAACTTGATGGATGGTTATTATGAATGCGTTGTGACTAGGTTTTCAATGAGGCTCGAGTTAGAGGACTGTGCTCGAGATTGCAGTATTCAGATAGCTCGGGACACATGTAAGAAAACTGTTGTACCCGTAGAGTAGGGCGTGTCCCTATTGTTTGTATTGTAGGGTGCGACCCTAATGTTTATGTTTAGTATGGGTTTAATTATCTGTGAATATTATGTATGTTTATGAATGAATGACGAGGCCAAGAACGAAGAGGGTCGGAAACGGCGAAGGCCAAGAACAACAAGAAGCCGAGTACGGAAAGGGGCCGGGATCGGCTTTGAGCACGCTGAGTGCAGGCCGCTAGGGCGAGACCCTCTTAGGGTGCTGTATCCACCCGTTTGGTGAAGATCGTGAACCCAGGGCCTGGTAAAGCACCTGGGATGGCATAGGCCGCTATGTATTTAGCTCGTTGGCTGCTTTGCTATATACTGCTGAATGTTATGTTATATGTTATATGTTGAGTTTTCTTGCTGGGCTTCGGCTCATGGGTGCTCTATGGTGCGAGTAAGGGCAAAGGAAAGGTCGACCAACCATGAATACGGAGAGCATAGAGGGATGGGTACATGTTCGGCCTGCCTGGCTGCCATGACCAGGGTTATTTTGGGAAAAATGTATTATAATGGTTATTTTGTCGCTTAGGTCGACCTTAATTGTATTTTTGAGTTGTAATGTATTTTCTAATCAGTATTTTGGGATCCCAACTGTATAACTTTCTAAGATTTCAATGAATGACCAAATTTTTATACTAAATGTCTTTAAACGAGTTTAACGATTAGCGAGCTAATGACACATTTTTAGCTCACATAGTAATGACTCTAAGGAAGTAGGGCGTTACAGGACCTGTATAGATTTCTCTGACCTCAACAAGGCATGCCCAAAGGATTGTTTTCCTTTGCCGAAGATAGATCAGATGGTCAACGCCACCTCCGCATACGAACTCTTATCCTTTATGGACGTGTACTCGAAGTACAACTAGATTTCCATGCATGTCGCAGACCAAGAGCACACCAGCTTTCGAACTGATAAGGGCATGTACTGCTACCAAGTGATGTCCTTCGGGCCCAAAAATGCTAGTGCCACCTATCAAAGACAAGTAAACCGTATGTTAAAAAACCAATTGGGTCGGAACATGGAGGTCTATGTTGATAACAAGCTGGTCAAGTCTAGGATGGCCCTCGACCACGTGAAAGACTCGACAGAAGTGTTTACGGTACTTTGCAGGTTTAGGATGAAGTTGGATCCCCAAAAGTGCACTTTTGGAGTTGCCTCTGGGAAGGTCCTGGGTTTCATTGTCAGTGCTTGAGGAATATAGGAAAACCCCAAGAAGATCAAAGCTCTGGTCGAGATGCCACCCCCCGCAAGCATAAAGAAGTGCAGAGCCTCACTGGGAGGATAACAGCCCTAAGTCACTTTGTCTCCAAGGAAACTTATAAATGCATACCGTTCTTCAACATACTCTGAGGAGGTTAGAGGTTCGAATGGACGGAGGAGTGCGAACATACATTCCAATAGTTAAAGGCACACATGTCTAACTCACTGATCCTCTCAAAGCCCGTAGATGGAGAACCCATCCTCCTCTATATGGCTGTCTCATAGAGTGCCATCAATGTCGCCTTGGTGCTAGAGGAAGGTCGTGTCCAACATCCCGTGTACTATACAAGTAAGAGACTCATCAGGGCGGAGTCCTGATACCTGCTTATGGAGAAGTTAACCTTTTGCCTAATGGTGGCTTCTCGGAAGCTAAGACCCTATTTCTAGGCACATCCCATCAAGGTCTTCACTAACCATCCCTTGTGGCAAGTCCTTCAGAAGCTAGAGTCATTCAGTTTGACATCACGTATCACTCGAGCACTGCCATCAAGGGACATGCACTGGAAAATTTCATCGTCGAGTGCACGGGAAACCATGAGAGACCTGGGGATGCCCCGGTGGCTGGGCCTACATGGAAGTTGTACATAGATGGATCTTCCAATGAAAACAGAGCCGCAGTGGGCCTAATCTAGGTATCCCCCGAAGGGCATAGGGTTCATAGTGCCCTGAGGTTTGGATTCGACACCTCCAACAACGAGGCTGAGTACGAAGCACTTATTGATGGGCTCCGAGTAGCTCTGGAGCTCAAGGTCGAGGCCTTCAAGATCTTTAGTGAATCATAGCTCGTAGTCAACTAGGTACTTGGAGAGTACCAGGTCTAAAGGACAAAGATGGATACTTACTTGGAAAAAGTCCAAGGAATGCTACATAGCTACAAGAAATTTACCATACGACAAGTGCCACGGGAAAAAAATTCTAATGTTGATACCCTGGCTAAGCTTGCTACAACCAAGGACATTGAGTTAATCAACATGGTCCCTATTGAATTCTCAGCCTCTGAGGTGGTAGAAGCGGTCCAGCCCCAGGATGGCTGGATGAAGCCCATTGTGAAGTACCTTGTCTTTAGCGAGTTATCGCAGGACAAGAAAATAGCTCGAAAGCTGCTTTATCAGGCACCCCGGTATGTCTTCATGGACAATAATCTGTATAGGCAAGGATATTCATTCCCCTTACTCCGATGTGTGTCCAAGCAAGAAGATAGTCTTATACTCCGGGAAGTACATGAAGGCTTTTGCGGGGACCACGCTGTGGGGAAGAGCCTCGCCAAGAAAATCTTGAGACAAAGGTACTTCTGGCCCACTATGAATGGAGATGCGATGGACTGCGTCAAGAAATGTGACAATTTCCAACGCTTCACCAACATACCCTGACCTCCTCCAAATGAGCTCACTCAGATGACAAGTCCTTGGCCTTTCGCAGTCTGGGGCATTGACCTTATCAGGTCTTTACCTGTAATGCCCCACGTCACATTGCCTGCAACCTGGAATGACGACTGACCCTGCAAACCAACACGAGTCTTTCCAGGAAGCAGCTAATGTGACGTGGGGCGTTACAGTTGGTATCAAAGAACAGTTCATGTGCATGAAGTTCTCCTTGATACACACGCACAAGCTCCGAATCTAACCGCCAATGTAAGTGTTTATGTTTATGTTTATAGCTAACGTTTTAGCCATTATGTTTTCAGTTATAATGGATGGAGCCTTGACCTATCAGGATATCCGAGCCATTAAGGCATTGAAAAAGATTAGAGAGCCAAGGAATATTGTAGGAGTGTTAGAAAGAATCACTCAGAGATTAATCTTATTCCACAAGGAGATAGTTCACCTTCAGACTACTAAGCAAATTATGATGAGAGCTACGGAGCAATATGTTCTAGTAATTAGGCTTTTTAAAGATTTTCCTTCTGTAATTTCAACATTAGAAGAAATATGGGAGACTATAGATGATGATGGTGACTTACCGGTAGCCATGAGATATTATTTTCTCATACTTAGGTTCACCTCTAAGTTCGAATTTCAATTCACTAATGAGCAAAATCATAGAATCTTTATGAATCTTCCTCGAGGTAATTTTGAGGCTCAAGATAATGATGAGTATGAAGAAGTAGATGATGATATGTTAGATGAAGGGTCAGACGTAGAAGATCCTGATTTTTAGATTTACCCTAGTTATGTTAGTTTAGTTATTTATTTATTTATTTTGCATTTATGATTGTACTTAGTGAAAATCTTTTCCAAATGAATATTATTGTTATTTTTGAATGTAATGACCCAACTATTTCTAAGACTTTGGACAATTAAAACTACTAGACATAGCTACTACTTTGAAGAAAACATACATAAGAAATAATAATAACTTTATATTAAAATTCCAAAATAAATATTACAAAATAGAATGTAAAATATGGTATGGGTACCCATTGTTTAAAACATAAAAACATTGTTTGATAAAACATAAAAGCATAAACTTTAAATACTAGTTGAGGAATTACATCAAAACATAATATTTAAAAGACTAAAATAAATGTCATCCTCGATCGACACACAATCCATCCATTCCATTCATCCTCAACACACAAGCCAAGCTACCAGGGAACCTTCCGCCTCCGTATCTGACTTCCTGCATCACACTAAAAAAAATATAAAGGAATGAGCCTAATGCCCAGCAAGGAAAATCTACCAAAATCATACATCGTAAACATGAGCATAAAACTACATCATATACTATAAAACATAAGACTATCTAAAACATATATCATATATCATAAGCATACACTATAAAATATATGACTATAAAAACATCTATTACAATGGCCATCATACTTCTTGGGGCTTGCTAGCTAGGCAATCATATGCCCATACATTTACGGGGCTTAGTTATCTAAACAAGTCATATAAATTTATGGGGCTCGTTATCTAAACAATCATATGCCCAAGGAATGTTAGTGAGACTTGTTATCTAAACAAGTTATATGTTTGTTATCTAAACAAAACATATACTAAAAAACATATCATACATATATCATAGAATAAACATAACATAACATAAATGTAATACCCCGAAATCCCTAATGTGGTTTAATGGATGGATTAATAGGCCAGGAGGGCCATAATTGATTTATTATTCCATTAAACTATTATATGCATGCTTATGTGAATTATATTATAATATGATGTTAAATGCATGCATGTGGGTTCACATTTCATTACAGGGGTATTTTAGTAATTTGGCCCGTTAAGGGCGCAATTGTATATTTGTATGCATGTTGGTGATATATTGTTGAGGCCACATTATAATGTTGATTTGTTCGAGTTATTCGGCATGAGACGATCTTTGAGTGCAAATTAGCGGTTTAGTCATAACGGGATTAAGTTCGAGGCTCGGGATGAGTCTCTGGATGATTTTAATGATTAGAGCGTTGTCAGGGATTAAAGGGTAACGAGATATGAATTATTGGTATTTGAGACTATCGAGAATAGCGGGAATTGGAGAACATTAATTATGATTAACGAAATAGGTGGGAAAGGACGATTTTACCCTTGGGAGCCTTTAGAAACCTTTATTTGACCTAGGGGCATTTTAGTCTTTTCACCCCTAGGATTGATATATGCCATTGAAGGCTGTAGAACTTGCAAGAAATAGAGCATAGAAAACCTTCTCCCGTGCATCCTTTCTCCTTCATTTTCCTTTGGAATTCTTGACCTCAATTTGAGGAAACAAGCTAGGAAATCAAAGGTGGGAGCTTAGGAACTTGGTTCATCCATTGAAGAGGACTCAAATCCCACTTGGGGTAAGAATTCATCCATGAATTTTAGGTGTACTCTATTTTTTCTTATGATTTTTCAGTTGAGAATTTGGGGTGTCTAGTTGGGAATCAATGGAAGTTTTTGAGTAAGATTGATTGGGTTTTGATGAGGTTGTGATATGTATGAAGTTTAGGGGTTGAATTTGATGTTTGGGTGATGTTTGGGATTGGTTTGGAAGCTTAGATTTTAGGGGAAGTCACAAGGAAGAAACCAAAAAGATTCTGGTCTGTAGTTGGCGTCGCAGTACCATTCCTGGCGCCCCAGCGCTAGGCAGGGCAGAGAGCTGGGTCTCTCTGACTTGAAATAGCACCTCAGCGTCACCTGGCAGCGCTAGTCCATTTTTCAGCAAGCCTATTTTAGGGCTCGAGATGACTTTTAAGGCTTGGGGATGGGTTCCTTTACCGCGTTTGGGTAGATTGGGAGTCCTGAGAGTGCGGGATTGATCCCGGGAGTGTGGTTTTAGATTGTGAACCATTTATTGATTTACTTTATCCAATTGGTTATGACTAGGTGACCTCTAAGGAACTAAAGAGCAGATCGTTCTCAAGGGTCGTTCTTTTATTAGTTCTCGCTCGAACTCGAGGTAAGAAAACTGCACCCTATGTATATGACATGTGTGGTTATTATAGAGGCATGTTGATCATTAAATGTGGACATTGATTGCATATTAAATGCTTAGAAAATCTTGCTTACTTGTGTATGGTACTGACTATTCAAAATCGGCACTGGTCGTGTGTTACTGACCTAAGAGTCAGAAACGGCATAAGTGTCAAGAATGTAGAGCCCATAAAAGATTAAATCTAATCGACATTAGCATTGAATAACTCATATGGAGCATTAATGCTGGACCGACCCTAAGTTCGATGCAAATTATAAGCGCTTGACTAGTCTATGACTAGTTACTCAGAGCCAGGGCCAAAGGCCTAGGTGATTGTTGTCACATGGCTAAGGGAACAGAATCCCACAGTTGTGACTCTATGGTCACTCGGTAGGTTTATGATGGTGACTATTTCATCAGATACCTATCTTGTTAAAGCTAGTGATGTGATCACTTATTGGTAAAGGGAACGGAACCCACCTAAGTGACTTTACGATTGTCACTCCTTTATTTTGGACTGAAAGTCCTAAATGATTATTATGATCATTGTTGATATTATATTCATGCAGTATTGAGTTTTATTGCCGGGCTTCGGTTCATGGGTGCTATGTGGTGCAGGTAAAGGGAAGGAAAAGCTCATCCAGCCTTGAGTGGAGAGCTTAGGTGGTGTTGTGTACATATGCGGCTGGTTGACCACCACGGCCAAGGATTTCTCAGGGGAACTAGGGGGTTTACCCTATTTTTGCCGCTTAGATCGGCGGGTTGTAAATTTTAAACAGTAATGACCATTTTGCATTATAGATAACTTGTAAACGTTTTTATGGGTCCATGAACAGTTTTATGCTTTAAATAAAATATATCCTTTCTTTTTAATTGGTTTTCCACCTTAACCTATTAATGACACCTAGAAGCACGTTTTTAACCAAAGAACTCGGTTAGCGAGTTAAATTCACGGTTCAAAGTTCAATGTAATTGTCTTGGGGTAACCAGGGCGTTACAACTTGGTATCAGAGCGTGCCAAGGTTTAGGGTTCCTGTAGATTGGTTGGGCATGTACACTCGTCACTGAAGTCAAGCTCGACTCATGGTTTGGTAACTATTTATGTGGTTATATGTTTAACTGCTTAAATATATTATAAATGCTTTACCTGTATACATGAGACACCATGTTAAACCTGTGCCCTGAATACTGCATCTTCAGCAACAGTGTGCTAATTAGTATTGATATTGCTGGCACGTACTTATTAGTATTGTTAATTGTGAACTATTATTTGATACATGCTAAGTGTTAAATGCTATGATCATGTATTGATTTGTATATTTGTATGACTGTGGAATATGATAATTATCTGCTTGTTCTTGGACCGTAAGGTGGCAAGAGGTTTAGTTATTACTACCTGACTGGTCGTATTGGCTATTGCATCACAGTATAAGTTGATAGGAATGAATCCAGGATAGACAGATACACCAGCTGGCCAGAGTGATCAAGGCCAGAATAATAATAATCAGGATCAAGAGAATGATCAGGGATAGATTCTGTAGCCAGCTCCAGCAAACTGGCAGCAGTTATTTAATGATCTGCAGGCTACAGTGTTGAGGTAGGGAGAAGAACTCCGTCTCCTAAGACAACAATAGGTTCCTGCAGTGGTCAGTGTATCTGAGGCCCCTCCTGTATCAGTGCCAGCAGCTGCCAGAGGTTGGTAATAAATGGGAGCCTCTCTATGAAAGGTTCAGGAAACAACAACCTCTAGTATTTGAGAGCAGTGCAGATCCTGCAAAAGCTGAACAATGGATGAGCATGATTACCACCATCCTGGACATCATGACGGTGACTGGTAATGAGAGGGTGGCTTGTGCCACGTATATGTTTCGGGAGGATGCCCGAATTCGGTGGGAGGTTATAACCTAGACCAGAAACATCAATGCCCTGAGTTGGGAATAGTTTTAGACTCTGTTCAACGAGAAATATTATAATGATGCCATCAGGGCAGCAAAAGCTGATGAGTTCATCAGGTTACTTCAGGGAAGTTTATCAGTGACTGAGTATGCCCTGAAGTTTGATCGAAAGTTTTCCATGGAGTTTGTGTCCACTGATGGGACCAGGAGGGAGAGATTTCTTCAGGGGCTACAACCTAGATTAGCCCGAGATGTGCGTATTACCACTGTGGCAGGGGTTACTACCTGTGCATAGGTGGTCGAGAAGGCACTCACAGCTGAGAGTACAGAGAACAAGATCTGGCGAGAGAATGCAGCCAGGAAAGAGTTCAGGAGAATAGGTTCTCCATTCATGGGTTCTGGTAGGGGTGGAGGCCCCAGTGATCAGAAGAGTTAGGTTCCTGACACCTTCCCAGTTCCAGGTTTAGATAGGTGACCTCGTGGTATTCCAATGGGTCGTCCAGGTGGTAATGAAGCTTGGAAGTCTTATCCTCAATGCCCTAGATGTAAGAGGCATCATTTGGGAGAATGTAGGGCAAGGGCCTGTTTCTCATGTGGAGCAGTGGGTCATCTTAGAAAGGATTACCCTAAGGAAAGGAAAGAAGAACCCAGGAAAGCAAACAGCTCGGCTCCAGCTCGAGTGTTCGCATTGACACAAGCAAAAGCTGAGGCTTCTCCCTCAGTAGTTACAGGTCAGCTTCTTAGTGCTGGAACCCCTTATAATGTATTGATTGATTTTGGTGCTACACCTTCCTTTGTTGCTAGTAGAATTATTGATAGACTGTGTAGACCTTGTGATTTTGATGCTGTGGGGTTTGGAACTTTATTACCCACTGGGGTGTTAGTGGTATCTAGGAGATGGATCAAATCTTTGCCAGTGATAGTGGAGGGCAGAGAGTTGTCAATGGACTTGATAGAGTTAGTTATGACTGACTTCGACATGATTCTGGGTATGGACTAGTTAGTGAAGTATGGGGTAACCATTGATTGTGGAAGGAAGATGGTTACCTTTGAGCCTGAAGGTGAGGATGCTTTTGTGTTTGTTGGTACTGTGCATGGACCTCGCATACCTATGATTTCTGCATTAAGGGCTAGAGATCTACTGCAAGGAGGTTGCATTGGATTCTTAGCCAGTGTGGTTGACACCACTCAAGTCATGCTAGTGAGACCAGAAGAGACTAGATTAGTCTGTGAATTCCTGGATGTGTTTCCAGAAGATTTGCCAGGATTTCCACCACACAGAGAGATTGAGTTCGTGATAGAACCAGCACCAGGGACAGAGCCAGTGTCTAGAGCACCTTACAGAATGGCCCCAGCTGAGTTGAAAGAATTAAATGTACAATTACAAGAGATGTTGGATTTGGGTTTTATCAGACCTATTTTTCACCTTGGGGAGTGCCAGTTCTGTTTGTAAAGAAGAAGGATGGTTCTCTTAGAATGTGTATTGATTACAGAGAACTGAATAAGTTAACAATCAAGAACAGGTATCCTTTGCTAAGGATAGATGATCTTTTTGATCAGTTGCAAGGTAAAAAGGTATTCTCAAAGATCGATCTTCGTTCTGGTTATCATCAGTTGAGGGTCAAGGAATGAGATATAACGAAGATTTCTTTTCGTACCAAGTATGGGCATTATGAGTTCTTAGTCATGTCTTTTGGATTGACTAATGCCCCTGCTGCTTTTATGGATATGATCAACAAAGTGTTCAAGGATTATCTAGATCAGTTTGTGATTGTCTTCATCGATGATATCCTGGTTTATTCTCAGTCTGAGTCAGAGCATGAGCAACATTTGAGGTTGGTTCTACAGCGACTGAGGGAACACAGATTGTTTGCAAAGTTCAAGAAATGTGAGTTCTGGTTATCTCAGGTATCCTTTCTTGGGCACATTTTCAATAAGGAGGGGATTAAGGTAGATCCAGCAAAGATTGAGGCAGTCAGAGACTGGCCAAGGCCAAAGAATGCTTCTGAGGTTAGAAGTTTCCTTGGATTGGCAGGTTATTATAGGCGTTTCGTGGAAGGGTTCTCAAAGATTGCTACTTCATTGACTGAGCTGACACGCAAGAATCAGAAGTTTGTGTGGTCAGATAAGTGTGAGAACAAATTCCAGGAACTGAAGAAGAGATTGATTACAGCTCTAGTTCTGAGTCTTCCAACAGATCAGGAGAAGTTTGTGATTTATTATGATGCTTCACATCATGGTTTAGGCTGTGTTCTGATGTAGTCAGAGAAGGTAATTGCTTATGCTTCACGTCAGTTGAAGAAGTATGAAAATAGATATCTCACTCATGATTTGGAGTTGGCGGCTATGGTCTTTGCTTTAAAGATATGGAGGCATTATCTTTATGGGGAGAAATGTGAGATTTATACAGACCACAAGAGCCTGAAATACTTCTTCATGCATAAAGATTTGAATATGAGACAAAGGCGTTGGCTGGAGTTAGTAAAAGATTATGATTGTGAGATTTTGTATCATCCAGGAAAGGCCAACGTGGTAACTAATGCTTTAAGTCGGAAGGGTCTGGGGCAGATTTATGGTGTGAGGCTGATAACCAAAGAGTTAGCAGATGATATGACCAGAGCTGGTATAGAGTTGCTGGTGGGCCAGTTGGCCAATATTACGCTACAGTCTACACTGTTGGAGAGAATCAAGGAGGGTCAGTTGGGTGATCCACAACTGATCAAGATGAGAGAGGATGTTTTGGCTGGAGTATCCAGAGATTGTATAGTGTCTGATTTGGGCTTATTGAGATACAAGGGTTGGATATATGTTCCGTTAGACACTGCTATGAGGAGAGAGATTCTGGATGAATCTCATACTACACCTTACTCTTTGCATCCAGGCACCACGAAGATGTATCAGGATGTGAGATTGTTGTATTGGTGGCCGGGGATGAAGAGGGATATAGTGGAATATGTGGCTAAGTAATTGACATGTCAATAGGTCAAGGCTTAGCATCAGAGGCCGGCAGGGTTATTGCAACCTCTGGATATCCCAGAGTGGAAATAGGAGGACATCATGATGGATTTCGTGGTGGGGTTACCTAGGACTGTTCGTCAGCATGATTCCATTTGGGTTATAGTGGATCTCTATACCAAATCAGCTCACTTCTTGCCTATGAGGACTACCTATAAAGTTGATCAATATGCAGATTTCTATGTGAGAGAGATCGTGCACCTCCATGGAGAGCCTAGGTCGATTGTGTCAGATCGGGACCCTACTTTTACTTCCAAGTTCTGGGGGAGTCTACAGAAGGCCATGGGAACACAGTTGAAGTTCAGTACTGCTTATCATCCTCAGACAGATGGGCAATATGAGAGGACGATCCAGATATTAGAAGACATGCTGCGAGCATATGTGCTGGACTTTGGTGGATCTTGGAGTAAGTATCTACCTTTGATAGAGTTCTCCTACAACAACAGTTATCAGTCTACCACTGGGGTTCACCTTATGAGATGTTGTATGGTAGGAAGTGCAGATCTCCCATTCATTGGGATGAGACAGGTGAAAGGAGATACTTGGCCCCTGAGGCAATTCAGAGGACCAGTGATGCCATTGAGAAGATTAGAGCTCGGATGCTCGCTTCTCAAAGTAGACAGAAGAGCTATGCAGATTCCAAGCGCAGGAACGTGGAGTTCCAAGTGGGAGACTATGTTTTCCTTAGAGTCTCGCCATGGAAAGGGGTGAGAAGATTTGGGAAGAAGGGCAAGCTGAGTCCTAGATTTGTAGGTCCATTTGAGATCTTGGAGAGGATTGGTCAGGTGGCTTACAGATTAGCCTTGCCTCCGGCATTGTCAGCCATGCATAATGTGTTTCATGTTTTAGCTCTTCGGAGGTATGTATCTGATGTGACTCATGTTTTGAGCTATGAAGATATGGAGCTCGAGGCAGATCTCTCCTATGAGGAACAGCCAGTCCAGATACTTGAGAGAAAGGACAAGGTCCTCAGAAATAAGACGATACCTTTGATTAAGGTATTGTGGAGAAACAACAAGGTCAAGGAAGCGACCTGGGAGCTGGAGTCAGATATGCGGAGTCAGCATCCCAAGCTATTCAGGTAAATTTTGAGGACGAAATTACTGTAAGGAAGGGATAGTTGTAATGCCCTGAAATCCCTAATGTGGTTTAATGGTTGGATTAGTAGGCCGGGAGGGCCATAATTGATTTATTATGCCATTAAACTATTATATGCATGCTTATGTGAATTATATTATCATATGATGTTAAATGCATGCATGTGGGTCCACATTTCATTACAGGAGTATTTTGGTAATTTTGCCCGTTGAGGGCGTAATTGTATGCATGTCGGTGATATATTGTTGAGGCCACATTATAATGTGGATTTTTTCGAGCTATTCGGCATGAGACGATCTTTGAGTGCAAATTAACGGTTTAGTCATAACAGGATTAAGTTCGAGGCTCGGGATGATTTAATGATTAGAGCGTTGTCAGGGATTAAAGGGTAACAGGATATGAATTATTGGTATTTGAGAATATCGAGAATAGCGGGAATTGGAGAACATTAATTATGATTAACGAAATAGGTGGGAAATGAAGATTTTACCCTTGGGAGCCTTTAGAAACCTTTATTTGACCTAGGGGCATTTTAGTCTTTTCACCCCTAGGATTGATATATGCCATTGAAGGATGTAGAACTTGCAAGAAACAGATCATAGAAAACCTTCTCCTGTGCATCCTTTCTCCTTCATTTTCCTTTGGAATTCTTGACCTCAATTTGAAGAAACAAGCTAGGAAATCAAAGGTGGGAGCTTAGGAACTTGGTTCATCCATTGAAGAGGACTCAAATCCCACTTGAGGTAAGAATTCATCCATGAATTTTAGGTGTACTCTATTTTTTCTTATGGTTTTTCAGTTGAGAATTTGAGGTGTCTAGTAGGGAATCAATGGAATTTTTTTAGTAAGGTTGATTGGGTTTTGATGAGGTTGTGATATGTATGAAGTTTAGGGGTTGAATGTGATGTTTGGGATTGGTTTGGAAGCTTAGATTTCAGGGGAAGTCGCAAGGAAGGAAACCAGAAAGATTCTGGTCTGTAGTTGGCGCCGCAGCGCCATTCCTAGCGCCTCAGCGCTAGGCAGGGCAGAGAGCTGGGTCTCTCTGACTTGAAATAGTGTCTCAGCGCCACCTAGCAGCACCGCAACGCTAGTCCATTTGTCAGCAAGCCTATTTTAGGGCTCGATATGACTTTTAAGGCTTGGGGATGGGTTCCTTTACCCCGTTTAGGTAGATTGAGAGTCCCGAGAGTGCGAGATTGATCCCGAGAGTGTGGTTTTAGATTGTGAACCTTTTATTGATTTACTTTATTAATGGATTCCAATTGGTTATGACTAGGTGACCGCTAAGGAACTAAAGAGCAGATTGTTCTCAAGGGTCGTTATTTTATTAGTTCTCGCTCGAACTCAAAGTAAGAAAACTACACCCTATGTATATGACATGTGTGGTTATTATAGAGGCATGTTGATCGTTAAATGTGGACATTGATTTCATATTAAATGCTTAGCAAATCTTGCTCACTTGTGTATGGCACTGACTATTCAAAATCGGCACTAGTCGCGTGTTACTGACCTAAGAGTCAGAAACGACATAAGCGTCAAGAACGTAGAGCCGATAAGAGATTATATCTAATCGACATCGGCATTGAATAACTCATATGGAGCATTAATGCTGGACCGAACCTAAGTTCGATGAAAATTATAAGCGCTTGACTAGTCTATGACTAGTTACTCAGAGCCAAGGCCAAAGGCCTAGGTGACTGTTGTCACATGGCTAAGGGAACAGAATCTCACAGTTGTGACTCTATGGTCACTTGGTAGGTTTATGCTGGTGACTATTTCATCAGATACCTATCCTGTTAAAGCTAATGATGTGATCACTTATTGGTAAAGGGAATGGAACCCACCTTAGTGACTTTATGATTGTCACTCCTCTATTTTGGACTGAAAGTCCTGAATGAATATTATGATCATTGTTGATATTATATTCATGCAGTATTGAGTTTTCTTGCTGAGCTTCGGTTCATGGGTGCTATGTGGTGCAGGTAAAGGGAAGGAAAAGCTCACCCAGCCTTGAGTGGAGAGCTTAGGTGGCATTGTGTACATATGTGGCCGCTTGACCACCACGGCCAAGGAGTTCTTAGGGGAACTAGGGGGTTTACCCTATTTTTGCCGCTTAGATCGGCGGGTTGTAAATTTAAACAATAATGACCATTTTGCATTATAAATAACTTGTAAACTTTTTTATGGGCCCATGAACAGTTTTATGCTTTAAATAAAATATATCCTTCCTTTTAATTAGTTTTCCACCTTAACCTATTAATGACATCTAGAAGCATGTTTTTAACCAAATAACTTGATTAGAGAGTTAAATTCACGGTTCAAAGTTTACCGTAACTGTCTTGGGGTAACCAGGGCGTTACAATAAACATATCATAACATATAAGCATATAAAAACTATCCTATTTTCCTTACCAATACAAGGATATTTGAGAACAAGGACGGGATTTGGAACACTCCTAAAACCAACAATAAGAACGGTAAGTATTTCTATAGATAAGAGATGATAAAGAAATGGACTAAACCACCAAGAGGAAACTAACCGAAAAGAAACCTTAAGTTCAAAGAACTTGAATACCTAACCAAGAATGGAAACAACGAGTTAGGATTTGAGTAAAGAAAAACTAAAGGAAACTAAGGAACCATACAGAAATGAACTTAAGATTAGGAATACCTTTGAATATACTAGCACCGAACTACACCTTGATATTGCAAACACACTATAAATCTCACTTCCCAAGTGTTTATAAAGCTTAAATTGATAAAGCGTTTATCCTAACCCAAGTGTTTATCACTCTATAGTAACCCTAGCAGCTTGAAGGCTCTGAACACGGCTTGAAGAATGAGAGAAATGGCTGGGTACTAGGTCCTATTTATAGAGTTCAAGGAGTGAACTATCTCCTTTTAGCTTGAATAAAAATAATGAGTATTAATTGAAAAATATCTGAATATTTGTTCAACAGGTGCTGAAGACTCGGTCAAAAGTTCAGAGGCTAGTCAAGAGGTTAAGTGTTGAATTGAGCTCGGTTTCAAAAACATTTGAAAATATAACCCTAGAGCCGATATATCGCCTGGGCTTATATCCAGAGGGTTTGTTGATGCGTTTGTGCGAAGTTTACATGTTTTTCGTATTCCCCGTGTGGCGATATATCGGCTCCTAGGCTGTGATATATCGGCATACGTGAATATATTAAACACGTAATGCACATTATCAACTTAATTTGAAATGATAAAACAAGTTTGACTGAGTAATACGAGATTCCAGTAGGTTCTGGAAGGGTCTAGAGCTTGTAGAAACCTATATTTCCGAATAATCCACTTAAATCCTCAAATAAACAAGGTTGTGACAAATGTCATCTTATTGGTCTTGGAAGATTCTAGAGCTTTCTTGATCTTTCTTTCTAGTTAAACTATAGTTAAATCCTTAAATAAACCTGCACACGACAAGTGTCATGTTCTTATTAATCATATCTAAACCTTATAGTATAATAAATGACATCTTTATAATTGGCTATATTAATCAAACCTTATGTTATAATTAATATTCTTAAACTATAGGTTAAACTTATAAAATCTATAAGTGTTGCTATGAGTGTTCAACTAAGTCCCGGCTTGAACCAAAATCAACAGTAATAAACATACTATAACTACTACTAACTATCTAGCTAGCTAAGTAAATATTCTGGGACTCTACAATTCTCCCCTACTAACAAGAATTTCGTCTCCAAAATTTACTTATCAAACAATTTCGGATACCGTGCCAACATGTCCTCCTCCAACTCCCATGTTGCCTTTCTTTCAGAACTATTACTCCATATGACCTTGACTATCAGAATACTCTTAGACCGTAATTCCTTCATCCCTCTATCTAGGATGCTAACCGGTCGTTCTTCGTAACTCAAGTCTTTCTGGAGTGCTATTGTATCGTACTTGAGGACGTAAGATGAGTCTAACACATATCTACGCAGCATCGAGATGTGGAACACATTGTGACTATCTGCTAGAGCTAGCGGTAGGGCTAATCTATATGCAACTGCTCCCACTTTGTCCAATATTTCAAAATGACCTACAAATCAGGGACTAAGCTTGCCTTTCTTCCCAAACTGCTTCACACCTTTCATAGGAGATATCCTTAGAAAGACTTGATCTCCAACCTTGAATTCCACATCACGCCGCTTGGCATCCGCATAACTTTTCTGACGGCTTTGAGCAACGAGCATATGTTTTCAAATCAATGCTTACTGCATCTTGAACTTCTCTAACAGCTTCAGGTCCAAGAAGTTGCCTTTCTCCTACTTCATCCCAATGTAACAGCGATCGACACCTCATTCCATAAAGTAGCTCATAGGGTGTCATCTTGATTGTTGACTGGTAGCTATTGTTGTAGGAAAATTCTATCAGCGGCAAATACTTACTCCATGATCCTCCGAAATAAAGTACACAAGCGCACAACATATCCTCTAAAATCTGTATGGTACGCTCGGACTGACCGTCTGTCTGATGATGAAATGTCGTACTAAGACTTAACTTGGTACCCATAGCTTGCTACAAGCTTCCCCAAAAATTTCGATGTAAACACCAATACTCTATCGAATACTATAGTCTTAGGGATTCCATGTAGTCATACTATCTCCTGAACATAAATGTCTGCGTACTGATATGCTGTGTATGTAGTCTTGACAGGCAACAAATGAGCTGACTTGGTTAGTCTATTTACTACTACCCAAGTTGAATAATGCTGCTTACTTTTTCGTAGCAAACCCGTCACAAAATCCCTGGCTATATCATCCCATTTCCATTATGGAATGCTAAGTGGTTGCAATAAGCCTGCAGGCCACTGATGTTCTGCTTTCACTTGCTGGCATACTAAGCATTTAGACACATACTCCACTACATCTTTCTTCATTCCTGGCCACCAATATAACGCTTTGAGGTTGTGAGTCATCTTGGTTGACCCTGGGTGAACTGAATATGGGGTATTGTGCGCTTCTTCTAAAATCTTCATCTTAATTACTTGATCATTCGGTACGCATACCCAATCCTTATATCTCAATAACCCCTGTCCTGATATCGAGAAGTCTGTGGCCTTGCCTTCTCTAACCGCATCCCTATGTGCTACTAATGTGTCATCATGCCCTTGTCCAATCCGTATTTCTTCTAACAGACTTGACTGGATGGACAAGTTAGATAGCTTACCAACGACTACTTCTATACCGGCATTGATCAGCTCCTACTATAGCGGCTTTTCTATTCCGGCTAGTGCTGCTAGACTTCCATAACTTTTCCTACTTAGTGCATCAGCAACTACGTTTTCGTTCCCCGAGTGGTATAGGATTTCGTAGTCATAGTCCTTCACTAATTCTAACCACCTGCGCTGCCTCATGTTAAGCTCCTTCTGAGTGAAGAAATACTTTAAGCTTTTGTGGTCCGTATAAATCTCACACCGTTCTCCATAAAGATAATGGCGCTAGATTTTTAACGCAAAGACCACCGCTGCCAACTCCATGTCGTGTGTTGGATAGTGCTTCTCGTACTCCTTCAGCTGCCTTGTGGCGTAGGCTTCACCTTATCATTCTGCATCAGCACACAACCCAACCCTTGCTTCGACGCATCACAGTAGACTACAAACTTGTCGTTGGGTGTCAGTACACAAAGTACTGGTGCTGAGCATAACTTATCTTTAAGCAACTGGAAGCTCTCTTCACACTTATTAGTCCAGTTGAACCTTTGCTAATTCCGGGTCAGGTTGGTGAGCGAAGTGGCTATCTTAGAAAAGCCCTCTACAACCCTCCGATAATAACCTGCTAATCCCAGAAAGCTTCTTACCTTTGATGCGTTCTTTGGTCTTGGCCAATCCTTCACAGCCTCTACCTTAGATGGGTCTACTGCAACTCCATCCTTGGATACAATGTGCCCGAGGAATACTACTTGCGAAAGCCAAAATTCGCTTTTCTTGAACTTAGCGTAAAGTTGATGTTCCTTTAGTCATAACAAGACCAACTTTAAATGTTCCTCATGCTCGACTTTGTCCTTTGAGTACACCAAGATGTCGTCGATGAACACTATGACGAATTTGTCCAAGTAATCCTTGAAGAACCTATTCATTAAATCCATGAACGCGGCTGGAGCGTTGGTAAGACCGAAAGACATAACTAAAAACTCGTAATGCCCGTAACGAGTTCTAAAGGTTGTCTTGGGAATATATGTAAATATTATTTACCTTTTTCATTTGATATAGACGATGACACTCAGCAAAGACTTCCTTTGTCATTTCTTCCCACATCTCATGGGATGAGTCATAGTGTATATATTTTTCTTTTGTTTCGTTAGGCATGGTTGAAAGCATGCAATAACGTGCCAACTGATCGGATTTCATCCAATTCATATATTTTTCTTTTGCTTCATAGCTAATAGCCAAAGGTGGTTCTGTTGGAGGTTTGTTACAGACAGTTGACATCAACTTCTTATAAGAAAAAATGGTCAAAATGCCTCGAAGCCAGTGTTGCATGTTTTCAGGTTCAAAAATCAAAGATTTGAGAAAAACATCGGTGTGTAATTCACCAATAAACATCTTTGCTGGGAATAAATAAATAAACAAAATTGAATTTATGCATATAATAAATATCAGTAATTTTTGGAATAGTAAACGTGATGCATGAATGCAACAATTAGAAAACATAGAAAAAAATAATTACTAATTCATCAATTAATTAATTTTACCATTAATGGACCAGCCTTAGGGTAGGTCAAACTAATTCCAAATTAATTTTGAGACAAGTTCTCAAATTTATAAGTAAAAACTCAAATCAATATTTATCTTTTGACTTATAAATAACCGCTTGTTTGGTCAAGAATGCACTAGTCCGCTCAAAAGCCTAATGTACCTTGTGAGTGTAACCCATTATTTTAGATCAATGACTTAACTCAAGAGTGTGCCTTAGGGGTAGTCAAACTTCAAATACATCATTAAATCCTATTCTTGAAAAAGAAATTTGCCTTGAGAATAACACAGTCGGAAGCCTTCCTTAGGGGGACACAAGCAATGGTATCGCGAGGCCCTCTCCATGCTACCTCGGTGCCAACTAATAATGGAGACCATTAGACTTATTGTCATAACTCACTCTCCCACTTACTATTTTAAGATATGTGTTTTCTCAAAACATCCTATGCTTTTTTAATTAGTTTGTAAAAATAAAGTGATCTATTTTTACCAAATGATATTCTAACAATTACTAATCATATTAAGCAAAAATAAAGTTATAGAACTATGCCCTAATTAATTCAATTTTAATTCGCTATAATTACTAGGAATATCATTTATTATTTAATAAAATAATTTTATTAAATACTAGAAATTAAACAACTTTTAAAATCTATTTCCGCTCTTGAACTAGTTAAAACTAGATTTATTATTATATGGTTCATCACATAAAGCATATAATCACAAAGGACAATCCTAAGGCATGTTTCTACTCATATGAGATGCATGCATAATTTTAAATACTGTGTGGGTAATATATATGGCATGTCAAAAATGCATGATAAAGTATTAAACAATTTAATCACATTCAAACATTTAAATAAATAAATACTAATTAAATAAATAAATGTGGGCCGGGTGTCTTGGGTATTTCTAGAAAAATTACAACACTTGCAAAATATACAAAAAAATGTAAGAAACTAAATAAGACGTAAGAGAACATAATCTTTAACTTTGGGTCTTCACAAGTAGTCTTGATCCATTAAGCCATTTATCATTTAATTTTGAATTAAAATAACTTTTAATTATCTTAAACAAATTTTAAGAATAATTAACTTAGCCTTTAATGCCCAATAAGTTATTAGGCCCAGTTTTGAATTTGGGCTCAAACAATTAATTCAAAATAAAACAATTTTTAATTATGGGCTAAAATTAATTAGGCCCATAATTTAAATGGATAACTTAGATGCAAGCCCTAGGATTTAGAAACCCTAAGGGAGGCTGCATGAGGCTCGGGATGGGGCAGGAGGCAAGCGACTGTTGCTGGTGGCTTGGCATGGGCGCGCGGGGCTGACAGCGCAAGGGCGCAGGTGCGCGCGACAATTGGGTGCGCAAGGGCGCGGGTGTAGCGCACCAATTTTTTTTTTTTTAGTTATTAAATTTTGTGCTTTGTTTTATTAAATTGTTAAGTGTTGTGAATTATTTTATTTATTTGTTTAAAATTAATTGTTAGAATTGTTTGGTAGAGTTTTTGTGAATTTAATTGTTAATTGTTATTTATTTATTTTTTTGTTAAAATGTGAATAATTGAGTTTTGGTTGAATGCACTAAGGTGCATGGTAGATAGTGATGCACTCTAGTGATTAAGTGTGTGCATGTGCATGGTTGCATGGCGCACTTGTGTAGAATTTTCTACACACTTTAGTTTCCTTTTTATTAGAATTATTTATTTAATTAAAAAAAAAAATGAGAGAAAGGGCAACAAGGGTGGATGGCAAGAAGAAATGGAGGAAATTGAGTTGTCCCATTTATTTTGTTTCTTTTTTCTTCTTCAATTAAATAAATCAAATTAAAGGAAAATAGGTACAATTAGGAAACTTACCAATTATTTTCCTTAGGCTATTATGGGTAAATCAGAATAAAGAGGGAAGGAAAAAAGAAGAGAGCATTATGCTCAATTGGTGCCGTCGGCTGAGAGAGAAGGAGAGAGAGAGAGAGAGAGAGGTTTTAGGTTATTAAATCATTATTTAAAAAAAACGATAGAAATAAGCGTGTAGAAATTATTGTTTTTAACGTCACTTTTTGACAACGTTCCCACGTATGCATGTTGCATGCAAATGCACTTTTATGTTACAAAATATGTCTAATATTCAATCATATGTTTTTATTTAAAAAAACATGCATGTAACATAGGTATAATTTGCATTATTCTTTTGGTGATTTTATATGTAATTATGTCTATTTGGAAATTATGAGTAGTTTTCACCATGTGTGCATGGCCCATGCACACATGGGATATATGAGTTGGGCACAAGCAAGTCTTATGTGATGATAAATGATGTTATTTGATTATGCTATAGGCTCGTTGTAAAGTTTGTCAATTTTTCTTTGCTTGGACTTGAGGTAAGGAAATTAGATATAATTCTATTTGTTTATGCTATGAATGGTAAGATTGATTTGTAAGAATATAAATGATATATATGATGATGTACCATGTATGAAATGCTATTTTGATATGATATGATGATTTTAAGAAATTCATGTAGTTTTCCTTCATTGTGATATGACTGGATTGCATGTATTTCTGTATGTTGTATGATATGTAATGGTTGTTAGCGTGTTAAACGCGACACACCAAATGAGTTACTAATGATATGAAGATGTAACGCGAGTTATTAAGGATATGAAGATGTAACTCATAGGTTCAAGGACCAGAGATCCTGTTTACTTCAAGATGTGACATGGAAAAATTAACGGGCCATGTTCACAAAGATATGATGTTATGTTTATGATGACTATGTATATGATGTTTATGTTATGATGTTGTGTTAATGATGTTATGTTTATGATGATTATGTTTATGTGTATGATGATGATGGTTACGATAATGACGCTTTTGATGTATGACGATATTTGAATATGAATATGTTTTGTTGTTTTTACTTGTGTGTTAATTGTACTTCCTTATTGGGATTTTAGCTCACCTCCTTACTTTCCCATCAAAGGTAGTGTTGACTGCGTTTTTAGCCAACGACGTGAGAACGTCAAATACGACAAGCCTTCAAGAGAAATAAAAACGACACAGACGGTTTAAACAAGAAAAGTAAATAACATAGGAGATTTTTATAGTGGTTCAGCCCTGATTGTCGGTAATAGCCTAATCCACTTAGAGTTGTGATTTATAGATCCGTACTCAAGTTCAGATGGACTGAGCCAACTGAGTTTCTTCAGTACCGATTGCAAAAATACAAGAATTCTCTCTTATTTCAGCACTTTCTCTCTCTAGAATACTCAGACCCAATTTTCTCTCTCTAGAAAGAAGAAGCAGAAGAAGCCCCTTTACGATCCCACCAACCCTCTATTTATAGGCCTAGGATCCTCAACTGATATCCCCTTTAGATAGGGATATTTTATTATTCATCTTATATTTATATTACAAGAAATATTTAAAATACAACTTATTCCTCAATTTGAGTGAGGAGTGAGAGATTCCCGGGTGCTTAGACCAGTTCTTGCTGAAGTTGTTCCGGGGATTTTGACGTAGTCTATGCATGTTGATTACTCCTTCAAGCTTTCCTTGTACCAAGGTGATACAAGCTTGGCTCTCCTCAGACCAAGGTGGTCCGAGCCAACTCCCTTGGCACCTCACCTCGGGCAACTTTGAGGCAACCTCCTCCATGACATGTCCGATCGGACATGATGACCTTCTCCTCGGACCAAGGTGGTCTGAGGCATCCTTCTCTCTTGTTTCTCTCCTCGGACAAGTCCGAGCATACCTCCTCCATTCAAGGTCCCTTCGGACCTTGTGGCCTTCTCCTCAGACCAAGGTGGTCCGAGGCATCCTCCTTGGCATCTCACCTTGGACAAGTCTGAGGCACTCTCCTTTAGCATCTCCCAACTATGTCCGATCGGACATTGTGTAGGATCTCCTTGTCAAAATCTAAGTCTCCATTCTTGACTTGCATGGGACTCCTCCTCCTTAGCTACTTACCTTGGACACTTTTGAGCCAACACTTAGGAAACCTTGGGAGGCTTACCTCGGACACACCCTTGGGGTCTCCTAGGACCACATACTCCTTGGGGTCTCCTAGGACCACTTTCTCCTTGGGGTCTCCTAAGACCACTTTCTTGAGTTCTCCTCGGACCTCATCATTGGGTTCTCCTAGGATCACTCTCTTTAGCCTCCTAGGATGCATTTTGTCATCTTTATTTCCATGCCATTGATCTCCAATTTTTGGGTATAACAGGTAGCAAATAGGATTTCTCTTTGGCACGCATGGTGATGTGGGGAGTTCTATCGTTAGGCTGTGTATGGCGCAGGGGCATCCTATGGACGAGAAACGATCAGTTTAAAACGCCATTTTTTAAAGAATAATGTTACGCTTATTTTTTTAACTTTCAGAATTTATCAGTAGGACTTGAACTTTAATTATCAGTGGGCCCAACTTACATGTTTTAGCAAGGCCCTACAAGAATTTTTCATATAATAAATGACTTTATTTTATAAGTTATGAGCATGTAAAAGTTTTACAAGTACTAGATTAGGGCGTTTTACAGCGGGTACGCGCGGCAGCAGCTGGCGCAGGGGTGCACGTGCGCGCGGCAGCTGGGTGCGCAGGGGCACGGGTGCACGCGGGGGCTCGGACTTCGGGTCTCGGGCCTTACAAAATTTTTTCAATAATTTATTGTAGAAAATTAAATTACAAAAAAAAAATCCCATGCCCCAAAATGGCTTACATTTTTCATCTAGAAAATTTAAGAACAATTCCTAAACCCAAAACACCATATAATTAACGATCCTTAAGAATAAACTTTAATCATACATACATCCATTCATTCACATATATTACAATAACATAAGAATGCATATTATGTCCACACAGTAATTGATGTATATATAGATTAATGACCACTCTGGTACCAATTGTTAGGAACGAGTTTCCTAATACGCAGCAGAATGGTGGTGGGTTGGCCCAGTGTACGACAAAAATTTTGTAACATATTTAAACTACCTTTAAATATGTGGATCCATTAATATACATACATTAATCATAAGCAAGAAAAGAATAGAAAACATACCTCTTGATGCCTATCAAGTGTCCTTGCTATCTTTTCGTAATTTGAACGTACTTCCTATCCAAGCTGCTCCCAGGTACCCACACCAAGATCTTCCACAATGTTCTCTACACCTCAAGAAGTCTGTGGGCACTTAGAGAATAAAGGATAGTTAATTTCTTATTCTACTTGATGTACTCAACACATGAGATCAAGAGAATAGACCTGAGATTAGTTCTTTTTTATCTTTTTCAGAAAAAGATAGAAAAGTATCGTTCTTTTCTTTTAGAGCGAATATAGTGTCTTCTTATTTTCTGATAAATCTAACTTAAATAGAAAATATTTAAATTTAAAAAATAAATCTGTAACCAATTTACAATTTATATTTTAATTAATTAGTTATCTCATTAATGAAAATATCCAAAAAAAACTAACTTTTGAATTTTTCATTAATTAATTAAATAAAATTGAAAAATCTATCCATGGACTGTGTGTGTCATGTACCACCCTATATTTTAGGGATATTTGATTTTTCTATAATTATTTAATTATTTATTCAAACTACCTTATCAGATAAAAATCCAACAACCTGATAATTAATTCAAATTTTAATTAATTATCTTTTTAACTAATTATCTAATATAATTAATTATTTGAATAAATATCAATCTTTTAAATTCAAATCTAATTTATACTTGTCAGATTATTATCTCCCACTCAAATAAATATATTTAATTAATTCTACCAATTAATTAAAAGCAATTTAAATTAAATAATAATTTCAAAATTAAATATTTAATTTATTATAATTTCAAAAATTATAATTAATTATTTAATATAATTTTGAAAATAAGTTTAATTTTTTAATATAATTTTGAAAATTACATAATAATTAAATATTAATTAATTTTGTTAATTACAACTAATTTGTAATTAATTAATTAATTATTATTATTACATAATTGCAGATTTGGCCCGAATAACAAATTTATTCTTAAATATGTCTTTTAACCATTTTTTCCTTTATATTAACTTTTGCCTTGAATAGTGTTGATAGAGCCGCTATGGGGACTTATGGACCTATAACTCTATGCTCCAATAAATTTGAGATTATTAATTAAACTCTTTAATTAAATAATCTTAATTTATTAATCTCATGATTACTCTAGTATAAATATGAGACTGCACTCTTGTAATTATAGATATTTCATTTACTAAGTACTTTATAAAATAAAGCGTCCATTGATATAATCATTACATACAAATTAACCCTCTAATAATGGTTCATAATTAAACGGGAATAAAATTACCGTTTTACCCTTTTAATTATATCTTGTTTCCTTAAGTACCATTGACTTTACTAGTGAATGTCAATTCATAACTAAATTATGAATTTGAGCTCAATAACCTTTCAGTCCCAAAAGTCAACCCTTAAGGGAACCATTATTCAATCTCTTACGAGAAGGTATAGATTCCATATATGTATACTATGTCCGCGGCCATTTACATTAATGAGTTCCCAAAACAAAATTTTATAGCCTGATCATTCTGACAAACCCTAACGAGTAAATCGAAGAACTCATATAACATAAACAAGAGTTTATAGTAACTTCAGGATTAAGATCTATTTGTATATGATCATCAGTTGATATATTTAATTAATACTTCGAAATGGTATTTAACCAAGTATTAATAAACATATCTGGTCCAGTTCTATATATTCTCTAATATATAAAGTACCTCCACTAAAGTGTCCTACTACACTAGTGATTCAGATCTAGATCACATGTATTCATAATACTAGTGGACCGTATTTGCAGTAATTAATCTAAAGATTCCATAACTTTATTTTACTGCGAACTATTCAAGTTCATTTATCTCAAACACATTCCTCCCGTACCAATACGTGTTTGAGATCACATATATGAACTTATGAATTTTTCTGATATTTACATAATATTATCACAGAATGATATAATCCTTAAAATATATGCATAACAAATTCAATTTATTTATTTATTTCTTAAAACAATGTCTACTACATATGCTTTCAGGGTACAATTCCCAACAAATATAACTCATGTAATCATTTAATGAAACACATGTATATCGCATAAATGCATATTTAATAATTAAATCACATAACTTCCATAATTTTCCATCCTACCCCCTAATCAAGGCCCTAAACCTTATTAGGTAATTTGGGATGTTACAACTATCCCCTCCTTACAGGAATTTTGTCCTTGAAATTTTATCTGAACAGCTCGGGATACTGATTCTACATATTTGATTCTAGCTCCCAGGTCGCTTCCTCAACCTTGTTGTTCCTCCATATTACCTTTACCAAAGGTATAGTCTTGTTCCTCAGGACCTTGTCCTTACTGTCTAGTATCTGGACTGGTTGTTCCTCATAGGAGAGATATGCCTGAAGCTCCAGATCCTCGTAACTCAATACATGAGTCACGTCTTACACATAATTCTGAAGTGTCAAAATATAAAATACATTGTGTACGACCGTCAGCGCTGGAGGTAAGGCCAATCTATAGGCCACCTGACTGATCCTCTCCAGGATCTCAAATGGTCCACAAAATCTAGGGCTCAACTTGCCCTTCTTCCCAAAACTCCTCACCTATTTCCATGGTGAGACTCTAAGGAAGACATAGTCTCCCACGTGAAACTCCACATTCGTGCGTTTCAAACCAGCATAAAATTTATGTCTATTCTGAAAAGCGAGTATCCGAGCTCTGATCTTCTCAATAGCCTCATTGGTCATCTGAACTGCCTTAGGACCCAAGTATTTCCTTTCTCCTGTCACATCCCAATGAATGGGTGATCAACATTTCCTACCGTACAACGTCTCATAATGAGTCACCCCAATGGTCGATTGATAGTTATTATTGTAGGAAAACTCTATCAACAACAAATACTTACTCCAGGTTCCTTCAAAGTTTAGCACACATGCTCGCAGCATGTCCTCTAATATATGTATCGTCCTCTTAGATTTTCCATCTGTCTAAGGATGATAGGCAATACTAAAATTCAGTTATGTACCCATAGCCTTCTGCAAACTTTCCCAAAACTTGGAAGTAAATGTGGGGTCCTGATCTGACACGATTGACCTCGGAGCCCCATGAAGGAACACTATCTCTTTCACATAGAGATTTGCGTACTGGTCAACTGTATATGTCTTCCTCACTAGTAAGAAGTGAGCTGATTTGGTGTATCGATCCACAATAACCCACACCGAATCATGTTGACCCACGGTCCTGGGTAACCAAACCACAAAATCCATTATGATATCCTCCTATTTCCACCATGTAATGTCCAGAGGCTGTAAAGGCCCTGCTGGTCTCTGATGCTCAGCCTTGACTTGTTGACATGTCAAGCACTTAGCCGTAAATTCTGTCACATCCCTCTTAATCTCAGACCACCAATATAGCTATCTCACATCCTAATACATCTCCGTGGTGCCTGTACGCAAATAGTAACGAGTAGTATGGGATTTATCCAGAATCTCCCGTTTGATAACAGTGTCCATCAGAACACTGATCCGACCCTTGTATCTCACCAAGCCCATATTTGACACTGTATAGTCCCTAGCCACTCCAGCTAGGACGTCCCCTCTGATCTTTGTTAGTTGTAGATCACTCAACTGACCTTCATTTATCATCTCCAAAAGAGTAGACTGTAGTGTGATGTTGGCTAACTGGCCCACCACCAACTCTATTCCAGCTTTGGTCATATCCTCTACCAACTCCTTGGATATCTATCTCACATTGTATAACTGTCCTGGACCCTTTCGTCTTAAGGCATCTGCCACCACATTGGCCTTTCCTGGGTGATACAAGATTTCACACTCTAATCCTTCACCAACTCCAGCCAACGCCTCTGTCTCATGTTTAGGTCTTTCTATGTGAAGAAGTATTTCAAGCTCTTGTGGTCAGTGTATATCTCACACTTCTCCCCATAAAGGTAATGCCTCCGTACCTTTAATGCAAAGACCATTGCTGCCTACTCCAGATCATGAGTGGGATATCTCTGTTCATATATCTTCAATTGATGCGATGCATATGCAATCACCTTCCCTAATTGCATAAGAACACAACCCAAACCCTGTCTCGAGGCATCACAGTACACTAAAAATTTCCCCTGATGTGTCAAAAGACTTAGAACTGAAGCTGTAATCAATCGTTGCTTCAATTCCTGGAAGCTGTTCTCACACTTATCTGACCACGCAAACTTCTAATTCTTGCGTGTTAGTTACGTCAATGGGGTAGCAATACTTGAGAACCCTTCCACAAAACGCCTGTAATACCCTGCCAATCCAAGGAAACTCTTGATCTCTAAGGCGCTCCTTGGCCTTAGCCAATACCTAACTGCCTCAATCTTGGCTGGGTCCACCTTGATCCCATCCTTACTAACAATGTGAGAAAGAAAAGTAATCTACAGTAAACAGAACTCACATTTCCTGAACTTTGCAAATAGTCTGTGTTCCCTCAGCCTCTGTAGAACCAACGTAAGATGTTAGTCATGTTCTGCCTCTGACTGATAATAAAATAAAATATCATCGATAAAGACGATCACAAACCGATCTAGATAATCTTTGAGCACCCTATTCATCAGATCCATAGAACCGGCTGAGGCATTAGTCAAACCAAATGACATGAACTCATAATGCCTGTATATGGTACGAAAGGAATTCTTTGGTATATCTCCCTCCTTGATCCTCAGCTGATGATAACCAAATAGAAGATCTATCTTTGAGAATATTGTCTTACCCTGAAACTGATCAAACAGGTCATCTGTCCTTGGCAGAGGATACTTGTTCTTGATTGTTAATTTGTTCAGTTCCCTATAGTCAATGCACATCCTTAGAGAACCATCATTCTTATTTACAAAGAGAACTAGTACACCCCCATGGTGAGAAACTGGGTCTAATAAAACCCAAGTCTAACAACTCCTGAAATTGTACCTTTAGTTATTTTAACTCTGCTGGGGCCATTCTGTACGGTGCCCTAGACACTGGCTCTGTAGTGCCAGTTCAATAATGAACTCTATCTATCTATGTGGCGGCAACCCTGGCAAATCCTTTGGAAATACATCCAAAAACTCATAGCTAATCTAGTCTCCTCTGGTCCCACTAGCACGACCTGAGTGGTATCTACCACACTGGCTAGGAATCCTATGCAACCACCTTGCAATAGATCTCTAGCCCTCAATACTCATATCATAGGTACACAGGGTCAATGTACAGTGCCAAAAAATACAAAGGGGTCCTCACCCTCAAGTTCAAAGGTTACCATCTTCTTCTTGCAGTCTATGGTTTCCCCATACTTCACTAACCAATCTATACCCAAACTCATGTCAAAGTCGGTCATAACCAGCTCTATCAAATCAACTGTCAATTCCCTTCCTTCCACTGTCACTGGCAATGATCTGACCCATCTCCTGGAAACTACTAACTCTCCTGTGGGCAATAAGGTCCCGAACCCCACAACATAATAATCACATGACCTAACAGTCTATCAATAATCCTACTAGAAACAAAATAGTGTGTAGCACTAGTGTAACGCCCTAACTCCAGGGACCGTTACGGTGTGCCTTGTAAACAGTGCTAAGCTCGCTAATCGAGTTATTTGGCCAAAATCGTGTAACTAAGTATGATTAGCGATTTAGGGATTTAAAAACTTCGGTTAAGATGTAACGTTTCACTAGAACACTTAATATATATATTGGGATCCCAAAAAAATAATTTCAGAGTCTATTACAGAAAAATATTTACAACAGGCCATTCTATGCGGCAAAACAGGGTTTAACCCTAGTTCCACTTTAAACCTCGGCCGTGGCGGACGAGCAGCTGCATATGTACACGTCATCACCTAAGCTCTCCAACTCAAGGATGGTCCAGTTTCCTTTTGCCTTTACCTGCACCACATAGCACCCGTGAGCCGAAGACCAGCAAGAAAACACAATAAAGCATGATATAATATCAACAATGATCATAATAATCATCCAGGACTATCAGTCCAAAATAGAAGCACAATGTTGAGTGTAACACATCAACCAATGATCATAATAATCACCCAGGACTCTCAGTCCCAATATAAATAGGTGACAGTCGCAACAGTCACAAAAGTGGGTACAGCTCCTTCTTGCCATGTGACGATAGGGTCATCAGGGCTTAACTGATATGAGAACCTTTCATAAGTTTGAACAGGATAGGTGTATGGTGAATGGTCACCAACATAACCTTCCTCATGACCATAGAGTCATAGCCTGGAGACAGCACCCGTTAGCCATGTGATGATAGGATCACCAAGCTTAATAAATAAGTGAGCATTTCACTAGCTTTAGCGAAATAGGTGCATGGTGATTGGTCACCAACATAACCTTCCTCCCGACTCTAGAGTCGTAACTATGGACAGCGTCCCCTAGCCATGTGACAAACAGTCACCGGGGCCATATGCCCTGGCTTTGATCATCTAGTCTTAGACCAGGCAAGCGCTTATAGGTTCTTCGACTTTAGGGTCGGTCCAGCATTAATGCCATAGAGCCATTCAATGCATGCTCATCGACTTTAGGGTCGGTCTAGCATTAATGCCATAGAGCCATTCAATGCATGCTCATCGACTTTAGGGTTGGTCCCTGACTAGTCAGTGCCACACACAAGTAAGTCATGCCACCAAACGTATATCACAGGTTCAATATTCATAAACAAGATAAACAAGTACTAGTACAATTAGGATCATGCATGAACACAGAGACTCAAGCTCTGAACGATATCATACTCAGTATACAAAGCATGTCCTAATCACATGTTTCTCGTGCATCATATGCATAACACTTAACAGTCCAACATGCACCAATAATAGCCATGTATGTCATGTCTATTAACCAACCAACATGCATCAAGAATAGCCATGCATGTCACATAAACACAGGGTGCAGTTTTCTTACCTAAGATTCGAGCTAGAATGATTTAAAGAACGACCCTTGAGAACGATCAACTTTTAGTCCTTTAGCGGTTACCTAGCCATAACCAAATATAGGATATCATCAATAAAAATGATCAACATAGGTTCCCAAACCAATATCTAGCCTCCGGGACGTCAATCCATACTAAACCAAGTAGTAGGATCAACCCCGAGGCCTATGGCAAGCATCCCCAAGCTAAAAACACATTTCTGGCCAAGAATGCCCTGATGGGCCGCGGCTCACCAGAGCCATGCCGCAGCTCACTCCCTAACAAAGGCATAAACCTCCCCAGAAACACATACAGGCCGCGGCTCACCATAGACAGGCCACGACACATTACGCAAACCAGCAAGCCACCAGCTTGCGTCCCCTGTGTTTTTCCTCGAAACCAAATCCTCAAACTAGTCCCAAACTTCAACCTAACACCCAATTCAACCACTAAACATCATCTACAACTCACCCACATCAAAACCCAAAGTAAACATCAATCAAACTTCCATTAATTCCAATTATTTACCAAGAAATCACAATTACGCCCACAGCGGCCAAATTACCAAAATACCCTTACAACCATAAATACACCCATATGCATGCATTTACCATCATATAATAATATAATGAACATGAACATGCATATGATCATTAAATAACATCATAATTCAATTATGGCCCTCCCGGCCTCCTAATCAAGGTTCTAACCCTTATTAGGAAATTCGGGGCATTACAACTAGAATCAACCAAAACAACATAAGAGGTTCCACAGTAAAAAGCTGACTTGTCACCATCGAGGGACTAACCCGGCCTCTGCCTATGTCAATGCGAACACTCGAGTTGGAGTCGAGCTATCCCCCTTCCTTGGTTCTTCCTTTCTTACTATCGGGCAATCTTTCTTTAAGTGTCCCACTATCCCACACAAAAAGCAGGCCTTTGCCCGACACTCTCCTACATGGCGCCTCCTACATCTGGCGCACTCTGGAAAGGTCCTCCAACCCTCATTGCCGCCCTGGCGGCCTATATGAATACCATATGGTCTCCTATCAGGGCCTGGAGCTAAAAAGGCACCTGAAGCCTTCCTTTTCTGATCATTGGGGCCCCCGCCCCTACCTGAACCCATTAATGGAGGTGTCTTCCTCCTAGTGTCTCTCCTAGCTGCATTCTCGAGCTAGATTTTATTCTCTGCGCCCTCAGCAATAAGGGCTTTCTCCACCGCCTGTGCATAAGTCATCACTCCTGGCACGGTGGTAATGCGAACATCCCGAGCTATCATAGGCTATAGCCCCTGAAGGAATATTTCCTTCCTTGTCCCATCAGAGGGCACCAAGTCTGCAACAAACTTGGCTTAGTGCCTATCGAACCTCAGTGCATACTCTGTCACTTACATATTCCTTTGAAGCAGTTTACTGCAGGAACCTGTTGTTGTCTCAGGAGGCAGATCTCTTCTTCCTGCCTCAATAGCCTGGCTTGCATATCAGCAAGCACTTGTTGCCAGTTCTCGGGAGCTAGCTGAGATGTTTGGCCCTGAGTATCTTTTTGGCCCCGTCTGTCATTCTGGCCCTATTCTTCCTAGCCAACCGATGACTCTATCTTCCTTGGAAGCATACTTCCAAGCTTCTACCTGGCTGCAATAATCAATTCAGCCAATTAGGTAGTAATAACTAAACCTCTTTCCGCCTCACTGTCCAAGGCTAAACAAATAGTCATTCACATTCAACAACCATGCTAATAAGCACGTCGATTCATATTCGTATCCAAACATGGTGCTCATAAGCACTTTCTAACATTTATAAGCAAGTAACAATGCTAATAAGCATGTTCTAGTCCTTATAAATAATTAATGATGCTAATAAGCATTTCTTTAACATTCAACAGTGCTCATAAGCATTTTCTAACATTTATATACATATAATAGCGATAATAAGCGTTTCATGACCTACAGGTCCATACAACAACGCTAATAAGCATTTCCTTTGCATCCACAAGCAATATCAATGCTAATAAGTATATCTTTATCATTCATGCAACATTCAAGGGCCAGGACCTATCATAATATCTCATGTTAGCTAATAAGGCAGGCAGATAAGGAATTTATATCCTATTTAAGCAACTAAACACATAACCACATAAATAGTTACCAAACTCTGAGTCGAGCTTGTCTTTAGTGGAAAGTGTACATGCCCAGCCTATCTTCAGGAACCCCTAACCTTGGTACACTCTGATATCAAGTTGTAACGCCCTGGATATCCAAGACCATTACACTATGTATTTTAAATAGTGCTAGGCTCACTAATAGAGTCATTTGGCAATAAACGTGCAACTAAACGTGATTAACAGTTTAGGGTTGAAAATTTCGGTAAAAAGGAATAGTTATTTCTTTAAAACGTTAAGTTTGTACATGGGATCCCATAATAAATGTTTACAAAGTTTTTTACAGTTCCAAAAGGGTTTAACCCTAGCTCCTCTAAGAAATATCAATCGTGGTGGTCGAGTAGCTGCATATGTACACGTCGCCACCGAAGTTCTCCAACTCATGGCTCGTCCAGCTTCCCTTTCCCTTTACCTGCACCACATTGCACCCGTGAGCCAATGCTCAGCAAGAAAACTTAAACATGTTCATAAGCAGTTAATAAAACGTTACCAAGTCATAATAAGCATGCCTAGCAGTAATAACCCTACTCATGCATGAATACAATTTATATAAATTACTACAATGGGACAGTTGCCCTAATTAACTGACTAATAAGCCAGATTGGGGCCCAATGCCCTAGGATATGGGACTAATAAGTCACCCCAGAGCCCGTTGCCTTATCCCCTATGTAACCAGCCTTGGAGCTCGCCCAGCGTACCTGGCGCTTTAGTTTTCCATGACCATTGGGTCGGACAAGCGTATGATGTGCTCCTGATTAGGCCTAACCATAATGACCAACACTCAGCGCACTATTGCTGCCCTTGACTTATAAGTCAATGCTTTTGACCAGCGCTTAGCGCTATTTCCATCCTTGACTTATAAGTCAATCCTTTCTCAATAAGATAATGCAAACAAACATACATTATATAATAACTATCTAGATAAAGAGAATTAAACATGCTTAATCAAACAATCACAAGCATAATTATAGTCATAGTCATGCACATTTACAGGGGCCTAAGACCTATTCAAATCTATATTCAACAACCAAGCCAAGCCCTACTCACGTATTGGGTGCAGTTCTTACTTCTAGTCCGAGTGTAAAGTTTATTAAGAACGACCCTCGAGCACGATCCTGGTTTCGAGCCCCTTGCGATAACCTAGTCACAACCATAATAGAGAATTCCGTCAATAACGAGTGATTAAAGGCTTCCTGACCGAGTCCTAGCCTCCGAGACGTTGAATTCTACTAAACCAGGTAGTAGGATCGATCCCAAACCCTTAGGTTTGAGTTCCCGCACTCAAAACCCTCCCGGCACTAAAAAACCCCTCAAGCGCCGCATCTCAAAACAAAAGAGCTGTGGCCCACCCTAATTCAGAGAGCCCAAGACTCTCCTCTGTTTCCACACGCGTCACGGCATGCCACACAGGCACCGCAACTCAAATGGGTTGACAACACATGTTTCTCCCTGCATTCATGAGAGCCGCAACGCCCCAAGAACAGGGTCACGACTTGACATGAAAACTCAAAATTCCCCACATTTTCCTCAAGCCAAATCACACTAAGAACCTATCCAAACATAGCTAAATCCCAAAAACAAAGTTTCCAAACAATTCAGCAACTCAATATCATCAAAACCCAAGCTAAAACTTGGCCAAAACCTCATCAAATCTCCAAATTCATATTGAGTTTCTAAAACTCAGCCAAAAACCAGAGAAACACAAAGATTTAGGGCTAGAAATCGCTACCTCTATTGCCCCAATCGACGCTAAGATTTTCCCCAAGAAATCCCGAGCCTAAGCTAGCCTCAATTCTCCTTAGATCGCAAAGAATTCAAAGATTGAATGAACGAGTGTGTGAACGGGAGAGAGAGAACGTTGAGAGAGTTGCTCCTCTATTTTTCTGTGTTTTTGGGTTATGAGAGGTTACTTAGAGTTCAAGTAACTTTAAGTGAATCCCGAGGGCTCGGGGTACCCAAAAACATCCCCAAGGGTAAAATGGTCAAAATCCTCATAACTCCCTCCTATTCTCACTAACTTCAAATATATCCTCAAATATTTTTCACCATTACCCATTATCCCGATAATGCACTAAATATCCAAAATACCCCTTAACTCACCCTGAGTCGGGTATTCGGTCCTGTTGTGACTTTCCCGCTAACTTGCTCTCTAGGATCGCCTCGTGTCGAGTAACCCAAATAAATCCACATAATAATGTGGTCTCACACATATATGGACATATATTCCAAATATACCCGTAACAGACCAAATTATGAAAATTGTCATTCTAATAAGAAACATGCCCACATGCATATTTAATACACATAAACATGCATATCTAGTCATATTATAATATAACTCACGTAATCATATAATGATACACATATATATCACATAAACGGATATTTCATAATTAAATCACATAATTTCAATAATTTGTTACCCTGGCTCCCTAATCAAGACTCTAAGCCTTATTAGGTAATTTGAAACGTTACAGTTGGTTTGGTCGGGTTGAGGGTGTTTGAATGAGCCAACCCAATTACATCGGCCTAGAGAATTCTAACCCATTTAAAATATTTTTAATATATAACCCAACCCTACTAATTCAATTAAGGGATAGGTTGGGTTGGTTTGTGTTGGGTTATAACCTATTAAAAAAAAATATCAAGTTTATCAAAAGTAATAATTCAATATAAAGTAAAGATAATCAAATTAAAACATAGAATGAAGAAAATCATGTCTTAGCAATTTCTACTAGTTCAGATAGTACTTAATAACAATAAAGTTATCCAAATTCCAAACACAAGTCTTAAAGTTATTACAATCATCCATTATAGCAATTAGATAGTTCATAGGAATATAAACAAAATAAAAAATCTTGAATCCATCAATTAACAATGGAAATTAGTGTCTTGGTGTTGTCCTTTGTTGATGCCTTCTCCTTAAGTTTATTGTCTACAATTCAAAAACCAAACTAACACGACTAATTATTTCAGCAAATATCATAATATGTCAGCACTTATTTAAGCACTTGACAAATAATCAGTAGTGGCAAAATATCCACAAAATAATCACAAAATAATCACTACTTTCAGCACTAAAGCATTCAATAACATATTAAAATCATTCATAATAATAATAATAATAAACAGCAGCTTACCAAAAAAATATTATATTAAAACTCTACAAAAACTATTCTAATTTCAGCAAGCAATACCGTATAAAGATGATTGAAATTCATTCTAATAGTTATGTCACCACCAAATATGTAATAGCAATAGCATAATAAAATAATTAAAATCTATTCTGATAATAGTAATCAATAAAAAACAGTAGCAAATATGTCACCACCAAATATATAGTAAAGAGATCGTTTTATAACCATAACAGTTTGCATAAGTTGTAAAAAATTACCAAAGAAAAAACAAATAATACCTGCACAGTTTTCCTTTTCCTTTGAGGAGCAGTTCCAATTATTGTGTCAAATCTGATTTATTAAAAAAAGATATAGCAGAAACTCTAACTCAAAAAAGTCTCTACCTCCACGAATATATAAATAGATACTGTGACTCTTAGTAAAGCCATCACTTATTATTAAAATTTTATTATAAGGACGAAAATTAACATGGCAGACAATTTCTATTTTTCAACACACATATTGATATAAAGAATTTATTAGTCATATAATCACATACAGTGCAACTCTTAATAAGAGACATATATTATACCATCACAACAAACAATAGACATATATTATACCATCACAGCATACAATGTATGTTCTATATTATCACTAGAGAAAAGGAAAAGATGCATCTATCACCTGGTGCGGTGGCTGCTTGGCTGTAATGAGATAGAGAGAGAGGGTGCGACCGAGAAGAGAGCAGTGCCGCCATCACCGTGACCTAGAGTCGCTACCAACGCCTTCGTGAAAGTGACCTGGAGCCACCGTGGTGGACTGGTGTGGTGCATGGTGGAGAGATTGAGAGTGAGTGAGTACTGTTTTAGTCATTGAGAGACTGAAATGAGAGTAAAGTGAGTGAGACAGAAAGAGGGGCTAGTATCGATTAGGGTTGGGGAAGTAAAAATATATAAGTTGTATTTATATTTTAGGGTTTTAGATATAAAAATAATAAAAAACTATTAGATGAGTGTCGGCCCGGGTTGGCTTATATAAGGATTTAGGCTTCTGGGCCCATGGTCTAGCCGTATAATTCGGCCTGTGGCTTTCACCCACCGAATTGACTTCGACCCATCACTATTCCACCTATTCGGCCCACTATTCGATGTGGGTTGGATGGGTTGGTCGGCCCACATCTATTTTTTCCCAGCCCTAATGTTAATGTGAGGTCTGCTGAAAACTTGTCGTTGGCCTCCTCCATGGTCCGAGTCCGACCTGCAACATCTTCCAGCAGCTTCGTGGAAGTGTCCTTGAGTGATGACAGCTTTGACTGCTCTGTGGCCAGTTGGGTCTCCAACTCTAAGGCACGAACCTTGAGGTCCTCCAAGTCCTTCTGAAGCAGCAAGTGCTCTGCCAATGAGACAACAGTCTCCTTGAGTTGCACCATCTCCTCCCGAAGCTCCTTCAGCTCGAAGGACCTCATGGTAACGATGTCCCCGAGCCATTGGTTGAAGGCCACACCCTGCACCAAAACAATATTTGTTAGCTTGATGAAGAACTTAAACAAAAAATGAGAGTTGAAGATTCGAGACATACCCTCAGGGTGATGTGGCGACTGACAGCTTCAGCGAGTTCTCGTTGTCACTGCCATAGCAAGAAAAGACGCAGAAGGGCATGTCGCACAGGGACCCTACCAATCCTTGGAGTAGCTCCACGGCAAGCGGAGCTGTCCTTTCTCCAACCCTCCATGCGAGGAGAGGCTTCAGCTCCTCGCGGCTAGGAGGAGCGACTGGACCATGCGGCTTGTCTTCCCGCAAGTACTCCATGAGGACTTTGAAATCCTCGTTGCCCTCGTCAAGACGGGCGTGGATGTACTTAACCACCTGTCCGTGCCTTTCGAAGTGTTCTCCTTGAAGTGCTCGGGAAAGACCACCAGGTGACGTGTCTTGACCGGAGGACTGTCAGGCACCTTAGAATGGATTTTCTTTCCCTTCCAAGAGGACCCCTCATCTCAAGGAGGGGAGACCTCGAGGTCAATGACCTCATCGATAACCATTGTCCACGGAGGAGTGGCCAGTTGTAACGCCCTGCTAATTAGGGTTTGCTACCATGTGTGTTTAAGATTAGTGCTGGACTCGCTAAACGAGTCATTTGGACTAAACATGTGATTAAGCCACTGAGGGTTTAGGTATTTAAAATTTTGGTCAAGTCATAAATATTTTCATTAAACAAAAACTTTGGTCTTTACATGGGATCCCAAAATAGAAGTTTAAAAGTCGGTTACAATTCCAAGTTTACAAAATAAGTCGACCTAGGCGGCAAAACTGGGTCCAACCCTAGCTTCCTTGAAATTTCTTGGCCGTGGCAGTCGAGCGAACTGCATATGTACACGTCACTGCTATCGCTCTCCAACTCATGGCTGGCCAAGTTTTTCCTTACCCTTACGTGCACCACAGAGCATCCGTGAGCCAAAATACTCAGCAAGAAAACATATTCAAACAATTCAAGGAATAATAATGCAGGCTTAGCAGTAATAACTGGAACTAAGCATAAACACTATACAAATCAACAGCCATAGAGTTGCTCAAGTGCATGTTGCACTCTCTTTCTATTCATGTGGCATCCGAGCTAGTCAAGTGCTTGATGCACTCCCGAGGTGGCCCACCCATAGTGGCCTGCAATCAACGCGCATAATGCCGGTCTCAGCTCATAAGTCGAGTCTTGGAGAGCCTCGACTTATACGTCGAGCCTCGGAGACCCTCAACTTATAAGTCGAGCCCCTTAAATCAAGTATGCCCTCGACTAGTAAGTCGGTCTTTAACCAAATACAACAACAGGTCCTTGGCTTATAAACCAAACTTTCTAGCCATAGCAGACAATCACATAATATGTTTATCACACATACAGAGACAATGCATTACAATGCGTTTAAACAGATATACACATGCATAATCATAATCATGTGCATTTACAGGGCCAACGCCCAAATCAAGATTATGTTCAGCATTCGGGCCAAGCCCTAATCATGTACATCATATTCTGGGTGCAGTTTTCTTACCTTTGGTCCAAGTGCAAGCTACCAACAAACGACCCTTGAGTACGATCCCTGATCCGAGCCCTTAGCGATGACCTAGTCACAACCATGATAAAGAATCCCATCAATAACGAGTTAATAAAGGCTTCCAGACCGAGTCCTAGCCTTCAGGACATCGAATTCCACTAAACTGGGTAGTAGGATCGATCCCGAGCCCTTGGGGTTGAGTTCCCGCACTCAAAAACCCTATCGGGGTTCAAAACCCCTTAAGCGTCGTGGCCCCATGCCCCTGCGATGTGGACCATCCCAAGTCAGAGGCTCAACCTCCCATTTTATTAAACACGCACCGCGGTGCTGCCTAACAGGCACCGTGGCGCGCCCTCGCGACAGAGCCTTCCTTGGCTCCCTGGGTTCAAGAGGGCCACGACACCCCAAGAACAGGGTCACTGCCCTACCCCTTCGAACCCAGAATTCTTGGGTTTTCCCTGAGCCAAACCCAATAAGAATTATCCCAAATCAAACTTAAAATCTTAGTTCAATTCCTATAACTGATTTAACACCTCTCCTGCAATAAAACCTAACTTAGAACTTGATTGAAAAAACTCATCAAAATCCAAAATTCAATCTTCAAACCCTCTCACATGCAAACTCTAAACTTCCTACAAAAAAAAAAGAATTGACATAAAGAAATTGAAGTTTAGATCCTTACCTCTGAGATATTTTCACTCTTGAGTTAATCCCCAAGTTCAACAAGTCTAATTGTGCAATTCTTTGGCCTAGAATTTCCCCAGAATTCAACAACTTCCAAGCTTCAAGAAGAGGGAGAGAGAACCGTGAGATAGAGAGGGAGAGTTGAAGTCTTATACTTCCTTTTGAGTGTTTCTAAAGTCTCAGCTAGGACTCAACTTAACATTTATGCCAAAAAGTTCAAAATGCCCTTACAACTAATTTAAATCCTCTAGTGACCCCAAGGGCAATTCCGTCAATTTCCACTTCTCGTAAATCCTCGAGTGTTCCTCTAAATCCCCAACTACCTCAAAATAATAACCATTTAATCTCCCATTACCCAATAAACCCCGGTAATTTACTAAATTACCAAAATACCCCTAGGCTCACCCTGAGGCGGGTATTTAACCCCATTGTGACTTTTCTGCTAACTTGCTCACCAGGATCGCCTCGCGTCGAGTAACCCAAATATATCCACATAATAATGTGGTCTCAATCACACACACATATTTACAATTATACCCTTAACGGGTCAAATTACTGAAATGTCCTTCTTATAAGAAATAGGCACACACACATATTTAATATTTCTAAACATGCAAGTATAATTATTTATAATATAATTCACATAATGAAAATCTCATAATACATTAGCACACAATTAAAACAGTTATTGCCACCCGGCCCCCTAATCCAGGCACTAAGCCATATTAGGGAATTTGAGATGTTACACCAATGGAGTAGCAATTGGAGCTACAAGAGCCACTAGGGTTGGAGGCACAGCCGCCAGGGATGAGAGCACCACGGCCGATGCCTCTGGAGTGTCTATTTGAGAGGGGCCCGTCTATTAGGAATGAGTTTCCTAATATGCAGCGGAATAGTGATGGGTTGGCCAAGTATACAACAAAAATTTTGTAACATATTTAAACTACTTTTAAATATGCGGACCCATTAATATACATACATTAATCATAAACAAGAAAAGAATAAAGAACATACCTCTTGATGCCTATCAAGTGTCCTTGTTATCTTTTCGTAAAATAAATGATCTTCCTATCCAAGCTGCTCCCGGGTACTCACACCAAGATCTTCCACAACGTTCTCTACACCTCAAGAAGTGTGTGGGTACTTAGAGAATAAAGGATGGTATATTTCTGATTCAACTTAATGTACTCAACACATGAGATCAAGAGGATAGACATGAGATTGGTTATGTATCTTTTTCAGGGAGAGATGGAAAGTATCGTTCTTTTCTTAGAACGAATAAATTCAGTATATTGTTATTTTCTCATAAGTCTAACTTAAATAGAAAATATTTACATTTAAAAAAAATATATGTAACCAATTACATTTTATCTTTTAATTAATTAATTATCTTATTAATGAAAATATCAAAACAAACTTTTTTTCACAATTATTTAATTATTTATTCAAACTACCTTATCAAATAAAATCCAACAACCTGATAATTAATTCAAATTTGAATATATTATCTTTTTAACTAATTATCACATATAATTAATTGTTTGAATAAATATTAATCTTTTAAATTCAAATCCAATTTGAACTTATCAGTTTATTATCTCCCACTAAAATAAAGATATTTAATTAATTAAAACCAATTTTAATTAAACATCAATTTCGAAAATTTGATATTTATTTTATAATTTCGAAAATTATACAATAGTTAATTATTAATTAATTTTGATAATTACAACTATTTTGTAATTAATTAATTAATCACTATTATCACATAATTGCATATTTGGCCCGAAGAATAAATTTCTTCTTAAATATGATTTTTACCATTTTACCATTTATATCAACTCTTACCTTGAATAGTGTTGATAGAGCTGTTGTGGGGACCTATGGACCTATAATTCCAAGCTTCAATAAATTTGTGATTATTAATTAAATTCTTTAATTAAAAAATCTTAATTTATTAGTCTCATGATTACTCCACTATAATATGAGACTGCACACTTGTAATTATAGACATCTCATTTACTGAGTATTTTATAACAATAAAGCGTCTATTGATATAATCATTACATACAAATTAACCCTCTAATAATGGTTCATAATTAACCGGGAATAAAATTACCGTTTTACCTTTTTAATTATATCATGTTTCCTTAAGTACCATTGACTTTACTAGTGAATGTTAATTCATAACTAAATTATGAATTTGAGCTCAATAACCTTTCAGTCCCAAAAGTCAACCCTTAAGAGAACCATTATTCAATCTCTTACGAGAAGATATAGTCCTTATCTGTATACTATGTCCCCAACCATTTACATTAATGAGTTCCCAAAACAAAAGTTTCTAGCCTGATCATTCTGACAAACCCTAACGAGTGAATCGAAGAACTCATATACAAAAACAAGAGTTCATAGTAACTTCAGAATTAAGATCTATTTGTATATGATCATCAGTTGATATATTTAATTAATACTTCGAAACGGTATTTAGCTAAGTATTAATAAACATATCTGGTCCAGTTCTATATATTCTCTAATATATAAAGCACCTCTACTAAAGTGTTCTACTACACTAGTAATCCGGATCTAGATCACATGTATTCATAATACTAGTGGACCATACTTGCAGTAATTATTCTAAAGATTCCATAACTTTATTTCACTGCGAACTATTCAAGTTCATTTATCTCAAACACAATCCTCCCGTACCAATACGTGGTTGAGATTACATATATGAACTTATGAATTTTTCTGATATTTACTTAATATTATCACAGAATAATATAGTCCATAAAATATATGCATAACAAATTCAATTTATTTATTTATTTCTTAAAACAATGTCTACTACATATGCTTTCAGGGTACAATTCCCAACACCGTCACCCTCTAGTGCTTCTTCCTGACCAAGTTGGACAAGCCCATGCTTTATGCACAAAGAAACAAATAAGGTTAGCCTTTGGGGGGAAAAGAAATGAAAGAATCTGTAAAGACAAGAAGTCTCCTCGGGAGCCCCACCACGATAAGGCTCCTCTGGGATAAGAACAGAGTGGGAAAACTCATGGATGAGTCCCTTCTCCTGTATCGCATTGGTGTTGTATTGGCAAAACTGTATCGCGTGCATGGACATCACCTCGTCTAGAGGCACAAACCCTTGGGGTTGTTTCCTCCTCTTCAAATGGTGGATAAAAGTGTCGATAAAGTCTTGATAGTCTTGGTACTCCTCATCAGTCCAAGGACGCCTAAATATTTGCCCACACTCGATGAGTGATGGCAAGAATAAGGAGCGGTCAGGACTAGTTCCCTCCCCTACGTGATGGGCGTAGTAAACAACGATTGAGGATTTACCTTGAGGCACGAAGGATGATTTGATCCCAGCCTCGAGCTCTGCCTCGATCTCCTTGTCCTCTCTCACCTCAATGGCGACTTGGATCGTGAGTTTGTTCTCTGTGCGCTCCTGCGAAGACGTTGTTCGTACTCGTATTGAGCCTTCGCCGCAATATACTCCGTGTGGAGCCTCGCCTCGTAAAGTGACTTCTTCAATCCATGGAAGCTGGTGAGAACCACGAGCCTTATTCTTTGCCCCTCCCGAAGTAGGCCATACTGCCAAAGATGAGCCTCTATGACAAGGAAGCTGAGGCTCTCTTCCTCGAGGAGGGCATTAATTTTCTTGAACCTTTCTTTGTAAGCATCAACAGATAAGACTAAGGAGCAACCACGAGCGGAGGCCTAATAAAATAAATGACCCGAGGAATAACACTTACCAACCCTGGTAAAGTCCAGGAGAAGAGTCGGGTTGGTCCGCGTAGCGAAGCCACTTGCCCAGAAGAAGTGGTCCTTGTAGTCCCTCGCGTGGTTATCATTGCCGCTCGGGGCCTTGTACTTTATCCCTGGGTATGTATACTTCATCAAAGTATAGTACCCGTCCCACTCATCCTTCTTCAGGCATGGTCGAAAGTTGTAGATATACAATATCTCAGCTGGAGATGGAACGGACCAATTCTTCCTCTTTTGCATAACAAATAGCCTGGTCAGCACTCAATATCCATTCAAGGATAGTTGGAATGGAGCTATGCCGACAAACTTCAAAAAGTCGACATAGTACTGGTGCAATGGAAAAGCTGCACCAGCTTGGAGATGAGATGCGCTCCAGGCCCTAAGGTCGTGGACACTCTCATGTGCTTTCTCACCCTCCCGAGGAAGACGCACCCACATGTCACTAGTGTCTACCCCGTGGTGGGTTATAATCCTATCCAGATGTCCCTAGTGTTTGAGCTTGATGGGCGTCACCTCCGCCTTGAATCATGCAGCGGTATAGGTTTCGTTTGATGGCAGCAAATCCATGTTCGCCTCTTCTCCCCCACCGGGGGGTGATCTTCCCTTACCACGAGAGCCTGACTACTATCCACTGCTCGCCTTCCCCTCTCAGGAAATCTTCCCACCTCTCAGCCTATCTCTATTATCTCAGAGTCGAACGTGTAGAATGCCTGCTGTTGTAGTTTTCGAAGCTCCTCGAACATCTGAAACAAGAAACCAAGAAATTAGTGTCATGACCCGAAGAAAGATACGCCAAAAACAAGAACCCCTAAGACTACTGCTCGGGAAAGGGATAAGGAAGAAAACTTCTAAGGGATTCAAGTGTCCTCGGGGCCAAAGGATGGACACCATAGTACACTACCCGAATCTATGAACATCGATGGAATCTGGGAATCTCCCAGATTTTGGTAGAGTGTCCAGAAATGCTAAAAGTCATATGCAGGGCGCAATGGGACATTTTGACTACTTTTAACGTCAAAATGTGCCCAGAAAGGCCTAAAAGAGGTCAAAGTGACCTCTAAATGCCAGAAATTCAAAATCTTAGGCATGCACCTAAGACCCTCAACAAAATTCAAAAATAAACTCAGAGTTGAACAAGAAATGGAGAAGTAAAAACTTACTCGAAATGAAGCACTTGTATGTGCTGAAGTGAGTCTGGAATTTAAAAAAAAAAAATTTCGTTTGACCAGAAGTGAGATGATTCTCGCCAACCGTCCAGAGCATCGAGAACTCGGAAAATGGATGAGAGGGTTTGAAGGTTCAGGGGTTTTGAATTTCGAATGCTAAAAGTTATTTCTCAGAGGCAGTTCTCGAGTTTTATACTCGAACAACTTGGGGTGGAAGCAACTCCACCTCGACCGTTGATTACCTACGACATAGGCACTTGAGACTAATCCAACGGTCATAATCCAAGAGGCGTGGAAAGTGATCATTAGCATTGAAAAAGGATGTCTCGTGTATGGGGCGAAAAGACACCTAGGGTACGAATTAGACGTTTTGGGTCGTGGAGTGAACTCCTCATTAATGGCACAGATTGATGGGCCCAATAATAGGGAGACGACACGTGGAAGTACCTTTTCAAGAGTGTGACTTCAGGGAGAGCCCAAGCGTCTCCCCTTGAAGACCTTTCGAATTACTCCTCTCAGTCTAAGTCTCCACTGTCTGAAGACAAGTAAAGACTTGTCTGTGTTTTCATCAGAGGACACGTGGTAGTCATTAGAGGAGGAATTGAGCTCCTAGAGCACTAGTGAGGTTTTTTACAATGATCTAGCCAGACACGGATGTCTCCGAGTGAGGCCACACCCCGAGGTCTGTCCTCGAGGTGCGAATGTCTCCAAGCGAGGCCACGTCTCATGACCCGTTTCCAAGGTGTGGATGTCTCCAAGTAAGGTCATGCCCTGAGGACCATTCAAGTGGTCCTCTCACTTTCTTCATTCGCCAATCCCCTAGGTCTAGGATTCTTGTCCTCTGACCTGGAGTAGTTGTCAGATGTCAATCGCTGCAGTTGTGGCCTACCAGAAGATCATCTGACAACTTTTGGTGAGCCTCGAGTAGTGGTGTCGAGATCGTACATTCGACAATCAGCATTTCCCTCAACGCCGCTTGACATGGGCAAACGTGCGTCGTATCCTGACACAGTCAGATGCATGTTCCCTGTAAGGTTGGTAGGCAGCTTTCTGCAAATGGGCCCTGTGCAATATGTATGGGCCCATGGTCTTTATTAGTACATCCCTATATAATTAATTAATAGTTTACTCCTCAAATAATGGAGAATGTTGTACTAATTATCCATTAAGGGCATTAATGACCCAGACCTCTATAAATAGGGCTGGGGTATCTCCTTGTAAATTTCAGATTTTTGGCTAGTTAAGCATTGTAAACCCAGAACAATATATACGTTGCCTGAGACTTCATTGAAGCTTGCTCAAACAAGCTTCAAACTTAATACAAAAGACTCGTGGACTAGGGCTCTTTCATAACCTGAACTACGTAAAATTTTTGTGTTATTTTCTTCTAATTTCTGTCAAGTTCTTAGATTAGGTTGATAGCGAAAAAGACAGTAAAAAAATATGATATTATTTATAAAGATTTTGTCATTTATACACAGCAGTGTTATAATGTGATATCAAGAATAGTAAAATCTAAAACTTAAATAACTATTAGTCTATAAGTTTATTTATTTTTTTCCTTTTTGCAAATTAGGTGATATTTTTTGGACAATTACAATTGGTTAATCTTATAATTGTTTTGCTAACAAGATGATATCAAATGGGTATAGATGATTGCTTGATTACATTATTTGAATAGATCTATGATATGCACTATAATACAAGTTATCAAACTAAAAGTATAAATTAATACTAATTAAACAAGCACCATGAAAGGAGAAGCACCCCAACCCCATAAGGGCCTGGAATAATGTAGCATTGGGAATCTGTTCCCCGATTGCCCAATTGTTAAGTTTTCAGAAAATTCTAATAATTATATAAATATATATATATATATAGAGAGAGAGAGAGAGAGAGAGAGAGAGAGATTCCTTCATAGTCGAAAATCTAGAGTTTCATCATTTGTGATGACTCAATATTCATCATATTCTCTCAAGTGGGTTTGAGAGGTTTAGACAAATTAATGGCAACACATGGAAATTGCATGCTAACCTCATCATCATGTACTCTTTTTTTTTACTCAAAACTATAGAATACATACATAATGAATACACATCACTCTCTCTCTATGTAATGTGTATGTATGAAATCTGGTAGGGCACAGGCCTTTATCACAATCATTAAGGACATGTTTCTTTATTGTTAGCAGGAGTGGCACTACATTTTTATATGTCTATCATGATCTTACAACTTACAAGCAATAATTTTATATAGTATATATGCATGTTCAATGTTCCTTAACCATGGTTTAAATAGATTACTACTAGTACTATATTATCATACTAGGTATGTCTTATATATTGTTAAAATATTACTCTCCTCAATAATCATTATAAGACCATTAAAAAAAGGGAAATCTACAAAAATGCACTAAAAGTTAAAAAAAATCTAAAAAATACGGTACATTACAAAAATACGGAATTTTTGGATAAAAACGCGGAATGGCAAAATTATAAATACGGAGTGGCAAAATCATAAATAAAAGCTGTAAAATACAATTTCTTGTGATCAACGTTTACAAACTAGTAAATATATGTTACGAACTTGTAAATATCTGTTACGTGTTTGTAAATAATATTTACAAAATCAGTTATAGAATTGTAGATTTTTTTTTTTTTTGTAGATAAAACTTACAAACAAATTCGTAACTAAAATTTTTATTTTTGTAACAATAGTTTACAAGTCTAGTTTTACAACTAAGAAAGATATTTTTGTAACTAATATTTACGAAAATATTTTATAGTTAAGAAATCATAAACAAAATATACATAAAATTATTATACTTTTTCATATTGTTACAATATTGTACCAAAAAATTACATGAACCATCATATTTATGCTATACAACTTAAAAATATAAATTTAAGATATTCATTATTTATAAAACACTTTATTAAATATAGTGGTGAAATACAATATTTTTTTAAAAACAAGTTTTACATTTTTGTAACAACAATTTACAAAACTAATTTCACAACTAAAAAATTTATTTTTGTAACTCACATTTACATAAATATTTATAAATTTATTTAACATGATTATTACAAAGATTTACAAAACTAATTTTTTAACTTTAAATATATTTTTGTAACAAAACTTGAAACTTGGATTAGATTATGATTTTGGTTTAACATTGAGTGTTGAGACTTGACTAACTATGATTTAAAAAATATATATAATATTTTTATAAAGAATAATAATATTGTGATTATATTTAACTATATATTATAACATATAGTTATTAATATTAATTTTAATTAACAGCATATTGTAATTTGTATATATATTTATTTATTTTTTGAGTAATTGTATAAATATTAACTTTAATATTAATAAATATATTTATTTTAAATAAAAATAAATTAATCTACTTTATTTTATTGAAGGTGGTAACTATAATTATTATTACTTTTATTATTATATTAATTGATAGGCTTAAATTCTTATTAAAAATTAAGACAAAAAAATAAAACAAAGGTAAATATATATATATATATATACACAAGTGGGTGGGAAGAGCTGCATTTTTGTAATTTATAGGTAGAGAGAGGCGTATTTTTGTAATTTATTAAAGATATCGTATAAAACAAATTTTTTTTTATATTACCGTAGGATACATAATTATCCCTTAAAAAAATTGATGTGCTAGCAACTATCTATGTTTAGTGTCTTGAAAGATTAATCATGGAGTTATTTAATGAAAATACAATTGAGATGTCATTCAATAAATTTTAAAATTACCAAATCATAATTTCAATGTTTACAATTATACATTGTAAAAGTAAGTGGAGTAAAGAATTTTAAATTCATAATACATATCATAAAATACACGTCATTTTGACACTACTAGTAATACTTTATAATCCATCCCATTTCCATAACATGATCTATAACTCATAAAGTTCAAAATGTATACCTTTAAATTAACAGAACTTCAATTTGGTCTTTAGAAAACAAGCTTAAGCATCAAGCAAAGAAACCCCTCAATTTTCCCACTGACAAATTGAAGAAAGAATTCAATAAGATATCTTTCTTTGACTGCATCGCCTATTCCTCCTCTAACCATCATAATCCATTGCATGGAAAAAATTTCCACAACCCACTTTAAATCTTTGGTAGGGTGGCACTAAGAAACTAGATTTGAGTTTTAAATCAATTTTAGCCAAGAAATATTGTAACCCACATATTTAGTCAAAAGCTTTATCATTGCTTTAGTATTAAATAGATGAAATATATCAAGAAAAGATTTTTTTTTTTTAAGTATTTCATCCATCGGCTGCAATGTGAACATATTCTCAGCTTTTGATAAACACACACATATATGCTTAAAAACTCACACATATGACTCTTTAAAATTTGTTCTAATTAGCACGTTTCTCATTCACATACTAACATCTAGAATATGAGAATTAGTATTGTCATACTTTTGAAACTTATCTCCTAATCTAATCCTAAAATATTTGAGAGACTCGAACCACAGACCTTGTAAGGACAAATGATACCTCTTTTATGATTATCATAACAAAAGAAACAAGTGCATCTGAATCATTCTGTGGCTGTGAGTTGCTGGAATATATAGTAGAATCAAATGGAAGACAGTAGACCAAAGTATATAAAAAAATAAAATAAATAAAAGGTGCATTTCAGCACGTTTTCTGATTCAAAAATTTGAGATTATATTGCTGTTTTAGAATTCTAACACTGAAATCAAAGATACACATTAAAATTGCTGTCATCTCACTAATTCTAATTCAAGGGCACCGAGGCAATTGTCAAGAATCGGATTCTGAACCTGAATCAGATTCCTGGTGCAATTCAAACGGTCTATTTCTGTTTGTATTGGCTTCAAGTGGAGGTAGTCCATCGTTCTCATCACCGCTCGATTCAAGATCATTATCTTCTTGTTGGGAAGTCTCTCCCTCTCGACTTCCATTAGAATCATCCAAAACTGTTGCTTTGAAGACTTCTGGCCTGCATTGAGTGGCAGAAGCAAAAGCAAGGAACAAAACATTAATATGAAATGGCATTAGAAAAGGGATATGAAAAGCTTAATGGAAATTTGCTACTATGACTGCTTATTTAATCAGATTACTCTCTACTTTTATATCAGTGAGTGGTACAACAAGGACAGCCCATCGGTAGATTAAAATACAATTTTGAAACAGTTTGATTCAATAAGTCCATGTTTACTGATCAAGAAGAGTGGTAACTGGTACAAAAAAATTAGTAAATAAAAATAAATAGCACCATCTTCAAGAAGAGATAGTATGTTTCTTAAGTTCAGATTTTTCCATACCCAGCAGGGGGCATTAAGCTTGAAAAATTCCTACTATTATTTACCACACAAAAGGGTCGTATTCTCCAATTTAAAAGTCAGCATCAAAAGCTGAAGACAGGAACACTACCTTGAAGCCAGTCTATCAGTGATATGTTAATACAAAATAGATAATGAGAAGAAACCATATTCCATTCAATGTGACTATGCAGACCTTAGTATGTCAAGTTCAGATTTTGACTAGGGGTTGCAAACAATCAATAGCTACAGAGCATTATTTTTGTTGAACAGAAAAATTGCTAGAGGGAGGCCAACTAAATTATGTTAACAAAACAAACGAAACAAAAAATAATGATCATTCGCAACACTGCACGTGCAAAGAGAAAACATACCATTCCGGTGACTTCCGAAGAGCACGCACTTGTTCATAGAAGAGAACTTTAGAAACAATACATGTCACCTTGCTGCCTGATTCAAGAGCCTTCACCTTCCCACTGTCATCAACCACAACAAAACTACCTGTATTTTGAAAACTTTTAGTTGATATTGTATTTTAGTGCTTTATAGCAACTCATGGAAAAATCAACCAATTTCGAAAGACCATAAATAATACAAAATCGTGAATCATTCCAAGCCCAATTTCAACTACCTTCCAGTTTTCTACTTGTAATAATAATTATTATTAGTATAGTAAACAGAGATGCATTACTACTTTTGATAACAGTAAAAAGACATTACCAGCAATACCGAGATGAAAAGAAGAAAACATTGTTCCAAAAACTCATAAACCGAAGTTACCCAACCATGTAATTAAAAAACCCCCAAAAGCAAATTAAATGTTGTACCTAATAGATAAGCATTTTTGTTACTCTCTAAGAGGACTGTTAAGGCACTCCCTCACAAAAAACCTTAAAACCTACCAAGCCTGGAAGAACCACCGCTTAGTCTCTTTCTCTCCCTGACACAATGTTTGTATGAGAGAGACTGAATTTTGGCTTACAATTTACTCAATTACATAAGGTATTTCAACACATAAAAGGAAATTTTCTTTGAAACTATTCTCAAGAACTGAAAACACACACACACACACACCTTGCTTTATCCACATGCTCTTTTGAAACTTAGCTGGAAATAGGGCCAATGATTTCTTGCCTTGTGAATCCAGTACCTGCAATTGCCACAGTCAAATCAAGATGATGTTTCTGCAGGATCACATACATACCACAAGTAGAAGCTAAGAGAGTAAAAGCCATGCTATTAGAAGTTACAAGAATACCTCAATGAGATTAGAACCTCTAAGGGACAACACTTGCATTATGGCATGGCCATCTTCAAGATTTAAGCTCACTTCTTCAGTATCCCTTTTCAAATTCTTCCTTCCTCCTTTCATGCTTGCTTGCTCTACGTGTTTTTTGCTTGCATACAAATTCACAATAATCTACGTGCACACACAAAATAGATATATAAGTATAACTCAAGTTATTATACTAAAACAATAATTAGTCTTGATTCACCTATACCTAAATTGTATTGGACTATTAGTTGTAATTTGGAATTTTATACCCCTTATTCTTCTTAATTATCAATTAAAATCTAATTCTTACCATAGTATTAAACTAAAAGAAACATAAAATTTTCCTATCTCCTATAACCTGTCAACAATAACCTGGTAAACTCAGCAGAAAAAAATAAAAGAAACATTCATAGTAAGACTGTACCAGAGTGGGACACGTGGCTCACGGCAACTCTGTCAACAATTGTAATGATAAGAGAGTCCAAAAATTGAATGCGACAGAGGCAGAGGTGAGAACTGGAAAAAGTGAACAAAATGATTAGCAATCAAGTGCTAAGTTTAGAAATAATAATAATCCCACCGTAAGTGCCTCTAACTCATGCAGCAAAGAAGAATCTGTTAAAGTCATGGTCTACAGTCATAAACATGGCTTCTCTGGTTTTGCAGCCAAGTTTACTAACACTAAAGCACAAACAATTTCAGGTATTATTTTTCACCGTAAAAACGCACACACACGTGCACTGTTAGGAGAAGAAACACAACACAGGACCACTCATACCTTATAAAACTTACCAAAAACAAACAAACTATACACTTCAAGAGATTTTATAAGCCATGCCACGGTAAACTTATCAAAAGAATAAACATCTCCAATTCAAAGATTGGCATAATAAGAACATTGTCATGAACATCATCAGGCACTTTCAGGTATGTGATTTACACTTTGATGTAAATTGGAAAATCATATTTAAAATATAATATATATATATATATCAGAGACATATATATATATATATATCGACATAAATATGTTACTGCCCATCATCACTGAGGAATTTCTTCGAACAGTTGGCGTGCAAGTTTAGCCATGAACTTTTGATTAAACATAACAACACTAAGAAACAGACCTAGCAAGTATAAACCCCATTAGAATCAAATATACAAATAAATTATTATTTGGGATATAGTGGCACAACAAAACAAATTAAGTTTCTACACAGCTTCAAACAATGCCCAAATCAAATCTCTAATGGAAAACGCAAAAATCAATTCCCAAATCAGAATATGGTTACCAGATTTCGTCGGCGGCACGACGGGAGACCAGTGCCCCAACGAATCTCGACTAGCGGCAGCGGCTTCTGTTCCACGAGTCGAACCCAGCAATCGGCGGCGGCACCTTCTACTCCACGACGCGAACCCAGCAAGGAACGAGCGACTGACGAAGAGGACAGTGGTCTTCTGCAGATTTTTTTTTTATGTTACTTTTTCTAAAAAAAAAATATTAATTGTATTTATATATATACATATTTGTGGCAATAAAATCAATTATCATTTAAAAAAATTTATAATTTCATACATCCTATAATTCTGTATCAGTATAGACAAACAAGTTATTCATGAAGTGAAAGACTATGCCCAACTAATTTACAATGATGAACATGAATCTAAGTATGCTCTTACAAAGAAAATTGTACAACCAACTTGAAGATCTCTAAACAAAAGTTAAAATGTCTTGTGCAACAAATTGCAAAAAAAATGTCAAATAGATAATTGTGAACTAGCGCCGCTATTAAAGACATATCCTACCTTTACAAATCCGCGCATCTCAATATCCAATAAGATTTATGAATCTCTTTCAATAAATCTACAAAACAGATGAATAAGTATATTTTAAAAAATATATAATAATAATAATAAACACTGTACAATTAAGTCTAATCAATTACAATTAAAATGAAATACCATAAAAATATTTTTATGAGATAGAAAAAACTAAACTTATAAATTAGAAATAAATAAGAAGAGAAAAAAAAACTTATCTTTGTATAGTTACCTCAATGAAAAAGTCTAATAACTAAAATTGAAAATTACAAAATTGTCAAAATTTCTAGTGACTTACAATAATAATTTACTATAACAAAACTTATAATAACAAATAACTTAGAATAACAACAAGAACTATAATAATAATAATAATAAATAAATTGTCAAAATAATAATAAAAAAAATTGACTGACCTAAATAAAATAAATATCTCAAAATATTATATCATAATATTAAATTTAAGATAATTATTGTATAAAAATATAAATAGACCTAAAAATAATAATTCCAAATATTGAAATAAGACAACCACTACAATTGTTTATTAAATTATATCAAGCTTTAAAGTAATAAAATAAAAATAATAATATTTCTAACTTCCCTAATAATAAGTAGTTAAAAACTTAAAAGAAAGTAATTGTTAATAATTATCTCAATATGTAACGGTTAAAAGAAATTAAAAACTAAAAACATACATTATCGTGAGAAGCACTTGTTAAAAAAACGGGAAATTACTGATTAAGAGGGTGATTGGTTTATGATTTAAAAACAAAATATTTGAATTGTTAATTTTGTTTGAAAATGCTGTTTTAAAAATTATATTTTAACATTTAAAATATTTGAGTAGTTTGTAGTTTTGCAATTAAAATGGAGGTGGTCCTATTTGTTTTAGGCATTTGTAGAAAACAATATTTTATCATTTTTCACTTCTACGTGTAAAAACTATCTCATTTTCAAAAATTAGTTTTGAGTTTGTTTTAGAAAATCACATACCAATCAAATATCATGTGGACCATTTATATTATAAGTATTCAAAAACTTAAAATATTATTTGAATTCTCAACCAATCGTATTTTTCCGTTGAAGCCATGGTGGGATCTTTCAGCAAGTCTGCATTTGACAATACCAGAAGAAAAAAAAAACAGGGCAATTTCATTGAAAATTGGACACCTTGTTGTGATTCCTCTGGTGATGAAACAGATCATTTGACAAAGTAAAAAATCAATGTGATGAGATCTATCTAATGTCAGCATGTGAATCTTACGTACTCAATAAAAGACCATTATTTTTTTATTTCAAAAAAATAAATAAAAGACCATTATTAGTATAAAGATAATTATATAAACTACAAAAAATTTAATGCACTCAAGTAACATGAAGAAATAATAATCTTCAACACGTAATTCAAAATTAAGTCACTATAACTGCATATATGAAAAATCTTAAATCATAATTCTATAAATCATTTGCTAAATTAAAGAAGAAGATAGACATAAGAGTAGAAGCACTAATCCGAAGTCATTGTTAAAGATGATACAGAGAAAGTTGTGATCTTCCATGAAATCAGTTTCTCTCTATGTATTTCTCTGTGATGGAAAATGAAAGAATACGAGTCGTTCTGTTTCTTGGGGACCACAAGTGTATATATTAATTGATAATAATATCAGTTTTGGATATTCATAATTTGGTCGCTCATTAAATTACAAATATGAATTATAGTTTCTACACATTTATTCCATGACATATTCATACCCCATGATACTTATACCATAATTGGTCACTTTATTTTGTATCAAACTTTATAATAGCATAATACATTAATACATATGTGTCCATAATAAGATTTTAATCCAACAATCTCTCACTTGGGCAACATATGTTTCCTTATAAATGTAGAACTTTATGAGCTCAAAATTTGATATTAAAAAAAAGGTATTCTTTAACAATCTCGTCCATCAACCATATCTATATAGGATCAAAGCAGTTTTTATCATATTGATCATGATTAAATCCATCAATGGTCACATATACATATATAGTCAAATGACATAGATCAATCATGGATGCGTAGCATGGAAATTACATGCAATGTGGACCAAGCATGCCTATTTCCAACCTATCCTCCTTAAACTTAAATGAGGTCAGAATCAAACATGACAAAACAGAGTGAATAAATAGAATACTTCATTCTGATTAGAATATAACCAAATACATAAATGTCTCAAACTAACATAAAGCAAATAAAATATATAAACTCCCACTAAATCATGATATCCTCAAATAGTACAACACCCATATGAGCAGTGTGCTCATGAAAGACCTTGGGTGGTAATCCATTTGTGAGCGGATCCGCTATCATGGAATTTGTCACAATGTGCTATGTGGATATCTGTCTACTCTGCACTCTTTTTTTCATAACTAGGAACTTTATGTCAATATGTGTGACGCCCCTTAGGTAGGATATGTCTGTCACATACTCGTAATACCAGGGTTTACGAGTATGTTAAGCACTTGACTAAAATTAAATATAATGATACTATGAAATACAGAAAATTTTAAAACTTTTATATAATCTTATTAATGATTACTATTACACATATGAATACTTTAAATTTAATACGAAAAACCCTAAATCATTATTGCATTGCTGCTACTAAGTCTGTGCTCCACAAGTTTCCCAACATCTAAGGCCACACCTAGAAAAAGGTTGAAAAATAACATAATGAGCTAACACTAAGTAAGTAAATCTCATACATACACATACACATAAATGTCGTGAGTTTTAAGTGCATAATATACTCATATGATGACTTATAATACTTATGCATTTCATTTATTGATTATGCACTTTCAAACTTTACTTTTATGATTTTTCTTTTACTTTCACATTTTTATGGGCCCATTATCTTTTGTGCACACTGTTCGATTTAGCCAATGCATGTGGGGCTTGTTACACATATAAGATAAAATCTCATGGGCTCTCCTCCGACTAACCATCGTCGCAGCCGGGCTCATCATATTACTCATTTCATTGTTGTCATAGCTATCATACTTATTACACATATAAATGGAGAAAGATGGGAACATGGCAAACATATATGAATGGTCAACTCTGACCTAGCCCACATTAGTGGGCAACCACTATAAGCCTTATAGACCTCCATCTTCTTTACTAAACTTACTTAATTGCTTCATCGAAACAGTGGCACCCTTTTTAACATCTTATTATCACTCTGCTTAAGCCTTGTTGTCATTAGAATGTTTAACTTTACATAAGACTTTTCAAGACATTTCATAACATTTCCCATATTCTTATGCATGGTCTTATATCACATAATAACGTATCACATAACTGTACATTTCATGCATACATGCTGATGCTGAAATGCCAATGTTTGTGTTCATAATTCATGTTTGATGGTATTCAATCAAGGCATTGTATCACTTCTCATATAACTCAAAACATCTTTAGTCATAATATATGAAGCTTTGTGTAGCATCCCAAATTTGTTAATAAGGCTTAGGGCCTTGATTAGCGTTCTTGGAGGGCAATAATTGACTTATTTTGTTAATATGTGAATTTGATAAATATGTGATTAAAAATTCATGTATAGGTGAATTAAATATGCATGTGGGTCCCATTTGATTGCTAGGGGCATATTTGTAATTTTAGCCCGTTGAGGGCATAAATGCAATATTTATGTATATTGTGATTGATACCACGTGTAAGTGGTGATATAATTGTGTTGCACGATCTGAGACAGTCATAGGGAGCAATTTAGATGGAAAGTCACAACGGGGTCAAATACCCGGCTCAGGAGGAGCCTAGGGGTATTTTGGGTATATAATATGGGTTTTGGATTTATTAAGTATCGGTTAGTAATTTAGTAATGATTTGAGTATGCTGGGATTAACGGGAATTTTTAGGTATTCTCGAGGACTTAGCAGGACTTGGGTGAAATGACGGAATTTCCCTTGAGGTTAGTATAAGAATTTTATTAGGGGAAAGGGCAAAATGGTAATTTGGCCTTAGGAGAAGATAACCTTGGCTGAGGAGAGGTCATTCACATTTTTTTTTTACACTTAGGCTTATTCATGAGTTTTCTGTTGGAAGTCTAGAGAGAACCAAACTAGAAGGAAGGTGAAGAAGAGTTAATCTTCTTTAGGGTCAATGAAGGGATTCAAGGCTGAAGTTGGGGCAACTAGAGTCAAGCATAGGCCAAGAATAATTCAGAGGTAAGGCTTCATCTCTGGTTTTGAGTCTCCTTGCATGTTTTGAGAGTTTGGGTTGAGTGTTGAAAATTGGATTTGTGGCTTAGTGATTGTGAGGTTCAGCTTAGGAATCAAGGGATTTAAGCTTGGAGTTGGACTTGGAGGTAGCTCAAGGTCAAGATTCTGCTTAATGTAAGGATTCCACGCATCTCTGAAGTTTATTTGCTGGTGTGGTTTAAGTTTTCTGAAGGGTGGTTTAAGTTTTATAAAGTGTGGTTTAAGTTTTGTAAAGTTTTAAACCACTAGGTGATTCTTGGGTTTGATTGTGTGTTTGGGCTTGTTGTTGTTGTTTCTGAGTTTCCATACTGTTTATTTGAGGTTTTAGGTCGAATTGGGACTTGGGTGTACCTTGGTATTGATTTAGAAGAGTTTTGGCTCAGGAAAAATGTTGGGAAATACCCAGTTTTCTGGGTTCGCGTATGAGTGTCGCGGTCCTATTCTTCTGTGCCGCGGTGCTAGGTTGAATCAGGATAGGGGAAGCTTGCTGGGAGTCGCAGCCCCTATAGGGCTGTGCCGCGGCGCTAGGCCAATTTCAGGAGATGGGAATTTGTGTTTTTAGGGTTTTGGCTCAGGGGGCTCAGGGGACGCTTTCACTACCTTGTGTGGGGAAACAGGAGGTCCCGAGAGCACGGGATTGGTTCTGGGGGATGATTATGAATTGGTTAGTAAAGTGTTATGTATGTGTTGTGACTAGGTTTTCAGCGAGGCTCGGGTTAGGGGACTGTGCTCAGGATTTCGGTGCTCAAGAAGCTCGGGACACAGGTAAGAAAACTGTTGTACCCGTAGAGCAAGGCGAGGCCCCATAGTTGTGTTGCAGGACACAACCCTATATGATTGTGTGCAGGTCGTAGCCCATTGATTATGTTAATACATGTTTAAGTATTTGTTTAATTATGCTATGTGTGCATATATGTGAATGAACGACAAGAGCCGGGAATGGTGAAGGCCGAGAACGGCAAGGGCCGGGAACGGCGAAGGCCGAGAATGGCAAGGGTCCGGGAGCAGCGTTTAGCACGCGGAGTGCGAGTTCCCAGGGTGAGACCCTAAAGGATACCTGGGATATCCTCACGGTGCAGACTGCGAACCCAGGGCCTGGTAAAGCGCCTGGGACGGCATGGCCGTATGTGTTTAGCCTGTTGGCGGATTTGTTATATGTTGAATGATTGATATGCATATGTTATTTATTTGTGTGGAGTTTTCTTTCTGGGCTTCGACTCACGAGTGCTCTGTGGGCAGGTAAGGGCAAGGGGAAAGTTGACCAACCATGAGTACGGAGAGCGTGAAGCGACGCGTACATGTCTGGTCTGCCTGGCTGCCACGGCCAGGGGTAATTTTGGGAGATGTTTTGTACTAAATCTTATTTTGTCGTGTAGTCGACTTTAATCATATTTTGAGTTATAAATATTTATAAGCAATATTTTGGGATCTCGAATGTTAAACGCTTTATAATTTTCAAAGAATGACTACATTTTCAAATTGTGTGATTTTAATACAGTTTAGTTACACCTTTGACCTAAATTCTTGACTAACAAGTTAAATGCACATTTTAAACTCACTTAGTAACGGCTCTAAGGTAGTAGGGCGTTACACTTTGGGTTGGTGGCGTTGTTATACCTTAACGTAGAGCAATGGCTCAGGTCTAAGGTTTCCAGCCTAAAAACTTAAAGACTTCATATATCATTGTTGACGATGAAATCTCGTCATCGAAATTAGATCGGAAAACTCAAAGGTAAGTTAGGTGATGTTTAGATGAGAACTTAGAATGGACTTATGGAAGGATAAATGCAGATCAACAATGGAGTAAAAACTGTATATTGCTCAATAGCTTCAGCTTACAATGAATTTTCCAACCCCTTACCCTGAGGGTTCAAGGTCTATTTATAGTTGGGCTTTAATGGCCCCTTATACATGGTGGTCCCTTGGGACAAAATAGTACATGAGTACACTGTCGGGGTAGCAACACAGGTGGTAGTGGTGCTGGAAGAATGGTGGTCTGCTCTAGTACGTGTCAGGGGTCTGCAAAAGTACTCCTTCCTTGGTATCACATTATGCCTCCACTACTTGTCAGGTACGGACCTCACAAGTGTGCTGAGAGAGTCCTTACCATGTACCATTCTTGTACTGCCACTACCTGTATGGCGGGGACATCGTACTCGTACTCTGACTCCTCCAGGTTTGTAGGTACATTCTGTACTAGTGCGTGTTCCCTGCACCTAGTGGGTGTTTTCACCTTCTGAAGGTGCGCATGTTGATCTATCCCCTTTATGTCTATCTAAGCACCAGATTGCTTATTGACGGGAAAGGATATATATGGGAGGTAAACTTTGCTGGTTGGATAAAAGGGGTAAGGTGTGAGAGGTCCCGCGGGGTGCCCAGGCACGAGGCCAACCCGCAGGTGAGCTTGGGTGCGAAGCCTTCTCGCAGGGTCTTAGGCACGAGGCTATGGTGAGGTCATCCTTCGCGAGGCCTCTAAGGGCGCGGCTGGTGCGCAAGGCGAGGCATGAGACCCATGCCGCGAGGCTCTTGGTGTGTTGGCACGAGACGGGGCTCTTGGGCCCTTGGCACAAGACACATGGCCTCGCTATGTGAGGCTATGCAAAGAGTGTCTCACTTGGCGCGAGACGTGTTGGATGACGACCTCACGGGGCGCACCTGCTGGGCGCGACATGCTTGCGCGAGGCCCTCCTGGCCGAGGCACCAGGCGCACGAGATGTTGGCGCCGAGGCTCCAGGCGCGCGAGACGATGGCGCGAGGCCCTCCTGGCCGAGGCGCCAGGTGCGCAAGGCCATGCGCGCGGCTGCTAGGGGGTCGCAAGGTCATGTGCGTTGCTGCTAGGGGGTAGCAAGGCTATGCGCGCGGCTGCCAGGGGGTGTCACGAGGCCATGCATGCGGCTGCCCTCGACATACATGGCTTGGATGCCCCTTGCACATATGTAGGTGCATGCCTCAGGTGCCTTTGACAACTCTTACAGATGTGAGTGCATCTTGACCCATGTGCATGTCAGCCTCACACAGGCATGTTGGACCTCACTATGTGAGAGTCTTGTGCACCCATCCTCCTGCAATATTTACTTTGACCCCTTAGCTTAATGGGGCAAACCCTCACGGCTTATAACGTGTTTTCTCTTGAGACAATCTCCCGTATTCAAAAGGCCTACAGGCTCGAGTCCGATGGCGTGACTAAGTGACCTTTGGTGTTCCGAATAGGGACAAGAGATTTTTTTATGGTGGATTTTTGGTATCCACGATCATAACATGTAACAAAATCATGAACATAGAAGGTAATCAACATATTTTTCAACATGAGAACACATACCTGCACATAACTCATATCAAACTTAACCAATTAAGACAACTTTCACATATCACGAAATTCATCTGTTATATGTCATGCAATCCATTATGATATTCATACCACACATAACTTATATAACCATTCATCATATGCATCATCATCTCATACTTAGCTCATCAGACATATAGAATTAATATAGTCATGTATCTCACACTTAAGCACAAAATGTGAAATTTTCTTACCTTAGGTCCTTAACTTATTTTAAAACTGCTCACCAAGAGTCAATCAATCCAATCCATACAAATCTTATTCAATGTACATCATTTATTAAATTCTATCAAAATCATAAATATACACTATTGATAATGTATATTAACAATACCAGAAAATACATAAATGATAATAATAATTATTATCATTACAATACTAATAACTTTTCTACATCACTTCTATTATAACATTAATAACAAAACACCTCAATAACAATATGTCTGTGAATGTATATATTTTTAACATAAAATAATTTATTCAAATAATGATTTTATTAAAAGAAATCATATTTTTTTAACATAAAATTATAATTATCAATATAATAATAATATAAATATAAATATTACTATTACTATTACTATTACTATTAATTAGCCATAAAATCTCACATTAATAAAATAAATATAATTTCTACAAAATTCAATGTTATTACAAATATCAATAATTGTATGAAAATAATATTTTATATGATCTTAATATTCAAATATTAACCAAAATATTAATACACCATAATAATTGTTAAATAATAGTTTAACCATAAATCACACTTTACATATATAAAAAGTATATTCTTGATTTACCAAACAAAATAATAAAAATAAATTATTAAAATTTACTATTCATAATAATTTTCATATTTATATAAAATCAATAAAATGTCTCTTTCTACAATATACTAAGTGTCTATTATTTTGTTGAAAATTGGGCAGCACAAGGACTGGAAAATGGACAATCCCAAAATCAAAACTTGTATAAAAAATATATATAATCCCAAACAGTCAGTAAAATTATAGAAAGTATTCAGTGCATCAATAATATATAAACATATATTATAGGTACACATAATAACAATTACTCTAATCAATCACAATTAAATCACAATATAGTGTTCAAAGAAATTATACCATAATGATCGACGTTTCAAAATGAGTTAAATGATGATTTCTGAAGCTCAAAACGAACTTCGGAACCTCGAAACTAAGTTTTGACAGTCTGTCTACGGTGGATCGCAGTGGCTTGTGGTGGGCCCGCCACCCAATTATGGTAGAAGTAGGAATAATTTATTGGGTTTTGAAGCCCATAACACGAGGAACACTTTGGTGGTAACGAATCAGCTAACAGATGCTCGAGGTGGCCAGATCGCAACTTTGAAGTTGCGTGGTGGGAGAACTTAAATCGACTAGTTGAGGTGCTTAACTGGCGAGAGAGTTCTAGATTCCCACGTGGTCAATAGTTCGAAGGATTCTACGCATTTTGGTCAGTCGCGTGTTTATATGTGGCGGTCGAAAAGTGGTTGTTCGTCGTCGGCAACAGTAACACACAAAGAGGAAAACGAGAGAAAGAAAGAGGAAGAGAAGGAGAGAGAACGAAAATAATTTTTTTAGGAGAGAGAGAGAGTTACGGGAAAAATAAGGCTGAAGCCTTTTTAAAAAAATTACATTTGGACCCAAAATATTAAAATTATTTTCAAGTAAGCCCTTTAACAAAACTTTCTTAATTTTATAAAAATCCCAAATTAGAATTATATGGCACTTGGGTCCAATACTTGACTACTCAAATCTTTTTCTCTCTTTAATCTCGTTAATAACATAAAATCATGCTATAAACTAGGGTTGAACATTTAACCCGCAAAACTTGAAATCCCGACTAACCCGACCGACCCAAGCCCGCAAAACCCGATTTAGCCAAAATCCAAAAGTTTCGAGTTCACCCGAACTGATTCGAACACATTCGGGTTTGGGTTCGAATTTAATATTTTGGTGGTGTGTGGGTTCGGGTTTAACCCGAAATGTAATCCGAAAAAGGGCCCATAATTTATTTTTTCTATTTTCCCTAACCTAACTAAGCAGTAAGCCCTAACACCCTATACCTCTCTCTCTCTCATCTCGTGGCCTTCTCTTCCCCGACCCCAACCCCAACAGCGGCTAGCCAGCCATTGTACCTAACCTCAGCCGCCCTTCGACCCTCTATCTTTCTCTCTCTCTCTCTCTCTCTCTCTCTCTCTCTCATGACCTTCTCTTCTCTTCCTCGACCCCAACCCTAGCGGCAGCGGCTAGCCAGCCACCCCACCTCAGTTTCCTAGCCGCCCCTCCAACCTGAGCCAGCCCCTCAGCCTTGGCCCCTCTCCTCTCTGTCCATCTCCTCTCTCTCATCTCAACTCTCTTTGTCTCTCACGCCAAGCCCGTGAGGTGAGCCGCCCCTCCTTTCCTCACCTCTCACTCTTACACTCAGCTCTTTAATCTTTTGTTTTCTCTCACCTCTGGCTCTCTCTGTCTCTTACTCTCAAGCAAGTCGAACTCAGATAACACCACCACCACCACCACTGTCAACAGTGGCTCCGGCTCGGATTCAGGCAAGTATTCACTCTTAAACTAATATTAAATTTACATATATTATTGTTTGATATAAGAGTGAAGATTAATAGATTATGTTGATGGTTTTGAAAAAAAAATTGGTGTAAATATTAAATAATATAGAACATATGCAACCATTATGTTCAAATCAAGTAGACATATGCATATTATTATTTGTGTGTTTAAAAGGCATCGACTATAATAGTAGATCCTAAAAAAATTGTTTTTGATTTATTTAATCTATTTAATTATTTGTTATGTATATTATATATATGTCTGCGGCCATATGCTAAAAAATTTATGTTTATTTTTGTGAATTTACAAGTTGGTAGTGAGTTTGAGAAGAAGGTGAGTGCCGAGTGGTCGATAAATTTGAAGAGGTCACGACTCGCTTTTACTAAAAATCTTTAGGTAAATCATAATCTATTATCTTTCTTTTAGTGGATTCTAGGCTTGTGTGTGAATCTGTGATGCTCAATTGTAGTGGATTTTAGGCTTGTGTGTGAATGTGTGTTGCTCAGTTGTAGTGGAGTCTAGGTTTATGTGTGAATGAGTGTTGCTCAGTTGTAGTGGTTTCTAGGTTTGTGTGTGAATGTGTGTTGCTTAGATGTAGTGGATTCTAGGCTTATGTGTGAATGTGTGCTGCTCAGTTGTAGTGGATTATAGGCTTGTGTGTTGTTCTGTGTATTTTTGCAAAATCATTTGTATTAGGTGATGGATACTGAGGAAGTCGATGAAACTCATGTGGAAGAAAATCAAGATCAACATCCTCCTCCCACTCATAACCCCACAGATAAAGGTCAACTTAGGGGTAGAAGGAAGAGGGGTAAACCTTCTTCTAGTACTAATCCTCCCCTCCCTACAAAAAATGCAAAAGGGTCTTCCATTTGGGAACATTTCACCAAGAAAGACCCTCCTCATCCCCCACCCCCATCAACAACCAATCCTTTGGAAGAGCCTCCTCCGCCTAAGTGTATGTGTAAGTATTGTGGAACTAGGTTTTTTTTTTTTTTGTGACACGAGAAAACATGAGATAAGTCATCTATGGAACCATTTTAGGAATGCTTGTGAGCTTAGTCCATGGAGGAGAGATGACCAAAAATAGAAGATTTTAAGTTTTGAACAGGTTAAGGGAGGAAAGGAGGGGGAAACAAGCTTAGTAGCATTGACTTATAACAAAGAAGCTTGTAGGATAGTGTAACATCCCAAATTACCTAATAAGGCTAAGAGTCTTGATTAGGAGCCAAGATGGCAAATTATGGAAAATGTGATTTGATTATGAAATATGTATTTATGTGATATATGTGAATCATTATATGATTATGTAAGTTATATTATAATATGACTAGATATGCATGTTCAGGTGTATTAAATATGCATGTGGGCCCGTTTCTTATTAGAACGGCAACTTTCGTAATTTGGCCCGTTACGGGTATATTTGGAGTATATGTGATATATGTGTGAGACCACATTATTATATGGGTATATTTGGATTACTCGGCACGAGGCGATCCAAGGGAGCAAGTTAGCTAGATAGTCACAACGGGACTGAATACCCGCCTCGGGGTGAGTCAAGGGCTATTTTGGATATTTAGAGCATTATCATATATCGAGTAACAGGGATAAATATTCGAGGGTATATTCGAAGGTAGTGAGGTTATGAGGGAATTTTGGGGATTTTGACCATTTTACCCTTGGGGACGTTTTTGGGTGCCCCGAGCCTCGACATGTACTTCGGTTACTTGAACTCTAAGTAACCTCTCATAAACCGAAAAACACAAAAAAAAAAAAACAAAGGAGTTATACTCTCTTCTCTCTCTCTCTCTCTCTCTCTCTCTCTCTCTCTCTCTCTCTCTCTCTCTCTCTCTCTCTCTCTCTCTCTCTCTCGTTCATACTCTCTTTCTTGATTGATTGGGAATTCTTGCCATCTAGGAGGAATCAAATCTAGTTTAGGCTCGAGATTGCTCGGGGAGAAGCTTGACATCGTGTTGGGCACATAGGTAACGATTTATAGCCTCAAATCTCTGTGTTTCTCTGGTTTTTAGCTGAGTTTTAGAGTTTGAAAAACTCAATATGGTTTTTGGTGAGTTTTAGGTTGAAGAAAACAGGAAAAAAACTGGGTTTTCATGGTGAGTCGCGGCCCTGTTCTTGGGGCACTGCAGCTCTAGTGAACACAGGGAGAAGGAGGTGTCGAACTTCCATTTAAGTCACGGCGCAAGTAGGGGCGCGTCACGGCGTGTGTATTCCAAAGGAGAGCCCTTGGGCTCTCTGACTTGAGGCAGGCCATGGCTCTTTCGCCTTGGGCCGCGACACTTGAAGGGCTTTTGAGCCTCGGGAAGGTTTTGAGTGTGGGAACTTAAACCTAAGGGCTCGAGATCGATCTTACTACCCGGTTTAGTAGAATTTGACATCCCAGAGGGTAGGACTCGATCCGGAAGCCTTTATTCACTCATTTTTAATGAGATTCTCTATTATGGTTGTGACTAGGTTATCGCTAGGGGCTTAGAACCAGGATCGTGATCGATGGTCGTTCTTATTATACATTGCACTTGGACCTAAGGTAAGAAAATCGCACCCAATACGTGATATATGTGATTAGGGCTTGGCCCAGTTGTTGATTGTAACTATGAATAGGGCTCAGGCCCCTAAGTATGAATATGATTAAGGTTATGTTTGTGCTCGTTGATTAAGCATGCTTGAATGCTCTATATCAGGATAATTGTTTAATGATTGGGTGCATTGTTTGCATAATTAGGGCTCGGCCGCGTTAGGGAACATGGTTATGACTGTGTTTGTGTTTAATTGCTTGAGATATATGGTTATTATGTATGCATACTTGTATTGTCAGAAGTATGCTTGTCTGTATCTGCATCTGTTTGCCTGGTTATTTGAATATCTGGTTAAGGCATTTACTTATTAGTAAAAGGTGACAATAGCGCGTTGCGCGCTGGTCGGGAGGCTTATGCCTAATCAGGGACGTACTATTACGTTGGCCGACCCTATGGTCGTTGTAAAACAAAGCGCTTGGCTAGTTCTATGGCTAGTTACTCAAAGCTAAGAGCAAAGGGCCCTGGGTGACTTTATGGTCACATAGCTAGGGCATAAGGCCCCGGATTGACTCTATGGTCATCTATTCAGGGCAGCGGGCCCCAGAATGATCCTATGACCATTTATTTGTAATTGTATGCATGCATGGGTAGGTTATTACTGCCGGGCATGCTAGATATGCATCTAAATTTTGTATTTACTGTTCATGCACATGTTTAAGTTTTCTTGCCGAGCCTTCGCTCACGGGTGCTATGTTGTGTAGGTAAGGGGAAAGGAAAGCTAGACCAGCCATGAGTTAGAGAGCTTGGGTTGTGGCGTGTACATATGTGGCTGCTCGACCACCACGGCTGAGGATATCTCAGAGGAACTAGGGTTGTATCCCTTATTTTGCCACTTAGGCCAGCTGGTTGTAACTTTTGACTTGTATATACCCTTTTAAACATTTTTTTGTATCATTTTGAGATCCCATGTATGTACTAAACTTTTAAATGAAAAGTCAACATTTCCTTTTGACCAAAAATTTTAACCCTAACCCTTGACATTAAACTTAGTTACACATTTATAACCAAATGACTTGATTAGCAAGTCTGACATTATAAGTACACTGTGTAACGGTCCTGGATTAGGAGGACGTTACAACTTGGTATCAGAGCGAGCCAAGGCTAAGAATTCCTGAAGACTGGTCGGGCATGTACACTTGCCACTAAAGACAAGCTCAACTCAGGGTTTGGTAACTATTTATGTGGTTATGTGTTTAACTGCTTTAATATGATATAAATATCCAACCTGCATGCCTTATTAGGGAGCATAAGATATTCTGATAGGGCCTGGCCCTTGACTATTGATATGATTATGTGCTTGCCTGCTTAGTTGATAAATAAATGCTTTACCTACATTCTAGAGTAGAGAGCATGATATTTGTGTTGGTAAGAGCATGGCTTATTAATTTATGCATGAACTTTATGGGCATGTACTCTAGTACTAATGTTGTATGTGAATGCGATGTTGTTTGGTTTTCCCCGTGGGAAGGATTTTGGATGTAATCATCATGCCTAATGGGACAAGTCATTGACTACAGACGAACTCAGAGATTATGTACCCAAGGCAGTCAATGGGATCCGTCGGTGTTTATGTTGAGGCCGAAGTTATAGCTAATACCAGAGCCCTCTACCTGCCCCACAGAATTGGAAACAAGTGTTTACAGATATGCAAGCAAGATTGCAGAGGCAGGAAGAAGAGATTTTGTGGTTGAAGCAACAGGTTCTACCAGAGAACACTTCTTCCTTTGTTATGTCAGGAGTGGCACCAGTTTATGCTCAGCCTAGGGTTGAGAATAGGTGGGAATCAATGTATGAGAGGTTTCAAAAACATTACCCTCCAATTTTTGAGGGAGGCCTAGATTGATTTAGAGCTGAACAATGGATGGGCATGGTTAGCTCCATCCTCGACTTTATGGAGGTGGTAGGCCACGATAGGGTGATCTATGCTACGTATGTGTTACGAGAGGATGCCCGGACTTGGTGGGAAGTGGTATCCCAGACGCGAGATACAACTTTGATGAACTGGGAAGAATTTAGGCAGTTGTTTAATGAGAGATATTATAGTGACGCTGTTAAGACCGCAAAGACAAATTAATTTCTGAGTCTGGTTCAGGGAAATACGACAGTAACATAATATGTTAACAAATTTGATGGGTTGGCCAAGTTTACTTTTGATATGGTACCCACAAACATGGCTCAGAAAGAGTGATTTATCCGAGGATTGAATTTCGGGATAGCTCATGGCGTTAAGATCACCCCATTACATGAGATCTCTACCTATGCTCAAGTGGTAGGGAGGGCCTTTGTCGTTGAGGGCATAGGAAACGAGATATGGAGGAAGAGCGTGGGGCTCAGGCAGTGATACCCCCATTTATTGGATTAGGCAAGGGTGCAGGCCTTAGTGATCAGAAGAGGGTTTTGATATATTCAGTACCGCTAAGCTAAAAGAGGGGTTCCGAAACGCTAAAAAATATTCAGTACCATCTTACTCAATAACTGAGTCCTTAGTTCTTACAATTTTGCTGAAGTCATTCAATACAGTGCCCTAGACCTGGTTCCATCCCTGGCACCAATCCAATTACCATTCTATCTCTTTGGTTAAAGACAACCCTGGAAAATCCCTTAGAAACATATCCAGAAACTTATAGACTAATCTAGTCTGTCCTGGTCCCACTGGCATAACCTAAGTGGTAACCACCACACTAGCTAAGAGTTCTCTGCATCCTCCTGCACAAGATCTCTAGCTCTAACTACAGATGTCATAAACATAGTGCCAACTACTATAAGGGTTTCTCACTCTCAAACCCAAGAATCGCTATCCTTTCCTTTCAATCCATCATTGCCCCATACTTGGCTAACCAATCCATATTCATGATCATACTGAAGTCAGTCATAACCAACCCTATCAAATCAACCGATAGTCCCTTCTCACCATAATCTAACCAATCACAACATAACCATGCAATTTGCGTAACAAATGTATGCTTCTCTAGATGCAACAAAGCAATGAACAACATGGCACCAAAATCCAGTCAGCACAATACAAAATTAGAACTAGAAAGCTGACCTACCACCACTGAGGAACTAATCTTAGTCTCAGTCTCCGACTATGATTACATCGGAATGAACACTCGAGCTAGAGCCGAGTTGTCCACCCATTTTGGCTCACCCTTCCTTCACCTTGAGCAATCCTTCTTGAAATTCCCAATCATTCTACATAAGAAACATGCATTTGCTCAGCATTCTCTCAGATGGCGCCTCTTACACCGAGTGCATTCTGGGTAGACTTTCCAATTCTTGTCCTTGCCTGATCCAATAAATGAAGGTATCATTACTAGAGCACCGTGTTCTCCGGCACTCTCCTTTATAATCTCATTTCCTGTGCTCTCAACAATAAGAGCATTCCCTACCACCTGAGCTAGGTAGAGATTTCATGCACTGGGGCAACTCTAATTCCCTGAGCTACTCTAGGATTCAATCCCTGGATAAAAATTTTCTTCCAAGCTACATCTGTGGGTACCATATCAAAAGCAAACGTGGCCAACCCATTGAATCTGTTAACATACTCGGTTACTGTTGCGTTTCCCTGAACGAGGTTTAGGAACTCATTCATCTTAGCAGTCTTGACTGCATCACAGTAATATCTTTCATTGAACAACTGCCTAAATTATTTCCAGTCCATCACAGTTGTGTCTTGTGTCTAGGATACTACTTCCCACCTTGTCCGGGCATCATCCCGCAATAAAAATGTAGCACAAGTCGGTCAAGCGTATGATGTGCTCCTAGTTGAGCATAACTATAACGACTAGCGCACAACGTGCTATTGTCGCCCTTGACTAATAAGTCAAGCCTTTCTCAATTAGATAATGCAAACAGACATCTATCATATGTCAAATATCCAAATACATGACATTTAGCCTGCTTACTCAACAATCATTAGCATAATTATGATAATGCACATTTACAGAGACTCAAGCTCTGATCAACCTCATATTCAATATTCATGCCATGCCCTTATCACATGTGTTGCTATGCATTTACAATACAATCAATGTCCATTTATAGAGCACTTAACATGCTTCATCAACAATCACCAGCATAATTATAACCATGCACATTCAAACATCCAGATTTAAGGCATTCTATATGCTTCACCAATAACCACAAGCATAATTATAATCATGCACAATTACAGAGACTCAAGCTCTGATCAATTCCATATTCAACATTCATGCCATGCCATAATCGTATATATCATATGCATCACATACTGGGTGTAGTTTTCTTACCTTTGGTCCGAGCATAGGTTACCAATAAACGAGCCACAAGCACGATCTTGTTTCAAAGCCCCTAGCGATAACCTAGTCACAACCATAATTTAAAACCTCATCAAAATGAGTAAATAAATACTTCCACACCCAATCCAAGCCTCCAGGATGTCGAATCTCACTCAACTGGGTAGTAGGATCGATCACAGGCTCTAAGAGTTAAGTTCCCACGACTAAAAACCAAATCTGGTCAAAATTTCCCTTAAGCGTCGCGGCCCCCAAACCCTATACCCCGGCCCGCCTCCAGACAGAAGCCAGCCTCTTCTCTGACTGTGTCAAGTGCCACGACGCACCTATCTTATGCTGCGGCCCTGCCTGCTCAACAGCCAGCCTCCTCCTTCTTCAAGCCTGGGCCGCGGCACCTTAGAACAGAGGCGCGACCCAACCACGAACCAGCCCAAAAACTTGTGTTTTCTTCATTTTAAAACCTACCCAAACATCTCCAAATCCAAAAATCAAAGTTCCCAAACATCCTAATTATTCAATACCAATAAAACCCAAGCTTCAATTCATTCAAAAACTCATCAAAACACAAAATCCAATTCAAGCTTAAAAACTTAAAAAACTTAAAACTTCAAACTTGGATTACCTCTGATTCAGTTGTTTCCCAACTAAATCCTCCGGCTAAAAAGCTTCTAATCTTCCCTAGAATCGTTGTGCCTCGATCCTCGCTTGAATCCGAGCTAAAACTCAAGTTTCCTTCGAAAATGTAATCGGGTGTGGAAAATGGAACTTTGAGGGAGAGAGAACGTTCTTTTTATTTCTTAACAGGTTACTTCAAGCTTAAGTAACCTCAAGAAAATCCTAATGCTCGAGGTCCCGAAAACGCCCCCGGGGTAAAATAGTCAAAACTCCCAGAATTTCCCCCTAATCTCACCAACTCCCAATTTATCATCAAATATTTATTCCCATTACCTAATATCTCGGTAATGTGCTAAATACCCCTTGACTCACTCCAAGTCAAGTATAAATCTCATTGTGACTTTGTTTGCCTTCGAGGATCATCTCATGTTGTGTAACCCAAGCATAACCAAATAATAATGAGCACCACACATATACCACATACATGCCAAATATGCCCAAAATTGCCAAAATACGAAAATTGCCCAATTAAACAAAAATGGGTCAACATGCATATTTAATACACCTAAACATGCATATCAAGTCATATTATGCTGTTATTCACATATTCACATAATGATACACATAAATATCACATAATCATATAATTCCAAGATTTTCCATCATGGCCCCCTAACCAAGGCCCTAAGCCTTATTAGGAAATTTGGGTCGTTACAACTATCCCCTCCTTACAGAAATTTCATCCTCGAAATTTATCTGAACAACCCGGGATATAAATTCTACATATCTGATTCCAGTTCCCAGGTCGCTACCTCAACCTCACTGTTTCCGTGTAATACCTTAATCAAAAGTATAACTTTGTTCCTCAAAACCTTATTCTTTCTGTCAAAATCTGAACTGGCTATTCCTCACAGGATAACTTAGCCTCAATCTCCAGATTCTCATAACTCAACACATGAGTCTCTTCTAACCCATGTCCTCAACATGGAAATATAAAATACATTGTATACAGCCGACAGTGCCAAAACTGATGTTAACCCAAAGGCAACCTGACTGATCATTTCCAGGATTCCAAACAGTCCTTACTAATCTAGAGCTCAACTTGCCATTTTTCCTCACTCCTTTCCATTGTGATATTCTAAGGAAGATACAGTCTTCCACTTGGAACTCCATGTTCTTGCATTCCAGATTATCATAACTTTTCCATTTACTCTGAGAAGCGAGCATCCAAGCTCTAACCTTTTAATAATCTCAATGATCCCCTGAACTACCTCAGATCCAAATATAACATCTCACCCATCTCATTCCAATGAACGGTGATATGCATTCTCTATCATACCACATTTCATAAAGTGCCCTTCCAATAACTGGATAACTCTTTTTCTGATTTAACATCAGTCTGAGGATAATCAACTGTACTAAATTCCAATTGTATATTCATCGCCTTCTGTAACCTTTCCAAAAACTTGGAAATAAAAGCAGAGTCTTCATCTAGTAAGATATACCTTTAATTCTCAAGAAGGCATACTACCTTTCTCACATAGAGGTCTGAATACTGATCAACTATATTACTCGTCCTTACTGATAGAAGTGAGCTCACTTTAATTACTGGCCCATAATGACTCAATCCAAATCACACTAGCCTACTATCCTTGGCATCTCTACTGCAAAACCTATCGCGATTTTTTCTTTACTTCCACTATGAAATACACAAAGGCTGTGATGGCCCTACTGATTCTTACTACTCTGTCTTGACCTACTAACAGGTGAAGAACTTTTCCACAAATTATGTTACGTCTTCATGATGCTTGGATGAAGAAAATAAGAGGTAGTATAAGATTCATTCAGAATCTCCCATTTAATCTCAGTGTCCATCGGATCCCGAGTCCGATCCCTTTACCACAATAAACTCATACCTGACACTCCATAATCCTTAGCTAATCCAGCTAAGACATTCCCCTCAATCTTCCTATCTGTGGTTCACTTAACTGTTTTCCCTTTGATCCTCTCCGAAAGAGTAAACTCAAGTGTACAACTGGCCACCTGGCCCACCAGTAACTCTGCTCTAGTTCTGGTCATACTCTTCAAATAACATGATGCATAGGCAATCACTTTTCCCTATCACTGAGGTGTCATAACAACCTACAAACGGATTCAAATCTGTAAAAAGACTCAGAATTATTTCCCAAGGCACATGTAATATCCTTCTCATCCAAGGAAACTCCTGCCCTCTGAGGTGCTCCTTGATCTTGGCAAATCTCGAACTGAGAGTACACCATAATACCGTTGATCAAGATGATCACAAATCCAATTCAGATAATCTTTGAATATTCTGTTCATCTAATTCATCAAAACAACTCAACATCAATCAAATCCTCACAACATAACTTAGCACTCTCAGTGCCCTTAACTGATACACAAGACAGTCTTCTATTTATCCTTCTCCCTGATCTTTAACTGGTACAAACCAGATCAAAGATCCACTTTGGAGAATACCATCGTACTCAATAACTGAGTCCTTAGTTCTTACAATTCTGTTGAATCCATTCAATACAGTGCCTTAGACCTGGTTCCATCCCTGACACTAATCCAATTGTCATTCTATCTCTTTGGTGAAAGACAACCCTGGCAAATCCCTTAGAAACATATCCGAAAACTTACAGACTAATTCAGTCTGTCCTGGTCCCACTGGCACAACCTAAGTGGTAACCACCACACTAGCTAAGAGTTCTATGCACCCTCCTGCACAAGATCTCTAGCTCTAACTACAAATGTCATAGACACAGTGCCAACTACTACAAGGGTTTCTCACTCTCAAACCCAAGAATTTCTATCCTTTCCTTGCAATCCATCATTGCCCCATACTTGGCTAACCAATCCATATTCATGATCATACTGAAGTCAGTCATAACCAACCCTATCAAATCAACTGATGAGTCCCTTCTCACCATAATCTAACTTATCACAACATAACCATGCAATCTATGTAACAAGTCTATGCTTCTCTAGATGCAACAAAGCAATGAACAACATGGCACCAAAATCCAGTCAGCACAATACAAAATTAGAACTAGAAAGTTGACCTACCACCACTAAGGAACTAGTCTCAGTCTCAGTCTTCGACTCTGATTGCATCGGAACGAACACTTGAGCTAGAGCCGAGTTGTCCACCCATTTTGGCTCACCCTTCCTTCACCTTGGGCAATCCTTCTTGAAATTCCTAATCATTCCACCTAAGAAACATGTCTTTGCTCGGCATTCTCCTAGATGACACCTCTTACACCGAGTGCATTCTGGGTAGACTTTCCAATTCTTGTCCTTGCCTGATCCAATAAACGAAGGTATCACTACTTGAGCACTGTGCTCTCCGACACTCTCCTTTATAATCTCATTTCATGTGTTCTCAACAATAAGAGCCTTCTCTACCACTTGAGTGTAGGTAAAGATTTCATGCACTCGGGCAACTCTAATGCCCTGAGGTGCTCTGGGATTCAATCCCTGAATAAACATTTCCTTCCGAGCTACATCCATGGGTACCATATCAAAAGCAAACTTGGCCAACCCATTGAATCTGTTAACATACTCAGTTACTTTTGTGTTTCCCTGAATGAGGTTCAGGAACTCATTCATCTTAGTAGTCTTGACTGCATCACAGTAATATCTTTCCTTGAATAGCTGCCTAAATTCTTTCCAGTCCATCACCGCTGTATCTTGTGTCTGGGATATTACTTCCCACCATTTCTGGGCATCATCCCACAATACAAATGTAGCACATACCACCCTATCATGACCTACCATCCCCATACTATCGAGAATGGAACTGATCATGCTCATCAATTGCTCAGCTTTGAAGGGATCTAGGACTCCCTCAAAGACTGGAGGGTAATACTCCTGAAATCTTCGACAAAGAAATTCCCATCTGTTCTCAACCCTAGGCTGAGCCAATACTGGTGCCACTCCTGGCATAGCAAAGGAAGAGGTGTTCCCTGACAGATTCTACTGCTATTTCAAACACTAATCTCTTCCTCTTACCTCTGCAATCTTAATTGCACATATGTAAACACCTGCTAGAAATTCTGAGGGGTAGGTGAAGAACTCAAACCCTGGATGTAACTCCTAGCCTCGGTATAGCCACCACCAGGTCTCATTATTTTCCTCGGGTACATACCCTCTGATTAATTCTGCAATCGATAACTTGACCTATTAAACCTGATGATCATATTCAAAAGCCTTCCCCCACGGGAGCAGTCATACCACATTACAATCACAAACCACTACAGTGCTAAAAACATGCCCATGACATTCATACATCAATCATAACCCCTGCTCTTCCAACATACATACCATGCCTCCAACTTCAATTTGCAAATATCATATTCATATATATTCACGGAGCAGGTAATCATATAATCATATCAATAATCAAGAGCCAGACTCTATCAAAATCTCATGCTCCCTAATACAATATGCAGGTAAAGCATTTACATTCTATTTAAGCAGTTAAACACATAACTACAGAAATAGTTACCATTCCCTGAGTGAAGCTATCTTTAGTGACGAGTGTACATGCCCAGCTTGTCTACAGGAACCCTTAACCTTGGCTCACTCTGATACCAAGTTGTAACGTCCTACTACTGTAATGACCCAACTACTCTAGACTTTGGACCATTAACGAAAACTATCCATAGACACTAATCCTTAATAAAACTTACAAGTGAAATGATCATAACTTTATTAAAAACTTGTAAAAATAAATGTTAAACTTACATAAAATTTAAAGTAGGATATGGGATCCCATTGTTTTAAAATCAAAACATAACATAATTGTAATTAAAAGGGATTACATAATAAAGTACGGAAAAATACACATAAAACCATAAGTAAAGAAACTTCATCCTCGAATCGAACTCTCGGCCCTTCGATTCCATTCCGCCTCAATACACATGCCCAAACTACCAAGAACCTTTCCCGCCATCAAAGCTATTTTCCTGCACATATAAACATAAAAGGAGTGAGCCTAATGCCCAACAAGGAAAATCTAACACATAAACCATATATATAAATTTCATATTGTAACATAAAACATATCATAACACATATGTCACATACATACTATAATGGCCATTATTACTTGGGGTCCCATAAACTAAACAAGTCATATGCCCATTAGATTAGTGGGGCTTGCTAGCTAAGCAAGTCATATGCCCATAATTTATTGGGGCTTGTTAGTTGTACGGGTCATATGCCAAAGTCTACAATTATACATATTATAGCATATTACATAACACATAATCATAAGATAACATTTATCATAACATATAAATCATTTAACACATAAATCCTATCTTATTTTCCTTACCAAAAATACCGGGATATGAGAACAGTTTTGGGACTTTGGAACACTCCTAAAAACCATAAATGGAAGGGTGAGTATACTAAAGAGAATGAGATGAAAAGAATGGAAGAACTATACCATTTAGAATATACTTACCAAAAACCTTATGTTCAAGATCTTAGATTTCCTATCCAAGAATAAAGAATAAAGTTAGGGTGCTGAATAGAAAACTACAAGAACTTAAAGAGAAATAATACCAAATGAGCTAGAGTTTGGAATACCTTGAATGCTTCTATGACCAATCTAAACCTTGAACCTAAATGTGCTATAAACCTTACTTCCCAAGTGTTTAGTAAGCTTATAATGATCAAGCTTATAATCCCCAACCCAAGTGTTTACACTCTCACAATAACCTAGCAACTTGCAGCCTCTGAACTTAGCTTGATGAATGAATAAATGGCTGGGTACTAGGTCCTATTTATAGAGTTTAAGAATGAAAAGATCTTCATTTAAATTGAATAAAAATAATGGCTTTTTAAGTGAAAAATATTTGAATTATCGTTCAGCAAAGGCTGAAGACTCGTTCAGAAAGATGATGGACTTATCAAGAGATTAAAGATTTGAATTGAGAACATTTTCAAAAACTTTCAAAATGCACTGAAGGAGGCGATATATCGCCCCCTGTAGGAGATATATCGCCTGGGCCAGCATGCCCGAGGCAATCGTGCGAAGTTTCGTGTTTTTCGTATCCCCGTACTGCGATATATCGCCCCCTATAGCTGCGATATATCGGCATACGCTGAATATTTAAACACGAAATTACACAATTTTAGCTTAATTTGAATTGAGTAAACAGCCTTGACTAAGTCCCCTAACGTTTTCAAAGCTGCTAATAGACCCTAGGATATTCAAATATTACTCTTAATAAACTTATTCCTCAAAAATACTTAATTATCATTAAACATACACATGACAAGTGTTACTTTCTTATTGGGTCTATCTAAAACTTATAATATAATATTTATCACCACCAATATCAGTCATATTAATCAGACCTTAGGTTAAAATTAATATTCTTAAACTATAGGTTAAACTTAGAAAATCTACAAGTGTTACTATGAGTGTCCAAATAAATCCCGGTCTGAACCAAAGTCCACAGTCATAAAAAATACTACTACTATTACTATTATACTACTATCTAACTAGCTAAGTAAAGTTCTTGGACTCTACAACTACCCAGGGACCGTTACGTTGTGCATTTTAAACAGTGCTGAACTCGCTAACCGAGCCATTTGGTCATAATCGTGTAACTAAGTGTGATTAACAATCTATGTTTAAAAAATTTGGTTAAAGATACGACGTTTCACTAAAACGTTTACTGTATACATTGGGATCCCAAGAATATATTTGAAAGGTTAATTACAGTAACATATTTATAACCAGCCGATCTAAGCGGCAAAATAGGGTTTATCTTTAGTTCCTCTTTAAACCCTCGGCCGTGGCGGTCGAGCAGCTGCATATGTACACATCGTCACCTAAGCTCTCCAACTCAAGGATGGTCCAGCTTCCTTTTGCCTTTACCTGCACCACATAGCACCCGTGAGCCGAGGCTCAGCAAGAAAACTCAATATGCTCATGAACAAGTAAAAACATGTCATAAAATGACAATAGCCATGCCTAGTAGTAATAACCCTACTCATTCATGTAAGCAGGTACCAATAAATGTTTGTAGAGTCTTGTGCTCTGAGTAGATGACTAATAAGTCCCTCTCTCTGAGGTAGATGACTAATAAGTCTCTTTGTATAGATGACTAATAAGTCTATATCCTTCGATCAACACTCCACGTGCTAATGCCATCCTTGACTAATAAGTCAATGCTTTACGACCAACACTCATCGTGCTAAGGTCTTCCTTGACTAATAAGTCAATGCTAGGATATGAGACTAATAAGTCACCCCGGGTCCCTTAGCCCTATACTCTGTATGAGTGTACCTGGCGCTGATCAGCACTCCACGTGCTAATGTCATCCTTGACTAATAAGTCAAAGTTTTACGACCAACACTCATCGTGCTAAGGTCTTCCTTAACTAATAAGTCAATGCTAGGATATGAGACTAATAAGTCATCTTGGGTCCCTTAACCATATCCTCTGTATAAGCGTACCTTGCGCTAAGTTTTCTCCCGACCAATAGGTTCGTCAAGCATATGATGTGCTTCTAATTGAGCATAACTATAACGACCAGCGCACAACGTGCTATTGCCGCCCTTGACTAATAAGTCAAGCCTTTCTCAATAAGATAATGCAAACAGACACCTATCATATGTCAAATATCCAAATGCAGGACATTCAGGTTGCTTACTCAACAATCATTAGCATAATTATGATAATGCACATTTACAGAGACTCAAGCTCTGATCAATCTCATATTCAATATTCATGCTATGCCCTTATCACATGTGCTGCTATGCATTTACAATACAATCAGTGTCCATTTATAGAGCACTCAACATGTTTCATCAACAATCACCAGCATAATTATAACCATGCACATCCAAACATCCAGATCTAAGGCATTCTACATGCTTAATCAATAACCACAAGCATAATTATAATCATGCACAATTACAGAGACTCAAGCTCTGATCAATTCCATATTCAACATTCATGCCATGCCATAACCGTATATATCATATGCATCACATACTGGGTGCAGTTTTCATACCTGCACCACATAGCACCCGTGAGCTGAAGCTCAGCAAGAAAACTCAATATGCTCATGAACCGTAATAACATATTACTAAATCATAATAGGCATGCCTAGCAATAATAGCCATATTCATGCATGCAAATAAGTCCAAATAATGGTTATGGGCCATGCCCTTTGTATAGATAACTTATGGGCCCTGCCCTTTGTATTGATGACTATCAAGTCATAATGAGAATAGATGGCCAATGTGTCCATCTAAAAGAAGTGACTCAAATAAGTGACAATTAAGTCACACACTGGGGCTCCGTACCCTAATAAGATGAGTGAATATCACTTTATGATTTTGGTAATCATATTGGGGCTTGTAGCCCTAATCAGATGAGCGATTAACACTTTAAGATTCTGAGAATCATGCTGGGGCTTGTAGCCCTAATCAGATGAGTGAGTCACACTTTGGGCTCCGCACCCTAATCAGATAAGTGACTAAAGAGTCACACTTTAGGCTCTGCACCCTAATCAGATAAGTGACTAATGAGTGAGTCATGAACTTGGGCTCAGCACCCATAGCCATGTGACGTTGCAATCACCCGAGCTTTTTGGCCCTGGCTCTAAGTAACTAGCCTTTAGACTAGACAAGCGCTTTTAGTTTTCATCAAACTTGAGGTCGGTCAAGCATTAATGCTCATGATGATTCATTCAATGCTTATGTTGATTAGATCTAATCGTTTCGGCTTGTGTTGGACACATCAATATTGTTCTTGACTCTTAAGCCAATACCATACGACTCGTGCCGATTTCTGACTCATGGGTCACTGCCATACACAAGTAAGCAATGCAACTAGGCATATATCATATGTCCATTATCCAAATGTAGGGCATTCTTTATGCTTACTTAACAATCACTAACATAAGGATGATCATCCACATTTACAGAGACTCAAGCTCTGATCAATTCCATATTCAATATTCATGTCATGCCCTAATCATATGTATCTCATGCATCACATACTGGATGCAGTTTTCTTACCTTTGGTCCAAGCACAGGTTACCAATAAAGAAGCCACAAGCACAATCCTGTTTCCAAGCCCCTAATGATAACCTAGTCACAACCATAATATAAAACCTCATCGAAATGAGTAAATAAATACTTCCAAACCCAAACCTAGCCTTTGGGACGTCGTATCCCACTCAACTGGGTAGTAGGATCGATCCCAGACCCCTAGAGTTAAGTTCCCATGACTAAAAACCAAATCTGGGAAAAATTTCCCTAAAGCGTCGCGGCCCTCCCCTAGCCTTGCGCCGCGGCCCACCTCCAAACAGAGGCTAAACCCATTTCTTCATGTGCCTAGTGCCGCGGCGCACCACCTTGCGCCACAACCCTAACTGCCCATCAGCCAACTTCACCTTCTTCGTCAAGCCTTGGTCGCGGCGCCCAAGAACAGGGTCGCGACCCGACCCGACCACAAACCCAGCCAAAAACCTCATTTTTCCTCTTTAAAATCCTTCCCAAAACCTACTCAAACATATCCAAATCCCAAAATCAAAGTTCCCAAACATCCCCATGATCCAAAACCAACAAAACCTAAGCCTCAATCAAATCAAAAACTCATCAAATCATAAAATTCAATCAAAGCTTAAAAACTTTAAATACTTAGAACTTAAAACTTGGATTACCTCTGATTGAGTTGTTTCCCAACTAAATCCTCCGACTAATAAGCTTCTAATCTTCCCTAGAATCGCTATGCCTAGATCCTCGATTGAATTTGAGTCATAAAACTCAAGTTTCCTTCGAAAATGCGATCAGGTGTCAAAAATGGAACTTTGAGGGAGAGAGAACGTTCTGAACGTTCTTTTTTATTTCTTAACATGTTACTTCAAGCTTAAGTAACCTCAAGCAATTCCTAATGCTCGAGGTCCCAAAAACGTCCCCCGGGGTAAAATAGTCAAAACTCCCAGAATTTCCCCCTGATCTCACTAACTCCCAATTTATCATCAAATATTTATTCCCATTACCTAATATCTCGATAATGTGCTAAATACCCCTTAACTCACTCCGAGTCAAGTATAAATCCCGTTGTGACTTTCCCACTAGCTTGTTTCCTAGGATCATCTCGTGTTGTGTAACCCTAGCATAACCAAATAATAATGAAGCACCACACACATGCCACATATATGCCAAATATGCCCAAAATGGCAAAAAATATGAAAATTACCCAATTAATCAGAAATGGGTTCACATGCATAATTAATACACCTAAACATGCATATTATCATTTAATTGCATAATAAATCAATTATGGCCCTCCCGACCTCCTAATCAAGGCCCTAAGCCTTATTAGGAAATTTGGGTCATTACATATCTTATGACGCGGCCCTACCTGCTCAACAGCCAGTCTCCTCCTTCTTCAAGCCTGGGCCGCGGCGCCTTAGAACAAGGTCGCTGCCCAACCACGAACCAGCCCAAAAACCTGTGTTTTCTTCATTTTAAAACCTTCCAAAATCCTACCCAAACATTTCCAAATCCAAAAATCAAAGTTCCCAAACATCCTAATTATTCAATACCAATAAAACCCAAGCTTCAATTCATTCAAAAACTCATCAACACACAAAATCCAATTCAAGCTTAAAAACTTTTAAAATGTAAAACTTAAAACTTGGATTACCTCCAATTGAGTTGTTTCCCAACTAAATCCTCCGGATAAAAACTTCTAATCTTCCCTAGAATTGCTATGCCTCGATTCTTGCTTGAATCCGAGTCCTAAAACTCAAGTTTCCTTTGAAAATGTAATCGAATGTCGAAAATGGAACTTTGAGGGAGAGAGAACGTTCTGAACGTTCTTTTTATTTCTTAACATGTTACTTCAAGCTTAAGTAACCTCAAGAAAATCCTAATGATCGGGGTCTCAAAAACACCCATGGGGTAAAATAGTCAAAATTCCTAGAATTTCCCCTGATCTCACTAACTCCCAATTTATCACCAAATATTCGTTCCCATTACCCAATATCTCTGTAATGTGCTGAATACCCCCTGACTCACTTCGAGTCAAGTATAAATCTCATTGTGACTTTCCCACTAGTTTGCCTCCTAGGATCGTTTCGTGCTGTGTAACCCAAGCATAACCAAATAATAATGAAGCACCACACATATACCACATACATGCCAAATATGCCCAAAATGGCCAAAATACGAAAAATTGCCCAATTAAACATAAATGGGCCCACATGCATATTTAATACACCTAAACATGCATATCAAGTCATATTATGATGTTATTCACATATTCACATAATGATACACATAAATATCACATAATCATATAATTTCAGGATTTGCCATCCTGGCCCCCTAACCAAGGCTCTAAGCCTTATTAGGAAATTTGGGCATCACAGGGCGCACCAGTTCTCTTCGTGAAGCCAAAAGATGGTTCTCTGAGGATGTGTATCGATTATAGAGAATTGAATAAGTTAAATATCAAGAACAACTATCCTCTGCCAAAGATTGATCATTTGTTTGATCAGTTATAGGGTAGGACGGTATTCTCCAAGATAGATCTTCGATCTGGTTATCACCAGTTGAGGATCAGGGAGGAGGATATACCGAAGATAACTTTTCACATCAGGTATGGGCATTATGAGTTTTTGGTGATGCATTTGGATTGACTAATGACCCAGGAAAATTTATGAATCTGATGAACAAGGTGTACAAAGACTACCTGGATCGGTTTATGGTCATTTTTATTGACGATATACTGGTATACTCTCAGTTAGAGACAGAGCATGAGCAACTTCTCAGATTAGTACTACAGAGGCTGAGAGAGCACACGATGTATGAAAAATTCAAGAAGTACGAGTTCTGGTTGCCACATGTGACTTTCTTAGGACACATAGTCAGTAAGGATGGAATCATGGTCGATCCAGCGAAGAATGAGGCGGTCAGAGATTGGCCAATGCCGAAGAATGCTTTAGAGATCAGAAGTTTCTTGGGATTGGAATGTTATTTAGACGCTTTGTGGAGGGGTTTTCCAAGATTGTGTCACCACTGACAGAGTTGACACACAAGAATTAGAAGTTCATATGGTTAGACCGGTGTGAGGGTAGTTTCTAGAGACTGAAGAAGAGTATGATCACCGCTCCATTTCTGAGTCTTCCTACAGATCAGGACAAGTTTTTATTATTGTGATGCCTCGAGACAGGGCCTAGGTTGTGTCCTTATGCAGACAGGGAAGGTGATTGCCTATGCATCACGTCAGCTGAAGAAGTATGAGCAGAGGTACCCCACACATATTCTAGAACTTGCAGCAACAGTTTTTGCACTGAAGGTGTGGTGGCACTACTTATATGGTGATAAGTGTGAGATATACACAGATCACAAGAGTTTGAAATACTTCTTCACCCAGAAGGACTTGAACATGAGGCAAAGACGTTGGTTAGAGCTGGTGAAGGATTATGATTGTGAGATCCTCTATCACCCAGGGAAAGCCAACATGGTGGCGGATGCCTTAAGCTGGAAGGATCCAGGACAATTGTAAAGTTCGAGGCAGATATATAAGGAGTTGGCAAAGTATATGACTAGAGCAAGTATTGAGCTAGTGGTGGGCTAGTTAGCCAACATTACCCTGTAGTCTACTCTTTTAGAAAGGATCAAGGAGAAACAGTTGAGTGACCCACAGTTGGGAAGGATTAGAGGGGACGTTCTAGCTGGAGTGGCTAAGGAATATATAGTGTCAGACATGGGTATATTGAGATACTAGGATCAGACGGGAGATTCTTAATGAATCTCATACTACCCCTTATTCTCTACATCCAGACACCAAAAAGATGTACCAGGATCTGAAAGCTTTATATTGGATGCCTGGGATGAAGAGGGAAGTGACTAAGTACGTGGCAAAGTGCCTGACCTGTCAACAAGTCAAGCTAGAGCATTAGAGACCAGCAGGGCTATTACAGCCTCTGGACATCCTAGAGTGGAAATGAGAGGACATCACGATGGATTTCGTGGTAGGGTTGCCCAGGACAGTGGGACAACATGATTCAGTCTGGGTCATCATGGATCGGTATATGAAATTATCTCACTTTCTACCAGTGAGGACGAACTACATAGTAGACCAGTATGCAAATCTCTATGTGAGAGAGATAGTACTCCTTCATGGGACTCTAAGGTCTATCGCATTGAATAGGGACCCTATATTTACTTCCAAGTTTTGGGGAAGTTTACAGAAGGCTATGGGTACATAGCAGAAGTTCAGTACAGCTTATCATCCTCAGACTGACGGTCAGTCTGAGAGGACTATCCAGATACTGGAGGACATGCTGAGAGCATGTGTATTGGACTTTTAAGGGTCCTGGAATAAATATTTTCCTCTGATAGAGTTTTCATATAATAACATCTACCAGTCGACTATTGGAATGACACCTTATGAGATGTTGTATGGTAGGAAGTGTAGATCGCCCATTCACGGGAATGAGATGGGTGAGAGGAAATATATGAGTCTTGAGGTAGTTTAGAGGACCACTGAGGCTATTGAAAAGATTAAATCTTGGATTCTCGTGTCTCAGAGTAGAAAGAAGAGTTATTCAGACCCAAAGCGGAGGAACGTGGAGTTCCAAGTGGGAGACTATGTCTTCCTTAGGGTTTCACCACTGAGAGGGGTGAAGAGATTTGGGAAGAAAGGCAAGCTGAGCCCTAGGTTTGTTGGACCATTTGAGATCTTGGAGATGATCGGTTAGGTGGCCTATAGGTTGGCCTTACCCCCAACATTGTCTAGTTTGCACAACGTACTTTATATTTCCATGTTGAGGAAGTATGTATCAGATGAGACTCATGTGTTGAGTTGTGAGGATTTGAAACTGGAGGTAAATTTATCCTATGAAGAGCAACCATTTCAGATTTTAGATAGGAATGACAAGGTTCTGAGGAACAAGACTATACCTTTAGTTAAGGTATTATGGAGGAACAACAAGGTCAAGGAAGCGACATGAGAGTTAGAGGCAGTGTAACGCCCCAAACTCCAAGGACCGTTACGGTGTGCCTTGTAAATAGTGCTAAACTCACTAACTGAGTAATTTGGCCAAAATCGTGAACTAAGTATGATTAGCGGTTTAGGGATTAAAAACTTTGGTTAGGATGTAACGTTTCACTAGAACATTTAATATATACATTGGGATCCCGAAAATATAATTTCAGAGTTTATTACAGAAAATATTTACAACAGGCCGTTCTAAGCGGCAAAACAGGGTTCAACCCTAGTTCCACTTTAAACCTCGGCCGTGGCGGACGAGTAGCTGCATATGTACACGTCATCACCTATGCTCTCCAACTCAAGGATGGTCCAGCTTCCTCTTGCCTTTACCTGCACCACGTAGCACCCGTGAGCCAAAGCCCAGCAAGAAAACACAATAGAGCATGATATAATATCAACAACGATCATAATAACCATTCGAGACTATCATTCCAAGCAAATAGGTGACAATAGCCAAAAGTCACAATAATGAGCATCGCTCCCTCTAGCCATGTGACGATAGGGTCACCAGGGCTTAACCGATAAGTGATTCTTTCTTAAGTTTGATTAGGACAGGTGCAAGGTGATTAGTCACCAGCATAACCTTCCTCACGACTCTAGAGTCGAAACTATGGACAACGTCCCTTAGCCATGTGACAAACGGTCACCGGGGTCATATACCTTGGCTATAGTCATCTGGTCGTAGACCAGGCAAGCGCTTATAAGTTCTTCGACCCTAGGGTCAATGCGTGATTCTCAACTTTAGAGTCGGTCCCTGACTAGTCAGTGCCATACACAAGCAAGTCATGCCACCAATCGTATACCACATGTTCAATATCCATAAACAAGGTATTTAGCATGCTTACTAAACAGATACCAGTACAATTAGGACCATGCACAACCACAGAGGCTCAAGCTCTGAAAAATATCATACCCAGTATACAAAGCATGTCCTAATCACATGTTTCTCATGCATCATATGCAATATATCCAGCAATCCAACATGCACCAATAACAGCCATGCATGTCACGTTTAATAGTCAACCAACATGCATCAAGAATAGCCATGCATGTCATACATAATAATCAACCGACATGCATCAATAATAACCACGCATGTCATACTCAGTAATCAACCAACATGCATCATAATAGCCCAAAAACCAGCAATGCACCAGCAAACTCCCCTGCGTTTTTCCTCTCAAACCAGCCTTTCAAACTTGTCCCAAACCCCAACCTAACACCCAATTCAACCACCAAACATCCTCTACAACTCACCCTCATCAAAACCCAAAGTAAACATCACCCAAACCTCCATTAATTCAAACTTTCTACAAGTGATTCACAAGTAAAAAGCTACAACTCAAAACAGAGTATGAACTAGAAATTAATGGTAGAAACTTACCCCAAACATGATTTGAATCCTTCCCAATGGCTAAACTCAAGCTAAACCTCCCCAAGCTTGACTCCCTAGCTTGCTTCCTCAAGATAGGCTCTCAAAACTTAAAGAAGAGGGTGAAGGAGAACTTGTACGGGAAGGAAGGAAGAAAGAGAGGATAGGCTCTGTTTTAATATCAATCCACAGCCTTCCAAAATTCCTAAGGCTGATATAAATCCTTAAGGTCAAAAGACCATAATGCCCCTAGGCCAATTTAAAAGCTTCTAAACACTCCCAAGGGTAAATTCGTCATTTCTAACCTATACCGTTAATTATAATTAACGCTCTCCAATTCTCGCTATTCTCAAAATTCTCAAATGCCAATAAATCACATCTCGTTACCCTAAAATCCCCGGTAACGCTATAATCATTAAATTCACCCTGAGACTCACCCCGAGCCCCGAACTTAAACCCGCTATGACTAGACCGAACACTTACATCTCATGATCGTCTCATGTCGATAGCTCGAACCAATCCACCTTATAATGTGGCTATATTAATTAATCACAATCACACACCCAAAATATACAATTACGCCCATAGTGGCCAAATTACCAAATTACCCTCATAATTAACATATGAGCCCATATGCATGCATCTACCATCATATAATAATATAATCCACGTAAACATGCATATAATCATTAAATACTATAATAAATCAATTATGGCCCTCCCGGCCTCCTAATCAAGGTCCTAAACCTTATTAGGAAATTTGGGGCATTACAGGCAGATATGCAGAATTGGTATCCCAAGCTATTCAGGTAAAATTTTGAGGAAAAAATTTCAATAATGAGGGGATTGTTGTAACGTCTCAAATTACCTAATAAGGCTTAGGACCTTAATTAGGGGGTCATGATGGAAAATTATGGAAAATTATGTGAGTTAATTATGAAATATCTCTTTACGTGATATCTGTGTATCATTATATGATTATGTGAGGTATATTATAATATGACTGGATATGCATGTGTTAGGTGTATTAAATATGCATGTGGGCCCGCTTCTTATTAGAAGGGCAACTTTCGTAATTTGGCTCATTACGGGTATATTTGGAGTATATGTGTGAGACCACATTATTATGTTGGTATATTTGGGTTACTTGGCACGAGGCGATCCTAGGGAGTAAGTTAGCGGGAAAGTCACAACGAGACCGAATACCCGACTCATGGTGAGTCAAGTGGTATTTTCGATATTTAGTGCATTACTGGGATATTGGGTAACAGTGATAAATGTTCAAGGATATATTCAGATTTAGTGAGATTATGAAAGAATTTAAGGGATTTTGACCATTTTACCCTTGGGGCTGTTTTTGGGTACCCGAAGGCTCAAGATTTACTTAGAGTTACTTGAACTCTAAGTAACCTCGCATAAAACGAAAAACACAAAAAAATATAGGAGTTATACTCTCTCTCTCTCTCTCTCTCTCTCTCTCTCTCTCTGTCTCTCAATTGATTGGGAATTCTTTTAATCTAGAAGGAATCGAAGCTAATTTAGGCTAGAGATTGCTCGGGGAGAAGCTTGGCATCATGCTGGGCAGCAGAGGTAACGATTTATAGCCTCAAATCTATGTATTTCTGTAGTTTTTAGCTGAGTTTTAGAGTTTTAGAAACTCAATCTCAATTTGGAGATTTGATGAAGTTTTGGCCAAGTTTTAGCTTGGGTTTTGAGGGTAATGAGGTACTGAGTTGATTGCGAACTTTGTTTTTGGATTTAGCTATGTTTGGATAGGTTTTTGGTGAGTTTTAGGTTGAAGAAAACGGGGAAAAAACTGGGTTTTCATGGCGAGACGCGGCCCTGTTCTGGGGGCACCGCGACTCTCATGAACATAGGGAGAATGAGGTGCTGAACCTCCATTTGAGCTGCGACGCAAGTAGGGGGTACCGCGGCGCATGTGGTCCAGAGGAAAGCCCTTAGTCTCTTTGACTTGAGGCGGGTCATGGCTCTTTTGCCTTGGGCCGCGATGCTTGAATGGCTTTGAGCCACGGGAAGGTTTTGAGTGCGGGAACTCAAACCTAAGGGCTCGAGATCGTCCTACTACCCAGTTTAGTAGAATTCGACATCCCAGAGGAAAATACTCGGTGTGGAAGCCTTTATTCGTTCATTTTTAACAAGATTCTCTATTATGGTTATGACTAGGTTATCGTTAAGGGCTCGGAATCGAGATCATGCTCGAGGGCCGTTCTTATTATATATTACACTTGAACCTAAGGTAAGAAAACTGCTCCCAATATGTGATATATGTGATTAGGGCCTTGCCCGATTGTTGATTGTAACTATGAATAGGGCTCGTGTCCCTGAGAATGAACGTGATTAAGGTTATGTTTGTGCTCTAATTAAGCATGCTTGAATGCTCTATATCGAGATAATTGTTTAATGATTTCATGCATTGTCTGCATAATTAGGGCTTGACCCCATTAGGGAACATGGTTATGACTGTGTTTGTGTTTAATTGGTTGAGATATATGGTTGTTATGTATGCATACTTGTATTGTCTGGAGTATGCTTGTCTGTATCTGCATCTATTTGCCTGGTTATTTGAATATCTGGTTAAGGCATTTACTTATTAGTCAAGGGCAACAATAGCGCATTGCACGCTGGTCAGGAGGCTTAGGTCTAATCAGGGATGTACTATTACGTTGGCCGACCCTATGGTCGTTGTAAAACAAAGCGCTTGGCTAGTTACTCAGAGCTAAGGGTAAAGGGCCCTAGGTGACTTTATGGTCACATAGCTAGGGCATAGGGCCCCAGATTGACTCTATGGTCATCTATTCAGGGCAGCGGGCCCTAGAATGATCTTATGATCATTTATTTGTAATTGTATGCATGCATGAGTAGGTTATTACTACTGGGCATGCTAGATATGCATTTGGAATCTGTATTTACCGTTCATGCATATATTTAAGTTTTCTTTCTGGGCCTTCGCTCACGGGTGCTATGTGGGGCAGGTAAGGGGAAAGGAAAGCTAGACCAGCCATGAGTTGGAGAGCTTTGGTGGCAGCGTGTACATGTGCGGCTGCTCGACCACCACGGCCAAGGATATCTCAGAGGAACTAGGGTTATATCCCTTATTTTGCCGCTTAGGTCGGCTGGTTGTAACTTTTGACTCGTATATACCCTTTTAAACATTTGTTTGTATCATTTTGGGATCCCATGTATGTACTAAAGTTTTAAATGAAAAGTCAATGTTTCCTTTTGACCAAAATTTTTAACTTTAACCCTTGACATTAACCTTAGTTACACGTTTATAACCAAATGACTTGATTAGCAAGTCTGACATTTTAAGTACACATTGTAAGGGTCCTGGATTACGAGGACGTTACAGATAGCCTTTACACAATATATTGTGTTAGAAGAGTTACCATTTAGACAGGTTGAGGGCGAGGGCTTCAAAAAATTTGTGAAAACTCTTCAACCTTGGTTTGTGATCCCTTCTCGAATGACTGTTGTAAGGGATGTTTTGAAGTTATATGAAAAAGAGAATGTGCCATTGAAAAATATTTTGAGCAATGAGAGGCTATCTATTACTACAGACACATGGACTTCCATCCAAAATATGAATGACATGGCTATCACAAATCATCAGATTGATAATAATTGGACATACTAAAAAACAATTATTACATTTTGCCAAGTGATAGATCATAAAGGGGAAACTATTGGCAAAGAGATCGAGCGATGTCTGAATGATTGGGGTTTATCTAAGTTGTTTACCATTATGGTAGACAACACTTCCTCTAATGATTTTTCCATTCGGTACTTAAAGAAGAAGTTCAGAGAGAAAGAGAAAGGACTTATTTCGGAAGGAAAGTTCTTACAGATGATGTGTTGTGCTAATATAACAAACTTAATTGTTAGTGAATGATTGAAGGAAAAACATGATTCCATTGCTGCAATTAGAAATGTTGTGAGATATGTTAGGTCTTCCCCTTCTAGGCTTATAACGTTTAAGGAATGTGTGAAAGAGGAAAGGTTCAAATGCAAAGGACTTCTCTGTTTAGATGTCCAAACAAGGTGGAACTCGACATTCCTCATGCTTAATTGTGCACTCAAATTTCAAAAGTCATTTGAAAGAATGGAAGGTGATGGAAATTATTCGAAATATTTTAATGAGGCTGACAAAGATGGGAAGCCAAAGGAGGGGCCACTATCCGAAAAACATTGGCAGGATGTGTCAGTTTTTGTGAGATTTTTGGAGACATTTTATGATGTAACATTGAAGTTTAGTGGGTTCATATACGTCACTGCCAATAAGTACTTCATTGAAATGACTTAACATGCAACAAGAGTTGAATGACTTAACACTTGATGATGAGGAGGATGATTTGTTGCGTGGCATGGCAAATAATATGAAGCAGAAATATGACAAGTATTGGGGAAAGCTTTATCAATGTAATGAGGCAAATCTGATTGCCTTGGTTCTTGACTCCAGATACATGCTTGATTATCTCCACCATCGCTTTAGTGCTATTCATGATGATGTAACGTGCACTATGATGGTTAATGGGGTAGAGCATGTTAGGGTTTTATGCCCTAATTAAAACTCAATTTCTTTGTAATCTCATTTATTATCAATAAAAGAATTGGATTCATTTTTTGACTTGGTCAATCACTTTGCTTGCATGTTTTATTTTCATGATAATTTGTTTAATATAAACTTCTATTAAATCCCGAGCATATAGCTAATCATATTTATAGTGACGTAATCACAGTGGAATATAAATATGATTATATGTTCAAAATAAGTTAGTCCTAAGATTAGTCAGTGCACAGGATTTACACTGACTTGCCAATCCACGATATGATCTACTTGCAGTGTTATGTTCTTTCTAGAACATTAGCAAAGTAGATAAGATCGGATGTATTTGTTACATCGGACTGGACTGATATTGACAGTAGATAGGATAAGTAAACATACCGCTATTATCTATTCTAGTCATATCATATAGTTGACCATAGGTCAATTCAATCTCAATTTTGAGTGGTTAGTATTCTATCTGATTGTATTATTTGAGTTCTTTGACTTGTTCGTTACCAGCTTACCTTACAGACTAGCCCATACTTACATCTTGGGAACTCAGTAGTATAAATGAGTGAGAGTGTTAATCATAGATATGAACATCTATAGCTTCTGATGAAGAAGTGAAATTATGGTTTCCTTTTAGTTTGGTTCAAGGTGCTAAATGATAGAGATCTCATTTCAGTAATTAATATTAATTTACTGAAATATCATTTACAAGGAACTAAGTGTTTTTATGATAAAATACAATGAGGGGTAAAACCGTATTTTAGTCCAATCTCATTGTAGACCGTCTATAGAGGATTGAGTGGCAATTATGGTTGTAACAATGTGATAATTAATAGCGTATCTATATTTTTTATAGAGCGTTCTATTAATTCAAGAGTGCAATTCTGAGTCTTTAGTGGAGTCACGAGGAATTAATAAGTTAGTAAATTTATTTGTTAGATTTATGATAACTTATTTGAGCTTGATTTCATAGGCCCATTTTCCCCACTGTACCTTTGATAAAATCATCTAGATAGTCTCAATTAATTGATTTAATTATCAATTAGAATTATCAAAGTTGATCAGGTCAGTTTTGGATAGTTTCACAGAGTTATACAATTTAGAGAAGAAAAGAGAAATTAGGGCAGATTTATTAATTAAGATAAATTGGTATCTAAATTAATAAATAAGTTTAAATCAAGGTTCAAATTATAAATAATTAATTTGATAAAGGATTTAAATAATTATTTAATTAATTAAATCAATAGAAAATAATACAGTCCTTGATTTAAGTCCAATGGGCTTATAATCAAATGGGAAATTTCACAGGCCTAAAGCCCATGATAATTTTGACCTATGGCTGTTAATTGGCTATTATTTTATTAATTAAATAAATGACCTAATTGAGTCTATAAAATGAATGTTAAGAGAGAGTTGAAAACACAAGACAAATCAAGTCACAAGTTGAAACACAAATTTCTTATAGGTTTTAGATTCTCTCTAAACATAAGTCATTTTCTAAGTCTTATTGTTCTTTTCTCTTCTTCGCTCTGTATGTATCTCATGTGTTGAGAATTGACCACTCTAGTCTAGGTGATTCTAAGGATACTTTGAAAGGCTGTGAATAAAATTGAAGATCGGTTCAGTTTCTTGGTAATACTCTGCGACATAAAGGATACAAGGGTTAGAGAAACTGAAGGAATGACTCTATTATTCCGCTACGTATAATGTAAGTATTCTTATCATTATTTCTCTTTGAATTCAATTTTAGAAACATGTTCTAGGTTATCTCATATTATTTTGTTTAATATTATATCTACATGAAAATAAATAAAGATCATGTATAAGTTTCCTAACAACATGCCTCAGAGCCTTTGGTAATCTTTATTTTCATGCATGAACATGTTAAAATTTGAATTATTGATGTGTTGAGTAATTGGATGGATTTCATGATTTTATGAAGCATATTGAATTTTATGTGATTATTAGCAATATTAGGTTATTTTGTTATGTTTTCTATGCCATTAATTTTTATACATGCTTTATATTGTGTAAAAGATGGTAGAAATTAATTAGAAAATGGTTTTGGTTTGAAAAATTGCACAAAAAAAATTCCAATTTTTTTTCCTCTAGTTGTCAGTCGCACGTGTGGGTGCGCGCACATCACCCCAGCACCCCGTGCGCGTGACCCTCGGCGTCACCCCAACTGCGCGCGCGCAACCCTCGGTCATCACCCTAACGCACGTGCACATGCGCACATCACCCAGCCACCCGCGCGCGTCCTTCTGCAGCCAGAAGCTTCTCTGCGCACGCACCAAGGCCAGGGTGAACAGTACCCGTCACCCAAAAAAAAATTGTTTAATTTTTTTTAACTTAAAGAAAATAAAATTGTGAAAATTAATTATTTATAATCAAAGCCAAAAATATCATATTTGTTTTATCATTTAAATTTTTTTTAAAAATAAGATATTTTTGTTGGTTGAGATTTAAATTGTTGACGCGGTTTTTCGCCAATATTGAATAACGTAATAAGCTAGAATAAATTAGTGCTTAAGGATAAACCATAATCAAGAAAATAACACTTAGGGATGCTAGAAATGAAATATCAAGAACACTTGTTTCTTTTTACGTGGTTCGGAGGCTAAAATCTCCCTAGTCCACGAGTCGATGTTATTACTGTATATCTCTCTATATTTTTGCAGAATATTTGCATTATAGAGAAAGAACCGAACCCCTTCCCTATCCAAGGTCTTGGTATTTATAGAAGAACCATCCCAGGATAGGTGTCGGGGTCACCACGTGAATACAAATCCTTCCTGTGACTTGTCTTACACAAATGATGAATATTACAATTTACATTAAGGTATGGTCAAATCATTAGGTAGGGTCGTCTGGCATAATCGGACATGTGAAGTCTGATCATGCACATTTATATTACGTGTTCGAGAATTCAGGGATAAACAGACATGTGATGTCTGATCACTCACGTTTATATATAACGTATCCAGGTTTATAAAAGTTCCTGGAAATGGCAGATCTGTAGCGTACCCCAACCTGAACATAACTCTAGCTCGCGTCAAGGACGTTGTGCTTCATATACGTCTCCAGCTTGTGTCTCATTGCTTCGTATTCACTAGCTCGTGCTATTTATCTGGGGAATCGCACTGTCTTTACAGAAGAATGGTGAACTTGTGGGTCATCTATTATAGTATTGGGTTAGATAGTTGTATCCGAGCTGTCTAAAAGACTCGGGCTAAATTTCAGGACGTACATTTGCCCCCCAAGTCCCTGCTCATGTTCTATGACGTCATCCTCTGACTGACACAGTGGGGGCTTTTAAACTTCTGCCGTGATTATCCAGGTTCGGCACTACTTGAGTATGGGACACGTGGAACGCCGTAATTGGCGTCTGTTCGGGTTTCGAGGATTGCATTAAATGGCCTGGCCAATTTTTTTCCGCCATTTAATCTTTCGAAACATGATCCTCATATCTTACACCAGGCTGATCGGATGGTCCACGACACTTTATGCCTTTTACGTACAAATAAGGTTGGCAATTTTCAGTGTTCATCACCTTTCATTCAAAACTTTTCCTCATTTTCTCTCTTCTGCATTTCAAAATCCTTCTTCCTTTTCTGATAAAATCCCAAAAACTGTCACCAAAACCCTTGGAAACCCAGTCACCAAGGATTTTTCCAGGAACTCTTCTTCTACGCTGCTTACTTCTTTTGCTGAAGAATACATTGTAAGTTTTCTATTTTTTGCTGAGACTTTTCTTTTATTGATTTTCGTGTGTTTCTCCTTTTTTTTTTTATATATATATACCATGCTAATCCGCACTTCACCGTAGTCAGCATTAGGACATATCCCTTCGGTATAAAGAAGACGAAGGTTTTTAGGGCTCGAAACTAGGTTGCGTAGGGGCTATGTTTCTAGGGTGACATTGGTCCAAACCGTCTCCCAAGGGAAATAGTGGCCTGATTGTCTGACATGCGGATCCCCAAATATCAGGGGTTTGTTAGAAAACCTAGGTGTGTAGCATAGGCAATGCGTGGCAATCACGTCGTGAGCTGAGATTACCTCAGCTCGCGGACTAAACACCTTTGCCTTCCTGTTTTCATTCCTTTATATAAATTCTAGGTCGCCTACTAAGTGATTCACCGCTCTTGTTCGTTAGGTGATCTAATGGCGCCCAAGAAGAACGTATCCAAGAAAAGCGCAACCGGGTCATTGTCCCAGCAAACTAGCAAGGGAAATGAGGTCGTACAAGAATCCCGTATCTCTCAGTTTGGCCCTACGATGGAGAAGGAGGTTGTGGTGAGACCTGACGCCTACTTCGAGGCGGAGAGAATAGTCTCCAAGATCATGACCCAAGGAAAGGTCAACAAGATAATGTTGTCCCACAACATTGAGGTCGAGACTGGCGTTCTCATCGCCCGACCTCCCTTCGAAGGGGAGAGGAGCTGCGCACCACTCCAAGATGATTTCGCGACCTGGAGTGATGAGTACTTAAAGGCCGGGGCCTTCCTCCCCCTCAAGCAATACTTCGCCGACATCCTCAACTATGTGAAGTTGGCGCCATTTCAACTCCCCCCGAACTCATATCGACTGGTGGCGGGGCTGAAGTACCTCTTCCTAAAGCAGATGTGGGAGGTCCCCACCCCTGCAGATATCCTGTACTTCTTCTACCTCAAGGCTAGCCCGGATCAACGGGGACGAGGCGACGGATTCTACTATCTGACCCGCTTCCCGAACTCACCCGCAGTCATCGAGCTGTCCAGCCATCCCAATGACTTTAAAGATCAGTTCTTTATGTCGAATGGGTTTTGCAACTGCGAACATCGATACTTCAACCGTCCTCGTAAGTCTTATTTCCTTTCTTAACTCGTGGAATTTTTATTTTCATACTTAGTCTTCTCGCGTGTATACTGACTGGAGTATCTTCGTGTAGCCATTTTCACGAGGATGGCCAAATCAGTGACCCTTGGGGGTCAGTACGATACCTTGGCGGGGCTTCCGCCCAGCGAGAAGGGCTACTACCAGCTCGTGTCTGATGACACGATTTTGGCGTGTAAGTTAATTACAGAAGGCCAGACTCTGGCCTTGAGGAGGACTCGAGCTAATTTCTCGATAGCCCGCGAGCTAGCGCCTATCCCCGAGGGAGTCGCTGAGGCTGACGACAGCGAGGAGCAAGAAGAGGCCGAGGTGCCGCTCGTGCGAAAAAGGCGAGCTCCTTAGGCCGCTCGGGACCCTGACGTGGAACGAGCTCTATCGGGGACAGCAGCCGGTCCCTCCGGCCAAGGCAACCCATACCCTTTTAAGGATTTAGATAGGGCTGTCACCGACCTTAGGCTAGTTAGGTTTAACCCAAACCAGCTCGTACATCGCCACCCCAATGACCCCGTCCATAACATAACCTTGCTTCATTGTGTGGATCACTTGGTGGTTCGCCACGACATGGGCTATCCTATGGGAACTATATTCGTAGATAACACCCTATCCTTTAGGTCAGCCCTTTTCAAGGAGTATGGGACCAACCTTAGGTCGTGGCCCTCCCTAATCCAGGGTGTCTTTGCCCCTAGACTTAGGTAATATGTGGAGGAATCCAGCCCCGAGGTAGAACCTGAGCCTGGACCTCCCCTAATCCAAGAAGTTATAGACTTAGGCTCCCCTTCTCCTATAGCGGTTCCTAGGCCAGAGGTCGTGGCAATAGCCTCATCCTCTAGCTCGGAAGGTAGGACTTCCTGTTATACCCTGAGCATGTATGCATATTTTACGTAGACTGATGCCTTTGCAAGTATACTAATGTTTTTTCTATTCTTTTTCAGGCGAGGAGATGGCACAATCTGGGGTCCCTGACATCCGCGCGCCCTTTTAGGAAGGGAAATCCAGCTCGGGGTCACTCATGAAGAAACCCCGGCCTACACCAAAGAAGACGCCTCCGGCTGCTGTGACTACCTCCAAATCCCCGATTAAGGGGAAGAGCCAGAGTTCAGCAACTCTAGCTGTTGCGGCTCAGGAGAAGAGGATTCCGCCTGCACCTCCTCCTCGATTTCCTTCAGTCCCTGCTCGGGACCAAGCAGCGCCAGCTGGTCCCCCAGTTCCAATGGTCCCCGCCACCACCGTACGCATCCTGGTCAACGCCCAGGACCTAGAGAAGATCCCAAACACCTTTCAAGGGACTATCTACGAGAAATCGAACCATACTGTGGAGCATTTTTACAAGGCCAATCTGAAGGACCTGAGGGTGATCGAGGAGAGGAGCCTGGAGAATGTCATGGAATCTACGCCGGGGATGAACCTCACAGTAATCCAATCTTCCTTAAACTAACATACTCTTTTATTTTATCCTGGTATGTGCCTAACTGCTTTCTTACTTTTTGCAGGTGGTCTTGGCTTAGTACCGTAGTATAGCTCAGGCCAGGGCCAGGAATGAAGAGCTTAAGGCTAAGCTCCAGACCGCTCAGGCCGCCCTGACTGCTGCCCTCGTAGCTGCTCAACAAAGTGAACTAGGTGCCAAGGCTGCCTTATCAGTAGCTCAAGAGGGCGAGAAAAATGCAAAGGCTACCTTAATAGGAGCTCAAGAGGGTGAGCAGGTTGCAAAGGCTTCTTTGGCTGCTCTTCCGGCTGAGCTCGCAGAGGCCAAAGCCAAACAGCTGGAGGCCGAGGCTGCTACTAAGGAGGAAAAGGTGGCCTCAATCTCCTCCATGGAGAGTATGCTCTATCATTGTTGGGCCTTTAACCAGGACAACAACTTCTCATTCCTGGTCGCCGAAGTGTGGGAGCCTTACCTCGAGAAGTTCAAGGCTCGGCTTCAACAAGAGCCGCCATCCGAGACCGGGGAGGCCTCCACCGCTGGCGATCAGGAGATCAAGGAGGTGACGTCCTCAGAGCGCCCTGGAGGGTCCTAATTTTCTTATGTCTTTGTTTTTGTAAACATTTGTCGTTTTTGGCTTAGTACGAGGTTATTCTCCTCGAGACAATTTATTTATAATTCCAGTATCTACTTTTTATCTATTCCTTGATTTTTTTTCTTATGCTCATGACTTGTACATTCAAAATATTTTAGGAAATGACTCTTAGGTCGAGATAGATACTTTAATTTTGGTTGTGACTGAAATTGATGTTGATTTATATCCTACCTGTTAAGTATCAGGCCTTGAACCCGGTTGTATTCGGGATTTTGAATGTTCCAAACTTAGTTTTTCGTTAGGTTTTATCGTTACCCCGAGCTTCTGAGAAAGTCATTGGATCTTAAATTTTGCTAACTTCCCAGTTTCGGACCTGGTTGTATCCAGGATTTTCAATTAAAACTTAGTTCGTGTTAGTTTTTTGTCACCTCGTGTGTTTTAGAAAAAACACCGGTTAATCAATTTTACTAACTTCCAAGTTCCGAACCTGGATGTATCCACGATTTTTAATTAAAACTTAGTTCGTGTTAGTTTTTTGACACCTCGTGTTTTTTAGAAAAAAACACTGGTTAATCAATTTTACTAACTTCCAAGTTTTGGACTTGGTTGTATCCAGGATTTTTAATTAAAACTTAGTTCGTGTTAGTTTTTTGACACCTCGTGTTTTTTAGAAAAAACACTGGCTAATCAATTTTACTAACTTCCAAGTTTTGGACCTGGTTGTATCCAAATTTTTTTAATTAAAACTTAGTTCGTGTTAGTTTTTTGACACCTCGTGTTTTTTAGAAACATTGGTTAGTCAATTTTACTAACTCCCAAATTTTAATCCCCTTCGCGGGTTATATGCCCCCCAAGTAATCAGAAAGTGAACTTTCTTGGTTGCTTTGGACCAATGCTATCATCCGAACTAACATGTAGATGAAACCATATAAAGACACAAGAAATACACAATGACTCTTTTATTTCTTAAATTAAATGGCTTTTATAAAAAAGCCTTACACAAACAGGTGGTACGATCATTGATAATACTTCTTTAGGTGCATAGCATTCCAGGTCTGTGGAACTGCTTCTCCATTAAGTCAAGCCAATTTGAAGGCTCCCTTCTGTATGACTTCCACTATTTGATAGGGCCCTTCCCAGCTCAGACCCAAAGCACCGTCTTTGGGGTCCTTGCTGGCCAAAAAGACCCTTCAAAGTACCAAGTCACCTAAACCCAAGATACGCCCCCTGACCTTTGAATTAAAATAACGAGTGATTTTTTTCTAGTAATGCGCAAGCTCTAGCTGCGAATCCTCTTGTTTTTCATCAATTAGGTCGAGGGACGGGCTGAGCAATTCATCATTATGGTTCTGGTTGAAGGTTTGGAGTCTGTGCGTGTCTATATTTTTTTCGATAGGGAGGACGACCTCACTTCCGAAAGTCAAGGAGAATGAGGTGTACCCCGTAGAAGTTCGGTGGGAGGTTCGGTATGCCCATAATACCTGTGGGAGCTGCTCGGGCCAGACTCCCTTGGCCTCATCTAACCTCTTCTTAAGGCTTGCTTTGAGGGTTTTATTTACGACCTCGACCTGCCCGTTGGCCTGAGGGTAGGCCACCGAAGATAAACTCTTAATTATGCCATCCCTCTCACAAAATTCGGCGAAGAGATCGCTATCGAATTGAGTTCCATTATCTGATTCAATCTTTCTTGGTAGTCCAAATCGGCAAACAATATTCTTGACTACAAAGTCGACGACTCTTTTTGAGGTGATCGTTGCCAGGGGCTCCGCTTTCGCCCACTTCGTGAAATAATCAATGGCCACCACCGCATATCAAACTCCTCATTTTCCCGTGGGTAGGGCTCCAATTAAGTTGATTCCCCATACCGCGAATGGCCACGGGGATGAGATCATTTTCAGCTCGAGTGGTGGAGCTCGAGTGACTGTGGCAAAACGCTAGCACTTGTCACATTTTTGGACATAGGAGATGGAATCCTTTGATAAAGTGGGCCAAAAGTATCCCTGCCTTAATATTTTAAAGGCCAGATTTTGCCCCCCAACGTGATCCCCACAGAAGCCTTCATGCACCTCCCGTGGGCAGGGCTCTCAATGAAAGCACCAAACTGTTGACGCGGTTTTTCGCCAACAGAGAATAACGTAATTAGCTGGAATAAATTAGTGCTTAAGGATAAACCATAATCAGGAAAATAACACTTAGGGATGCTAAAAATGAAATATCAAGAACACTCGTTTCTTTTTACGTGGTTCGGAGGCTAAAATCACCCTAGTCCACAAGTCGATGTTATTACTATATCTCTCTCTATATTTCTGTAGAATATTTGCATTACACAGAAAGAACCTGATGCCTTCTCTATCCAAGGTCTTGGTATTTATAGAAGAACCATCCCAAGAAAGGTGTCGGGGTCACCACGTGAACACAAATCCTTCCTGTGAATTGTCTTACACAAATGATGAATATTACAATTTACATTAAGGTATGGTCTAATCATTAGGAAAAAATGATCATGGGTCATCTGGCATAATCGGACATGTGATGTCTGATCATGCACGTTTATATTACGTATCCTAGAATTCAGGGATAAACGGACATGTGATGTCTGATCACGCCCATTTATATATAACGTATCCATGTTTATAAAAGTTCTTGGAAATGGCTGATCTGTAGCGTACCCCGACCTGAACATAACTCCAGCTCGCATCAAGGACGCTGAGCTTCATATACGGCTCCAGCTCGTGTCTTATTTCTTCATATTCACCAGCTCGTGTTATTTATCTGTGGAATCGCACTGTCTTTACAGAGGAAGGGTGAACTTGTGGGTCATCTATTATAGTATTAGGCTAGATAGTTGTATCCGAGCTGTCTAAAAAACTCGTGCTGAATTTCAGTACGTACATAAATAATTAAATATTTTTACAAAGATTCAATTTCAAATTTAAAAATAGACTAACAAATTAATTTTAAATATTTAATATATTAAAATATTAGAATTAAGATGTCATATATTTTCTTTTAAATATTTGTTATTTTATTAAATATTTATTTGAAAATATAAATATATGTTTATTCTATAGTTTTTTAATATTTAAATTATTTGAAATTTGTTAGTTAGATATTTTTATGGATATTTGAATTTGTTTAACTGTTTTAAGATATTTTAGAGTTGTTATAACTATTAATATATTATTTTTTTAAATGGTTAAAATATTAGCTTATTGTTATAACAACACAAGATATTTTTTAAAAACAATTAAGATATTGATTTTAAAATATAAAATTGGTTAAATTTTGAAAAATAACATTTTTTTCAACCAATTAATAAAACATTTTTTAATAAATGTGATTTAAATTAACTTTGATTAATTGATGATAAATCCTATTTAAATTAAATTGATATATTTTTTTTTCAAATTAACCTAAATCAAGTTGATTGTTGATAAATGAAATTTAAATTAACTATTGTTAATTGTTGACAAATTTCATTTAAATTGATTTATTTTTTGTAAAAATTTAATTAATTCAAATTTTCTGATAAATTCTAAAATATTAATTGTGGTGTTTTTGCAAATGAAATTAATTGTGGTATTTTTGCATAAATTCATAGAATTGCTTATATAGTAACATGATTAGGCCCGTCCAATTATAACATGTCTGTATGCACTATATGTGGTATTTTTGCAATTGGGCTTATATGCATATAGTGGCTCATATGTTTGTTAGATATATGGATTTCGCCGAATAAAATATTCATAAAATGATAGGTTTTATATGGGCCCATTAGAAAATGTAAAGTTTAAATTCCTCTCTTGTGGGTGGTCCCACTTGTGAAGACCCATTTGCTTTGCATGACTATAGTAGGCCTAACCAAATAATAACAATTAATAAAACGAAGGTTTAAATTCCTGTCTTTTGGACCTTGTATGGAAGTATGGGGGCCTTTGTAGTGGGTACGACATACTGGACCCAACCCTCCTCCATACAAGCTCAATTGTTAAGGCCCATTTACGTGAGTTGAACTTAATTGTATAGGTTCATTATATTATTTAAACCTAAATATTGATTAGCAACAAATTAATTCTAAATTAATTGAATTTGTTTCAATGTGACACTTTAGAATTAATAGGACTTTGGTTTTAAAAATTCTAATTTTTTCAATTTTTTTGGTAAACCATAGTCATTAATTTTCTAAAAATAAATAATAAAATTACTAATTTTAATTTTAATTTTATATGAGCTTATTTTAAGAATTATATTCGATCTCCACCATTGGTTTAACAAAGTCAATAGCTTTATGGGGCCTCGAGACGCTTTGATTCGTCCCCCTACGGAAGGTGGTCATTAGTTATTTTGACAATGTTAGATTTCGAAAGATAGATAATTATAGGTCAAATTCTACTAGACTCACCCCTACGGTGACTACTAGGACTAAATCTATGATTATCGATACCGTGGGTCTAGCTCATAAAATAAGAGATTTTGTTTTCTTATTTTGATAGAATAGTATGTTGTTAATATTGGTGTCCATTATTAAATAAGTTTACAACATTATTCAACTAGTGGTATTTTTTACTCTCGCCAACCGGGACAAGGATATCATAGATTAGTTAAAAACCTAAAGAAATAGAGATATGATTATTTTGGTATTTTTTTTCTCATATCTTACACATTTTTTGTATATGTTGTGTTATTTCTTGAAATTTGTGTGAATAGGAGTTTTATTGAGCAAAAGTGATTAATTTCTATTTTATTGATAATTAGTAGCTTTTAAGTATGCCTGTGTCTACTCCCATCCTTCTCAACTTTCGATTTAGAAACTCATTGGAGAAAACTTCCTTAAATGGAAGTAAAACATCAACATTGTGTTGATTGGTGACAACTCTGAATTCGTCATGACTGAGGAATCCCCAGAATGAGCACCGTGTTCGCACGTTCATGATGGCAGCGTTAATGCTCGTGATGACACCATAAATTCTCGGATAGCACCATCTCCACACGTTCGTGATGGCATCGTAAATGCTCGAATGACATCGTGTCTGCATGGTCGTGATCAACTCAACTATGGTTTGACCCAGCTCATGAACGAGCTTCAAATTATTGAGCCTAACATGGGTAGACCTAGTAAAGGAGAAGAAAATAAGACTAATGTTGTTGCTGCTGATCCAGCTAAGATTGAAGCTGTAACTCCCATTTTCTTTTTACAAATTATAACAATTATGAAAGATAAGAGAAGATATTTTTATTCATTTTTGAGTGCATTACAATGCTAACCGAATGTTAGAGCTATTAAGTAAAGTGGAAGAATAACTAATGAATATGCAACTATAACATTCATGGGCATTTCATTAGTATAATACCCATAGAATGATGCTAAATACAAGCAAACAATCACTAAAGTTATGAAAAATAAAGAGAAATTCATGTTTTGATGATGAATTTTATCTAGAAGGTTAAGAGATGAAGAAGTTGTGCAAATAAATGGTTGAAGGAACAAGTATTTATAGGGCAAAAACTAGCCGTTTATGACCGTTGGTGAATAGTGTTCATGACCGTTGGGGGTGTAGTTGTTTTCTATTATGGGATTTTAACAATTCTAAGTTGTTGAAGTAACCAATAGGTGGGAATAATTAATTTATGGGTGTTAGAGAAACTTTTTCAGAAAAGTTTGTGAGTAAAAAATGCTAGACTAAGTATTATAAGAAGATTGGGAAATTTTCATTTTTTTACTATTCACCAGGCACTATTCATAGTGGGTCCCACAGTGGGGTCCGCAAGGGTCCCACAGTAGGGTCCACATGGGTCCCACAGCGGGGTCCACCCCATGGGTTCCACATGTTGATGCAGTAGTGACACATTGATGACTTAAGCAAATTACTATGCTTGATATTTTGAATATGTTATTATTCCACTATGCTTATTATTTTTAATATTTTATTAGAATAGTATCCCAAGTTTTTCCTATAAATAGCCCTTCCAAAACTCATCTTGAAATCACAAAAACCTCATTTCCTTTCTCTTACTCTACCCAAAAAAAATATTCTTAACATCCTTCTAAAGTTCTAAACCTCGGAGATCTAGGCGAAGTTCTGTCCATAACGCTAGCCTTTTAGGTAAGCTCTTCCCGAGCCTTTCTTTTCAGTTATTTAGTTATTATATATGTATAGATTATTTTACTATGCCGTTATAATGCAAAAATTTATATATAGATTAATTTACTATGCCGTTATAATGCCAAAATTTATATATAGATTATTTTACTATGCCGTTATAATGCAAAAATTTATATATAGATTAATTTACTATGCCGTTATAATTTATATATAGATTATTTTACTATGCCGTTATAATGCCAAAATTTATATATAGATTATTTTACTATGACGTTATAATGCCAAAAGTTATATGTAGATTATTTTACTATGCCGTTATAATACCAAAAATTTATATATAGATTATTTTACTATAATGCCAAATTTATATATGGATTATGTTACCATGCCATTATAATGCCAAAATTTATATAGATTACTTTACTATGCCATTAAAATGCTAAAATTTATATATGGATTATTTTACCATGTCGTCATATTTTACAAATGCCAAAATTGAAATATGAACTATTTTTTTATGTATCCTCATAATAGTAAACTTATATAGGCTATGGTCATACTTTGGACTATTATTATGGACTCTTATGACCTTATTCCCTATTATTATGGACAAGTATTATGACCTGGACTTTTCAGTATGACCATGACCACGACTTTTAGATCAGGACCTTGTCATGGACAACTATAGTATGACCATACGCCTGAACATAAAATAAGCACTAAAACAGGAAAAATGGGATAATAACAATATTAAGCTAACATTTCATAATGTAGATTTTATGTAATTTAATAGTTTGTGTTTTTATCAGGAAGCTAACAATTTCGATTGTTTTATCAAGACGCAAGGTAAGTAGAATCCTCATCTACAATACAAGTCTTTTATGTGTCTTAGGTGCATTTATATGCTTTATATGTTATCCTGCCATGCTCTTATGCATAAGTTATTTTCAAGAATGTTATAATTATTATGCATAAGCACGCTTAATGTTCACAGACAAGTTATTGAAAACGTTAAAGTAGAGGTGCTGCTTGGGAGACCTAAGTCCCAAAAAAAAAAAAAAAAAATGTAAGGAGGGAGATGTACGTCCCTATATGATGAATGTTTATGAGGGAAATTCCCTATTATCATGTTTATGTTCAGGTGGGAATGTGATTCCCTATGTAATGCCGGCAGCAGCATCCTCTAGGGCCCAAAAGAAAGGAAAGTGAAAGAAAGAAAATACATAGCATGTTGCATGTTTATTTTAATGCATATGAGGTAGTTATTCTACTTACTGAGCCTTAGCTCATCAGATAATGTTTTGTATTGTAGGTAAGAGACCCCAAATATAAATTGTTGATGAGTATACGTGGGGCCAACATGACTGTACATATGGGGCTGACCTGAAGGGAGTGGAGTTCTGCTATGCTATTTTATAAATAAACAAGAAACTTGGTTTTATTATATTTCATTAAAAGTATTTTGTGAACTTTATCATTTACTTAAAGCTTTAAAAAGTATTTCATGAACTTTGTAATTTACATAAAGCTTTTCAATTTATCAGTTGGATACATTTTCATTTCTACGTTAAGGTGTAGTAACGCCACGAAAATGATTTATAAAAGTATTAAGATTTGTATGTAAGATAAAGTTTTTATCTAGTTGTGAGTATTGTGTGGTTAAGGTTATAAACATTATTTATGTATTGTTTAATAAAGTTTTTGTAAATTCAGAATTTCAGTATTGTCATATTTAGGTTAAAATTTGTTTTTACTCTATATATATGTATGTTAAGAAAGGAGGTCGTTACAGAAGCTAACCCAACTTCGTCTTTGAAAGCTGGAAATAAGAGGAAAGGTGGACAAAACAACAACCCCAAGCCTGTAAAGGCAACAAAGATGAGTGCACAACCAAATGCATAGACGCCTAAGGGGAAGAACAAGAAAAACAAGAAAGGTGAAGGTAAGTGTTTTCACTGCAAAGAGAAGGGGCATTGGAAACGAGATTGCCCCAAGTTTCTAGCAACAAAAAACAAAGGTAGTGATTATAGTTCATTTATCTTAGAAACATGTGTTTTAGAGAATGATAAATCTGTTTGGATTATTGATTCTAGATCTACCAACCATGTTTGCAACTCTTTACAGCTTCTTGAATCGTGGAAGGAAGTGGACGAAGGCGGCTTAATGCTTAGAGTTGGGAACGGAACGTTCGTTGCGGTCCAAGCTAGAGGAAGAGCTCATCTGAAGATCGGTAAAATTTTAATCTTAAATGATGTATTTTTTATTTCGAATTTTAGTAGAAATTTAATTTCAGTTTCCATGTTGCAATTAGAACAATTTTTTATGACTTTCACAAGTTCTAATATATCTATTTCTTTCAATGGATCACAATTGTGTATTGCATGTTTGGAAAACGGGCTTTATATTCTGCAACCTAACAAACCCCTCGCTCTTAAAAATGATTTATTCAAAGTAGCTAAATCTAGGACCAATAAACGTCAAAAGACCGATAATGATAATATGACATATTTATGGCACTTGAGACTAGGTCACATTAGCTATGATAGGATTCAAAGACTTACAAAGGATGGACTTTTGAGGGAACTCACCTTAGGTGAATTACCTGTCTGTGAATCTTGTCTAAAAGGCAAACTGACCAAGCGTCCATTCTCTGCTAAGGGTGATAGGGCCAAAGAACCACTTGGACTTGTGCATTCAGATGTTTATGGACCTTTGAATGTACAAGCCAGGGGTGGTTTTGAGTATTTTGTCACTTTCATTGATGATTACTCTAGATACTCATGTCTTTACCTAATGCATAGGAAATCTGAAACATTTTCAAAGTTTTAGGAATTCCTAGTGATGGCTCAGAACCAATTAGGTAAAACGTTAAAGATCTTGCGATCTGATAGGGGTGGAGAATATTTTGATATGTAGTTCCAAGATCATTTAACTGAACTTGAGATTTTATCACAACTTACTGCCCCAGGTACTCCACAACAAAATGGTGTAGTAGAATGCCTGAACAAAACATTATTGGAAATGGTTAGATGCATGCTTAGTTACTCAACTCTACCAACTTCGTTCTGGGGACATGCAATTGAAACTACGAACGACATTCTCAATATCGTGCCGTCTAAATCAATCCCCAAAACACCTTTAGAACGTTGGAATGGACGTGAACCTAGTTTATGCCATTATAGAATCTGGGATGTCCCGCTCACGTCCTGAGGAAAAAGGAAGGAAAGCTAGAATCGCGAACTGAAGTTTGCATGTTTGCCGGCTATCCTAAAGGTACTCGGGGTGGACTTTTCTATAGTCATTTAGAAAAGAAAGTGTTTACTTCTATGAATGCTACTTTTCTGGAAAATGACTATACCCAAAACTTCAAACCACGCAGCAAAGTAATTTTAGAGGAGATGGTTAAAGAATTGACTCCAACCAATGTTCCATCGTCATCAACGTGAGTTGATGATGAAGTTCCCACTCTTCATGTCCAACTGATGCAAGTCGATTTAAATGAAGATAGTACCACCGTTCCTAAGCAAACAGTCACGGAGCCTTGTCGTAGTAGGAGGGTTTCTAGGAACCCAGTTCGCTATGGTTTTGATGGTGACACCAATATGGTTGTTGGTGACACTAGTGATGATGATCTGTTGTCTTTCAAACAGGCAATGACAAGCCCTGAAAAGGAACTATGGCTCAAAGCCACGAAACTGGAAATTGAGTCCATGTACTCAAATTCCGTCTGGGATCTTGTGGAAGCACCTAGTGACTTTAGGGCCATTGGGTGCAAGTGGATCGACAAGAAGAAATGAGGTGTTGATGGAATATCGAGACTTATAAAGCTCGATTAGTGGCAAATAGTTATACCCAAAGAGAAGGCATGGACTATGAGGAAACTTTTAGTTCGGTAGCCATGCTCAAGTCCATAGGTATCCTCCTATCCATAACAGCCGCTCTCGACTATGAGATCTAGCAAATGGACGTCAAGACAGCTTTTATTAATGAAAAGCTTGACAAAGTCATTTATATGGATCAGCCAGAGGGATTTAAAATAGCTGGATAAGAAGGAAAAGTTTGAAAATTGAATAGGTCCATCTATGGACATAAGCAAGCTTCTCATTCCTGGAACCTTAGGTTTGATGAAATAATCAAAACCTATGGCTTTGAACAAAATATAGATGAGCCTTGTGTTTACCAACTAAGGCAAATCAAATAGTAGTATTCATGGTTCTTTATGTAGATGATATCTTACTCATTGGAAACAATGTTAAGAAATTGTCAGATGTGAAGAATTGGCTGAGCACTCAATTCCAGATGAAGAATTTGGGTGAAGCAAGTTATGTTCTAGGTATCCAGATCATTAGGGATAGAAAGAATAGACTCTTGGCTCTATCTCAAGTAGCTTACATAGATAAAGTGCTTGAACAATTCTCAATAAAGAATTCCAAGAAAGGACGTTTACCATCCCGCCATGGAATTCATCTTTCAAAGAAGCAGTCTCCCCAGAATCCTGAAGAAGAAGATGCAATGAGAAAAGTTCCTTACGCATTTGCAGTTGGAAGTCTGATGTATATCATGTTGTGTACTAGACCAGATATTTTCTATGCAGTGGGAGTAGTGAGCATGTATCAGTTAAACCCAGAACTAAAACATTGGATAGCAGTTAAGCATATCCTGAAGTATTCAAGGTGGACTAGGGATTATATGTTAGTCTACAAGGGTGGTGTTCTGAACCTTGTAGGCTACACCGATTCAAATTTTCAGACTGATGTCAAAGACATGAAGTCTACTTCTGGAATGGTGTTTACTCTTGGGGTGGAGCTGTGATATGGAGAAGTGTAAAGCAGTCTGCAATCTCAGATTCCACCATGGAGGCTGAGTACATAGTCGCGTCAGAAGCAACTAAGGAAATATTTTGGCTAAAGAAGTTCTATTCGGATCTTGGTGTCATTCTAGAAATGGATAAACCGCTTGTGTTGTTTTGTGAAAATATAGAAGCGATAGCCAACTCGAAAGAACCTCGTAGTCACAAGAGGAGTAAGCATATAGAAAGGAAGTATCACATTATTCGAGAATATGTGGCCAGGGGAGATGTGAAGGTTATGAAGATTGCATCTGAAGATAATCTTGCAGATCCGTTTACAAAGACACTACCTGTAACACCCTAAACTCCAGGGACCGTTACGTTGTGCATTTTAAACAGTGCTAAACTCGTTAATCGAGTCATTTGGCCATAATCGTGTAACTAAGTATGATTAGCAGTTTAGGGTTAAAATTTTTGGTTAAGATATAACGTTTCACTAAAATGTTTACCGTATACATTGGGATCCCAAAAATATAATCTAAAGTTTACTTACAAGAAAATATTTACAACCAGTCGTTCTAAGCAACAAAACAGGGTTTAACACTAGTTCCTCTTTCAACCCTCGACCATGGTGGTCGAGCAGCCGCATATGTACATATCGTCACATAAGCTTTCCAACTCAAGGATGATCCAGCTTTCTTTTGCCTTTACCTGAACAATAATACCCGTGAGCCAAAGCCCAACAAGAAAACTCAATATGCTCATGAACAATAATAACATATTACTAAATCATAATATGCATGCCTTGCAATAGTAGCCCTATTCACGCATGCAAGTAAGTCCAAATAATAATGGTTGTGGGTCGTGCCCTCCTGTATGGATGACTATCAAGTCAATCCTAAACAGATGAGTGATTAACACTGCAGGTTCCGATAACCATGCTTGGGCTTGTATCCCTAATCAAATGAGTGACAGAGGAGTAAGTCACTAACATGGGTTTCGCACCCTCATATGAGTGACTAATGAGCAACTCACTAATTTAAACCAGATGAGTGACTAATGAGCAAGTCACTAATTTAAACCAAATGAGTGACTAATGGGCAAGTCACTAATTTAAACCAGATGAGTGACTAACGAGCAAGTCACTAACATGGGATCTGCCCCCTTAGCCATGTGACGATACAGTCACCTGAGCCTTCTAGCCCTGGCTCTGAGTAACTAGTCATAGACTAGACAAGCGCTTATAATTTTCATCGAACTTGAGGTCGGTCTGGCATTAATGCTTATGGTGATTCATTCAATGCAGATGTTGATTAGATCTAATCTTTTATCAGCTCTGCGTTCATGACGCTTATGCCGCTCCTAACTCTTAGGTCAGTAACATACGACCAGTGCTCAAAACTATTGTCGAACTTGACTAGTAAGTCACAGTTTCACAGCTAGTTCTGACACCATTGCCAATTCTGACTAGTAAGTCAATGCCATTCATAAGTAAGCAATGCTACCAGGCATATATCATATGTCAAATATCTAAATATAGGGCATTCAACATGCTTACTTAACAATTGCTAGAATAATTAGGATCATGCACAAACACAGAGACTCAAGCTCTGATCAACCTCATATTCAATATTCATGGCATGCCCTAACCACATGTTTCTCGTGCATCACATACGGGGTGCAGTTTTCTTACCTCTGGTTTGAGCAAGAAATAACAATTGAACGACCCTTGAGAACGATCGATCCTTTAATCCCTTAGCAGTCACCTAGTCATAACCAAATACAACCTCCAATTAATGAAATCAACAATAATAGGGTCTTGACCTAAACCTCACTCCTGGGACCCCGAATTGTACCCCAACGGTGAGTAGATTCGATCCCGAGCCTTAGGAATTGAAACCCCGAGCCAAAAACCCTTAAAACACCCAAAACAGGATTTTGAAGAAACAGGGTAGCGCTGTAGCGCTACCCCCCTAGCGCCCCAGCGCCCTAAGCAGACACCAAACCCCTCAGCTAGCACTGTAGCGCCCCCTAGTGGGCGCTGTAGTGCTATAACCAGGCAGAAATGCCCTGGTTCTTCTCCCCTTCGATTCCACTAATTCTAACCTGAACCAAAAGCTTCCAAACCTCATTTTAAGTCACAAATGAACACAAAAACTATCTACACATGTCCTAGGCATCATAACCTAAGAAACCCTTGTCAAAAGCTCCCATCAAAACTCAAATTTCAAACCAAAAACCCAACTGAACTAAAGTTTTAATGGCTAAAAACTCACCTCAATCTCATAGCATCCTCTTCAATGGTAGAGCACAACCCAAAACCCTCAAGGCTTGGTTCCTTAGCTTGGTTCCTCAAAAAGAGCTTAAAAATTCAGAGAAAAATGGTGTACGGGAGAGAAAGTGAAGGAGACTCTGTTTTCTTAAGCTTTCTACAACTTTATGGTTGATATAAATCCTTCAGGGACAAAAGACCTAAATGCCCTCAAGCTTAAATAAGAGCCTTAACAGCCACCAAGGGCAAAATCGTCATTTCTCGCCTATCTCGTTAATCATAACTAACGCCCTCAAATTCCTGATATTCTCAACATTCTCAAATGCGAATAAATCATATCCCATTACCCTTTAGTTCTCGGTAATGATCTAATCCTCAAATCACCCCGAGACTCACCCTGAGCCCCGAAATTAATCCCGTTATGACCAGACCGAAAACTTGCATTTCATGATCGTCTCATGCCGAATGGCTCGAAAAAAATCCACATATAATGTGGTATTATTTATAATTCACCTACATGCATGAAAATACACAATTATGCCTCAACAGGCCAAATTACCAAAATACCATTATAATTAAAAATGGACCCATATGCATGCATTTATCAGCGTATTATAATATAACTCACAAAAACATGCATATAATCATTTGATGGCATAATAAATCAATTATGGTCCTCCCGGCCTCCTAATCAAGGTCCTAAACCTTATTAGGAAATTTGAGGCATTACAACTATCCCCTCCTTACAGAAATTTCATCCTCGAAATTTATCTGAATCGCTCAGAACATAAGTTTCACACAGCTGATTCCAATTTCCCAGGTCGTTCCCTCGATCTCACTGTCTCTGTAACATACCTTGACTCAAGGTATAACTTTGTTCCTCAGAACCTTATTGTTGCGAATTTTTACTACTGCGCAAGTATACGCAATCGAATAAACAAGTAATAGTAGTGGAAATATATTATCGTTCCGTCAGGGAATTGATCTAATAATTACCAATAGCAAAATTTTATTTCTATTTGACTAATGAAATTTTAATGACAATTAACAATGAACAATAAACTAAGAAAGCACAATTTAATTAACGAAATTTAATATACGTGAAAGATTAGAGTATTCTAATTTCATCAACCTTCAATTCTATTCAATCAATAATACAACTAATATGTTTCTTTGATTTATGATTATAGCAAGTTTACTATTGACAATTCTATTCTCTCTCAAGATATAAAATATTCAGTTTACCTGTGAATTCTCTACATGTCTGTGATAAATTCGACACATAAACCGCATTAAGAACAAAAACCTAATTGCTACACAAACCAATTTGATACTTTCGTTCTAAATTGAAATCTATGTCTATTGTCTAAAGCTATTCCAATTCTCACTTTTCAGATATTGAATTAAAACCAATAATCATGCAACAGATGGCCAATCAATTACAAGCATTAAACATAAGAACAATAAATAACCATAAATTCAAAGATTCATAGAAATTGCATTAAAGACGAATAGAATATCCAGTGACTACATTAAAATACTCTAAATACGAATTTAGTTCATAATATTAAACTTCATCACACAATCTAAAATTCAAAAGCATAAATAAACACAAACAAAATAAACGTAGATTCTTCTCTGTTTCTTTTCCTCTACCGTCAGAATGCTTCCTCTTGTTCTGTCCTTTTCGATCTTCTTTTTATTCTTTTTACAAAAAAATCCAAAAACCTACGAATTTCCATAAAAATTTCCAAAAATGCCCTCGTGCCGATATATCGCCTATGATTCTGCGATATATCGCCTGTTGAATGTGCTCGATAAAAACGCAAGTTTCTGATGTCATTTCTGCAAAGCCAAAATTTGAAATTCCTTCTTATGCCTATATATCGCCCAAGGCAGGCGATATATCGCCGGTACCGAATTTCCCAAATGGTCACCAATTCTGACTACTCAAACAAATATTTATCAACATTCTCGAACAAATCAGAATTATTACGACACACTGCACAAGTTCACCAAACAGATTAAATAGAAACTTTCTCTTGAGAAAAACAACCAAATCAATCTGAAAATGTTATAAATAAGCGTATATATTGTACGCTTATCACTTATTTTTTGTTTCATGTCTGAACTGGCTATTCCTTACAGGATAGCTTAGCCTAAATCTCCAAATTCCCATAACTTAACTCATGAGTTTCCTTTAACCCATGTCCTTAACATGGAATTATAAAATACATTGTATACAACTAATAGTGCCAAACCTAAGGCCCATCCAAAGGCAATATGACCGATCCTATCCAGGATTCAAACGATCATATAAATCTAGGGCTCAACTTTCCCCTATCTCCTCACCATTTTCCATGGTGATACTTTAAGGAAGATACAATCTTCTATTTGGAACTCCACGTTCCTGATTTTCTATTCAGTAAGACTTTTCCATTTACTCTGAGAAGTGATCATCCAAGCTTTAACCTCTAATAATCTCAATGGTCCCCTGAACTACCTCAGGATCCAAAATCAACACCTCACCCATCTCATTCCAATGAACAGGTGATAAACATTCTCAAACATACCTCATCTCATAAGGTACCTTTCCAATATTGGATAACTCTCTCTCTGATTTACCATCAGTCTGAGGATAATATACTGTACTGAATTCCATCCATATACTCATCGCCTTCCTTAACCCTTCCAAGACCTGGAAGTAAAACTAAGTCTTCTTCTGATAAGATGAACCTTGAATTCTCAAGAAGGCACATTATCTCTCTCACATAGAGACTTGAATATTGATCAGCTGTGTTCACTGATAGAAATGAGCTGATTTAATATATTGTTCCATAATGACCTAATCTAAATCACGCTGACCCACCATCTTGGGCAGCCCCACCGCTAAACCCATCGCGATGTTTCCTTATTTCCACTATAGAATACTCAAAGGCTGTAATAGCCTTACTGATTTCTGATACTCTATTTTGTTCTGCTAACAAATTAAGAACTTTGCCACATATACCATTATGTCCCTCTCCATCCCAGGTCATCACTATAAAACTTTCAAACTCTGATACACTGTCATGATGCCTGAATGAAGAGAATAAGAGAGTAGCATGAGATTCATCCAGAATCCCCCAATTAATCCCAGTGTTCATCGGATTCCAAATCTGATCCTTATACCTCAATAAATTCATACCTGACACTGTTTAAACCTTAGCTAATCCAGCTAAGATTTTCCACTCAATCTTTCCTATCTGTGGTTCACTTAATCATTTTCCTTTTGATCCTTTCCACAATGAAAATCTCAAGCATAAAACTGGCCATCCGGCCCACCAGAAACTCTACTCTAGTTCTGGTCATATCCTTTAACCAACATGTTGCATAAGCAATCACTTTTCCCTGTCACTAAGGTTTCATAACAACTTACTAACTGGTTCTGGTCTTTAAGAAGAATCAAAACTCTTTCCCGAGGCACATATAATATCCTGCTCGTCCAAGGAAACCCCTGCCTCTAAGGCGTTCCTTGACCTTGGCAAATCTCCAACTGAGAATATACCATAATACTGTCATCCAAGACGATCACAAATTCAATACAAATAATCCTTGAATACTATGTTCATCTGATTCATCAAAGCAATCTTGGCATTAACCAAATCCTCAAAATATACTCAGCACTTCTAGTGCCCTTATCTGGTACAATAGTCAGTCTTTTGCATATTCTTCTCCTTGATCTTCAACTGGTACTAACCAGATCAAAGATCAACCTTGGAGAATATCATCTTACCCAATAACTGAATCCTTTAATTCTTACAACTCTGCTGAGCTGTTTAAAATAGTGCCCTAGATCTGATTCCATTCGTGGCACCAATCCAATCACCATTCCATCTTTTCGTATAAAGGTAACCCTGGAAAATCCCCTGGAAGCACATCCAGAAACTCACAGACTAATCCAGTCTGTCCTGATCCCACTGGCATAATCTAAGTGGTATCCATCACACTAGCTAGGAGTTCTATGCATCCTCCTGCAATAGATCTCTAGCTCTAAATACAGATGTCATCAGCATACAAAATCCATGCACAGTACCAACTACCACAAGGGTTTCCACTCTCAACCCAAGAGTTACTATCCTTTTCTTGCAATTTAACATTGCCCCACACTTGGTTAACCAATCCATATCCTAGATCATCCTGAAGTCATGCATAACCAACTTTATCAACACCATTGATGAGTTCTTTTCACCATAATCCAACTCATCTCTTGAATCACCAATACAATATTACTTTCCCATCATAACATAACCATGTGATCTGCATAACAACTCTATGCCTCTATATATGCAACAAACAAAGAAACAGCATGGCACCAAAACATGTCAGCATAATACAAAATCAGAACTAGAAAGCTTACCTATCATTCCTGAGGAACCAGTCTCAGTCTCCAACTCTGACTGCCTCAGAATGAACACTTGAGCTGGAGTCGAGCTATCCATCCCCTTTTGCTCCTCTGTCTCTCGAATTGGGAAATCCCTTCAAATGATGCCTCTTGCACCGAGCACATATTGGATAAGTCCTCCAGTTCCTATTCTTGTTTGATCTAATAAATTAAGACATCACTACTTGAGCTCCGTTCTCTCCAGCACTTTCTTGCTCAATCTGATTTCTTGTGCTCTCAACAACAAGAGCCCTGCCTACCACCTGAGTGTAGGTGGAGGTTTCATGCACTGGGGTAACTCTAATGCCCTGAGCTATTCCGGGATTCAGTCCCTGAATAAACTTTTCTTTCCGAGCTACATCTGTGGGTACCATGTCAAATACAAACTCGGCCAACCCATCAAATTTGTTAACATACTCGCTTACCGATGCCTTTCCCTGAACAAGATTTAGACACTCATTCATCTTAGCAGTCTTGGCTGCATCACAATAATACCTTTCATTGAACAGCTGCCTAAATTCTTTCCAGTCCATCACAGCTGTCTCTTGCGTCTGGGATACTACTTCCCACCACGTCCGGGCATCATCCCGCAATACATATGTAGCACAGATCACCCTATCGTGACCCACCAGCCCCATACTATCAAGAATGGAACTGATCATGCCCATCCATTTCTCAGCTCTGAATGGATATAGGCCTCCCTCAAAGACTGGAGGGTAAAACTCCTAGAATCTTCCACAGAGAAATTCCCATCTGTTCTCAACCCTAGGCTGAGCCAAAACTGGTGCCATTCCTGGCACAACAAAGAAGAGGTGTTCCCCGACAGGTTCCGTTGTTGCTTCAAACACCTGATCTCTTCCTCCTGCCTTTGCAATCTTAATTGCACATCTGTAAACATCTGCTGAAAATTCATAGGAGCAGATGAAGAACTAAAACTGTAACGCCCTGGTTACCCCAAGACCGTTACGATGAATGTTGAACCGTGAATTTAACTCGCTACTTGAATTCTTTGGTTAAAAACGTGCTTCTAGGTGTTATTAACAGGTTAAGGTGGAAAACCAATCAAAAGGAAAGGATATATTTTATTTAAAACATAAAACTGTTCATGGGTCCATCAAAACGTTTACAAGTTATTTACAACTCAAAATGGTCATTACAGTTTAAATTTACAACCCGCCGACCTAAGCGGCAAAAATAGGGTAAGCCCCCTAGTTCCTCTGAGAACTCCTTAGCTGTGGTGGTCAATCGGTCGCATATGTACACATCATCACCTAAGCTCTCCACTCAAGGTTGGGTGAGTTTTTCTTTCCCTTTACCTGCACCACATAGCACCCATGAGCCAAAGCCCAGCAAGAAAACTCAACACTATAGGAATATAATATCAACAATGATCATAATAATCATTCAGGACTTTCAGTCCAAAAATAGAGGAGTGACAGTTGTAAAAGTCACTAAGGTGGGTTCCGTTTCCATTAGCCATGTGACGATAGGGTCACCTGGGCTTTACAAATAAGTGATCATTTCACTAGCTTATCAAGATAAGTGTTTGATGAACTAGTCACCAACATAACCTACTGCATGACCATAGAGTCACAACCATGGGATTCCGCTCCCTAGCCACGTGACAAAACAGTCACCTAGGCCTTAGGCCCTGGCTCTGAGTAACCATTCTTAGACTAGTCAAGCGCTTATAATTTTTATTGACCTTAGGGCTGGTCCAGCATTAATGCTCCTAGAGTCATTCAACGCTGATATCGATTAGATCTAATCTTTTATCAGCTCTGCGTTCATGACGCTTATGCCGTTCCTGACTCCCAGGTCAGTAATACGCGACCAGTGCCGATTCTGAATAATCAGTACCATACAAAAGTAAGCAAGATTTGTTAAGAATTTAATATGCAATCAATGTCCACATTTAACAACCAACATGCCTCTATAATAGCCACGCATGTCACATATAGGGTGCAGTTTTCTTACCTCTGGTTCGAGCGAGAATGAATAAAAGAACGACCCTTGAGAACGATAAGCCTTTTAGTTCCTTGACAGTCACCTGGTCATAACCAATTATGGGATTCCTTCAATAAAATGAATAACAAAGGTTCTCAAACCAAAACCTAGCCTCTGAGACATCGAATCCTACTAAACCAGGTAGTAGGATTGATCCTGAGGCCTAAGACTTGAATCCCCAAGCCAAAAACCTATTTTTGGCCAAAATGCCACTAAGGGTCGCGACCCTCCCTGGCCATGTCGCAGCCCACCCCTCAACCCGAGACGACCTCCCTTCAACTCCCCAGCACGGGCCGTGGCCCCTCCTGGCCATGCCGCGGCCCTGAAGCTTCCTCCTCCCTCTTCCTCAAGCTTGGGCTGCGGCGCTCTAGAACAGAGCCGCGACCCCACCTGGAACTCAGCCAAAAACCATGTTTTCCTCCCTTCAAACTCAATCTAAAACATCATTAAAACTCCCCCAACATCACCAAACAAAACCACCAATTGATACTACAACTTACCCACCATACAAGCATCAAAACCCAGATGAATTTCCTCCAAAAACTTCCATTAATTCTCAACTTAACACCTTAAATTTCTCAAACTAAAAACCAATAGAAAAACAGAGTATAACTAAGGTTTCATGGATAAATTCTTACCTCAAGCTGGATTTAAGTCCTCTTCAATGGTTGAACTAAAGCCCTAAACTCCAAACTTTGATTCCTTAGCTTAGTTCTTCAAATTGAGATCAAAAACTCCAAAAGAAACAAGAGGAAGATGACACACGTGAGGAAAAGAGCTTGCTCTATTTTTGCTTCAGTTCTTTCTACAGCCTACTACTAGAATCCCATATACCCTTGCCAAATGACCATATTACCCCTAGGTTAAATAAAACCCTCTAAAGGCTAGTAAGGGCAAAAATGACATTTATCCTCTAAAACCGCTAATCATAATTAACGTTCTCCAATTCTCGTTATTCTCCATATCCTCAAATACCAATAATCCATATCATGTTACCCTTTAATTCCTGGCAACACTCTATTCACCAAAACACCCTGAGACTTACCTCGAGCCCCGAGCTTAAACTTGTTATGACCAAACCGATAGTTTATATTCAAAGATCGTCTCATGCCGAATAGCTCAAACAAATCCATATTATAATGTGGCCTCAATAACTAATCACAAACATGCACCAAAATATACAAATATGCCCTCAACGGGCTAAATTACCAATATACCGTTATAATCAAATGTGGACCCACATGCATGCATTTAACATCATATTATAATAGAATTCACATAAACATGCATATAATCATTTAATGGAATAATATAACAATTATGGCCCTCCCGACCTACTAATCTAACCATTAAACCACATAAGGGATTTTGGGGCATTACAAAAACCCTGCCTGTAACTCCTAGCCTCTGTATAACCACCACCAGGCCTCATTATCTGCCTTGGATACATACCTGCTGATTGAATCTGCAGTCAATAACTTGACCCATTAAACATGGTGAGCATATCAAGAGCTTTCTCCACGGAAAAAATCTTACCACACCACATTCACAAATCACTGCAATGCTAAAAACATGCCCATGGCATTCATACATCAATCATAATCCCTTCTCTTCCAACATTCACCTCATGCTTCCAACTCCAGCATGGAAATATCACATTTGTATAATCACGGAGTAGGTAATCATGTAATCACATTCATATATATATATTCACGGAGCATGATATCATATAGTCGAGAGCCAAGCTCTACCAAAATCTCATGCTCACTAATACAATGTGCAGGTAAAGCATTTACTTTCTATTTAAGCAGTTAAACACATAACTACAGAAATAGTTACCATTCCCTGAGTGAAGCTATCTTCAGTGACGAGTGTACATGCCCAGCTTGTCTTCAGGAACCCTTAACCTTGGCTCGCTCTGATACCAAGTTGTAACACCCCACATCACTATGGCTGCTTTTTGGAATGACGACTGACCCTACAAAACAACACGAGTCTTTCCAGCGTGCTTTGTCCTCACTTGCACGCTTCCTGGGAAAACTTCCTAGGAGGTCACCCATCACTTGAGAACTCCAAAGTTAAGCGTGCTTGACCTGGAGTAATCTCGAGATGGGTGACCTCCTGGGAAGTTTTCCTAGGAAGCGTGCGAGTGAGGATAAAGCACGATGAAAAGACTCGTGTTGGTTTGTAGGGCCAGTCGTCATTCCAGAAAGCAGCCAGAGTGACATGGGGCGTTACATTACCAAAAGTTACATTTGATAAGCGTATCGAGGAAATGGGATTAGTAGAATTAAGGCATTAGTTTCAATTAATGCAAGTGGGAGTTTGTTAGGGTTTTATGCCCTAATTAAAACCCAATTTCTTTGTAATCTCATTTATTATCAATAAAAGAATAGAAATCATTTTTTTACTTGGTCAATCACTTTGCTCACATGTTTTATTTTCATGATTATTTGTTTAATATAAACTTCTATTAAATCCTGAGCATATAGCTAATCATATTTATAGTGACGTAATCACAGTGGAATATAAATATGATTATAAGTTCAAAATAAGTCAGTCCTAAGATTTACATTGACTTGCCAATCTATGATATGATCTACTTACATATTGTAGTGTTATGTTCTTTCCAGAACATTAGCAAAGTAGATAAAATCGGATGTATTTGTTACATCAGACTGGACCGATATTGACATTTGATAGGATAAGTAAACATACCGTTATTATCTATTCTAGTCATATCATATAGTTGACCATAGGTCAATTCAATCTCAATTCTGAGTGGTTAGTATTCTAAATGATTATATTATTTGAGTTCTTTGACTTGTTCGTTACCAGCTTACCCTACGGACTAGCCCATACTTACATCCTAGGAACTCGGTAGTATAATTGAGTGGGAGTGTTAATCATAGATTTGAACATCTATAGCTTCTGATGAAGAAGTGAAATGATGGTTTCCTTTTAGTTTGGTTAAAGGTGCTAAATGATAGAGATCTCATTTCAGTAATTAATATTAGTTTACTGAAATATCATTTACAAGGAACTAAGTGTTTTAAGGATAAAATACAATGAGGGGTAAAACGGTATTTTAGTCCCATCTCATTGTAGACCGTCTATAGAGGATTGAGTGACACTTATGGTTGTAACAATGGATAATTAATAGCGTATCTATATTTGTTACATAGCGTTCTATGAATTCAAGAGTGCAACTCCGAGTCTTTTGTAGAGTCACGAGGAATTAATAAGTTAGTAAATTTATTTGTTAGATTTATGATAACTTATTAGAGCTTGATTTCATAGGCCCATGGTCCCCACTGTACCTTGGATAAAATCATCTTGATAGTCTCAATTAATTGATTTAATTATCAATTAGAATTATCAAAGTTTACCATGTCAATTTTGGATAGTTTCATAGAGTTATACAATTTAGAGAAGAAAAGAGAAATTATGGCAGATTTATTAATTAAGATAAATTGGTATCTAAATTAATAAATAAGTTTAAATCAAGGTTCAAATTATAAATAATTAATTTGATATAGGATTTAAATAGTTATTTAATTAATTAAATCAATAGAAAATAATACAGGCCTTGATTTTAAGTCCAATGGGCTTATAATCAAATGGGAAATTTCACAGGCCTAAAGCCCATGATAATTTCGACCTAGGGTTGTTAATTGGCTATTATTTTATTTATTTTTAATTAAATAAATGACCTAATTGAGTCTATAAAAAGAATGTTAAGAGAGAGTTGAAAACACAAGACAAGTCAAGTCACAAGTTGAAACACAAATTTTTTATGGGTTTTAGATTCTCTCTAAACATAAGTCATTTTCTAAGCCTCATTGATATTTTCTCTTCTTCTCTCTGTATCTATCTCATGTGTTGAGAATTTCCCACTCTAGTCTAGGTGATTCTAAGGATACTTTGGAAGGCTGTGAAGAAAATTGAAGATCGGTTCAATTTCTTGGTAATACTCTGCGACAGAAAGAATACAAGGGTTAGAGAAACTGAAGGAATGACTCTATTATTCCACTTCGTATAATGTAAGTATTCTTATCATTATTTCTCTTTGAATTCAATTTTAGAAACATGCTCTAGGTTATCTCATATTAATTTGTTTAATATTAGATCTACATGAAAATAAATAAAGATCCTATATAAGTTTCCTAACAGAGCAAACAATACAGGCAGTGTTTGATCAATATCATGAGTCAATTGATACACATATTGATCAATCAATGACTCAATCTTAAACTATTGTTTATGGTTTTTCCTCATATGTAATGTCTGCTCGGCCTACCACCAATAGTACCAGTAGGATGAGTAAGAGGTCATGTAACTCGCAAGATGAGTATGTGGCGTGAAAAATGGAGAAGGAGGGTGGTAAGACAAAAGATGGGGTCGATAAGTATTTGGAAGAGTCAATTGAGCTACCAAGTCAAAATTTTGATGTTTTGGGATGGTGGACGAAGAACTTTGTATTTTGGAAGAACTAAAGTTTGTATAGGGAATTATGGTTGTATTTTTTTGACTTTATGAACCAAATCTCTTAGTGTTTACTATTTAGTATTTAGTATTTACTATTTGGATGTTTGTACCTATTTTGAACTTTGGACTTTATGACTTCTTTTCTTTTCTTATGTTTGTATTTGCATTTGAACTTTTGATGGACATTAGTTAGGGAAGAGACTTTATGAAGTTTCTAACTTTTTATAAATTGTGTTGAAATTATGTTTGTTTTTATACATTATGTTTGGCATGATGAAAATGTGGCACGAAAATTATGTTTGTTGTTATACATTATGTTCAAATTAAGTTTCTAAAAAAACATGACAAATGTAAAAAAAAATACAAGACAAAAGTAAAAAAAAAACTGAAAAAATGACATTTTAAAAAAAATAGCTGTCAAAGCCCACTAAAGGCCCAAACCTGAAACTTGACCTTTTGACACCCGAACCCAAGCCCACCCGACACCTGAAACCCGAAAACCCTATAAATCTGAAATTGTTTCGGACGGGTTCGGTACCATTTTCTTACACCCGAACCCGACAAAACCCAAATCTGAGCACCCAAAAACCCGCTTGATGTTCAGCCCTACTTTAAACACTATTTTTCCATTAAAATTTGTAAACATGTACATTTTATGTATTGAAAACTCTTATTTATATAAAAATATATATATATTATGAAAATGTTGGGTGTTACAATATGCTTTTACTCGGATGAGCTCCTGTTGTTTTTGGAATACAACACTGCTGACTTATTGTCACAAAATAACTTGAGTGGCCTTTCTACATTCTCCAAAATGCGCAGCCCAGTGACAAAGTTACACAGCCATCTTCCATGAGTTGATCCCTCATAGCATGCTACAAATTCTGCTGCCATAGTGGAAAAAGCTACGAGTGTTTGTTTGACACTTTTCCAGGATATAGCTCCTCCAACTAACAGATAAATATAGCCTGATATAGATTTTCTGCTATCTTGGCACCCAGGGAAATCAGAATCAGAATACCCTACAACCTCCAAATGATCTGATTTCCTATATGTGAGCGTATAAACTTTTGTTCTCTGGATATATCTCATAACCCTCTTGGATGTTATCCAATGGTCCATACCAGGGTTGCTCAAATATCTACCTAACATGCCAATAATATACGGAATATCCAGACGAGTACATGCTTGAGCATACATTAGACTCCCAACAGCTAATGCAAAGGGAATATTTTGCATTTCTTGAATTTCAAGGTTACTTTTTAGGGCATTGACTAAGACTGAATTTATCTCCTTTAGCATCAGGGGTATCTCCTGGTCTACAATCTTGCATGCCAAACCTTTTGAGTACCTTATCGATATAGCTCTTTTGTGATAATCCAAGAATACCCCGAGAACGATCTCGATGTTTCTGAATTCCTAATACAAAAGAGGCGTTACCAAGATCTTTCATCTCAAAATGTTTAGACAAAAATCTCTTGGTTATTGTGATACACACAATCACAACAACATTCATCTCAAAACCGAATGAGATAATTACTTGATGAAACTTGTGGTACCATTGACGAGAAGCTTGCTTGAGTCCATAGATGGATTTAGTGAGTTTGCAAACCATATTCTTTGGGTCTCCCAATACAAAGTTTTCTAGTTGCCCCATGTAAATTGTCTCATCAATGTCGCCATTAAAAACGTTGTCTTAACATCCATCTGATGTAACTCAAGATCAAGATGAGCAACAAGTGCCATAATTGTCCTAAAAGAGTCTTTCAATGAAATTAGGGAGAAAGTCTCTGTAAAATCGATGCCTTCTTTTTTAGTATAGCCTTTTGCTACAAGATGTGTCTTATACTTCTCCACATTACCCTTTGCGTCCCTCTTAGTTTTAAATATCCATTTGAAACCAATTGGTTTCGCACCTTCTAGTAATGGGACAAGTTCTCGAACTTTATTGTCTTGCATGGACTTGTACTCCTAATTCATGGCATCCATCCACTTTTGAGAGTTAGAATTTTTCATGGCCTGATGAAAGTTGATTGGGTCATCTTCCATCATTCCATCATCATACTCATGTTCTTGGAGAAATACAATATAATCATCCGAAATAGCATTTCTCCTTTCTCTCGTGGATCTCCTTAATGGCACTAGTTCTTGAGGTTGTTGAGTTTTTTCTTCTGGAACAATTGCCTCATTTTGAATAGGGGTTGTTCAACACTGTCTTGTTGAGGTTCTAGATTCACTTCTTGATGAATGATAGGTGTAGGAACCTGAATATTGTCAAAAGTGATAGTAGAAACTGGGTTTGAATTCAATTGCTCCTCAAAAGCAATGTCTTTAACCTTATTTCTCCCCCCAAACTCAAAATCATAAAAAAATGTTGCAGTTCCCGTCTCAAAAATATTCCAATTGTAGGAACATAAAACTTATAGCCCCTATATCGCTTAGAATAACCAATAGAGTGGTTGCTCACTTTTTTGGAGTCCAATTTCTTTTTGTGTGGCCTATAAGGCCTTGCCTCAGCTGGACATCCCCATATGTGAAATTGCTTTAGACTAGACTTTCGGCCTGTCCAAAGCTCATGAGGTGTTTTTGCAGCTGCTCTAGTTGGTACTCTATTGAGAATGTAAGTTGTTTTCTTTAAAGCATCTCCCCAGAGGGACTCAGGTAAGGTGGAATGAGCAATCATACTCCTTACCATATCCTTAAGAGTCATATTTCGTCGTTCAGCAACACCATTCATGCTAGGTGATCCTGGCATGGTGTACTGTGGGACAACATCACATTCCTCTAGGAATTTAGCAAATGGTCCTGGACGTTGTTCACCTGAGCCATCATATCTACCGTAGTATTCACCACCACAATTGAATCCGTCATTTTTAATCCTTTTATTAAGTTGATTGTCAAATTCACCTTTATAAGCTTTGAATACATCAGGTGACTGTGATTTTTCATGAATGAGATATGGGTACCCATAACATGAGTAATCGTCTATGAATGTTATGAAATATTGTTGACCATTCAAAGATGTCGTAGGGAATGGCCCACAAATATAAGTATGAATCAATTCTAAGAAGTTTGCATATCTATTGGCACCTAATCTTTTAGGTTTGGTATGTTTTCCCTTGATGCAATCTACACAGACATCAAAGTCTGTGAAGTCAAGGGACTCTAAAATGCCATCAGACACTAGGCGCTCAACTCTACCTTTTGAGATATGACCTAAGCGATTATGTCATATTGACGCTGAATTTTCCTTATTTAACTTACGTTTAGTACCACATGATTCCACATGCAAGGTTTCATTATAAGGTGCAACTGTTTCTAGTAAATAAAGATTGTCATAAGCATTTAAATAACCAGTTCCAACAACATTTGAATTTAAAGACAAACTTAATTGATTGTTTCCAAATGAACAACAATATCCAAATTTGTCCAACAAAGAAACAGAAACTAAATTCTGTCTAAAAGATGGTACAACAAAAGTGTCTTTCAAATCCAAATAAAAACAAGTTCCTAATAACAACCTAAAATTCCCAATTGCTTCCACTTCTACTGATTGTCCATCTCCCACAAAAATGTGTCTTTCATCATTACTTAACTTTCGGTAGCTCAGGAAACCCTGCATAGAAACACTTATGTGTTAGTTGCACTAGAATCTATCCACCAAGTATTTTTAAGTATTGAAGATAAATTAACCTCATAATAGACTAAAGTAATAAATATACCTTTCTTTGCACACCATGCGTGTTATTTGGTACATTCTTTCTTCACATGTCCAGGCTTGCCACAAAAGAAACAACCTTTTGATTCCTTCTGTTGTTTCTTTTGCGATGGACCCTTAGCAACTTCATTCTTATATTTTCTTTTCTTGCCTTTATCCTTAGAGGCACTAGCCAAGTGATCACTTTCAGTCTTATCTTGCTTCAACCTTTCTTCCTCTTGCACAGAGTGGGAAATGAGCTCATTTAGGTCCATTTCTCTCTTTAACAGCTATAACTGATTTTGAATTGGTTAAACTGTGCAGGAAGCGATACCAAAACCATAAGAACAAGCAAATCCTCAAAAAACTCGATCTTAAGTGTCTTAAGTTTTGAAGCAATTTGGTACATTTCTATAATGTACTCCCTAACATTTCCTCGACCCTTATACTTCATGGACATCAAGGAAGCCAGAAGTGAAGTCATTTCAACCTTATCGTTTCTAGCAAAACGTTTCTCCATTGCATCAAGGAAATCCTTGGCCTTAGGGATCTCTTCAGATTTTGTGCCCATGAAGGCTTCTGGAATGCATTGTTGCATGATATTAGAATGGTCTCATCTCTCAAACTCCATCAATTTATATATGCATATTTACATATATTGAAACATAAAAATATGCACATAAATACTATCAAGTAATAACATAAGCAGCAATATTATCTTATAATCAAAACTCTAATTTTATAAAAGCCCTAAATTTCTTTCAACAAAATCATCAAATCTTCAATTAATTCAGCAAAAGTAGCTCTGATATCACTTGTTAGAATATCTAATGCACTCAAATAACATGAACAAACAATAATCTCCAACACATAATCCAAAATCATGTCACTATAAATACATATATGAGAAATCCGAAATCATTTGCTAAATTAAAGAAGAATATGGACACAAGAGCGGAATTACTAACCTGAAATCATTGTTGGAGATGATACAAAGATGATTGTGATCTTCCAAAAAAGCATTTTTCTCTATGATAGGAAATGAGAGAATACAAGTCATTTTATTTATTAGGGACCACAATCGTATATATTAACTCATAATAATATCAATTTTAGATATTTATAATTCGACCTCTCATCAAATTATAAATATGACTTATGGTTTCTACACATTTATTTCATGACATATTAATACCCCATAATACTTATACCATAATTGATCATTTTATTTTGTATCAAACTTTATAATAGCATAATACATTAATACATATGTGCCTATAATAAGATTTTAATCCAACATGGGAAAAAATTTAACCGGTAAACCACCAATAAACAAAAATGATCATATAGAAGGAAATAATACCAGCCCTTAACTTGAGAGTTAAATAATCATCATTGACAGATGGTCACTATTAAACTATCATGGCAATCTAATGAGATAAAAGGTTCTCGAAACAAACTCAAAGAAAATATTGAATTATCTAATATATTCAACACCACCCATATGAATAAAAACAAATAATTATTTTAAAATATATTTTATGTTTTTTTGAGGAATTTTAGCGTGCACACATTATTTTGGGTGTATCAGTACACTTGTTATGATTTTGAGCATAATTTTTTAGTGTACATTGTAATTATTAATAATTTAAAAATAAGGAATAGTTTAAATAATAAATTATATTTATTGTAAAACTAGGTAAATAATCTAAGAAATTAAAAGTGTGTAGAAAGAATTTTATTTATTTGTGGGTAATTTTGTTTTAAGGTATGTGAAAAAAAATTAAAATTTCTAAATTTTATAGGAATTTAATAATAATTGAAACATATTATTGACACATAACGATGTGTAATTAATCTCAATTACAAAATTAAAAATAATATTGTACTCACTTAAAAGTATTTATAATTAAAATTTGATACCCATCATTATAATACAGATATATATGTCGTTTTAATGTGTATCTAGCATATATAGAAAAAGTAACGTGGTAGGAAAAACTACACAAAACGAAGACCATTTCACTCGTGGAGTCGTGGTAGACAACTCAAGACCTATCATCTATTACATTTTACAAGCTAATTGAAGAAGAAGTGTGAAAAATTATATCATAATTTCGTTAAAAAAATATATATCATAACCATTAATTATATAATGAGGGCATTGTGGTCCATGTACGTAATTATTAAATTAAACTAGTTATGTAACTATCTAAAATTAAATAAATAATATAAAACTTGTTTAGGGTCTTTGTCGGACGCTATAACAAATTTATTGTCTAATTTTTTAGAAGTATCTTTGATTCATGATCGTCATACAGGTAATGAAGTTGCTCATGGATTGACAATGCATATTATTATGATGGATGATAAACTTGTTTATCTAGAAGATTTTCCTACTTTTTTCCTAGCGATTTAGATTTTTAAGTTGTACGACATTATGATATTTTTTTCAATGAATAAATTTCATTGCTACAAAAAATAAAATTAAAACAAATATAAAATTTGGTCTTTATCAAAGAATACTAATCATAGCCCAAGAGTAAAATAGGTTGAGAAATTTACATAAATATACTAAAATTTCATTTAATTTCTATATATGTGGGCAAAAATGATATGCCACAAAATATGTCGAAATTACCAAAAAAAAAAAAGTTAAAATGTAAAACTTCAACAAACTATAAAAGTCGATTACCATAAAAAAAAAAATCACAAATATATTCACAAATTCATGCAAAATACAAACACGAAAAAAAAAATTGGTTGTCGATCAGAAAAAAATAAAATCAAAAGTCAATTCTGATTTTTTCTAACATTAAGATTACATACTACAAATTTCACAAATCAAATCAAGAATAATCAACATGCGGCAAGAGTAGCAATTTTTCTTCTCCTTCTTCTTCTTGCTTGTTTTCAAATCTGATTTTTTTTCTTCCAAATTTGGCCAAGTAACTAGTTTCCTTAGATCTTCTTCTTCTTGGTAGTTTTCAAATTTGACTTTTGTGTTTTCACATCTGTTTTTTTTTACTTCAGATATGGTTAAGTAGTCAATTACCGTCTTCGATTTTCTTCTTCTTCTTTTTCTTCAAGGTTTCATATATTTTTTTTTACTAAATCTGATTTGTTTTTTAAATATGGCTAAGTAACTTGTTCCTTTCTTCAATCTTATTCTTCTTCTTGGTTTTTTTCAGATCTGTCTTTTTTTTAGATCTACTTAAGTAACAAATTACCTTTGTCAATCTTCTTCTTGGTTGTTTTCATATGTGATTTTTCTTTTTAGATGTAGTTTTTCTTTTAATATTACAATTATGGTGGTTTTATACATTTGATTTAAAAAACTTTTGTGTACATTTAATTACACATGTTCCGTTTATACATAACATATTTTTTATATATTATGATTTTAAAAAAAAAAACGGTACCTTATAATATTACAAAACATAACATTTTTTTCACGTATATATATGGAAGGCTTCTCAACGGTTACCACCCATAGATGGGTACTAACAATTATGATGATGTGGAAACATAGTGAGTTGGTATAGCAAGTCACCAACAAGTAAATATTTTTTTTCTACATTAATTTCGAATTTAATTTTTTTTTGCCATAATTAATGGTGTTTCCAACCAATAAGAAACATTAGCTATATTTAGAAATTGACATGTATTTGAAAAATGAAAAGTTTACAATATTATATTTTCATAATAAATACACGTTTTTCATCAGGCAACCCTTCCAAAAATTTGAAAAAATCAAAATTTATTTTTAGAAATATTAATTAACAACTATAAATATGGACCATTGATCTTAATCCAATAGCTAATATATATATCATTTCTGTACGCCCTGATTTTCCACGGGCTGATTAGCAGGCCGAGCTTCGGACTAATCATGGTTAGTCCATAAGCATCCCCCAGGTCGGAGGTCCTGTCTTGAGGTCGCCCCCCATTAGCTCGAGGAATCCTCAAGGACTCACCAAGAGACCCAAGACTGAAGCAAGGAATCGGAAGGCCGAAGGTCGGGTCAGATGCACAGCTAGTGGTACGAGCTAGATATGGAGGCTACGGCCCCTTGTAAAGTCAACACACGCAAGATAAACGTGCATATATCTGACATCACGTGTCCGATATTTCCCTGACTTCTCGGACACGCTGCAGGAACGTGCGCATTCAGACACCCACGGCTGGGTTGGGCCGTGCGGCCCATTATCTCCTTACCTATCGATTTGACCATACTTACGTGTCAGGTTTAGGAATTAATCATGAATGTCACAGAGTTGATATGAAAAATAAGAAGGTCACGGGATGACCTCCTTACCAACTTCCAGGTGCCTTCTCCTATAAATATGGAGACCCTGAGAGTTGATAAGGGTTGGAAAACAATAGTCTCTAGAAAGATATACTTTGTAACCAAATACCTAGAATATATCAATAATATTGACTAGTGGAGTAGAAGGATTTTAACCTTTGAACCACTTAAAAACATGCCTTGAGTCACCTATTTCATCCTCTAAGATCTTATATCTGTTACGGTTCTACATTCAGCACTATTCCCCTTCTCTCCTTCTCTTAATTACCTGTTGGCGAAGAACCGCATCAACAGTTTTGTGCTTTCATTGAGAGCAAGTTCGATTAGTGCTGCTACAAACATCCAACTATGGTGACTACTCGATCCAGGCATGGCAACGAGATAGAACAACATGATGGGCAGGAGGCTCATCATACCGCCATCCCTGATGAACAAATTCCTGAAGTCCAGCAGCGGCCAGGAAAGCAGCCGGCGGGCCAAGACGATACTGGTAGTTCGGCGCCCCGGCCACCTAATCCGAACCCGTGTTATTATACTGCAGTGGAGATGGAGAACGCTCAGCTGAGGGGCCAGTTAGCAACTGCTAGTCGACAAATCCAGGATATCCTGGCCCGATTACCCCCTCTCACAACCAACGTTAACATTGGAGAGAGGCAAGGTGAGGCTCCTAAGTCTCGCCAGGGTAGTCGGTCCAGGCATAGCCGTTCGGATAGACTTCCAGCAACCAACTCCACCCCTTCATCGCACCATCGAGACGCAAACTTTGGGGAAATGCCTGGGACCAGACAACAGCAATACACCCGTTCGGTTAGGACGTCGACTCCTAGTTCTCAACCATCCACGAGGACGCCCAGGAGAGCTCGAGGAAATTCCCGGAGGAGATCCGAGGAGGGCCCAAGACGTCAGCCCGTCCCCGAAGATCGTCCTGCGCCTCGTCCAGATCGCCCGGCGCGGGACCAGCAAGCTGGCAGGGCCAAAAGGCCCCCACCAAATTTGATCCATCCAGACGGAACCAGGATCGCTTCTCCCATCAGGCATCCTCCTTCTCCGATCAAATATCCGTCCCCTCCTCAGCCCGTCCGAGACATCCCAGCTTACGGGAGTAGTAGGAGAAACCCACCATCAGCGGGACCTTCCTGGCGTAGCAGGGCACCGGAAGAAAGCCCAGGTCCTCACCACCAAAGACGGACTCCAAGTCTATCCAGCAGGAGTCATTGGACCGGTAGTCGCCAGAGTGATCTCTCTGGAGGAGACCTACGTCAGCGACTAAGTTCGGCACAAAGCCACCAGACCACCAGGGAGGCGATCTTCGAGATCACCTCAACTCTCACAGAGAGGATCGGGCTAGAGATGGTGGTCAGGCTCGCTCGAGGGGGGCCCGATCCGAAGTACGTAACGGAGGGAATGTCCTAAATAACCTATCTCAAGATAGGAGGGGCAATAACCCACCTAATATTTACAATGGATCCGGAGCTGTTGAACAGCCCTGGAATAACCAAGGATCTCAGGATCAAACCCTCGAGCGCCTCACTCAGATGGAGGAACTGATGAGGAAGCTCCTGTCAGAAAAGGAAAAAGACGAATATGATTCGGGAGACGAGATGGAACTCTTCACCCCCAACATAGCAGCGACGGCATACCCATCTAGTTTCCGTATGCCTTACTTATCAAAGTTCAACGGGGACGGAGATCCGTCGGACCATTTAGGGATGTTCAACACCCTAATGATGGCCCATAACATTGGCTCAGAGCTGAGATGCTTGATTTTCCCTTCCACACTGACCGGACCTGCCAGACAGTGGTTCAAGCAAAGTAAAAGATAGTCAATCAGCTCCTGGAAGACCTTCTCAGCTGACTTCAAAAGGGCATTCCGCGCCTCCCAGGCCGCCCGTGTTCAGGCTGACTCCCTGGCCAATGTGAGACAGCAGCCCGGTGAGACGCTGAAGGCCTACCTGAGTAGATTCGCGAACTTTGCTGACCGAGCTAGGGACGCGGATGATAGCTCCAAGCTCATGGCCATGAGAACCGGAATCCTTGTCGGAGGAGACCTATGGAAGGATATACAGAGGAAGGGAGTCAGCTCGGTTAACGAATTCCTTAACAGAGCCCAAGAATGGATAAACTTGGAAGAAGCAGAAGCCTCAGCCGCAGGAACCAGCCAGGTCCCCGAGCAGCCCGCTGGAGTAGGGACGGAGGTCGTGGCAGCGACCCCAGGCGTCATACAGAACAACCAGCCGGGTGGAGGCAAAAGAAAGGGGAATGGCGAAAACAATCAGCACGGCCAAAAGAAGAATAAGTCTGTACACAAGTTTAAGCCCGTGTTCGCGACATATACCGTACTCACCCAGTCCAGGGAAAGTATCTTCCTGGCCAACTCTACTCGGGTCCTCTGGAAGAGGCCGGAACCATTGAAACACCACAAGGGAAAGAGAGACACTTCCAAGTTCTGCCGTTTTCATAACGACGTCGGCCACAATACCGACGATTGCAGGCATCTCAAATATGAGATAGAGACTCTCATCCGAGCTGGACCCTTGGCTCAATACTCACATAACAGGGTCCCAGCGAGTCGGCCTGCCCTAGACGTCCCAGCCAGTCAGCCCGGGACTTGGATAGATCAGGACGTCCCTCCTCCCGTGATCGGAGGAGAGATATCCACCATCTCTGGAGGACCGCATATGGCTGGCACGAGCAGAGGCGCCCAGAAGAGATACGTGAATGAACTAAAAGCTCACAACGGAGTGGAGTTCATCCCGGAGCAGCGTCAGTCAAAGCAGCAACGATTAGAGAAGCAACCAATCACTTTTACGGAGGAAGATGCAGGCCATGTCCAGCTCCCTCACAATGATCCCTTGGTTGTAACAGTCCAGCTCGCCAATCGGAAAGTGAGAAGGGTGCTGTTGGACAATGGGAGTTCGGTGAACCTTTTATTCTGATCACCCTTAGAGAAGATGGGTCTGACTGTCGCCGATCTAAAGGCAACCTCCATGATGCTGTATGGCTTTTCGAGAGAAGGATCGGCAGCGATAGGGACGATCGAGCTGGTGATCACCCTAGGAGAAGAATCTCGGACAGTCTCTAAACTACTTGAGTTCGTGGTCATTGACTGCTCCGCGGCCTACAACGCCATTTTGGGCCAACCTACACTCATAGCTTTCGAGGCTATCACTTCCATTCGACACCTCGCCATGAAATTCCCCACTTCAACAGGAATCTGCACCATCAAGGGCGATCAGCTCGCTGCCAGGGAATACTACAGCATTTCCATGAAGGGAAAATCTAAACCCGGGCAGTTGGCTATGGCCATTCTGAGTGAAGAGGAATCCCAGGAGCCCCTGGCAGCTCCTGAGATTGAAAAACCTCAAAACGCCAAAGGGGAAAGTGTCGCCCTTAGTGAGGACATTGACCCCTGAATAGGCGAAGACAGGTCCGAGCCCCAGGCTATTGAGGAGCTCGAGGAGGTGAACCTTGATCCACAAAATCCATCACGGACGGTCAAGCTCGGGAAAAACCTCTGTAGCAAGAGGAAGACGGAGCTGATTACGTTTCTCCGGGCCAACTTAGATGTATTCGCATGGTCGCACGAAGACATGGTAGGGATCAGCCCGAGTGTCATCATGCACACGCTCCATCTGGACAAAAGCGTTCCTGCCAAGTCTCAGAAGCAAAGACGTCTAGGAACAACCCGAGCTGAAGCCCTCGAAGAAGAAGTGGCCCGACTCAAAAAATGTGGTTTCATCTGTGAAGCCAATTTCCTATTTGGGTCGCCAACCCCGTGCTAGTTCCAAAGCCCAACGGGAAATGGAGGACCTACGTTGATTTCTCCGATCTGAATAAAGCCTGCCCCAAGGATTGTTTTCCACTACCAATGATCGATCAGCTGGTGGTAGCCACGGCGGGACACGAGCTCATGTCCTTTATGGATGCGTACTCAGGGTACAATCAGATCGTGATGAATCTAGCGGACCAAGAACACACCAGCTTCATGACCCCGACTAATGTCTATTGCTACAAGGTCATGTCGTTCGGTCTGAAGAACGCCGGAGCTACCTACCAAAGGCTAGTAAACAGAATGTTCGCGGACCAGATCGGAAAAAACATGGAAGTGTATGTCGATGACATGCTAGTGAAGTCAAAGACTGCCGACAACCATGTTTCCGACCTGGAAGAATGTTTTAAAATACTACGAGAATATGGCATGAAGCTTAATCCCCAGAAGTGTACTTTTGGTGTCACATCCGGGAAATTCCTGGGGTTCATAGTTAATACCCGAGGAATCGAAGCAAACCCCGACAAGATCAGGTCACTGCTCGAGCTTCCTTCGCCTAGGTCGCGAAAAGATGTCCAGGGCCTGACAGGAACAGTGGCCGCACTGAACCGGTTTATTTCCAAGTTAACTGATAAGTGTTTGCCCTTCTACAACCTGCTCCGCGGAAACAAGAAGTTTGAATGGACGATAGAATGCGAAAGCGCATTCCTCGACCTGAAGGCGCATCTGGCTGAACCGCCCGTGCTATCCAAGCCCAAGGCAGGAGAGCCTCTTTTCCTCTACCTGGTCGTCACTGAGGACGCGGCTAGCGCCGTACTAGTACAAGAAGAGGACCAAGTTCAGAAGCCAGTCTATTACATCAGCAAGAGACTCCTCGGGGCAAAATCATGATACCCACTGATGGAAAAACTGGCATACTGCCTAATCACGGCCTCGCGAAAGCTCAGGCCGTACTTCCAATCTCACTCGATACACGTCATGACCGATCAACCTTTAAGGCAGGTTTTGCAAAAGCCTGAAGCATCGGGACGTTTGTTAAAGTGGGCGGTTGAACTCAGTCAGTTCGAGATTTTCTATACACCGCGAACTGCCATAAAGAGTCAGGCCTTGGCCGACTTTGTGGCAGAATGCGCGGGATTCCAGGAGAATCCAGCGGAGGACTCATCCCAGCTCACCTCGCCCCAATCGTTATGGAAGATCTTTGTAGACGGTTCATCCAACGAAAATGGCTCCGGGGCCGGAATCATTCTGATATCCCCCGAGGGACATAGGTTCCACTCAGCGCTAAGGTTCGGGTTCAAGGCCTCCAACAACGAGGCGGAATACGAAGCTTTGCTGGCCGGCCTAAGGATAGCCCGGGAGTTAAAGGCGAGCTCCGTCCAGTGCTTCAGTGACTCCCAGCTCGTGGTTAACCAGGTCTTGGGCGAATATCAAGCACGAGGACCCAAGATGGCCGCCTATCTGGCGGAGGTAAAAGACGAGCTGTCCGCATTTGAGCAAGGATCGATCGAACAAATACCTTGAGAACAGAACACCAATGCAGATGCTCTTGCCAAGCTCGCCACCTCGGGAGAGACAGAGACCCTAGGGCTGGTGCCAATAGAATTCTTGGAAAAACCAAGTATAGACGGATATCGGGCAGAGGTTGAGATGATCGACGCCAGGCCGACCTGGATAACCCCCATCCTCGAATATCTCGTCGAGGGCAAGCTGCCTGAGGGACGTAACGACGCGCGACGAGTCCTATATCAAGCTCCGAGATATACGACAATCGATGGAGTGTTGTACCGACGTGGGCACTCTTTAACTCTCCTCCGGTGCGTTCTTCCAAATGAAGCGAAGGCCATCCTGCAGGAAATTCACGAAGGATTCTGCAGAGACCACACTAGGGGGCAGAGCCTGGCCTTAAAAGTTCTCAGGCAAGGGTATTACTGGCCGACTCTGTCCAAAGACTCGACTTCATACGTAAAGAGCTGTGACAAGTGCCAGCGATTCGCTGCAATTGCCCGAGCTCCTCCAGTCGAGCTGAAAATGATCTCGGCCCCTTGGCCGTTCGCCGTTTGGGGGATAGACTTAGTAGGCGCCCTGCCTACCGGAAAGGGCGGGGTCCGTTATGCCGTGGTCACAATCGACTACTTCACTAAGTGGGCCGAGGCAGAGCCGTTGGCAACGATCACGTCTAAAAAGGTGCTTGACTTCGTGATTAAAAGCATCATCTGTCGCTTCGGCCTGCCCAAGAAGATCGTCTCCGATAACGACACTCAGTTCGACAGCGACCTGTTCACCGAGTTCTGTGACAGGCATGGAATTGTAAAAAGCTTCTCTTCCGTGGCCTATCCTCAGGCGAACGGCCAGGTCGAGGCTGTCAACAAAACTTTAAAGGCAAGCCTCAAGAAAAGATTAGATGAAGCAAAGGGAGTCTGGCCGGAACAGCTCCCCCAGGTCCTGTGGGCATACCGGACCTCGCATCGGACTCCTACGGGTCATACTTCTTTCTCCCTAACCTTCGGGAGTGAAGCAGTCCTCCCCGTGGAAGTTAAGGTTCTGTCGCATAGAGTCCAGTCCTACGACCAAGATCGAAACCACGAGCTCCTATGCCATTCCCTAGACCTCATTGATGAAAGGCAAGAGGATTCGCAACTACAGCTCGCCCATTATCAGCAGAAGATCACTCGCTATTTCAACTCTAAAGTAAAAAAACGCGCCTTTAGCGTTGGCGACTTGGTCCTAAGGAGAGTTTTCCTGGCTGAAAAAGATCCCAAAGATGGAGTGTTGGGACCAAACTGGGAAGGACCATACCAGGTCATCGAAGTCATCAGGGAGGGGACTTATAAGTTAGCCCGACTTGATGGAGGAGCCGTCCCGCGGACTTGGAACGCCATCCACTTAAAGAAATAGTATCAATGATCCACTTGTAAGGCCTGGAAAGCCACTTTCTATGTATTAATAAAAATCAGCTTTTTACGCATATTTGTAAGTGTAATCTTAAAAGTAACCACGAAAGACCATTTCCAAGTTACTTGGGGGGCATATGGTACCTGGATGTAACCAGGTCTCCTTAACAACTTAGGTGTTGATTCTTATCGATTGACCGTGGTTTTCTTAAAAACGCGAGATATTGATAAGGGTTAACGCTAACTAAGTCCTATCCTGGTTTTAACCGGGTCATACAAAACTTAGAAGTTGATTTAAATCTATTTCTCCTTGTTCTTCTTAAAGAGCTCGAGATATGGATAAAAAATTAACACTAACTAAGTTTTCTAAATAAGTTCCTGGTTTTAACCGGGTCATATAAAACTTAGAAGTTGATTTAAATCTATTTCTCCTTGTTCTTCTTAAAGAGCTCGAGATATGGATAAAAAATTAACACGAACTAAGTTTTCTAAATAAGTGCCTGGTTTTAACCGGGTCATATAAAACTTAGAAGTTGATTTAAATCTATTTCTCCTTGTTCTTCTTAAAGAGCTCGAGATATGGATAAAAAATTAACACGAACTAAGTTTTCTAAATAAGTTCCTGGTTTTAACCGGGTCATATAAAACTTAGAAGTTGATTTAAATCTATTTCTCCTTGTTCTTCTTAAAGAGCTCGAGATATGGATAAAAAATTAACACGAACTAAGTTTTCTAAATAAGTTCCTAGTTTTAACTGGGTCATAAAACTTAGAAGTTGATGTAAATCTATTTATCGCTGTTCTTTTCACAGAGCTCGAGATATAAATAGCGGTTAACACGAACTAAGTTCATCAAAAAGATATATATCGTAGCTGAAAGCATGAAAAAATATGAGTTAAAAATGTAAGGCAAATTGTCTCGAGGTGAAAACACCTCATGCAAAGGTTACAAAAAATACTCCAAAATATATAAAGAAAAAAAAAAGAAGAGCGCCCTAAGCTCCGTCAGACGGCCCTTTGGAGGTCGTCGTTTCACCCTGCTCCGCCGCACCAGAGGCTTCCCCAGTCTCCGAAGGCGGCGTCTCTTTGTCGAGGCGAGCCTGGAACTTCACCAGCAAGCGCGCCCAGAGATTCGGTGGCATGAAAGAGAAGTCAGCCTCTGGATTGTGAAGCCAACAGTGATAGAACAGATTCTGCATGGACTGCTCCGAGATGGTCCTCTCTTCCTCCAGGGCGGCCTGGATTTCTGTCCTCGCTGCCTCAAGGTCTGCCTGTGAAGTGGCAAGGGATGTCTCGAGCTCCTGGACCTTCGAGCGGGTCTTCTCCAAGTCGACCTGGGTCCTCTCCAACTCGCCCTTCGAGGTCGTTAGGGCATCCTTAGCCGCCTTAACCTCCTGAAGGGTGGCCTGGTGCTCGGTCCTCATGTCATCGAGCTGAGTTCTGGCCCTGATAATGCTCCGGTGAAGGGCGATGACACCCTGTGAGGGATGAAAGATAAACTTTCTCAGAGGAAAAATAAGGCAGAGTATAATGGTGAAAGCTTTAAAAGAAAAAGGGCAGCTTACCGTTAGGGTCATGCTCATTGAAGAGTCCATAACGTCAACTGGGCTCATTGACTCAATAGTTCGGAGTTCCTTCTCGGTGAACTTGTAGATGTGGTTAACGGCGTAGCTCGCCGATTCGTACATCTGCCCCCGGAAGGCCTCTGGAATCTTCTCCAGGTCCTGGGGATTGACCGGAATGCGTACATCGGAGGCCGCCACAGACGGAGTCCCGATCTCCATTCCTACGTCCTGGGGGGCAGGCGGAACTCGCTGAGGCGGTGGAGGCATTTGTCCTGATCCCGCGGCAGGAAGGATCGCTCCCACGACCTGGGCTAACGGGGTTTTCTCCTTCTCCTTTGCCGGAGATTTGGTGGAGACCCCAGCAGTACTCTTGGAACCCCGGAGCCTTTTTTGTCTTGGCCCGGCTGAGGGGTTCCCCCCAAAGACCACGCCCCGCAAGCTATCCTCGGGCTGAGACATCTCTTCTGTAAAACAAAATACGTGGTTATTACAAGTTAGCAATCACACAGAGATAAAGACAGAAGGTTAAAGCTAAAAAATTGTACAAATGCTAAGGGAACCCTACCCCCCGAGCTGGAAGAACCTAAGACGATTATTTCCTGAACTGGCGCAGGTTCTGGCTTCGGGTTCGATTCCGGGCTAGATTCACCTACGTACTGCCTAAGCCCCGGAGCATAGGTACCCCTTTGGAGTGATGACCATGTTCGTAAGTTTGTCCCATACTCCTGGAAAATGAAAGGCTAGGGTATTATCTACTACTACGGTACCCCTAGGCCGGCTCTCTTGGTGATCCAGCACAAGCCGGTCGACACAATGGAGCAGAAGTGTGTTCAAGTCCGGATTGCTCCTGTGACGATGGACGATATGCCTAGGATTGAACCTAGCCAGCCGGGGGTCTGCAGCGGCCCTATCTAGACTCCTAAACAAGTAAGGATTACCTTGGCCAGAAGGACCCGCAGCTGCTCCGGATTGGATCCTCTCCTCGCCCATCCTCTGGGCGACCTCCAAGGTCCTCTTCCTGCTCCTCACGAGCGGAACTTCGTCGCCCTCGTCCTCCTCGTCTTCATCTTCCGCGACCTCCTCCATGTTGACAGGTCTGGTGTCCCGGGCTGGGGGCGCCCCCCGGGGCCTCTTGAGGTTCAAGGTCTGATTTGGAAAAATCAGCTTGCAGAAAACCATCGTCTCGTCCGTCACGAGCACGCGATAATCCTTCTCACTGGGGGGCAAGCCCGCCAGTGTTTCATACTGTGCCCCGAGGGTCACAGATTTCTCTGTTCTCGCGAAGATGGCTGCGTAATGAATTTAAGTCAGAAAGGGGTGCAGGAGGAGTTAAAGTGATAATTAAACACACGGGTTAGGGTCAGGGAGCACTTACGAGGACGAGTGAAGTAGTGGTGCTCACAGTTCCGGAAACCAGTCGACATGAAGAACTAGTCCTTGAAGTCATTAGGATGGCTGGGCAGCTCGATGACCACCGCCGTGTTGGGAAAACGGGTTAAATAATAAAACCCGTCGCCTCGCCCCCGCTGGTCCGGGCTGGCTTTGAGGCAAAAGAAATACAGAATATCCGCAGGAGTGGGGACCTCCCATTCATGCTTCTGGAATAAGTACCTCAACCCTGCCAGCAGACGGTAGGAGTTGGGGGGGAGCTGAAATGGGGCCAACCCCCACGAAGTTTAGGAAATCAGCAAAGTACTGATCCAGGGGAAGGAAGGCCCCTGCCTTGAAATGTTCTCCACTCCAGGCCGCGAACGACTCTTCGAGCGGCGAGCAGCTCCGCTCGCCCTCCGCGGCAGGTCGGGCAATGATGGAGGCTTTCCCCAGCGCGATGTTGTGAGTGAGGAAGAGTTTATTAATCTTCGTCTGGTCGGTTATCTTTGAGACGATTCTCTCTGCCTCAAAGAATGCGTCGGGGGCCACCTCAACCTCCTTCTTGACTGCCGGCCCGAAGCGGGGGATCGGAGAGCTAGTCATCACCGCCTTTCCTTTTTCCTACTGGGAGGCCGAGCTTCCAACGATCTTCTGGGGGAGGTTCTTTTTTGGAGCCATCTGGTCGCCTAGCGAACAAAAGAAAACACTTCAGAAAAGGCGACCCAAGCAGGAGGAAGCAATTATTATTTTCCGAGCTGAGGAAAGCCCAGCTCGTGGAGAGTGGAACCACGCGGTTCAGTGAACACGCGCGTATACTCCCAACAGATCCCAGATTACTCAGAATCCGTGTGTCAGGAGGTTCAGAATAGAATTTGCCTTGGGGGGAAAATTTCAATAGGCCGAAAATTACAAAACAGCTTATGAGGCGTGTTCCCTAAGCTACCCGGTTTTGTACCCAAAATTCCCAAAAATCCTACCCCGAAATACCCTAACCTAAAAAAAAAAAAGGGTTGTCACCCTCCATATCCACAAAACCCAGAAAACCCTTGCATGCGGCTACAGTGAAATTTTTTGCCTAAGCTACAGTAGCATGTTATCAAAATGCACGGGGTCAGAAAACTTACTGTGTATGACTGGGAGATAGACGAGGGTGTTGCGTTGGTAGGAGCTTCGTCGGTGTAGTAGCTTCCAAAGCTTCGGAGAGATCCATGCGCCTAAGCTTCTGGAACGGTGAAAATGGCAGCAACAATTTCGAATGAGGAAAAGGGTTTCGTTCTTCTGGAATATGGAGAGGAAAGAGGAAAAGAGGTTTGAAAAAGTTCGAATGAAAGGGTGGCCCGTGCGTAGGGTGGCCACCCCCTTTTTATATGCATAAAGGATCATGTGTAGAAGGCCCTTGGATGGCCCTGATGAGGGATCCGAAGCCTTTCACTCGAAATACGAAACGACGGCTGGGCATAGGCTAGGCCATTAAATGCGGTTCTCATAAGACGTACCGTCACCACCCACGATGTGCCACGTACCAGGTGCCTGCGTAAAGGGGGGAATGCGAAGAGTCTGTAGGGAAGTCTAGAAGCCCATACTGTGGTCTTATATATGACGTCATGTACCACGAGCAGGAGCTTGGGGGGCAGATGTACGCCCTGATTTTCCACGGGCTGATTAGCAGGTCGAGCTTCGGACTAATCATGGTTAGTCCATAAGCATCCCCCAGGTCGGAGGTCCTGTCTTGAGGTCGCCCCCCATTAGCTCGAGGAATCCTCAAGGACTTGCCAAGAGACCCAAGACTGAAGCAAGGAATCGGAAGGCCGAAGGTCGGGTCAGATGCACAGCTAGTGGTACGAGCTAGATATGGAGGCTACGACCCCGTGTAAAGTCAACACACACAAGATAAACGTGCATATATCTGACATCACGTGTCAGATATTTCCCTGACTTCTCGGACACGCTGCAGGAACGTGTGCATTCAGACACCCACGGCTGGGTTGGGCCGTGCGGCCCATTATCTCCTTACCTATCGATTTGACCATACTTACGTGTCAGGTTTAGGAATTAATCATGAATGTCACAGAGTTGATATGACAAATAAGAAGGTCACGGGATGACCTCCTTACCAACTTCCAGGTGCCTTCTCCTATAAATATGGAGACCCTGGGAGTTGATAAGGGTTGGAAAACAATAGTCTCTAGAGAGATATACTTTGTAACCAAATACCCAGAATATATCAATAATATTGACTAGTGGAGTAGAAGGATTTTAACCTTTGAACCACTTAAAAACGTGTCTTGAGTCACCTATTTCATCCTCTAAGATCTTATATCTGTTACGGTTCTACATTCAGCACTAATCCCCTTTTCTCCTTCTCTTAATTACCTGTTGGCGAATAATCGCGTCAACAATTTCTTTCTTTCTTTATCTTTTCTCTCTCTTCTCCGCCGCTTTAAAATAAAAATTCGGCCACACCGCCAGTCATTTGGACTCAAGAGTGGTATCATCGCAACCGATTCTTCAAGGTGGTCATTTTGATATGTGAGAAACATATATTTTTTCATCGTCGCTAGAGAAGATGACCGGAATCAAAAGTAACACTTTAAGCTTTTTTTATATATTTAGTTAAGTGATGTGTGTCGTATGTCGTACTAAACTTAATTATTTATTATATCTTAATTCTACCAACTACTTCAGTATAGCGGCCAAACCCACGATGACTATGATTCAGTTTATCATTCAAAATAAAAATAAGAATTAAAAATGGAATTTTATTTGAAGAACTAATAACATTAAATAGAATAAAGATCAAAGAACATTGTGTTGACACAAATTTTTACCAACAACACATTGAGAAATCTGAAAAAAGATGATTAGGCTTTTGCAAACCGTAAAATGAGAACACATGAAATGTTACGTGATTCAGTGGTTAAAATCTACCTAGTTCACGAGTCTATATTATTAGTTCGGTCTACAGAGTTTTTGCATACAAAATTTGGTCCATTTTACTGTCAATTCCCTCTGTTGATGGAAAATTTTGAGTAACCGTACAATATTTTGCAATTTACAATAATAGGTAACTTCCCAAATTCATAATTCCTTAAATATGTTAATTTCCTTGATATCGAGCATTTATTAGATAACAATTACAAATATTAATTGCGTATAGAGAATCTTTGACTCTATGGGAGGTCTTCCTTATGTGCATCACAGTATTGCCACGAGCTAAATGTGATCCTCGGACTGTAGGTTATACACGAAACATGATCTGACTCAAGTGATGCTCGAAGCCTGACTAAGGCGATTTGGAAGTCGCTGTCACAGGCCTTTGGGATGATCTACAAGATCTCACACTATCTAGAATTAGTGACGCAACCTCGAGATGTTTGAATAGACGAATTGATGAAATGTCTACAAAGTACAATAACCCTTCATTTATTGCTTGCTAGCTTTACCTCGAACAAGACGATTGAGCTCATATTTTTAGGGTACAACACAATGGATAATAAGATTTAAATAAGTAGTTAAGAATTATTCTCCACCTTCGATAATCAATCTATCAATAATGATGAATAATATTACATATTCCCAATTAAACTATTAACCCTCCAGATAACACTTAAGCAATCAATTATCCTAGTTTTCATATTATAATTAATTAAAGCTGAGCGCTCTTAATTAATCTTTTTTACCAAGCAATAAACATATTAAGCATGCGATCTATTTAACCTGAGAAAAATATTATATTAAATAGAAACAAGTTAATCTAGGCAACAAATTCATTAAGCATACAATTCATTTAACCTACCTAGGTTCTATTATTCATCACAATGAAAATACCCATCACAATACTTAATTATAATTTATCACTCTACTTATAATCCTAGACTATTAGATGAATAACAATCCTAAGATGATAGTAAAACAATGTAAAATCCTAATTAGTTGGCTACCTAACAAGATATCACAGGATTTATAACATTCAATTAGAAGAATAGAAGCAATTTAATACAAGGAAATAAAATGAATAAAATTCATCAATGCATTCAAGATCTCATGTCTAGGGTTTTGAAATAACCCTTAACCAAAAAGAAAGTTACTCCATAATCTCAAACATGATCATAAACATAAACATGAATTGAAAATAAAGAAGTTTTATAGAAAAAAGAAAAATTATATTGAAGAATTTAGATGACGACGTATTTTCTCCTCCTCTGCCACTCTAGACTCTAAAATTTGTAATCCAAAGTTATATTAAAAGTTAACCCTAAACCCTTTTATAGCCCCATACATTTAAATTTTTTAAATTAAGGAAAAAAATCAGTCGCCGGGCGCGGCCAATGTTGTTGGCAGCCACTAGAGCCATTTTTGCCCAGAAATTGCAAACGGTCGTGACCATTGATTCTTGGCGGCTACGGCCGCTGGGCTCTGCCTGGGAGGCCGCGATCGGCCTTAATGTTGGCGACGGCCAGTGGCCTTTTTCAGCGCGCGTGGATTTTCTTCAAAATCTTCAACTTTAGCCTCGAACCTCGGGTTTAGGGACTTCTAAAACTCTTCAAACTTGTCATATACTTCATTTTCTTGAGTCCTATCATCTCTCGTCAATATATAGCCACAAAACACACAAAATTCATCAATAAACTCTCATAAAATATTTTATGGCCTAAAAATGAAAGACTCATAAAAGAAAGCTAGAACACATAAAAATGCTAGAAATTAACATTATCTAAGTGAGAAAGGACAATAAATATATAGCCCAAAATGCCCTTATCATTAACCAAAAAAGTAACTAAACTTTAAACTTAAACAAAATTCAATATACCAACCAACTTCGTAGGTTACTAAAAAAGTATTTTGTTATTTCATATTTAAAAGTTACCATATGGTATTCTAAATAAGCCTATGTTTCCATAAAAAACTTATAAGGAAACCAAATAGTATCTTAAAAATAATAAAATCAGTTATATTACAAAAAAATGAGATTAATTATACTAATTTTGCTATATGGAAACTCATTAGTTTATGAAATAAGCTTGAAGGGAACCAAAATATATTTTAAATAATAAGATACCATAATATAACCTAGAAAAACTAATTGGTATATTAATATGTCTACAAATAAGTTTTTGAGGTAACCAAAATGTATCTGAAATAAGCTTAAAGGTTACCAAAATATATTTTAAATAATAAGATAGCATAATATAACCTAAAAATAATTAATTGGTATATTAAGTCTACAAATAAGTTTTGGAGGTAACCAAAATATATCTGAAATAATATGATCTAAAAATAAAGCTTTTTATATAAAAAAAAAAATCAATCGGTATCTTATCAGTATAGTAAGCAACTAAAAGACAACTTTTTACAACCCAGGAAAACAAAAAAATTCGGGAAGTGGGATTTCCTAGTTTTCTTTTTTCAAATTCTGGTATACCCTGCTGACGTGGCACGGTATATGTGTTAAGGTATTTTTGGAATAGTTTACATTTTTAAGCTCTTTGTGTAAATTTCTTTTTTTTTTCCCTAAGATTTGGCTAAGTATCTAGTTACCATTCAATTGTTATTTTGATACGGGTAACTGGTTACCATCTTCTTCTTCTCATTTTTTTTCTTCAGAATTAATATTTTATTTCTAGATCTCACTTGGTAACCAATTACCATTCAATTGTTATTTTGATAAGGGGAACTAGTTACACCTCCTCCTTTTTCTTCTTCTTTAGTGGTTATATATCTAATCCATTTTCTTTTCAAATATGGAAAAAACTCGTTACAATTCACTCGAATACTTGCATGGCAGACACGAAGATACACTATCTAAGTTTTTTTTAAATAATTAAAAAAAACACATTGTAAACATGAATAATAAAAAATATTATAATTGTATTAAATTATAAAAATAACCTCAAAACATATTAAAACTAGTTCATAAAGTTGTATAAAAATGAAATATGGTACTGCTGCATTTATAACATTACAAATATATGGGAAGAAAAATCCCATAAAAATGTAAAAATAAATGAAATAGCCGTAAACAGGACACAAAGTTGAAATTTCCATATTTATCAAACTTAAGGATAAAAAAATCATATTTCACATCATTTCCACAAATAGGTTTGACTCAACCCCAAGTAGACTGGCCTAAACCCAATTAGCCCATCTTATTGGAAGACTAGTATGATTAATTTGAATGAAAGATTGAGACTTTAACACTATGTTTGGTTGGAGGGGCAAGTAAATGGATGGAGATGAGAAGAGGGAGAGAGATGGGAAAACTTGGAGGAGATGATAATAAATCTTCTTGTTTGCCAAGAGAGGATGAATGAGGGAAAATAAAGGAGAGATGAAAGGATATCAAATCCTCATTTAGAATCCTTCCATTAAATGAAGGATTCATGCTTTTCATCTTTATTTGTTGGAAATTACAAATATATACTCCTAAAATTTTATTAAAAAAGTAATTATAAGGATAATATAATAATTTCATAAATAAATCTATTCACTTCTATATTATTTCTACCAAATAACTTAAAAAATTATTACTCTCCTCTCCCTTACTTATATTTTCCATCTTCTCCGTATTCCCTCTATCCTTTAGACCTAAAATGTTTTTTTAGCAATGAATTAGGTTGTTATGCATAAATGATGAAGAGATTTTGCCCAGATGACCTGAAATGCTTTGCAATTTTCATATTAAATCCAACTTTTTTATTTTTTTTGGAAACTTAAAATCTGTGAACTCCACAATAATAAGTGATTGGTAGCTTGTTTTCTAAAACTCAATTCAAATTAGTGTCTCAAATTTATGTAGTAAAATGAAAAAGGAACAATTCTCGTTTTCTGTCGTTTTTTTTTAAGTCTATAGGCCCTTCATGTATTTGTTTTTTTTTTTGTTATTATTAATTATTGTAATAATTATAATATGCTGACTAAACATATCACATAATAAAAAAAATTGGACTTACATTCTAATGTATATGTTTTCTTGCATGGAGTCTTCAATTTTTTATAATGAACTTTTTTTAATACCTAATTGAACTCTATTTTTTATTTTTAATTCTAAACAAGAAATCAAATATCTTATGAAATTTTTTAACTTACAAACAAAAAGAGCTTAGTTAATTAAAAAAATAGAACTTTTATTAAAAAAAATTATGTGAATAAACCATTATTATGAATTTAAAGTTTTAATTTTAAAAAAATAGTTGACCTAAAACTAAAAAGAATTATTCTTGTATAATTTTTTTTAGATTAAATAATGGCTAAAATACTCAATGTTTTTTAAATGTTGCACTTTTATACTCAATCTTTTTTTTTGCGGTAAATATACTCAATATCTTCAAAATGTTACACTTTTATACCCAAACTTTTTTTTTTACAGTAAATATACATAATATTTTTAAAATGTTGCAATTTTATACTTATTTTTTAAAATTATTTTAAGAAATAATAAGAAAGAGAAGAAACAATATAGGATTTTAGTTATTTTTAAAATTTTAAATTATTTTCACTTTCAAAATAATAAAAAAATTAAGATTATTAAAATTAATCAAAATAATTAAAACTTATATTTTAAATTGATGAAAATATATAAGTTTTTAATTATTTTAAATCATTTTTATTAATTTAAATAAAATATTTATTAATGTTTAATTTAAAATAGTTATTTTGAGAAAGAATAAGAAAGAGAAAATAATTTAAAATTTAAAAAAAATTAAAATCCTATATTTTTCCTTTGCTTTTATTATTTATCAAAATAATAAAAAATAAGTATAAAAGTGTAACATTTTAAAAATATTGAGTATATTTACTGTAAAAAAAATTAGGTATAAATATACAATATTTAAAATATATTGAATATATTTACTGCAAAAAAAAAATTAGATATAAAAATACAACTTTTTAAAAACATTAAATATTTTAGCCATCAATTACTCTTTCTTTTTTACAATAATTATTCTTATATAACTTTGTATATAATAATTTGGAATCCGATGATTTTTTTTTATTAAGGGTCAAAAATTAGAATTTTGTCCTTAATTTTGTAGCAAGAATTTTTATTTGATGTAGGTAAGAGCACCAATGGAAGAACACTCACAATGAATTATTAAAATAGATATTCTTTTAAAATGTAAAGAAAATCATGAAAAAAATACTAAGAACACTCCCTGTAGATGTTTTTCTCTATCATTTAAAATACCTCATCAAAACACTAATTTATCTATTTTACCTCTAATTTTTATATTACACCATACATCAGCTTTTTTATTTTTTTTCTCTATATCATTTAAATATATATTTTTTATTCATTTAAATTTTTTTCTTTCATTATTAATAGTATCTTTATATCTTTTAATATTTATGATATTTATCCCTATATAATATCAAAATATAATTATACTTTATTTTAGATTATTCCAAAATAAATAAAATACAAAATTTAAAAATAATTCTCAATATAATAATTATAACAAAATATAAAATAATAATATATATATAAGTTTTAAAAAAATTACTAAAACCATATAATATTATTCCTAATATCAAACATATATATATATAGAAAAGTTAGAAAAAAATAATAAAATATTTATAAATGAGTGAATAGTTGTTTCTACATATAAATAGTGAATAGTGTATTAAGTTAAAAGAAAAATTAGAGTAGCTCATTTAATGGAGAGCCATTTGATCACATTTGAACTATAATTTTAAAATATAACTATTTTAAAGGAGTCATTGGGAGTGCTCTAAGTTAGTTTTTCTATTTTACATTTTTTTTTACATAATTCTACATTATGTTCTCTATATTTATCGATTAATGTTAGTCTTTCAAAATAAAAATAAAAATCCACCTATAATGTATTGTAAAAATTAAATATAAAATAAAAATAATAAATTTTACTTATACATTATAAAAAATAAAATAAAATAACCAATAGAAAGTGTTCTAAACACACTTAGCATACAAAATAAATCATAAATAAATTGGTCTAAAATTTGAACTCCATATCTCCATCTTATCTCTTCCCCTCATCATTTTGAGCTAGTCTCATTAACTTCACTAGTGGTGAATATTTTCAATCAATCTATTCATTAATTAAAGTGAAAGAATATGTGATAACAAAAAAGAAAAAAGAATATTTATCCTACATGTTTATTCAAACTTCTAATAATCAATTAAAGCAAAAGCCTAATCCTAATTTCATTGTTTTGTTTGTCAATGTCTTATCTTTTCATGTATTTTCTCTCAGCCTCTCACTTTCTATGTTTCTCTGCTTTATCAATTTAGTCAAATTTAGGCTGTCTTCACCAAATTCCAATTGGTACCTTATCAAATTAGCTTTAGCCACCTTTGTCTATATCTTTACACATGATAATATATTGTACATGTTAGAATTTTATATGGACTAATATAATTACAAACATAATTCAATTATCACAATCATTTTCTAAGAGTGCCTACGAATAGTTAAAGACCATAATGAGATGGTTAATATTAATCTAATTGCAATTGAGGCACATGGTAGCACCCTAAAGACTATAGGTTGGCCCATTAAATCATAGTCCACCATATCTGATAATATAAGCCTAATAGGCCCAATATACCCCTTAGGGTAAGAAGGCATATGAGACATATATATAGAACATATATGTTGTTGGGAAAAGTACAGTGTTATATAGTTTGGTAAGGGTTGCTCTCCATAAGATCTCTCTTGCATTGCTTTTCTAATATTGTTTTGTGTAGATCGTGAAAGATTCAAGGATGAACATTGGAGACTCAATGTCAGGTATGTTTCATCTATATATATTCAATTCAATACTCTAAATAAAATGCGTTCCTAGATTGTTGTATGAGCATGTAATGTTGTTTTGAATCTGATTATTGATAATGCTCATAGTATTGTTTTTCAATTTAACAGTACATTGTATAAACTTGTGGGAAATTCTTACCTCCAAAAGTTGCACATCAAATAATAAAAAAAACACAAAACAATTTTGGCTTATTGTAAATGAATAGTAATATTACAAGACTATATTATCATGCACATGATAATACTATTGAGTTTACAAGACTAAACATGGCATGTGATCTAAATTATAAATATATACATATTAAAAAGAAACTAATGGATAAGTGTGTCTACTAGGAAGCCAAGTAATTTTTCGAATAACTAATAATACTTTCAATATATTTTGTATAATAGATTTGTTTAAATAATAAAAAAATAGTATTAAATTAGTACTTGGTCACATTACTGTCATAATATATGATGGTTTGTATATCAAATTGTAAATTATTCTATCAACTTATTGATAACTTTTAATGAAATTTCCAAAAAAAAAACCCTTAATTAATTATTTAAAATAAAACAAAATACATTTAAAATAATAAAAAATCAAAACTAAAATTAAAATTAAGAGTTCAAATTTAAATCCACAAAATCATTTAGATATAATTCAATTAAATCTTGTTATGGATTTTTCATAAAAATCTTATGAAAAAATTGACTAAAATTATATCAAAGATTATTCCAGGTTTGTTTTGACAATTACAAAGTTTATTATGAAATTTTTAATATTACGAGATTACATCTAGTTTAAAACTCATTGTAGTAGCCAAAAATCACACCAGATCCGTTTATAAGACACCTTGCAACCTAATATGAAATGGCACATGATGTTACGATCAGTCTACTAGGGCAAACAATAAACGAGTCAAGTCTATTTCAATTTGGGTCATAACCCTTCTACCAAAGAATCAAATATGGGTTTTTACCATTTTTCACACCCCAAAAGTAGGAATAGCTAAACCAACTCAACCTTTTTGAACCACATGGCATGAAAAGACCACGTCAATAAACACGTGGATCCAATTCCACAAGAGGAGAACAGGAGCAGCCTCTAGCTCATCTAAGAGAAGGTTATTCCTTTAGAATCCCTTCCACTTATTCGGAGTCTCTTCGATTAACATATCCCAATGTCCCAATAATCTTACAATTATTTTCTTTGTTCTACAAGTTGTCAAGACACGAAAACAAGTTTTTAACAATATCTCACCATCTACACTCATAAATATAAATTGATATAAACTCAATTAAATACTATGTATATTATATATATATATTTCTTATCTTTGTTCAACATTTTAATTGTCATCAAATACTTATTGGTAAACATTAAAGTCTTGGATTAAAAAAAAAAAAAAAAACTTCGAAAGTCTTGGGTGGAATAAATCTAATCTTAATTTATCATGTTTGTTGGTGAAAATATTTAAATAATTAGTTGCTTAATTTATTTTCTGATTGGTAGAATTGAACCATATTAAAAAGGTTCTAAGTAATATAGGAGAGTATAAGAACCTTTAGACTATTCCTTTGGCCTTTTCATTTTGTGGCATCAGATGCTTAACCCTTCACACAATTTTTAGATTGAGAGGATTTGAACCGTTTAAAGTGAGTGAGTATCTAAACATATTTTTCAATACAGCTCATGATTGTATATACTCTTAGAAAAGGTTCTCTGAGTGAAGGAAGAAAACATAATCTATAAATCATTTAGAAACTTTTATTGTTTGAATAACGCCATTAAACTTTCACCATGATTTTACTTATTCTTGTTTCTATCATTTTAGTGCTTTTAATGTTTAGTTTTTTCTTTTTTATTATAGGGATATTTGCAGCAATAATACCTATTTAGTTAAGTTAGTTAAATTTGTTGCACTTAAATATTTATGTAAAAAATTTGGCGGCAATAATGCCTACTGTTAATGTTTTGGTGCAGCCGTTGGTCCCTCAACCGTTAGGGATATACATGGTACACGTGGCACAATCCGATTGAGTTAAATTATTAAATTTTAAAAAATAAAAAATATATATTTTTTGTTTTCTAATCTAAAACAAAAAAATATATAAATTCTTTATCCAGAATATAACCCAATTCTAATAACAATATAAACTAATTACAAATCTGGGTCACAAAGCTCCTCAGCAAAGACCAAAGCCACAAAACCTAGACCACGATTTGCAGTCAATAATCACTATATCCGCACCCACACCTTTGCAGTCGGCACCAACAATCAGATTTCACGATTTGGGACATCGTGAACGACAATCTTCGAGACCAATCCATGTACATCTATTGTTCTTCAATGTCTAAAATACCCAAATTTATACAAGAACAATTTTCAATCTACAATCTTCTAAGAAGCCTTCCAAACTCACAAAAACAAATGACAAGTTACAGATTCAAACAATTTCGAATAAAGAAAAATCAGATCTGGAAAGTTGCATATCTCGATAGAAAATGAAGCCTTCTACCTTGTCAAGCCAGCTCCACCGTCGACTCCTTCTCCCCATCGCGTGCAAATCTCGCACACGACCCCCTTCAAACCCTTCCTCCCACGACCCCACGCTTGACCCTGTCGAATTCCTTCGTCTTCGGTGCACGCAGATCCGAAGCACGTTCTTTGTCGAAGCTTTTCCTCCCTAGTGCACGCAGATCCAGCCGCGAGCTTCAACCAAGTTCATCCCTAGCTTCATCACCGACATGCGTAGATCCAACTTCAACCAAGGTTGTCCCCTGATTTGATATCTCGTCCTCCTCCAATGGTGGCTTGATGAAGAACATGAAGAAGCAGCAGTTGACGAAGACGAAGAAGCCCACGTTTACCCATTAGGAGAAAAAAGAAAATGAAATAAAAATGTTATTCATTTGATTGGGTTTGACTGATTTCTCTCAAACACCTCCAATAAACATGTCAAATAAATTTAATATTTTTTTGATTTTTTTGTTTTAGATTAGTTTTAGAAATGTTATTAAGATATTAAAAAAAAAATCAATTTTTGTTAGTGGTTAGCTTTTTTGTTTTAGATTAAAAAACAGAAAGATATATTTTTTATTTTTTTAAAATTTAATAATTTAATTCAATCGGGTTGTGCCATGTGTACCTTGTATACCCCTAATGGCTGAGGGACTAACGGCTGCACCAAAACATTAATGGTAGGCATTATTGCCGCCAAATTTTTTACATAAGCATTTAAGTGCAACAAACTTAACTACATAGACATTATTGCCGCAAATATCCCTTTATTATATTATGATATTTGGGCTATGGAGATTCTCTTCTAAATTATAAGATATTATAATATGAGAAAGAAAGAAAGAAATAATTTGAGCGAAAAAAATAAATAGAGAGAAAGAAAGAATTTACACAAACTAAACTGACAAAATTGGCACAATTATTACAAAAAATACTGTGAGCCGGAATTTTTATCTATATTTGCTATTTGGTGTTTACTTATTGTAAAATCTTTTATTGGCATATTTGACAATAATGACAAAATTAATTAAAATAGTATTTTCGAAATTGGTAGTTTCCTGTTTTGTAATATTTTGTGGTAAATTTCGAAAATGGGTAGTTTCCTGTTTTGTTGTGATATAAATTAGATTATTCTATATATGATTATAAAATAAATATATAATTTCCTATAAAAAAATATATTTTCTTGAAATTGGTTTATATGGAAATTATTAGTATTTATTTTCATTCATCTGATTTGGTTGCCCAGAAATCGTGTACAGCTTGCAATAATAAATGATATATTGTTTCCTTATTTATTTAAGGAAACTGGGTTGAAAAATTGTCCAGGTTCAATGAATCTGTTTGAACGGATTGCCAGTCTGTTTGAACAGATTCTGACTTTCCTGTTTTGGAAGATTTTCCATTTATTGGCTGTTTGATTTCTGATTTGTTTTCCACGACCTAAAGGGATTCTAAAAAGTATATAATCATCCTTAGGTCGTTGGTTTTTTATCATCTCTCTTGGTGTATTATTTTCCAAATATTTTTCAAGTTTTAGAAAGACTTTTTATTATGTGAAGAACTTGAGTCCAGCAAGTTCTTAGTGGTTTATTACAGTGTACTTCTGTATTGTTTTCTTTGTGTTAATTGTGCAGGTTGAACACACTTGGACATTGGTCATCAAGCTTCGGGAGAAGTCTTGTTCGTGAGTCACTTTTCGGGAGGAAAAGTGCAAGTGCTATGATTTGAAGGGAGTTCAAGATCTTAGCACTTCAGAAATTTGATTAGGAGTTTAGATTACAACAGTTGCGACAAATTCAAGAGGGAGTCTTTATTTGTTTAAGTCAATTTGGTTTTGTAATCGTTTAGATATTCTTCTAATAAATTTCATTCTCTGGGCGTGGCCTCGTGGACTAGTAGCAATCTGCAAAGATTGTTGATACCATGTAAAAATTCGTGTGTTCTTTACTTTATGTTCGTTTTTATCTTCTGGTCACAAACTGTTCAAACATATCTGGTTTCTGTTCAAACAGTCTTTGTATCTGTTTAAACATTTCTGTAACAGTTCAACAATTAATTATTTAATTTGAATAATTAAGTTGGTAATCATAAAAAATGGAATTTCACTTATATATATTCTTTGGTAAATTTTTATATTACAATAATACGACTTATATTAAAACTGAAACTCACATAGGTATGTTTTTTTTTTTTTCAATATCTCTCTTTAGTTACATCACTCTCTCTTTTCAGTAACTTTATTTTTTCTCTGCTATCATATACTTCCAATTTGTTATTTCCCAAACCTGTTCTATGTGCTGAGTTATTGGTTGTACTACATATTTGATTATTATCTTCTTTTATTATTTTTTAATTTGTTTGGGTTGTTTTTCATTAATAAAAAGTGTCACTGGAATGATTTTTTTCTTTATTTATTTTTATATATATTTTCTATAATACTTATTGATAAAAGTTGGATGTGAATCTTTTTAGTCATTCTTGCATTAAAAATGCCAAAAGTTCACATTTTTATCTCTCTCTCTTTTATTTGACCTCCAAAAGTTCATAAATGTTCATGTATATATCATCTCTCATGGACAACTAGTTGATTTCAAAATGAAATCATAACATGAATATGCTTCAAGGAAGCACATGAGCTAATGCGAACAAAACTAATTTCTTATTTTCTGATCTGTTGTTGGACTGTTGTTGTGTTGTTTATGTATGATAGTTGTGTGATTTCTCATTTTATTTTTTGTTGTTGGACTGTTGTTGTTTTGGTGTTACTTATGTTGATCTGAGTTTTATGACTCAATGAGTTTTCTCTAGATCTTTTATGGTTATGTTGATCTTTAGTTGTTTATAAGTTATTTTGTTGATGCTATCATCTTTTGATTTATTTTTGTTATTATTGTTGCATTTGATTTGATTTATTTTGTTATTTTTCATTTTCCTATTGTTTTCATGTTGATCTCATGCTGATGATTCATTTATGTTTTTGTTTTGTTGCTTAAGTCTTGTTTTATGATTTATGTTGAGTTGTTTGATCATTTCTCTAACGTTTTGATAGTGTTGTCTCATATTTCAGTTTCGGCAACATTGTCTCAATATATACTGTTAAAAATAAAATAAAAAAACTATCATTAACCCAAAGTAACATAAACACTCTCTCTCTCTCTCTCCATCTCTTTCTTTCATTCTTTTTTCTTCTTCAAATTTTCACAGCAACTACACCATCACCATTAGAGACCATTATTGACTACTTGATGTTGATTTTGTGTTGATCTTTCGATGTCTACTTGTCTATGCAGGTTGTATGCTAAGATCATTGACAATAACGTCAACACAACATGCCAACAACCCAAAAATAAACAATGTTTTAGATTTTGTTGTTGTTGCTGTCAGATCCAGATCACCGACAGCTATGATGTTTTGACATTGCTACTTTCTCAGATTGAGATCAGGTTGTAGTAGTGATTTTTTTTTTCAGATCGAGATTTGTTGTCGCTGTGGTGTTTCTTTTCAGATCTAGATCGTCTGTAGTTGGAGTGTTATTTCAGAACAAAATGCTATGTAGTTTTGCTGTTGTTTCAGGTCAAGTTTGACTGATTTTTGAAATCAAAATCGTTATGGCTCACCTGAGAGAGGCCTGGTATGTGGTTTTGCTGTTGTTTGAGGTTGAATTTGGATGTTGGTTTAGGTAGAAATCACTGCCGTGTGAGAGAGAGAAAGATCAAGTAGTATTTCTGTAATTTTGAAATTTTGTTCCGTACATATCTAAAATATTTAGTGCTATAATAAAAATGATATTTTTTTATTACTTTTTAGTCATTTCAGAAAAATCTCAATAATTAATTATTTGGTGGCCCGTCTAAAACTAGTATATGTTTTCCGTGTTAATGAGCTTTGATTACCACAATTATTAATGATACATGATGGAGAAAATAATTCCATCCATGTGGTCGGGACGTTATTAAATAATAATATTTTAATTTTGTTTATTTTTTTTGTTTAAATTTTCAAATTCTCTATTTTTATTTAGAATATTATTTTAAAAATAAAAATGAAACGAAAGAGAGAATATTTTAGGCTTTCTGTAAAATTTTAGAATAAAGAGACAACTACTCGTACAAGCCTTTTCCGCTGGGAGAGAGAGAGAGAAACAGAGAGAGAGATGTCGGACGAGGAACACCACTTCGAATCCAAGGCCGACGCCGGAGCGTCCAAGACCTACCCTCAACAAGCTGGTACCATTCGTAAGAATGGCTACATCGTCATCAAGAACAGGCCTTGCAAGGTTTCTCTCCCTCTGTCTTTTCCATTTCTTTCTTTCTTTCTTGTTTTTGAGTTTTTCATGTGAAAATTCATGTGGGGTTTTGTGTTTATGCCTTACCTTTGTTAGGTTTTTCTTTAATTGTACTCTTACTGTGTTTATGGTTAGTTAAGAAATTTCATGAATTCGCTTTGAATTATTTCTGTTTTCCCCAAAATTATGGGTGGTTGAATTATTGAACAGTTGATTCTCGCTAGGTAGCTTTTGAAGCTTAATACAAGAGAGATTAGTTCACTTGTCAGAATTTCTTGATTGATATTTTGAGCCTATTTGGATTTTGGACTTTGGATAATATATAATATGACAGAAAAATATAATAGAAAAGATTTGCCTATTAAGTCCTTTATGTTTAACTTGCAATCTTTTTAGCTATTACTTTTTGAAACTAGGCTCCCCCGAAACTCCAAATATTTGGCGACTAAGAAACTATAGGTGTCAACATAGGTGTCTTGATTGTTAGTTCGAATTCTTTATGCATCTTGAGACCTTCATATATAATTTTTTTCTCTTGTTTTTAGCTATTTTGGGAGAGTTATGGAGCTTGCCTTACCTATGTTTATCTTGATGGCTTATCTACTGTCGAATTGGTTTACTTTAAGATTCAAGATCATGAATTGAAATTCTGTTTATTCCTGGTGCTTTTGAACAGGTTGTTGAAGTTTCGACCTCGAAAACTGGCAAGCATGGACATGCAAAGTGCCACTTTGTGGGAATTGACATCTTCAATGGGAAAAAACTTGAAGATATTGTTCCTTCATCGCACAACTGTGATGTAAGGCCATTTGCTGTGTTTCAAATTTATGACTACTTTCTCTGTTGATTAAGTTTTGGTTCTTGGCTCTCTAATTGTTCATCAAAATTATTTGCAGGTTCCTCATGTTAATCGTACCGACTATCAGCTAATCGATATCTCTGAAGATGGTTTTGTAAGTTCTAGTCATATTTAATACCAAAATACTGATTCAATACAAGAACAGATGATAGTATCCATGTGTTTGAAACCATGTAATTAATTTAAGTTTCATTTCTATGAATATCTGCACGGCAACACTTCTTGTTGTGTCAAGGAATTTGTTCTTGTAATATGCTTGTTGTGTGCTCTAAAGAGTGTACAAGAACTTATCCTAGAGGGGTAGCGGTTTGCTCCTATAAGGTTGAGATTCGAGTCCCTCCTGGGTACCAACGAGGCAATTATTATATTTTCTTATTATAGTTTCTTGATCCCCAAATATTATTAGATTAAGTGAGGAGCCTAGTTTGAAAAAGAGTGTGCAAGAAGTTCGACTTTAACACAGAGAACAAAATCCTAACTAATAGTTTCCTTTCTTTTCGAACAATTAACCAACTGGAGTTTGGTGTTTTGTAGGTGAGTCTTCTGACCGACAATGGAAACACCAAGGATGATCTGCGGCTTCCCACCGATGAAAATCTGCTTAGCCAGGTACCTCACTTATGGAAGTTTTCACTTTCTTTTCTGCCAAATTAAATGTGAAGGGAAATTCTATTGAGTTTAGACCCTTTTTTTTTTCTTTAATAGATTTTAATGGGTTAATGAGTACAGATTAAAATTCTTTAATCGTGTTTATGTTGTGTATAGATTAAAGATGGTTTTGCTGAAGGAAAGGACCTTGTGGTGTCAGTCATGTCTGCAATGGGAGAGGAGCAGATCAATGCCCTTAAGGACATTGGTCCTAAGAACTAAATATGATGATGATGCTTTAGCAGTAGCTATTGCTGATGAAAGAAAAAACAGCCTTATAAATTTTAATTTTCAAAATTTGATTTCAATGTTGCTAACAGAAATTTATATCAACCCTTTATATAATGTGTGTGTGTGCAATAAAACCTTTACTAAAGATGGTATTAAAGCTATGAAATTGGTCTTGTTAGTTACCAAGGGAACTTGGCATTTTTCTGCAACCTATAATACGATCCTGTTTGGTCTGGCTTTGGAAGAGATTCTGAGGTCTTAAAGTTACTTTTAGGGGTGTTTTGGATGAAATATAGAAATAGTATTTTGAATTTAGAAGAGCTTTTAAGAGAAGCAGTGACTCACTAGCTTTTCAGGAAGGATTTCTAAAAAATACGGAAAGCTATTTTATTGTTTTAATGAATCTTTCATAATATCTATATTATCCCTATTTTTTAAAAGAAAAAAATAAATTACATTTATATTTTAAATTGTGCAAATAACAGTTATAGAATACGATTCGTTTTTATTATTACGATTGTGCATCATTTTTTTGTTAATTACGTTTAGATTTTTATTATTTATTTATTAATTAATATTAATTCATATATGTATACAATTCGATTTTTTTTCTTCAAAAGAACGATTGATTTTCAAATGAGTTCAGACACAACATATATTATTATTATTATAAGCATATATTATGGTTAAATTTGATATTTATTTTATAAGAGTTTTTACGCAGTATATACCAAATACTCTGAAAAGCTCTTCCACAAAGAAAAAAACTCTTTCAAAATATAAATCCAAACATGAATTAGAAAGCTCAAACTTTTACTCTCTTCTTCTTATGTCTAAAAGTAAAAGTAAAAGTTATGGCAAACAAGTATACATAAAGCTTCTCTTTTATTTATATGTTGGGTATTGTGATTAATGATTAGTGTCGGATAAACTATATTACAAAATGACATTACAATAATTTATTCTTTAAGTAATGAAATTAAAAGAGCTATGTATTAATTTTTTTTAACAATTTGGACTGGTCTTTTATTTATATATATTCTCTATATATTTAAGTGTGAAAAACTCCTTTTTGATTAATTATATCACAAGTATGAATGTGAATATGTTTACATGATAGTAAATCATAATATGTATATTTATATGTTATGTGTTAATGGGAAAAAAAATACACCCAAGTAGGGCACTTTAAACTAGCTAATTTTGAAAAATATAGAGAAGAATTGTAAAAATGAGCTAAATTTAAACTAAAAATGAGCACTTTAAATGAGCTAAAGTTTAGAGAAGAATTGTAAGAATTGTAAAAATATATTTTAAACTAGCTTTCAATGGGTGAGCTAAATTTGAGTTATTTTTCACATTTTTTACTTTAATGAATAGTATTACTCTACATGTAACTATTCATTGAATTAAAATTATTTTATTATTATTTATTTCATTTTCTTTCTATATTAGTTATATTTTATTTTATTTTGTTTCTTTCTCTTTCCTATTTTAGTATATTAATGAATAAAAAAAATAATATTTAAATGAAGTAGAGAATAAATAGAGAAGGTGATGTATGATGCAATGTAAATGTTTGATGTAAAATATATATAAAAAGTAAGATTTTGGTGATGTATTTGAAAAGGGAAATTTGAACTTTTATGCTTAATGTGGGGTATTAAGTCAAAAATATACTAGGCTCTTTGATCATTTCAAAATAATGCCAAAAGTTTTGACAGTACCCAAAATGCCATTGCCACAATTCCTCTAAACTCTTCTCTTCCCTCTTTTTGTTTCCTCCTCTCTCTCTCTCTCTCTCTTGGTTCACTCTCTCTCACTCACCTCACCTCATAACACCACTAAGAGCACCACGGGTAGAGATTCGAGCACTACCAGTCGAGCACTACCAGTCGAGCTCCTCCCTAAGAGGAAGTCATTTGTAGAAATCAAGACCAAAGTAAATTTCGAGAAATCTTGGAGTAAAAACTTATGGGTAAGCAATTTTTTCTTAAATACTTTGATTAATGATGTTTCCTTTTATACTTTTTGGGCATTTCAAATAGATCTGAACAATATTTGCACATATTTTTTGTTTTTTGTCGATCTGTGTTTTCTGCAATTTTTCTGGGTTTGAGTTGTGCTTGATAGTTGCTCGATGCAGGCTCGATGGCACATCATTTTTTATGGTTACATGCATGCTCGATGGTTATTCGATGCCTGCTCGATGATGGCTCGATGGTCATGTTCATTCTCACGATTCATACATTCTTGATTGTTACTCGATGACTGCTCGAGGTAAGCTCGATGGCAGTGTGATTTTGCATGTTTTCATACATGCTCGATTGTTACTTGATGCCTGCTCGATATAAGCTCGATGGTAGTGTGATTTTGCATATTTTCATGCATGCTCGATGTTTACTCGATGCAGGCTCGATGGTGTGCATTTTCATTTTGTTTTTTGGTGTGCTCGATGGGTATTGTTTCTTGCTTGATGGTTGTCGAGGCATACTCAATGGCATCCTCGACGCATGATTGTTGATTTTTTTTTTCTAGTTTTTCAACTAATTGTATTTGTGTTTTTTTTTATTCCAGGTTCTACTGTTTACTTATTTGTTTCTTACAACAATGTTTGGAAAACCGATGGTAGGAAATGGTATTTTAAGGATATTGAAGGTGAAGTGATTTCAATAGAGAATGATGTCACTTACTTGCAACTACTTGACATACTGCACGAGACATTTCAGGTGGATAGAGAGGTGTATGAATTGAAACTCGAGGCGTCGTACGTATGCGGCGACCAACCATTTGCATCGGTTCAATTGATGAATGATCGTCAAGTTCGTGTATTCTTAGGAATAAGCTTGAAAGAACGGATAGTCTTATGTGTGACTTCAGTTGAGAAGAATGTCATATCAGATCCTTCTCCTAGTGTGAACAAAAAAGACACGACCAATGTCGATCCATCTCTTGCAGGTAGCAGTTACAAGCATCTTAGTGAGGTGCGCACTTTTGTTCTAGTTACTGATTCGATGGCTACTGTTCAGCTTGATATACCACATGGAGGTCCCACAGGTGGGCTTGAGGCATATGAATAAGATCCCTATGTGAATGATGATCCAATTGGTAATTGCTTTGAAGATAATGATGATGATTTCGAGGATGACTTGTATTATAGTGCAGATGTTTCAAATGAAGAGTTAGACATTTCCCAAGCCCAACAAGTAGAAGAACAGTCAGGACTGCCTCTTGCATAAGCACACCTCCCAACTCAAAGACGCCGAACACCTGCCAGAAGCACTAATCGTCCTGCTAGGACAGAAGATAACACTAGGTGGAGGGAGACAATTGTATCAAGAGAAGATCATACCAGATGGAGTGCCCCAATGTTTACAAAAGAAGATATTGAGACATCTGCTAAAACCCATTCCTCACCATCTGGTGCACCAATGAGAGAAATATATGTTGGGAAGATTTTTGAGGACAAGATTGATTTAAAAACCAAAGTCGCTCTATTTACAATGAAGAATAACTTTGAGTATATGGTGAAAAAGTCTGCAACTGATGTGTGGTATATCACATGCAAAGATCTTAACTGTTGTTGAAAAAACTACCAATGTCCCCCCAAGTTTGAGAACATGGTGTACAAGAACGTACACACATGCTCACTAGAAGTGCGACAAAAAAGTCATCGTCAAGCTGCACTGTGGGTCGTTGGGCACCTCATAAAGAACAAATACACAGTTGATGGGACCAGCTACATGGCAAACAACATAAAGGAGGATATGAAGAAAATTTTCGGTATTGATACGAGTTATGAAAATGCATGGAGATGTAGAGAGAAGGCACTTACATATGTTAGGGGGACATATGAAGATTCGTATTGTAAGTTGTCATCCTACTTGCACATGTTGCAGCAAAAGAATCCAGGTACAATTACTGATTTTGTCACTGAAGATGGTCGTTTCCTATATTGCTTCGTTTCCCTTGGATTTTGTAGGAGGGGATTCAGATTTTTTCGTCCTGTGATATGTGTGGATGACACGTTCTTGAAAAACAAGCATGGTGGCCATATGTTATGTGTTGTTGCTTTGGATGCGAATAATCATTTATATACAATTGCATTCAGGTTGGTGGGTAATGAGAACCACAACTCGTGGAAATATTTCATAACGAAGTTGAAGGAAGCCATTGGAGACATTGATGACCTAGCTTTCATGTTAGATAGGCCCGCTAGCATTATTCATGCTCTAGAGGTTGTATTTCCCGATGCTTACCACGACGCATGCTACCATCACATCAATATGAATGTGAAAGCTAGGTTCAAGACTGATCACTCTCACAATGAGATGTGGGCAGCAACCTATGTATGGAAGAAGACCGAATGTCTAAAGCATTTTGAAAATATTAAGCGAATGGATCCTCCCATAACTGTCTATCTGGAGGGAATTGGTTTCGATAAGTAGTCTCATCCTTTCTTTCCCGGGAAACAATACAATATAATGACAAGCAACTACGCTGAAAACTTCAACAACAAGACCAAGGATGCAAGAACCTTTCCAATTACAATTTGTTGGAATTCATTCGGTTCACACTACAGTAACGATGTAGTGTGATAGAGAAGACTACCACCAAATTATCCACCCTGATGGAGGCAAATGTATTGAACAATGCTGACAAAGGAAGGTTCATGAATGTCTATGCCCTTGGCCAATTCGAGTTTCATGTAACTGGTGCAGACGGTGATGTTGAGGTGAATTTGATGACGAAATCATGCTCATGTGGGGTATTCCAGATCATAGGCATACCTTGTCCCCATGCAGCTGCAACAGCTATAGAGCATGGGGTGAACCTTCACTCTTTGTGTTCACCGTTTTACACCATTGAGTCATGGAGGAATTCGTACAACGAAGCCATTTACCTAACTGGGAACGAGGATGATTGGATACTTCCATATTAAATTAAGAATATGGTAGTTGGTGTACCCATAGAGAAACAATAAGTTGGTCGTCCAAAGAAGCCAAAGCTAGGAAGACCAAGGACAAACTGTTGGGGGGGGGGGGGGAAGATATGAAAATGTGTAAGTGCAGTAGATGCGGTGGTCGTGGCCACAACAAGTCCTCATGCAAAGCTCGACTCTGAGTATAATTTTTTCTATATTTTATTTAAACTGGATTGGTCAGGTTATTTTTTCTGTATTTTATTTAAATTGTATTTAGTGTTAGTCAGCTATTCGATGCTTGCTCGATGGCCACCAATGCATGTTCGATGACTGTCCATGTGTATTTCTTGATGCCTAGTAATTTTGTTACTAGCTAAATTAATGAATAAAACTCGATGCACTCGACGCTTGGATTTTTACTGCTAATTGTCATTAGTGATATGCATGATTTGTGTAATGCCCCAAAATCCCTAATGAGGTTTAATGGTTGGATTAGTAGGCCGGGAGGGCCATAAATGATTTATTATACCATTAAATGATTATGTGTATGTTTATGTGAATTATATTATAATATGATGTTAAATGCATGCATGTGGGTCCACATTTCTTGATAGGGGCATTTTGGTAATTTGGCCCGTTGAGGGCGTAATTGTATATCTTCATGCTTGTTGGTGAATTCTTGATAAGGCCACATTATAATGTCGATTTGTTCGAGCCATTTGTCATGAGACGATATTTGAGTGCAAGTTAGGGTTTTGGTCATAACGGGATTAAGTTCAAGGCTTGGGGTGAGTCTCGGGGTAATTTGGTGATTAGAGAGTTGCCGGGAATTAAAGGGTAACAAGATATGAATTATTGGTATTTGAGAATTTTGGGAATAACGAGAATTGGAAGGTGTTAATTATGATTAACGAAATAGGTGGGAAATGACAGTTTTACCCTTGGGAGCCTTTAGAAAACTTTATTTGACCTAGGGGAAAAAATGTCTTTTCACCTTAAGTCATATTTAAGCCATTGAAGGCTGTAGAAGTTGGCCAAATCAGAGCATAAGCACTTCTCTCTCCTGTACATCGTTCCTTCTCTTTTTCTCTTTGGATTTTTGAGCTTCTTTTGAGGATTCAAGCTAGGGAAGTGGACCTTGAGGGCTTAGGGTTGTGTTCCACCATTGAAGAGGGTTCTAAACTGAGCTTGAGGTAAGGTTCTAGCCATTAAAACTCTGGTTCTTGCCCTGTTTTCATTTTTGGTTTCAGCTGGATTTTTTGAGTTGGATAATGGGAATTGATGGGAGTTTTTGGCAAGGGTTGCTTGGGTTATGATGTCTAGGACTTGTGTATATGGTTTTTGGGTTCATTTGGGAGTTTAAATGAGGTTTGGAAGCTTGTTTTTCAGGTTGGAAATGGTGGTGTCGAAGGAGGGAAAAACCAGGGTTGAAAACCCTGGTTGTAGCGCTACAGCGCTATCTAGGGGGGTTTCATTATGCCAATAGTGCTGTGGCGCTAGGGGGGTAGCGCTACAGCACTACCCTACTTTTCCAGATGTCTGTTTTGGGCATTTTTGAGGGTATTTGGCTCGGGGTTTCAATTCCTAAGGCTTGGGATCGAATCTACTCACCGTTTGGGTACAATTCGGGGTCCTGGGAGTGAGGTTTAGGTCAAGACCCTTTTATTGTTGATTTTCATTAATGGAAGTTATAATTGGTTATGATTAGGTAACCGCTAAGGAATCAAAAGGTCGATCGTTCTCAAGGGTCGTTCTTTTTCTATTTTTCGCTCGAACCAGAGATAAGAAAACTGCATCCCATATGTGACATGCATGGTTATTATTGAGGCATGTTGAGTGTTTAAAAGTGGACATTGATTGCATATCAAATGCTTAGAAAATCTTGCTTACTTGTGAATGGCACTGACTTATTAGTCAGAATCGACGATGGTGCCAGTTCTGACTGTGAAGCTATGACTTACTAGTCAAGTTCGACAGTAGTACTGAGCATTGGTCATATGTTATTGACCTATGAGTCAGGAGCGACAGAAGCGTCATGAACGCAGAGCCGAAAAGATTAGATCTAATCGATATCAGCATTGAATGACTCATCATGAGCATTAATGTCGGACCGACCCCAAGTTCGATGAAAACTAAAAGCGCTTGCCTAGTTCCATGACTAGTCACTCAGAGCTAGGGCTAGAAGGCCCAGGTGACTCCATCATCACATTGCTAAGGGTACAGAACCCACACTAGTGACTCCATGGTCACTCAATTGGTTTACATTAGTGACTCGTTCATCAGTCACTCATCTAGTTTAAGCTAGTGACTCGGTCACTCATTTGTAAAGGGTGTGGAACCCACATTAGTGATTTACAACATCAATCACTCATTTGTTTGGGGCTATAAGCTTTGGATGATTATCATGATCATCATTTGATATTATATAAATGCAGTAATGAGTTTTCTTCCTGGGATTTGGCTCATGGGTGCTATAGGGTGCAGGGGGAAAGAAAAGCTCGCACAGCCTTGAGTGGAGAGCTTATGTAGTGATGTGTACATATGCGGTTGCTTGACCACCACGACCAAGGTGTTTCTCAGAGGAACTAGGGGTTAACCCTATATTTTCTGCTTAGGTTGGCGAGTTGTAATTTTTACACTGTAATGACCATTTTGTATTGTAAACAACTTGTAAACGCTTTTATGGGCCCATGTACAACTTTATGTTTTAAATAAAATATATCCTTTCCTTTTGAGTGAGTTTTTCACCTTATCCTATTAATAACACCTAGATGCACGTTTATAACCAAATGACTCGATTAGCGAGTTAAGCACGGTTCAAAACTCACAGTAACTGTCTTGGAGTAACCAGGGCGTTACAATTTGCATGCTCGATGCATGATCAATGGTAGCCAATGCATGGTCGATGGCAGCCAATGAATGCTCAATGCATGTTTGATGCTACTCCATGTTCTGAATGTAAGCTCGATGCATGCTCGATACATAATTTTTTTTTTAATAACTTAAATTTTAAGCAAAGAAATATAACAAGAAGAGAATGTTCAATGCCTAACATTTTGATACCACAAGTTAATTGTCCACTTGTTCTGAAGAACTCCATGTTGGCATCGCAGATCCTGTGAAGTGGTAGCCTACCCAATAAGTGCTCTGTGTGCTTGATGGCGTGCACACCACAATCTCCATTGTGAATGAAACATAAACTGCATTAGTAACAAAATCAACATAAAATTTAAAAAACTTGAATAATAACAAGGTGCAAATCAACCCATCGAAACCAGATCGAACCACCATCGAACCCTATCGAACATACATCGAACCCCCATCAAACTCTATCGAACCCAAATTAAGATAACTAGAACTAGGTAATATGCCTCTACCCATCGAACCAACATCGAACCCTATTGAACCCCTATCGAACCCAATTTGAAGTTTCTAGAACCAAAACATCTGCCTCTACTCATCGAACCAATATCGAACCCCTATCGAACCCAATTTGAAGTTTCTAGAACCAAAACATCTGTCTCTACCCATCGAACCAACATTGAACCCCCTATCGAAGCTACCAGAACCAAAATAACTGCCTCTGCCCATCGAACCAACATTGAACCCTATCGAACCCAAATTTTGGAAATACATACAAGATAAAAGATATTAAAAAAATTACTTACCCCATCATCGATCCAAAACTGTGGTGTCTTCAGCGTCATAAACCAACTCAGACCATGCATCCTATGTAACGACCCAAATTTGCTAATAAGGCTTCAGGGCCTTGATTAGTGTGCCTGAAGGGCATAAATGGGAATTATGTGTGGTTTTAATGATTAAGGTGCATGATTATGATTTAAAGCATGTTATATGACTATTTGAATATTTGAGATGCATGACTATGTGTATTAGTATGCATGTAGGCCCTGATTAGGTTAGAAGAGCATAATCGTAATTTTGGCCATTATGGGCATAACTGCTTTGATATATGTGATAATTGTCGAGACCACATTATTATGTGGATATATCTGTGATCTGTGACTCGAGACGATCTTAGTGAGCAAAGTAGCGAAAAAGTCATGGCAGGGATTTATACCCGGCTCGGGGTGAGCTTAGGGGTATAAATGGGAATTTAGTGAGTATACTAGGGTCTATCTTGATATTGAGGAATATTATTGGTGATTAGTTAGGTATCGGGAGTTAAGCGGGAAATATTAGAGACACTCGAGGAGTTAGCGGGAATTGGGTAAAATGACTAGAATGCCCTTAAGTGGATTAAAGGATTAGAAATAAAGGGGAGGGCATTAAGGTCATTTGGCTTTCTAAATATGAGAATTACTGAGACTTTATGTTAGTGGGAATTGTAGAGAAGTGTAGAAATCTGAAAAAGAAGGAAAAGGAAGGGAAAAGAAAGGGAGAAAACAGAGAGAGTTTTCTAGGTCGGTTTACATTTCCTTCATCAGTTTCTTGAGGATTTCTGGAGCAAAGCTCAGAGGAGAGCTGGGATAGACTAAGCATCAATGATTCTAAGCTAAGTTTGAGGAATTGGCAGAGGTTTGACAAGAATTCATCAACACTTGAGGTAAAATTCTGTAAGTTTCTTCAGCTCTGGTTTTGGTTCCTAGCTAAGTTATCTAAGCTGTGTTGATGGGGAATTTTAGGAAAGTTGGAGCCAAGATTTGAGGAAGAGCAAGCCAAGGAAGTCTAGAGGCAACTTGAGGTTGAAATTCCACCAAAGGTATAAAATCTAAACTCTAACTTTGATGTTCAACTGGTTTCTGCTGACTATTAGTGTCTAGAAGTGGCTATGGTGATGCATGTGCTTGAGTTCTAGGTATTTGGGGTGCTTGGGATGAGTAAATTATGGTCATAAGGTTGTTTTTGAGTTTGGGAAAGATTTGGAGGAGTTTTGGTTGAGGTTGGTTCGAGGAAATCGCAGGAGGGAAAAACTGGTGTTAGCCTGCCTGTGACTAGCGCTACAGCGCTAGCCTTTGGGCGCTGTAGCGCTAGGACAAGCTTGCTGAGGGATTTTGCTTCTGTTTGTAGCACTGTAGCGCCCTCCCATGAGATCTGTAGCGCTACCCTGTCTTCTGAAGAGGATTTTAGGGTTGTTTACAAGGGTTTTTGACCAAGGGTTTGGGGTTTGATTCCACCACCTTGTTTGGTGGAACTAGGACTTCCCGGGGGCTCGGGATTGGCCCCGAGGCTAGGTTTTGGACTTGAGGATTGATGATGACTTTGGCCCATGATTGTGTTTAGGTGGGCGCTAGGGCTCGAGGGGGATCGTACTCAAGGAGTCGAGGGATCAAAGCTAGTGAATTGAAAGGTAAGAAAACTGCACCTAGTTATATGTTTGTGATGGGACTAAGTGCTCCCGATACTTGTATCGTGTCAATGATGGTATTACGCCATGAGACATGTAAAAGCGGCCTAAGAGTGTCGTACATAATATTTGCGCACAGGGCGCGGCTTGGCCACTGGTAGCCGAGGACAACTTAATATTCATTGAGCTCGGTTTAAGTGGGATAACGGAGGGAGCGGCCTGAGAGTGCTAGCCCTAGTTATCATTTGTGCAGTGATATATGATATGAGTTGATATGTTTAGTATGTTGAATACTTGATTATACTGGATGATTATATGGTTGAGATTATGTGATACAGTATGGGATATTGATTTATCTATTGATTGCTTATGCTCTGCTGTTGTGTTTTCTTGTTGGGCCTTGGCTCACGGGTGCTACGTGGTGCAGGTAAAGGCAAGGGAAAGTTGGACCAATCTTGAGGTGGAGAGCTGCGGGGTTGAATGTACATAGCCAGCTATTCGATCGCCATGGTCGAGGAGTGGGTCAGGACAGGGATTGCCTAACTGTTTGTTTTGCCTTAATATGGCTTGATATTGTATATAAACCTTGCGTCTTTTGTAAACGGTCTTTAAATTTAATATTTCTGGGATCCCGTGTAAACAGATGATGTTTCTTAAATGAAAGTGCGACTTTTGAGACCAAAACATTTTAACCCTAGTTCCTCTATAGTTTCAGTAACAAGATTTTAATTAAATGACTTGATTAGCAAGTCTAGCACTTAATAAACACACAGTGTAACGGTCTTGGCTATCCAGAGCGTTACATCCTAGTTTGGACATCCTACTTCATCTTGTTCGGAATATCTCCAAGCAACAACTTGTCGATCATCCTGTACTGTCTAGCAAGTGGCTTATTCAGAGGGTTGAGGACTAATGGCACGTCATCAATCACATCCACACGAGGTTTCTTCCTGGTTGGGTTGGTGTAGTCTTCAAATTTCTTAGGTTTGCGTCCTCCTCTTGGCCAATTCAAACTCTACCCCAGCAACATCCCCAGGTTCTATAATAGCAACACCTGGGGTCTCAGGATCTGCTGTGAGTACTATCGGCGGAGGAGTGACTATGTCATGTACGGCAAAATCATCTGGGAGGTCAAGTGAGTCGGAATCAAAATCATTCTCCATCGTGTCTCTGTGAAGATCTTGTACAAATGTCAAGATCTTATTAACAACATCCATGATGATTGTCTGGTTTTGTAGGACAGTATCCTGATGACTCTCGACTCGCTCCAACCTCCTGTAAATTAGATTGATCAGGACTAGGGTATACCGATGGGGATGGGGCCGAGCGTGTGGGGTCGATGGGGACTGGGGTATCCTCATCATGAGGGCCAGCATCAACAAAAATATTGGCTGCCTTCGCAATCTCAGCAGCTACCTCCGCTACTGTAACGCCCTGGTTACCCCAGAACAGTTACGGTGAACGGTGGACCGGGAATTTGACTCGCTACCCGAGTCCTTTGGTAAAAAACATGCTCTAAGTGTAATTAACAGGTTAAGGTATAAAACCAATAAAAAGGAAATGGATATTTTCATTACAAACTGCTCTGCAGAGCTAATCAAAACATTTACAAGTTGCTTTCAGTACAAAATGGTCATTACTGTTTTAAATTTACAATCCCGCCGACCTAAGCAGCAAAAATAGGGTAAACCCCCTAGTTCCTCTGAGAACTCCTTGGCCGTGGTGGTCAAGCGGCCGCATATGTACACACCACCACCTAAGCTCTCCACTCAAGGCTAGGTGAGCTTTTCTTTTCCTTTACCTGCACCACATAGCACCCATGAGCCAAAGCCCAGCAAGAAAACATAACACTACTCATAAACATTATCAAATGATTATTATTATAATCACACTGAGCATAAAGCTTTCAAACAAATGAGTGAACAACACATGAGGTCCTGATAAACCGTACTGAGTGACTGACAAGCAAGTCACTGTTTCAAGTGGAAGAGTGGCTGCTAAGTAAGCCACTAGCCTTCAGCAGGTTCTGGTAAACCATACTGAGTGACTGACAAGCATGTCACTGTTTCAAGTGGGAGAGTGGCTGCTAGGTAAGCCACTAGCCTCCAAGCGCTTATTTCATTCATCGACCCTCAAGGTCGGTCTGGCATTAATGCTCTTTGAGTCATTCAATGCTGATAGTCGATTAGATCTAATCTTTGTTGGCTTGCGTTAACACGCTAAGGCCGTCCTGACTAATGAGTCAGCTCAATGTGACCAGTGCCCAGTACCACTGCCGAACCTGAATAATAAGTCACAGCTTCGTAATTGATACTAGCACCTTTGCCAAATCTGACTAATGAGTCAGTACCATGCACAAGTGAGAAACATATGCTAAACATTCTATATTCAATCCAAGTCCATATTTACACAACCAGCATGCCTCATGAATATCCATGCATGTCACACTTGGGGTGTAGTTTTCTTACCTCTGGTTCGAGCTAGAATGAATAAAAGAACGACCCCTGAGAACGATCAACCTTTTGGTCTTTTAGCGGTTACCTGGTCATAACCAATTATGGGATTCCATTAATAAAATGAATAATAAAAGGTTCCCAAACCAAAACCTAACCTCTGGGACCTCAAACACTACTCAACTGGGTAGTAGGTTCAACCCAGAGGTCTTAGGCTTGAATCCCCATGCTAAAAACTCCGTTCTTGCCAAAATTGCCCTGTTGGGCTGCGACCCTCCCCAGCTGCGCCGCGGCGCGCCCCCAAACAGAGGCTGCCACCATCCTGACAAGCACCATGGGCCGCGGCTCACCTATGCAAAACAGCCCAGAAATCAGCACGCACCAGCTCGACTTCCCCTGCGTTTTCCCTTGGAACCAGCCCTTCAAACCAATCCAAAACACCAACCTAACACCCAATTTAACCTCTAAACTTCACCTATAACTCACCCCCATCAAAACCAAAGTAAAACATCAACCTAACTCCCTTTAATTCCAACTATCTACCAAATGATTACAGGCTGAAAACTCAAAACTAAAACAGGGATAAACCAGAAAGTTATGGCTGAAACTCACCTCAAATTCAAAATCAAACCCTCTTCAATGGCTGAACCAAGTCTACAACCTTAGCCCCTTGATTTCCTAGCTTGATTCCACACTTTGAGCTCAAAAACTCCAAAGAAGAAAAGAGAAAAATGGATGTACGGGAAAGGAAGTTCTTGCTCTGTTTTTGTTCTGTTTCTACAGCCATCTAAAACTTCACATATATCCAAACCAAATGACCTAAATACCCCTAGGTCATTTAAGGCTTCTAAAATCATTTCAAGGGTAAAATTGGTACTTTCTACTTATCCCGTTAATCATAATTAACGCTTCCTAATTCCCACTAATCTCAATATTCTCAAACACCAATAATTCACATCCCATTACCCTTTAACGCCCGGTAACATTCTAATCATTAAAACACCCCGAGACTCACCCCGAGCCCCGAGCTTAAGCCTGTTATGACCAAACCGACAATTAACATACCATGATTGTCTCATGCCGAATAGCTCGAACAAACCCACATTATAATGTGGTCTCAAAATATATCACCAACATGCGTACAAATAAACAATTTACCCTCAACGGGCCAAATTACCATCACACCCCTGTAATTAGAAATATGGACTCACATGCATGCATTTCACATCATATTATAATATAATCAACATATACATGCATCTTATCAATTAATAACATAATTATGCAAGTATGGCCCTCCCGGCCTACTGTTCACGCCGTTAAACACAACGGAGAATTCGGGGCATTACAACTACCTTCTCAAAATCAGTGGGAGTTTCATCCTCTTCTTCCTGGCCCAAGCCAGGATACAAGGGAACATCACCCTCAGTCAGAGCGCTATAATAATCTATCTCCGAAGGTCGCGGCTTCAACATGGACAACACAAGCAACTGCATCAAACACAAAGCATTAAGTTAGTTTGAAACCACCAAAGAATAATGTATTTTGCCATAATATAGAAGAAATTACACTCGTCTTCTTGAACATCGGTGCAAGGTTGGCCTTCTAAATAGGACGCTCCTTATTGCTCGACCAACTTAGCATCCTCGGAAAGAGTTTTCCATAGTTAATAACATACTCACGTGCAAAATGTTGGATGGCCTCATATGCCCAATACTGCAATGCAGGGACATAACCATACAAATTGTATTTTGCTTCTTTCTGTTTCTCCTTAACTTCTTTCTTCTTCTCATAGTTCCTCTTCTGATGATGCATGCCTTTTTGACATGCATCCACAAGCTTGTTAAAAGATACCTTCCCCCATGGGTAAGTAAAGAAGTACTCAGTGTCCTCCACCATCTTCAACGAATCTATCCACACATTTAACTTGCCCTCTCGTGCAAGTAAAACCCCCCTCAACAAAGAAACATAGGCCCAACTTGTAGGCATCTTCAACTACAATGCATTTTTTTAAAGCAGCCTCCAAATGCATTATCTTCACTGTTTCTTCATCATTAAAGTACTCCTTGATTAAGTGGTCACTAGTCAAGTGTTTCTTCAAATCAGTCTCAGATGGCTCGACATTGAAGTTCAACCTCGTAACCAAAGCAAACTCGCCTATAGCAAATCTGTAGGGTCTAGATCCCAAATGGAAATGCAACTCATCCTCTTTGTTGCACTGGATCTTGCGCAACATTAATTGATGTATGAGAGATGCATAGAAGTCTAACTTCTCAATTATGAAAAATTGTTTGAAAGGGGATTCCTTCACCCTTTCTATCAACCCAAGCTCCTCAAACTTGCCCTTGATTGTTTTAAAGTAACCATTACCCCTATATGTGACTCGACCGGGAAAGTGATCTGTCAAGGGAAAAAGAAACTTCGACATCTGCAAAAAAAAAAAAAAATACAATTAAACAAAGTCACATGAAAAATCCATCAATAAACATACATGCAATCATCGAACCCCTATCGAATTGGACATTTCCATAAAAAAACTACCCTATCGAACATCCCTTGAGCATGCATCGAATCACCATCAAACCCGCTCTTGGAACCCCTAAGGCCACCCTATCGAACAGCCCTAGAGCATGCATCGAACCACCATCGAACCCAACAAAATACCCAATCCATTGAGTATGCATTGAACCCCCATTGAGCATGCATCGAACCCCCATCGAGCATGCATCTAATCCCTCAATCTTAAACATGGAACCCCTATTGTATCTACCCTGTCAAACCCAATTGAGCATGCATCGAACCCCAATCGAGCATGCATCGAACCCAATCGAGCATGCATCAAACCCACAGAAGCATAAACCCCAAATGACCTAACCTATCGAACCCAATCGAGCTTGCATCGAACCCCTTCTAACACCCATCGAGTATGCATTGAACCCCCTAAATACCTACCCATCGAACCCCCCATCGAACCATCGAGCAACATTAAGAAAACCAAGCAAAACTCACTCAGAAATCAACATACCCATTCCAAAATACTCAAACAAACCAGATCAATATGCTCAATAAGATGCCTAAAGTATGCAATAAACGAAGAATGTCACAACATTCAAACAAAAAATTAAAAAAAATCAAGGGAAATCGACCTTAACCTTTGGTTTTGTTAATTCCGTGGGTCGAGGACCGCTTATCAGAGGCAGAGGAGAAGGTGGAACAAGATCGAGTGTTTCGGTTTGGGTGCTTTAGAGTTTGAGAAGAGACGAGGGTTTGGGTGGTCGTCGTGCGGGGTCTCGGGGAATCGACGAGGGAGGTCTCGGTGCTTTAGGGTCTCAGTGAATCGACAGGGAGGTCGCCGTGCGGCATCTCAGGGAATCGGGGTGGGTGCTGTGAGTGGCTATGAATCGAGAGAGAGAGAGAGAGAGAGAGAGAGAGAGAGAGAGAGAGAGAGAGAGAGAGAGAGAAAAGAAGAAGAAGAAGAAGAAAGAAGTGGGAGGTTCAAAATAAGAGGGGTATTTTGGGTATAGTATCCATAAGTGGTATCATTTTCAAATGATCAAAATGCCTAGCATTTTTTTTAATTACAACCCCCCATTAAGCATAAAAACTCAAATTTTCCTTTGAAAAAATAGAAGAGAATATTCTTTGATAGTGCTCTTAGGTTTTGACATGTGTACTCACTCTAAGGTTAGTTGAGTAAGCACCTTGCTGCATCTAGAGATGTAAATGTGGGTTGGCCCAGCCCGGCACAACCCACATTTTTGTGCCTTCGAATAATTCGGGCCCATTTTATTATTGCTAAAAAATGTGAGGATGAGGAATTGAACCCCCCAGACTCACCACCAATCAAAATACATTTCTTTATTTAAATTATAGTTTGAGATATTTTTATATACTTTTAAACAATACTTTACACAAAATTATTATTTATAAGATAATTATTAGAATTTGAATACCTACTTAATTTTAACTCACAAATCTTAAAACAAATTAATATAATTATAAAATTATAAACATTGAGAAAAGTAATAGACTTTTATTATCATTTTAATTTATAGATAATTGAAAAATAAAAATTTATTATTATTATTAATGTCAATTTATCGAGCTTTTTATCGTGTCGTGCTTTCAGGTTAGTTTGTTCGTGCTTTCATGTCGTGTCGTGCCGTGCTCAGGCTCATGTCGTGTCTTGCTATGTCGTGCTGTGCTCAGGCTCACGTCGTGTCTTGTTGTGCCGTGCCAATTTTCAATTCGTGTTATGCCTGGCCTAAGCCTATATTTTTTCGTGTTGTGTCGTGCTCGTGCCTCCCAAGCTCGTGCCGTACTAGAAAGTCTGGCCCATGTTTATAGCTCTCGCTGCGTTCCCAAACACTTGAGATCTTGTTGCGCGAGGATACACGCCTATGGTGAGCTCTGGAGAAGAAGCTTGGTGCGAGGTTACTCATATTTAGATATTTTTATAAATTAAAAGTTTTTCTTTTTAAGAACGGATACTCTTTGTCAAGTACAAAAAATATATCATTATTGGGACAGAAACCTCCGTGAACATTATATTACAATAAATTAAAAGATTTGAACTTGAATGACAAAATCCCAGGATAAATCTTGGCTTATAAATCTCCTAAAAAACTACATTAGTTTAAACTTAGTATTACTTGGTACTGTCTTGGCCGGTTTAGCTACACTGTCAAATGAAATGATATGTCTTCTTAGACAAAAATTCGTACTAAAGAAAAAACAAAAATGTGTGAATGAAGTTATTCTAGGAACCTTCATGATATGCATGAGATAGGTCCCACCCATATCAAGAGGTGCCAAGTATGATGGGCCGCCTTTGGCTCTTCTCTTCTGGCCATGTGCGAGTGTGTACCCAAAATGGAACAAAAATATTTTGCCGGGCCATTTTAATACACACCAAAAATATTGTTTATTGCACCGTAACAGCACCTCCAGTACAGGCCGTAAATTTTGTTTTAAATTTGACACAAAATACGAAGCAATACTATATTTGACTCAATATTTATAATTATACTTTAATATACAAGATACAAATTAAAAAAAAAGTAACCAATTCATTTAATATTTATTTATAATATACAAAAATTAATAATTTTTTTCATTTTTTATTGTAGAAAAAGTTAATAAAAAAAAAATAGTTAGTTATTAATTATTAACTAATAAATTAGTATTAATATAGTAAATAAATAAGTGGTATTTATTGTTGGGTTAAATTTGACCATTTTATTTCTTGTGCCTAATTTTCAACATATGTCAAATTTGACCCACTTTTTAGAAAACTATTAGAGTTCTAAATATAACAATTCACTCAATTAGATATGCTCAAAAGATACAACTTTTAAGTATGTGTAAGAGCCAAATATTTTGGGTATGATTCTTTATTTTAATAATGAAAAAAAAAGATTAAACGTAACCACGTATATAGAATAAGGTTAAGAACCTACCTTAGAGGAGTCACATTTATACACAAGTGGAAGCAGAACTTAAAACTCGTACCCAAGAATTTATGAGAATGAAATACTTCATTAATTCCTTGATGACGCGATCAATTAGAATAAGTGTTTTCTTGTCTTTTTTTTCTTTCTATAATTTTTATTTATAAATAGTAGATTCCACACTTGTGTAAGAACTTTTGATTCATTTTTACAGCTTGTTCTTTTCAATAAAAATAATCTTTTCCGTCTCATATACTATTTACCAACGAAAGATTCAATATTAAAAAAATACATTTATTTTTAAATTTAAGTAGAACATTGGGATGCTATGCAGGACTCAATAACATGCAAGTATAGGTGGGTGTGCGACACTATGCTATGTAGACAGTGTCACTAGTCATGCAAACTCATTATGTATGTGTGAGTATGACAATAATGCTTTGAGGATTGACACATTTAGCAAATAATGCCACTAAAGTCTTTGGGGGGGCTATTTTGAAAAGTATGAAATAAGGAGCTCCACGAATATATTGACATGTGGTATGCTACTAGCTTTGTCAATGCTTGAGTGAGTAGTATAAATATTTGGAATTTTCGTGACATAGTGGGAACTTCTCAACAATGTGAGTATTTTGGTGAGAAAGCCCCATCTTGTGATAGTATAGTTAGTTTGTTCTTGGTTGGTAGCTTATGGGACAAAATGTGTGGGGATGCACACAAAGAAAAATATTGCTTATTTTTAGTGGCATAGTTGATTCGACGATATTGATTTTGTAGGAAAACTTACTTCAAGATTGTTTTGTGCCCCAAGTGTGATGCGTATCCTAAGCCAAGTGTCATCAAATAAATGGTGATAATGTCACCCGTCATAAAAGTTCAAGCGGGCTAGCTAGCATTGCTCCACTCTTCTCGAGCCAGACATTTTTTCCCTTTTCATTGGACCACATGTTCATGAAGTAGTCATATGTAATTTTTTTGGACATATGGTCTTTTTAAAAAAAAAATAAACAAAATATTAGAAATTAGATTCTAGACGCACCTTTAGAAATAAGGGATGTTCAAAATCCGTTCCAATCCAAATCTAATCTCATTTAATCAAATCCAAAAAAAAAAAAAAAAAAATTGGATACTTAGTTATAATTGAATTGGAAAAAAAAAGATTCTAATTGAATTAGATCGGTTGATAGATGACAATATCAAAAATTTAATTACAACTGATCAATTCTATTATATATTTAAATTTTGTTTTTGACAAAATATATTATATATTGTAAATTTAATATAGGGAAAGTCTATGGTAGGGTAGTACGTTTTTCCCTACCAGTACAACACACCCCTTAAATGGGTATGTAGGGGTGTTTTTATTCTAATTTTTTTTCATGATAGTGTTCATTATAGTTATAACTGCTGACGTGATTTTTCGTCAATAGTGTATTAAGAAATAGTAAGGTAGATTAGTGCTTAGTTATAAACCGTAATGAAAAATGAAATGAATTCACATGAACACAAATCTTTTACGTGGTTCAGTGGAAAATCCACCTAGTCCACGAGTCTATATTATTGTTGTTTTCTCTCTATTTTGGCAGAGTTTCAGTATTACAGAATAATCGTCTATTTTCTTGTCTAATATTCTCAGTATTTATAGAGAAATTCTATGGACAATTTGGATAACCGCGTGAGCCAATCACGCATATACATATTTATTACATTTGATACAAACAATTCCCATTTATATTGGGATATGAATTGATAATAGAATAAGCAGGTTCCTGTTATCTCGGACAATAAATATGGTAGCCTGGTCATAAATAATTGTATAATGGGATTCTGAGTCTCCAGGGATCCTTGAGTATGCAATATACCGGGATAACCACGAGCTGGATATACCCTCCAGGCTCGTACTTCGACAGCTGTTTGAATATTCTGAGCTCGCGCTTCGCAACTTCAGCATCCCTAGCTTGTATGGCCACTGTGCAAGTCGAGCTGCCTACGTGGATAATAAATAGACATCTTCCTTGGTTCTTTTTCTATTTATTTATTTTCCAGCTGGACCCGAGCTGAGTGAATGAAATCTTGCTGAAATCAGGGTACAACATTTGCCCCCCAAGTCCCTACTCGTGTTTCATGTTGTCAATTTCTGACCTACACAATAGGGACTTTTAAACTTCTGTTGCATAACACCATGCCTACCCACTACTCGAGTACTGGACACGTGGTGTACTACAATTGGTGTCTGTTCGGGTTTCGAGGACTACAATAATTGTATTGTCACCTTTTTGTTGTCGTTTTGTCTATTTAACCTTGGCCCTTGGATCTTGAACTAACCAAAACGGATGGCCCAGATTAATTTACATAACTTACGTATAAAAGGGATGGCCAAGTTTCAGACTTTACCACCTTTCATTTAAAAAAATTCCTCTTCTGCACTTCCGAAACTCCATTCTTTCCCAGAAATCCCCAAAACTCGTTCATTGTACCCAGTTACTCAGAATTTTTCCAGAAACTTCCCTTTGCAAAGTTTACGTCTTACCGTCGAAGAACATACTGTAAGTATCTCTCTTTTTTGGTTTGAAGAGTTTTTTTCTTTTTGTTTTTTTTACTGGACTTTTGTTCTTCACCATGTTCATCCACACTATTCATTGTAGTCACTATTAGGCTATTTCCGAATGTTTTTAGGGAATAGGTTTTGTTATCCCCAAAATTTGAAAACGATGATGTGGCCATAAAAGTGACAAATGGCGAGGAATGGCTGGGTAATCTGGCTTAGGAGTGATCCAGTAGACCGGTGAAGATTTTTGACTGACTAGTCATGTAACACCCCAACTCCAGGGATCGCTACAGTGCACATTGCAAACAGTGCTAAACTCGCTAATCGAGTCATTTGGCCATAAACGTGTAACTAAGTGTGATTAGCGGTTTAGGGGTTAAAAACTTTGGTTAAGATGTAACGTTTCACTAGAACGTTTAATGTATACATTGGGATCCCAAAAATATAATTTCAGAGTTTATTACAAAAGATTATTTACAACAAGCCGTACTAAGCGGCAAAACAGGGTTCAGCCCTAGTTCCACTTTCAAACCTCGCCCAAGTATTGGTCGAGCAGCTGCATATGTACACATCATCACCTAAGCTCTCCAACTCAAGGATGGTCCAGCTTCCTTTTGCCTTTACCTGCACCACAAAGCACCCGTGAGCCGAAGCCCAGCAAGAAAACTCATATGCTCATAAACAGTTATATCATGATATCAAATCATATCTGGCATGCCTAGCATTCATAGCTCTACTCAGCATGCAAATGAATTCAAACAGATGCTGGGGTATCCAGGATAAGAAATCCTGGCCTTCTGATTGGAGGACTATCAAGTCAATCCTAATCAGATGAGTGTCGTAACACTAAAGGTTCCGATAAACCATGCTGAGTGACCAACAAGCAAGCCACTAGGGGCCTCAGTGCCCAAGCCATGCATATGATGATCGAAATGATCATGCAGAGCCCATAGCTCTGATCAGATGAGTGAATATCACTTGAGGTTCTGGTAAACCATACTGAGTGACTGACAACCAGGTCACTAGGGGCCCAGTGCCCATTTCCCGCAATGGCTCTACATGGCTAGCCCTTGGCTAGATAAATGCTTGTTTATATTCATCGAACTTGAGTTCGGTCCTGCATTAATGCTCTTTGAGTCATTCAATGCAGAGGGTCGATTAGATCCAATCGACAAAGCTTGCACTACACACTAGGGTTGTCATGACTAGTGAGTTAGCGCAATGTGACCAGTGCCCAGTACCACTGCCGAACCTGACTAATGAGTCACAGCTTCACAGTTGATACTAACATCTTTGCCAATTCTGACTAATGAGTCAGCCCTGTGTGACCAGTGCCCAGTACCACTGCCGAACCTGACTAATGAGTCACAGCTTCACAGTTGATACTAACACCTTTGCCAATTCTGACTAATGAGTCAGCCCTGTGTGACCAGTGCCCAGTACCACTGCCGAACCTGACTAATGAGTCACAGCTTCACAGCTGATACCAGCACCTTTGCCAAATCTGACTAATTAGTCAGTACCATGCACAAGTAAGCAATGCTATCAATGTGTATCATATGCCAATTATCCAAAGATGAGGCATTCAACATGCTTACTTAACAGTTGCGAGCATAATAATGATCATGCACAAACACAGAGACTCAAGCTCTGACCAATCTCATATTCATCATTCATGGCATGCCCTAATCACATGTTTCTCGTGCATCACATGCATCACACTTAACCATCCAGCATGCCTCAACAATAATCATATGCAAATGGGCAAGATTGCCAAGCATTCATTATGCTATCAATGTTTACATTTAAACATTCAACATGCATCAATCATAACCATGCATGTCACATATGGGGTGCAGTTTTCTTACCTTGGGTCCAAGCACAGGTTACCAACAAATGAGCCACAAGCACGATCCTGATCCAAGCCTCTAGTGATAACCTAGTCACAACCACAAATGGTGATCCAATGAGTTCAAGTTCTAAAACCAACCCTTGAACTAAAACTTAGCCTCCAAGACATCAATCCTCACTAATCCGGGTAGTAGGAATGATCCCGAGGCCCAAAACCATGTTTCCGGGGTCAAAACGAGCAAACGGGGTCAAAACAGGGCAAGGGCTGCGGCCCTAGCACCTTGGGCCGTGGCCCCCAGGGTTCTCTGAGGCAAGGGCCGCAGCGCCCTCCATCAAGGGCCGCGGCGCCCAGCAAGGCCAAATTCTGACACCTGCTTCATCGAGCAAGGGCCGCGGCGCCCAAGAACAGGGCCGCGGCCCAACTTCGGGGCAGCCATTTTTCCTTCGTTTTAACCTTTTAAAACCTCCCAAAAACATGTCTAAACATTCCCAAATCATCAAATCAAAGTTCCCAAACTCCCCAATGGTCCAAAACCACCAAAACCCGAGGTTCAAACAACCTAAAAGCTCAACGATTCACAAAGCTCAATTCAAGCTTAAAAACTTTTAAAAACTTAAAACTTAAACTTGAATTACCTCCGATTGAGTTGTTTCCAACTAAATCCTCCGGCTAATAAGCTTCTAATTCTACTTAGGATTGCTATGCCTCGATCCTCGCTTGATTCCGAGTCCTAGAACTCAAGATACCTTCGAAAATGCGATCAGGAACGAAAAGGGAACTTTAGAGGGAGAGAGAACGTACAGAACGTTCTTTTTATTTCCTTAAAAGGTTACTTCAAGCTTAAGTAGCTTCCAATAAAACCTAATGCTCGGGGTCCCGAAAACACCCCTGGGGACATTATAGTCAAAACTTCCAGAATTTCCCCCTGGTCTTACTAACTCCCAATTTATCACCAAATGTTAATTCCCATTACCCAATAACCCGGTAATGCTATAAATACCCCTTGACTTACTCCAAGTCAAGCTTAAATCCCGTTGTGACTTTCCCACTAGCTTACCTCCTAGGATCGTCTTGTGCTGGGTAACCCTGGCATAACCAGATAATAACAAAGCACCACGCCCATTTCACATATATGCCAAAAATGCCCGAAATGGCCAAAATATGAAAATCACCCAATCAATCACAAATGGGTTCACATGCATATTTAATACACCTAAACATGCATATTATCATTAAATAGCATAATAAAGCAATTATGGCCCTCCCGGCCTCCTAATCAAGGTCCTAAACCTTATTAGGAAATTTGGGGCATTACAAGTCAAGTGTCATGACCAACTAGTCATGTGCTTGTCTGACCAGTCAGGTGCTTGTCCGACCAGTCAAGTGTCATGACCGACCAATCATGTGCTTGTCCAACCAGTCAGGTGCTTGTCCGACTAGTCATGTGTCATGACCGACCAGTCATGTGCTTGTCCAACCAGTCAGGTGCTTGTCCGCCCAGACAAGTGTTTGTCCGACCAGTCACTTGTCTTGGTCGACCAGTGAGGGTTTGGCCGACCGGTGAAGTGTTTTGGCCCTCCAGTTTTCCTTCCAGGTGAGATGTGGACCGACTAAACAAATCATTGCTACGTAAAAGATCCCAGTAACGGCTTCAGCTAGAATCGGTCATACCGGCGCGGGAATCTCTCATTTTATCCCAAAGAATCGCATATTGTTGTATTTTAGATATTATTATTAATTAAATATTGAAAGAATAACAGAAAGATCCCGATTATGAGGGACTGCATTTGTACGATCCTGGGCTTATAAATACAAAGCTCATGGCATCATAGAGAGGATTCAGATTCTAATTTTCCTGAGAGAATATTTGTATCTTGAGAGAAATATTGTATTCTTTTCATCTGCACTGAAGAAACTCAGTTGACTCAGGTTCATCTGATCTTGAGTGTAGATTCATAATCATAACTCTAAGTGGACTAGGCTATTACCAACACATTGGGGTTGAACTACTATAAAAATTGTCTGTGTCGTATTTTTCTCTTGAAGGTTTTTTGTCGTTTTGACGTCTACACGTCGTTGGCCAAAAACGCGGTCAACAGGTTTCGACTTAGGTACAATGGGTGAGTCCAAAAACAGCTATAGAAATAGGACATTCATAAAACTGGGAAATTTCTGGGTAATTTCAATAGTGAATTAATTTAAATAATACCCATTCGGGATAAAGGAGATGAAGGGTTTTTAGATTTCAAACCAGATAGCTTAGAGGTTACGTTTTGTGGGTGGTTTATACTAAACCGCCTCCCAAGGAAAGTAGTGGTCTGACAGTCAGACACACGGATTCCTAAATATCAGGGGTCTGTTAGGAAACTGAAGCACGTAACTTAGGGTATCACATGGTATCACACGATGGGGCTGAGGCTAACCTCCACTCGTATAACAAAAGTAAACCTTCCCCCCTTCGTACTTCTGCATCAGTCTTTAAACCCTCTTAGGTCGCCTGCTAACTAGGTCGTTCTATCCGTTAGGTGATCAGATGGCTCCCCCAAAGAAAATCGCACCCAAGAAGAATGCATCCAGCTCATATGCTCAGTAAAAGAACAAGGGGAAGCAAATTTCCCTAGAGTCCCCCATCCCCCACTTCGGTCCGGTGGTGGAGAAGGAGGTGGTGGTTGACCCCAACGCCTACTTCGAGGCGAAACGCATTGTATCAAAGATCACGACCCAAGGGAGGGTGAAAAAAATCATGCTGAGCCATAACATTGAGACCAGGACCAAAACTCTCATTGCCCGACCTGCATTTGAAGGGGAACAGAGCTGCTCCCCTCGTGCAGCCATATTTGCGAGGACGGAGAAGTTTGTGACCCTCGGAGGTCAATATGAGAAGTTGTCTGGGCTTCCACCCAGCGAGAAGGACTACCGCCAGGTCTTGAATGACGTCATGATGCTGGCGTGTAAGTTGATTGGCGAAGGTCAAATGTTGGCCTTAAGGACCCGGGCTACCCTTCCGGGGATCCAGGAGCTCCCATCTTCTCAAGAGGAGGCCTTGCCAGCCACCGAAGGCAAGGAGGAAGAAGATGACGAGGTCCCCCTTGTGAGGAAAAGGCGGGATCCCGAGGCTGTCCGGGAACTTGATTTAGAACGAGCTGAGTTAGGGCAGCAGCCGGCCCCTCCGGCCAAGGTAACCCATAACCTTATAGGGAATTAGATAGGGTTGTTGCCGACTTTAGGTTATTTCAGTTTAACCTAAATCAATTCATCCATCGTCATCCTCATAACCCATATCGTAATGTAACCCTGCTCCAATGTGTAGACCACCTAGTGGTACACCATGACAGTAGTTACCCTAAGGGCACAGTAGTTGTTAACAACACTTTAAACTTTAGATCTGCCATTTTTGAGGTCTTGATTTTCTTGCAGCAAAGCAGATTCTTCGTTGTTTATATACAAGAAAAATAATAACTTTTTGCTACTTCTTGTCTATGTTGATGATGTTATTAGCAATGACACTCTTATTTAGCAAGTTATTCATAATCTTGGTCGTGAATTTTCTATCAAAGATCTAGGTGCATTACATTATTTTTGGGCATTGAAGTCAAGTCTTTCCCCGGTGGTCTATTCCTTTCACAAACAAAATACACTAAAGATCTCCTCTCTCGCACTCACATGTTAGACTCATCGCCTCAATCGACTCCAATTTCAGTAAAACCACCCAATCAATCAAATGATCACCACATGGTTAACGAAACTGAATTTCGCAGCATTGTTGGTGCACTTCAGTATCTTACTTTTACTCGACCTGACATCACTTAAGCAGTCAACAAAGCTTGCCAACATTTACATCAACCGACCCTTGCAAATCTTAGAGCTGTAAAACGAATACTCCGATATCTCAAAGGCACTCTAACGTATGGTATTCGCTTTTTATCTCAAAGTTCTTTCACTTTAAATGGATTTTGTGATGTAGATTGGGCAGGCTGTCGTGTCACTCGTCGAAGCACCACTGGCTACTGTATTTTTCTTAGCTCTAATTGTGTGTCATGGTCTTCAAAGAAACAACCAACTGTAGCTCGTTCAAGTGCTGAAGCTGAATATCGTGCACTTGCCGTCACTTCCGTTGAACTCACATGGATTGGGTATCTATTACGCGACCTAGGAATTACTATTGTGCACCCACCTCAGCTCTTTTGTGATAATATTAGTGCCCTTCACATGAAAAAAAAATTCAATTTTCCATGCTCGAATAAAACATATTGAACTAGATTATCATTTTGTTCGAGAAAAAGTTAAACATGGAGATTTGGTCACCAAATACATTCCTTCATCATTGGAAATTGCAGATGTTTTAACCAAGGCTCTTTCCAAGTCATCTTTCAAGACTTTTCGAATCAAGCTGGGCGTTCATCCTCTACCACTTCCCAGCTTGAGGGGGCATGATAAAGATAATGTTGATTCACTATCCAAAAATAAATCAAATCCTATTACTAATGAGGATATGGGCAATAAAGAAAAAGAGCAAGAGAATTACCTCTCTAAACGGTCAGAAAATCCCATGATATTTGCCAACCCATTGGAAACCAATATAGCAATCTGTTATGCTATATCCAAGGGATTACCATCTTCTAGAATTAATAAAGCTTATATCTAGGAGTGTATTTGGTATATTATCGTTGCCCTTTATTGTATAAATAGATTGTATATACACTTTGATTAGATGACAAAAAAAAAAAGAGTGAATAAAAGTTGTTTTTTAATTCATAGCTTTATCAAATAGTAATTTCTTTAATTAATGAAGCACTTTTCTAAAGACAGACTTTAATTAGATAGACTTTAATTATATTGTTGTCATAAAAATTGTCCAGCAGAGTTATCTCTATGCGATATTTACCAATGGCTATTTAGGATTTTTACCAACCGAACTATTATATATTTATATCGTCCCCCCCCCCCCCCCCCGAATTTTTCAGGCATTTAAAAAATCCCCCTGATCTATTCACAATCATGTAAATTAGGACTTCCGTCCAATTCCGTTCATTTTTTGTAACGGGAGGATGATGTGACCTTTTTTTTACATGTGAGATGACACGTGGGACTCTAAAGTGTACAAAAAAAATTAAATAATTAATTAACAATCCCTCTCTACATATAAATTTATATATATATATTTTTGGAAGCAAGTACTTCCTTCCATTGCCGCCGTGAGCATTGCCAACGTGTCATCCCAAATTATGTAAAAAAAATATCACATCATCCTCCCGTTACAAAAAATGAACGGAATTGGACGGAAGTCCTAATTTACATGATTGTGAATAGATCGGGAGAATTTTTTAACTGCTTGAAAAATTCGGGGGGCACGATATGAATATGTGATAGATCGGGGGTAAAAAACCTAAATAGCCTTTACTAATTCATATTTTATCTCTAAATTTGATATTTTATTCTTTATTTATATATTTTAGCTATTGTTATTGTTACCATAGAAAGAGTATTTCTACAATAACTTTTTTGAAAAATTAATTACTTAATAGAAAATGAAATCAATAAATGAATGATTATTAAATTATATTAATTTTTTATGATAATGATGATGAAAAGAGATATAAATATGTTATTTTTTTCCATATCAAACACAGCTAAAGATGAATAACACTTTCGTTTTCTCTCAAAAAAAAGAATACAAATAGAATTGCTCTAATCCAATTTTTGAATCCTAATTCACTAGATTTCATGTGTCGTATACATCTAGTAACTCCCAATGTGATATTTGTTTTGAGTAGTTAAGTTGTCTTGAAAAGTGTAGAAATACTTAGGATAGATGTAATATTAATTTCTTGTGTACAAAATAGTTCACTTTACCCTTAAAATAATTGTAGGACTCACACAAATTATCAATTTTACCTCCTTAAAATTTGAACAAAATATAAAAAAGAATTTAGATTCTCATTCTCACATTTACTTTACCATGTACCAAACACCCCATAAATCTTTCCATTATTTCTTTATATGCCCACATCTTGAGATGTTGAAAACTGTTTAGAAGGCTTAGGTGTGAGACTGTCAAATCAAGACCTATTTAACTCCTAAATTCTTCCTTTTTGGTTGCAACTAAAAAATAATTTAGATATTTAAGTACAACTTTTAGCATAATTTAAGAACTTTCATCACAAATATTTCAAAATAAAATAAAAATTTAGCTAAAATTCGATCAAACATAAAAGGGAAGAAAAACACATTAGAAAATTAATATGTATGATGGTCCTAATTAATACTTTTATAATTATTAATATTAGGTATATTTTATTCTTGAGATTGGAATGTAATTTAGTTTATTTAATGATTCCCTCTGAAAGAGTTAATACATTAAATTTTATTCTCATATACATTATTCTATTTTGATTGTCTAATACAAAATTAATAAAATTACAATTTATTCATACAAATTTTAAGAAGCTAAGCATTGTTCTATTACTTATTCATTCAAATCTTATCAATGACATGTGACTATGTCATAGGATCAGTCTCCCCATTCTCTATTTCTTGTAGAACTTGATGTAAACACCTTTTCCAAATCCTAAAATAGGATTTCGAAAAATGTTTCCTCTGATTTTTGTCCACCTGCATAAGTTTTTTTTTTTTTTTTTTTTTCAAAAAGAAAAGAAAAGAAATCAAATTACCAAAAGGTTCATTATAGGCTTGCTGAAGTCTTTGTGTAAGTGCTTCTTAATCTTTGAGAAAAAGAAAAAAAAAATGGAACCAAAAGGGAAAATGTACCTATATTTGGTAAGCAAGACATGGAAAAAGGTTGCCATGAACACCCTACTGTACTCTGCTCCGGCACATTGTCTCCCTCCTCCCCCAAAAGGCGTGAAGTTATTAGATGTTACAGTCGAATCGAGTTCCTGGTTTCCGTCCAATATCACAACTATATAATTAGTTTCTTTTAGTTCTTACCATTTAAAGGGTGAAACGAAGTACTTTTTGAGATGAAGATTGCTGATACTCAACCTTCCAACGACGTGGATTGAACTCAAGGGGATTGTGGAATGTGTTGGGACTAAAGTGCTGAGCAGAGGTGACCATCATAATGGTCCAACCAGCCGGAATAGTAAATTCTGTAAAACCATTTTGATTCAATATTTTTCATTATAAATTAAAAACTATGAAGCAATTTCTAAATATATATATAAATACATGGCAGGGGGTATCATCATTTACAAAACCTTTTACTGGGATATCTTTGATTGCTCTACGTAATAACCCCGGTGCAGTATTTCCCATCCTAAGAGATTCATTGATAACCTATAAATGTTTCACAAGCAGTAAAAACATGTAAAAGATTAAGGCACTTGAGACATTGATTTATCAAAAAACTTTGTGTAGAGTTATTGTGATTGTGGACTCACATTATGAGTAAAAGTCATCGATTTGTATTCGTCCCATGTGAGTGAAGAGTTTGGATTTTGTCTGTTTTTCAGAATTGCTTCCTGCTCAGCCTAATGTAAAGAATTTAATTAGCCATCATAAGCCATGTGTGATTAATACAAACATGAACAAGCCAGATTAGGGGCTTAAGAACTAGTCAATAGTACTTTTTAGCAATTTTTTTTGTTTTGCTGAGATAATTATTCGATTGTTCTCAAGAGATTGGTGCTGGATCAATTAAGTTTTGATTTGTTAAACATATAAGCAGTAAGTAGAAGAATTAAGTTTTCGTCTGCTTACTATCATCTCCTCCACTACTGAAGGATTCTCTGAGAGCATCGAGATAGCTACTGCTATCACAGATGAAACTGACTCAAATGTAACAAAGAGGATCGCAAAAATGAAATAAACAATGAAATCTTCAGATAAGAACTTCTCTTTTTCTCTGTCCATACAGATCTGATCCAGCATATCTCCTTGATTAAACTCAGGTGAGTTCTGTCTCTCCTTTACTATACCCTTCAACATGGATACTAACTTGTTTCGGTCCTGGTTTCATAACAAACCAAGCCGCTAATAAATACAGGTAGCTGTTATTACAACCTGTGAACAGTTTTTGGCGCGATTTTTTTTATGACCGTGTATACTGTAGCTATTTAGAGCATCTGCAAATTTTCGAAAAATTTCGAATAGTTTACAGTACCGAAAATTAGGTTTAAATATGTTGTTGCATGCGTGACTAATTTTTTTTTATGCTAGTGGAAAACAACATATTTGAACCTAGTTTTCGGTACTGTAAACTATTCAGAATTTTCTGAAAACTTGCAGTATACTCTAAATAGCTACAATATACACAGTTATAAAAAAAATCGCGCCGAAAACTATTCACGGATCGATAAACACTGAAAGTCCTGCTAGTAGGGCTTAGGGCTTAAAGTAAAGCCCATTAAAATATATATATATATATTATATAAACATAAATGTGACCAAAAATTAAAGAAGAGAATTTTGATTATTACCTTTAGAGATTGGTGGTATGCTGTGCCGGGAATGTTCAAAGGAAAAGACAATAAACCATTTAAGATTCTACTTAATGCCTCGGTTATACTTGTAGGTGAAGATTCAGCATCGTAACTGAAAATTTGCTTGGCGCCGAATTCTAAACTCAGCTGCGATAAATAACAGGTTAAGACAGTGAATAATATACAAGTGAATTGAATGTATAAAAAAAAGGTGGTTAAAACTTACAGATGAAGCAACTTGTTTGATCTCTACAGAATCTTGAGCTGACCACGAACTGAGAGCCTTGTTGACTACTTGTTCAAGCTGAGGTAGCAGCTTTTCCCTTAGGCTGACAATGCCAAAGTGATTAAGCACTGTTCTCCTTAGGTACTTGTGTACAGCACCAACTGCGTTAACTTGAGATTCTCCTTCTAGTGTGAATATCTTCGAAAAGGTGTCCAAATACCAGAGCTCAACTAGCCTCCCTTCTTCCCGTAAAAGGAAATTATTGAATTCAGGATCAACGGATATTATAGCTGGCCGAGCTGCTATGTTTGTCCGGAAAATAGTTCCATATCTGTAACAAAATGAAGATTACGTCCATGTCAATTAATAAATTAATCATGACTATTAATTAACTATGATAGACTACTTGAAGCAGATTAGAATATTGTAACACTCATATATAGTTTTAGATTAACTTTTAGCACCTACCAAATTACTTTGTTGAATATTATTACACTTGGTGACATAGAAGAAGATTAATATATGTTTAGGGACTTTTGCAGTAGGGGTCTGGTTAGGTTCTTTTGTTGTTTTTCACGCATAGATAATTTGTAATTCTAATTTCTTTATATAACCTGATACATTCTAGTTAGAGGCATTCTACAAATTTATAGAAAATTTTGGATAATTTAAAATATCAAATTTAGTATTCAAATAATCTATTATTCCTGTGTATATAAACCCAAAGATACATAATTGTTTGAATTCTCATTTCAGCATCTAAATTATCAAATTAATTGTGGGAGGTTCCCTATGACTATAGTGTCCTATAAGAAATATTGGAGTTACAATTTATTCATGTGTCAAAAACACAAAAATGACCTACTAATATGTACTTTTAAGATGGTATATGTGGATATTATCTATAAAAATAAATAAAAAAATTCACTATGTAAATTTAAATATATATATATATATCCAAAAAGAGATTATACCAGTTTTCTATATTATTATTTGTTGATTAATATGGAAATAATACTCTTTATTTTACAAATCCATATAAAAATATATATACCTTGGGTACATTTTTAATCAAATTTATTTTCAAATTATTATAAACTTTATATTAAAAAATAAAAGTTTAATATTAGTTTTTTTTTTAAATAAATAAATACAACAATAAAAATAAAAACAGGTAGCGAATTTTAAATGAGAAACCTAAAACTAACGAGTAATAATTTTGCTACTTTTGTAGTTTACAGTTTTTAATTAATTGAAAAATAATTAAAAAAAAATCAAATTTTTTAATTTTTATATTTTGAAATTTAGATATTTTTTTAGTTTAGTTGATTCTAAAAAATAATTGATAAAAAAATAACAAAGTTATTATTAATTTTTTAATTTTAGGTTATAATTAATAAAGATTGTTTACCTATTTTTTAAAGCTTGGATTTTAATCTTTATAAAATTTATATTATAATTTGACTTTTTTTTAATAGATTAGAAATGTTATGTAATAAAAATTGAGATATTTTTGTAACATCTAAAAGAAATTTGACAAATATTGTACTAGAAGTATGTTTTTATGTTGATTTATAAAGTACAAGGCAATATTTTGGTAATAACTAAATGAGAAGGGTATAAATTTGTAATGAAGAAAATAAAAATACATTAAATTTATATAATTCCATTTAAAAATGATCTATTTTATTAATAGACCCCTAAACTCAAATAAAAATAAGACTACATTTTAGTTTATTAAGAAATCACATATTTAAAACCAATAACAATAATAAACAAACGTTATTTGAGTAAAATTAAATAAATGACGAGGTAGGAATAAATTTAATTTTAAATTACAAATTATATATATCATAGAATTAATATGATTTTTGTCCTTCAACTGTTACCACTATCATATCATATCCTTTTAATTTTTTTGGATATTAAAAATCTCTCATAAATTTTTACCACTACAAAAGTTTGTTCCCTTGTCTAAAAGAGCTGACGTGGTATGCTAAAGATTTGACACATAACTTTTTCACACTCCCTAAAATATCTTCACAGTAAATTTTGTGCCCCTAAATTATTATTGCATTATATATAGAGTATTGCTCTAGAACTATTGTCATTACTTAATCGTGCCACTTGAATTTTGCACTGGGGCACGATTCGGCAGAGATAAATTTTTAATAACCGAAAAAATTTGAAACAGTGTGATAATAGTTCGCTGAAAAAAATTATATTTATTCTATATCATAATACATATACTTTTTATTATTCATAAAATATTGGGTTTATATTTTTTTAGACCTTGTGTTTTGCTTCATTACCTGTTTGGATCCTATGTTTTGACAAATTATTTTTTGGACCCTGTGTTTTGTAAAATGGTTCAAATAGGCCCATAAACCTGATTTTGATAAACAAAAAATTAAGTATAACAACACAGTTGTTAGGCAGAATGACTGTATTTTTGTTCTGAGTTGTTAGTTTGAAGAATTATTTGTGATTTTAGTTAAAAAAACTTTGATCAAAATCGGTTTTAGGAATCTATTTGAACTAATTTAGAAATCACATGGTCCAAAAATTAATTTGTCAAAACACAAGGTTCAAACAGGTAATGAGACAAAACTTAGGATCTAAAAAAATATAAACCTGAAAAACATTTCAGGTTGCTTTTACTTATTATGTATACATAAACATAAAAATATTTAAGTTAATTTATATTAATTTTTAAATTAAAGTTGGGGGATATTAAACTATTAATTTTTTAATATTTTTATTTCTTAAAAATCTATGTTCTCTTGAAATTTTTATATTTTCCTAATTAAGATGGATAATAGCAATATTTTCTTTTTTCTTATTTTGAATTAATAATAATAACCCTATAAAGGATGTAGTTATTATAGAAAAGCATGCGTGTTAACATAAACAAATTCGGAATATTTTATTCAATATATACACAATTAGTAATATTCACTGAAATTGTATATAATTAGACATCAATAATTTATCTTTACCTTTGAATTCTTGTTTTGAAGAAAGGATGAAGGTCAAGAGAGTAACTGGGAATAATGAGAGAAAGAGTTTCTCCAATGAGAGGGAATCCCATTGAGCCTGGAGGTAGAATCCCATTGCATTTAGGATTCCTCCACCTCCTAATCCAATTGCCAAGCCATATCACCAGCAACCCCACTAGGCCAACTACTACTGTATTAGTCCACATCTTAAGTAATTATCTTGTGAGCTCTACCACTATTATTACTTCTTCTCACAATTCAGTTGTAGAAGAGCTCTATTTATAGTTTGTGAAGAGAACTAGCTATGAATTTTTCTCCATATTTATGAAAAGAAAGAAAGGAAAAAAATTCCATATCCAACCTAATTTCCACTAAAGGAATTATACTTGGTAAACCCACCAATAATGACCACCTACATACATGGGCCAACCTATATATAGTTAGGCAAGTGTAATTTTCTTTTTTAAATTATTAAAAAAAATTAATTAACTCTTTTACATCTCATAATTATATTACAAGATGATTTTCAATATAATAAATAGTTTTTTTGTCCCCTGAATTTTTGACACTATTAGATTATGCCTTCTAAAATATACGATTAGTTAAAATTTTCTCATAAACTATTAATACTATCAAATTGTGCCTCATGTTACAATTTGCATAAAATAATTAGTATTTTAGCTCCCGAATTATTCTATTAGTTCTTAAAAAAATTTTAAAAATTATTAAAAAAATTCAATAAAAGACTAAAATTATTTCAAAGTCCTTTTAAATATATTTAAGTTTTTTAAAAGAAAAACTAAATTGTTACAAATGAAAAAAAAAAAAACATATTCCCTTCTTCTTTATTCTTTTTAATATATTTTTATAATTACTTTATATTCTTTCATTTTTGCCCAATATTTTTAATTAATTAAGTTTTGTATATTTCTTTTAAAATTAGTACATTTTGAATTTATAATATTTTATATATATTTAATTTTTTAAATGATTTTAGGGAGCAAAAATGAGGGAATAGAAAGAAATTAGAAAAATTAATAAAAAAGAATAAAGAAGAAAGGAATATGTTTTTTTAATTATAACAATTTACTTTTTCTTTTAAAAAATATTTTTAAACTTAAATTTATTTAAAAGAAATTTGAAATAGTTTTAGTCTTTTATTGAATTTCTTTAATAATTTTTCTTAAATTTGTATGAACTAATAAAAAAATTGATTTTAAAACTTTTAGACTTAAAGGGTGATTTGGTAGTTGCCAAAGTTTGGGGGCGAAAATGCTAATTATTTTATTTAAATCATAACAGGGGGCACAATATGATATTATTAATAGTTCAATGAGAAATTTTAACAGACGATATATTTTAGGGGGCACAATCTCATAGTGTCAAAAATTCAGGGGCAAAAATGTTATTTATTCTTTTCAATATAAGAGAACAAATCATTACGAAAGTTAAAAAATATCTACCATAATATTACTACTTTGATTAAATCTTTAGATATAAAAAGTGTGTATTTAAAAAAATTTCTTGGTTTTAACATTTTTTTTTGTTAACTTTAACTTGATATTCTAAATATTTAACGAAATATACTTTTAAAATCAATTAAAAATAAATATTTATTAATGATATTAATATAAATTTAAAAGTTATTATTATTATATGTAATCCTTATTTTTATAAATTTTTTATAGAATAACTATTTAGTAATTATAGTAATATAAATTAAAATATTATTATTATAATAATATTTAATACAAAAATTAAAATTTTAATAATATTAATATAAATTCAAATGTTGTAAAATATTATTATTACAGTAATATATAATACATAATCTTAATTTTTATTATTTATATTAAAAAACATGTTATTTTTTATTTAACTTATATAAATATATATTCATTTAAATAACAACAAAGATTATAGATATATTATATGTAAATGTCGTACAAATAGTATGACTGTGTACAGGGCCTGCTCAATGTGTTGAGGGGCCTTGGGAATTTTTTTTAAAGGGAGTCTTCTATTTAAAAAGAAAATTTTCAGTAAATACCACCTCGAACCAAGTAAATATATATACTATTTCGTTTAATAAGACAAAAAAAGTTTACTTTCCAAGTTTCAAACCTCAATACATTCATCAAACTTGGACCTTCTTTGATCAATTGATCTAATGTAAACTTATGATATATAATTGAACCAATATATATATATATATATTATCCCAAAAATTAACATATTTGACGTGACATTAAGCTTTAGACACGTTGCATTAGGTCGGGTAGGCTAGTCGGCGTATACTCACATAATATATAATAGTTACTGCTCACCAGAACCACTAGAAAACTTGCTGGTCAGTATAACAGGCAGGCTGGTCGGAATACATTTGACAAACGAATAACAGTCACAGTTCGGTACGCTTGCCAGGAGAGCATATGGTCAGTATGACGAAAAGACATACCTGCTCAGATGAAAGCAATTACACTCACTGTTAGCACTCTGCGAGAATCGCCCAACAACCCACAAAGAGCACCTAACAGCCCTGAAGACTCAGTCAAGCTTCCTAACAAGTAGGGCCGTAACCACGTGCAAGAATGTAGGGATATTTCCTCATCCGTTATGCTCAGGCACAACCCTTGGACGAGAGGGACAATATAAATACAAACTCTTCACCACAATGGAAGGGACACACAAAAATAGCCTACCGACTAGCACCAGAAACATACCGAGCAGCCTGGCTTGGTACTTAGCAATGATTCTGCCATTCTATATTCTACTTGTATTCACTGGTTATCATGTGTAAACCATTAGGATCAATACAAATCTAAGAGGAAGTAGGTCATTACCATTTCTTGGGGCCGAACCTCTATAATTCTGGTGTTCTCTATTATTTACTGCTCATTATTACTAGGTTCTTGGTTTATTTATGGTTCATTGATTATCTAATTGAAAGCTCTCGAATTAATTATTTTGACTCCACGTCAGTTGACTAAAAACACCAGTCAATATTTTGGTGCTTTCATTGAGAGCCCAAGACAATCACATTCGGATTCCATTGCTGTAAGTCTCAACCAGAAGGTCAAGCCAAGAGCCTCCAGAGCCCGAGGCTGAAGTCTTTCACCAAGTCCCATAGATGAGCAATTTGAATGGGTAGCGAGGTGATTTGTCGCCTAGAAACCCATCTGGTGTAGGAGGGCAAACTGCTGGGCCAAATGCACCAGGACACAGAGCTGCTGCCTCCGCTAGAATTACCCATGCAGGAACGTCAGGTGGAGTTGCTGCAAGGGACACCGACCAGCTAGGACCAAGAGCTGGAGGTCGTAGACGGTATGAGCCCCACGTAGATATCGAAGGACTTGACCCTAAAATTGATCAGATAATGGAGGTCATGGGGCATATTCAAGATCAGATTGCCACCATGAACTAGGGGCGATCTACTACTCAAGAGGCCCTTAATGAGGCTTTTGAAAAACAAATGAGAGATTTATAAGAATGGATGGATTGAAATGCCCGGGAGGTCCAAGCCCGTTAGGAAGACATGGAGCGCCAGACTAGGGAGGCTACTGAATCCATTCGAAATTATATACAACATCAACAAACGCAGGGTATGGGGACTGCAGCTGGAACTGCTATCCATAACCAACAACATCCTCCCATTTTTGGTTTCAGTGAGGGTGTCATGCATGGACCAGAGGCTCAACCTCACAATGGGAATCAGGGTCCGAACAGAAGTCACAAATATGGTCGGGGAGCCCAAGCCAAGAACAATAAGAGGCCCTTACCAGCTGATGAACAAGTCCTGCCAAGGCGCTGCATGGGAATGACCAAGCAAGAAACTTTCGGCCAAGATCTAAGGCAATGGTTGTGACAAGAATCCTGGTAGGGGTGCACATTTAACCCGCAAAACCCGAAAACCCGTAAAACCCGCCCGACCCGAACCCGGAGAACCCGTTTTTTCGAAAAAACCGACAAAATCGGGTTTAACCTGACCCGAACCTGAAAAAATTGGGTCGGATTCGGGTTTGCAATATATGTACTGTCGGGTTCGGGTGTAACCCGAAACCCAACTGAATTTTTTTTAAAAATAAAAAATAAAATCAAAATAAATAAAATCAAAATCTGAAACAATTTAACCCTAAACTTTATACCCGACCCCCCCTTTTTTTTGTTCTCCTTCGTTTCAGTCAAGTGGCAGCCCAGCCCCAGCCTCCCTCGTCCCTCCTTCGGTTCAAGCTTCAGCAGTACCATCATCAACATCAAGCACAACAGCCTGAGCTGAGCCTCCCTCTTGGTTCAAGCTTCAGCACGGCAGCAACAGCAAGGAGGAGAGAAGAAGAGAAGTCGAGTGCCACTGCCTTGCCTGCCGCCGACCCAACCCTTCGAGATGAGCCCGGAGCCTCCCTCACCCTCAGCTCTCACGCGGCGGCACCACCGGCCACCACCAGCGGCGCAACACGCCTCGCCTCGCCTGAGTCCGGTAAGCACAACTATACATAATACATATTTACATTTAGTATATATATGTATATATAATATATATGTATATATAATATATATATATATGTTAGGATAGGCAGGTTTCAGTTAAGTTAGAATTTTATAATTCAGATTTCATATATATATATGTATATATATATATGTTAGGATAGGCAGGTTTCGGTTAAGTTAGCATTTTATAATTCAGATTTCATATATATATATATGTTAGGATAGGCAGGTTTCGGTTAAGTTAGAATTTTATAATTCAGATTTCATATATATATATATATATGTATATATATGGTAGGCAGGTTTCGGGTCACCATTAAGTTAGAATTCTTTCATATAATTCAAATTATGAGATTAAGAAATCATTTCTTGGTAAAAACCTTAAGTAACCAAATGGAATTATGAAATCATTAACTTAATATAATTCAAATTTCTGCCTAATGAATTCATATATATATATATATGTTAGTTGTCAAACCATTAAGAAATGCTCTAACAGTTAGGCAGTTAAAGTTTTGTTTTGGTTGGAAATAAGGGCAAGTTTTGTACACAAAAGTCAGAGATTTTGGGTTTGAAATTGGCAATGTGGGTTCAGTTTGAATATTTTGTTAGTTTAACTTTTGTTAGGCAATGAACATATGATGCATTAATAAGGACCAATGACTAAAACTTTATTGTATGCGATGGTCAAAGTATATTTTGTGTGTGTATATCAGTGTGTGTTTTGTGTTTATAGTATCTTCTTTTGTCTAGCAATAACAATTACTTGAATTTCTATTGATTTGTTAGGTAATGGATATTGATGAGGTAGATGAAACTCTTCTCCCCAATAGATGCTCAAGATCAACCACCTCTCACTCAAACTGAAAACCATACTCCTCCTACTGATCAGGGTAGAAAAACTAGAGCTAGTAGGAGGGTTAGACCTCCCCCCATCCCTAGTGCTAGTAGTACCGAGAAAACAGAGGGAAAATGGTCATCTATTTGGGATCATTTTACTAAGGAAGATCCTCCTCCACCCTCGACAGATCCTAACGAAGAGTCTCCTCCCCCCAAGTGCATATGTAATTATTGTGGGTCTGACTTCTTGTGTGACAGTAGAAAACATGGGACCAGTCATTTGTGGAACCATTTTAAGAAAGTATGCGACCTAAGTCCATATAAGATTAATGAGCAGAGACAGAAGACTTTAAGCTTTCAGAATGTAAAGGGAGGGAAAGAGGGGGAGAAAAACTTAGTAGTGGTAGCTTATAACAAAGAAGCTTGTAGGGTAGCCCTCACACAATATATTGTGTTGGATGAGTTGCCATTTAGACATGTCGAGGGTGAAGGGTTCAAAAGATTTGTCAAAACACTCCAACCTCGGTTTGAGATCCCTTCTCGAATGACTGTTGCTAAAGATGTATTGAAGTTATATAAGGAGGAGAAGGCAACATTGAAAAATATTTTGAGTCTTGAGAGGATATCAATTACTACCGATACTTGGACTTCCATTCAAAATTTGAATTACATGGTCATCACTGCTCATTGGATTGATAATTCTTGGGAGTATCAGAAAAGAATTATCAATTTTTGCCAAGTGGTAGATCACAAAGGGGAAACCATTGGCCATGAGATCGACTTATGTCTTTTAGATTGGGGCATCTCTAAGTTGTTTACCATTACGGTAGACAATGCTTCGTCTAATGATGTTTCCATTAGATACTTGAGGCAAAAATCCAAGGAGAAAGAGCGAGGCCTAATTTTGGATGAAAAGTTTTTACATATGAGGTGTTGCGCTCATATTGTGAATCTAATTGTCACTGAAGGGTTGAACGAAAAACATGGGTCAATTGCAACAATTAGAAATGCTGTGAGGTTCGTTAGGTCTTCTCCTGCTAGGCTAAAAAAATTTAAGGAGCGTGTCATGCAGGAAAAGATTGAATGTAAAGGACTTTTGTGTTTAGATGTCCCAACAAGATGGAACTCCACATATCTAATGCTCAATTGTGCAATGAAATTTCGGAAGGCATTTGACAGGATGAAAAGAGATGCTAATTATATGAATTATTTTGATGAGGTTGACAAAAATGGAATACCAAAGGAGGGGCCCCCCACTGTTGATGATTGGGAAAATGCTTCAGTGTTTTTGAGGTTTTTGGAGACTTTTTACGAAGTAACATTAAATTTTAGTGGGTCTACTTATGTTACTGCTAATAAGTACTTCATTGAGATCTCCAATATGCAACAAGAACTGTGTGACTTAGTAGCTGACGATGATGATAATGAGTTATTGAGAACAATGGCAATGAGCATGAAACTAAAGTATGACAAGTATTGGGGAAAACTTGATAATTGCAATGAGGCACTTCTAATTGCCTTGGTCCTTGACCCAAGATACAAGTTTGACTATCTCAGTCATTGCTTTAGTGCTACTTATGATGAGATGACGTGCAAAGAGATGGTGAAAAAGGTAGAGAAGACAATGCGGGCAATGTTTGATCAATATAATGAGACAGCATCAAGTCTTCATCTATCGGCATCTATGACTCAGCTACAATCAACCTCTATTGTTAGTTCTTCATCCACATTTGTCATGCCTGTTAGTGGTCGACCTAGTGCCAACAAGAAGTCACGAAATTTGCATGATGAGTTTGTGGCACGAAGATTGGATAAGGATGATGGAGTGACAAAAAATGAGGTCGATAAATATTTGGAAGAGGAACCTGAGCGGCCAACTGAGAATTTTGATGTTTTGGGATGGTGGGCTAGTAGTGGGTGCAAGTACAAGATCTTGTCACTCATGGCTCGTGATGTGTTAGCTATACCAGTTACCACCGTTGCTTCTGAGGCGACATTTTCTATAGGAGGTCGAATTTTAGATCCTTTTAGAAGCTCACTAAGCCCAAGGATGGTCGAAGCATTAATTTGTCTCAATAACTGGTGGAGCGGATCACATCAACCCATCATAACTCGAGAATATATGGAAGAAGAAGAAGCGCTTCAAACATCAGAGTATCTTGAGTCAGGTAGTTTAATACATTTTAATATTTATTTTAAGTGTGTGAATGTTTTTTTATAATCTAATATTTATCTTTTATATTAAAAATATTTGTAGAGATGACCAATGATCCTACAAGTGCTGGGCCTGAGCCAGCTTCATCCTCCGTCAATTTTCAGTCTTCAGCCTCATCTGTTGCACAACAATCTACAAATTAAAAGAATTGCAATTGCTTGTAAGAATTTATTCATGCCTACCTGCCTTTATGTTATTTATTATCCTTGATTTCTTTTCTTTACTAATTTTTCTTATTTGAATTTTGAAAGGAATGAAGGAAAGGAAAGAAAGAAAGGGCATGGACTTTTGCTGGTCATGTATTTTGAACTTTTATAGACTTAATTTAATGTTTATGGTTGTAGACGACTTATGGACTTTATTTTGGTTTTGTGGTTAACTAGTTATGTACTTAAGTTTATGGATTTTATCGTTGTTTATTTATGGTTGTATTTTGGGACTTTGACATTTTTAGTGTTTGATTGACATTATATTTTAACTTCTTTTTTCTTTTCTTATTTTTTTTAAATTAAAGGATGTATAAGTTTCAGCTTTACAATTTGTTGAGCATCTTTTTTTCCTTTTTGTTTGTGCCTTGTTCTGATAACTGAACTCCAATCCAAGGGTAGGTTTTATGCAGGTATTAAAAAAAGAATGGTAATATTGGTGCCTGACAATTTCAGTCCATTGATTTTGGTCCACAATGTTACATGAACACATGGCTCCTGTTTTTTTTAGTCCATACACTAGAGATAAGTGCTTGATCACTTCACCATTAATGAAGTGCAACCATGGATGGAAGGCCAAGCCAACTAGTGCCCCACGTTTTTCTTTGCATTGATTTTACTGTATAATTGCACATATAGGAAGACAAACAAAAGAAAAGATCACAAATTGAAATGGGGACACAGATTTAATAGTAACAGTAGATACATGACCAAAAATACATACATATTTTTTGAGAAAATTTTCCTAGCAAAAAATACATACATATTTTTTGAGAAAGATGATATTTTTGAAGAAAAAAAATGGTATTTTTGAAGAAAAAAAATGGCAATTTTGAAAAAAAAAATGGCATTTTTACAAATCTGGGCTTTTCGGCCCAAAATCAGAAATGGCCCATCAAACCCGAAATTACACCCGAACCCGAACCCGAACCCGACTGAACCTGAACCTGAAAAAATCCGAAAATTTCAGATCGGTTTCGGTACCATTTTTCGTAACCCGAAACCCGCAAAACCCGAACCCGATGAACCCGAAACTTGAAAATCTGACCCGTGTGCACCCCTAAATCCTAGTGCTGCAAGACAGGATGGTAATCCCTGAGCTCCAACGCCGAATAGGAGTGGTCAGCCCCAAAACTACTAGCAACTATCTGGTCGGTACAGACAACACCAAGAATACTGACCAAGATCCCGAAGGAATGAGCCGGAAGTTAGTAGTGCATATAGACCCCATTATGATGATGGGTATGACCATGATGTAACCAGCCTGAAGAACCGTTTATCCCACAAGGGCAGGATATTCTGAATAACCAACCACCCCGAGGTGGAGGGTTTCAGGGAGTACCTCCAGTACCAGGCCGAGCAGACAACCAGAATGCTGGGGGCAGGCCTCGGCCAAACTCCGTTTTCAACCGAATGGGCCCCATGGGAGGTGAATACCTTCAGGATTCTCTTAATCGTAGTAGGGAAAATCAGGATTCGAACAATATAGCTTCGCCTGAGCCTGTTCGGGACCCGAGAATGGATGAGGTCTGCAATGCAGCACAACCCCAGGTAGTTGCAGACCCTAACATCCAGGCCCAACTAGATGTGTTAACCCGACTGCTAAGGGACTTGATGACCCCAAAGTTAACAAATAATGAAATGGAGAGGCAGAGATAATCCTCATTTTCAGAACATACTAATCATCTGCCCATACCTGTCAAATTCAAAATGCCAACATGGAAGATGTACACTGGACTGGAAGACCCAGTATCCCATGTTCACAACTTTGAACTGCAGACTGATCTTCAGGGGGTTTGGGATGACGCCAGTTGTATGATCTTCCCGGCCACCCTATCAGAAATCAGCCAGCAATGGTTCTTCAAGCTACAACCAGGGTCAATTACATCATGGGATGGAATTGTACGCATATTCTATTCCCAATTCTCTTTGGCAATGCCCCTTCCAGATGAGCCGAATGACCTGGTAGACATAAAATAAAGAGATAATGAACCTTTAAAGGACTACATTCAACGTTTTATGTGGGAAGCCACCAGAGTGAAATCCCTCAGTGGTGATGGTAAGCTGATAACCATTAATTCGGGAGTCCAAGTAAAAAGTTTGCACGTACCACCCAGGAGTTCCTTGATTGGGCAGAGGAATTCATCAAGCTTGAGGAAGCCGAGCGGAAGGTGGATAATCCAACTCATACAGCTACCGAGCAGGGGAAAACAGATGCTATGAATACCACTAACCTTGCAGAGGGATGTAAGAATGGGGCTAAGAACGGAAACACAGTAATGGGGCTGGAAGTAACGGTAACGAGAATGACAATAAGAAGCCTAAGACCGCCGAGCAGCCCAAACTACGAGAATATGTTCTTAAGTTTATTACTTACTCCATCTTGTTGGAGCCCCGTGCAGATGTTTTCAATGCTATCCAGGAAGTTGTACCATACAGAAAACCTCCATCAATGAGGAAGGATGTTAATAGACAGGATATGACTAAGTTCCCTTGGTTTTACAATGACTATGGTCATGAAACCAATGAATGCAACCATATAAAGGGGGAAATAGAATTCCTCATTCGACAAAACAATGCTCATCTGAAAATGTAGGTACGGTCGACTAACGACCAGCATCCTTAAGAACCTCCTCAGCAACAGTCTCAACAGTATCAAAGCAATCAGCCTCTCCTCCCACCACCAGTTGTTGTTCAGCTAGATATGATCTGTGGCGGACCACATTTGTCCAGCAACTCCGGCAAAGCTCGAGAAAGATACGCTCGCTCCCTTAGGCATGAGCAGGAGGAAGATGTACTGGTTGTCCAGGAGCGTACTACCAAACAACCTCGCTACTAGTGTGAGCCCATCCCCTTCAACAAGGAAGACACAAGTCACGTACATCATCCACATAATGATCCTTTGGTGGTAGAAGTACAGATCAGTAATATGATTGTGGCCTTAAATGATGATTGACCATGGGTCGTCTGCCAACATCTTGGTTAAAGAATACCTTGGAAATGATGAATTTAAGCATCAGAGATATGGAATCATGTGAGAAGCTGCTGTACGGATTCACAAGGAATGGCATGCCCCCAGTAGGAAGCATAAGGCTGCCTTTGATAGTGGCGATGACACCTAAGAGCAACACAGTAATGGATTTGTTCATAGTAATTGACATCCCCTCTCCGTACAATGCCATGATAGGTCGACCAGCCTTGTATGACCTCCGAGCAATTACTTTGGTTTTCCATCTGCTCATCAAATTCCCAACCCGGGCAGGTATAGGATGTCTTAAGAGGAACCAACTGGTGGCCAGAGTGTTATAATTCATCAGTTAAAAAGGCAGGGAAGGCAGTCTGTACTGCACAGCCTACAGGGCTCAGTTATAAGAAATAGCATGCAACCCAAAACAGGGGGAGGACATAGACCCTTGTTTTTGGGATATTGATACAGAGGTGGGTCCAGTCAAATAATTAGAAGAAGTCCCGCTTGACCCAAAGCACTCGACTAGGGTTGTCAAGTTAGGGATATTGTTGTTTGGGAACATAAGATCCGCTTTGATCCAGTTCCTATGGAACAACCAAGATGTATTCGCCTGGTATCATGATGATATGGTGGGAATCAGCGCAACCATTATAAGTCATGCCCTCAACATCGATACTGAACACTTCAAACTTGTACAATAGAAAAGGAGGTTACTAGATCAAACGAGGGCAAAGGCATTGAAGGAGGATGTGGAGAAGCTTCGAAATAACAATTTCATTAGGGAAGCCTTCTACCTAGTATGGGTGTCTAATTCTGTATTGGTACCAAAGCCTAATAACAAATGGAGGGTGTGCATAGATTTCACAGATCTAAATAAAGCTTGCCTAAAGGACTGCTTCCCACTCCCGAGAATTGACCAGCTGGTAGATGCTACAGCCGGCAATGAAATCTTAACCTTTATGGATGCCTACTCGGGGTACAACCAGATAAGCATGCATCCACCCAACTAGGAACACACCAGCTTCCGTACAGATGTGGGGTTGTACTGCTATAGAGTTATGTCGTTCAGCCTGAAAAATGTTGGAGCCACGTATCAGCGGCTGGTAAACCGTATGTTCAAAGACCAGATAGGAAATAACATGGGGGTTTACGTGGATGATATGTTGGTGAAATCCAAAAAGGCTAGGGGCACATTATGGACTTGGAGGAATGCTTCAACATCTTGAGGCACTATAGAATGAAATTGAACCCCCTGAAATGCTCCTTTGGTGTGGGGTCGGGAAAATTCTTGGGGTTTATAGTGAACTCCGGGGAAATTGAAGTGAACCCCGAGAAGATAAAGGTGTTGCCGAACATGCACTCACTAGCCAGGATCAAGGACGTGCAGAGCCTAACAGGACGCATAGCAGCACTAACTAGATTCGTGTCCAAATCTACTGATAAATGTATTCTGTTTTTCAATATCCTCAGAGGTACAAATAAATTTGAAAGGATCGAGGAGTGTGAACAAGCCTTCCAAGCTCTAAAGCAGCAACTAGCATAACCCTCGATCCTTTCAAAACCTTTTGAGGACAAAATACGGTGCATATACCTAGCAGTAACTCAAAAAGTTGTTAGTGCAGTCCTGGTCAGAGAGGAAAATAAGATTCAACATCCAGTCTACTATGTTAGTAAACGGCTAATCGAGGCTGAGGGCAGGTATCCTTTAATTGAAAAATTAGCTTACTGCCTGCTCTTGTCTTCTAGAAAACTTCGCTCGTACTTCCAAGCTCATCCCATAAAGGTTCTTACCGACCAACCATTGCGCCAAGTCCTGCAAAATCCGGACACCTCTGGCTGGTTACTCAAATGGTCTATAGAGCTCGAGCAATATGAAATCGCATACCATCCCTGAACAGCAATTAAAGCCCAGACTCTCGCAGATTTTGTAGCTGAATGTACCGGTATACCAGAGACAAATGAAGAAATGGCCAAGCAGCCATCAAAATTTGGAACAACACCCGGTATAGGTGTTGAGCAGAATACCGAACACCTAGAATCCAACACTATTCATTTCGAAGGAGAACCCCAAGTCTGGAAGCTACACGACGATGGCTCGTCGACCGACTAGCTGTCTAGGCTGGTCTTTCGCTAATCACACCTGAAGGGCAACACATCCACTGTGTACTTTGTTTTTGGTTTAATGCATCTAATAACAAAGAGGAGTATGAAGAATTAATCGCGGGCTTGAAATTATAAAAGGAAGTAAAGGTTGAACTCTTGGACATATTTAGTGATTTGCAACTTGCTGTTAATCAGGTCCTCGATGAGTATACTACTTGGGGAGAAATAATGATTGCCTATCTTAGTACAATCAAAGACCTGCTTGCTTAGCTCAAGAAATACATCATCCAACAGATACCAAGAGAGCAAAACGCCATAGCAGATGTTCTGGCTAGACTGGCCAGCTGTGATGTGGTGACAGGACCAACATGGCTCGTATTGAATACCTGACTGAACCTAGTATCAACCTATCAAAACCAGTCCTTCTAATAGACAATACTCCATTCTGAATGACCCCGATTGTAGCTTATCTAGAACACGGAGTCTAGCCTAGCAGTCGCAATGAATCCAGGAAACTGATGAGGAAAACTGCTCGGTACCTAATCTTGGACGGGGTTATATACAGAAGGGGGATTTCCATGCAATTGCTCAGGCATGTCAACCAAACAGAGTCAGGATGACAGTTGGAGGAGGTGCATAAGAGTTTCTATGGGAACCATGCATGGGGGCAAAGTTTATCTAAGAAAATTTTGAGGCAAGGATACTTTTTGCCAACTATGAATGAGGATTCCATGGCATATGTTAAAAAGTGCGACAAGTGTCAGAGGTTTGCCAAAATCCCCTGGGCAGCCCTAAACGAACTTACTTAGATGCAAAGTCCATGGCCCTTCACCATTTGAGGAATTGACCTTATTGGTCGGTTGCCAAAATGAAAGGAGGGAGTATAGTATGTAGTAGTAGCAGTGGATTATTTCACCAAGTGGACGGAGGCGGGCCACTTTCCACCATTACTTCCAAAAAAGTATTAGACTTCGTGGTTAAAAATATAATCGGTAGGTTTGGTCTACCTTAGAAGATAATGTCCGACAATGGCACCCAATTTGACAGCCAACTATTCACTGATTTTCGGTGCCAATCATGGCATCTCAAAAAGTTTATCAGTAGTCTCGTACCATCAAGAAAATGGGTAGGTGGAAGCAATTAACAAAACTCTCAAAGACACTTTGAAGAAGCATCTAGAAGAGGCTAAATGAAACTTTCCTGAGAGATTACCCGAGGTACTCTGGTCATACAGGACTACCGAGCGAACAACTACTAGTGATACCCCCTTTGCACTTACGTGTGGGTATGAAGCAATGCTTCCAAATGAGGTGACTCCACCATCTCACCGGCATACAACATACGACCAAGATTGTAACCACCAACTACTGGCGGAGTCCTTAGACCATATTGAAGAAAGACACGGAAAGTCCAACATATGCCAAGCTGCCCACCAGCAAATAGTTGCCCGGTACTTCAATTTTAGAGTTAAGGAACGAAAGTTTGACATGAAAGATCTAGTCATGCGAAGAATATTCCCAAAAAATCGAGATGCTTCAGTTGGGAAGACCCTTACCAGGTCATGGAAATAGTACCACCTAGCACGTACAAGCTAGCACGATATAACCAAGATCTTCAGTTAGTACCTGTCCCCCGTTACTGGAATGGGGTACACCTAAGGGAGTACTTCCAATAAATATTACTTTTAAGTGATCATTGACACGGACTGCCCCTACCACCGACCAGCCAAATGTAGCTTTATTAATTATGCACAAGCACGATTTGCCCATTTTATGTAATAATCAATATTTATGAATGTAAACTATAGTGTAGCGACTCAGATTTTATGGTTATTTTTGTTGGGAAAACTTATATATGGTCTTTATTTATTTTCATGTAAATCTAATATTAAACAAATTAATATGAGATAACCTAGAATATGTTTCTAAAATTGAATTCAAAGAGAAACAATGATAAGAATACGTACAGTATGCGCAGTGGAATGAAAGAGTCATTCCTTCAGTTTCTCTAACCCTTGAATCCTTTCTGTGCAGAGTATTATCAAGAAACTGAACCGTTCTTCTATAATCTTCACAGTCTTTCAAAGTATCCTTAGAATCACCTAGACTAGAGTAGGCAATTCTCAACACATGAGATAGATACAGAGAGAAGAAGATAAAATAACTAAGAGGCTTAGGAAATGACTTGTGTTTAGAGAGAATCTAAAACCTATCAGAAAATCTGACTTATGACTTTATGAACTTATGTTTCTGACTTCTCTCTAAGCACTCCTTTTATAGACTCAATTAGGCCATTTAATTTAATTAAAAAATCAATAAAATAATAGGCAATTTAAATCCCTAGGTCGAAATTATCATGGGTTTTAGGCTCGTGAAATTTCTCATTTGATTATAAGCCCATTGGATTTAAAATCAAGGCTTGTATTATTTTCTATTGATTTAATTAATTAAATAATTATTTAAATCCTTTATCAAATTAATTATTTATAATTTGAACATTGATTTAAACTTATTTATTAATTTAGATACCAATTTATCTTAATTAATAAATCTGCCCTAATTTTTCTTTTTTTCTAAAAAATACATAACTCTGTGAAACTATCAAAAATTGACATGGTCAACTTTGATAATTCTAATTGATAATTAAATCAATTAATTGAGACAATCTAGATGATTTGATCCAAGGTACAATGGGGACCATGGGCCTGTGAAATCAAGCTCCAATAAGTTATCATAAATCTAACAAATAAATTTACTAACTTATTAATTCCTCGTGACTCCACTATAGACTCGGAATTGCACTCTTGAATTCATAGAACGCTCTATAACAAATATAGATACGCTATTAATTATCCATTGTTACAACCATAATTGTAACTCAATCCTCTATAGATGGTCTACAATGAAATAGGACTAAAATACCGTTTTACCCCTCATTGTATTTTATCCTTAAAACACTTAGTTCCTTGTAAATGAAATTTCAGTAAACTAATTTAATTACTGAAATGAGATCTCTATCATTTAACACCTTAAACCAAACTAAAAGGAAACCATCATTTCACTTCTTCTTTAGAAACTATATATGTTCATATCTATGATTAACACTCCCACTCAATTATACTACCAAGTTCCCAAGATGTAAGTATGGGCTAGTCTGTAGGGTAAGCTGGTAACAAACAAGTCAAAGAACTCAAATAATACAATCAATTAGAATACTAACCACTTAGAATTGAGATTGAATTGACCTATGGTCAACTATATGATATGACTAGAATAGATAATAACAGTATGTTTACTTATCTTATCAACTGTCAATATCGGTCCTGTCCGATGTAACAAATACATATGATCTTATCTACGTTGATAATGTTCTGGAAAGAACATAACACTACAATGTCTAAGTAGATCATATCGTAGATTGGCAAGTCAGTGTAAATCTTGTGCACTGACTAATCTTAGGACTAACTTATTTTGAACATATAACCATATTTATATTCCACAGTGATTATGTCACTATACATAAGATTAACTATATGATCGGGATTTAATAGAAGTTTATATTAAACAAATAATCATGAAAATAAAACATGTGAGCAAAGTGATTGACCAAGTCAAAAAATTATTTCTATTCTTTTATTGATAATAAATGCGATTACAAAGAATTTGGGTTTTAATTAGGGCACAAAACCCCAACAAACTCCCACTTGCACTAATTGAAACTAATGCCTTAATTCTACTAATCCCATTTCCTTGAAATGCTTATCAAATATAGCTTCTGGTAGTGTCTTTGTAAACGGATCTGCAAGATTGTCTTCAGTTGCAATCTTCATAACCTTCACATCTCCCCTGGCCACATATTCTCGAATAATGTGATACTTCATTTCTATATGCTTACTCCTCTTGTGACTTCGATGTTCTTTTGAGTTGGCTATCGCTCATGTATTGTCACAAAACAACACAAACGATTTATCCATTTATGGAATAACACCAAGATCTGAATAGAACTTCTTTATCCAGACTATTTCCTTAGCTGCTTCTGATGCAACTATGTACTCAGCCTCCATGGTGGAATCTGAGATTGCAGACTGCTTTACGCTTCTCCAAATCACAGGTCCACCCCCAAGAGTAAACACCATTCCAGAAGTAGACTTCCTTTCATCGACATCAGTGTGAAAATCTGAATCGGTGTAGCCTACAGGGTTCAGAACACCACCCTTGTAGACTAACATATAATCCCTAGTTCGTCTCAAATACTTCAGGATATGCTTAACTGTTATCCAATGTTCCGGTCCTGGGTTTGACTGATACCTGCTCACTACTCCCACTACATAGCAGATATCTGGTCTAGTACACAACATAGCATACATCAGACTTCCAACTGCAGATGCATAAAGAACTTTTTTCATTGCATCTTCCTCTTCAGGAGTCTGGGGAGACTGCTTCTTTGAAAGATGAATTCCATGGCGGGACGGTAAACGTCCTTTCTTGGAATTTGTCATTGAGAAATGTTCAAGCACTTTATTTATGTAAGCTGCTTGAGATAGAGCTAAGAGTCTGTTCTTTCTATCCCTGAAGATCTGGATACCTAGAACATAACTTGATTCACCCAAATCCTTCATATGGAATTGAGTGCTCAGCCAATTCTTCACATCTGATAATTTCTTAGCATTGTTTCCAATGAGTAAGATATCACTACATAAAGAACCAGGAATACCACTATTTGATTTGCCTTCTTCAGTTGGTAAACACAGGGCTCATCAATATTTTGTTCAAAGCCATAGGTTTTGAATATTTCATCAAACCTAAGATTCCAGGAATGAGAAGCTTGCTTAAGTCCATAGATGGACCTATTCAACTTGCAAACTTTTCCTTCTTGTCCAACTACTTTAAATCCTTTTGGTTGATCCATATAAATGACTTCGTCAAGCTTTCCATTAAGAAAAGCTGTCTTGACGTCCATTTGCCAGATCTCATAGTCGAGAGCAGCTGCTATGGATAGGAGGATGCGAACGGACTTGAGCATGTCTACCGAACTAAAAGTTTCCTCATAGTACATGCCTTCTCTTTGGGTATAACCCTTTGCCACTAATCGAGCTTTATAAGTCTCGATATTTCCATCAACACCTCGTTTCTTCTTGTAGATTAACTTGCACCCAATGGCCCTAAAGCCAGTAGGTGCTTCTACAAGATCCCAGCCAGAATTTGAGTACATGGACTCCATTTCCTATTTCATGGCTTCGAGCCATAGTTCCTTTTCATGGCTAGCCATTGCCTGCTTGAAAGACAAAGGATCATCATCTCTAGTGTCACCAACAACCATATTGGTTTCACTATCCAAACCATAGCGAACTGGGTTCCTAGAAACCCTCCCACTACGACGAGGCTTCGTGACTGTTTGCTCAGGAAACGTGGTACTTTCTTCATTTAAATCGACTTGCGTCGGTTGGACATGAAGAGTGGGAATTTCATCATCAACTCGCGTTGATGACGATGGAACATTGGTTGGAGTCAATTCTTTAACCATCTCCTCTAAAACTACTTTGTTGCGAGGTTTAAAGTTCTAGACATAGTCTTTTTCCAGAAAAGTAGCATTTGTAGAAGTAAACACTTTCTTTTTTGAATGACTATAGAAAAGTCCACCCCAAGTGCCTTTAGGATAGCCAACAAACATGCAAAATTCACTTCGCGGTTCTCGTTTTCCCTCCTTTTTCCTAAGGACATGAGCGGGACACCCCCAGATTCTATAATGGCTTAAACTAGGTTCACGACCATTCCAGCATTCTAAAGGTGTTTTGGGGATTGATTTAGATGGCACGACATTGAGAATGTCGTTCGTGGTTTCAATTGCATGTCCCCAAAACGAAGTTGGTAGAGTTGAGTAACTAAGCATGCATCTAACCATTTCCAATAAAGTTCTATTCCGGCGTTCCGCTACACCATTTTGTTACGGAATACCTGGGGCAGTAAGTTGTGATAAAATCCCAAGTTCAGTTAAATGATCTTGGAACTGCATATCCAAATATTCTCCACCCCTATCAGATCAAAAGATCTTTAACGTTTAACTAATTGGTTCTGAGCCACTGCTAGAAATTCCTGAAACTTTGAAAATGTTTCTGATTTCCTATGCATTAGGTATAGACATGAGTATCTAGAGTAATCGTCAATGAAAGTGACAAAATACTCAAAACCACCCCTGGCTTGTACATTCAAAGGTCTGCAAACATCTGAATGAACAAGTCCAAGTGGTTTTGTGGCCCTATCACCCTTTGTAGAGAATGGACGCTTGGTCAATTTGTCTTTTAGACAAGATTCACAGACAGGTATTTCACCTAAGGTGAGTTCCCTCAAAGGTCTGTCCTTTGTAAGTCTTTGAATCCTATCATAGCCAATGTGACCTAGTCTTAAATGCCATAAATACATCATATTATCGTTATCGGTCTTTTGATGTTTATTGGTCCTTGGTTTAGCTACTTTGAATAAATCATTATTAAGAGCAAGGGGTTCGTTAGGTCGCAGAATATAAAGCCCGTTTTCCAAACATGCAATACACAATTGTGATCCATTGAAAGAAATAGATATATTAGAACTTGTGAAAGTCATAACAAATTGTTCTAATTGCAACATGGAAACTGAAATTAAATTTCTACTAAAATCCGGAATAAAAAATAATCATTTAAAATTAAGTATTTATTTCTGAACTTCAGACGTGCTCTTCCTCTAGCTTGGACCGCCACGAACGCTCCGTTCTCAACTCTAAGCTTTAAGCCACATTCGTCCACTTCCTCCCACGATTCAAGAAGCTGTAAAGAGTTGGAAACATGGTTCGTAGATCCAGAATCAATAATCCAAATGGATTTATCATTCTCGAAAACACATGTTTCTAAGATAAATGAACTATAATCATTACCTTTGTTTTTCGCTGCTAGAAACTTGGGGCAATCCTGTTTCCAATGCCCCTTCTCTTTGTAGTGAAAACACTTAGCTTTACCTTTCTTGTTCTTCCCCTTAGGCGTCTGTGCATATGGTTATGCACTCATCTTTGCAACCTTTGCAGGTTTGGGGTTGTTGTTTTGTCCATATTTCTTCTTGTTTCCAGCTTTCGAAGACGAAGTTGGGTTAGCTTTAGCCTTAGCTAGATCAACAGCAACATCAGTAGTCTTATTTTCACCTCCTTTACTAGGTCCACCCATGACATGTTCAATAATATGAAGCTCGTTCATGAGTTGCGTCAGACCATAGCTGAGTTGATCACGAACGTGCAGACACGGTGCTATTCAAGCATTCACGGTGTCCTCACGTATGTGCGGAGACACCATCACGAGCATTGACGGTGCCATCACGAACGTGCGAACACGGTGCTCGTTCTGGGGATTCCTCAATCATGACGAATTTAGAGTTGTCACCAATCAACTCTATGTTGATATTCTGCTTCCAATTAAGGAAGTTTTCTCCCGTGAGTTTCTCCATCGAAAGTTGAGAAAGGATGGGAGTAGACACAGACACTACTTAACTTAAAACTACAAATTACCAATAAAATAGAAATCAATCACATTTGCTCAGTAAACTTATATTCACACAAATTTCAAGAAATAGCACAACATATACAAAAAATATGTAAGATATGAGAAAAAATATCAAAAACAATCATATCTCTATTTCTTTAGGTTTTTAACTAATCCATGATATCCTTGTCCCGGTTGGCGAGAGTAAAAAAATACCACTAGTTAAATAGAATTGTAAACTCAATTAATAATGGGCACCACTATTAACAACCTACTATTTGATCAAAATAAGAAAACAAAATCTCTTATTTTATGAGCTAGACCCACGGTTTCAATAATCATAGATTTAGTCCTAGTAGTCACCGTAGGGGTGAGTCTAGTAGAATTCGACCTATAGTTATCTATCTTTCGAAATCTAACCTTGTCAAAATAACTAATGAACACCTTCCGTAGGGGGACGAATCAAAGCGCCTCGAGGACCCATTAAGCTATTGACTATGTTAAACCAACGGTGGAGATCGAATAAAATTCTTAAAATAAGCTCATTATAAAATTTAAAATAGTATTTTTATTATTTATTTTTAGAAAACTAATGACTATGGTTTTTCCAAAAAATTTAATAGATTAAAATTTTTAAACCAAAGTCCTATTGTTGACGCGGTTCTTTGACAACAGATAATTATACGAATAAACGGGATGGATTAGTGCTAGATGATGAACCGTAATATGTAAATATTTATATTCCAAACTGGTGAAAATAGTATAGGGGGAAGGTTATAACTCCTTTCCTTTTAGGTGGTTCGAATCTTAAAATCTCTCTAGTCCACCAGTCAATATTATTGATATGTCTCTCGTATTCCTTACAGGATGTTTCTTTACAAACTAGAAGCCAACCCCTTCCAACGCCCAGGGTCTCCATATTTACACGGAGAGGACACCTGGGTGTTGTTAAAGGGGGTCATCCCGTGACCTTCTTACCCATCATGTCACTTCTGTGACCTTTATGATTAATTCCTAAAACCTGACAATGAAGTGTTGTCTAATCAATAGGTAAGGGGGATAATGGGCCGCATGGCCCAAACTAGTTGTGGGGTGCCTAAACACGCACGTTTATGCTGCGTGTCCGAGAATTCAGGAATGGAGTAGACACGTGATGTCTGTTATGCGCACATTTACATTGCGTGGTTGACTTCATAAATGTTCGGGGGTGTCAGCTCTATGTCGTACCTTGAGCTCGATGTAGATCCAGCTCGTGGTGTCCACACTGCTGACCCGATGCCTTTGAGTATTCTTACTAAACCTTTGACTACCTCGAGCTAAAGAGGTGGAGACTTGTAACAACAGCTCCGGGTAAGTGGCTTCCACGTGGCGGATAGAATTATGTCATTTTCCAGCTCGCTAATAACCCGTGGATGTTTAGGGCGTACACCTATAATTTCGTATTAATTCTAAAGTGTCACATTGAAACAAATTCAATTAATTTGTTGCTAATCAATATTTAGGTTTAACTAATATAAGAACCTATACAATTAAGTCCAACTCAGGTAAATGGGCCTTAACAATTGGGCTTGTATGGAGGAGGGCTGGGTCCAGTATGTCGTTCCCACTACAAATGCCCCCTATATTCCATACAAGGTCCAAAAGACATGAATTTAAACCTTCGTTTTATTAATTGTTATTCATTTATTATGTCCACTATAGTCATGCAAAGCAAATGGGCCTTCACAAGTGGAATCACCCACAAGAGAGGAATTTAAACTTTACATTTTCTAATGGGCCCAAATAAAACCTATCATTTTATGAATATTTTATTTAGCAAAATCCATATATTTAACAAACATATGAGTCACTAAATGAATCTAAGCTTAATTACAAAAATACCACATATAGTGCAAACAGACATGTTATAATTGGATGGGCTTAATCATGTTACTATATGAGTAATTCTATGAATTTATGCAAAAATATCACAATTTATTTCATTTTCAAAAGTACCATAATTAATTATCTAGAATTTATCAAAAAAATTCAAATTAATTAAATTTTTACAAAAATAAGTCAATTTAAATTAAATTTATCAACAATTAACAATAGCTAATTTAAATTTCATTTACCAACAATCAACTTTGTTTAGGTTAATTTGAAAAAAATATATATATTAATTTAATTTAAATATGATTTATTAACAATTAACCAAAGTTAATTTAAATCTCATTTATTAAAAAAATATTTTATTAATTGGCTGGAAAAAAATGATATTTTTCAAAATTTAACCAATTTTAAAATCAATATCTTAACTGTTTTTAACAAATACCTTGTGTTGTTACAACTATAGTTAATATTTTAACCATTAAAAAAATATTAATAGTTATAACAATCCTAAAATATCTCAAAACAATTAATCAAATTCAAATATCCATAAAAAAAATCTAACTAACAATATTAAAATTTCAAATAATTCAAATATTAAAAACTATAGAATAAAAAGATATTTATATTTTCAAATAAAGATTTAATAAAAAAATCAAGAATTTAAATGAAAATATCTTAAATATCTAATATCTTAATTCTAATAATATATTAAAAGATTTAAAATTAAGTTGTTAGTCTATTTTTAAATTTGAATTTGAATCTTTGTAGAAAATATAATTATTTGAATCTCAACTAACAAAAATATCTTATTTTTTAAAAAAAAATTTTAAATACAAAAATAAATATGATATTTTTTGCTTTGATTATAAATAATTTATTTCCACAATTTTTAATTTTCTTTAATTTTAAAAAAAATTAAAAAATATTTTTTTTGGGTTGGGCGTGTGCGCGCTAGTGAGTGCGCGCGCATGGGCAGCCAGGCCCAAAAAAAAAAATTTGAGCAATTTTTCAAACAAAAACTATTTTCTAATTAATTTTTAACATATTTTACACAAAATAAAATATATATAAAAATTAATAGCACAGGAAACACAACAAAATAACCTAAAAATTGTTAATAATCACATAAAATCAATATGCTTCATAAAAATATGAAAACCATGCAATTATTCAAACATATCAAATAATCCAATTTTAAACATGTTCATGCATTAAAATAAAGATTACCAAAGGCTCTCGGGCCAGTTGTTGGGAAAACTTATACATGATCTTTATTTATTTTAATGTAAATCTAATATTAAACAAATTAATATGAGATAACCTAGAACATGTTTCTAAAATTGAATTCAAAGAGAAACAATGATAAGAATACTTACAGTATGTGCAGTGGAATGAAAAAGTCCTTCCTTCAGTTTCTCTAACCCTTGAATCATTTCTGTCGCAGAGCATTATCAAGAAACTGAACCGTTCTTCTATAATCTTCACAGTCTTCCAAAGAATCCTTAGAATCACCTAGACTAGAGTAGGCAACTCTCAACACAAGAGATAGATACAGAGAGAAAAAGATAAAATAATTAAGAGGCTTAGGAAATGACTTGTGTTTAGAGAGAATCTAAAACCTATCAGAAAATTTGACTTATGACTTTATGAACTTATGTTTCTGACTTCTCTCTAAGCACTCCTTTTATAGATTCAATTAGGCCATTTAATTTAATTAAAAAATCAATAAAATAATAGGCAATTTAAAGCCCTAGGTCGAAATTATCATGAGCTTTAGGCTCGTGAAATTTCTCATTTGATTATAAGCCCATTGGATTTAAAATCAAGGCTTGTATTATTTTCTATTGATTTAATTAATTAAATAATTATTTAAATCTTTTATCAAATTAATTATTTATAATTTGAACATTGATTTAAACTTATTTATTAATTTAGATACCAATTTATTTTAATTAATAAATCTGCCCTAATTTTTCTTTTCTTCTAAAAAATACATAATTCTGTGAAACTATCAAAAATTGACCTAGTCAACTTTGATAATTCTAATTGATAATTAAATCAATTAATTGAGACTATCTAAATGATTTTATCCAAGGTACAATGGGGACCATGGGCCTATTAAATCAAGCTCCAATAAGATATCATAAATCTAACAAATAAATTTATTAAGTTATTAATTCCTCGTGACTCCATTATAGACTCGAAATTGCACTCTTGAATTCATAGAATGCTCTATAAAAAAAATATAGACACGCTATTAATTATGCATTGTTACAACCATAATTGTCACTCAATCCTCTATAGACGGTCTACAATGAGATAGGACTAAAATACAGTTTTATCTCTCATTGTATTTTATCCTTAAAACACTTAGTTCCTTGTAAATGATATATCAATAAACTAATTTAATTACTAAAATGAGATCTCTATCATTTAACACCTTAAACCAAACTAAAAGGAAACCATCATTTCACTTCTTCTTAAGAAACTATAGATGTTCATATCTATGATTAACACTCCCACTCAATTATACTACCAAGTTCCCAAGATGTAAGTATGGGCTAGTCCGTAGGGTAAGCTGGTAACAAACAAGTCAAAGAACTCAAATAATACAATCAGTTAGAATACTAACCACTCAGAATTGAGATTGAATTAACCTATGGTCAACTATATGATATGACTAGAATAGATAATAACAGTATGTTTACTTATCCTATCAACTGTCAATATCGGTCCTGTCCGATGTAACAAATGCATCTGATCTCATCTACTTTGCTAATATTCTGGAAAGAACATAACACTACATTGTGTAAGTAGATCATATCGTAGATTGGCAAGTCAATGTAAATCCTGTGCACTGAATAATCTTAGGACTAACTTATTTTGAACATATATTCATATTTATATTCCACTGTGATTACGTCACTATAAATAAGATTAGTTAAATGCTCGGGATTTAATAGAATTTTATATTAAACAAATAATCATGTAAATAAAACTTATGAGCAAAGTGATTGACCAAGTCAAAAAATGATTCAATTCTTTTATTGATAATAAATGAAATTACCAAGAATTTGAGTTTTAATTAGGGCATAAAACCCAAAAAAAAAAATTAATCAACAAGACATGATTTTGTCCAATTTTTACAAAGCATTACTTTACAATGATTATCTTGCTAACTAGTGATTTACTTCACGGATTTTCGGTAGTGTATGAAACCTTTGTAGATTTTGGCAAACCTGAGTACCCCCGAGCAGTTTATTACGAACAACTCTAGTCAATTAGCAAGTGACCAAGAGGATAAGCCAATAGTTATGATTCCTGCTCAGTCACTTGGGGGGAACCATAGTCATACATGGACAAGCAGAGGAAAAATTGGGTAATTAAAAGGACTTAGAAACATTAATCTTTATTAATGTTAAAGTGCTTGCAAGTTGCTCGGTATATACCAGACAACAAAAAGAGCCATAAAATAATTTTTGTAGATAGGATTGAACAATTTTTATTTACAACTCGTTCGAAAAAAATGAATAGCTCCAGTTAACTCATTTTTTCGATAACTCATCTAACACCCAAAGAATGATATTGTGAAGATTTTTTAGAGCTAAATAAAGTGTAAGAAATGTGTCTAGTGCCCAAAAATAATGGATAGAGAGAGTTTTATAGTGGTTTAGCCCCAGAAAGATGGCCTACATCCACTTAGTCACTGTCATTGATCTTGCAAGCCATGGGTCACATTAGTATTTAGCTTTCAACTAATTGACTCCATTGAAGATGGAGAGAACCCTCTCTGTGAAAAGTTGCCGCCCCCCCTTTTCCTCTCCCCTCTTCTCTTATTTATATTGAAGAGCTGGGGTTACATTTTACTGTGGGTTTAAGTTATCAGGCTTGGCCCAAGAATTATACAAAGTTACAATTGAGTAGGCTCTTGGCATGATCTGAGCTGATGGGTAGTGATACTCCAAAAATGGTATAACAATTTCCCCCCAAGTCAGTCTTCAAGTTTGCATAAGGCTGACTTATCGTGTGAACTTTATTCAGGTTTCTCTTCATGAGGACAAGACCTTTAGGCCTTGGATGTATCATTATTTGACTCCGTCGATATTTTAATAGTGATTCTGGTGTGCATAGCCTCAAGAGTTATCTTGTAAGCCCTTCGAGATGCTTCAAACCTAAGCATGGAAACTAGTGACAATAAAAAGAACCGAGCTGCTTGCAGACCTTAGCCAATTCATATGCTTGAAAATCCAAGTGACTCAAGGAGAAAAATTCATCTTGTGTGGTTCCTAGGACCTCCAAGAACCAAATAAAAAGAATGGTCAAGGTTCTGAGGACCTCTAGGAACCAAGCAAGAAGAATGATCCAGGTTCCGAGGACCTCAAGGAACCGAGCAAGATGATTGCTCAAAGGTTCCAAGGTTCTCCAGGAACCAAGCAAGATGAATGCTCCAGACTTTGAGGGCCTCTATGAACCAAATAAGAAGAATGCTCAAGGTTTTGAGGACCTCAAGGAACCAAGCAAAATGAGTGCTCAAAGGTTCCAAGGTTCTATACGAACTAAGCAAGATGAGTGCTCTAGGTTCCAAGGTTCTCCAGGAACCGAGCAAGATGAATGCTCAAAGGTTTTGAGGACCTCTAAAAACCAAGCAAAAAGAATGCTCAAGGTTCCGAGGACCTCAAGGAATCGAGCAAGATGAATGCTCAAAGGTTCCGAGGTTCTTCAAGAACCGAGCAAGATCAATGCTCCAGGTTCCGAGGGCCTCTAAGAACCGAGCAAGAAGAATGCTCAAGGTTCTGAGGACCTCAAAGAACCGAGCAAGATGAATTCTCAAAGGTTCTGAGGTTCTCTACAACTGAGCAGGATGAATGCTCCAGGTTCTGAGGTTCTCCAGGAACCAAGAAAGATGAATGCTCAAAGGTTCTGAGGACCTCTAGGAACCAAGAAAAATTAATGCTCAAGATTTCGAGGACCTCAAGGAACCGAGAAAAGATGAATGCTCATAGGTTTTGAGGTTCTTAACGAATCGAGCAAGATGAATGCTCCAGGTTCCGGGGTTCTCCAAGAACCAAGCAAGATGAATGCTCAAAGGTTCCAAGGATCTCTAGGAACCAAGAAAAATGAGTGCTCAAGGTTCTAAGGACCTCCAGGAACCAAGCAAGAAGAGTGCTCCAAGTTCTGAGGACCTCTAGGAACGAAGCAAAATGAATGTTCTAGGTTTTGAGGTTCTGTAGGAACCAAGCAAGGTGAATGCTCCAGGTTCTGAGGACCTCTAGGAACCAAGAAAAATGAATGCTCAAGGTTTTGAGGACCTTTAGGAACCGAGCAAGAAGAATGCTCCAGGTTCCGAAGACCTCTAGGAACCAAGCAAAATGAATGCTCTAGATTCCAAGGTTCTCTAGGAACCGAGTAAGATGAATGCTCTAGGTTACAAGGACCTCTAAGAACAAAGAAAGAAGACTGCTCAATGTTCTAAGGATCTCAAGGAACCGAGCAAGAGGAATGCTCAAAGGTTCTGAGGTTCTCCAAGGTCGAGTTGTCCGAGGTCCTCCAAGCTAAGGTCCTTCAGGCTAGAAGTCCACCGAGCGAGAGGTCCTCTGGGCGAGAGGTCCTTCAGGCAAGAAGTCCTTCTGGCAAGACGTCCTCCGGGCGAGAGGTCCTCCGGGCGAAAAGTCCTCCAGGCGAGGGGCCCTTCAGGCGAGAGGTCTAGGAACCAAGCAGGTGAATGCTCCAGGTTCTGAGGACCTCTAGGAACCAAGCAAAATGAATGCTCAAGGTTTTGAGGTCCTCCGGGCGAGAGGTCCTTCAGGCAAGAAGTCCTTCGGGCAAGAGGTCCTCCGGGAGAGAGGTCCTCCGGGCAAGAAGTCCTCCAGGCGAGGGGCCCTTCAGGCGAGAGGTCCTCTGGACGAGAGGGCCTCTAGGCGAGAGGCCCTCCGGGTAAGAAGTCCTTTGGGTGAGAGGTCCTCTAGGCGAGGGGTCGTCCAGGCGAGAAGTCCTCTGGGTGAGAGGTCCTTTGGGGTCGAGGTCCTCCAGGTGAGAGGTCCTCCGACCGAGAAGTCCTCCGGGTGAGAGGTCCTCTAGGCGAGAGGTCCTCCAAGGGAGAGGTCCTCCAAACGAGAGGTCCTCCTGGTGAGAGGACCTTTAGGAACCTAGAAGAAGGAATGCTCCAAAGTAACTCCTCCCTTCAGGCACTCCCAAGCGACCCGAGACATGTGGATCTGCCAGCTACTATTCATATATGTCTGAAATATTGATGAACAGAGATGATTTGGGGCAGCCTATTGTTGGGTGCATTTCAATGACATCAACATCTTTTTCCTTGTGATCAGCTCTCAGTGAAAGCACCAAAATTTTGACTCATTTTTTTGTTAACTCATCTAACACCCAAAAAATAATATTGAGAAGATTTTTTAGAGCTAAATAAAGTATAAGAAATGTGTCTAGTGCTCTGAAATAATGGATAGAGAGAGTTTTATAGTAGTTCAGTCCCAAAAATATGGCCTGCATCCATTTAGTCACTGTCATTGATCTTGCAAGCCATGGATCACATTTGTATTTAGCTTTTAGCTATTTGACTCCATTGAAGATGGTAAGAACTCTCTCTGTGGAAAGTTGTCACCCCCTTTTCCTATCCCCTCTCCTCTTAATTATATTGAAGAGCTAGGGTTACATTTAAGTGTGGGATTAAGTTATTGGGCTTGGCCCAAGAATTATACAAAGTTACAATTGACTAGGCTTTAGGCATGATCTGAGCTGATGGGTAGTGATACTCCAAAAATGGGTATAACAGCTCTGATTAACAGAGTCGCACAACTCTAAAAAGAAGTATACGCCGAGTAGTAGTAATGAATAAAGTACGAGGAAAAATATACTCAAATAAGAGGCATCTTATAGACATGTTTCAAGTACTCGAGATTAAAAGCTGCTTGACTCAGCTATGTTTTTTCAAAAAAAAATAAAATAATTGCAGGAGAATAAAAAATGCTTGGCTCAACCAATTTGTTAAGGCCTAAAGGAAGGAAGTTTAAGAATATGAAGCATTAAAAGAAAAAAATAGATAAAGTTTGTTAAGAGCCCTGGATTTATTGGTCAGGCTCAACGACATGGGTTTCGGTTGGGAGACTGCTAGATTGGTCGGTGGGGGCAGGAGCCTTAGTTGATGCACTCAGATGGGAGGGCAATGCTTCCTCTTCAGGGGTCGTGATAATTAACTTTGTGAGTTGCACGATAGACCCTGGCTTGAATGCTGGAGGCTGCTCTGTAAGGACAACCGGGGCCTCGTTCTTCTCCCACTCTACACAGTAGAGAATGAGCTCATCATAGGCCTCTCCCAAATAGCTAAAGTCTGATGCCTTGTTGCAAACCCAAAAATCGTAGAAGGTGCTCATATCTAAGTCCTCCAAAGCTTTAGCATCAGCAACCCTATCAACTTTTTCTTTCTCAAGGGCGTTTGCCAGCTTCTCCTTCTCCTCCAGGGTGGCCCTCCCATCAACATCATTCTTCTCCTTTAGCTCCTTAATCCTCCTCTCCAACCAGTTAACGTCAAGGTTCCTCTACTCGACAGCAGTCTTGAGCCCCTCATTTTCCTTGGTAACCTGCTCGGATACCTGTTGAAGATTTCAGACTTGCTCAGTCAAGTGGGTAACTTGGGATTTTTTGTCCTCAGACTCTTTTACCCCTTGGCACGGTGGTGAGCATAGCTGAGAGTCAACATTACCTGCACATAAAATGAAGGAATTTAGAACAAGTAACAGAGAAGAAAAGTTGGTTGAAGACCGAGGAGGTCAATTACTTACCGTGGCAACATCCTGTAGGCCAGTACTAGTAATGTACTCCAAGAATTTGGTACCTAAGGTATCCATAAATTTAGCTTGAGAGGAGGACACCCTTTTGATATGCCCTTGATGGATGGCCATGGCTGTTTTCAAGGGCTCGTGGACCTCCTCGGTATGGTCTTCAACAACGCATTCTTGGGCTCTGCTTGGGGCAGTGGGCCTTTGTGCAGTGGTTTTATGGATGACCTCCTCGTCATGGAGTCTTTTGCTCTTGCCAGATTTGTGCGACAAAGTCTGTGCCTTTTTCCTAGAAGGAGTCTTTTCACGAGTCTTCTCAACCTGCTTGGTAGCTTCAGCATGTGAGTCAATTTTCTGACACTTGGCTGAGGAAGCCTTGCGGCTTGGACCGCTGATGTGTTTTTATACGAATTTCTTAAAAAATACAGATGATATATCTATAGAATAAAAGCAAAGGATTGGTAAAGGTGCCGACCAGGGTCAGAACAAGAAAAAAATCATAATTAAGCAAAAGTAAAAAAAAAGTTATGAAAAGAGAGTAAGATCACCCTCTTTAACTCCCCCTAAGCAGCCAGCTGCCCCTGGCGAAAGATCCCCATCATTGTCTAATGAGTCTGAATCTAGGTGCTCTACTTCAACTTCCTTCCCCTTTCCAGGTTGGGACAGTGACAATTTTGGGAGCGTTGTGCTCGACAGGCTCCTTAATGGTGACTTTGGCCGAACTCCTTGTTCGGTGGGCTATGCAGGGTCTAGTCGGGGGGATAGACGGTTTGGTTTGCTTTTTACTAGGTTTTGGACTGGGCGACCTAGTCATGGGCGAGTGCTTCCTAGGTGACTGCCTGGTGGAGGTAGCACTCTAGGCTTGTGCCTTGAGACTGAGATAAAGCCCAGCGTTGGTCAATTTCTCTGCGGTGGTCAGAGCCACTAAGTCTTTAAGGTCAGAGTTCATAGCGGCCAGCTTGGCCATCTCCCGGGTAGGGGCCAGACAACTAAATGGGCCATTGCGCTGGAAGGACAAATGGGTGGCCGCAATGTTTTCAGTAAAAAATACTGGCTGGCATACTCCCCAACTTTAGAGATGCCTTCAGTATTGGCTAGGTATATATTAGAATCTTTATGGCTAAACCACGAGCGGCCTTGCTAGGGACTGAATTTGAGGTTAAAAAAAGGTAGTTGATTTCATGGGCGGATGGTACTGGCCAGCTTAAGGATTTATACCACACGTAAAGGGCAGAAAGAAACCTAATGCCTTTGGGACTGATCTGAGCAAGGCAGATCCCAAAATAATCTGCCACACTCCGAAAGTATGGTTTAAGAGGAAGAGTAGCCCCACCAGTCATATGGAACCTACTGCCGCGGGGTTATCGGCAGTCTGCGAGGTAGTGGGTTTGATGATGGACACATCCTTGAGCTTAAAATGCTTTTTCACATTTAGGATTTGCTTATCCGAAATGGTACTTGCTGGGACGACATATAAAGAGCCTTCCTCCTTCTCAGGTGAAGGGTTAAGGAACGCCTTAGTATAGATCTCTAAAGAGTACTAGGTTTTTCTTGCCCCGAACTATTGGTCTCCTATTTGGGAGATGGAGCCTCCTAGGTGTCCCCGGCGGTAGCATGCCGTGCTACATGAGGATCCTCCCCATCAGCGCCCCTAGTCATCTGCTTGATACGGGCCATTTTTCGAAGAATATCTCACTGGTGGAATCCGATGTTCACCTCCCCCGAATAGTTTGCACACACAATATAAAGGGGAATGATGAGGCGAGAGCACCGAATAATACTGGTCTATATTGATGTCGTAGACTATATCGACTAGCCCAGAATAAACATGGTACAGTGTACTGAACATTTCTCAAAAATTTCTCAAGAGATATTCTTGGTATTTTTCAAGAACACTGAAAGTAAATAAAAAAAATGGGACATTAAAACTCAGTTTTTTACGAAATCAGAGGTTAAACAGGTTACCCATGTCAAGAAGCTACTCAAAACAATCATCTACTTATAGATTCAAGCAACATGCATTCAAGAAACCTAGGGATTTATCAAGAATATTACCCATCCCACAACAAAAAATGCAGAGAAAAAGAGATGCATTTTTGCACGAGTTACAGAAAAAACAAAAGAAAAAATAGAGGACTTACTGGTAGCAAGCAGGTGGAACGAGCACGGTGCAAAAAACTTTGATAGAGCATGACTGGGCACTGGTCGATGTGGGAGTTTGAAGTTTGAAGAGCTCTGAGTATTTGTAGTGTTTGAAAAAGAAAGATATTAAAGTGGTAGAAGGGAAGGAGAAAGCTATTTATAAGCCATGCGCAACACCTTCTCTCCTCTCACAGCATTGATGAGTCGTCTCTTCAATTGCTGTAGGCATGCCTCCCCAGACACGTCAACACGTCTCTCCAATCACCTCGCCTCAACCGATAAACACGTCACCCACTATTCGGTAAATGCACGATACAATTATTGCGAGACAATCATGACACTTTATAGTTTCAAAAAGAGGCGAGAAAAAATGAAAAGTCATTTCTTGGAAACTTGAAAAAATACAAAGGATATTAACTATACCAGATGCTATGCCACGTAACAATGAGCATATACCCCTGACAAGGCTGGACGATATGGTCCCCAGAAGAAAGTTTCCATTATGCTTAGCACCATTGAAAACTTGGGGGGCAAATGTTATCCAAAAAAATTGGCATATGTGATGTGGCATTATGCTTTAGACACATGGCGTTAGGCCAAGCATGATAGTCGACGTATACTCACATAATATATAATAGTTACTGCTCAGCAGGACCACCAGAAAACTTGCTGGTCGGTATGACAGGCAGGCTAGTTGAAATATACTTGACAAATGAATAATAGTCACTGCTTGGTACGCTTGCCAGGAGAGCAGCTAGTCGGTATGACGAACAGACATACCTACTCGGATGAAAGCAGTTACACTCACCGTTAGCACTCCACAAGAATCTCCCTACCACCCTCAAAAAGCGCCTAACAGTCCTGGAGACTCGATCAAGCTTCCAACAAGTAGGACCGTAACCACTTGCGAGAATGTAGGGATATTTCCCCATCAATTATTCTCAGGCGCAACCCTTGGGGCGAAAGGAACAGTATAAATATAAACTCTTCACCACAGTGGAAGGCACACACAAAAATAGCCTACCGACTAGCACTAGAAACATACCGAGCAGCCTAGCTTGGTACTTAGCAGTGATTCTGCCATTCTGTATTGTCTTTTACAACTAGAATTCTACCGGTATTCATTGGTTATCTTGTGTAAACCCTTAAGATCAATACAAATCTAAGAGGAAGTAGGTCATTACCATTTCTTGGGACCGAACCTCTATAATATAATTATGGTGTTCTCTATTATTTACTGCTCATTATTACTACGTTCTTGGTTTATTTATAATTCATTGATTGTCTAATTGAAAGCTCTCGAATTAATTAATTTTACTCCGCGTCAGTTGGCTAAAAAAACCAGTCAACATTATATATATATATTCGGGGCAAAGATTTTTCAATGGTTATTACCCATAGATAGTTGCCGTAAATCACTCAAAAAAAATTTTATGACGAATAATTAAAATGATGATTAAAACAAATAAATAAAATATATAAAATCAATAATTTCAAACTTTTTAGATTAATTAGGCAATAAATATTAGTTTGAAAGATAATGACCACATTAATTTTAATTAACGATTATAAATATGGATCATTGATTTTAATCCAATAATTAATATTAAAGTAATTATCCATGGGTCGTAATCATTAACATTACACTCATATATACATTCTATTTTTTAAATTTCGGGGCCTCCTCAAGCCCAAGGGCCTTGGGCCTATGCTCTACTCGCCCCACCCTTGAGCCGGGTCTGACTGAGTAACTACATAAGAAGTTAGAATAACATTTCTGTTTTATCAAGAATAAGCAAGTTTCTTCTCTAATTATTGATATTTGATTTGAATAATATCATAAATATTGTGTACCTTAAATATGATAGTATGTAATCTAAAAAGTTATCATAGCGTTATTTAAAAAAAATCATAAACAATATTTTAGTTAATTTTTCTTTAATATATTTATGTCATTTTTTATATATAATATTGTTTATTTATTTAAAATTTATAACAATTATATAAACCTAATAAAACTAAACAAAATATGCATTGTACATTGTTTGCACATGATATTTTTAAAAATATGTAAAGCAAAGTTTTGAAAGAATAAAATATCAATAAAAAAATCATGTTTGTCTTTAATTGAAAGTCAACTTTTTAAACATGTAAAATCAATATATTACAGAAAAAAGTAATTTAAAAGTGTTAAGAATTTATTAGGCCTACTATCATTAATGTACTCATAATTATAAGAAATTTGTCTTAACATATATTTTTAATATTAATGTAATTGAGTTATCGAATGGAATTAGTTTAATTTTCTATTTCTTAATAAAGTAATTGTTTACCACTTAAGGCTAGTGTGTTTGGAAGAGGAATGAGATCAAACCATATTTAATAAAAAACAAAAAATAGTTAATTAAGTGTCCAATCATAAATTTTCTCTTCATTAGCAATTCCTCTTATTTCTCTCTAGAAACCCATTTCATTTTTCTAGTCATTGGTTTCCTAGCTTTTTTTAAGTTTGAATTTTATCTTAGTGTCAAGAATGATATTTGTTTTCATTTGTAATCCTTTGAAAGATTTTTCTATGTGTTATTATTAATTGGTATAATATCTCAAAGCTCCCAAATGAAAAGAAAATAAGAATTCTTCCACGTCAAGTCTTACTTGAACATCAATAGGTTTTTAGTTTGATAGTCTATAATTTTTTTTTTCTTTTTAAGAGATTTTGATCTTATTCACAGCTTGTATGCTCGCTATGTTGGTGCGACACATCGCTTGATACTCAAATTTCAAGCTTTTCAAAAGTAATTATAAAATAACATAATTTGATTTCTTCCCTCACTACCAAACAGTCATATTGAAAACAAACTTTCTTTTCTATCTTAAAAATTTTCATTTTCTCTTATTTTTTCCGTCATCCAAATTTGAGGGTCACTAACATTAATGTAGTTCTATTTCATATATGTGTGAAATTAGTCTAAGTGTTTATTTTGAATATTAATGTAATTAGCACCTTAACGTAGGAGGACCATACACTTAAGAGGAAAATAGGTATAATTTTCCATTTCTTCATAAATAAGTATCAAATCCACGAGTTTATATCAACCCGTAACAACAAAAGTTTCGTATTTCATATATATGAAATTAGTCTTAGTATTTATTTTTAATAGTATATACTACTTTACATCTCTTTGCTTAAATAGGCACTTATAATCTTATGGTTTCATAAATATTAATTGAGACTTTCTTATTTAGGTAAAATACCTCCTTTAACTCAAGTTTTTTCGTCAAAAAAATAAATAAATGTTAGAAAAGTAGTCAAATTTAGGCAATTCTATATTGGTCACTCTATTTTTCCCAAATATGTTATTGAATATCGTGTTTTGCTAAATGATTTTTCAGATATTATATTTTGTAAAACATATCAAAATAGTACATCGAGTCTAATTTTAGTCAAATTATTTTTTAATATGACTAAAATACCGTCATATATTTTAATTAATAAATTAGTTAAATAATTAAAAAAAATTGTAAAATAAAAAAAGTTAATTTAAAAATAAAAAGATGATTAAAAAAACAATTTCAAGTAATGAAAAACTAACATAAACATAAACATGTCTTTTCAAGCAAAAAAAAAATGAAACAAACCCAAAAATATTGATTTATTAATCTTCTTCTTTAAGAGCTTTTCATCATCATCACAACCAAGTTCCTATTGCCAAATCATTGTCGGACCCAAGCCCACACGTCAACATCGTCCTAAAGGTCCTTCATCTTCTTCAAACATACACATTATGCCTAGATTTCAGATGTGAAATTACCAAAATAAGTATAAACATTCAAAATCCAGATCTATATGACGAAAATGTTAATCTTCAAATGTTGATAATCATGTGAAATATAAACTTTAAAACCAATGAGGTTCACTAAACAATTTCATAATAAATAAAATATCTGAAATTGAATAAGAGCTTTACTCCATCCTCACGTGTGCCCCATCATCCTAAAGAACAAACACCGCTGTCCTTAAAGCCATGATCAACCATTTTTGAAAACACAAACAAGCTCTAACGTTGGCCTTCCCCATATCCATTGTCACAATCGTCGGTTTGGGTTGTTGTTGCTGGAGGAGAAGAGAGGGTTGCTTCCTCAAGCTCTATCTCCTTTTGTGGCTCTCCGAGAAGCACAAAAGGTTTGAGTTGTCGTTGCTAGAGTAGAAGAGAGGGTAAAGGCATTGGGAGAAAAGAGAGGGAAATTAGGGTTTATCTTTTTGTTGTAATTCTATTTAGTTTTTTTTAATTATGTTTTATGTAATATTTTAGTTTAATTAAGTTTAGGATAAAAATTAAAATTTTATTTAAAATTAAGTATGTAATAAAGCTCGATGGTATTTTAGTCATATTGAAAAATTATTTGACCAAAATCAAGCTCAGTATATTATTTTGTTCCATTTTGTAAAACATGGGGTTTGAATTGTCATTTAACAAAATACAGGGTACAATAACATATTTAGAAAAAACACAAGGCAAAACTAGTATTTTCCTTTTATATTTATAATATTCTTAATTTAGTAATACTAAATTAAAGATTGATTTATATTATTTGTTATTTATAGGATAACTAAATATTTTATGGTTGATACATATTGGAAAAATCTATAAATTAAGGTATTGTCCTATCTCCAAAATTATTCCATATTCATCCAATTTTTGGTGGATAACTTTATTTTCATTTTTATGTGTTCTCTCATTTTTTGTAGAGATTTATATTTTCTTCTGAGTTAGTAAAATATTTTCTTCATCATTTCTAATTTCAACTTTAAATTACAAACATCCAAATTCTTTAATAGTGGTATCAGAGCTATAGGTTTTGAGTTATTATTCACAATGAATAGGGAAACTAGTTCAAGTTAAGAAGCATATTCAAGTAAACTAAATGACAACAAAGTTAGAAATTGAAATATTCAATGGGAACAATTTCTCATTGTGGAAAAAGAAGATGAAGGTAATTACAAGGAAAGATAATTATTTGGCAGCAATGCAATTGAAGAAATGCCAAAATAGAAAACCGACGATGCAAAGTGGAGTGAGATGGATGGCAATGCAATTGCTAATCTATATCTTACATTGGTTGGTGATGTATTATCAAGTATAGTCGAGATGAAAATGATAAAAGAGATATGAGATAGTTTGACAAAATTGTATGAGGCCAATTCACTACACAACCAAATCTTCTTGAAGATGAGACTTTACACCCATTGTATGGTGGAGTAAACTTTGATCACCAACACTTTATTTTTACAACTCACAACACTGGGGCATAATATAGAGATGAGTGAACATGTGAAAATTCTACTTCAAAGTCTGTTGGGATATGTGCTCTTAAAGCGTATTTCTGTAAAACAATTATTGAATATTTAATAAAGATAAAATTTCACTCATGTGTATTTATTTTACATATTCTTTATCTAGAAAGATATAATGTTATTACATGTAATCCAGAATTAAGTAAATATATGTTGATTTATATAAAAGAGGATTTAATTCAACATAATAACATAAAAATTGTCTGTAATCCCTAATATAAAAGTGGGAGCTTTTTTATTAATTAAGATTATGAGTACATTATATCTTTTGTCTTAGACATGACATGTCTATTCGGGTTATTACGTGTAGTTGACATATGGAGATGGGGGTGTCGTATACAATATAATATAGATTGTATTGGACTAGAGACAATGAAAGGGATAACTTCTAATAATCTCTGTTAAAATAGAGAAGTTCATCATTCATCACTCGATGGTCGTTTGAGCTTGACCTTATCTTTGTACTCATATATGTACTCATATTTGTAGTTGTTGAGCGTTTTGGTCAATGACACTGAGTCAATTTGAACGACAGTTAATAATTTAAAGAGTTAACATCAAATAAAATGACACAAAAAAATTATAGTGGTTCGACCCCAAAAGTTGGTAATGACCTACGTCCACTTGCACTTTTATTAATCAAGAAAGTCTCAGACTCAAGATCAAAAAGAACAAGGTTCAATTGAGTTTCCTAAGCTTGAGAGAAAATATAATCGATAGGGATTTTGTATGTAAAGTATGCTTCATAAAATAATGACTATGAGCGGTCTTTATTTATAGTCTCTTAATGGGCTATGGCCTTACAAAATGATATAGGTCCTACACGTGTACTGCGGGTTTGTTACAACTGATTACCTATTCAAAATAATACAAAAAATACATTCAAATATCAGTTACATAAATATCTAGTGAAATCTGGATCATTCTGGTTGAATGATTTGTCCATCGAAAAGGTCTCCCTTTGAGAAGCTTCAAAAGGTGGTTGTGCCTTCAACTAGTGCCGTTCAATTCCACTACAAGAAAATAAGGGTTTTACCCACACATAGTGTAACGTCCCAAATTTGCTAATAGAGCTTAGTGTCTTGATTAGCGTGCCAAGAAGGCATAATTTGATTTATATTAGTTTAATTTTCTATTTCTCAATAAATAATTGCTTACCACTTGAGGCTAGTGTGTTTGGAAGGGGAAGGAGATCAAATACCTATTGTAATAGATAAAAAAACAAAAATAGTTAATTAAGTGTCCAATCATAAATATTCTTTTCTATAGCGATTCCTCTTATTTTCTCTCTAGAATCCTATTTCATTTTTCTAGCCATTGGTTTCCTAGCTTTTTTTTTTTAAGTTTGAATTTTATCTTAGTGTCAAGAATAGTATTTTGTTCATTTGTAATCTCTTGAAAGATTTTTTTATTTGTTATTATTTATTGGTATATAATATGTCAAAGCTCCCATATGAAAAGAAAATAATAATTCTTCCACATCATGTCTTACTTGAACATTAATAGGTTTCTAGTTTGATAGTCTATAATGTTTATTTTCTTTTTAAGAGATTTTGATCTTATTCACACCTCGTATGCTTGATATGTTCGTGCGAAGCGTTGCTTGATACTCAAATTTCAAGCTTTTTGACAGATTGGGTGGCAATATGTCGCGACCAATGAGGTGATACGTTGGCTGGAGCTGTTTTTTTTCTTTTAGTTTTATTCCTTATTCAACGTCACTTAGTAAAACATCCATAACACTTTCATCCAAGCTTCAAATGCAATGATTTAATGTAATTAGTACCCATAACTTAGGGTCATGCTATGTGTATATATTATATATACACTCAACTATTCAAATTTATTAAAGTAGGATCCCACAAATTTATTGTGTGGTTAAAAATAAATATCATATTATGTATTTTGAGTATGTAAATGAATGTGTGTGAATGTTTATTCATAAGTATTTTTAACTTTGGTGCTCTCATATTGTTTAAGCCTACAAATATTAATGCACAGTAGTCATATTTCATATGAGTTCAGTCTAATATTAATGTAAATAGTAGCCCGAAGTATGGTATAATGTTCATACAGAGAAATTTGTATGACTTTCAATTTCTCCATAAATTAAGTTTCAAATCATAAAGTTTTGGCATATTAACCTTAACGTATGGAGAAGATTCGAGCTAGGATGCTCGCCTCATAGAGCAGACAGAAAAGCTACGCTGATCCCAAGCGTAGGAACGTGGAGTTCCAGGTTGGGGACCACATGTTTCTCCGAATTTCACTATTGCGAGGGGTGAGGAGATTTGGAAAGAAGGGCAAGCTAAGCCCTAGGTTCATCAGACCTTTTGAGACCCTAGAAAGGATCGGTCAGGTGGCTTACAGGTTAGCCTTGCCACCATCATTGTCAGGAGTTCATGATGTGTTCCATGTTTCTATGCTCTGAAAGTACGTCCCAGATGCGAAACATGTGTTGAGGTATGAAGACCTAGAATTGTAGACGGATCTAGCCTATGAGGAGCAATCGATCCAGATCTTGGATCGGAAGGACAAAGTACTACGGAATAAGATGATTCCTCTTGTTAAAGTGTTGTGGATGAATAGTAGGGTCGAGGAGGCGACCTAGGAGCTTGAGACAGTGATGCGGGATCAGTATCCCGAGTTGTTCAGGTAAATTTCGAGGACGAAATTCTCATTAGGAGGGGATAGTTGTAACAACTCAAATTTGCTAATGAGGCTTAAGGGCCTTGATTAGTGTGTCGGGAGGGCATAACTGGATTATATGTGATTTAATTATTAAAAGCATGTCATATGATTGTTTGAATATCTGTGGTGCATGACTATGCGTATTAGTATGCATGTAGGCCCTGATTAGGTTATAAGGGCATATTCGTAATTTTAGCCCGTTGAGGGCATAAATGTAAATAATTGTGATACATTGTTGAGACCACATTATTATGTGGATATATTTGTAATCTGTGACTCGAGGCGATCCTAGTAAGCGGTTCAGCGAAAAAGTCACGGCGGGGATTTATACCCGGCTCAGGGCGAGCCTGGGGGTAATTCTGGGAATTTAGAGAATATATTGGAATTTTTTTTTATATTGAGGAACATAACTGGTGATTAGTTAGGTGTCGAGAAGTAAGCGGTAAATATTAGGGACATTCAAGGAATTAGCGGGAACTGGGAACAAATGACCAGAATGCCCTTGGAAGGATTAAGGGCTTAAATTTAATGGGAGGGTATCATGGTCATTTGGCTTTTAAGGGATAAGAGTTAAGTCTGCTTTATGCCTTAGTGGAATGTCTAGAATTTGAAGGAAGTTTGAAGAAAGAAAAGAAAGAAAAAGGAAAAAAGGGAAGAAAAAAAAAAGCAAGGGGTTTTCTCTCCTGCATGGTTTGGGTTTCTCTTCACCAAATCTCTGGAAATTTGGAGCTAAAGTTCAGAGAAGGCTTAGGCTAGGACTCAACACTAGGATCCTTGATTTGTCTTGGGGAATTGGCAGAGGTTACTCATCATTTGAGGTAAGGTCTTGAGGTTGTAATTCAGTTTCTGGTTCTGAGTATAAATGTGGATTTTGAGCTGAGTTTTGGTGGGAATTCTAGGGAATTGAGGCTGAAGCTTTGAGAAGTGAAAGCTAAGGAAGAGTGGAGAATAGCCTAAGGTTGAATCTCACTGCTGAAGGTAAGAAGTTCTGAACTTGGTTACTTGAATTTTGTGGTCTCAGTTGTTTTTCTTGTTGAGCTTTTGGGCTCTAGGTTCAACTATGGTGGTTTCCTTGATTTGGGGTGCATGTGATTGAGTTTTGTGTGGTTAGGACTTATGGGATGAGTTGAGGATGTTGGGAGGCTTGTTTTGAAGTTTGGTTGAGGTTTGATTGAGTTTTGGAAAGGTTTGGCTCGAGGAAATTCATAGAGGAGAAAACTGGGTAGTGTCTGGCTGTGACTAGCATTGTAGCGCTAGCCTTAAGGAGCTACAGTGCTAGGCTTGGGCGTCTGGGAGCCTGATGGCTCTGTTTGTAGCGTTGTAGCGCCCACTTTAGGGCGCTGTAGCGCTACCCTGTTCTCAGAAAAAGGGTTTTTGGGTTATTTCTTAGGGTTTTTTCCCGGGGGCTCGGGGTTTGATTCCACCACCCCGTTTGGTGGAATTAGGGCTTCCCGAGGGCTCGGGATTGGTCCTGAGGCTAGTTTTGGAATTGAGGTTTGGAGTTGGTTTTAACTTGTGACCGTGACTAGGTGTACGCTAGGGCTCAGACGGGATCGTGCTTGAGGATCGAATTGAACAAAGCTAGCGAATCTAAAGGTAAGATAACTGTACCCAGTTATGTGTTCTTGATGGGACTAAGAGCTCCCTATATCTGTATGATGTCATAGATGGTATTATGACATGGGACATGTGATAAATGGCCTAAGGGTGACGTAAATAATACTTGTGCACAGGGCGCGGCTCGGCCACTAGTAGCTGAGGACAGCTTAATATTCACTGAGCTCGGTTTAAGCGGGCCAAAGTCAGTGGGATAAATAGAGGGTGCGGCCTAAGGGCGTTAACCCTGGTTATCGTGTGTGAATTGATTATTAATATGAAGTGATGTACTTGGTATGTTGAATACTTGAATGACATGAGTGTCTGTACTTTTGAGTACTTGCTTATACTGTATGAGTTATCTAGTTGTTTGCTTAATGATTATGCTATGTTATGGTGTTTTCTTGCTGGGCCTTGGCTCACGGGTGCTACGTGGTGCAGGTAAAGGCAAGAGAAAGTTGGACCAGTCCTGAGATGGAGAGTTTCGAGGCTGAATGTACATAGTGAGCTGATCAGCCGCCACGACCGAGGAGTGATACAGGACAAGAAAAGCTTAATTGTCTGTTTTGCCTTAGAATGGCTAATAGCTGTATTTTTATCCTAAAAATTTGTAGACTGTCTTTTAACTTTACTACTTTTGGGATCTCATGTAAATAAAATGTTTGTTTATAAGAAGTGAAGCTTTTGATACCAAAATCTTTTAACCCTAGTTCAACTATAGTTTCAGTAACACGTTTCAAATTAAATGACTTGATTAGCAAGTCTTGCACCTTTAAAAACACACAGTGTAACAGTCTTGGCTATCCAGGGCGTTACATTAATTCTACTTCATATGTATGAAATTAGTCTAAGTGTTTATTTTGAATATTAATGCAATTAGCACCTTAGCGTAGGAGGACCATACACTTAAGAGGAAAATAGGTTTGATTTCCATTTCTTCATAAATTAGTATCAAATCCAAGAGTTTAGACCAACCATGTAACATCAAAGGTTTCGTATTTCATATATGTGAAATTAGTCTTAGTATTTATTTTTAATAGAGTATATACTACTTTACATCTCTTTGCTTAAATAGGCACTTACATTCTTATGGTTTGGTAAATATCAATTGAATCTTTTGTATTTTACCAAAGAGCATAAAATACCTCCTTTAACTTAAGCTTTTTGGTAAATAATTATTTTTTTAGAAAAGAAGTCATATTTAGGTAATTCTATATTGGCCTCTGTGTTTTTCCCAAATACATGATTGGACCTCGTATTTTGTTAAATGATATTTCAGACACTATGTTTTGTAAGACATATTAAAATAGTACATCGAGTCTAATTTTAGTCAAATCATTTTTTTAATATGACCAAAATAACCTCATATATTTTAATTAATAAATTAGTTAAATAATTAAAAAGAAATTGTAAAATAAAAGTAAATTAAATTAATATTAAAATAACAGATAATAAAAAAAACTATTTCAAATAATGAAAATCTTGTAGGTTCTCATTTATATAAGTTCATATGCATTTTCCCTATAAACATACATTTAAAACAATATACATAGTAGAAAGCATAAAATCATACAAGCATGTGAATATCATTACAAATATATGTAAATACAATAATAAAACAATTAGATAACTTACAAGATGCGTAGCGGAACAATGACTATATCAATTGGATTCCCTAACCTTTTGTCCTTATAGAATGCTAGATATTGCCAGGAATCCAAACTGCTTTGAAACAAGATCACAGTCTTCCAAGTCTTTCTCTAAAACAACCTAGTGTTTGCGTAGGCAAGTCTCAACACATGACACTACTACAAAAATGGGATTTCCCGACAGTTTTTAACTATCGTTATTGAGCAACGACTACAGTCGACTAATTGTCGTATTTGTCTATGCCAGCGTAGGGGTAGCGACACCGACAGTTAAAAAAATTCGTTGTTGCTGGCAACGCCGACAGTTAAAAAATTTCACTGTTGCTGCCAACGCCGACAGTTATTAGCTGTCATCGTTGCTAGCAACAGCGACAATTTTTAATTGTCATTGAAAATCATACCAGAAATAAATAAAAAAAATTTCTTAAAAAACCTCCACACCATTCAGTAATTCTTAAGCTTCGATAGCATAATAGAAATGCAACAAAAAAAAAAAAAAACAACAAAGGTAGTCCTTAACTTCAGCCACTTATATTAAAAAACAAATTGTGTGTAAACATATAATACTTACTCATGTATCATGAGTAAGAGATAATGAATGTATCCCCTAAAATAAAAGTGTGTACAAGTATAAAAAAAAAATATTACAACTTTACAAAAGATCTCAAAAACACAAGTTCTTGTTTGGCATCACGAACTTAGTGTGCAACATCACTCGCCAACTCCTGCTAAAATTTAACATTCTACATGAAATCAGAACTATATTCCAAAATAACTAATAAGAAATGAGCATGAACTCATTTTCCATAATTTTACAAAAGTGAGACTTTTTTATGTCAAATAATTACAATTACATCTACTGAGTTTTCTCTTTGAACTTTGACAGCCTTTTGGTCTCTTGTAAAATATATGAAGTGAGCCTCACTTGTATTACATTCTACATGAAATCAGAACTATATTCCAAAATAACTAATAAGAAATGAGCATGAACTCATTTTCCATAACTTTACAAAAGTGAGACATTTTTATGTCAAATAATTGCAGTTAGATCTACTGAGTTTTCTCTTTGAACTTTGACAGCCTTTTGGTCTCTTGTAAAATATATGAAGTGAGCCTCACTTGCATTACATTTAAATAATAACTAAGCCCCTAAACATAAGTCAAGGGACCTTTAAACTAATAATTACAAAAAATATATAAATAACAAAATATAAATTAAAGAGATGATCCAAATAAAGGAAATAACAAAATCTCTTATTGATACCATACGCTAGGCATCTAAATTAAGTAAATGACAAGATACTAGGCTTCCCAATGCTTGGATCGTATAACATACTTTAGCAATCAGATAATATATTTGCACACAATCAATGCACGAAATCAACAAGTATTAACAATTGAGTTAGAGATATATAGTAAGAAGAGAGAAAGATACAGTCTATATGTACAAATATAGTCAGTTATACAAAAGAGCAAAACTAAAGACAACATGATTTATTATTGACCTAAGTCCCAAAATGACATATCATATTTCATCTTCAATTTATTCACCTCACCACTAATGGTGTTCCTTTGTATATTGCAATTAGCATAATATATTAGTCATGAACTCATGCATAAGCTGGACACATATCCTTATTATTGAAACAAAGAGAAAGATAAACTCAGAAAAGATATATATATAAAAAAAAAAAAAAGTGTAACAAAGGCATAATTGAACATCGATTGTTATAGGAGTGAATTTTACCTTATCGAATTCCTCTAACCTAATGCATTCTATAGCACTAGTATATATAGATAATTAGTTAGGACATAAAATAGGATTTAGTTACCCATTTTATTTTAATTATTTAATAATTATAATTAATTAAATACTTGTCAAAATTAACTAATTATAATTTTGACCTTTATTTAATTCATTTTATTAATATTAATACAAATTTATCAATATTAAAACAATTGTCCCAATTGGCTATAATACTCTCTTTTTGAGACTTTGCATTAAAAACCTCAAACGTTCTTCTTTTTATTTTCTCACAAAATATCAAAAAATAATTTAACATTATTTATTTTCATTGACCTAGTCAATATGATAATTTTATAATTAATTATTCAAGACTACTAGATTCATTTTGATAAGAGATGACATGTGGACCATGGATCAACGAACTCAAGCTCTAATAAGTTATCGTGATTTTATTTATAACAAATTATCTCACTACCTTATTAATTCATCGTGACTCCACACTAGAGACTCAAAATTACACTCTTGAATTCATAGAATGCCTTTACACCAAGTGTAAATATGCTATCCATTATTATAACCATAACCATCATTCAATCCTCTGTAGATAATCTAGTAATGAGACGACTGAAAATTATCGTTTTATCCCTCATTGGTATTTTATCCTTAACTCCCACAAAGTTCCTTGTAAATGATATTTCCACAAATTTAATTACAAAAATGAGTACTCTATCATTTAACACTTGAACCAAGCTATAAGGAAATCATCGTTTCACTTCTTAAACAGAAGCTATAGATTTCATATCTATGATATATACTCCCACTCAATTATACTACCAAATCTCCAATATATTGTTAGGAAAATATAAATTTGCCTCAATGGAAATAGTAAGAAATTACAACTCTATGCAAAATATTACAATAGACAATGATTGATTAAATAAAGTGTTACAACTCTATAACTGAAGATACAAATAAAATAGAGAAAGAAGAAGAAGAGGATTGAAATAGAAAAAACAACTCTTGAAAAAAAGATACAAATAAACTTGAGGTAGTAAAAGGAAAGATGTAGATGAGATTACAACTCTTAAGCAAAGATACAAGTAAATATAACAAGAAGGATATGAAGAAAAAATAATAGAAGAAAATAAGAAAAAGAACAAAATAATAAGATACTCTCACTCACACAACCAAAGTGAAGAGTGTTGGGGATCACCAACTTGAACAAGGTTTGAAACCTTTGTCCAAAAGCTTATTTCCCCCTAACTCAAGCACTAAGGGATCTCTCTCAGATTTTGGAAATGCTTTCTGGAATTATCAAGCCTCAAAGTGTTTCTAGACAAGTGCTCTAATGGATAGAAAATGTTGTGTCTTACAAGTGAACTATAGGCTCCTATTTATAGAGTTTAGAGACACCCTTTGAATTTCAAATTCCACCAACCCCCATGGTTGTTACCAATGTTTAATTGGATTAATATGAAATTAAAAAAGAGATTTGGGAGTTATTTGGGTTTTTTGAGCCGTTCAACAAAGATTGAAAAAAACTGAAAATTTGGTCAGTTTTGGCCTGTGGCCGCGGCCAGAGACATTAGTGGTCGCAGCCACTAGTCTCTGACCCACAGGCCGCGGCCACTGACCAAATTCAGCACAAAAAATGTGCTGTTTTTCCAAACGGTTCCAAACCCTCCCAAATGATTTTGTAACTCCCAAAACACATTATTGGAGTTAAAATCATATCTCTAACAACCATATCACATATGGCTTTATGAAATTCATCTCAATATTGTGTAACAACAATTTATACAATAAAGGGTAATATTTGGAGGTTACAAATTTATAACACCAAATATGTTACATTATTTGGATATATCTCATATATCTAAATATTGTAACTCTCTATTATATGTTACAATATGTGACACACTTTGTCACATTTATTTAATCTAAAACATTATATTATAATATAATATAATTTTACATTATATTATAAAATAATATAACATTCCCCCACAAGATTAAATAGTTATCTATTGTAACACTTATTTAATCAATCATTATATTTTGAAATATAACATATCCCCCACTTGATTAAATAAAAACTCTCTCTTATAGGAGTCATTGCATTAGTGCATAAAGTAAAGTATTTTTCAACTTGAACTTTACTATAGTGTAATTAGCACAAAATTTGTCGAAAATTAGGTTGCACTAGGCATTGAACCATCTTTTCATGATGACAAATCGGTGATAACACACACACCTTTGCTATGTTCACTTGAGACCTCTATGTCTCGCTTTGCACTGTTAATGGCCATGTGCACTTTCCATTCATGGATGTTCTTGAGAATACTCCCAATTCTCGTGAGAGGCGGCACCACCCCTAGGTCCATATAGGTAGAATTCTTACAGTATTTCGTTACCAAAAATACTTGTCTTTACAAGACTGAATTCTATTAAAAAACCTTTCAGTTTTAACCTTCCACTTGGTAACACACAAGTACTCAATATCTCATATGGGACTTGTTTTGAGTACAACTAATATTCACTTGATTGACTTGTTGTTACCTATTGAACCAACTAGTGTTAAGATAGGTTGTCATCAATCGTGAATCTCTTTAGGGAGTTTAAGTCCCATCCCTCGAGATGATGCAGCCACTAAATCCCTCGTTAGTGGCTTAGTGAAAGGATCCGCCAGATTTTCACTTGTTCTCACATAGGATATTGAGATGACTCCTCTTTGAATCAATTCTCTTACATATCCATGTCTTAGACTAATGTGTCTAGACTTCCCATTATACACTCCGTTGTATGCTCTAGCCAATGTCACTTGGCTATCACAATGTATCGATATAGTAGATACATTATCTTTGATTAGGGGAATCTCTATCAACAGATCCCTTAACCATTCGGCCTCTTTGCCGGTAGCAGCTAGAGCTATGAACTCTGCTTCCATAGTGGAATGAGATATACAGGTTTGTTTCTTGGAACCCCAAGAAATTGCACCTCCACCAAGTGTAAATACCCAACCAGTTGTGGACAAGTTGTCCCCAAGATTGGATATCCAACTTGCATCTGTATATCCTTCTAATATCGAAGGAAATTTGGAGTAGTGAAGGCTTAGTCCTTTGGTTTTCTTGATATAACCTAGGACTCTTCCAATTGCCTTCCAGTGATCCACACTTGGATTACTTGTAAACCTACTAAGTTTACTTACCGCAAATGCTATATCAGGTCTAGTACACTGGGCAGCTTAGACTCCCTATAGCACTAGCGTACTCCAATTGAGCCACCGCTCTTCCTTCATTCTTCTCTAGTATTACACTATGATCGAATGGAGTATTAACATCTTTAACCTTGAGATGGTTAAATTTGTTCAATACTTTCTCAACATAGTGGGCTTTCCCTAACGCAAAACCCCCACTATGTTTCTTTACTTTGATACCAAGTATGGTATCAACTTCTCCAAGATCTTTCATCATGAAGGTTGATGATAGAAACTTTTTCATTTCTTCTATCCCTTTCATGTTATTACTTAGAATAAGCATGCCATCCACATATAAGCAAACAATGATCACATATCCCTTACAAATTTTGGAATACAAACACTTATCTCCATTGTTATGTCTAAACCCATTAGACATAATGGCTTTATCAAATTTCTCATGTCATTGCTTAGGAGCTTGTTTCAATCCATATAAGGATTTTACAAGTCTACAAACTTTATCTTCATATTTTGGTAGGACAAACCCTTCGGGTTGTTCCATATAGACCTCCTCATTGAGGTCACCATTAAGGAATGTCGTTTTGACATCCATTTGATGAACATACAAGTTGTGTATAGAAGCTAAAGCGAACAAAATTCTTATAGAAGTTGTTCTTGCAACAGGCGCATAGGTATCGAAATAATAGATACCCTCTTTTTGCCTAAACCCTTTAGCTACTAATCTAGCTTTAAAGGTTTGGATAGTGCCGTCAGTGTGATATTTTCTCCTAAATACCCACTTACACCCAATTGGCTTAGACCCCGGTGGGAGGTCTACCAATTCCCAAGTGTTATTGGAAAGAATGGAATCCATCTCATCATTGATGGCTTCTTTCCAAAATGCAATATCTCTCGATTGCATAGCTTCTCTATAAGTCTTAGGATCATCCTCAATGAGAAGTACAATAGGAATTTTCCTAATGACTTCCTCTCTATTTCCTTCTACCATGTAGAATGAAATTCGTTGAGAATCTATCTCATCCACTACTAAACTTATATGATTTTTAAGCCTTTGACTTCTTCTAGGTTCAAAGGGTTGCTTTACATCCTTTTGAGAATTCTCCTCTTGAGAATCAACTTTGGATGTAGAAGCTTGAGAATTGTTCTCATATAACAAATTCTCCTTTAGAGATGTTGAAGCTTGAGAATTGTTGTCACATAACATATTCTCAGAGAATTCAACTTCTCTAGATTCAATCATAATATTAGACTCTAAGTCTAATAGCCTATAAGCTTTACTATTGTTGGCATAACCAACAAAAGCACACTTTATGGCTCTTGAACCTAACTTTGTTCTATTAGGTTCGTTTTTCTTGCAACATGCAAGACACCCCCACACTTTGAAGTACCCTATGTTGGGTTTTCTTCCTTTCCATAACTCATATGGAGAAATCTCATTTTTCTTCATCGGTATTCGATTAAGAATGTGACAAGCGGTTAAAAGAGCTTCACCCCATAAGTTGAAGTTCAACTTAGAAAACACCAACATAGAATTTATCATCTCTAGATAAGTCCTATTTTTCCTTTCGACAACACCATTGTGTTGTGGTGTATAAGGTGCAGTGCACTCATGAATTATACCATTTTCTTCACAAAAAGTATTGAATTCATTAGAGAAGTACTCTCCTCCTCATTCACTTCTTAGCACCTTAATCTTTTTATTTAGTTGATTTTCAACTTCTAATTTATATAATTTAAAAGCATCAAAAGTTTCATCTTTATGCTTTAAAAGAAACACATAGGTATATCTACTAAAATCATCTATAAAAGTAAGAAAATACATTTGACCACCTCTAGTTAAAACACCATTTAATTCACAAAGATCACTATGGATTAAATCTAGTAAATTAGATGATCTTTCTACACTAGGAAATAGTTTCTTAATCATTTTCGTCTTAACACATGTTTCACATTTACCATAGTTTTTAATATTGCATGCAATCATACCACATTTTACTACTCTTTTCATGGTAGAAAAACCTATATGTGATAGTCTAAGATGCCACAAAAATAAAGAATCATACTCAATAATATAGGCGAAATTAGCATTTTTATTGATAACTGTTATACCCAAAAATTGGAGATCAATAACGTGGCAATAGAGGTGACAAATGGCAGTACATGGTCCGTAAAAGACACATTAAATAGTCAATAAATACATTGACTCCTCAGATTTGTGATAAAGGACCCGGTAGACTGACGAAGAATTTGGACTGCTTGAAAAATGTCATAACCAAGCCAAGTGCATCCTTGGAGGCTAAGGAGAGTGCATCCTAGGAGGCTAAGGAGAGTGCCTCCTAGGAGAGCTAAGGGGGGTGTATCGAGGAGAACTCAAGAAAGTGGTCTTAGAAGACCCCAAGGAGAAAGTGGTCCTAGGAGACCCCAAGGAGGATGTGGTCTTAGGAGACCCCAAGGGTGTGTCCGAGGTAAGCCTCCCAAGGTTTCCTAAGTGTTGGCTCGAAAGTGTCCAAGGTAAGTAGCTAAGGACGAGGAGTCTCATGCAAGTCAAGGATGGAGACTTAGATTTTGACAAGGAGATCCTACACAATTTCTGATCGGACATAGTTGGGAGATGCTAAAGGAGAGTGCCTCAAAGTTGCCCGAGGTGAGGTGCCAAGGGATTTGGCTCGGACCACCTTGGTCCGAGGAAAGCCATGCATATATCACCTTGGTACAAGGAAAGCTTGAAGGAGTAATCAACATGCATGTGAGACTACGTCAAAATCCCCGGAACAACTTCAGCAAGAATTGGTCTAAGCACCCGGGAATCTCTCACTCCTCACTCAAATTGAGGAATCAGTTGTATTTTAAATATTTCTTGTAATATAAATATAAGATGAATAATAAAATATCCCTATCTGAAGGGGATATCAGTTGAGGATCCCAGGCCTATAAATAGAGGGTTGGTGGGATCGTAAAGGGGGTTCTTCTGTTTCTTCTTTCTAGAGAGAGAAAATTGGGTCTGAGTATTCTACAGAGAGAAAGTGCTGAAATAAGAGAGAACTCTTGTATTTTCACAATCTGTACTGAAGAAACTCAGTTAGCTCAATCCATCTGATCTTGAGTATAGATCTATAAATCACAACTCTAAGTGGATTAGGCTATTACCGACAATCGGGGCTGAACCACTATAAAAATCTCCTGTGTTATTTACTTTTCTTGTTTATACCGTCTGTGTCGTTTTATTTCTCTTGAAGGTTTTTCGTATTTGATGTTCTCACGTCGTTGGCTAAAAACGCAGTCAACAATAACATTGAAAGTTACATCATTGGTGCACAATTTAACCATACCCTCACAAGAGTACCCCTTTCCCAAAAATACATTTGATTTGGTAAGTATAAGTTTACCGGACTCAAAAATGGCTTTAATGTCGGGTTTGCCAAGCAAATCACCACTTATCAAGTTTCTACTCATTTCGGGAACATAAAGTACATTCACTAATGTAACTTTCTTGACGAAGGTGAAGTAGACATCAATAGTACATTTGCCAAGTACCTTGGATTTGCCCTCATTGCCCATTTGTATCTCATAGTTGCCCTTTGACTCTTCAAAGGTCTTGAACAATGATTTGTCATAGGTGACATGGACGGTGGCACATGTATCATACCACCACCCTTTCACCTTGCCTTGGACCGCATTCACCTCACTAAGGGTAGCAACTATGTTTTCCTCTTGAGTTGCATTCACCTTAGGTCCTTGTTGGTCTTTTCTATGCCTACACTCTCTAGCATAGTGACCCTTTTTCCCACACACAAAGCAAGGACCTTTCTCGCCCTTAAACTTGTTTGGATTGATTTTTGGACCCAAAGGTTTCTCATTACCCTTTTTCCCTTTGTTTTTGGGATGTTTCGGTTGTGACATCGCATTTGCTTTGGAAGTCTCTCCATTAGACCCCTCCACAAGTTTATCTCTACATATCGATTCCTCTTCGATTCGAATATGCTTTTGGATCTCCTCCAAAGAATAATCCTCATTTTTATGAAGGATTCTTTTCCTATAGCTCTTCCAAGTTTGTGGTAATTTAGCCACTATAGCACCAACTTGAAAGGCCTCGGGAAGCTCAATCTTTAACACTTTCAATTTATTAACAATAATTTGTAATTCATGAATTTGAGGAAGAATAGGTTTATCACCAAAAAATTTAAAATCGAAGTATTAAGATATCAAAAACTTTTTGGTACCTTCCTCTTCCGCCTTACACTTTTTCTCAAGTGTATCCCATATCTCCTTGGCCGATTTGGTCTCGGTGTATAGGTCATAGAGCCTATCGGATAGGGCGTTGAGGATATGACCCCTACAAAGGAGATTGTCCTCCTCCCTCTTCCTTCTCTTCTCCACCTCCTCGGGAGTGTCTTTGTCGGATGGCTCGGCTAGAGGTGCCAAGGAAGACTCATGGATGTAGGCGATTTTGATAGTGGTTAGAAGAAACCTCACCTTGTCTTGCCACCTAGTAAAATTGGATACATCAAACCTATCCAATCTCACTAGGTCTTGGTTCATGATCTTGATTGTCTCCCCTTCCATTGAAACAAAAAGGGATAAGCTTTTGAATGTTAGGAAAATATAAATTTGCCTCAATGGAAATAGTAAGAAATTACAACTCTATGCAAAATATTACAATAGACAAGGATTGATTAAATAAAGTGTTAAAACTCTATAACTGAAGATACAAATAAAATAGAGAAAGAAGAAGAAGAGGATTGAAATAAAAAAAAAAACTCTTGACAAAAAGATACAAATAAACTTGAGGTAGTAAAAGGAAAAATGTAGATGAGATTACAACTCTTAAGCAAAGATACAAGTAAATATAACAAGAAGGATATGAAGAAAAAACAATAGAAGAAAATAAGAAAAAGAACAAAATAATAAGATACTCTCACTCACACAACCAAAGTGAAGAGTGTTGGGAATCACCAACTTGAACAAGGTTTGAAACCTGTGTGCAAAAGCTTATTTCCCCCTAACTCAAGCACTAAGGGATCTCTCTCAGATTTTGGAAATGCTTTATGGAATTATCAAGCCTCAAGGTGTTTCTAGCCAAGTGCTCTAATGGATAGAAAATGTTGTGTCTTACAAGTGAGCTATAGGCTCCTATTTATAGAGTTTAGAGACACCATTTGATTTCAAATTCCACCAACCCCCATGGTTGTTACCAATGTTTAATTTGATTAATCTGGAATTAAAAAAGAGATTTGGGAGTTATTTGGGTTTTTTGAGCCGTTCAACAAAGATTGAAAAAACTGAAAATTTGGTCAGTTTTGGCCTGTGGCCGCGGCCAGAGACATTAGTGGTCGCGGCCACTGGTCTCTGACCCACAGGCCACGGCCACTGAATGTTGGTGGCCGCGGCCACTGACCAAATTCAGCACAAAAAATGTGTTGTTTTTCCAAACGGTTCCAAACCCTCCCTAATGATTTTGTAACTCCCAAAACACATTATTGGGGTTAAAATCATATCTCTAACAGCCATATCACATATGACTTTATGAAATTCATCTCAATATTGTGTAACAACAATTTACACAATAAAGGGTAATATTTGGAGGTTACAAATTTGTAACACCAAATATGTTACATTATTTGGATATATCTCATATATCTAAATATTGTAACGCTCTATTATATGTTACAATATGTGACACACTTTGTCACATTTATTTAATCTAAAACATTATATTATAATATAATATAATTTTACATTATATTATAAAATAATATAACATATATAAGTATGAGCTAGTCCGTATGGTAAGTTGGTAACGAACAAATCAAAAGACATGAATAATATATTTAGTAGAATATTAATCACTCAGAATTAAGATTGAATTGACATATGGTCAACATTGTGATATGATTAGATTAGAAAATAATGATACCTACTTATCTTGTCAATAAAAATAATCGGTCCAGTCCAATATAACAAAATACATTCGATCTTATCTACTTGGTCAATGTACTGGATATGTCATCACACCGGATGTGTAAGTAGATCTTATCATAGATTACCCAATCAGTAAAAATCCAATGTACTGATTTAATCTTAGGACAAATCACTTTTGAACATATAATTACAATTATAATCCACTTTGATCGAGTCATTATAATTGTAAATATACATAAGTTTGAGATTTTATAAACGTTTGTATTAATAATAATTAATCGTGTAATAAAACATGAAAACAACACAATTCGATTGAAAAAAATGATTTTACTACTTTATTGATAATGAATGAATTACATAAAAAAAATGTGGTTTTATAAGGGCATAAAACCCAACAAACTCCAACTTGCACTTTTAAAAAAAATGTGACATTTCTCTTGAACCCATTCCCTTTATATGCTTTAGAAAAGTTGTCTGTAATGTCCCAAATTACCTAATAAGGCTTAGGGCCTTGATTAGGGGGCCAGGGTGGCAATTTGAGAGAATTATAGATATATGTGATGAGTATGTATGTAAATTATGTGATTATGTGGGTTACATGATAATATGACTAGATATGCATGTTTAGGTGTATTAAATATGCATGTTGGCCCGTTTCTTATTATAAGGGCAATTTTCATAATTTGGCCCGTAATCAGTATATTTGGAAAATATATGATATATGTGATATATGTGTGAGGCCACATTATTATGTGGATATATTTGGGTTACTTAGTACGAGGTGAACCTAGGGAGCAAGTTAGAGGGAAAGTCACAATGGGACTCAACACTCGACTTGGGGCGAGTCAAGGAGTATTTTGGGTAACTAGTGTGTTACCAAGTTATTGGGTAAAGGAAATAGATAATTGAGGATATATTTGGAGTTAGTGAGATTAGGAGGGAATATCGAGGATTTTGACCATTTTTCCCTCGGGGACGTTTTTGGTACCCTGAGCCCCGGGATTAGCTTAAGTTACTTAAACCTTAAGAAAACAAAACAAAACACTCTCCCTTGTTAGCTCCCAACCGACTCTCTTTCTCCCTCATTCTCTCTCTCATCTTTTGAGTGAATTACTTGAGAATTAAGGAGATCATTGGGCTGAAAGCTTGGAAATTGAAGGCCTCAATTTGGGATTGGATTAGCTACAACTAGGGGGACTTAATCATAGCTGAGGTAAGCTTTAGACTCTGTTTCCCACTGAATTTCTATGTTGGTTTGATTGTTTTTTAGTCTTGTGGTTCAAGGTTGTGAACTTGAGTTTCAGGTGGAGTTTAGAGTGTGTTGAGCTGGGGTTTTTTCGCTGGTATTATGTTGAATCTGTTCTAGGGATTAAATTATAGTTCTAGGAATAACTTGGGAAGATTTTGGTAGGTTTTGGCTGGAGATAAACAGAGGAATTCTAGAATCGTAGGGTTAGGTTGCAACCCTGTTCTTGAGGCGCCGCGACTTAAGCGAACCTGGGGCTAAGTGGGGGGCTTTTGCTTTGGAGGCACGGCGCGACCCTTTAGGGAAAGTCGCAGCCCGTATCCTGGTTCTCGGTAGGAGGGGCCTCTGACCTGGGAGGTGCATTGTGACCCTTAGGGGCAAGTTGCGGCCCGCCTGGGCTATTTTTGTCACCTTAGGTCTTGAGTAACAGGAACTCAAACCAAAGGGCTCAGGATCGATTCTACTACTTGGTTTAGTGGAATTCAACGTCCCGGAGGCCAGGACTTGGTACATAAGCCTTTATTTGCTCGTTATTGAAGAGATCCTAAATTATGGTTGTGACTAGGTTACCGCTAGGGACTGGGAACTGGGATCGTGCTCTAGGGTTGTTCTTATTATTACACCATACTCAGACCTGAGGTAAGAAAAATGCACTCAGTCTACGTTTAGGGCTCGACCCAAATATAGTACATAATTAATGTTATATTGAGAATGTTTTATTAAATATATTGAATGTGTTGCGTTTACGGATGTTATGTAATAACTGTTGATTGGTATATCTGATTGGGGAAGCTCATCTTATGAGCTGAAGATTTATCCATATTATTTGATGAGGGCTTGGCTTAATAGTCAAGGTTATAGTCTATTTTAAAGAACCCGACCTATCAGTTGAAGGTTAAGACTCAACTTATCAGTCAAACGTTAAGACTCAACTTATCAGTCAAAGGTTAAGACTCGACTTATCAGTCGAAGGTTAAGACTCGACATCAGTCAAAGGTTAAGACTCGACTTATAAGTCGAAGTTTATGACTCGACTCATCAATCGAAGGTTAAGACTCGACTTATCAGTGGAAGGGTAAGACTCAATTTATCAGTTGAAGGTTAAAGGCACAACTTATCAGTCAAAGATTGAAAGACTTAACTTATTAGTTAAAGGTTAAAGGACTCATCTTATGAGTCGAGAGTTTAAAGGTTCGTCTTAGAATTCGAGGGCGGTAATAGCGTGTTGAACCTTGGCCGATAGGGTTAAGCCGACCCATAAGAGAGGTTCATGCTTGAACGCCCCTAGGGACGTCTAGAAATTGAAACATTAGACCCGCTTGGCCATTTCAAAGGCTAGTTATGTGAGAGATTGGCACTAAAGCCCTAGTGTGAATCTATAGTCACTTATATTAGTTAATTGCATGCATGAGTAGAGTTATTACTGTTGGTATGCTAGTTATGATTTTATGATTTGATAATGTACTGCTTATAACCATGATTATGTCTTCTTGCTGAACCTTGGCTCACAGGTCCTAAATAGTGCAGGAAAAGGAAACAAAAAGCTGGACTAGCCATGAGTTGGAGAGCTTCAAGGGCAGAGTGTACATATGCGACCTGCTCATCCGCCATGACCGAGGTTATCAGTTGGCACAAGGGTTGGACCCTGATTTTTCCGCTTAGGTCGAATTTTGTATTCGTTTTTGGGTTTGTAGCCATTTTAACTACTATGGATCCCATGTATTGTAGTCAAACCTTTTTAATGAAATCATTGAATTTTGACCGAAATTTTTAGTACCTAAACCTGTGGTTAGTTTTAATTACAGGATTTAAACTCAAATGACTCATTTATTGAGTTAAGCACCATTTAAACTACACAGTGTAACGGTCCTTGATTAGGAGGACGTTACATTGTCTCTCCCAGTATCTATGCAAAGGGATCCGCAAGATTGTCCTCAGATGAAATCTTCATGACCTTCACTTCTCCCTTTGCCACATATTCTTTGATGATGTGGTACTTCCTCTCTATATGCTTCGCTCTTTTGTGGCTTCGAGGTTCTTTAGAATTGGCTATCGCCCCATTGTTGTCACAATACAAAAGGCGGGGTTTATCCATTTCTGGAATAACACCAAGATCTGTATAGAACTTCCTCAGCCAAACTATTTCCTTAGTTGCCTTAGAAGCAACTATGTACTCAGCCTCCATGGTAGAATCTGAGATGCGGACTGATTAACGCTTCTCCATATCACAGCTCCACCCCCGAAAGTAAACACCATTCCAGAAGTTGATTTCCTCTCATTGACAATAGTCTAAAAATTAGAATCGGTGTAGCCTAACGGGTTCAGAATTCAACCCAAGTAGACTACCATATAATCCCTAGTTCGTCGAAGATAGTTCAGTATGTGCTTGACTGCTATCCAATGTCCCCTTCCAGGGTTTGACTGGTATCTGCTCACAACTCCCATTGCATGGCAGATGTCCTGTCTAGTGCACAACATATCATACATTAGACTTCCAACTGCAAATGCATAAGGAATCATTCTCATATCATCTTCCTATTTAGGAGTCTGTGGAGATTGCTTTTTAGAAAGATGGATTCCATGTCGGAACATTAAATATCCTTTCTTTGAATCTTTCATAGAGAAACACTCAAGCACCTTATCTATGTAAGCTGCTTGAGATAGAGCCAAAGTTTTGTTCTTTCTATCCCTCAAAATATGGATACCAAGAACATAACTTGCTTCACCCAAGTCCTTCATCTGGAATTGAGTTCTCAGCCAATTCTTCATGTCTAATAATTTCTTGACATTGTTTCCAATGAGCAAGGTCTCAGCTTCCTTGGTGGTGGCAAGCCTTGCCAAAGCGTTAGCATTAGAGTTTTGCTCGCGAGATATCTGTTCAAAAGTACTGTACTCAAATTCGGACAGCTCTCCCTTCACCTTAGCTGGTAGGCTGCCATCTTGGTACCTCGAGCTTGATATTCTCCCAACACCTGGTTAACCACGAGCTGAGAATCGCTATAGCACTAAACGACCTTCGCTTTGAGCTCCCTTGCCACTCTCAGCCCAACTAGTAAGGCCTCATATTTGGCTTCGTTGTTGGATGCTTCGAATCTGAATCTCAGAGCTGTATGGAATTGATGCCCTTCTATGGAGATTAGTATGATCCCATCTCCCGATCCGTTCTTGTTCGATGATCCATCTACGAACATTTTCCACAACTCCTGCACCGGTTCCTTCAAAAGCTCCTCTTGAAATCTGGTGCCTTCAGCCACAAAATCAGTAAGGGCCTGACTTTTGATTGAGGTTCGTGGTGCGTACAATATCTCGAACTGGCTAAGTTTGACAACCCATTTTAACATACGTCCCGACGTTTCAGGTTTTTGCAACACCTGCCTTAAAGGTTGGTCAGTCATGACGTTGATTGAATGGGACTGAAAATATGGTCGGAGCTTCCTGGAAGCTAATATCAAACAGAATGCCAGCTTCTCTATCAGTGGGTATCGTGATTTAACTCCGAGAAGTCTCTTGCTTATATAATATACTGGTTTTTTAGCACGATCTTCTTCTCGGACTAACATGGCACTGACTGCATTTTCTGTCACAGCCAAATAAAGGAATAGAGATTCTCTAGACATAGGCTTAGACAACAGTGGGGGCTCGGCTAGGTGCGTTTTTAGGTCGAGTAATGCCTTTTCGCACTCTCAGTCCATTCAAATTTCTTGTTTCCCCTGAGCAAGTTGTAAAATGGTAGGCACTTGTCAGTAGATTTTGAAATAAAATGACTCAAAGCTGCTACATTTCCAGTCAAGCTTTGAACTTCTTTACGCGACCTAGGTGAGGGCATCTCTACCAACGACTTGATTTCTCAGGATTTTTCCTCTATTCCCCTCATGTTGACTATGAAACCAAGAAATTTTCCTGATGCCACCCCAAACGTGCACTTCTGAGGATTCAGCTTCATGTCATACCTCCTTAAGATCTCAAAACATTCTTTCAGATCAGATACATGACTATCGAAAGTCTTGGATTTGACAAGCATATCATCGACATACACTTCCATATTTCTCCCGATCTGATTAGCGAACATTTTGTTGACTAAGCGTTGATATGTAGCTTCGGCATTCTTTAGCTCGAAGAGCATGAATTTATAACAATATACTTTATTTGGGGTCATGAAGCTAGTATGTTCCTGGTCCACAGGAATTATCACAATCTGGTTATATCCAGAATACGCATCCATGAAGGACATGAGCTCGTGACCTGCCAAGGCATCCACCAATTGATCAATCCTTGGTAGTGGAAAGCAATCTTTGGGAAAAGCTTTGTTCAGGTCGGAGAAGTCGATGCAGGTCCTCCATTTCCCGTTTGGCTTTGGGACCAGCATGGGATTGGCAACCCAAATCGAGTATTTTGCTTCACGAATAAACCCACACTTTAATAATCGAGCTACTTCTTCCTCAAGAGCTTCAGCTCGGACTGTTCCCAAGCGTCTCCGTTTTTGGGATTTTGTAAGCACATTCTTGTCCAAATTTAGAGTGTGCATGATTACACTCGGGCTTATTGCTGCTATGTCTTCATGTGACTAGGCGAAAACGTCCAAATTCTCTTATAAGAACTTGATCAACTCCTTCTTCCTTTTATCATCAAGATTTTTTCCAATATTAACGACTCTTGAAGCTTCTTTGGGGTCAATGTTTACTTCCTCGAGCTCCTCAATAGCTTGGATCTCTGACCTGTCTTCGCCCATTCGTCGGTCAATGTCATCACGTGGGGCGACGTCGCTATCCTCTGCTTCTTGAGGTTTCTCCATCCCACAAGTAACTTCAACTTCCTGGGACTCCTCACCTCCGTCATTGATGACCATAGCTTGCTGCCCAGGTTGTGATTTTCCCTTCATAGAAATATTAGAGCATTCTCTGGAAGTGAGCTGATCAACTCTGATGGTGCATATTCCCACAGCTGAGGGGAATTTTATTGCTAGGTGGCAGATAGAGGTTATGGCTTCAAATGCCTTCAGCGCAGGTTGGCCCAAAATCGCATTATACGCAGCTGGACAGTCGATTACCACGAACTCAAGTAGCTTGGAGACAGTTCGTGAACCTTCTCCCAATGTTACCACTAATTCTATCATCCCAATGGCTGTTGACCCTTCGTCAGAAAATCCGTATTGAGTCATTGAGGTCGCCTTCAATTTGGTAACAGACAACCCCATCTTTTCCAAGGTGGACCTAAAAAGTAGATTCACAGAACTCCCGTTATCTAATAGTGTCCTCTGTACCCTCCGGTTGGTGAGCTGAACAGTTATGACCAAAGGATCGTTATGTGGGAATTGGACGTGGCTAGCATCCTCTTCGGTAAAAATGATTGGTTGTTTTTCCAATCGTCGTTGTTTCGATAACCGTTGTTCCAGGACAAACTCCACTTCGTTATGAGATTTCAATTCGTTAATGTACCTCTTCTGGGACCCTCTGCTCGTGCCTGCCAGATGAGGTCCTCCCAAAATGGTGGCTATATCTCCCCCTATTATCGAATGAGGATCGTCCTGATTCGCTTGAGCTCCGGTCTGATTTACTGGAGCTTCGGGAGCTGACGGAGAGTTTGGTCCAGCAGGCTGATTAGGGACCACCCGATTTTGGGCGTATTGGGCCAAAGGTCCCGCTCTAATGAGTGTTTCGATCTCATCCTTCAGTTGTCGAAAATAATTGGTGTTATGACCAATATCATTATGAAATCAGCAGAACTTCGAAGGATCTCTCTTCGCTCTTTGATTTTTCAACGGTTCTAGCTTTTTCCATGGAAGGCGATGCGCTCCCTAGTATCCGTGAGGTCGGTATAAGTGGCGTAAACATGCTTGAATTTCTCCCCAGATTTATTTTTCTTTGTTCCACTCTGGTCGCCCTCACCATTTCCCTTCCTTTTGTAACTCCCCCCTTGGTTATTTTGGATAACGGTTTGAGTCGTAGCTGCAACGTCCGTTACCGCTCCAACGGGCTGGATAGGGATCTAGCTGGTTCTTGCGACGGAAGCTCGCGCCTCTTCCAGGTTAATCCATCTTTGAGCTCATGCCAAGAAATCATCCACACTATTAACTCCCTTTCTCTGTAATTATTACCACGGGTCGCCCCCGGCAAGGATTCCTATCCTCATTGTCATGAGCTTGGAGTTGTCATCGGCATCCCTAGCTCGTGCAGCGACATTGGCAAATCTTCTTAGATATGCCTTCAACGTTTCACCAGGTTGCTGCTTTACATTGGCTAATGAATTAGCCTTAACCCGAGCGTTCTTGGAAGTCCAGAATGCTTTTTTGAAGTCAGAAGAAAACTTCTTCCACAAACTTATAGAGTGCCTCTTGTATTGTTTAAACCACTGCCTGGCTGGCCCGATCAGAGTTGAAGGGAACAAAATGCACCTTAGGTTAAGCCCGACATTGTGGGCCATCATCGTGGTGTTAAACATCCCGAGGTGGTCTGACGGATCTCCATCTCCATGAAACTTTGACAAGTGTGGCATTCTGAAGCCTATCAGATATGTGGCCGCCACAATATTTGGAGCGAAACTCTCTACCTCATCCTCTGAGTCACAATCATCTTTATCTTTTCCAGATAAAAGCCTCTTCATTTGCTCTTCCATCAGAGCTAGCCTCTCAAGGGTTTTGTCTCTGGTCCCTAGGTTATTTGGGGGTTGTTCAACAGCTCCCATCCTATCGTACACGTTTGATGGGTTATTGTCCCTCCAAGCTCAAGCTTGCTTTGGTGGGGGCATTCCCATTATCACGCACTATGGAAGGACCTCCCTCTTATCGAGTATAACTAACATCTTCATTTTGAGCTGGATTCCTTCTCTGCGAATTCAGACGATCATGCAAATCAGGTTGTGAATCGTATCGAGGACTTTGTGCTTAACTCAGCTAATTTCTCAGATCACCCTCGGATCTACCACTTCGATGACTTTCAGTCCATTAACTTCCATTTGCGAAGCTTACAACTCGTGGTTGAGGCCGAGGATCTGGATTTTCAACATGCGTCTGTGGGACGTAGGTATGGGCAGACGGAGGAGGGTTTCTCCTACTGTCTCCATAAGCTGGAATGTCCCGCGTAGGACGAGGTGGTGTTGGATGTCTAATAGGTGACGGGGGATGCCTTATTGGTGAGGCAATCCTTGTCCCATCAGGGCAAACTAGATTGGCCCGCCTTTGTTCTGCCCCATTATTTCTAGCTCTCTGCACCTGATGATCTGATCGTGACATAGGAGGGTTTGCTGGAACATTTTTTCTCTGTGAACTTGTCCCATCCCATCCCATCCTCATGGGTTGTCATGGGCATTCCTAGGTGCTTGTGAAGGAGGCACCGAACTTGGGGTTGCGGTTCTAACCAATCGACTGATATGCTGATGATCCCTATGAGAGCCACTGGGATGAGCATTCTGGCGGTTTCACCCTATAGTCACAGAACTTAGGGTGGTAGTTCTGACTGGTCGACTTGGTTTGGATCGGTTATTCCTATGGGACTTGTGAGACCCACTTTGCTTCTTTCCGACATTAACGTCGGTTGCAAGAGGGGGTAATCGAGCCAAAACCTTCTCAATTTGCCTGTTTGCCTAGCGAGATGACTTCTTAACTACATATTTTCCATCTCAATGGCAGTTAAGTAGTCTGGGTTTGGATTCTATGGCAATGACGCCGAACTCCCAGTGTCGCCATGACCAGTCGGTTGTTTTCCCGGACGTTGCTGGACTTCAGGACCATGCTCGTTCGAAACAACGGTATGATGGGTCTCTTGCCCACCAGGCTGTTCTATCTCATTGTCGTGCATTGAGCGAGTAAGCACCATGATGAGATTCGACTGAGATTTTGATGAAGCACTAATTTCCTTATTAATGAAAGCACCGAACTGCTGACGCGGTTTTTCGCCAACAGTGTATTAAGAAATAGTAAGGTAGATTAGTGCTTAGTTATAAACCGTAATAGAAAATGAAATGAATTCACAAGAACACAAATCTTTTACGTGGTTCAGTGGTTAAAATCCACCTAGTCCACGAGTCTATATTATTGTTGTTTCTCTCTATTTTGGCAGAGTTTCAGTATTACAGAATAACCGTCC